>NC_049171.1:79870705-81120705 GCF_009769625.2 Cygnus olor | reverse complement strand
CCCAAATACTATTTTAAGTTTCAGTGTGTGGCATTTTATGGGGCTAAATACTGTATGTTAGTTTAAAGGTTGCTTTCTCAAGGCATTCCCACAAATACCAGAAGCAAGCTGCTCTCCTGACAGCTTTCATAGGTGACAGAGCTATGGTTAACCCCTCCTTCTGTTTTATCTGTATAATTCCTGTTCTTATAGCCAAACCTCCCATGTCACTCTTCCCTACTTACTTTACAGGATTTGGGTCAGAACACAGCATTTCTGTTAACACTACAGTGAGTATATGAAGCGCTAAACTACATCATATCAAATCAAATCAATTACATGACAGAGAATGTAAATTACACTACTAGGATTTATATGTAAACAGCTATATGTTAGTCAAACAGAATTATCATTATTCCTATATCCTTCATCCTCTAGAGAACAAAAACATGCTAGTTTACATATTTCTTTTCAACCAAGACTCATTATTACTCAATTTCCACCTCTAAAGTTGAGTTACATGACATTTTAGCTCAGGCCACACATAACAATGTCATTATTTACAGAGAAAAAACAGCACACACCCAAGTCATTTTAAGACTACCTGACAGTCTCATGTGACACAGTCAGTAAGAAAACTTAGCTGTTCTAAACAAGTGATCCAGCTTCATATATCACATAATGAGATCTCAAATTAAACCATTCCTGTAGCTCTATATTGATCTGCAGCACATTGAAATTATTGAGTATTTATACCCCTATTTATAACCCCTACTTGCGAGCTTCAGTGCAAGCTACAAATGTTTAGAATTTCTCAAAAGCAGACCACTCCTGCAGTGAAGAAGGAAACTTATATGTAAGCAATTCATTACACTATAAGCTTGTGTCAGTCGTGAAAACTGTGGTACAGTAGGGGAAAAAAATGTATTTGCAAGATGAAAAGAAAAGTAAAGATCTAATAACTTACCCCTTCTGCCTTTTCCTCTGTGTTAGCCAGCATTTCCTGGAGGGCTCGTACTGACAGAGACTGCTCCAGCACAAAGGTACAGATGGACAAATCAGGTGGCACATTCTAGGTAGAAGAAATAAGGGAGACCTCATTAGAGACAGGTCTGCTGAATACCACTTTCCAAAGATTCAAAAGATCTGCTATGTCCTTGAGGCTATGAAAGCCCATCACATACTGGGCTGCAACAAGTCAAGGGAAGCAATTCTTCCCCTCTGATCACAGCATTTATGAGCTCACTCTTGTGGTGTTGGTCCCAAATGGGACCTCCCAATACAAAGCAGACAGCAGCAAGCTGCAGCGAGTTCTGCAGAGGGTCACCATGATGGTCTGGGCTGGAGCACCCACCCCATAGGAGAGGCCAGGGGAGCTGAGCTCCATCAGCCTGGGTGGAGGAGGGAAAGTAGAGAGGGATCTTGCAGTTCTTTGCCAACTTACTGGTGATAGCAAGGAAAATGGAGCCAGACTCTTCCTGGAGGTTCTCCATGAAAGGAAAAGGAGCAGCAATGCAAGTTGTCCCAAAGAAAATTACTGGTAGATATTAGGGGGAAAAAATCACCTTGAGAGTAGACAACACTATCAAAGGCCACCAAAAGAAGCAATGTAACCTCCATCCACAGAGATATTCAAAACTTGACTGGGAAAGCCCTAAAAGCAACCTCAACTAACTTCAGAGCTCAAATAATTATTCATTTTACATTCCTCAGCTTAGAAGGTGGCCCGTTCTGATCAGGGGGCAGGACCTCCCTGAGGTCCCTTTCAACCCAATTTTCCCCTTGATTACACCAGCAAGACACTATTATTATTGTATAATGAAAGTAAAGATAAGAAAACCCATATGCTTATATCTTTAGAAAGCTTTTAGATGACACACAATAAAGCACACAAGTCACAACCTAGACAGCAGTAGAAATTAAAGACAATGTAACAGTGAAAATAATGAAGATTCAAATACTACTTGCAATCTAATATTTCTTTTTCATCAAACAATTATTTTAATTGATTCTGTTCTAATGGCAATCCTGGCAATTCTTTTTGTCTACTGTCTTGCCTATTACAACTTCCTTTTCTTAGGCTTTGAGCTTCTCTCACTCTCACTGTAAACATGCTTCTTTCACTGGTACTCACCTCAGGTTTCCCAAATCACTAGTTATACTAGGAAGACATCTAAGGATACATCTGTACTTCTAAGAATAAGGTATCATCTTTGAGCTTTGCCTAACAAACTGTTGTTTGCTCTGATATCCGAGACACATGCAAATATTTTGACTAGTTGAAAAAAAAAATGAACAAAAGCCACCAACTCTGGAATATGTCCCATCACAAAGTAAAAGCCACCAACTCTAGAATATGTCCCATCACAAAGTACTCATTATGAACCTACTTGGAAATGGCAAAAACAGGAGTTGCAGCTTATTATTACTGATCACTGTCTATAGACACGGTCCTGACTATGTAGAAATACTGCTAGTGAAGGAAACTCTGAGCCATGACTCTTTGTAATGCACGCATATTTTTATTGTACTACGAAAACAAATCTCTGAGGGCATTCCAACTGAATTAGTGGACAGGGTGCCATGCTCCAACATTCCTTAAACTTCCAAAAGTCAAAAAACATGTTATTACAACTGAAAAGTAGAATAATATATATACTTAGTTGTACAAATGTGCAATTGCTTTTAGCTAGCTGTGCCTACATGTGCACCTCTGTTCACTATAGATGTTTCTTATTGCCAGACTCCAAGGGAGTCTTGTTCACAATACCAATTATCATCAATCAGAAACCTTAATTATTTATTCACATTAAGATCTCTCCTTTAGCTTTCCATTTATTCTCATGTTCCTTCTCAGATACTAAAGGGCTTGGACATTATGCTCAGATTGTGAAGAAAACAGTAGTCAGTCTTTAGGCTACTGGTAGTAGCAAGACTTATGATCATCATCCTTATGATGGTCTCCAGGTCAAGATGAATTTTTCTGTAGCAGAAGAGTAAGGCAGGGATTGTCAAGACTAAGACCCCATCGCAGCCTTGCGGGGCTGTATGCTTCACCATATTCTATTTTAACTGGGCTAAAACAAGAGTGTCTTGTAAAAATAAATACTTAACTTGTCATGATTGAAAAAAAGATAATCATTGAGCTATTGAAAAGCTAACCTTCCAGACAATCATAGAAATTGGTAATAAAATTCAAACAGGCTTGTAATAGCACCATCTATGTTACAGGTAACAAAGGAAAATTAGGCTGTATGTGGGGATTTTGTGTTAACAGAAGAAAATGCAACTCCTACACACCTTTCCTTGCCTCCAGAACCTCTTTAAAATTCTTTGTCTTTTCATTCTCATGGTAGTTGCATATTTTAGCTTACAAACCCTTTTTACTAAATATTTTTCTTTTTTTTTTTAATAATTTTACACCATGAATGTTTTACTGCTAAAGCTGTAAACATGTACACTTATTCAAACTGTGTTTTGAGGCCTCTTCCAAGGCCTCAAACATTACATTGTAAAAGGTAGTTCACAAACCATTCCATTCTTCTTTTTTTTTTTTTAAGTTAGTTTAATTACAGTACCTCACATTTCAAACAGCTTCTTAAATTGATTTTCATTGCTCCTAACTTTACAGTAATTCACATGTTAAGTACCTAGATGTTTCATTACCTTCCACAATTTATATTTCAGTTTAAAAAAAAAAATGTTACTTAACATTTTAGCCAGAGCAAAAAACATTAAAAGCACAGTGTTTTGCGTATGAGTTATTTATTTATTCAATGACACTTATGCATGAAATATTTTTAAGCTAACTTTTCTAGGAATCAGGCCTCTATTTGTCAATGTTCTTGTCACCATTTTTCTTCAGTAGTTATTAGACACCATAACAGTCCTTTCAATGCTAGCATTAGGCCAACAGACTACTCATTAGGTTCTCTTCAAAGCATCCTTATAACATAAGCACTGCCCTAACCCCATGTTTTAAAAAGTGGGAAAGAGAGCACTCAAAGATTGCAGGTTGCAAGGTGCTGTTCCTGCACACAAATACATATCTCTATTATAGAATGTCTCCCAGAAACAAGCCATCCAGCAGCCCAGCTCACCCCAAGTTCTCCACAGTGAGAACTGACTGACAAGCGAGATTGATCAAAACAGAAAAAGATGCTCCCTGCACTGCTCAGAAATGAGCCAAGACCATATTTTCTGTGTTTGATTATAATCAAACATTTCATTTTACAAACTCACTATAAACAATGTTCCTACTGCTATTAGTACTATTTAAAGCAAGATTTTTGCTGGCAGAATATGTATTTCACATACCATTTTGTAAGCTATCAAAACTTTTATTACTAAATCTTTTCTGCAGCTTATATGCTCTAAAAGGCAGAAAAATCCTGCATCTGGGATCAAACCAACATAACCAGGTTATTCCTCCTTCATCAGTTCCATTCTCCTTCACATTCAAGAAAGTAATGAGCTTTTTCTTCCCTTTCCATTAAATCTGAGCAATGAAGTCCCAGAGAACATTTTGCAACTAGTCTCCTAGCAGGTAACGTGCACTTTGAGCAGCTAGAGAGTAATAAAGGAAAAGTGTATGAAATCGTTTTGTTTTAGTGACGTGAAAGAGGCACCTTCCTTTTAGAGTCTAGCAAGATGTTAGAGCCATTTTTTCCCCTAGGCAACAAGCAGTGCCTCATCTCATTGCATGCATGCCCAGACACTCAGTGGCCCTTGGAGAGTGATGTGTTTCCTCTGAGAGCTGAACGAGGACACATCTACTGATGCTTGCAATGAACGCATGAATCGGACTCTTCCTCTCTGGCAATTTCTCTCCTACATCTGCTCTAATCCAACAAGCATGGCTGCATTCTGTATACAATAATTGCATGTTGGCAATATAGGTGGGATGGATGCACCACATGCAGGAATGCCAACATATTTAGCTCAGAAAGTTACAACTCTCATTTGGAAGATGAGTTTTCAGGCTGACATATAGCCAGAGGTAGACAGTTTCTGTTCGGAGCAGCCCCCTCCAAAAACTAATGATTCCAGGTAATTTTTAAACCCTCGTTTAAGTACACTAAAGAATTATATAGAGTGCTTTTCTGTCACTTCAAGGCGTGAAATAAAAATGAGGAAGGAAAAACACCGAATCTTTGACAGTCTACAGATTATTTACCTTCTTTTTACCTCACAGGAAGATGGAAGATATAAAATAAAGGCATGCTGTGGTATATGGCAGCCTAACATTCCCTATAGAGAAATAATCTTCATACAAATCATGTAGTTCTTAGTGTTCAGTCTTAAAAGTGACCACATATTCTTGGGGCTGCAATGGGAACCTCTAGCAACCAGTTTGCAATAACAGACTTTTCTCAGGGCAAGTCAGATGTTTAGACTTGAAGTACATTAACGATTGCTTTGATAGACTATAAATACACTATTAAATTATAAAGAGTTTTAAAACATTTTGCTACATGTCTAACAACCACCCACCAATGTATTTTTAATGAATACCAAAAAAAAACATCTGTAACTAGCTGGAAATTTTCAGCAGTTTAATGATAATAAGTAATCATTAATCTGCAGTAGAACACAATTTAAACCAAAACAGATGACCAGAAAAAAGAAGATGCCTCAATAGATAAAAATAAACATATTGATAATCATCTAACTTCTTTGCCACCGATTTTTATTGTATTCATCTTTGCTGCAGTAACTTCCTAAACAAAGGCAGAGAAAAACAGTTCATATTCCAAGACGGTTTGGGGGGTTGTTTTGTTTTGTGACAGAGAATGTAAAGAGTCCAGACAATCTGTATCAATTCTCTTCAATCCAAACAATCAGTAGAAAACCCTGCTGAATGATAGCAGTATTCAAAACAATTTATTTTCAAAATTATCTTCAACATTTTTTGTAAAATCAATGATATTTTAATGACATTTAATATACAATATACCTGGTAATTTCAAGAGTTGGAACTCCATTATTTCTCAGAGTCACTGGTTGTTTACATCTGATTAGATTTAAACTAGAACATACAGGTTTGTCTAGACAATCTAGTCAGTCATAATTACAACCCAATATGCTAACAGCTTGATGAAAAATAGTTCATATAATAAACAAACTAGAAACTGTACTTTAAATTTCAGAAGATTCAATACTAGGAGAAAAATCACTACTATTAACTGTTTCTATTGATGCTTCATTATTGTTTGTTACAGCACCTTACAGTAAGCAAAATTAGAAAAATTAAAATAATTTTATTTTCACAGGAAATGTTTAAAGCCTATATATTTCTGGAGTAATTACTGGATTATTTAGAAAAAAATATAATTCTTTATTCTTCCTCACATTTCAAGCTATATTTATTGTGTTCACTAATTTTCTGTACTAATATTTGCATAGTAAATTATGCATTACGCTGTGGGAGGCAGATTTGCAAATTAGATAATCATACCCTTTATTAAAAAGGTGTTTTGAGCAAAGCTTTTGAAAAGGTATTTTAAAATATTTGTAACTGTAGTCCAACCCACAACTGAATCATAGATCCTTCATGTATTCATGACGCAATCTTCCAGTTTTCAATGAATTATTATTTACAAGCATATCATACCCCAGTATGATGACAATAAACCAAAAGGCTGACTTTAAAAATGTAGTCTCTCTGTTATCACTCTGAGGATCACACAGTGTTAACAACCTACAATAACCCATGATCTGCTCATATAATATGATGTATATAATCCTGCAAATTTAAGCTGAATTTCTGCCTCAAATATTAGTATGGGACCAAAGAATAATAAATCTGATCAACAAACACAATATCATCCCTAAGAATAAACAGCTTTACCTCAGCTTTCTTTCTTTCCTAGTTATTTGCAAACTTCCTAGCTGTTTTTCTAAGCTCACAGCTATTTTTATTTTTCCTCTACTCAAATTGCTCATGAAATGGATTTTCAGGTATTTCAACTCTAGCTGTATATGAAATATTCACACATCATAGCCTAAAAAAAAAAAAAAAAAAAACATATCTAAGCAGCCTGATTTACACAGCATCCACAGTTTGTATCACTGTCAAAAATGAGATGTGGGTGTTCATAACTTTTTTCAAACTAGCACATTTATTAAATGCCTAACTTTGAGAATCCAAGTGGGAGGATTCAAAAATTTAATTTTAGAACAGAACTCAAACAAAACATCTGTACGCCTATTTGCTGGAGCAGCCTGAATGAAACCGAGTCCATCATCTATTTTCAAGCTACATTTACATTTATACATTTCAGCCTTTTTGTCCTTTTCACTTAAATAAGACTGTGGTTGGCGACAGTGATGAAACACACTCAATATTACCAAGTAAAAGCATCCATATCTAGGACGTCATACTGAAGGCATAACTTTCCACTCTTTCAACCTTGCTAAAAAGATGGACCCAGTACATGGCTCTGATGACAAGTCCTGTCAGCCAAATGGGATGAATCATATTCACCAAATCCCCCAAAAGGGAAGACAGAGAAAAAAATTAGGGGTCTTCGAGCTTCAGACTTTCAACAGAGGACATTTCAATAACAGTGCCACACTCCTACATATTTCATTAATATCAGACCATGAAGGTTGCCTGGCCACCTCCCTACATAAAGCTTGCTTTCAGATGATGTCAGTCTGAAGCTTTAACTTTCTGTATCTGGCATCTGCAGAAGACTGAACATTTTAAGATATACATTCCAAAACAGTTGTTTCCATCAAAATCAGAGAAATTTTCAACGTTCAGTTCTTCTACATCATGAAGATGAAACCAGAACAGAGTCTGAAATAGATCAAGGTAGAAGAAGGCTGACACCAGGAAAAATGGCTGCTGGTAGAACCCAGGTCAGATCCAAATTCATTGCAATCAATTCACATTCAAAGCCTAGCACACCAGCCAGTTCAGCTGTTCCTTTGAATCATGTTGGTTGACTATGCCACTACATGTTAATAAGCATGCATTTTAACATATCTTGCGAATCTGACCTAAACAATTGATTAACTTTTTAAAAAAGATTCTGTTCTTGTGGTCACATATTTGTCATATTTGTGGCTCTCCTATTTTGTTCACACTTTGAAGTGTAGAATTCTCTCATAAAAGTATGAGATTGGAAAAACTGAATAGTGAAAAAAAATGACACACCAAGCATGCTTTCTTTTAACATCTCACAAGGCACTACTGTGGGGATTTTTAGCCCCATATGAGTTAACAGTGAAGACTGAATTCTCCCCTACTCTTACTTCTAGATAACGAAAGTCATCTGCTGGTCACAGTGCCACAGCTCATTGGCAAAGAAGTGGTACCTGAAAGTTAAACTGTACAAGCTGAAGATACAACAACATTTGGAGCAAAGCTACTTTTTGGGCTTTTTCCTTCTGACACTCCTTAAAAATCTTCAAGAAATCTATTTCTACTAAGGGGTTTGGTACATAAGTACAATTATATTCTTTTCTTCTGTTTGTACACAGAATCAAAATTTTATATTTTTTCATTTTGTTTGGTCTTTGGAAAAAACTTTGTTCCAAAGAGCCTTCAGGGGTCATGAGGCTATTATTAAGAGAACAGATCATCCTAACTGATTGAAAGTTGTAGTTTCTGGTATTATATTTACTTTATGGATTTATGGTGTCATACATTCTCTCTCTAAAAAGGAAAAGAGTATTTTTCCCCTGCCGCTCCTTCTGGTTTCCTTTCTAACTACGCGCAAGTGCAACGTATCTACATTACTAAGATTTATTTCTCTTTATTATCTGTTCTCTGAAAATGTAAAATCGCTTTACAATAGAAAAAAATGACACTGTGGAAAGAGCTAGATACCTACATTTCAGTCTCATTGGATAAACAAGGTCAATAAACTCAACAGCCATGTGCTGTTCAACATTAGTTTTGTTCAACTAAACTCAACAACACGTACTGCTTGTAGCTGGAAGCTTAGATGAATGTTGCTTAATAGTATATCACCATAATGCAGTGTAAATGTATTAATTTTAAGGTAATTAAGAAAATGCCATGCTAATTAATCAAAAAAAACTTATAGGATCAACAGTGCTACAGAGGTTCTAGGCATACATCCAACTTATGCAAAGAGTTTTTGTTTAACTTCATGCTGATCCTGCAAACTTGACCTTATTATGCTAGTCTTATGTGTACTATTTAAAACCATTCTGCTGTTTTTATTCTTAGAGATTATTTTGTATTTTTAGCTACTGCAAGGAGTAATAGAGAAATCTAGGGTAGTATTGTTTAGGACTGTATTATGGCTTTAGAAACTGATTCTTTCAGCATCAGAGAGATGATCTTCATAAAATACTATTTTGTCCCTTCTGGAAAGCATGGCAGACACCCATCAGTAAAATCTTCCCTGTCCATGATCAAATTTATTAATAAATCATGCATGTTACAACAAACACCTTTCAAAGTAGGAAATCTGTAATTTTCTGGATCAAACACGTAGGGGAAATGTGTAAGTAACAGATATGGCCTGACCTGTCACAGTGGAACTTACAGCATATAACATGAATTTCCAATAAATGTAAATACCAACCCTTCCAAATACACCAACTCTAATGACAAATTCATGCACTTAAATGTGAACATGGAACAATGCCTGAGAGAAATAACTATCTCATATGCTATTACATACAAAACATAGTAACATATACCAAATTTTAACTTCAAAGGATTTTTCAACTACTAAGCTTTCCTTTTTATCCTTTTCCTTTTTATCAATACTCAGCTTCTGTAACTCGGAAAACTGCTGCTTTTCAAATATTGCTGGCATGGGGGACTGGACAGTTATGCTGGGTCATCTCTGACTTGTCCTTAAAAGAAGGAAAGGAGATGCAGCATCAGCTCTCCCCTGAGCAATACAGTTTTAAAGTACCAAAGCATACACAACTATCAAAATCCTTACTTCAAAGATGCAACAAAGCACTTAGGCATTTACAATACTAAATGGAACAGGCTTTATAGGAACAGCCTGCACAGGGAAGTGGTTGAGTCACCATCCCTGGAGGTCTTCAAAAACATGTAGATGTAAAGCTTAGTGACAAGCTTTAATGGTGGACTTGGCAGTCCTAGGGTAAAGGTTGGACCAGATGATCTTAGATGTCTTTTCCAACCTAAATGATTCCATAATTAAATTCCATATTAACAGTCAATATTTTCTACACATGTAAAATAAAACAGTTTTTGTAACTACAATGAACAATGCATTTATTCTGTTGTGAGTCAGCAACTAATGTGATTAATTCAATTTAATAAAAAATCTTTAAAACAAATGAAATGCAACTACTCTCACTATAGAAACCAGGTGTGCTTCCCTCAAATTTAAGGTGTGACAGACCCTCTTATAAAAAAAAATAAATTAAAAAATATAAAGCCAATTTATGAAGATGAAAAGCATATCATACTTCAGTTCTTTAATCGACTTTGCCCCTCTTGTTTTTATATATTATTTAAAGGTAATACATACATTTTGATTCAGACTGGGTGTAAAGTTCCCCAGATTATTTTCATATGATTTACTGTATTCAAAATAATAATTACACCAAAAATCATTCATTTATCTTAACAGGTTTACATATTCACTCCTGCAATATGAAGCAAATCTATTAGATTAGTATATTAAAAGTTGCTCACTCAAAAAAAAAAAAAAAAAACCAAGAAACTCTTCCAGTCTTAGATAAACTCCAGCAGGTATTTGTGTCAAGAACAGAAAGATAGTGAGACAGAACAGAAAGACTGACACAGCAGGACCATCTGCTATGAAATTCTTCATGGATTTAGGGACGTGCATTGCCCATTGCCCGGAGTGCTATTAGTAACACACACACACACACACAAAAAAAAAAAAAAAAAAGTAATAATACTTTCAAATGTAAAAATCTAAAGTCTCACCATGTATATTCAGAAATTGTGGTTTATCTGTAAACGTTCAAACGTATAAAGACTCTGCTTGAACATGCACAGTGTAAAAAATAAGTGCTTATTTTACAACATACCTTTATTAACTACAAAATAGAAAAGCTTGGGAGACCAATAAGTGATGATTTGTTCCATTTCTTAAAGATGCAAATCTTGACCGTTTTTGGTTTTAGGTGCCAAAATATTGTTACCTAGCTGTTAAGCAAACAACTGCATTTGCTAAATGGAACACTGCTTTAAAGGGGACTGCCTACCATCCGGCACCATGCCAGTACAGAGAGCTGTCCCAAAGCACTGTCTAGACAGAAATAGGCACGTGCACCTCCCAGGAAACAAGCCACCCACCCCAAAAGTGAATTATGCAAGAGGTAACAAAGCAAGAGGCATAAACATTCAGACACTCTCAAGGAGGTGGAAAATTATGTAGGCTTTTACACTTTTCCTGCTACTCTTGAATACACTCTCAAAGACAGAGTATAACAAGAAGTTCACAGATACCACTTCTATGTACAACTACCTCATCTACTTGGATCAATCACTGACCTGCAGTGCCCTCCTTTACCATATTCAAATTCTTCCTTTTCAAAATTTCACTTTCTGACATCAAAAAAGATGTTGACCCCAGGATTAAAACCTGCACAGATACTTATTAAAGGCAACCACCTATTATATTCTAGATGTCATTAACTTTATTTTACCACTATTTCAACTTTCACCTTTGTTTTGTACCAACGTATTTTCTTTCCAAAAAAAAAAAAATCCAAATTCTTGCACATTTCCTAAAATAAAAAGAACTCTTATTTTTTCTTAAGTAACCTACCTTTTCTAAAGAAATTTTTAAAAAATAATAAAAATCATGTGGATTGTTATGTGTTTGTGTCAAAAAAAACAGTTTTACTGGAAACTCTAAGTTCAGCCAACCTCCATGATGGCTGGAGCACCTCTCCTTTGAAGAAAGACTGAAAGAGCTGGGGATGTTCAGCCTGGAGAAGAGAAGGCTATGGGGAAAACTTATAGGGGCCTTCCAGTAGCTAAATGGGTGCTATAAAATGATGGAGAGGGACTTCTTACTCAGGCAGATAATAATAGGACAAGGGAGAATGGTTTCAAACTAAAAGAAGGGAGATTTAGTTTAGATGTTAGTAAGAAATTCTTCCTTCAGAGGATGGTGAGGCACTGGAACAGGTTCCCCAGGGAAACTGTGGATGCCCTATCCCTGGAGGTATTCAAGGATGGGGCTTTGGGCAACCTGGTCTGGTGGGAGGTGTCCCTGCCTATGGCATGGAGTTGGAACTGGGTGATCTTTAAAGTCCCTTCCAACCCAAACCATTCTGCGATTCTATAATAAATAACCTGGAAACACACACACTGGGAAATAATCCTATTGCCATTTTGAGTTTATAAAGGGAGATATTTATAGCCATTAATCTGTACACATACTTGAAACTGTATCAGCCAATACAGGTCAAATTAATTGTTAGTCAATGGTTGTTGGTAATACTGACCAAATCATGTTACATACGGCACTCAGTATATTCAGTTTTATTCTTACATTAGCTAAGCATACTAGGCATAGTTCTCATTTAAAATAAGACCTCATTGCAATTGTCTTCATTTCTACCAAACTTTTTGTATTGTCTAACCCATATAATGCAGCCAAAGTATAAATAAAAGTCTTGCTACTATATTATGTAGACACTTAGTAAAGACTGACTAGCTCGCTTTTTGCATTCTAATGAAAATTCATTAGACATCACCCTTCAACAAAAACATTAGTATCTCATGAGATACATTTCCTGAAAAGTAAAAAGCAAATCATTTTGCAATGAGGTATGACCTATGTAAAGCTGAATTGAATAAATTTAGTCTAATGAAATCTCATATGCATTACTACCTTCCTGAAAATGTTTCCCTTTTCTTGACCACCCTTTACACACCTTTACATCTAAAATTAGCATACATTTAGCTCGTTTTACAGAAGTTAATGTATCAGAAAAAAGGCAAGTGGCAAAGTCATTTAATGTCAAATCACTAAGATGATTTCTGGCACCTGCTTCTTTTACCATCAACAAGTCATATTTTCCAACCTCTAGAAGAATTGCCATGCTTTATTTTCAAATAACAAGCATGAAAGAAAAAAAAATGGGGGGATGAGGGGTGTGCACAGACATTGGCATAAGAACATTTAGGCAATAAGTAAAGAAAGCTATTTCTATAAAACCTGAATGAAAGAGAGAGTGGGAAAGCAATTCAGGATATCTAAATCTCCCACTAAAAGCAACTTACAACTTTTCTCCCAAATAAACAATTTGTAATAGCACCTTTTGTAGGTTGTCCTCAAGTGAGGCACAATATATAACCAATAAGCAATGTTGTTCCCAAAGATACCCACACGTTTTTCCATAGCAGTTTATTTGCTCCTCCAACTTTTAATTTTCTTTCAACACCAGTATCTGAAATGGAACCCACACTGTTCTAAATTACTCTAGTTGAAGGTGGGAAGCCAAAAACAGCTGGAGTCACAACTGGTACTGAAACGTAACCAGTACTCAGACAAGAAGTTCAGCCGAATTTTCAATTAATTTAACAGTGCTTTTACAGTTTCTGTATGTTAGAAAGCTGACAATGCTGAAGAGAGAAGAGAAAGATGACTCAAAAATGATAATAAAAACATAGGGAGCAGTAAAATCAAAATACTCTGCCTGTAAGGGGTGTTTTCTATTATACATCCATTAGGCACTTGCTCCAGTGCATCAGTACTACACTGCATCTGTAGCCATAAATAAGGGTTTGTGTATTTGAGTTCTTATGAAGTATTTTCAAATAAGTTATTCTAGTAATAAACACAAGCATTAATATTTAATAGAAGTATGGCTGTACTACAGGTGCTTTTAAATGGCTAACAGCATCTCTTTCTCTTCCATGGTTTTGATAAGACAACTTTTGATGAGATAGCCCCTAGCATGCAAGAATAGAATTAAGCTCATTTCATTTCCATATGCATGGTAAATCACAGTTACAGCTGAGGTTGTTTTATACACACTGGGTGCTCAAATGATTTCTTGGCAGATCCTTTCATAATTCATATTGCACTGAGCAGAGTATCTGTTTGCTTCCTAAGACCTCTGTTCATCCTCCTCATGCAATACCCATGCTCTGCCTTTTTCTTTTTAACTAGTCCTCACACAGTAATCAAGATGTCACAGAGCTTTGGCATTTTCCTTCAGATAGAAATAACTTGTCCCTTCTATGTCTTTTAATAATCAATACACTCCTTGGTCATTTAAAGCATCCTAAACTATCTTAACTAATTAATCTGATATTACCTAAAGTTATTTGAATGCTGGCTTTGTTCATTTGGATTCACATTTCCCTTGGTAATTGCCTTATTTATCACTGGGGCAAACATTCATCTGTGAAAATAGAACTGGTCAATATTTAGAGAAACACCAAGACAAGCTGAAATTCCTAACTCCCTGTTATCATTAAAAGACATTCAGATGTGGGACAGGGGTAGAGTTTACATTACAGTTAAGGAAAGACCGTATCAGGCTCTTGAAATCAGCCCAGATACATTCATCTCCTATGCTTATTTTAAAGGCATTTAAAAATTCAGTTCTCATGGAAAGGCAATGTTTTAGTGGCTAATATCTTTCTAAATATGCCAAGAAAAGAGTACAAATACCTGGAACATGGAACAAGCTTCCCACTCCTTAATATATTCTTTACATTTGGTTGGGTGAGAAGAGAGAACTAAAGGGTTAAAGCCCAAAACCACTGATTAGTATTCATGAGATCTCGCTGTATTTACAAAATTATCTCTTTCTCTAAGACAAAAACTGTCACACACTCAGTTAAGCAGAACATTTGCTTCAGCCCCTTCCAACTCAACCAGCAGTCTGAAGGCAGCCCAGAAGTAGGCACACACAACCCTGCTTCACAAAATCCTTGCAGAGAGGCAAGGTAAATGTCCTTTTGGCTTACAAATAGTATTTGAAAGTTCATCATTAGTTGTTTCCCACAGCATTATGCCCATCCTCCAGGTTTTGCAGATGTGTTGGTTCCCGTAACAGAAAACAGGTTGGAGGTGTCAATGTGGTTCATATATCAACTGCATATCCATTTATATCCACAGGCTTTTTAAGAAACAGCAAACTTTCAGAAATGGTTCTGGGAAATGAAGTAAACACCCAGGAAAAGCTCTGACCCTCTGCGTTTTTGCATACTGTTGAAGAACAAAACTATTTTTTCACCATCAGGCCTTCGTTTTAATGCTAAACAAAGCAACTTTACTTTTTATAGTGAATCCAAAGTTATGCCTGTATTTATAAATACCAACACCCCTGCCAGCATTAGGACAGTTACTAATAACAACTGGCATTTTCTTAGCATAGTATTTGGTTTTCAAGCACAGATACACATAATAGACATCTTCAACCTTCCAACCATTTCCACTCACTCAGTTTCACCCTTCCAAACTGGGTTATAAACTAACACCCTGAATTGAATGCTGCAATTGCTATCATTATGATAGCAAGTTATGGCACTTGTTGATGAAAAAGGACATATCTTTCTCCTCATTTTTCATGGGGAAGTCACAAGCGGGGAAAAAAAAAAAAATCACCACCCAAAAGATAAAAGTTTTAAAAAGTCTTAAGAAGATGTTTTGCTACTCTTTTGTTTATTTCATTTCAGATGTAATTGGGATTACTTACCTCAAAAAAAAAAAAAAAAAACTATATAGAACACATTCATTAATAGCTACAGTTTCTTCATCCTAATTTCAGGGCTAGGATTATTCACAGGAATCTGCTGAGACTGATTTAGCCCAAACAGCACTTAAAAATACTGAGTACAAAGTAACAATCACATGATTTCAAGTCTTGCACATGGCTGCATAGCCAATTTGACACTGCTACTTTATACAACATTTGTCTAAAGGGCTTGAAACAAGTATTTGCCCTTTGGTGTGTTTTTAGCTTGAACAATTCAGAATTCTGAAGCTGTAAACTTCAGAACCTGTTTCAGGTTTTCAGATTCTCAGACTAATTAATTAGCCTAATTAATATCCAAATGATAGATTTGTAGCTACTCTGATTTTACTATTGAGATACTTGCTGCTATAAGCCCATCAGAGAAAGTACTATTAAAACTGAGCTCTAGAAGTAGTAGCAAAATACACCACTGTGTAACCCTGTTACCTGACCAGCAATGCAAGGCAATGCAGCGAGCCAGGAGATGCTGGGGTTGTGCTCGTGTTAGAACCATTAACTATGCAATAGTGTGAGAGCAGTGTTTTGAACAGAATTTTCAAAATGCAAACAAATAAAACCATCATGCAATAATACCACATCTCATTTTTAATAGGAACAGTTCTAAAACGGGTAGGACTCCGAAGGTAAATCACAGCAAACTGACAGGTTTTCAGCAGCCTGCAGAACACTCACTAAAACAATTATAGGATTGCCCACCGCATATCTGACCTTCTTACATCATGTTGCTATTTTCACAGCAGTATCTCAGATGAGATTTTACAGCATAATATCTGTTTCATTTAATATTTTAATTTTTAAATAATGAGAAGTCTGAACAGTTAGTAGAAATATATAGTTTTAAAGGAAAACAGATTTAATAGAAAATATTAATTAAATAGGAAATTTAGTTCTTCTTCATTTACTTTGTACCATAAGTTGAATTCCATACATCTGTTCCATTAGATAACAGATATATATATATATATATATATATATATATATTAGACTAGAGAAGTTACAATTCATGATTTGTTTCTTAAATTACAAAAGTTATACAGCTTTGGTTTACATTTCTTGATTAGATGGCCTACATTCTGAACAGTATGAAAGATAAAACATGAAAAATAAAATGATCATTGGTTAGCTGATAACTGATATAATGTATACATATGCAGAATCACAGAATGATTTGGGTTGGAAGGGACCTTAAAGATCATCTAATTCCACCCCCCTGCCATGGGCAGGGACACCTCCCACCAGACCAGGTTGCCCAAAGCCCCATCCAACCTGGCCTTGAACACTCCCAGGGATGGGGTATCCACAATTTCTCTGGGCAGCCTGATCCAGGGCCTCACCATCCTCCGAGTAAATAATTTCTTCCTAACATCTAATCTAAACCTACTCTCTTTCAGTTCAAAGCCATTCCCCCTTGTCATATCACTACACTCCCTGACAAAGAGCTTCCCCAGCTTTTCTGTAGGGCCCCTTTAGGTACCGGAAGGCTGCTGTAAGGTCTCCCCAGAGCCTTCTCTTCTCCAGGCTGAACAACCCCAACTCCCTCAGCCTGTCTTCAACACATATGAGATGTACTACTGTTGCATATAGTGCCATCACTTGGAGTACTATCATCATCTAATACTTAACTATAAAATTATTTGGATTGTGTCTTTCAGCTCCTAGGTTGCATGTCATGCACTCTACTAGCATATTTATGTATTCGGCACTTTCCTTTGAAGGTTCCTTTTTGAGTGCTTTACTGATAACAATCTTCAATATTTCCAAAATATACTTTGTCAAAAATAAAAATAAAAAAATTCACAAATACCCAATACATATTAAGTCATATAAGAAGTGCCTGTGGATTTTAATTCACTAATACTAAGCATGCAGAATGATCCCTGTCAAACAAAGAGTTATTGATAGATGTACTCAAAAGTGCCCAGAGAAATGACATATAGTAATATCATCCTTTAAATATCAAGTAAGTGGTTGTGACTGAATAAGAAAATATGACAGTTCTGAAGTTATATAGGAAAAACATTTATTTCTTTTTAGTAGTAAGTAGTGCCTC
Source organism: Cygnus olor (assembly GCF_009769625.2). Classification (NCBI taxonomy): domain Eukaryota; kingdom Metazoa; phylum Chordata; class Aves; order Anseriformes; family Anatidae; genus Cygnus; species Cygnus olor. The sequence goes on along the minus strand of NC_049171.1, from coordinate 81,102,953 downwards.
ACTAAGCTAAAACTCAATGCTTCTCTCTGAAAACACTGTATCTGATAATGAACATTTCTGTAAGATCAGAACAACTCATTCCTGCATGTATTTCAAATTCCACATATCTGCTGCAAGAGAAGATTCAGTCTGAACAATGAGAAAAATAGTATTTCCTAAATAGAATATAGAATCATAGAATATCCCGAGTTGGAAGGGACCCATAAGGATCATCGAGTCCAACTCCTGGCACCGCACAGGTCTACCCAAAAGTTTAGACCATGTGACTAAGTGCACAGTCCAATCTCTTCTTAAATTCAGACAGGCTTGGTGCAGTGACCACGTCCCTGGGGAGCCTGTTCCAGTGTGCGACCACCCTCTCGGTGAAGAACCTCTTCCTCATGTCTAGCCTAAACCTCCCCTGCCTCAGCTTCACACCGTTCTTGCAGGTTCTATCGCTGGTGATTAAGGAGAATAGGTCAGCACCTGCCCCTCCACTCCCCCTTGCGAGGAAGCTGTAGACTGCGATGAGGTCTCCCCTCAGCCTCCTCTTCTCCAGGCTGAACAGGCCCAGTGACCTCAGCCGTTCCTCATACGTCTTACCCTCTAGGCCCTTCACCATCTTCGTTGCCCTCCTCTGGACACTCTCCAACAGTTTTACATCCTTTTTGTACTGTGGTGCCCAGAACTGCACACAGTACTCGAGGTGAGGCCGCACCAGCGCAGAGTAGAGCGGGACAATCACTTCCCCCGACCGACTAGCAACGCCGTGCTTGATGCACCCCAGGATACGGTTGGCCCTCCTGGCTGCCAGGGCACACTGCTGGCTCATATTCAACTTGCTGTCAACCACAACCCCCAGATCCCTCTCTGCGGGGCTGCTCTCCAGCGTCTCGTCGCCCAGTCTGTACATATAGCCAGGGTTGCCCCATCCCAGGTACAGGACCCGGCACTTACTCTTGTTTATACTTACTGTCTGTGACACCTTGCAAGATATCACACACTTTATTTTATTTTAAAAAAATAACTTCATTACAGATGACAGTGCAAATGTACTGAGTTGCATTATTATGCCTACTAAAACTGCCCAAAATTTGCAGATGATGCAAAGCCATAGCTCTAATGCTGTTTTATCCATGGGCATCTGACCCAGTGTCTTTCACAGCTGTGGAATAGCTGTGTATTTCAACCTTGAGGAATTTCAAAAGCAGGATTCAATCAGTTTAAGCAGTTTAATCAATCCTCTAAATGGTACACTATGATGATTTATCTAAGGGAGCCTGTGTCGAAACAGGCAAACTAAAATAATTGTCTTTGCACACATGATCCTACAATCAGATTTGCTTTATGGAAAGTTTCATACTGGTTTTCTCTCCTCATTCAGGCACTACAGCTGAGGATCTTATTTAAAAAAATAATCAGAATCATCCATGATATCAGAGAAAAGATAGCTCTAGGAATTCAGTTCAACTAATTGCAACTCTTTGAAGAGCCATCTCTAGATGTCAGGTAGAATTAATGCTGATAAGACATTAATCAAGGCGGCTCACCCAGCTGCAGGGCACCTCTGGCATGATGGAGGGAGTGCACAAGGAAGAAGGCAGAAACTCAGACGTTCAACACAACCTGCTGTTTTTGTAACAATCTTTCTTTACTAAAGCTGTATAAGCTTCATATTTAAAATCCAGTGATGCACCACGCTGCTTAGAATTAAAACACTGCAACTCAAAATAAGCCATTTTTGGTCCACAAACATTGTTGTATATAGATCCTAATTTTAATTTTACACAGGTAAAGGCAAACATTTCCATCCATAAAATGTCTACGCTACTAATACCAGGAATTGCAACTACCACTGGCAATGGTATGACAAGGTGTCAGTACGTAGCAAAACAGTTCAAAGAGTAACAAAAATTTCACAGAATAATACTATCACTAGATAACACTCTTGTACCTGATTTTGATCCCCACTAAAAACTTGTAACAGAAAAAAGCTTTTCAGAAAGAACTCTAATGACTGTTCCACAGTCATTTTAAATTCTTGATTTTCAATCTCAAGAAATGATTCTGTTTGTGGGATCAAGTCCCAAGAATCACAGCCAGGTCCAGTAGATATGGCTACACAACTACACTTAGGTTCAGGATTTGTACAAGACTTAAAAAGAGTATCTGAATTATGTAATTAAATATAATATTTACTATTATATAAATTACATATTACCTAAAACTACATATACATGTAGTGAAGCACATTACATTCTTATGTATTTGGCTTCCATAAAGAATCATTTTACTTGGAAAGAATGATTTGGCAAACAAAATCCCGTCTGATTTATGCGTACGAAAGCTTCCTCTACCTATGTACATAAAGTAGGGCAAGTAGTGGGTAAGTATGCATAAATTTATTACAAGCACTTCCTTTAGACTATTAAAATCAACTATCTTGGTGAACGTCTGCTAAATGGAGTTCTCTGAACATGAGATTACATAAGATTAGCTGTCATTTTTGCCATTAAATATGAACACGTATTTTGGCAATACGACACAAAGACAATTTAAAAGGCCTTTCAGGTGTAGCTACAAAACCTTGCAAGAAGTCTTGAATTTTTTTTTTTTTTTTTTTTTTGGAAGTAAGCAATAGAAGCATTAAGCATAAAAAAGAGGAACTATTAAAAAAAAAAAAATCTAGTGTATGACAAATTCCCAGAATGATCCATAGCAAACACAAGCAGACAGTGCAGACTCACTTCATCAGTGTGAATCTAATTTAAAAATACATAGTATTTTATTATATCCGTAACTGCTGGAAAATCATCTACTTGCATCCGTACACTAATGGACACTGGTTTTTTTTTGAATATATATACACATTTAGATATGCACAATCGAAAACAGCACAGTTACTGTTTCTCATCAGAAGTCAGATAATTCATCTTGTCCACTGAGAACATGCTTAAGTGTTTGCTGTATGAGACAAAAGAAGAAAGCAATCCTAGCCTTCAGATCTTACGCTCTTGAAGACAAGATGGGTTTTCTCCCAGAGGCAATCATGGTACAAGATTTAAGACCAGTGCCCCTGCCCACAGTTGATACCCTTCTCTAGACATATTCATACGGAATTGGACTGCTGACACAGAAATTTCTAGTGTAAATACTAGAGAATCATACTTGCTTGTAACCCTGTCTGTGCAAGGTGACCGACCTTCTCCAACCTCCTTCCCCACCATTCCCTTCCTCCCTTGCAGCACAGCCACCAATCCAGCCCATGCTGGTTCAACTACTTGCTAAAAACAAAGAGACAGAAAAAGAGCAAAGTAAAACCTCAAGGAATTGTTATTTGGCAGTCCATGAAACAATTTGCCAGAGCACAGTGCCATCAGGTTTCATTTTCTGTCCTTTCAAATAACAGTAGCACCCAGGAGTGTCACTGATGTGTGTGGCTTTGGGCCATGGAGCACGACAGCCCCAGCCAACAGCATCAAACCTGCAGTACCCTTCCTAGTGCAGCAACTATGACCTGCCACAGCAGAAAAGTAACCCTCCACAAGAGAAAACAGTTACCAAAACCCTACCTTTATATGAAGTTCTTCCTTACTTCAAAAATGGAGTGAATGAGGTATAGCAAAATAAGCTCTTGGGCTCTCCTCTCAGCATTGTAACATGTTTATATATAATGTGATTCACATCTCAGCTGGAAGTTCAAGCCACAGGATCACACTTTGTGCCCCACTCAAAAAAAATATATTAAAAAAAAATTCCGATCTTCAGAATTCCTCACTGTGTTATCCTTCCCTCTCTCAAGTCCAAATGGCTGAGAACTCAAGAGAAAATAATAGTCTTCTTCAATGACGAAAGGTAGTTCTATAACTTCAAGCACCACGGATTTAAGGTATGTGAGTTTATCACCTGCCTTAAAAAAAAAAAAAAGTGGAAAAAACACCTCATGCCAGTGGAAAGCTGTAACTGTGCAGCAGTTCACAAGCTATCAAAACCACATTTATGACTGGCCCAGAGCTGAGTATTTTTCATTCTGCACCATGGACCAGCATAATTTAGTCTGATAATGATTTGATTTTGGGGTGGTCCTGTGCAGAGTGAAAATTTGAACTCAATGGTCTTTGTGGGGCCCTTTCAGCTCAGGATATTCTATGATTCTAATTTCCAGGAGCTGTTAAAATACAGCTCCAACTTGTTTCCTTTTCAGGAAACATTATTCAGATCTGAAGAAAAATTACTTCAATGGCAGAAAGCACATTCTCTGAATGAATAGACTAGCAATCTCTTTACATATAAAAAGAAACAATCTAATTTTAAAACATAAAGAAATAGATTTCAGTAGCCATTGTGTTCACTGCTCATAGATCTTGTGTTACTAAAAGGGATGGTCTTGCACACAAGATACAGATTTAAAAGTACAACTAACTCTGGTAAAACAAAATCACCTACAGACCATCATCAAAACAGAGGTTCATATTTTTTGCCCTTTTTCTGATACTAAAATCTTCTTTTCTTCTTTTTAATTAAGAAATTCTATAGCTTTAACAAGACCTGCAGGATGAATAATGGGATGAAATGTGGAAACTAAACATTTTAAAGTTTGTCTTCAGATTGTCTTCTTTGTGTTTTGTTATTCTTTTTGAATCTTAAAAAAGTTTTGATGGTTGATGTATTTTACATTCTCAATACATTTGGAAAGTGTAATCTATACATAGAACAACATCTCTTTTGAGATACATCTGCTTTGAAATTGATGGAGATTGAAAAATAATCATTTTTCACTTGAGCTACTTCACATTTTTGGATGACATTCACATATTTATCTTGTATTAGCATGATTGTTTTACACTTAGAACTGTCTATTAATAAAATTACATGCAATTTAGGCATGACATCTTATTTATCTGTTATTTTGTTCTTGAAGATACACGATGATCTGGAGGAATTGGATGATGTGCTCTGAGCAACAACTGGGAAGTTGCTATACATTTGAAAGTAGAAGATAAACAGCAATTACAAGGTAAGTGTAGTAAATACTCTCACTTGCCTTCCAACATTTAAAAAAAAAAAAAAAAAGAATAAAACAGAGAGAGGATAAAATGCTAAATAGCTTTTATCCCATTATCAGCAAAAGCTAGAAAATATTCCCTGGTAGAACTCAAAAGAACAGCCACAAAGACACATCCCTGATTTCTCCAGGGCTAGCACTGCCACTAATCAAGAATCTCGCCACTCTGTGTCCTTCACAACTGCAATCCAATCCAAAATCCTTCATTTCAGATCACAAGTACATTTGCTATACAAAGTCCCAGTACCACCTGACCCAGTCTGGGGTCCGACTACCACGTCTCTCTTGTGCCAGAGACCACCTGGCACTGCTCTCCAGGTGTGGCCGCACTAGTGCTGAATAGAGAGGAAGGATCACCTCCCTCAACCTGCTGGCAGCACTCCTAATGCAGTCCTGGATACCATTGCTCTCTGTGGCAAAGGCATGCTGCTGGCTTGCATTCAACTTGGTGTCCATGAGGTCATGACATCTGATCTCACAGCTGGTCCTGCTTTGGGAAGGAGGCTCCTTTAGAGACCTCCATGACATCATTTCCAGCCTTCTACAATCCCCTATTCACATATCGATCAACACACATCAACCTTCTTCCTGCAAGAATGACCAAACCAATGCACAAAAATATTCCCAAACTTACGAGTATAACTGTAGATTGAAATGTAACTCTACAAGACACCGTTGTGAGATAAGATGTATTTCTTCTCAGAAAAACTCCCATATTGTATTCAATAGCAAAAGACGTCTCTCCATTTGCTCTAATGGAAAGAAATCAGCCTGAAGCCTCAAAACAAGCTGTAAAGTAGCTCCAAACATACGTGAACTCCTTATTTAAAAAACAAGCAACACATTATGAGGCATACACCAAAATAAATAAATAAATAAATAAATAATAGACCCACAGAGCTAAGAAATAATGAGGATATTTTTTGCTCAGCAAAGGGATTTGACAAGCGTGGAATGCTTCCAAAAAAAAAAAAAAAGTGGATTCTTTCTGGAAACAGTTTTGAAGTGTGAACACTGTAGAGGAACTCATTATCAGGGGTGCATTGACAGGACAAGGAGTAATGGTTTTAAACTAAAATGGGAGATTTAATTTAGATATTATGAAGAAATTCTTCACTCCGAGGGTAGTGAGGCACTGGAACAGGTTGCCCAGAGAAGCTGTGGATGCCCCATCCCTGGAAGTGCTCAAGGCCAGGTTGGATGGGGCTTTGAGCAACCTGGTCTGGTGGGAGGTGTCCCTGCCCTTGGCGAGGGGTGGGGGGGAGGTAGAACTAGGTGATCTTAGGGTCCTTTCCAACCCAAACCGTTCTGTGATTCTTTGTTTCTACAAGAACTGATAATGCTCATTAAAGTGTTTGTTAATTTAGCCCAACTGTCATCATCCACCTTTTGTTAGTATGCTCTTTTCAAAATCTGTTTTCAAGTGCTAAGGGAATCTATACAGCCCTCCACAGAGACACTTGCATTGTAAACTTGAACAGAAGCAAACTTCATTTAGCAATTTCCATAATGTGTCTGCCAGTGCTATTGTTGTAATGGGATGAGAACTAACAGTTAGTATTTGCCAAAGTATTCCATCAGTATATATCTTCAGTGTGACCATTATTTTTGTAGTGTGAATTATTCAATGATCCTAGGACATGAAATTGCATGTTAAAAGACATAGTAATAAAGCATCAGCTACATCCCCAGGAGCCACATCCTGAAAGATGTTGAAGAAAAGCAGGGAATTGTATAAGGGACTCTCAAGAATATAAGCCCAGGTTGATAGCTGAGTTCTGTTACTGATGTTTGACCTATTACTGGTGCTTGGTACCTTACCCTTGATACCTGGCTGTAATTCAGATGCAACATTACTGTTTGCATTAAAGTGTACCACAATCCCATTACAAATCAAGAACAGTCTTAAGGACACGAGAAATTTTTTTAACTGTCTCAAAAAACTGTTCTGGAACCTCTTTTGAATTACCATATGCCTCTTGTAAGGTTTTCTATACTCTCTCAAATAATGCAACAGTAAAATTGCATGGTCACAGAAATTAGAAAGAAAAACATTTTTATTTATTCCCATTTACCAAATCCTTAAAGTAAAGTTGACTGCAATTTTATGGCTCCCTCAGTATTAGCATCTCCAAATTACTTTAAATGAGCTATTCCTAGGAACTGTCAGTTTTAAAAATTAAAACAAGGTTGAGCTGCATGGGTTTTCTTTTGCTTGCCTTTTCCCCCAAGCTCATGAACAATGAGTAGAATAAATATTGCTTCACCAAACATCCAGAAAAGGCTGCATCAACAAGCAAGCATAGGAAACTGATATGAAATTTACACTGTATTCCTTAAAGACAAGAATGTTCAAGCATTTTATATAGTGTGAGAGAGACTGCAGATTTAATATGCAAGCTTGCTGAGTGATAATAAATTCATTAAATAGATTTTTTTGACCTTACAGATGATTAGCACTGCAACCACTTCCATCCCAGCACATCTTTATTGTTAAAAAGATTCACTTAAAACAGAGCGACATGGATGAATTCATCAAGATCACTGCTATTATAATGAATCATTAATATCCTAGTGAAAAATTTATTGTGATGAATAATACATTCAAAATGATGAGATAGAAAATGAAGCATTACTCTGCAATGTACCAGAGAATCAAAGGGATGTTATAGATGTTGGCAAGTTAAAAAATATCATTTTTGGAACTAAATCTTTCTAGATATCTTTCCAGATGCTTTAACTTTATTTAATTTTCTCACCAAACATTTATATTGTAGTTGAAGAAAAATCATACATGTTAACATTCCTCCTTTCATATAAATCCAAAGCCCAGGTATACGCACTGCTCTTCTCACAAAACCTGTTTTGCCTTCAGAAGCCACATTTTTGTATTCTGTGGCATTTAATTCAGCATATGTGATTGTGAAACATAGCTCCTTGCTCAAAACAAATAGTGAAGTTATTTTTTCAAACTACTGCATCTATTGCATATACAGCAGAGTTAGTAGGATTAGAAAATCTACTGATTAGATGAACTGACTTTGCTACTTGCATCATTACCGTGCTAGGTTAAGGCATTAGAAGGACTTAAAGTAATAATCATGCCAATGTAAATGGCACAGAATAAAAATTTACCACATGTAAAATAAACACTCTCTTTCCTGTGGCTTAAAAACCAGATTAATCGAACAAGTCTTTGCATTGCAGTACACAAAAGTTGCAGTGCAGCTTACTGCCACAGAGTTCTGACAACCACAATAACAAGCACATTACTGAGATGGACTTATGCAGCTAGTTAAGTTTTAAAGGCAGCCCAAAACAGAAAGCACTGCACTAGAGTCTGGGCAAAGGGCCATGACAAAAGGACAATTACATTTAGAAGGGGAATTAAGTATTTGTCATACAACTGACAGATTTATTTTGTCCATTCTCCTAGACAGATATGTGTATATTACATCAAAGCAGGGAATATTGTAACTATATCCTTGCTTCAAACAGGACATTTTAAATAGTCAGTGGTACCTTAGAATTTGATGTGGATTCCAAAAAGCAAAGCCTGTTGCCAAATCCTTCTGCAGCAAGACACAGTTTCTGTTGCTCCTTGTGAACTGTTGCAGTGCACTGCAGAACCACTTCATCATCCTACCAAAAAAAAAAAAAACAAAAAAAAAACAGAACAGTGGTTATGCTTCTGGCTCAAGATTTAGGGAAGCATCTACAAAGTCATTGCTAAAATCAGAAACAGTTATCCAGGAACACAAGCAGAACTGAATCTTAGCATAACTTTTGTTCTCTGAATTAAGAAAGTGAGCAAATCAATGAAAATAATTATAATTCCAACATATACGCTCCTCCTGTTTCTTTGTAACGAAAATCAGTATGCATGAGATACAGATGTTATGGGACTAAATCCTTGCAGTAACATAATCAAAGGCAGATGTTGTAAAAAATAAATAAATAAATAAATGAAAGAACAGATGCAGATATCTATTTAAATCCCAGTTCTACAAAGTAACATACAACGTGGAGAATCCCTTGGAAGAAACATGTTTTTTTAAAGCACAAAATGATTATTTCGTAACCTTAATTACACTTGATTTAAAAAAAAAAAAAAAAAAAAGTAAAAAATAACAGCATTAGATTGCAGCTACACAAACACTGTCTTCCACTTTCTATCCCTTTTTCCTAAACAATCCCACTGGCAGAAGGGAATTCCCAGTAACCATGTCACCATCAAACATTGTGTTGGCATTGTTTAAAAACGGGTCACTGGAGAAGATTCCAGCATTGTACCGTCATAGACAGAGGCAGACAACAGAGCAAGACTACTTTAAACTAAGTTTCTACCAATTTAATTATGTTCTACCACTGCACACTGATTTTAGAGGAAGTCTGAAAAAGAATTCTACATATCCCATCTACACAAATCACTCTGTGTCGACAGCTTCAAAAATATGTTAGTTTTGGGTAAAGTCCCTGACATACTTAATTTTAGTTAATCATCTAATGCACCATATCCTTCTCTGCTCAAGATAACTGCAAACCAATTATGCACTACCACCAAGCACACATATATTATGTAGATGCTGATTGCTGGAGGATTAAGAAAAAGAATATAGCAGCTGCTAGATTTCCCGAGACACAAACTTTCTCAATTCATTTTGCAAACATTTTCTCTTATTTTGCTGTACTGCAGAGTACATGGCTTATTTTGTTAAATAAATAGCTCACAAATGAAGACTGATTTCTTACAAAATGCTTACTGATTAATCGAAACCAATAGTCTTGTGGAACTTTTCATTCTCGGCAAGGCGGGGTTGATGAAATTGGCACAGAAGGGGTAAGAAAGGTGTGATGCCACTGTCAGATTACGTTAAGGGTGATTACAAGAGAATGGCATATTTACTCAGCTCTAAGTTACTCTGCATTTCAGTGCACATCATTAAAGAAGAATTCAATATAAATTCTTAGAGAAGAATACAATATAAACTCTGCCTTGGATTTAGTCTTCCAACGTTTACTGACTCCATGTTCAGAGAATTCCTATATACACCCAATTTAATCATGTTGCAGAATTATATTAAGATATATAATTCCATTCTGTTTCTTTAGAGAAAGAACTAAGTGGGTAAGCATCTGAGCAATGTCTTTCTAAACTTGTTTTCAAAACAGCAAACCTTACGTAACTCCAGTATAAGAAGAGCTAAAAATGCGCAATTTCCTCATTTGAAGTCACAGCCTCCAAAGAGACTTTCACTGAAGGTCACTTTGCTCTCACATGAAGAAAGCTACACCATGCCTCATATTAAACATGTACTAAAGAAAAATATTTTTCAAATACTCTTAAACCTTTAATTACAAAATATCTCAAACTGCTCTATTTCCTCCTCTTAACTCCTGAGCATTTTCACGTCCACGTTATGCAGATGAATTTTAGATCATCATATTTTTTTCTGTCAGTCACTGTCAGATGTAAACTGATTAAAGTAATTTATGTCTCAAAGGGCTATAACTGCAGCCTTCAAAAGGTAAGACTATATGTTATTATGTAAGCAGATACAGTCCTGTCTACCTCTTTCCTACCTCTCCTCATCCGACTCTGAAAATGCAGGGGTCAAGGCAACACAAAGGTGCTGACAGGAATAGCGTTGTCTTTTAAATGCCTCTGTCAAATGTTGAGCTACTTAACATCACAGAGCTGAAACAAAGCGATTCCAAGAAGCCAACTCCAAGCACAGATGTTTGTGGCCAAAATATAATCACTTGTAGTAACTTTTGACCCACTTGGAAACTGAACTTCTAAACAAACCATGTTTTAAGACATGAAATTCTTAAGAAATTCTTTTCTACCAACCCTCAATATTAGATGCATAGCCAAAACAAGAAAATCAGTTACTGGTCTTTGTAATTGGTCAACATAACAATAATCTTAACAAGCAATGGTGTGTGCCTGCCATACTCTATGAAATTATGTTAACACCTATTCAATCTAAGTAAAATATGATTAAAAACAGTATCTGTACCCTGCCATAACTGACAAAGTTGTATTCAATTTCCACTTCATATTCAAAACAAACATAACAGATTATATGGAATGTAATATAGACTTACAAAAACTCCAGCAGAGTTTGGAAGAAAAAGCAATAGCACAGACCTAAAATCCCTGCAGACATTTGCAGGGACTGCCAGATAGCTCTGTTACTCTCCTTTTGCTGAATAATCATCACTTTGACACATACCTGCCAGTTTCCTCCATGAAAATTGGAAAATTTGTTATTATTTCCATCCCAATTCACTATCACCATAGCAGCCTTCATGACTAAGCTCAAAGATGCTGCTTTGTCTTTTTTTTCTTTCCAGTTTTCAGATACAGAAAAGTACTGAGATTAAGGGAAATTAGGTGCCAGTAACAAAAAATTCTGTGCACAAAGTGGTGCTGCAGTTTATTATCAAATGTGCAAGACATTCACTGTAACAGCAGCTGAGCCCAGCATCAGATATATCTGCACTTACTGCAAGTAAGAGTAAATCCATGTTGAAAAACTGCCCATTTAGTGTAGACGTTAGTGGATGGCTCGTCCATCCGCCCTCATTCATTCTCCAGGTCATGGTCTGAACTTCCTCGTAACACTCTAGGGAATCGGGCAGTAAGGGTCATCTCTGCTCCACAAGCAGCAGGAGAGGAGCAAAGATGATGCTGCCTACCCACAAGAACAGAACGAGCTAAAGGGAGAGCAGAATCCTTTATTAGACTTCTAACCTGATGATCTGAGTCAGAAAGCTCCTAAGTTTTCTTCTCCCAAGCACCATCTCCTCCCTCCCAAGCATCACCTTGGAGTAATCCATTAATCCCAATAAACCCTGCAGTGTCAGCCAGCACACCAATTCATGGTTTTATAGATATCATATCTTCCAGCAAAAAGATATTTTGCTTTGTATTATGTCAGATATCTGCATTGACTCAAACAGCTTCAGCTTTCCATAATCACACAACTGCATTTATCATTTTGATACTTAGGGAAGCATTTAAAAAAAATAGGTAGATGTTATCTATTTTACAAAGCCCTATTTATTTTTTAAACATCCAATTTTGAAAAGCAAAGACAGTTACTGAACAAACAACAGCTCCTAGCAGATTCCAAATTATATCTATTCATTATGGGCTACATAATTATTTTCATGAAATCTATATACTTACACAAACTAAACAAGTAATGAAATGATTTAGCAAAGAAACCAGTAAAAAAAAATAATAATAACAATGAAAAATTACCAGCATCACAGCATTTTCTACAGGTAAAAATGTGCCGCCCTAAAACCGAACAAGCAGCAACCTGCTGCTGGCAAAGTGCCTGCTCAGAACTGCATTCCAGAAGACCAAACTACTGAGCGAAGAGCATGGGGTTGCTGTCAACGTACAATATTAAAATAGCAAGTTCTCAAACCTCCTTAATAACACTTACTTTCATTTCCAGTGGTTATTCGACTTGTCTGTAAAATCCATTAAAATATCCTAAGATTACATGAAATGTTTACTACTCAGTCAAGAAAAAGGTTAGTTTCTTGTGACACAGAGCAGGCCCTTGTATTTATAATCAGTATGTTTTGACTAGGTATATCTTTCCAGGATTGGCAAATTCAAGTTACGACTGAACAAAGAAATACGTATTCTTTGTAATATACAGTGTGACTCTTTGCCCCGTGAATGCCTGAAAATTTACACCTCCTGTGTAAAGTCAGTTTTGACTAATCCTTAACCTTTTCAATATGTCAGTTCTATTAAAGGACCAAAACTGGCTGACTGGATTGTCACAGGAAGGCATCATCTACAGCACTACAGCTTCTAGCTATACAGACATAGGTGTGGTTTTGATGGTGGAATTTTTGCACTTTAAGCATTTTTTTCAGAACCTGCTAAGGATGGGGGGGGGGGGGGGGGTTGTTTGTTTGTTTTTCCCTTCTTCACATTCTAGTACCTTAAACTTTCAATAATTATGCATATTTTTTGAACTTCTGAAATCTGTGCTTCAGCTCACTATGTCATGACCTTGACATTTACATTTTGCTTCCACTTCAGGATAAAAATAGGCAACCGTTTTCAGTTATTTTACATGATTTTTTATATTTTGTAGTTTACTCCCTCACAGACATGAACTATTACTAACTTAAATAATTTGTTGTACTCTTCATAATCTGTCCCATTACACATAATTACCTCACAAAGACGTAACACTGACCATGTGTTTCTACTGCTCTGTGTGAGTATACCAACTCTGAAATAGCGTACAGACCACTGAGTGTCACATTTGCAAAATTATGCATTCAGGGGTTAAAAATGGTAAGTTATGCTAGTACATTCAAACTTTCTTCTACTGCTGTTTTATATGACAAATACTGCAGTTAGTGGCATATTTCCATCGACTTACATATGTTATAAACCAGGATTTCAGCACAGACTTTACTAGTTCAGTCTTTAATAGCTTCCTCAACCTCCACATATGCACTGTTCTGCTTCACCGCATTCCATTTACTGTTCAGCTGTGCAATGAGCATAGGTGCCACATATCCATTTAAAAATAGGTTACAAACAGAAATTAAGCCTGTACAAACTGATTGCTGCCTAAGAAAGCTGTAGAATATTTCTTGATTTACAAACTTTACTTCAGCCTTGTTGGGATAAGCACTTGATTAAAGAGTAGAGTAAAAGTTTGTAAGGCCTATAGGCCATCAAGTACACAATTACTTCCACAATTACTGGCAACAATATGCCAATGGGATCCACTAATTCATCCTCTAAAATGACCCTTGTGATTTGTCCTACAGAAAAAAATAAATTGTTTAATGCTAGGCATCTGAATAAAACACACCAACCAGGCAACTTTCAGTGCTTATGGGAGCTCTAATCCTAATTGCCTAAGAGCCTCATTCTCCGTGTGCTTTGGAAGAAGGTAGAAAGCAACAACGCAGAAGTAACGCATTAAGATGGAGCTTTTCCTTCTTCAAATCCCTGCTGACAACAAAGAGAAGCCTGGATGAATAGGATTCATTAAATACTATGTACATAATGTGCAAGAACCATGTTCAATAATGATTAAATATCTTGTCAACAATCCCATGGGAAATACCAACAAAACAAATACTCAAAGCCTAATGCTACTTACTTTAACTACTAATTCTATTCTTGACCGACCAACCAGTGTCATCAAACAGCTACCAAGCTCTACTTTGAAACACCATCCAACCAGGGAGGCTACCCTAGAACTCCTGAGGACTGAATGCAAAGGAAGCCTATGACAGAGGCAAGAAATGGGCCCAAAATTTGATTACTATATCAGACCTTAAATCACAACTCTATGACCTTCTTGGCAGCAGATGACCAAGTGTTGCAATAGTTAATAGTAAAAACAATAATAGTAACCTCCTCAGCCATCAGGAATTAGTGCTCACACTCTGTAAGGGAGCACAACCCTTAGGAACTGAAAACAACCTCAGCAGAGTGCTCACCCCTCAGGTAAAGATGCAGGATAAAAAGCAGTGATAAGACAACGTTGCTGTAGAGAAGAATCTGGTGGTTATGGTGAAGTGAACACCAAGCATCAGTCAACAACACCAGACAGCTGTATAGAAACCAAAATCTCATTTAATCAGAAGAGGGCAAGTGAATACAATAGTAGTGATCCTCTGATTCTTTGACTTCACACTCAAGAGTGGTAAGGCTTCAGCTGAAGCAAATAGGTCATTTTGACCCTTTGTTTCAAAAACAGGTAGGAAGAAGTTTTCTGCAGACAGCAAAGCATTTTCACTGACCAGTTTAGAAACTTCATTACAAAACTTTTAGAATGGCTCAAGAGGATCTAGGCATAGCTAAACTTGCCTTAGGATGAGAGAGAAGAACAGATTTTGCAGTCACGTGATGCTAATTAATCTGGACACATTTTATGGTACATATTTTAGTTTTATCCTATAGGAGGAGTAATTTCATAAGAATTCAACATTATTCCAAAGGAAGTATCCTTTGGGACAGAAAACGCCATGCAAAATAGATGGAGTTCTAGAGGACCAGACCAGCTGGCAGCTCTTGCTACAGTACTGGGAAGTGGGTTGCTAGCAAAACCATCGCTTTATTTCCTTCTCCTTCCCTGAAAAGCTCTTACTTAGTCATCAAAATAATTTTGCCAAATTACAGCAAAGTCATGCTGATCTGCAGTACTAAAGACATGTGGCAGTTTAAAAAAATATTTGAAAATCTTGAGTCACGTAGATTCATATTCAGCACTTGTCAGAAAAAAAAAGTTTTCACTATAGAACAACGATACAAAGGGCCTGTCAGAAAGAAATCTGTATCTACAAGGAAAAAAAAAAAACAACTGTGATGTGCACCATTTAAATTGAGTGATACTGTATGGCAGAGCAGAACTTTTCCAGGACTTGCACATCAACACTGAGCAGAGAAACTCAGGCACTGTACTCAGCCCAGCCCTTGGCTTCCACAAGTACCAGAGAGCAATGAAACACTCCATCACAAGGCAAAGGTCCAGATCTGAATGAGTGGCTCCAGCACACTCAGGTACCAAGAGCACCTGCTATGCTCTGCAAACTACTTTGTCAAGAAAGAAAAAAAAAAAATGAGTTTGATTTGAGCACTGCAAAGATAAGCTAGGTGTCTGTACCCTTCAGCTGTGCCTGCTAAACACCTGCTCAAATGCTCAACCCACCAGTGGTGTCACATGTGCACACAACACTGAAACAATTTATTGTCTGCATGCAACGTCAGAGCTTCCTCTTCTGGCTCTTGTTTCCACCAAATAGACATCAAATGGTGCCACAACTGGTTTCATCCTTGTGCGCACATGTGCTAGTGTGTTGGCTTTGGATTGAGTTCTACTAAAAATATGTCTGTAAATGAACATATTTCCAGTTGAGATGACTCATTTTATTATTTCTCACTGATTAGCTCTGTGGTCCTACAATCCCAAAAAATGCCAAGTTTAGCTGTCAGTGCCTAATAATAATTTTATCTGTCTGTAACCATAGTTAACAGTGGATAACTTTGCATCTGACACAGTTGACAGAAGGGGGGGGTTGGGAGGGGGGGGTGGAAAACATCTGCAATAAAGTATGCTTATCAAATTAAACAGAACAGCTGGTGGGCTGATGTCAGCTTCTTAAAAGATCCAGTGTGTCAAATTTTTCTCTGATGCAATTCCACTTATTTTAGGAATTTGGTAAGAATGCTATTATGTTACACCCTCACTCACTTGTTCCAAGCTACATCTATTCTGCAATCAAAGGCATAATTACAGCACAGGACGTATCTATGCTATGTATGATCCCACTGGTGTGAATAACAGTAAAGACAGAGGTGAGAGCATGCTAGAAAAGGTGTCCACAAGATTCTTCAGGCAAACACAAGAACGTTATATCTATGACGTGAGCCAGGCACTTATCAAGCCAACTATAAACAAATGCCAAGTTATCTCATAACCCCATGGTGCTCAGTCCAAGCTAACAAATACAGACTCATGATAAGTATCTAAAACTGCTACAACAACTGAAGGTTTTCAGTTTTACAATATTTTTCTGAGAAATAATTCACTCATCTCAGATATAAAACAGTGGCACGTGTTAAAACAAACAGTTTGTTCAAGGTCCCACAATACTTAGACTCAAACTGAAAATACTCTTTTTGGTGTGTTCCTCCTGTCCCACTCACAGGCTCCCCAGAGCAAGAAGGCTTTGACAACACAGTTCTCTCACAGATGAGACCCTCTTGTGCACGCTGTGAATGCCTCCCCTCTGCATCATCGCTTTCATGCAATACAGGAGAAAAATTCGTCAGCCCTCCGTCTTCTATCTTGTGAGCAGATTCAGGAGGCTAAGTCAGTAATACAACCATCTGCTTGAGTTTGCAAATTCAATCCTAGATCACTTTCTCTTCCCTTAATCCTTTTTCAGCACTATTTCTTGAATCATTTCACTTCAGTGCTCTGCCTGCCACACTGATATTTCGCAGCTGCCCAATCAATCATACAAATTTTCCTCTAATCCCCAACCAAAAAGATTCACCAGCCACCGTGTTGTTTTTGTCTTTCTGGAACAAGGTTAAAGATTTATTCTAATCTCCATCCTCTTCTAATGCTCTGCCAATATATTTTATTCTAAAGCTGCTCTAACTTATGAGATTCACCCTTTCACTTCACACATTTCCCATGCAACGATTTCTTGTCACTATGAGAAGTCTACCACCTTCCTGAATTCTTGCTTCTTAGACTATTTAATTCCATTTTGAAAATTTTTCTCAGACTGCTGTTCACAACTTCTTTTCTGAGCATTTGTGATTTATGATTTATTCTTTCCTGCAGACCATTAATGAAAGTTTTAAGATCTGATATGGTATCCTCCCATGAACGACCCCAGAAGGGGTGTTACCAACTTTGAATCTCTACTCAGTTTAAAATATCATAAAAGGGCCATCAAATTGTACCTGCTTTCTTCACTTCACCTCACTGTTCCAGCTTTGAAATGATGATCTGAAACTGCATCATATTATAAAATCCCAAGCAATCACAACTCTGAAAAGACAGTTCGTAGACACTTTTACTACTAAGTGTAAAAGAGTTTTTGAACCTCCCATTAAAGAGACTGGCTATCCCTCCATGAAACGACCAATATGCAATCTACCCCACCATTGGTGAGTTGCTGGTCTTCCACATTCACCTCTCCTTAACCTGCCCTGACATACGTATTTCTCAAAACATCAATAATGTACAAAATAAAGACTACAGCAGCCTTAAAACGCTGAATCGCAAACTTTGTTTCAAAACCACTACAAGCCAAAGGACCTACACATCAGAAAATTATCATATTCTATAGTGACATTGCAGCTGAGGGGAAGAACACAAAATTGAGAGAAATGGCAGATGGATTTTTTTCCTAGATCTCCACTAAGCTTTTACACATTACTCAAGATACCTGTTACTCACATTACCCATTACCCTGTGCTCAAGTGCCTTTTCCATACCTTTTTGGCTTGATTTGTTTAGACTACAAATTCTCCCTGGCAAGACTATTTTGATTTTACTTTCTAAATGAGTCATATCATTAATAATTTCAAGACTGCATACACACTTTAAAAGGAAAGGAATAAAAGCTTATACATAGCATAGAACTCTTTTTTATATCAAGAGTGTCTTTAAGCAGCAACTACAGACCATCTCAGGAGAATTTTCCAGTGATCAAGTCCCACAGATTCCAAAGAAGGTATATCTCCATTTTGGCTCAAAAAAAAAAAAAAAAGCCTCCGTGAGCACAATGCTAGGAAAAAAAAAAAAACACACACACACCACCAACAGCTGGAAGTCTGCTTGGTGGCTTCACCTGAAGGATCTTGGGAATCTTGGGAATGGGCAGCAATGTATGGGTCTCGTAGTGGGGTCAATAGGCCGCTGGTGGCCCATAGTTGATACGTCTTCCCTGTGCTTAGCAGAAATGTCATCAGGTTCATTTACCTCATAACATTTTAAAAAGATCACACCTAGAGGGTGTAAAGTGGCAGAAGTGTTTTCCAAATGGAGCAGATGCATCCAAGCAAGGTGCTACAATCCCAAAATACTTTGTCAGGTGTCAAGCGTTCTAGCTGGCTCCTGAGCATGAGGTTACTGAAACTGAAGAGTTATTCTTGGCAACTCCTAAAAAGCTGTTGAATAGGGGATTGCAGAGGGCTGGATCTACAGCAGCCTGAAATGTAAGCACATCTCCAAATAAACATCAGTATACTGAGTATCAGAACACCTGAACAGGTCTTATCCTGACTGAATTATTTTCTCCCCAAATAGATCATATGAAACACTGAATTTTGTATCTTACACTGTTGCTGCCTGCAGGGTCTGCCAACATTCAAATTTCTGCTGCAGAGTTTAGATCCAGGCCATCAAGCAGACACATATCCATGGCTTATGGTGAGCAGGTAATATCCTTCTGTACTTTACCAAGTGCTGCAGCTGGCTACCACTCACTCAGTGCTTGACAATATCAAAAAATGCCTCATCCTGAATAAAGATACTATGAAAATGTGTAGCAACTGCAGCAGTTGTTGCCTTGTCATTCCCTTTGTAGTCTTTCATAGACTGAAAAATAACATTAATATAAAAAGACGAAAATGTACAGCACAGTAGCAATATGGGTTGGTCTAACGATTTCTGCATAGCAAAGCACAGCACACTGCAGCAGAAGATTTGGTTACTAAAGAATCTGTGCAGATGTTAACAGAATAGTAAGTAGATCCTGATGAACTCTTTGCTAAGCCTGTCTTTTGAAATAGAAATATCTTGTTTACAAAAATTTTTTTCTTTACCCCAGCTTGAAGGGTACTCTTTATTTTTAATAATTTCTCTCAAGTCTTGCTGCAGAGTTGAACAGTCAGGGAAAAGCCAAGATTCAACGAGCACACTTCATATTGCAGCAAGAAAACCAAGAAAAAAAAATCAGGAAATATTCAGATAGAGAGAAAAATGGCTTTCTGTGACCAGGTTCTCACACCAGCAGGTAATTCCTCACAGATTTTAATCAGGTGCAATGACAGAAGGCTGCAGTGAACTGAGAGTCCCAAAAATACACTACTAAGCAAGTGCAAAAATATCCTTCTAGCTTATATACGTCACAACACAACATTCAGCCTCATTTTTATTTCCTGTTTCTTACCCAGAATTCACCAGCTATCAAAAATGCACACAATGGGAAACTATCACCACAAATATTGAAACAGCAGGAATGTCTTTCAACTGCTTTTTTTTCCATCAGCATTTTTTTTAGGTTATGCACAAGCACAAACTCAAACATTATAAACCACAAATTCATAATAGTATACTCTTTTGTTCATCTATCTATATATTTTAGATGACACAGAATAAAGGTATGATTCACTTTTCTCTCAACTAAGAAAAAGGTCAAAACCAAATATCAACAAAATCTTGCCATGCTTATATATACAGTGGAATTCTTCTTTCTGTATTGCATTAAAAAAAAAAAAAAAGTACATTTTCTCCAGCAAACAACAAATGTTGAATGTAAGCTAATCACAGATGAAAATACAAATTCTCAAATATTGATTTCATGATCATATGTTAATCTCATTTTCCCCACTCTTATTTACAAGAAATTTTGTCATTGCTTCCATTGTACTTTGAGAGTACTGAGACACTAAAGAGTATCACGTTATCATACAAGCTGCATTTTAAGATTTTCATAAACAACCAACTAGAAGGTCTGCCAGAAATCTATCTTAATTGCTACAGATCGAAATTAAAATTATTATTCCCAATATGAAGCTATACCTACAGCCTATTTTTCACAGGCTGCTACTTATCAAGTGCCACTCCTACTAGAAGTTATTTCATTGTTAATTATTTCATCATTATTTCATTATTTTCATTGTAAATTGAAGAAGTCTGAGAAAAATAAAATAACATTTTAACATGGGTTCAGAATAATAGTTTCAACCTATACCATATTATTTTGCTAGTTTTATGCATATGTTCCATAACTGAAGAGCTGTATTTTAATAAATACCTTTTAAATTTAATAATATGTCTGAATCATGGCACTTGATTAAATTAGCATGCTTAATTTTTACATAGAATATCAGTCTGTATTACCATTTTTCATTCCTTCATGCATGTCAACTGATGGCCAACATCTGCTGTTAGACTAACACAGGTTGATTTATAGTCTACAAAAAGCCTTCACACTTGCTTCAAACATACAACAGGCACATAACTTCAGTTTGGATCATGATAATACTTTAACACTTGCCTTCTAAATTCACTAATTCTAGTGTTAAACAAATTTTAAGTACAGAAGCATAGATAGGCAGATAACCACCTACATATTCTAAAGAGGCTAAGAAACACAAACTCTTACTTGGATTTATGGCTGTACTGAGTCCCTTTGGCTCACTAAGTTCCTGTACACCATTTACATTCAGATTCATCACACCAAACTTAAGACATTTAAAAGTCAATCATGTGAGTATATTTAGACACCTTCTAACTCATTTAGCTATTTATTCACATCTACTCAGTCTAAACTCCTGTTGCAGCCAATGGTGGGAGACTAATTTTCCAGAAAGTGAGGCACCATTTTGTGAAATCAGTATTTTGGACAGACATTACGAACTGCCCTCTGTAGGTATTTCTTCCTTTCCTTGTGCTCCACAATAATCAGCTTAGGCTGGGACAACCACCACATAAATGCTCCAGTTAAAGTGATATGAATCCCAGGCTCAGCATGCTCATAGCAGCTTCTCCAATGGTAAAGATGCCACAGAGAAGCCCACATCCTTTAGAGAACTGTCCTGTGTTTTCAGTGAAGCAGCAGTGAAGACTAACACAAAATAGCTCAGGGCATCAAATTTAAAGAAATTGAGGCAAGCTTTTCATGGTTTTTGAAACTACAGCTATGTCCTAAATGGCAACAAATAAATCATACACACTGTGGAATGGGGTTTCACATTCCTTTGCTGCCCTGTGCCTAGCCAAATTACATAGAAACTGAGGAAAGGAGAACACCTTGGAATATTAATTTCAGTCCAAATTATGTGCAAAGCTCCATATTCAAAACAAACCCTCAGCTGGTTACTCCAGTTCAAATAACCTGATAGACCCCAAGTCCTCATTCACAAGATGGGTTTCTCCCCAGTCCCTGTACTAACTTACAAGTGTGTGCGTAGAGTATCTTCCATCCCCAAATTGATTATGGGTAGCAGATACTCAACATGATGACAACAGGAACAAACCCTGAGGCAACCGCAAAGACCTCAGCCAGCACGAGCTGTGATCCAAACGTCTCTTCACTGCTCCACCAGGTGCTCCAAAGCATTGAAATGGAGCAGGAAAAGCTGAAAAACTCAGAGAAGAAAGCATGTGCTGGTAAAGCTTTGGCAGTCTGGCTTCCATGCAGCTGGCTCTCCCAGGAAGAGGAATGGGATCGCTGCAGTCAAGCTTTAGACATCCATGTGTCAGACTGCATTTCAGCTCTATTTATGGTCAGAAAAAAAAGGACCTGTTCAGGAATTGTCTTGAGTACACAAAAGAAAGTTAGATGACTACCTCAGTTGTAGACTTTTAGATCAGATGAATTATATCCTAAGCAGCAGACTAATAAGTCACTAGTGCAACAAGAAGAAAAAAATAACAACTGAAATAGCCAGCAAAATTATTACTATGGTTCTCATTTTAGGTCAGTATTGTCGTAGAATATCCTGAGCAGGAAGGAACCCACATGGATCATCAACAAGTCCAACTGCTGGCTCCACAAGCAAATATATCAAAATCCAACCATGTGTCTTGAGAGCATTGTCCAAACACTTCTTGAACTCCAGCAGCCTTGGTGCTGTTACCACTGTGCTGGGGAGCCTGTTCCAGTGCCCAACCTCTCTCTCAGCGCCTGCCCCTGCTCCCCCTTGGTGAGGAAGCTGCAGGCCGCCATGAGGCCTCCCCTCAGTCTCCTCTTCTCTAGGCTGAACAAACCAAGGGACCTCAGCTGCTCCTCATATGCTTTCCCCTCTAAACTTTTCACCACCTTTATAGCCCTCCTTTGGAGGCTCCCTAATAGTTTTATAAGGACATAAATAAGAAGGACCTTATATTGTAGTTAATACTGAAAGTTACACACAGTACTTGAGGTAAGGCCACACCAGCGCAGAGCAGACCAGGACAATCCTTTCCCTCAACCATCTGGCAATGCCCTGCTTGATGTACCCCAGGGTACTGATGGCCCTTTGGGCTGCCAGGGCACACCACTGCCTTGTATTCATCTCACTGTTGACCAGAACCCCCAATTCCCTTTCTGTGGAGCTCCCCCCAGCCTGTACATATAGCCAGGGTTGCCCCGTCTCAGGTGCAGAATAAGGCACTTGCTCTTGTTAAACAACTTGTGGTTGGTGATTGCCCAGCTCTCTAACTTGACAAGATCTCTTGGCAAGGCTTCTCTACCCTCAACAGAGTCAACGGCTCCTCCTAATTTAGTACCATCTGCAAACTTACTGAGTACATATTCAAGTTCTGCATCCAGATAATTAAAAAAAAAAAAAAAAAAAAAGAAAGAAAAAAGAGAGAGAACTGGCTCTAAAATGGAGCCCTGGGGAACCCCACTAGTAAGTGGTGGTGTTGTCATCCCGTCCAGTTTTTGGGGGTAAATGTAATTTAATAGACCTTAGAAACAAAGTACAGGTCAGAAATTACTAATTCATACAGCAACTACATCAGCAGAAAAACATATTTAATAAAAAAAATCTGCTAAACCCTAAGCATGATAGAACATGTTGCTGGCATTATAGCATATAGGCCATAGAACAAGATTTACACATACATACATACAAACACAGACATGCATATGTCAGAAACAAATCAGTATTACTGGTTGTTAACAGTTAAAATTCAAAGTTTCTGGTTGTATTTAGCCTCCAGTCTCTTATAATTCATCTTAATTAACAATTAGACATAAAAAGTTTGCCATTTCCCCACATCCTGTCATAAATTTTAAGAGTATTTATGGTTACACAGAGATTTTCATAACCCTTGTTGAGCAGGCCATTGATCTCAATGCTGCAGATGTAAAATAAAATGAAAAAAGTCTCCTTGAAAGGCAAGATATATAGATACAGGTGGGTAACTTGAACTATGAACTTCGCTTACATAAATATATCACATTATCTACTTCAATACTGGCTGGTCATTTTAGGTTCATCTTAAATCCCACTTTTACTATAAAACTACAATGATGCTGAAAATCAACAAAAGCTATAGAATGAAAGGCCTCTCAGTGCTTTACCACTGAAAAGACTACAGCAGCCAAGAGTTAAGCCCATTTAAAGCAGAAGGAGGCTTGCATTGCATAGGCAACTGCAATGAACTAGGCTCAGTACTTCAGAAAGGAATTGCTGCAATAGTTGCATGTGAAACTACAAGGTAATCAACAACATAGTACCCTTCTGCAGGTAATTCTTCCATGAAGAATGGAAGGAAAATTTGACATCACCAAATAAGAATCACATTCTTTTTCTTCCCCCCCCGTCAAGACATTTAAACATTTATCTGTTATAAAAATCTCTGTAAAATAAGCAAGGAAAACCAAAAAGACTCACACCCAGTGAACCACCATAGAAGACAGAACAAGTTCAGTTGTTAAAAGTACAAATGCGTGGTAATAAAAACATTGGTAGAGGTTCAATATGGCAGACAGACACTTAACATTTATTCAACTAAGTATTCCATGGAGAACCAGATTATCTGCCCAGAGCCAAGTCTTTTAAGCAATTCTGACAGAGATACTTTAAGTGATAAGTGCCTAGTGAAACAAAAATTGATCCATACCATTTGATGGGGACATTTTCTCCTGTACTTCAACTTCTCCAACATTGAAAGAGTAAATCCTCATGTACTTGCCGCCCCAATATCATCACTGATTCCTGGTTGTTCACTTCACCACTTCCATAATAATAATCTAAATCACAAGTTTGTATTGCTTTTCACAGCAATTATTGCAGTTGAGGATGCAAGCCTGTAGTATATACATTTTAGTTGTTTCAGAACAATTCAGTTTGAAGCTGAAACGGTGAAGCTCAGTCTTTAAGACAAACTCTTAAAGATTTTTTGATAAAATTCTCTACATCCCTTTCTATCTTCCATTTAAATAAACAAGGGCAATTTCTTTCAATATCTCCAATAACTGACATCAAAATGTTAACATTGATCATTCAGCATCAATCTTTGTACTCAGAACTAAACAGGAAAAAAAAAACACCTTTAATTTCAAGATTCTAAATCAAGGCAAACTTTAAATCTAAATATTAAGAAAGTAAAAGAAATCTCATCTAGACAGAGATGCGTAGATGACATGATTCAAGAAATCACTGGAGAGCTGGGAGAGTTTCCATATTCCATCCCAACATTTCCCTGATGACTAAGACCTGAAAGCCTAAAATCTTCTACACACACTTAGAAACTAGGAAATTAAGACACATACACATGCAGTGATAAGAACACAGAAGCAGAATCCCAAACTGAAAAAAAAATAATAAAGTGCACATATGTCCCAGCTCTCATTTTTGCCTTTCTCAAGAAATACTTACATTAATAATATACCATTCTAAGACTGATTATATTTACTTTTGTGACATGCTGAGAGCTTCTGGAAGGTGCTGCTTTTGGCATAAATACATAGCACTGTATCATACTGCTTATGGTTGGCAGAATCTAGCAAAACCAGACTTAAATCCTTATTAAAATAGGTAATACCATATTGAAGGCAATCAAGGTGTGTCTTAACAAGTCACGTTTTACTTTAAAAAGTTATTATAAAAACGTGTTTATTTTAGCGGCCTAGAAAATCTCTTCTGGTGACTGCATCTGTTCAATTTACCCAGATGGGCTTACACATCTGTTAGGTTCTATTTAGCAACTTGAAAAATGGGAGCAAAATCAACAACAGAAACAAAATCTTAAGAGATTCTGGGGTCTCCTTATGACTCATGGCCTGTACATAGCCAAACTATATTTAGTTTGCCTTTCAATGGTAGACTTTGTTTTGTCAAATAATAAAATACAAGCAAGCTGAAAGAAATGTCAATATACATGGGAGGTATCAGATCTGCACCAGAAATTGGTAGGGGTTTTGTGGATGTAGAGCTGTTATT
Source organism: Cygnus olor (assembly GCF_009769625.2). Lineage (NCBI taxonomy): Eukaryota > Metazoa > Chordata > Aves > Anseriformes > Anatidae > Cygnus > Cygnus olor. The sequence goes on along the minus strand of NC_049171.1, from coordinate 81,077,217 downwards.
TGTGGCTAAAAGCTAATTTGGCTGACAAGACACATAATCATACACAAATACCACAGCTCTTTAAGTTACTACAAAGCAGATGGAGTTTTGATTTGATTTGGTTGTTTTTTTGATGTGCTTCAGTTAAGTTGGTGTTGTTGGGGATAGTGAGCCTTCAGCATTCAGCTCCCTTTCATTTTTACAATTTAATATGCTACCTAGACTTTCATCATGAGTACTTAGCTTCTCAAAATAGTATTCTTCTAATAACATTTGTGCAAATACAGAATGCTTTCAAAATCCTTCTAGTGTATACCTATGTGGCTCGATCATAAGCAAAATATTCTCTTTAAAATCATTTTAGACTTTATATTTGTCTCCTCGAAAATAATTTGCCCTTATCTCCAAATACCAAGTTTTTCCAACATTTTCTCTCATGTTCCTTTCTATTCTGAAGTCATGAAACAATATGGGAAAAGCACAAGTACTGAATCTAGAGGTTTCAAGAAAGGGGAAAATACAATCAGACCAGCGGCATTTCTCCGGAACAGAGCTAAGTAGTTGCAATTTGAATTAGACACACATTTAATTGTAGCATGATGATCTAAAAGAAAATAGATCTTACAAACCCTCTTAGAATCACAAGGGCAATAGGAATACAGGTTCCTATAAAGCATATGCTAAGAAAGAACAAAATAGAGTAGTGTTGAACACCCTTGCTTGAAATGGATTGGCCTTGTGCAGCACTTGCTGCAAAGCTTAATGACTCTAAAGATACCAAATTTTGTTTTACCCTCTATTGACGTGATTTATATGTTTCTGTAACTGTTAAGAACTTGTCTATAAGCATTAATTCAACTGCCATTTCAAAACAGGTAACACCTGGGTTGATCTTACTGCACCAATACTCCAAATTTTTTTGTTACTCCAAAATAAAGTGTCTGCATTCCTGCTTTTGGTATCTCTTCATGCTTAACAATCCACATGAAAAAACACCAAAACTTTGCTGTCTCCAGCACAGTCACAGAAGGCAATACTGTGATTCTCTTTACCTCATAACTTGTGTGTCGAGCTTGAATCTCTCTCTTGCTACCCGGATATCCCAGCTGAGTGAAGCGTAAAGTCCTCAGAAAGCGTAAAGACATTACTCTTTCTCAGTAATGTCTCTCTGCCACTGCTTTTCTTTATTATTTGTGCACCAACCAATTTCTCCAAACTCTTGTTCCATTGCATCTTAGTTAGCAAACTACTCCTCTTGCCTTCACCAGTACCTTCTCCTCCAACACCTATCTTGTTAGGATGCAAATATAAGAAGGATTACCCTAAACTTTTGCTTTGATCATATTGCAGATCCCTCATAGCCTTCTTGCTTTTCCTTGTGCTTTCCCAGACACTACAAATATCAGGTACTTTCCCTGCTTTTGGACACAGCTCTTGGAGAACTATGACAGAGACACTGCCCAGCTCTCTGCTCCTTACGTGAGCAAGTGGACAGCTGCAGTCACCAGACAACTTTGCCATGCAGCTTCACCGATGTGGCAAATCTGCAACTAAATTTGTGACATAGCTGCTCAGTGTGTGCCACCTGAGACACGCAACTGCTAGCTCCTTATCTAGCAACACTAATATACACAGAAACAGACAGACCAGAGGAAGACTCCATGTAAGGCCAATCTGTATGTATGCCCTCATTCTGTTATTAATTACAGATGATGTTATTAATTAGAAATGCAGTACCTGGTTAAAAAGGGTTACTGGGGGGAGGAGAGGGATGAATGGGGATTCAAAAAAGGGCTGAACAGCAAATGATATGGAAATCACTTCTACATTGAAGGAAAGTTTATATAATTTCACACTTTCTTCATGTTTTGTGGGGTTGTTTGTTCATTTGGCTTTGTGTGTGTTGTTTTTAAAGGAACCACGTACAGTTCAAAAACCTCTTGTATCAAAGCTTTATTTGTAACTCCCATCTTTAACATTTACTGGAAACCTTCTGTATTAAAAAGCAAATATAAATGCCTAATGCCTATTTAAAAATAAGAGCTTATGTACAAACATAGCACAAGCATTTTATTTAATGTTATCACTGGTTCCTGCCTAAAAACCTTTTACAGTTCAGAACATTTATGTTAACTTTCTAAGAGTGTTTAAGCAACCTCCCCAGGAAAGCCAGAAAACAAGCTACTCAAGCTACTTCTCCAAGAACCACTATGAACTAGTGAGATGCCTTTCATGGGGATTAGGATCCTTAAGAATCATGCAAGTTTTAAATAGATATTTGAATGTGAAAGTAAATATTTACATAAAACAGGCTGGTCTATGCTTATGTAAAATTCCTATCAGAACTCTAACTAAACATAAGGAAACACATCCAAAAATGGAGAAAGGCCTAGACTTCTAAATTGTAAGATATTTAGGTAGCTTTTTCCAAAAGAAACTAGCCATCACCTTCTTGCAGCATGCATTCAGAAGTGGAAGATGTCTGCCAAAAGTTGTTAATGATCTCAGGCCAGTAAGACTGTATACAATTAGCATTTAAACTGAGACAAATTCTCAAACATTTCTAAAGGACACAGGAGGAAGCTACATGAGCACTATGTTACCTGCCTCTCAGCTTCACTAACACGTCTTGCTCAAAATCCTCACTTCATCTCAGATTACCTCTCCTCTTTAAGGCAGCAAGGACATGGGGCAATACAGACACCACATGGCAAAGCACCAGCAGCACAGCTCGGAAGAGCCTTATGGCTTCCACACCAACTGCAAGGGAAAGGCAGCTGGAAGACCAGCGAACGAGCTGTATTTATTTTTTCCACGTAATCAATATAGTGTGATATTGAAACCCTGTAAAAATTTATGATAATAAGAAGTTTCCCAGCCAAAAACAAAGTAGTCACTTTAGCAAGGTCTTCCTGGGAGGGAGACAAAGTGACAACAGAGGGGGTAGATTTCATGTTAAGTTAGTATTTGCTACTTTCCCTTTCTTAAGACAGGGCTTGAAGGGAAAGGGATCTTAGTTTTGTTCTGTATGGCTTTCTGTTTGTTTGCTTTTGTTTGCTTTGTTTTCGAGATAGTTGGCTAAATGTTATCTCTGCGTTAACACAATTTACTTAGGATCATATTTTCCCATTTCTAATCAGCTGACCAGAATTTACCCAAGATAAATCACTGATGATTCACCTATTGTTATGCTAAACTCATTTGCTCATCTATACATAATTTTGGTGCTGGGGTTTCTTTTTCCTTTCTTTCTTTCTTTCTTTTCATAATATACAGAAATAGGATACACTATTTAACCTGAAAATATATCCCACCCTTGTCTTATTTACTCCAAATCCTAAAGCCAGAAGCTCTCACTAATGTAATTACCAAAAAATGCTCTCTACAGAGTACATTAAAGAAACCGTAAAACTACATATTTCTTGCTCAAAGCACAGGGAGACTGTTCTTCTGTTCTTTTCAGTAATCATGGTGTTGAGCTGTGGTGGCTTTACCTTGCTGGGCAGCTGAACTCCACTACAAATACTCTGTCACTCCCCCTGCTAAAAGGAAGACAGAGAGAAAATATAATGGAAAAGGCTCAAGGGTTGAGATAAGGACAGGGAGATCGCTCACCAGTTATCACCACAGGCAAAACAGACTCAGCATAGGGATATTAATATGATTTATTGCCTATCACTAGCAGGCTAGAACAATGAGAGACTAAAAGCAAACTAAAAACACCTTCCCCCCATCCACCCCTCTTTTACCTCCTGCATCTGAGTGGTGCAGGAGAATGGGGAATGTGGGCTATGATCAGTTCCTGACGCTTCATCTCTGCTGTTCCTTGACAGTCACTCTCTGCCCCTGCTCCATGTGGGGTCCCTCCCACAGGATGCCATCCTTCCTGAACTACGTGGGCTTCCCACAGGCAGCAGCTCTTCAAGAACTGTTCCAATGTGGGTCCATACCATGGTGTCCATCTATCAGGAGCAAACTGCTCCAATATGGGTCCATACCATGGTCCGTACAAACCATCAGAAGCAAACTGCTCCAGCACGGGTCCCCCACGGGCAGCAGCTCCCACCAGGCCCCCTGCTCCTGTGTGGAGTGCTAGGGCCTAGCCTGCTCCCACAGGCTGCAGGTCTGGCCCAGGGCCTGCTCTTGCAGGGGCTCTCCATGGGTCGCAGCCTCCTCCAGGCAACATCCATCTGCTCCACCAGGGGCTCCTCCACAGGCTGCAGCATGGAGATCTGCTCCATGTGGGACCCATGGGCTGCAAGGGGACAGCCTGCTCCACCAGGGGCCTCTCCACAGGCCACAGGGAAACTTCTGCTGAGTGCCTGGAGCACCTCCTGCCCTCCTTCCTTGGGATCTGCAGGGCTGCTTCTCATTCCTCACTCTCCCAGCTTCTGTTGTGCAATTTTTTTTTTCCCCCTTTCTTAAATCTGCTCTCCCAGAAGCACAACAAGCGTCACTCCCTGGCTCGGCTCTAGCCAGAGGCAGGTCCCTTTTGGAGCTGGCTCTGATCTGACATGAGGTAGCTGCTACGCTCTACTCACAGAGGCCACCCCTGCTGACCCCTGCTACCAAACCCTTGCCACATAAACTCAATGCATATTTTGCCCATTTTTAATCTTAGAGTTCCCTAAAACAAATTTTAAAAGAGAAAGACATATTAAAATCTGGACTGTTTTTATAATCCACAACTATTTTTAAAAAATCGCCTTTCAAAAACCTATACATCATTTTCTTTCTTGCATAAAAGTTGTAATTTTTAATAAAAGTAGAAATGCTTGATACAAAAAAAAAAAATCTTTTTTTAGCAGACAACCATTTTTGGTTGAAAACTGTCTTCACAGATACTTTCAATGAGTTCTGATATTATTATATCTATAAAACTGACCTCCAGTTGAAAGAAAAAAAATTCATTTTCCATCTGGTTCTCAAGTACTAGAGATGATTCATTTTTGCCTCTCCACTGCTGCTATCTTTTTTGGCATACTTTCCCATGCACATGCCCAATTTAGCAAATCTCTCTGATCTCAGAAAAAGACTATTGGGTTTAGATGTGCCATTTTTGCAAATTTTTACCTGCTACAGTTTTTTAAGTTGTAGAATATAGACATTTAATGGAAGTGTATATAGTGAGTTGGATTGTTTAATTTGCAGATGTGAACAGTACAAGAGCATTTCTTATTGTTGCTGTCATCCATTGGCTGACTGTCCCACAAAGACTCCTTATATGCTTTAAAGGAAGATATTTCCATGAGCTTTATTAACTATTGCAATCCTTGATGGGATGAATAGCCATTAGATCTTAGAGAAGAAAGGCACCTTCCTCCATGCTTCTGCTCATATAGAAATGCTGAATACATCACATTGCCATCTGTGGACAGGTTTAAACTCAAGATCTGAATCCCACTCCACTCACACTATGAACCAGGATGGAGGAACCTTTTACTTGTGGAGGACCAGCCCTCTGAGACACCCTTAGTAGACTCACATTATGACGTATCTCAGCAGTATCAAGTAATAATTGGAGGCCGTACAAGATTTTCCTTATTCACAGCTAAACCTGTAAAGAAAGCACTTCATTCTGAGTTTTGAGTCCATGCCAGGTTAGGCATGAACACACGCAGTTTCAACACCTCACTTCTGCACCCCTCATGGATGGAGAGCACGACTACTCCACCAGCAGTCATTGAAACATACACCTTTTTTCCAGCACAGTGAGGACATTTTGAAGTTCAGACCAGAACCAGCACTGCTGGCAAGGACACGGCCAAATGCACCTGGCGATCTCAGAGGAACAACCACACTGAATGCAAAGGGCTTCAGCAGGTAGCTCTGCTCCAAGCAGCAGGAAGATGAATGCAAGCCAATCACCTTGTCCATTGTCTGCCTATCAACAACAGTTTAAATTAATTAAGCTGCATGCTCAGATAATACTAATGGCAACACAGCCTACACGTTATGATCACAAACATCAAATAGATATTTCCATTTATATTTGAATCTCTGAGTACAAAATTCTATGGCACAAAATGAATGAAGCTTAAAAATTAGAATTAAGTCCTTTCTATTGGCACTGAGAACCTGCTGAGGTCTCCAATTTCTTCCATTACTAAACGAGGGTTCACTTATTTGATTTTTTTTCAAAGTCAAAAAATGGAAATACAGAGAAAAGCTACATCAGTGGTAAGCTGTGACATGAAAGAAAGCACTTTATCATACTAAATTAGTTAATGCTTTAATATGATAGGTGAAATCTGAAGCAGTACATAAACAATTCGTAAAATTACTGGAATACAGGAATTAATGGAGTAAACAACAAAGATGCACAGACTCTTGAGAAAACAAAAATATTATTGATCCACAACCACACAGCTCTCGAAGCTCAACCCCGATAAATTTGTTTCCATCAATAATAAAGAATATGACAAACTAGATTTAAATCATTTAAATTATTGCATAATAACAAGATTGCTAGTGTTTTGTTGAGACTGTCCCTGAGTTGGAAGCAACTTATCTGTACTGTGATCTTGTGGAGGAATGGAGATGGTAATATAAATCAGCAGTTATAGAGCTTCTGTCTTTTCTAAAGTCTTTCTAAAAAGAGATCAGCTAAATACTAGAATCAAGCTCTCTAACTGTTAAGAGACCCAGACCAAGAATCCTACATCTGTGTTGGCAATGTGCTGTAACTATGCAGGGATGTGATGAAACTAAATAGAAAAATCTGAGAAAGACTTGAGCTGATATTAGCAACACTAATGTACGACCTTTATTTGCAGTAGTCCATCGGTAAGGAAGGGGAGGATGACCATCTTCTTGTCACCACATAAAAGGGGAAATGAAGCATTTTCAGGAGGGGGAAGACACTTAATCCCACTCTTGCAGTATTTACATGAGTTGCAAGTCAATTATGTGAGCACAAGACTGGACTTCATGTCAGCAGCTCCATCTACTGCAAACCACTGATGGGCCTATCCTTTCACACAGACACTAGTGCCAGCAGAAAGATGCACTGCTTGCATTGTTAAGTACGTCGTGTTAAACAGAAAGACATTACCTCTGACTCTGAAAGCTGCAAACCACTGGAGGAATCTTCTGGGCAAGTACCATGACACACTGGCATGGTTGCTCTCCAGACTTACAGCTTACTCTCCCCACTTACAACTGCCTGCCTCTTGTATTTTAAGAGCTCAAAAACTATGAGTACCATTGGGTTTCAAAACCCAGCTTTGCAAATGTTTTCCTCTATATCATGTTATAAACTGCTATAAACATTGAAAGGCAAGTACAGATGAGCCTTTCCTTTTTAACTGCTTGAAGAGACATGGACCAACCAAGATAAAGTCAGAGGCAGGGAGACGCTCACATGCTTATTGAAAACTGGTGAGATGCAAGTCTCATAGGGCCACTCAGTCTGTTGATGCACCATTTTCTCTCATTAAACCAAATCCCTAGGTCATCCCAAAGACACTCTTCACAAGAAACACAAAACCAAGTTATAGAATTTTAGAATGGGTTGGGTTGGAAGGGACCTTAAAGATCACCTGCCATGGGCAGGGGCACCTTCTACTAGACCAGGTTGCTCAAAGTCCTGACCAACCTGGCCTTGAGCACTTCCAGGAAAGGGGCATCCACAACTTCTCTGGGCATCTCTGTTTCTATGAAGACTGAAAAGAGATATGCCTCTGCCACAGCACTCCAGAGACCAGCCTGTTGACATGTCATTACTGCAGCCAGCTGTGCGGTAACTCGTTAGTAACAGGCCTCCTGTCTTCCTGGAGAAAGAGATGGAGTTCAGAATACAGGGTGTTTTGAAAGAATCTAAACCAGTCTCCATAGATAGTAAATGATGCCTGTCTTCTGATGCTTGTTTTATGGGCCACAAAAGAAAGAAAAATAAAATAAATTAAAAAAAAAAATAAGAGAACTGCTCTCCACAGAGATAGTATCCACATCTCCAAACAACAGCATTACAGCTGTCTACCGGATTGGCAGACCCTACCAAGAGGCCAGTGACCGAATGTGCAACTCCTGGTATCTGCAGAGCAGGCAGTCAGCCAGTGCTGAGGCTCCTGGTGGGCAGGAATGCCAGGACAAAGCTGGCACCAACATTTCCAGGTTTTCCAGTCCTAGTTCTGTGGGTCAGTCAAATGCCTCAGTGTCTATAATTTTACACAGTAATTCTCACATGAACATCAGCTATATTATTGTAACAAATAATCCACATTAAGAACATTTTCATCGCATTAATTTTCTGTTTCTCCTGTTTCAGTACATACTGCCAGAATACAGGATGGATTTCTAGGATTAAAGGAAATAACATACAAATATGCTGAAAGTACTGTTCTCACATCCTTCCAACTCACTTCCTACAGCACTTGCTATTTAAGGCTCAAAAAATTATCTTCAAGTTCCAGAACTGCCCCCTTTGCAAATCTGCATCTATTGCCACTTATTTAGATCGAAGCCAAAATGGTCACAGAAACAACAGCAACTGCCTCAGTCATGGTGCTTCCGTTGGAGTCTGTTCCACCGCAAACTACCATAGCTGAAATAATCCCTTTTATATTTTAACCAAAATTAAGTAGTCTTCAAGGAAGCAATGTTTAAAAAAAATAATCCATAAAACTTTCATTGTTGAGTCACTAGCATGAGAAACACATGAGCAAGATTAACAAACTACTTACTTCCTAGAGAGAAGATATAAAGGAGAAAACTGAGGGTACAGCAGAAGAAACAGAAGTATAGTATAATCTAACAGTGCAAAATAACCACTATGCTTGGAAGCTTTACAAAATTTGGCTACGTGACCATTGTCCCACAACTACAGCCATCTATCACAAAGACAGATTAGCAAGCTACAGATACCATATATCTCAGTGCCCTGACCAAAGGATGCTACAGACTCACCTAAAACCAAGGATCGTCCAAGACAACACAATTGACAGCCTTTTGCAAAGCATGAAAGGGAGAAACAACTGCGATACTAAGAATATTTCAAGTGAGGGAAACAGATCAAGGAAATACAGGAAGGGGAGAATATTTTTGTGTTTGCTGTCTAGTCTGGTCCAATCCAATCACAAAATAGGACATACACAATTAAGCAAGTTACAAAAGACTTTCAAGCATGCTAGTACCAACTCGTAGGGTTCAGTGTAATAAGAGATTATGGAGAAATAATTTAAACATTTGTTCTATAAAGCCATGAAAGCAAAACAGTCATCTGAACAGCCTTCTGGTAAATTTAGCACTTGAGAGTTGCTCAACAAACTCAGACAAAGGCTTATTGATTTGTTAGGGCAAAAGACTAAAGTTAATAAGATAAAACTTAATTTTTTTTTCCCCTATCATTTCTGTCTTGCAGCACAAAGGAGATTAGAGTAAAATTTTAATGGCAAACTGTATGTCTTCTGTGATAGAAAACACACAAATATACGCATATCCTTAATAATAGCCTAAAAATGATGTTGAGTCAATATAAATGTTTTTGATTCAGCATTTCATTTTCTATCCCTCCACTCACAGAAGAAATTGCATCTCTTTATGCTTGAAATGAAAGTGCTTAACTCATTCTAACTACCATGCAAATTTAATATTAAACTGTTAATACTTAACTGCCAAAAAAAAAGACAACCCTAAGAAATCAAAATAGTATCCATCAGCCAAAATCTGGCAAAGAGAAATTAGAACGTGGAAACATAGAGGCCAAGTATGGATTAAAACTAAAAGTATCTCTGAAAAATGAAGCCTATTATAAACACAATTTTTGAAACAGTACAGATAAAAGAACTGAGACAGACTTGGAGAAAATAATTCTGGTTCTTCGGAAAACAACGCAACAGGGATTACTCATCTACAGGTCCAAGGAGAAAAGCCATGGCATTCAACAGACCAACTCACAAGAAAATCATCATGTATGGTTGGGCCCTGGACTTCAACTTTAAGGTGTGGGAGCCTCCCTTTTCTAGATAAAATTAGCAGATTAGCGGATTCATCAGTTTAAAAGTAGTTAGGAGATTAAAGCTGCCTTCTTTTTTTTTTTTTTTTTTAAAGTGGTCCCAACTCCTTACAAGACAGTGGCCCATCAGTGGGATCACATAGACTGTGCTTTAATAATTAGACACAGTTAAAAAAAAATCCTACAAAAAACAATTGCTTAGGCAAACATCTGTGTTATTTAAGCAACAAACTGAGCAATAACAGTAACACAAAAAGCATTCTTCTCTTTAATATGCGTAACAGTCTGCAGAAGTTCAATATGCCAACCAAATAGCCCATCCAGTAGCTTACTTAGACAGTAGGGTTGTTGTCAGCAATTCAAGATTGTTCCAGAATAATCTGTTTTAATATACAGAGTTCTTTTGAGTAATTCTGGGGGAAAAAAAAAAAAAAAAAAAATAGAGGTACCTCCAGAGGTCTGTATCCAAAAGAGCATTTATCTCTTCAGCATTTACATAACTTCAAATAAATGGGAAGTTAGCCAAAAAGTTTTGCAGTCTGGGCTGTGACTAGCCACAGATGGAAGAACAAGGGGTCCAATGGGAAACAGTAAACAGAAAAGTCAATAAGAAAACTTCAACTCTATTAACACGTACACTCAGTCCCACATCCACATGAGATCTCGTCATCTCTGCCTCCCCATTCCCAGTACAGGGGTTCTTCCTCTCTTCTCTGAAGCAATTGTGGTCAACAGCTTTATGTCCAGGTGGAGGCTGGTGATGAGTGGTGTCCCTCAGGGGTCCATTTTGGGACTGCTGCTGTTTAATATCTTGGACAATGACAGACAAGGGAATCCAGCGCACCCTCAGCAAGTCTGTAGATAGCACCAAGCTGAGTAGTGCAGTCAATGCAACAGAAGGAAGAGAGGCTTGAGAAGTGAGCCCATGCAAACCTGATGAGGTTCAACAAGTCCAAGTACAAGGTGTTACACCTGAGTCGGGGCAATCCCAGACATCAGTACAGACTGGGAAGAACTCATTGAGAGCAGAACTGGAGGAACTCATTGAGGACTCATTGCCCTGCAGAGAAGGACCAGGGGATTCTGGTGGACAAAACGCTCAATATGAGGCAGCAGTTGAAGGCCAGCTGCATCCCAGGCTGCATCAAAGGAGGAGTGGCCAGCAGGTCAAGGGAGGTGACTGTCCCCCTCCACTCTGCCCTCCTGAGGCCCCAGTAGATCAGACATTAGGAAGAAATTATTTACTATGAGGGTGGTGAGGCACTGGAACAGGCTGCTCAGAGAAGTTGTGGATGCCCCATCCCTCAAAGTGTTCAAGGCCAGGCTGAACAGGGCCCTAGGCAACCTGGTATGGTAGGAGGTGTCCCTGCCCATGGCAGGAGGGTTGGAACCAGGTGGTACTAAGGTCCCTTCCAACCCAAACCATTCTGTGATTCTATGAATTAGAGATGAAAGGAATAAACAAAAAACATTTACTATGACAGTTGTTCAACAAACAGGACTAACCTAGACTTTAAATGTTTTTCATTTGTGGTTTCAGATACAGCATAGCAAAATCAAATCTCTTACTTTTAAGCTAGCAAAGCCATCATAATAATAGGCTCTAATTTGTAATATAATTTCCAAGGCATTACTAATGCAGATAAAATTTTCACTGTTCATGATAGCCCAGTTGTAAGGTCTTTATTAAATATATTTTTTAAGTAATAAACTTACTAAATTAAAATTTAAACCTGGAATATTGAAGCACAGATGTACTGAAATACACCTGGAGCTCACTTGTAAAACAGGACAGCACTGGATTAAATTATTTGTAATAATGAATACAGACAAAAAATTCTCGGATAGTTTTCAATATTCTGAACCATGCGAGATTTTTTCTAGGAAAGTGAAGAAAGCAGGTTTGGGTTTTTTTTGTTTGTTTGTTTGTTTCGTTTGTTTTCCTTTAGTAAGCCAACATTTTTTGTCTCTACTCTCCTAGAGAAACCATAACCAAACTCATAACTGGTAAATATACAGAAGATATATGAAACTCCCTCACTCCTTACCTAATCTGAAAAGGACAAGTATTTTAGTATTTAAATTCCTATACATTCACATTTCTGGTTTTTAGATTTGACCTTAGTGTATGCTCAGAATGAAGCATATTTTCTGAAGGATACTTTCTTCATCTTCTGACTGATATTTCAGCTTAAGAAAAAGATTTAATTTCTATTAAGTCTTAGCTTAATAGAAATATACAACTGACTCATGCAACTTGGACCCCCCAAAAAAATCTATTCAAATCACTCCTTTACCATTTCCAATAATAACACAAAGCATTAAATAAAGTTCTGGAATTAGTGATATGGCAAAGAAACAACATTTCAATATCAGACGATATCAGCATATGACAGCAAAAAATAAAAGCAATTATGTGAGTTTTTAAAAAATGCAAATGTACTGAATCAGAACAAGTGATGTTGGCATAGGTTAAAAAATGCTCCCTGAATTCATCAAAGTATCAAGATTTATTAGAAAAGAATAAATTTTAAATATTCAAAAGGTCAGATTTATGACAAACTTAAAATTAGGCTAAACCAACCCTTCAATACAACAACAGAGCTATCTCATCTTATTTTATATGAATAGTTAATGCAAAAGAACAATATGAGAAATATACTCAAAGCACAGACATCTTTTATACCACGATCACTTTCATTTGTCATTGTTCCAATTTAATTTACTGTGAGACAACAAAATATGCGTTAATATAGGTTTACTGTAGAAGTATGTATGACATACAGTAAGCAATACCTGTCCTGTCTCTTGTGCATTTTACTTCAGCACTCTTCGCCATTAAAAAAATAATAATCCATATATGAAGTCTAGCAGAATGCTGCAGCAGTAGCAGTGCTTGTGTTGGGCTGAGAGCTGGTATCATAGCATCCTCTGGTACTGAGGAGGTTCCTGAATTATGGGAATTTGCCATAATAGGCAAAAGCTTGTGGTGGAATAGAGGGAGATAGAATCATTAAGGTTGGAAAAGACCTCCAAGATCATCTGGTCCAACCATCACCCTACTATCAATATCACCCCACTAAACCATGTCCCTAAGTACCATGTCCAACCTTTCCTTGAACACCCCCAGGGACGCTGACTCCACCACTTCCCTGGGCAACCTGTTCCAAAGCTTAACTGCTCTTTCTGAGAAGAAATGTCTCCTCATTTCCAACCTGAACCTCCCCTGGCGCAACCTGAGGCCATTCCCTCTACTCCTATCACTAGTTACCTGTGAGAAGAGGCCGAACCCCATCAGGCAATGCCAACTAACCAGCACATGCAATAGTGAACAACAAAGTATGAGCAAAACTTATAAATGCTTCAATAACAATATTAGAAGCCTAAAAATATGCATTAGATAGCCAAAATTGAACGTCAGCTATCAAATGACAATCCAAACACGGGAGGTGACAAAGAAACATAATAAAAGGAATAATATCAGTGGGATATAAGACTGCCAAGCCTTTCAGGGATGACAGAACAATATTTGCAGATGGAGGAATGGCATTGTACATAAAGGATAATACAAAATCCAAGTGGTTAAAAATACCTTGGGGGAAAAAAGAAAAAAAATAAAAATAAAAAAGGAAAAAAAGAAAAAAGAGGGGAAAAAAAGGAAAAAAAAAAAAGAAAAAGGAAAAAAAACTCTTGCCAATACCATTTGCAAGTAATGAAACAGCACTACTGAGACCATAAGACCAACTTCCTTACATGAACAATTATTTTAATCAGGAAACTCTATTTGAGATAAAATATAGTCAAGACATTCAGAAAAAGCACATTTCAGCAGCCCATACGTGGTCATCTGTACTAATGTCACGTGAGCACAAGATGCAGGAATTCTGCAGTGACTGGCTCCTATGAGAAGTAGCCCTGGAACCTCTAGGAAGAGGTGCTGTGCTGGCGGTGGTCATAAGTGGAGCAGAAGACTTGAATCCATTTACAAGTAGAAGAACTAATCTTAAAAAGTAATCACAACACAACTAGAATTTAAAACTTAGAAGAAGATGGAGCATGCCAGTAAATCCAGCATAAGATAACCATTTTCAAGAAAGAACATAACATAGCAATGGTACAAGTTGTCAAAACAAACAACAACAAAGAAATGGAGTGATCCAAAAATGAAGAAAGATATCCACCAGACCACAGGCTGTTCAAGAACCACTGTGTTAGAGGCGCATATAAAACTGCCTACAACACACCTAAACAAAAACAAAGCAAGCAGATAGAGACCTTTTTAGCTCAATAGAAAAGTAAGGAGAATCTCAGAGAAAAGGTCAAAAAAGAAAAAGCTTGTCGTAACAGTAAGAGGAAAACATACAAAGCATGACACATCAAAAGTACTAGAAATCCAAGGGAAGAGTGGGAAGAATCTGAAGAAATCCTTGCAAAGTACACAAGAGATGGAGGGAAGTGCTTCTCTCAACCTTATTTTGTTGTTTTGTTTATTTCGTGTGGGTTTTTTGTTGTTTCCTTTTTTTTTTTTTTTAAGCAGTCTAGTCTATAGTTATCTTCTGGAATTTCTCATGGGATGTTGTAGAGGTAGATACATCTGTAGGAACAAATGAGGATTACAGAAACTGGTGGTCCGTAGTTTCTCCACAGACAGACACTGAAGAGAATATCCATGGATACCCCCTCTAGCACCCCCAATGAAACAACTATGGATAACGGAGACATACGAGGGCAAACGACTGCAGAAAGCATCCAGGCTCACATACTGTCCTGAAATAACATCTGCTGCTGCCACTGTCAGAACAGAGGGCTAGATGGACCACTGGTCTGACCCAGTACAGCACTTCTTATGTTATTATATTCTTGGAGGGAGGAATGAAAGTTTAGAGACCACAGTTACTATGTTTAGAGTATACAGTTAACCAGATGGGAACAGCCAGTCGCGGAAAATCCTGCTGGTACAAGAGCTTTCCCTTTATCACCTAGGTTTCACAAATGGTTCTAGCCATATTTCTTTCTTGGCTTCAGCACTTTACTTTTTCACTCTGTGGTGGAACACTGTTTTTCACAGCTGTGGGACATCACTATCAAGAAGAACAAATTGGACAGGAAAATGATATAATGAAAAATAAAAGCAATACAATTCAAAAACATGATATGCAACTAGAAAAGCATGTATGCATTACTTAAAGTTAATTTTTCCATGAATAATCTATCTATTTGCTAGATGTTTGATATGCAGTTGTGTTTGGGGAAAGAAAGGCTGTTCCTGAGACATTTTCAAAACGAAGACTTATCTGACACTAGGAACATATTTGTAGTCTAAGTCATTCTTATTAATAAAACTAAAGACATTTGCTTGCTTGTATTATATATGATTTTCAAATTAATATTTTCTCTTAGAAGGTCAGTGATGTTCCCAGACAAAGTATTTCTCCCCGACAGGAACTATTTCCAGTGGCAAGCATTAAAATTATTCTCATGAAGTCAGCATTATACTTATGTAACTAATGCGAAATCAGATGGCCCAGTTAAATGAACAGACTCCTCTAGATGCTGCATTGCTTCAAAATTAGCACTGATCTTCCTGCTCTTGAAAGGTGACAGACACTCATGATGAAAAAAAGTCATCTCCCACTGCAGCGTTCACTCCTTCCCTGGACAGCCACAGCCACAGCAGTGAGGGGATCACAAAGATAATTTGTGTGCCTTGTCTCCCTTTGCTGTTTGCTTGCTTACTTCTTGCTTGACTTCGGAATCCATCTTACCTTATGCATGGGACAAAAACACATAGCAGGAGCTGGAGGGTGGGCAGGGAAGGATTTTAATTTTAGGACTACATTATCACAGCCCTTATTCACCAAAAATAAGAAATAGAGAGCTCCAGTCTAGGTGTTCCTATTTTGCCAACTTAACTTTGCTAACCTCTCACTTCTTCCCTCTGTGAGCAAATTGGTGGAAAAACAGCATAGTAATTCCTCTTCCTCTCCTCCCCAAAACCAAGCATGCAGCAAAATCTCCCAGTATAAACTTGTCCTACAACCAGAAGGGAGCGAAAAAGAACTTGTGCCTTGGCTTCACCAGGCTCCTTGTAGAGGTTAAGACAGAAGCTGCCTTTCAGTCCTGACCAAGCAACAAACTTCAACAGACAAGAAACACAGCTGCAACCCATAGGGACGTGACAACTATCTTTAATCAGCTTTATGCTGTTCTCATCCGCTACTGAGATAAAGTAACAGGAAAAATGGAATTTGCTTTATTTTACAAAAGCCATACCACAGGAAAAGGGAGTGGATGCCCATCAACTCTAAAATATTAGTTAACTGGAACAGGAAATGTACTTAAAATGAAGTGTTGGCTTTCTGGCTAAGCAATGGACTACATATTTTCTCCTTTCTGTACTTTGGCAAATATTCTATCTCTGTTCCTTATGCCTAAAAATGGGGATAAGAATATGGTACTTCTACACATCATAACACTGCTGTCCGTGTAAATTCATAGAACATTTTTAAAAGGTGACACTACAGTAAACAGGACCGCAACAAGGCTATCCACAAAAAAAACTAAAAATTTAGGACTACATTTCACACCTCCCAACTCAACTAATAGTCAACATGGGCAACTAACAAATAAAAGAAAGTATAATGAGGGACAGAAAGGATATAGAATAACTCAATTCATTATTTTCCTTTATTCTGCCAATCTTTAGCTTTGGAACTTTGTGATACAAACCTAGTAAATTTTCTCAGTCATTCTGTACAGGGAATAATATTAAAATAATGATTGCAGATCTATTAAAATTAGATTTCAGATCTAATGTTAAGTCTGTTTAGACACATTGCAATCTGTAAGGCTTGGGTCATGGATCAACACTATCCATTTGCAAATTCCAGGAATTAAAACTATCACATAGCACCCTGCTTGGCTTATCCCCGGTAATTCATCCCTTAACAGGCTCCTTGGCTTTTATTGGTGTTGTTTTATGCTTTTATCAGAAGTTTTTCAGCTGTTCTGGCAGTATTCAGTGACAATCTAGTGCAGTATAGAGTTGCCCTAGATTTACAAAAGGCCCTGAGTAGATTGCCTCCCTGGCAGTGGAAGCACCAAGACCTGCCTCTTGGGTTATGAAGACAGAATCCTAAAACTGCTCTCATTGTGAATTTGCAGAGAAGCATTGGTCAGCACCGCTCAGAAATCACTAACCCACTTTTTGGCAGAGCAAGTGTCATTGCCTCAGAGACAGAGGTAACAAAATTTTGTGTGACTGAAGTTCCTGAGTGCATAATTATCTGAGTGCCTCACAAATAATTTCAAAGTATCACATTTAAACCACAGTTGTGAAGAACTATTAGTACTAGTAGTAGTAGTCAGTATGGCAAATCAAGAGACCTGCATGAAGCATTACAAGTCTATGGCCAAGCTAATAATGTACTAAGAGATTTTCAGAAATTATGGCTAGTGACTAAATTACACTTTCTCTCATGCAACACTAAAACCAATTTCTAAGTCCTATAAATATAGGTTCTCGAATGAAGAAGCTTATCGTATCGGAAGAAAAGCTGCAAGGGATTTCCTGGGACAATGTATAAGTCCCCTTCTATTGCAGATACCGTATCGTGTCATTCCCTTGAATTCCCTCCATCTTAAGTGCACCTGCTTTCTCTTAACACTGATCTGAAACACTGATCTGAACTGGGAGGCTGCTCAAAAATTTTGATGGTTAGGAAATTTATTCTGATTTCTGCCCTACATTTTATTTTTATCCGATGCAGATGTTCACATATCAAAAAGTTTGAGCTTCAATAGTTCTTTTTTGTTCCCCCTTCCTGATGTATTAATCCTGTCAGAGCAATTAAACTTCCTTTTGCCCTAGATTAAGAAAGCCACTGTCTTCTCTTTTACCTCATAAGATCTCCATCACATTGCCCTCTGCCTATGCTCCATTTTGATTTCATTTTTCCTGAAAAAACTTTTTGCTAGCAATTTGCACAACAGCCTTAATATTCATCTATTGGGAGACAAATAGTCTGAATGGAACATATACAACATATGGTTTACAGCTTAAAAACTGCAAAATAGATCAGTTTTAATTGCAAATGATCTTTGAGATTTCTATCTTCTGATTTTATGCAGTAATGAAATCTTTGTCACAATATTTAATATAATTCTACAACTTAAAAGCTACATGAATAACTTTAATAGCACAATTAATACTTTTCTGCTTTGGAATACTTGGATGAATCTATAATCAGATTTGTAAACCTGAGAATAAGAGATTTGGCTGCAAGGTCTGTGACAAAACAACACAGGCGCTATTTTTAAATGGAAGTATTTAGCATAGATTTTTTCCCCTCTCTTCTCAAATACCTGCATTTTTCTACTACAGAACTGCAAGCACTATTTTTCCTCTACTACAAAATGCAATCTGAATAGGTTCTTTCAGCACTACTCATATATCAATAACATGAGAAATAATGTTTTTGCCTTTTTTTTCTTTCAAGATAATCAAAATCCCAAGAAATAACACTTTTCAGCACATCAATCTTGTTTCTTAGTGACTTCAAATTGTCTGATTACTAACTCAAACATTTCGTTTTTACCTATTCCTTCACTACATCTAAAACAACCTCCAGATGCTGTTAGCTCTCAAGCTGCTTCATTTCTGCTTTGCCTCCCTTCCCAATATTTCTGGGAAGAAAAAAAAAAATGATTTCCTTAACACATTTTCTAGCATCAGTTACAATGATGAGTAGTATATTTTTTCAATAAATGGTCTCCTGACACTGTCTCATTTTATACTAAAAGTTATCTCATATAACGTGATACTGATGGATGAGCTTTTGGAGAAGAATAGACTTGATTATATTATAGGAATATTTTTCACCTTATCTACAGACAAAATATGGAATATCTTCTGTCTGGCATGTAAGTCTCCACTAATCCACAACCTTTCATGTTTTTGGCACCCCACGTTAATCTAGTATTATTATATTTTTTCCAAGGCTACATAAGAGACATAGAGTATTAAACAAACCTGGAGAGCATTATGCATAAATCCTGCACAATGTCATTCCATCTTAATAGAAAAGTGACTGCAGAACAGCATTTGCTGAATACTCCCCACAGTGATGTTTTTTAAAGGATGGGGGGAACAAACAATATCTCCAAGTATGACATATGTTATGGCTCTATGGAAACCAAATTAATTCACTGGAAAAAAATGCAGGGTAAAAGCTAGATTCAAAATATCCCATTTCTTTCTAAATATTATGATTTTTCACTGGATCTTTTTCTTAATTAATATGCATAAAAGATTTCAAAAACAATACCAGAATGCTAAAGTAGAAAATTATTGTATTTCATGGGGAAAAAAAAAAAAAAGGATATCCAATTAAAAAAAAAAATAGCACATTCTCTGCCCTCTGTAGCTACAAACATGCATAAAGCATACAAATAAGAAATAAAAATCTACTAGGTATTGTAAGTTCATTTGTTCATAAATTATGTATTTCACTTCAGTGTTGAATTGTGAGACAGTGCAAAGCTTTCACTAGACAATACAAGAAAAACTAACACTGGCTGGGCTGTACTTAGCAAATCAAAATGTAGTCATCTCTTTGGAAGAAATGTGTGTTGATTGAAAGAAACTCACACCATCTTTCAAGAAGATTTAGAGTAAATATTTAACCCCATAAACATCAACAGTAAATAACAGCATACAACAGCACACAAGTTGAAGGAGTATTGTTTTATCCTTGGCCACAGTTGGTACCCTGTCATAGCAAAGAAAAAAAAAAAAAGAGAAAGAGATAGGGATAAATAAGATTCCAACAGATACCTAGAAAACTGCCATTAATAAAGTAATAATGTATGTTGCTGAATGAAGTTACATACAAATAAGAATATATAAATTTGTTGTAATTCTACAGTGAGGTATTGTATCAAATTTGATGTGGTGAAATAAATGAAAGCTATTATTTCAGAACTATTTTCAAACTCCTAATGCTCCAGTAGAGTTATGAATGTATGACTCCATCTTGGGAGGAAGAAGAACATATGAACTTCAGATATCATGCCTTTTGAAGATACTAAGTACTGAATTACACCAACAGGAGGAGTATACATTTAGTACTTCTGGATGTAAGTATAAGCAAGCAAACAAAATAGAGCACAAAATCTAAGAGTACTATTTCAAAAACACGCTTGTCTTTGCTTAGTATTGAAAAAGGGGTGGTGATGAGACCTCTGATCTGTGCTGGAAAGCATTAATCTGTCTCATTCTCTAGGAAACCTTTGCAGATCCTTCCACAGACTACAGCAAGTCCCTCAGTAGCTTTTACCTCCAGGACAGCTTCAATAGGCCTCATCCTGGGTGTATTGATGGACTGAATTGGTTTATATAGTACTTAACCCACTAGATTAAACACATGCAACCAAAAGTAAAGGGATTGCACATGTTCATGCAATAGCTGCATTGAGCTGTGGACAAGGAGCGCCGTGACGGAACAGTCCCACAGCACCCACAGGGCCGACCCCACAACCTCTTCAGTCAGAAGACAGCACTGCTGCCTCCCTCTGCTAGCTTTCGGAGGCTGCCAACCTGCTTCTGGGCACCATGCCCCCCAAGCCCTTCTCTCAGAGGGTATTTTTAGCTCTGCACAGCATACTTCAGGACTATAAAATGTATCAAATATTTACCTAAAGTATCAACATAATGGAGATGCGATTATTTTCCTTGAGTTATTTGACACTTGAAAAGTCTTAAGCAACAGCAGAACCTAGCAAGGTTTATATTTTCTGATGCAACTGGTTTCTTCAGAAGTGGGCTCATTTAGGCTAAACTGTTTCATTTAACACCTGACTTCAGTGAACAAATAAAAAGGACTCTGGTGAGATCGTGCTTTTATTCCTTCTTTGTGCTTAAAATTAGCTACCATAGTTAAACCTAATTAGCACTCCCAATAGTAATCTTAGCTGAGATGACAATGTATTAAAGGAACCAAACAAGTAAACAAAACAAATAACAAGCAACAACGACAACAAAACACCAACCACCATGAAAAAGATTTCTCATGTCACATGATTCCTCAGCAGAAGAGCCATGGCACAGGAATTAAGGAGAAAAAAAAATCCCATACACACTGTAGGATGCTCACACAGACTGTCAATGAGGATAACTTCCTGAAGCCTTTCACAAAAACAAAATTCACTTCAAAAAAAACAGGTAGATGATCGTGGAAGTTCTACCTGTACCAATAAATACATAACAGCCTAGCTTGTGGGGTACAGTCAATAAAGAGAATACTAATCAAGAAATATTAGCTACTGGCTATCCCTTTTTGCTTCCATAGTACACAACATTCGTGCCTTCCAGTTTGTTCCAGGAAAGAATATCTGTCCAGAATTATTTTACAACAAAGCAGAGAGCTGTCACTATTCAGCTGTCGAAGAAGAACCTGAATAAAAACTATGTCAAGACCTTGAAAATAAAGCTATTAGACAGACGTAGTGAACAAGCATCAAGTCAAATTCAATATCACTGAGATGCTGAAAGAAAAAGCCATGAAAGATGGAAAAGCATCACATCTCCATCTATATCAAACACATTTCCATATCCCAATCTAAAAGATTTCTCTTTATGCTGTTCATCTCAAACAGCAGTATGGTGTATTCCACTGGTAATTTGTATGCAAATTGTTCTCAATTAAAACCAGTCTAAAAACTGATGTTCTAACATTATATAACTAGTACTTACATAAATGTTTCAACTTGACCGGTGCTTCAAAAAGAAACTAGTCATCAAAAGTGGCTGTGCAGTTAAAGGCAATACCATTATGTACAGCTGTAAAATGGAGAAACTGAGAAAGAAAGTCATTTGTCCAAGACCTGAGAAGTGGCCAGTTTTTAACTAGAAAATTTGAAATACTCAGTAATCAACTCCCAATCTTTTGTCAACTGCTATAACTCTACATTATTAATGTCTTTTACTCCTTCCTCACTCTCTGTCTTAATCAGATGTTCCTAGTGACAACCAAGGGACAACCAGCTGGTACTCCTGAGAATCTATTTGTGTCTCTGCAATGACGCTTTTCAGTGAACTTAAAAACTTAAAGAACAAATACTTTGCATACAAATTTCTCATGTAAATAATTACTAGAATTGCCAGAAGTCTTGTATGCAATTGAAAGGTAAGGGCAGTGCTCCCACAGTATAAACTGCTGAAATGTGAGCTATACAATTAAAAAAAAAAAATTTAAAAAAACCTTTCATAAAAGGCCATGATTGAACAGCTACTGTAAACATATCATAACATTCTGATGCAGTACTGTGTGTTTTAAACTCACCTTGTGCTACCAGGTATAAGCTTTGTTTCTTTGCGCTTATCACACTAGCACAGGAAGAATCAGAAATCTTTCCTCCTAAAGACCAAGGCAGACAGAAAATCTTTTTTTTTTTTTTTGTGAGTCTTGCTTTTCAACACAAGATGACACAGCAAAACGTGCATTAATTTACTTACACATGCCTACACTCAGCAGAAAAATAAAAGTGAGGTAGCTGATGCAAGAATAAGGGGACTAACAGTTTTATTAAATTCCTAAGATTTCATTTCTACGTGTTTAATTATTGATGAAAAAATAAACATAAACTAAAAAGCATTGGAGACTTTGCATATACTCACAAATAGGTTGAGCTGTGATAGTATTTCAGTCTTACGCTTCTGCAACTACCAGGGATAGGGATGTTGCAAAACTGAGACAAACGTATCTCAAATATATCCTGTACTGACAAGGATAGGATTAATTTATGGGATTAACTTTAATTTTCAAATATTAAAAGAAATTGCTTTTGTCTAGGTAAAATATCAGCCATGCAGTTGTTCTAGGATTTTACAGCTATCTTTGCTATTTTAATATAAATGCTACCCACCATGCACTGGAATAGCATAGATTATATTAACAAGAAATAACGTAATCAGATTGTCATCTAGTTAATCATATGCAGGAATAGAATGCTGCAGTGTTCAGCTACACGAGTGCTTTTATACCTGTAAAAACGCATTTAAGCAGCGTTCTAGATCTAGATGGTAACCAACCCCCTGACAGCGGGTGCCTTGCTCTGACTCTGACCTTTGCCCCTTAATTTTAATGGCAAAATAAACAATTTACTGCAAAGTAACATAATATCAGAATATATCCCACCCAAACCCCATCCTATCCAAAGATAACTTCATATTTTTTCTGTCCTAAGCTTTGTTTTCAACAACATAGATGTCAGGTACACAGTACGTGGTTACTCCTTTAAGTTAGATTAAGAATAAAATAAAATAAAACAGTTTCTAATAAAACTTTCTACTGCATTAGACTTTTGCTAGCCTTGTGACACATCTATCTGTATCCCTGAAAGCATGCTGCAATCTTACAAAAATCATCTCATTTGGAACGTGCTTGCTTTGCAGCACATCCTTTGGTGTGACTTCCAACAAGGCAATATTCAACAAGGCACCATCAGACCACCCAAAATTCACTTCAGCCTAGGCACCACCACCACTACTCTCATGGCCATCAGGCTTCCTACCCCAGAACAGGTTGTAGTTTTTTGACCTGAATTACATTTTACTCGTCACTGGGAATAACTGCTATATTACAATTAGGCTTTCAGCCCAGATTTCAGCAAAATCTTTCCTACACAAAATGTAAAAGTCAATAACAAAACATAATGATATTAGACTGCTGGCACATGAAGATCCCTATCACACTAACATTGTTTCCTAGTACTTCCCTGTCTTTACTTGCCCGTTGTTTCTTTTCCTATTCTTAAACTTAGACCTCTTTGGTACAAGGACCATCCTCTTGTTCTCTATTTGTATTACTCCTGAAACATCAAGTCCTGGCTTATAACAAGAGCAACTAGAAAAGAAGGTGTAATACCAGAAGTGGCAGCACCAGAACACACAAGTCTTGGAGTAAAACTTTCTATAAATGGTCCCCCCCCTAAAATGAATATTGAAGATTTTAAATTAAAAACAATTAATGCTGGGATAAGAACTGTGAAGGTTACATGCCCTACCCCAATTTTATCAAAATGGATGAAATTCATCTTGAAGACTACCACAATGTAGATACTGACATCTGAGTTAGATGTGGCTCTCCTTCTGGTCAGAACAAGGAAAGCAGGCCCTTGTAGGATGTAATTCATCTGTTTTCAGTGACTGCATCAAAATGGGATTAATCCCACCCACCCAGTGCGATTGGTGATTTTTCAGAGGAATAACAACAACATTTAGTAGGCAGATTACAAAATTTCATCTTAATATGTAAATACTCCCTAAAGAACAGTGTATACTTGCTAAAATTTAAAACAATCAATTCTTTTGTATAATATATATTACAAATAGTAATCTGTCAACTTCCCAGGGACTTAGAGGGCTTAAAAGTACTATTAACTTTTAAAAGAAAAAAATAAGAGTAGCTAAAAAATAGTTAGCAGGCAAAGAAGCTTTTTGATTCCTCGTTAAACTAAACAAAATCTTGAAAATAAAATTCTCAATTCTTTTTTAGCCTGCACCCTCAAATGCAACCACAAACTGGCCCCAAAACACAGAAAAATGCTATTACTTTCAGGTAAGGTCAAGACCATGTCAACCTACATGCCCCTGCTTATTTAATAGAGGTGCTCCAGGAAAGCCACTTTCCTCACCTTCCATGTACTCAGGACTGAAGAAATTTATCAACTGTAATTAAAGCGGAGTTAGTATACTATCCAGTCCAAATATCAGAATAACAGTAGCAAATGCATTCTATTAAGGTTATTTCTTCTCTCTAAAATAAATAAGATCTTGCGTAGAGGATTGATCTTCAGCCTCCCTTACTTTTGGCTTCCTGCTCCAATGCAAGCAGGTACAAGAGCCACAAAGGCAACTAGGAATTTCAGGCTGACTCTGCTAAAGCATTTAGTCTAAGCAGAAGTGTCTGTGCACGTATTGCCATTTGCCTTAATGTTAATCTATATGTCTCCCTAAAAATACTAATTCGAACTATGACTAATTGGGTCTTCCAAATGGTACACAGGAAAACTCCACATGCATTTAACATAGATTTAACAATGATAGTGTT
The DNA here is from genome assembly GCF_009769625.2 of Cygnus olor. Lineage (NCBI taxonomy): Eukaryota > Metazoa > Chordata > Aves > Anseriformes > Anatidae > Cygnus > Cygnus olor. Next base: position 81,052,173 of record NC_049171.1, on the reverse strand, counting down.
GACAATTGTATGGGATTTACAGTTTCTTTCTGCAATAGATGATTATTTCCAAGAACAGAAGGTTGGAAACATTACCCTCTTCCCCATCCTGCCAGCTATTTCTAAATCTCAACCAAAGCCTAGAATGGGCACTGAAGAATAGGATTTTCATAAGCACCTAAATGACTTGATTTTGTGCTCCTAAATCCTCTGATCATTTCGAAAAAATCCTGTCTCCTACCAGCCTCCCCCTCAAAAGATTATTTATTTTCTATGTAGGTAACTGCACAAAAGTCATACATGCATATGCTAAGCTGACATTATATACCCTCAGGTGTTTCTGGATAGCCTCCTCCTGGAGTGAAAGTTGAGTAATCAACAGTTTGTTTTAGTGAAAACTTCGTTCAGCTAATGTATGAGGTAGATCAGTTGCTTAATTTCTCATCTCGTCAAAGGATGTGACTTCCAAGAGAGTCACGTTCAACATGTCTTTATAATTCTATAAATCAGGGATCTCCAAATGGAAGCTGTTACAAGAATGAGCTTAGAAGCTGGTGCACCGGCTAATGTAAAAACAGCATTTCTTTCACATACCCATTTCATTCACAAGCTAAATCCTTGCTGATGCCCTTTAAGATATACCTAATAGATATTCTAAGTACATCTAAGTATTCTTAGTATATCTATGGTATACCTTTTTTAATAACTGTATGTTATTACAAAAATGTTAGAAAAGTGAGTTTAAAACTTAAAGAAGGAATTTATCCCTGGAATTTATCCCTATTCTTTTGAGATATTTCATCTGTGACTCTTAATAGGTCTCAAACAGGAAAAACAAAAAATAAAAAAATAAAAAAAACCACCTTTTGTGTTTTATCATTTTCCCTGACAAGAAACATAGTGTAGTGGACAGAAAGGAAGCATTTTTTTTTCTCCTAAATATTGTCAATATTTCTGTTAGCAGCTACTCATAATAGCTTTTCAAATACAAAGTAGAATGTCTTTTTGCAAAGATCTCTTTGTCTCATAGTTATTTGACAAGTAGGTAAGGAAGAAAAGTTATTAAGAATACAGATTATGCCAAAATAACCTGGCATAAAATATTGGTTTCAAGCCAGTCCTGTCAGTCACAAACAAAAATGAGAAAGGTAAGTTCAAGAAGGTATGCCAACAAAATTTTTTAAAAAGAATAAAAAAATGTTTAAAATTTGCTCTTGGGTATATTTCCTGGAAATTCCAGAGATAATACTATAAATTATTTTCCCTCAATTTACATCTGCTACATATTATGTACTATATTTACTGTACCTTCTCAAAGTGCAGCTTCTTTTCTCTAGTCATTTCTGGATAAGCAGCATTTCAATACAAGGATGTTAAATTTTACTCCAAGCAGTTGGACACACACAGTTCACAGTTCACTCCCTGTGAGCTGTCATGTCACTGCTGTATCAGCAGCTCTCTCACCAGCCATAGCTGTTCAAGATCCAAGACGTCTTTAGCAGGACATGCTACCACCTAGCATAGCTAGAGTATCTTTTTGGGGCTTGGGAGGAAATTCACACACATATCATGCACCCAAGTTTCTTCATCTGGCCTCCTTCTTACAGCACTAGATTCAAAGACTCGGACAGGCCCATGACACCTGGAGTAAAAATCCTCAGCAACTGTCAGAAGTTTTGCTTAGTCAAGACATTGAACCCAAACCAATTTTTAACTTCTGAAGGTCTTGGCACTGGAAATTTCATAGTTAGGTATATGTTAAGCTTAAGCATGTCAAAAGTAAAAATGAAGTGTTACAAGCAGTGGTAATCTTTAGAAAAAAAAAAAAAAAACAAACTCATTTTATCCTCCTTTAGCACAAAACCCTACTAAACTACATTGATCAGCTATCACTAATACTGGGAGCAGAAATATGAAGGAAATCAAAAAGCTAGTTCTGATTCTTAAGAACTCCAAACTGCTCTTCCATTAACCTCAACATTGCAGACATGCAACTTGATTTACCATCATATTACTCCAGTTGGAGGTATGTTCATTTGGCACCAGTTTGACGCAAAGGAAAATCAGGTTCATTTCACACACATTGATTCAAAGTTTCAGAAGGCAGGAACTCAATTGGTAAAAATGCACTCCTACAAGAGTAAAAAAAAAAAAATATATATATAGTAATAGACAAGTCATTGCTCCATTATGTCTTTTCTGAAGAAGATCAATACATTTGAGAAATGGAATTAGAAACAATTAATATAAAACAGATTTTTAATAAGTTTGACTGAATTGGTTTCACTACAAAATTTTACTTCTTCAGATAATTTAGTCTCTTGTAGGCTTTAAAAAGACATTGCATGAATTGAGCAGATATGAAATAGAACTACAGGCAGTTTACCTGAGGTCCACAATTTCTCAAATTAATTTTAAAACTTCATTTTTCATCTAATAATCATTTTTGTTTCAAAATAATTAGTAAAACAAGTGCTTTGAATCATATAGAACAATGACACCTATCCAGTTACACCATTTTGTAGACAGCACTACAGCAAGAAAGGAAAAGAGATGCATCATCACTGATTCTGCAGTGTGAACTGATTCTGACACTTTCCCTATAGACAGTCCCAACCTATTCATTGGCACACAAAAGATCAACATGCTGTTGTTCCTCAACAGCACAGATAAAGAACTGAGACCTTCATTAACTAGTCTAAGCACACTACCATCGGCATTTCTGTACTACAGAGAGAGTACTTCAGAAGTGTCCGAAGTGGATCAGTGAGTATTGAGGGTCTGGCTGGGATGGAGTTAGATTTTCTTCCTAGTAGCATGGATGGTGCTGTGTTTTGGATCTGTGAGTGAAACTGTGCCCCCAGTGTTTCAGCTGCTGCTGAATGCTGCTTGTGTAGTATTTCTCACTCCATCCCTTAGCTGTTATTGTTGAGAATGATGTTGAATGATATGGAATATCCCTTTGGTTAGTTCAGTAAAGCTGTTCTGGCTGTATCCCCTCCCAGGCTCTTGGCCACCCCTAGCCTGACCTCTGGGGCTCAGTCTTTCCACAGCAGCCTTACTTGGAGACTGGCTGGGCATTTGCTGCTGAGAGGTGGTGAGTGACTGGTTTGCATCATTTATGTTTTTGTCCATTGTCTCCCACCACCTCTTTCCTTTTCTTATTAAACTACCTTTATTTTGCCATACAACTTTCTTGGTTTTGCTCTCGCAAATCTCTACCTCATCCCATTCAGGGTGGGGAGCATGCAAACAGCTGGGTGAGAACTTAGTTGCTGGCCCAGGTCAGCACCCCCAAGTTAGATTTGGTGTTCATGAAACTGTCTCACTCTTTTTACATTCTAGACATGTCCAGATGTATTGCATCTGCAGATGCAGCAATAGTGAAAGGTGTATGTGTGCCTCAGATGCTCCATTTTCAAGGAATTGTTATTTTTAAATTTACAATGCATTAACTTTCCATGAATCTTCACCTTACATTAAGCAACATACCAAGAGTAGTATCTGATCAGCCTTCACCATGTTGCATTAGTTTGCATAACTCACCCGAGCCTTTTTTTAGAATGCAATCCTGCTAATGGATGTTCACGCAAAGCATTTTAACTTCATTATTATAGTTATCAAGAGAGAAAGGTGCTTAAAACAGTGCCAGATTGCCTTTATATATATCATGCACATTGATTGCATTTGAAGGTCTGTCATCATGACAGTCGTTTCATATCCTTGCATGAACTTCTTTCATTAACACTGTTCTGAAATGGCAACAACAGCAAATCAGTCTTACTAGAACAACTGTTTTTCTGTATAATCATCTATTCCTTTTTTAATATTTCTTATTTGTTTCTTTATCAGTTTCTGTGTACTAGATAATCTTCTTTACAAATCTAACTAAAACAAAAAATTACATAGTTTGAATCATAAAGAGACCCTCGCCTATGGTTCTGTTAAATTTCATCTACCATCACACTAAGTCTCCCAGGCTAGTTTAATCCTTCTGGAGATCCAAACAAGCTCTGTTTTGATTTATCAGAATTAAACTGAAATCTGAAACATCTGAATTACACGTTTGTGAATAATACATGGCATCTTATTCAGTTCATCTTCTCATAAGGTTTATGCATTTACCTCATTCCAAGAAAAAGAAATCAAGATTGTATTAATAAGACAATCTTCTTACTTGAATGTAATCTATTTTTCACAGATGATTCACAACAGGTAGCAGAGTAAATGCTATATCCAGTTTGCATTTATCCTTTATTTCAAAGCATTTGATATTTGACAGTTATTTTATTTTTAACAGAGACTAGATTTTGTTGTGGAAGATAGAAACTTGTTACGGAGTAACCTTCATAAAATCACGAGCAAACACTGAATCTCCTGCAATCTATTTTAAACAACAACTGCTCAGACAGATTGGCCCAGAATCATTCATTAGCATGCCTTTAAAATTAATTAATTTTTTTAATATGCATTCCATAATTCTAACTTGAAAGACATCATACCAAGTCCTTGAGCAATTCTTTCATCTACACCCCTGAATTTTTAAGCAACTTTCTATTATTTTATATATGTAATATGAATACAATATTTGATGCCTAACACAGAGGCATACTTAATTTAAGATCCTATACCTGCATTTTATCCATTGTTTAATCTGCAAAAACAGCAGTGGTGCCTTGCAATTTGGATAAATGATATGCAGAATACATACCACTCAAAAAAAGCCTGAGCTTCGGAGATTTCTGGATTAGAGAGAAGAGGGAAAAAGTATTTGACAACACGAAGAAGCAAGAAAGACAAGATACGTAACATGCAGGAGCCAACAATTTACATGGAATTCAGATTCCAGCTCTTCCCCTCTGCACTGGTCCTTAGTGTCTCCTATTCTTAAAGGCTTGATTGACTCAAATCTATACACTACCCACTCTAACTGAACCTCACCTTCTCCACAAGGATGTTATTCACAAGGAGAGGTGAGAAAAGCTCACAGCTGCTTTCATGAACCAAAACAGTTCCTTCCCTCCAGTTTCCTTATCGTTAAAAAAACAGCACATCACAGGAGTCCCAAATCCCCATTGAGACTTTCTAATCTCCTATGCTATTCAATCAGATGACTCTCAAAATAGCATACCATGACTTAAAAAAATTAAAAAGATAAAAATAAAAAAAGGGTAAAAGCAGTAAGCAATCACAAAAGCTGTTCAGATTAAACACAGAGAAAGGAAAAATACAGTTCCTTAAAGTACAAATGACTTCCATAGAACTTCTTGCTCAGATCTTCTGAAATTGAAGTGCATATATATTAAATACTATTAAGAAGAATTTCATTATATTTATCCATATTTCAGATGGATATATAGTACTATATAAATTCAATTATCAGAATTAGGACAACAAACATTTTAGATCAGAGATTATGTTTCTGTTCACGTCAAAGATTAGAGGCAATTTGGGACAGAGTTTAGTCAGCCTTGTTTTATGTTCTGTGCTAACCTGAAGGTTAGACAACAAAATTACAACAGTTCCTCCTGGCCATATAGTCTTGACACCCCAAAACATGTTATACTGAGCCTTTTGCTCTGTTATTGTTCATTATGATGCTGTCATGCCTTCTGGACACAGATTTTGAAAGCAATAAATCTCAGAAGCTGGAAAGCAGAGAAAGAGAAATTGAACAGAGAGTCTCAGCTAATAACTAAAAATATACCTCCTGAAGTAGCAACCAAGTATCTGTAATATTACTAACTTTCTTTAAAAACTATGACAGAAAAAAAAGTCCCCTATTTACTGTATAAATTGAGATGATTACTGAAATCTACTTTTTTTCATATATTACACTTTTGATCAAACATGATAGTAAGAATTTCTAAGAATATTTCTTCAGAAAGAAACAGTATTCTCTTTGAAGATAAACATTGTAAAAGGGGATATACACAGGGCATATGCATCTTAATAAATTCCTTTATTAAAAGTAATCCAGTTCTGGTTCCAGATCTTCCCAAGTTTCACATAGTTGAATAGACCTCTATAGACAATCTTTTGACTTTTTCACACTGCTCACCAGCACTTTGAACAAATAAAGTTTAAGTTTAAGTAGAATATCATAAAATGCCACCGTCCCCATTGGATTTAACTAGCACAATCTTGTTTCTTTACAGGCTACATTCTTGACTTCTTCAAGAAACCTGTACCTGGATGTAACAGGTGCCGTCTGCTAGCAATGAAAACAAGCATAGGGGACCCCAAGTGAACTCACTGTTACTCTGTTGGATTGATTATTACTAACGTGTATCCACACACTCTGGATGACTAACTACCCACATGCCCACTTTTCCCAATACATATATACACACAAAAGTGCTGGGATTCACTGACTCTTTCCATCTGCGTTTTATTATCTTAGCAATTTCACAAAAAAAGATTGCAAGAACAGAACTCACATGTTTCTTATGCAAGGAGGGCACTGTAAGCAAAGAGCTGTTCGTGTTCACAGAGTTAAGTTTGCAACAAAAGTTCATGTCACAGATGTTAAAGTTAGGGATAGATTTTAAAAGAGTATAAGGTATACCTTTAGTAACAGTCATCTCTCTGGCCATCATCTATGCTATGTTTTTGACCACGCAGCAGATTTTTGTCAAGTATTTAATGGATCTCTGCATGCACCTCTTTCAGTTCAATAGAACAAGAGTCTGTGTAACATTCTCAGTTAGAAATAGCCATGCAATAAATTTCACTTAGCTTTAACAACATGAACCAACCTAAGAAGAGATTTTGCTATCAAGTTCCTTCTGATATATCAGTCTGGGCATAATCAAGGTATAAGGTTGGTGGACATAATTATGTCCAAAAACAAACAAACAAAATCATCAACAAGAAATCTAATTACTATACATATGAAAAAAATATATTTTTTAATTTACATAAATTCTACCGATAGCTTTTATAGCAATCCATACAAAGAACACCACAAGAAAAAAATTAAAGTTATAATAAAATAGTAATTGGACAATGTTCAAGGGCAACCATGGAAAAAAAATCATAGAATAAATTAGATTGTAAAAGACCTCTAAGACCATCTGGTCCAGCCTTTAACCTCACACTGCCAAGTTCACCATTAAACCATGTCACTGAAACCCTAATATTCAGCAAGGAGCTACTGTTTCAAGATTTATTTCTTGAATCTGAAATATAACTCAGAAAGTCTATGGTTGCTACAGCTTTTACTGCAGGTACTGTTCACTTGATCTGATTCTGCTAGCAAAATACAAATGTTTACAACACAATGAGGCAAACAAGAAAATATTTTTTTTTTCTAAGTTTCACTTCTCTTCTTATTCCAACAGAAACACTAGGATCAAATTTTCCAAAAGCTCTATTTTTTTAATGTCTGTTCGGAAATCAAGTCTTTTAAATTCCTGCTTTCTGCTGAAGCAGCACAACACTGCTAAGAAAGGGCTCTATCTGCAAAGGTTCTTATGCAAATCTGAGCCTCTTCCACGCTGCCAAGAACCACCTGAAAGAACACTGATGGCTCCACACACTGTAGCAAAGCACCCAGTCAAAGAGTTCAGGCTGGAACAAGATGAATATTTGTTAAGAGGCACCCTGAGGCAGCAGGACCCAGATCTTGCTGGCAAGCTATATATCACATCAAGTTGCAAGCAGGCAGTTTTGGGCTCTGAACCTATCTGCATCTTTTGGGAGAGCCAAGAAGAGGGAAGAAGAGATGCTTCTTTTGGAGAGGCACAGAAGTGCTGAGGCAAAGCTTGTAGCAGTGCCAGTGGGTGCTTTGTGTTACCAGTACTCATTTCAAAACTAAGACGCAGTTTCTCTAAATAGGACTACAGAAAGAAAACACCCCTCTGCCTGCACACCATCAAATGTTACACAAATAAGGAACATCCAGAAACAGTCAGAACCTCTTAGCTTATGGACTGTACCAGTATTCCAGCTAACTACATATCCTAGAGGGCTATAGCCAGCAGCAAAAGCCAAGGCCTCGCGGAAGGCAATTCCAGACAATTACTCAGCAGAGAAGAAAAGGGATAAATTAACTTCAGATCCAGTGCTATCCATATTCTAGGAACTGGCTATTTAAAGTTAGAGTGATTTGCATTATCTTTATTATAAATGCTATATTAGCCTTTGGGTAGAAAATGATGAGAAGTAATGGGAATTCATAGCACATTCAAAATACAAGAACAAAAGGAAAGAATAAAGGATTCACTTCTTTCAGTTTCATTTACAAACACAGCAATTCTGTAGCAACACTGCATCTTTAATGCTCTCAGCTGTGACACTCAAGCCAGTAATTGTTGATTCTAGTGCAGTAAGGAAAAAGAGATAAATGAAATTGTATAAGATCACAAATATTTCAGAGATTGCAGGCTGTGTTTTTAGCTTATGTAAATAATTATGGTTAAAACTATTTGTCAAGCCTTGTTATAGTAATTGGGCTATTAAAACATTGCTTAAAAACATCAAATAATAATCTTCTTAATTGGCTTTCTTCCTTGTACATCTTTCCAGATGAGTGTAATAGAGTAAAAATGCTATTTAATGTTATGTAATGCAAAAATTATTTCATGGCAACAGATATTTCAAAAAGGTTGAAAGTATTGTGAAAATGCAAGAAGTTTAGTCAACAGTCTTGCTACTGAACCTGGATTAAAGTTGCAGGGAGCTGGGGGAGGTAAGAGAATTTCCAAAATCCTAGCTTTTATTTTCTTACGCAGACAACATGCATGAAAAATTGTCTATTTAGTCACGGACCAAAAAGCTCTTTCATACATCGTGCATCTCTAACTTAATCTGGAAGTTATAACATTGCTCATTTCTGCTGCCTTTATTCTTTGAACTGCAGCAGCGGAACGAAGCTTGGTGTATCAGAGCAAAGCTCCCCGAAGACTTCACAATGCAGACTGCATCATCCGCAGCCTATTATCACTGCAGCCATTTGACACAAATACACTCGGATGCTGAATGCTCACTGCGGGCTTTGGATATGGTCATATGCTCTCTAGAAGGCAAAATGGGAGGAAAACAAGACAAAACACAGGTTTTCCTTAGCTGCTTACTGTAAGCATACAGCAAAAGTAGTCAGCTCCCAGTGACAAAAACATTCATATGCATATTGCAAAATGATATAACCAAATATTGATGAATAGAAGAATGATGTAAGTGTAGCTTTTATTGCAGTTAGATACAGTTAAGAAAAATATTTAAGCGTTATCCTCACTAGCACAGCTATTCATATGCAGATTTGGACAAGAATAGTATTTTCTAGGAATGAGACAGCACACTAGCAAGTGATTAAAAGCAATAATGCAATTAGTAACTTAGTGAATGTAAGGTAACTAGTTTCTCATTGTATTTGTAATACTGTTTTCTAGTGTTACTTTTTTCCTCTGAACAATTACAATTATTTTAGTAAACATTACTAAATACTACAGATAACCAATCCTATAAAGCACTGCTTGCCAAAAACAATTTTGCTTACAAGTCAGCTGAAAGATTACCATAAACTGCAACACATTTTAAAACAGGAATCTGGTGTTAGTAGTCTATTTAAAGGAAAAATAAAAGGGGGCAGAGGGGATAAAATAGCTATATAAAACTTATAAATACACATCACAAAATCAGGTTCATATACTGGAAAGAGTTACTATCAGATTATGATAATATCCAGGGCATCCCAATTATACTTTACAAACACATCTTCAATTTAGGAACACTTTTTCCAACAAAACAAAGCCCTTCAGTAAGGCACCAATATGTCTAGTGCTGAGAGACATGCTGTTTCTTTCTGCCAGCCAAACAGAAGGAGAATCCCTCTTAGAGAAGCTGGCCATCTAACTTAGGTACCATTCCACAACTACGTACAAAACACTAGGGAGATTATATACCATGACGCAGGACAAGAACAAGGTTAACTTGCATAACTTAGATGTATGGACTTGTATGGGCTGCTGCAGGGAAAGTTAACATCCCAGCCAGACCCAGTACACGCTTATTAAAGGCTATCTAAATTATTAACTCCTAATGACTTGCATCTTATGGTAAGAGTAAGTGTATACCTCTAGGCAGGAATGCTGAAGGAAGAGGAAGGAGTCCTGCCGCAACTTCCAATAAAGGCCCCACAAAGGTTTATGAAGGTTTATGAACTTGCACAAATACAGTTTGAGCAGGACCACACAAGTCCCTGGTGCATCAAGTCAAGCACAACTGGGCCTCCAAAGGATCAAGATGGGTGATACATGAGGATGTAGGAATGAAGTAAGATGAGAGGCATGAAGTTAAGGGATCAAAAATTAGAAAAACTGTTTATGTTGCAAGACTAAAACTCCGATTGTCCCAATTTATTATACATAACTACAGGTAACTTATGTAACCACCATAAGGTTTGTGTCTTTTATGTGAAATAGTACAACTCTACTCACATCATTAAGGTAGTGTAATCACATTAATGTAATTATCTACAGTAAAGTAATTAATTATATAAAATTATATAAATGTCATTTATCTCTGGTACTTTAGAAATAATTTATACTGCAATAAGCACCTTACTATCACCATAAATGTACACCCAGAAAGGCATGAATACAACAAAAGAAAACAAGGGCACACATAGTTAATGGCTATTTAACTTTCAAGGAAAAATATTGTTTCTTTTTCAAGCAAATTTCCTTACCTATATACATACACACAGTTTCCAAAACAATATGTTGTAAAATGCAACATACAGCTTGTTTCCTGCTAACTGCTTTGATTTTTTTGCTGTTGTTGTTTTTTGTTTTGTTTTTTAATGATTAGAACTGAAAAGCTTTTGACAAGTGCTAACTATCAAAATGAAAATAAATGTAGTATTGTGAAAGACACCACAAAAATTACAGATTAAAAGTCATGCATCTTTTACCTCAATTTAGGTAGGTGCTGAAATATTGCTGAGGGAAGTATCTCAGAGGATTTTAAGAGCATTTAAATTTTATTTCTGCTCTATTACAAAGACTGTGAAAGAAGGCATGTAAAGCGATTTCTACTTTCACTCCATTTAGTCACCTACCCTTGTTAAGTTATGCAAAGGCCAACTTCTTTTTTTTTTTTTTTTTAGGATAGTCACAGTGTCTGAACATTCAAATTGAAACAGGCCAGAGTCTTCAAGAAGATGCAGAACTCTTATTTTACACAGATTTCCAAAGGTGCTTGGTTCCTGCATGAGCATAAGTTAAGAAGAATTTAAAAAAATAAAAATAAAGAGTTCTGCAAGTAAAGTACTTTGGGAAATCTTTTCTAAACATACCTGAAGGAATATTTGTTGGCTGTTGAACATCCTGAAAAGGTTGACCAATATATACACAAGTTACACAGCTTTGCTGTGATGAAGCTATGACTGCCTAAGAACAAGGTGATGGAGACTTCCAGGATGAAAGAAAAACAGGCAAAGAGGGTGCTGTACACACAAAATCTTTTCTTTTTTCCCTGCTTACTTTACTAGGGTCAATATAATCATCACATCTCCTCTCAACTTTGCTGAATTTACTTGCCATGTAAAATATTTGCATGTTGCAGTTAATTATTTTACATTATACAGTACTCTGTTTGCAGCTGTAGTTAATGTTCATTTATTTTGTTTACTACAGCAGAGCCAGGTCTTTTATATTTTATAAAGAGAGAACAGGAACATCTTCTGCATACTTTTCTAAAGCATCATTTAGTTTGTCAATGGCTTTACAAAATCATCGATTTCCAATTATGTTTTCACAGAAAACAAAATTATACTTTGGAAGAAAAAAAAAAAAAAAAACAGAAAAATCTTCTTCTATTGGCTACATTAAGCTGCATAATTATAAGAAAGGCTAAGTTAACAAATAATCTAGCCTCCAAGTTCTTTCCAGAAGAATCCATCAATCCTTATTTCAGAAATTGTTAGAGGTTAATTTGACCATTTGGACATGTCTCTTGTACTATGGAAACTCATTAGGCAGAGTCTGACCAATTAGATCAGACACATTCTTATTTATCCATGCCCTAATTCTCACACACACATATTCACTGTGCTGTACATCCAACCTGGAGGAAGGAAGAATGCATAAAGAAATTCACTGCAGCACTGTGCAGCATATGAAGTTTCTAAAGGATACAGACTTCTCATCCAAGCAAGTTCAAGCAGTTAAAATCTTCCAGCTCAAAAGCTGGCAGCTATTGGCTGGAGAACCATGCCACTTAGAAGGTATTCCTTATTTTAATTGTGAATTAAGAAGGCATAAAATGTTCAACAATTAGCAAAAGTCAAGTCATGCTTAATAGGAATCTCTTTACACATACAGATTTAATATCTGATATATTGCATGATTTCACCGCAGAATTCATATCTTGTTCTAACAGGATTCAGAAAAAGCCCTGCCTCTTCATTACTCTTCTGCCTCCTCCATGTTCTCACTGAGTGGAACTACTGAAACTGCTTCTGCTACACCATCAAATCTCAGTTCAGAGAACTGCCTTTGAGGTTGGTTTTCCTTTGGTTGACAACTGAAAGGAAATCTCCCAAAATCATTGACAAGTTTCTCCAATGATGACCAACAGAGTGCTTCAATGCATTGTATCCTGTAATCAAGTTCCCAGGTATTTTTTTAAAAAAATTAATAAATTTTAAAGCTTCTTAACATATTTACTTTTCACAAGTTATCTGAAATATTGTCAAAGATGATATTGTTCAACAATTAGAGATTCTGGATCAAGATCTCACTGCATGAGGCACAGCAGAGAACGAACTCAGTCCCAGAAGGCTCAAATCTGCATTTCAGATGGAACAAACACACAGATGGAGGTGAGCTGGGCTGGAAAGATGAACAGATTAAAAGGGATGTATAAAAGAAAAGCACTTTCAGTGCATATCCACCCCCTCCCAAAGCTTAAGGGTAAACACACAGAACTTATTTTCAAGCTGTCAAAACATGCAACTAGCAGAACACAATTTTTCCACTAAAATACAGTTTTGGATTTATTTAGTGGAAAACAAGGTCCTAAAATAATAAATAATAACAGCACCTGAAAACTTTGATTTTACTTGAAAAACCTCTCCACATCCCTTGGGAAAGCTGAAGAGACTTCCCACCCTCTCTGCCCTGAGACACCCAGGTGACTTGCCTCCCCCCACTGCCTGCCTCACTCCCCTGGACCACACGGATTCCTGGAGTTTCCGAGCCCTCCTGCTCCCCCCTTTGCATCCAAGCTGCCAGGCTGGCAGCCTTCCTGCCTTCTGCCATTCTCTGTCTCTTTCTGTCTCCCAGGCTGCCAGAGTCACCAGACTACCAACCAAGCGTGGTGCCACTTGGTCTTGTTCTGCTGGCTGCCTGGCTTTACAGCAGGGCACTCAGATTCTGGAATTTGTCCTCAGTTCCTCTGAACCCAGCTGGAACTCAAATTTCATCTCATGGTAAGAGCACTGTCTTCTCTCCTCATCATGGAAAATCCCAGCTCCTACACAGCTCTGCCCATCTTGCTGATATGTCAAGTAAAGAAAACATTCAGGCACTTTTCCTGTTTTACATGCTTCTGAAACACCAGAGAAGTGTTTATACAAATACAGAAATAATGCTCTAATTCCCATGATCCAGGCACCTGCCACTGACAGTCACTGCTATGTGCCAGTCTGCAGTCTGCTTACGAGCATCCTGCGAATGCTGGCAAGATGCACAGAGTCTCTGCATCTTGCCAACGTGACTTAATGCTAGAGGAAGAGCTATCTCGTCACTGGCCCCTGTGGTCAGAAACAGCCTTGTGCTGGCATCCCTGATCCTTGTCCTTCACTGTCCCTTGACTCTGTGCAATACCTGAAAAACAGCTCTTCTGAGTTGTCTACTTCTGTGTTCATGCTAACTCTGTGGAGGGCAATCCTCTTTGATTTAATATCTTTTCCCTTCTTTCCTCCAAATGAAATTCTTTCATTTAACTTTAATTGCATTCTGGAAACACTGCTCATCAGTACAAGTTTATACATTAAATATAAGCCTACAGAAATTTCTTAGAACCTGCCCACGCATCTACTATATTTTCCCATATGAAGGAAAATGCTAAAGAAAGCATTTGCGAAAGAAGGTTTTTGATATCCAATAGTCCAATAGCCATGGAAGTAAAAAGAACATCTCTCTCCCCACCTAAGAAACAGCAATGAGAGTAGCAGTTGGTGCACACAATACAGAGAAACTGAGTTGAGTCTCTAGGAAAAAATGAAGAAATACAAGCCTTCTACCTCTTCTGTTTTTTGATTTTTTTCACTTGCTTTTTTGGTTGTTTCTTTTTTTTGGTTTGGTTTCAGATTTTTTTTTTTTTTTTTTTTTTTTTGCTTTGCAGTAGCTGCTCCTTTAATCACACCTACAACACTTTATCCTAATGCTCTTCTCCAAGGTACATCCTTTTTGTTTCTTCTTCCCCGACTCCCTTGTAGTTAATCTAGAGAAGATTATACCTTGCTTACATTGCTCTTAAATCTTAATCCTTTGCTGTACAATACTGGGGAAAGGAGCTTATGATGAAGTTTTCTTAGCACAATGGAAAAGCAGTCTGCTCAGAGGTAGGTGAGTTCCTTAGCAAAGGAAGTCCATCAGATCTCACAGGCTAAAAGTAAAGCCTGTTCACCAACCTCCAACCACTACTGGCATGAAGGATATGGGGCAGCAGTAATAGCCAGCAGGATTAATGATTCTGCAGATGGCAGATTTCCCCCTGAATCAACAAAGATCTAATGCCCCAGAATAGCTTCAGGGAATTCTGAACACTTAGGTTTCATTAAAAAAATGACACTGCTGCTAAGAGTTGCATCTTCTCACAACATACATGATCTTTGATCAGAGAAGAAACACCAGTCTTAAATAATGTTTGGGTAAAAACTCCTGCTAGCAAATACATTAGGTTGTCACCCCACTCCACTGCCACAACCCTTAAGAGCCAAGGAACAGAACTGCACAAGGGTCATTAGAGTTTTATACTCATGTGCCACACAAACTTATAGCCACAGCTAACAATTACACGTACAAAGGTAGAAGCAAACCAAAACCCTGTTACCTTTTAAGGACTATTAAATGGCATCCTTGTTAATAGGTAAAGAGTTACATTCAGCTACCAATTTCTTACAGCATAGAGAGTCACTTATTGACCTTCTATCTCCTGAAGCCCACCTTAAAGATCCACTCTGATGAAGCTCATGGAGAGCAATACAGCACAGGTAGAAACAATATTGCTGGTAGAAAGAGTAGAAAAGACTATTCTCTCTGCATTGTAATGTTGGAAAATCCTTGTATTATATAATCCATCCTACAAGCTTATATAAGAATGTGTAAGGTAAGTAACTAGCTTTTAATAAAAGTTATTTGAAAACGTCACAGTATTTTTTTTATCATTAAAGAAGACTCCTACCTACAAACTTGACAGTTTATCTGTTTAAACTAGGTAGCAACCTTAGATAAACTCATCCTAATAAAATGCTCACACACAATGTTGACAATACAATCTGTGTAGATCCACAGACAGAACACCACATTGTTCAGCTGATCTGTAAAAGAATAGAGAAAATAATCTTCACATTTACTCTCTATTTAGTTTCACGTATTCAAAAGTACTTTGTACAGACTAGGTCTGTGCCTTTCCTCTTCACCTTTATACATTTAAAAACAATTAAATATCTTTACAGCTTTTAGTGAATAACAAATTATCAGGACACATCCTCATTTATATATCAGTGCCTAGCAGATTAACTGGTACCTTCACAAAGACTAGCATGATTCTTTCACAAATATAGAAAATCTTTTGCTAATTATTGTTACTTTCTAAACATATATATATATATATATTCTTAAAAGGAAGATCATTATTCACAGGCAATATATTACAGATGAATTCCTAGCATTGGCTTATAACACGGTATTAATAATTATGTGTCACCTAGAAATACCTTAAACTGACTAATATCCTGCACTCGTTCACTTTCTTCATAGAATCATGGAACGGCATGGGTTGAAAAAGACCTTAGAGGTCATCTAATTTCAACCCCCCTGCTCTGGGCAGGGTTGCCAACCACTAGAGCAGGCTGCCCAGAGCCGGGTACATCCCATTACTGGTTCATACCGAGCCCCACTGAATAGGTGCTTTACATGCCTTGTGCTGGTTTTGAAAAAAAAAAAAAAAAAATAAAATAAGCCATCCAATTTGAAATATTTCTTCTGTATCTACAGTGCATGTGCAACTGAGTGTAGTTCAAGATTTATTCTTGTTATTTTTATCATTACTAAAAAAAGAGATGCAATTTTCTCTGAACATGCAGCACAGTATTTTTCCCCCACTTCAAATAAGTACATCTATTTTTTCCAACTGTGAAACTTTCAACTGTGAGAAACCATTTACACTCTGGTCTAGAGCAAAAGGAAAATAATTGAAGTCATCATCCTGAACACACTGACAAATTGAATATTACTAAAACTGCCATCAAGAAATTGCCAGATCAACTCACAAGATACAAATTCAAGACTAAAAGTTTCAAGTAAATGAACCATTTGGAGGGAAAAAGAAATAAAGAAAAAAACAGCAATTAAATGAATACTGAGATCTATCATGTAAGTCGATTTTTATTGCATTAGAGCAACCACCTTGATTAACAGCTTTAGAATGAAATGTAACAAAAAAGTAATAACAACTGTGGGTTTAAATCAATTGTGCAACACTACACATTGAGGAAAAATAATCCTGCTGACCCCGCAAGGGATCAACTCAATCCTCTCAATCCTAAAGTGCAAATGACTTTTAAATTATTGTTTTTATCATTACCTTGACTAACACACTCAATAAGGCAAATGGGAACCAGGGGAACAGTCCACTCTGGAGAATTCCCCTGCACGATCTGTGCAGTAATTTTAAACCCAGCTACTTGAAACTGGTATTAACAAAAAATGGGAACTTCACTGAAGTGTTACTGACTTTTTGTTGCTCTACATATACTGCACTTCAGTTCTAAGGACATTTCTTTTTTTCCTCATATCATCATACAAAGTAGAAGATAACGGCCAATTTTCACTGTTATCTTCAGAATTCTGGCTTCAAGTCTATAAAAAAAAAATCTGTATTTGTTGCAATGTTGTACTGCCATTCCTACTTTCCATTATTTTTACTGATCTTCTCTAGCCAGTTTCAAGTTTTGATTTATGTTTCTGAAGGCAATGCAACAAAGAGTACAGTCACCTGAAGACTACTATTAAGCAGACCAAGAGGCTTTCCATTCTTTTTTCTTTCTTGAAAAAAAGTTTTGTTCTAGTCAAGCATTTTCCCTAGCCCACCTGCATTTTCCTAATAGGATAAATATTCCTGTCTCATTTGGTCAAAACCTGAAAACTGAGAAAAGAATATTACACCATTTTGAATGACATCACACAACACAGCAACGGCTGTGGAATCACTAAACAGTCATTCACTCTATGTTACATTGGAGTTTCTCTATCCTTTTCATACAGTTCTTAAGAGAGAGTGTTCTTCCACCTTAGCTTCTTTCTATGCTCTACTTTCATCCTCAAAAGCATTCCTCACTTCTTATTCTGGGATGGCTTCTTCCAACTTACTTTTTCAGTCCGTCACCTTTTTCTATTGCTTCCTCTTCTAGCCCTGCACCTCATCCAAAGGATTTTCCTTTTCTCCAATCCCCTCAGCATTCTCTTGCTTTTTTTCAGCCTTCAGCTTGCTTCTCATCTGTCTCACCAATGATCTCTAACGTCTTACTTTTTCCTCTTCTCTCTTCCCTTTTATTTTACTGACTGCTGACAGCATCATGTGTTCAACGGTGTCCAAAATTCAGGGATCATAAAGCCATAGGGAGGAGTCTGGATGTCTGAGTCCCCATGAAGTGATCTTCTAGCTCTTTCATTCCTTGGCTGCAGTGAGAGGCAGATAGAAGTAAGAATGAAAAGCCAGTTCCTCTGATGTGATCCTCTATGGGCTGGACCACTCAATCTTCTAATGATTTCAAGTGAATTCACCTGCACAGAAATTCCTCTGTCCTTCCCCTGTTAATATTTCAACTACTATGTACAGACCACAGACATGCATCTTTATCATAGCTCTGTCATTTTCCTGGGTTATTCAAGTAAGTTCTCTCGTGCTAGACAAGTAACTATTTAGATCTCAAATACTTAAAATTTTGCTAAAGATAGTCTTATTTTATGCCCTTCTCTAGATCTTTACACTACTGTCATGCACATGAACATAAAGCAGTTGGCTTCTTTGCTTTCTTCCAAAGTTTTTGCTGCTGCCTTCAAGGATTTAGGACATAGCTCCCTATGTATCGTAAAACCAGCTGCATAAGCACACAGACACATGACCTGTTTGTTACTGCATTTGCAGTCATTGTATATATCTGTGCTGTGGGGCTTTAATTCAAGCTGCATTTTATTACTGAATGTGAATGTGGCCAAGGGGATGCTTACTTTTCCCTTTATATTTTAAAGGGACTAATCGGAGGCTCTCTCTTATTCAAGTGGTAATTTCATAATCCTCAAATGACTTGACAGATTTACAGCTTTACCTGATGCACTTTCTGAAGTGCCATGTGGCATAAACTTCTCCTAATGTCCCACACTAAAGTAAAGCAATTTCTATTTGGAAGATGTAGCAATTCAGATGTTTATTTAGGGCAAGAAAACACTCTCAGGAAGACCTTGGAAATAGTTTCATCATTCTGAGGGAAAAACATTCTGTGAACCAAGTGTTCAATGACCAAGGGTTATGCTTCTTATTACAATTTTCAATATAAACATCTCTCTAATTAATGGTGACAAACTACAAGACCATAATTTGCCAGATGCTGGAAACCTTGCCAAAAGTTGTTTCTACTTTTGTCTGTGTGTTGCAGAACGCACAGACCAAGTCCAAATGCAAGTCTATATGTTATGCAAATGTGTCTCTGTTAAAGTTATATAATGCATTTACAAAAAGCATATTATGTAGAGCGTTATACAGCTTTCCAAAGCTAAAGAAGCCATGAATGCTAAATCCCTTACTGCTCCCTCTGTAGAGTAAAGAAAGTAGAAATTTAATGTGTTATGATCGGATTATTATCACTCTATTTTATAGATTTTTTTTTTTAATAAAAAAGGAGACCATTCTCTCAAGAATCTTGGATATGATCCACTGAACCTACAGAAGTTTAGATACAGATGAGACATCTCAGTTTCCTGTAATTGTAAACTAAAGCATATAGTATAGCTTGAGCATTTTTAAACAACCTTACAATGTCTTGATGCTCACCATTATTTAACATCTTTTGATATTAACTGTGATATACCAATACAAAATTTAAAAAAAGGGCAAATGTCCTTCTCATTCAGCTGTACTGATTTTCCTGTGTCAAGAGTGTGGCTAATGTTAAACAAAACCCATGTATAATAATAACTTAAAGCATACTGTATACATTTACCTGTGCATTGGTAACACTCTGATTTCAGTGGAGTTCCAGAATATTACAAGTAAAGAAGAAACAGGGGTCTCTGATGAGGATAGAAAGGAACTGGCATCACTCTTAAGGGAGGCATTCCCAAACTAGCCTGTCTTACACTCTCAAGAAGCCTTGCCTCTCCAGCAGGGAAGCAGCAAGCTGAAAGATGCTGATAGCACTTGCCAATACGTTACAAAGAAAGACAGCAATGAATTTAGTCCTATGTGGCAAGAAGAGAGGGGCAAGGAAGTATGAGATTTTCTAGGTCAACAGTTATTTTGTCTGGAATAGGAAAAGAGGTAGGTTTGAAAGAAAAAGCATCGAACTGGTCCAGTGAACCTGATGCTGGTCAAATTCTGAGCTTGATTCTCTTTCCAGGTTTAGACTCTGCAGGTCACAGAATGACTCTCCCTGCTCAAGAGAACAGTGCTTGTGCTGCAATAGCACCAAGGAAGCACTCATGCCAGAAAGCAAGTTTTAAGCACGGGAAGTGGCAAAAATGAGAGTTGTAAGATGATGCTTCCTCCACCACATAAAGATACTAAAAAAAAAAAAAAAAAAAAAAAAAAAAAAAAAAAAAAAAAACAGAAATGTAATATGTAAATGTATGCCATATTTATGTGGTGATATATGAGAACCTACCACACACTGTGCGGAACACGAAACTGTTTAACTGAAGAAACACTTTGAATGCTAAGTATAAACATCTCTGTTGAGATCCTTCATCAGAGAAATACCATACACCATACGCCAAGAGATGATTTTCCTGTTTCCAAAGACTGTGCTTTGCTACTTAGAAGTGCTTGGCCTTCAGAGACCCAGTGTATACTGAATTTCAGAGTGAAATGTTGCTTGTGAGGCTTTCAAGTTATAATGTTCTCTCCTATATATCCTAAGTCAACATGGAGGGAGCAGAAACAGCTAGTATCATCTTCAAGTAACAGGACAGAGAAGGTTCTGTTATGAGATTTTCATTAGAAATCTTTCACTGTAATCTGCTGAAAAGAAATTCAATCCATCTGAGAATAATAAAGGACAAGGCTTTCTGGCAGATGAGCAGATGAAATTGCCTTAATTAAGACTATATACAACCTAGCTAACGTGTGGCAATTGTTAATATACGTGATTGTGCATTTCCACCAGCAAGGTTTCAAAGCAGTACAAAGTGATGGGGGGAGCAGGGACGGGGCATGGACACAACACATTTGAGGAACTAAATAATAGTACAATAATCCATATGAACAGAAATAGTATAGAATAAACCTCTACAATGGCAGACCTCTCAGAAGAGGATGGAAGAAGAGCCAAGAAGAACCAATTTAAACCTCCATACACCCGGGGAGGGAGGAGTGTGTGGTTACTGTCACAGCAGCTTTAGAGACACATAGCAGGCTGAGCAGCTTTAAGACAAAATGCTTCACAAAACATCCCAATAAGTGAGCATGTCCCACAGCTGCACCAGGCCCAAGTACCTCCTTCCTGCCACTGCTAGCCAGAGTTGTTCTTCCACTGGCATCGCACAGGCCCCGCTTTCTATTTCTGCTGCCAAGTGGCCAGCAAACATGACACTGCCACTGTAGCATGCTGACGTACATTTCATAAAATCTTACCATCAAGTTCAATTTACATTTATCTAATTAAAGGGAAATGCAGATCTATCAAGGGGAAGTAGAAGAGCTGCTACACTGCACCTAAGAAGTAAGCCATATGCTAGGGCCTGACATTTGCAGAAGCCGTGGTATAAAACACATATTTGCTAGCCCAACAATGTAGCCCAGTGCTTCAGACCATGCAACCACCTGATCATATATTCCCATTATCCTGAGTGTTACCAGATGCATGAGGTCATAGACACTGCCAAAGAAAAAACTGTTATGAGAGAAAAGGCGACATCAGACTGGAAAGACAGTGGAAGTACAATGCACAAATGCCTGAACTATTCATCTGATACACTCCTAAGATAGAAGAAAAAAGGAAGAAAACATCTATCCTGTGCTTCCCACCACACCCCCAAACAGCTAACAACATATCAATCTTCCATTACCACAATTGCAATGGCTGTAATTCAAAGGAAAACATGCAGTGCCTTTACATTAGTAAAGAAGTACAGTTCAGACTTGACACACGCTAAGCACATGCAGCGACTCAGTATGTTTGTTGTGAGGACCTGACAGTTTTGATTTACGTAGTCCAGGAAAAAAAAAAAAAAAAGAAAAAAAGAAAAACACACAGACAAGTTAGGAAATGAAAACATTAACTAACAGTTAAAAATCCATGGAGCAAATGAAAACTATTCTTAATCCCAATACTTGCTTCCTATTTTCTACACAAAGACTAAAAGAACTATAGCCAAGGCCTGTATTACTGGCTACATCCAGAAAACTAACTGCCACTATTTTACAATGCTTGTATCACAGAGATATTTCAAGGCTTAGAGTAAATTCAGCAATATCAGTTCTGCTTTTGGACTTACTGTAAGGACACTGAGGGTCTTTAAAACAGACAAATGCCACCTATGCATTCAGGAACATCCTTAACACAAAACGACCATAACCTTTCCTGGTATTTCTCATGGCTCAGTGTTATTCTGAATCTTAACACCACATTATCTTGAGCAAAGTTTAGTTCACCACTCAGACGGTATTCCCCTAGTAAACGGAGATAAACTCTAGCATGCCTACTATTTGTGAGCCTGGAAATTCTCTAGAACCACTTTCTATTTTTAAAACACATTCTTTAGATGGAAAGTTCTGGTATGCTGTCATTTTTTGCCCAATGAAAGGCAGTATCCAGCACATTTTGACTGTCATGAGCAAACATGATTTTATTTTTCTCCTTTGTGACAATGTGGTCAGGGAATATAGTGCATATATTGCTAGATCATATATTGCTCCTGGTGACAGGCTGAGGAGAATAACTGGAGAAAAAAAAAAATCAAACATGGTGATTTACTTAGAGGAAAAATAATACTAGAAGAACTTGAACATCAAATTCCTTGAAGAGACTGAAAAACTACCAATATTAGTTCTTGCCTATGGGTACCTCATGTATTTTGAATAACAATGAGCAAATTATATTCTGTTTAGCTAGATACAGGTAGTATCAGCACTCAGGTTGTAGATCCTGCCTATCTGAGGAAGAGTAATTACACTGCAGCTTTAACCTAATGAACTCATGGAAAAGCAAACCACTTCAAAAAGAACTGCAAAACCCCCATACCCTTCTGGAAAAATGCAGCTCTGATAAGGCAAACCATCTGAAGATGCAGTCTTTACCTCTATCAAAATCTTCTACTTTTGGAAGCCATTGAAATAGTTTATTAAAACAAAAGAAGAAACAAAAACTAAGCATTTTTAAGTGACATACTCACATAAATACACACAACTTATATACATGTCTGTATCTCATGGTGGAAATAAATAAATTTTTAAAGTACCTCCTGGTCCCTGCCCTTCTCCCCCTGCTCCTCCCCCAGAAAATATTAATCAGAAAATACCAGCCTCAGATTACAGCCTTGGCTGACTTAAATATTTTAATCACCACTAAGCTTACACACGTAAAACCCTGCATTCTACTTCAAGCTTGCCTGCCCATAATTTACCCTGCTCAGTGTCATTCCCAGAAGTGATAAGATTATTTTACTGCACAAAAGCAGTGTTGCATGAAGACATTACTGCTGTCTTGTCTCTGACCGCTATTATCTTTATTGAAACCTGATGTAAAAAAGGAATGAATTTTGCAAATAATCCATAAATAATTTTATGATGGGATTTGAAAAAGCAGCATATTACTAAAAGTAGATAATGGCCAGATAGTGACTTTATGCTATTATTTTAGACCTAAGGCTGGATGAAGTAATGCATCACTGAAAATAACTATGTCTACAACAGTTTTCTAGGCTTTTATGTGACTTCAGGAGCTAAAAAAATAACTGTTTTATCTCTGTAACGCCATTTGAACAGATGTAAACTGCAGAAGCAAAAGTTTGCAGATCTAGTTGGTTAACAGCTTTATTGTATTGAGAAAAAAAAGTAGAGCTCTCGTTAGCCTGCCATTGTTTTCTGTTCTGAAAGAAACGAGCAATATAATTTGGATGTAATCACACTGCAATCATTTCAGCATTTCTCTTCTCATTTTTTATCCCTATGGTACATAAGTCATTAAGAGTGTAAAGCCATTAACATTTGCTTTTTGCAAATCAGCAAGAAGCTTCCTCTCAGAATAGAACTGTCTGTTAGGCTCTGCAAAGATGTTCTTCAGCTATTGCAATGAGATTTTAAGGGGAAAACACTATTTTCCTGAGACCTTAATTCAAGAAAGCATGGAAGCGTATCCTAGCTTAAATACCATAAATCTACTGAGCCTTAAGTAAGATTCTAAGTGTTTTCTGAATCAGGAACCAAGGCTGATAAAGAAAACATCATTTTAAACATATTCGATGACAGAAAAAAACATGGCATCTTTCATAGATAGCTCAGAGAAACACTGACCTACTCAAATTGTTTGGAAAAATCAGACACTGAAATATGAAACCAGGAATTTAATCTCCATTTTGGAAATTCTTGGTTGGCAATGTTAGATTGTAAGGTTCATCAACACCAGCAGTAAACATTTTTTTAATGACAAAAACAAAAGAAAACCCACTATAGATAGTCTTTATATCTGAAAGACCACCTACATTGTATTATAACAATGGAAAGCCAACTAGTTTTATTTTAAAAACAGCTGAGAAAAAGGATTTAAGTCTGTTAACACACAAAAACATTGAAAGATATTTGCCTTGTCTCAGAAAAATACATGACCTGAAATATTTTATGTATGTGCTAGAACGCTCAGAACTAACAGCTGTTTGGTATGGTCTCATTCTTGCTTGGGATACTTGTATGAAATGACCTTTTGAGTTCCCTTCTGACACATCTGTAAAAAAAAAAAAAGATGAAGGAAGTCTTCGTATTTAAGCTTAATTTTCTGTTTAGTATCCATAGTATTTAATATATGCATATATATATATATATATATATATATATTTTAGGATCAAATGTATCTTCTTGCCATAGTACTTTGGAAGATCAAAATACATATACTTAAGAATTAAGAAACATTCCTTTCCAAGTTGTTTGGGGTTTTTGTTGGTCTGTTTAATATCAGTTTTTTCAGGAGTGGACATACAGATCAGAAATGGCAAAAGACAGCCCTATGATCCTTTCATCAGATAACTGGATGGGAGCTGCAGAGTTAGCATACATCTAGAACAGCAACTTTTAAAGACAAAAAAAAAAGTATATATATATGGTGTGTTGGCTTTGCCAAGACAGATTTCTTTCGACCCTCCTCACTCTGCTTTGTTCCTCTTTCTCCATCCTTGTTTATTTTTCCTTCCTGTTTATATCTTTGTCTTCCACATCACCTACATTTATTTTTCTTTCCAAAAGTTGCTTTAGCTCTTCCTGCTCCTTTCACACTTTCACAGAATGTTTTGGGTTGGAAGGGACCTTAAAGATCCAACCTAAATCTCCCTTCTTTCAGTTTAAAGCCATTCCCTCTTGTCCTATCCCTACACCCCCTGACAAAGAGTCCCACCCCAGCTTTCCTGTAGGCCCCCTTTAGGTACTGGTAGGCTGCTGGGAGGTGTCCCCGGAGACTTCTTTTCTTCAGGCCGAACCACACCAACTCCCTGAGCCTGTCTTCATCAGAGATGCGCTCCAGCCCTCTGATCCTCCTCATGGCCCTCTGTGGTGGTGTTACACAGGTGGGCGGCCAAGCTCCACCACAACCGCCCTCTCACTCCCCCACTTCAAAGAGGAACAGGGAGAAAATATGATGAAAAGGGCTCAAGGGTTGAGATAAGGACGAGGAGATCGCACGGTAATTATCATGAAGGGCAAAACAGACAGCATAGGGAGATAGTAAGATTTATTACCTATTACTAACAAGCTAGAGAAGTGAGAAACAAAGGAAAGAAACCAAAACTACCTTCTCCCCCATCCACCCTCTTCCACCTCCTCCCCCCGAGTGGCGCAGGGGAAGGGGGGAATGAGGGTTATGGTCAGCCTATAGCGCTTCTTCTCTGCCGCTCCTTCTCGGTCACTCTTGTCCCCTGTGCTGTGGGGTCCCTCCCACGGGATGCAGTCCTTGCTGAACTGATCCGGCATGGGCTGCCCACAGGCAGCAGCTCTTCAAGAACTGCTCCAGATATGGTTCTGTACCACGGGGTCCATCCCTCAGGAGCAAACTGCTCCAACCTGGATCCCCCACAGGCAACAGCTCCTGCCAGGTCACCTGCTCCTGCGTGGGCTCCTCTCCACGGGCTACAGGTCCGGCCCGGAATCTGCTCCGGCAGGGATCCTCCACAGGCTGCAGCCTCTGTTGGTGCAGGTCCACCTGCTCCACCGTGGTCTCCTCTACGGGCTGCAGCATGGAACCCTGCTCCACTGTGGTACTCCATGGGCTGCAGGGGGACAACCTGCTTCACCATGGTCCTTACCAAGGCCGCAGGGGACTTCTGCTCCGGCACCTGGAGCACCTCTCCCCCTCCTTCTTCACTGACTTTGGCACCTGCAAGGCTGTTCCTCACTCCTCTCTCTCTCACAGCTGCTGTGTGGCCCAGCGTTTTTTTTTTCCCCGGTCTAAAATCTGCTCTCAACATCACTTATTGGCTCAGCTCTGGTCAGCAGTGGGGCCCTTACCTAACATGGGGCAGCTTCTAGATTCTTCTCACAGAAGCCACCCCTACGGCCCCCTGCTACCAAAACCTTGCCACGTAAACCCACTACACCCTCCTCTGGACTCGCTCTAATAGGTCCACGTCCTTCTTATGTTGGTGGCCCCAGAACTGAATGCAGTATTCCAGGTAGAGTACTTAGTCACGGTTCTTCTCTCCCTTTACTCTCTCATCTCTCTTTACTTTGTTCTTTCTTTCTAATGTATTTCTCATCCTATTTCCTGCCCCGGCACTGATCTACTCCCTTGGTTACTCTTTTTTTCATTCATTCCATTTCTTCTAACCCTGCATGGCACCAGCCCTGTACAAAATCCTTGGCATATAAATGGAATTGTATATTCTTCTTCCACACTTATTTCCCTCTGCGTCAGTTAGCTGTTACATGCAATTCAAGAAGTTAAAGACTTTTAAGCCAGTGCTAACTTCTGCACCACAGTTTTGTTAAAGCACTACTAGAATTATCCATGGCAATTATATTCCAACTCAAGCTTTAACAGT
Source organism: Cygnus olor (assembly GCF_009769625.2). Classification (NCBI taxonomy): domain Eukaryota; kingdom Metazoa; phylum Chordata; class Aves; order Anseriformes; family Anatidae; genus Cygnus; species Cygnus olor. Next base: position 81,025,504 of record NC_049171.1, on the reverse strand, counting down.
ATCGATGAAGAAAAACTCATAAGAGTGAGACATACACCTCCTTAACTCTTAATCAATAATGCATTAGATTTCTGATAACAAACAGAATTAAAATGTATCATTCATTTAATACATATTTATTAAAAAAGACAGTTAATTATCTGAATTTAAATATAATTTTAGCTAGAGGCTACAGTATGGCTTAAGAGAGTGCTAGAACAGTTCTTCTTAATACCTGTAGTAGTGGAATTCTTCCTGCTGATTAAGAAGAAATATTAGGTGGTCCACAGTCATCTTCACACAACCCTCTCAGGAAATTCTCACCTGAGAACATGCAGACACTGTATGTTCATTCATCCTAGGTAGGTTCATCAATCTAATGATGCTCTCATATTTGTTTGCATATACTGTCTGCAACACTAGTTTTGCAGATAACTTCAATAACGTTATTGACATTAATGGAAACGTACTTTTAAGGGGAACAGTTTTTCACAAGACACCCTAAGAAGTGATAAGGTATAGTCCTCCAGTCTGTTGCTGAACTCAACAGAAGCTGTATAAATACATTGTGTCACTTCAGTAATTGCATTATTCTCATGAAATCTTTATGCCACAATAAACTATTTTGCACAGTATAACCAAAGCTTCTAAGTAAAGAAGATCAGTAAGTTAGAAGACATTATTTACTTCCCATGTACAAAGACACACTAAAAGTTGAATTCAACTGAATTACAGTTGAATTAAATGATCAGTATTACATTGTTCCCTCATATCTTCGTAATTTACTTGTCATTATTTAAAAAAAAATTAAGAAGCCAAATATTTTTTCTAATAATAGTCTCCAATAAACTGTTACTTGTTATAAATACTGATTCAAGAAAATTGCACATCCCAGATGTAATTCACTGGGATGTTAAATTTCCTTGCAAACATACCAGGGAGAAAGTAATTAATTAGAAGCTTAATTTGTTACATCAGGCAAACATGGATAAATGGCAACATTGTACAAAATTAAAATCATCACCTCATCAGCTAACAAGGGTGGAAAAAAATAGTTTCAATTGTTCTTCAATAGACAATGAAGTGTCCCACACAATCTGACATGCTATTTTACATCCATACTGCTCCAAGTGTTAGCTATAATAAAAGACCCCCACTCCAATTGTTACTGAAATTTCTTGCTTCCTAGGGCTTGCAGTGAGATTACTACTGCTTTTCAGCCTCTAAGCATCAATTGTGGTGACAAATTTGTAATAGCTGTCTACATTTAAGTTTGCATATTTTTGTAGTTCGAAATCAAGTTTTAGAAACAGACCCAAACATGCGATAGATTTATCAAAAGAAACATACTAAACTACATACCAAATTGGCAAATAAAAATATGCACAGTAAGTTTAACTTACGTTAACGATATATATGTATCTTAAAAAAGAAAAAAATTTAATCAATAACTTTTTTTTTTTTTTAATATAACTCAATGATTATCTGATGACTTTAGAAACCCAACAGCACCTTGATTTAAGTGGGACCATTCTCCTATTACATATTAGGAGGCAAAAATGTTCCTCCTTACATCCCCAGTGCAGGCAAAGCCATGCAAGTCACCATGGTAGATCCCAACTCCCATTTTGTCCTGAAAAGGCAAACACAGTAGGTTGCTTGATATCACAAAGCCTTTCTCCATCTGGAGCTTCTCTTTCCTGGAAAAATCTGCTCTTAAATACTTCAACATCCTGTTTGAAACTTCAAATATTGTACAGGCAGCCATGAAAGAGAAGAAGAATAGCTGTGTTTTTTTTGTTGTTGTTGTTGTTTGTTTGTTTGTTCTTAAATATGGGTGCTAATTTGGAATAACAAACTGAAAATAATTGATCTAATCAAAATTATTCAACTAATTAAAAGTATATCAATAAAAACAGTTTGCTGAAACTAAGTATTTAACCTGTAACAAACCGTTCCTCTATCTGAATAAGAAGCACTAACAACTTTCTTAACTACAAGTTAGTTGAAAAGGATTTTTTTCTCCATCTTTAAAGTAAATTTTCTACAGTAAATTTTCTACAATGTAAAACTTGAAATATTCCAAAACTTTAGGCAGAATATCCATTTTATAATTCTTTATATCCTCATTTCTAAAATCAGCATATCAATAGGCAAGGATCAAATACCATATTCCAAATCAAATAAATCATTATTATCAAAAATCAACTACTTTTGTACAGCTATGATCTTAGGATTTTTCATCTGTTTCCAAACCATTTTTTCCAGAAATAGGTGAAAAGGGGGTAAATTCTATCCTCAAGTTCAAAAACAGTAGTGTTCTTCAGCTTTATATTTGTAAAATGTAATGAGCAATAGAGGAACTGAATGCTATTTACAATATAAATGTTAAACCACCAATTAAAAGTACATTTTTATTCAACTCATTTTGGAGACAAGACAGACAACATTAGAGTAATCAATGACTTCCATTCCCAGTTTTTCTTGTCTGTTCATGTTCCTGATATTTATTTTCAAGTGGCATACAATTTTAGACTAACATAACTTCAATATGTGATGCAATGGGTGAGATAAATTTTTGAAGAAATAAATGGCTGGATGCATGATTAATGTTCACATCACTATGCATATACATACTTTAACTCAATCCCATTGCAATAGGATCATCTAAGAAATATCTAAGAAATTCTGATTTTTTGCCATTTTGCAGGCCTTAAATCTGTAAGTGTTCAAATCTATGCCTTCTGAATGAGTTTAAATACAAAGGGTCTTTTTTGCTTTTTTCTACCCTCTACTTATTCTCATGTGAAATCCTCTTTTGGGATGACCATTTTGTTCAGCCTTACTAGATAGATTAAAAAAAAAAAAAAAGCATGGAAGGAGTTGGGATGAAAACTTATGTCCTCCCAGTGAAGTAGAACACATACAAATAATATACTGTCTGCCTGCCAGAATATAAGGGCTGTTTCAGTTCCCCCCTCAGCACCCACTAAGATACACATCAGTGCTTCTGCTTCAATACACGTTCTGCTATGTTATATATTCCCTCTGTATTACTGAAAGCAGCAGCATTTCTCTTCCTTTCTGTACCCCTTTACAAGTGGGTAAATCAGTACAAGCAACTGAAGGGGTTACTCACATTTTGTGTGGAATATTACCTTTCGTTTGTTGCGAGGACTAGGAAAGTAATTATAGAAAGGAATAGGTATCACAGGATAATCCTTTCCACTGAACAGCTGTATCAGTGATAAGACACCTGACAAACTCATGTATCCAGAATTTCTCTGATATGTGGTAAGACCTACCCCTGTCCAAACCAGTCATGCAATCAAGACACAAACCCAGCTGTATTTCCTAATTTATGGTATAAGAGCTTTGAGGTCACCTGATGGCTAAAAGAAAACTTACTCATGCTTCAGTATCGCAAACAAAATGATGGCAAGTAAAATCATTCCAGACAGCCACAGATACAATTTTCTAATAATGAAAAATTAGTTACATTTTGTCACAATATTTATTCTTAAGAAAAAGGATAACTATTTCTAGTGTGAAAACCTCAGATTTTAATAAGCAGTAAAAATTCAACATCCAGTTTATTGTTTTAAGTTAGTGACCATTTTTGGATGACATCCTAAGGAATGTTATGCAAGTGTCTTACTTTCTGATTGAATCTCTTTAATAATCATAACTACAAAACAAATGTATTTAGCTGAAATCAGTGTGTAAGCAACACAAAAATTCAGTAACTATGAGAAGACTATCTTAAAATATCAGTGGTCTGCTCATTTGCTTGATTGTTCTAAGTCTGGAAATACAATGTTGTCCAGAAAAAAAACATAGCAGAATCACAATTTCCTAATTCTAAGCATCACACATATAGGATAAAAATCAAGCTCTTGTTTAATGAGATCAGTCGCACATTACCTATTTTTCGATAAGTTCAGCAGCACAGAAATGAGGTCAAACAGAAGCTACCTAAAAACTTCTAAATAGAAAAATAAAACCATCTTCTTTAAGTACTTAAGTTCTTATAAGACATCCTACAGATCTTTCTGCTGCTAGCTTTTCTCTTTCATTCCTCTCCTGCTGCCTGGTTAGCCAGCTGGACTCAAACCCAGACCAGAGATGGGCAGTAAATGTAGGGTCTTGCTACTCCTAAAAGGATGAGCTAATTTCCAGCACCTGAGAGTATGAAAGAATAAACAGAGCAGAAAATCCAGTTCTCTCCATAAAACACCACCATGGATAACACGGATTTTTGCTTTTACAATTTTTCTAGTGTTGACCAGAATGTAGCAATTTATTTTTTCTAATAGTGTAAAAGCACTATCTGAACAAGTAAAGCAACAGTTCAGTAAAAAGCTTCTTAATTTGTTTGATTTCTTCATTATTTCTTCAACAATGAAACCTACCTCAGTTATCAATCTCACAAATGATTTCATCCCTATTAACTCTAGCTCCCTTTGTGGTAACCTGTAACTTGTCCTTAGTTCTCCTTTATTATGATTATCACATCCTTACCTTTAATATTAATTAATATCTTTTATCCATTTTATGCAGTCTAAAATGTGAATTGCACACTCTAAAGACTGATTACTAGACTTCTTTTTTCTTTTTTAAACTTCATTTCAAATGTATCTCCTAGTGCAAAGGGGACCCACACCTTCCACTGAGGTTTCTAGCATTCACCATATTAGAGACCATAATTCTCTCCATTCCAGATGGCAAGTGCCCAATGACAGCCAGAGTTCTTTTAACCAGCACACTAGGGTGAATATAACAACACTCTTGGGAAGAGTTTTCTGTAAAATACTGAGAAGATGGCAGATTGGACAGGAGATTTTAAGACTAACTTTTTGCCAGAGTCAATTTGGAAGATTTATAGCTGCTATTGAAAGCAAGCTCTCTGGAGACAGAAAAATTCTAAAGACCTCTTGCTAGAGGCAATCAAAATAGCCAAAAGTCACTGGAAAAATATTCATTAAATCTACAGTTTCTCCTATGTTGTCCTGGCTTTCTTTTACCATGGTACTCTGTAAGAGTAAATAGAACAATAATTTTTGAATTTGAAAGTAGTCCAATTACTTTATTTTATACACCTAGGAGGAAGACCTAAGATCACAGAATCACAGAATCATCTAGCTTGGAAGAGACCTCCAAGATCACCTAGTCCAACCTCTGACCTAACACTAACAAGTCCTCCACTAAACCATATCACTAAGCTCTACATCTAAATGTCTTTTGAAGACCTCCAGGGATGGTGACTCAACCACTTCCCTGGGCAGCCTATTCCAATGCCTAACAACCCTTTCAGTAAAGAAGTTCTTCCTAATATCCAACCTAAACCTCCCCTGCTGCAACTAGCCCATTCCCCCTCGTCCTGTCACCAGGCACATGGGAGAATAGACCAACCCCCACCTCCCTACAGCCTTCTTTAAGGTACCTGTAGAGTCCGATAAGGTCACCCCTGAAAGATAACTAAAAGCACGACTCTAAGATTGACTGTCATTCAGCATAAATGTTGCTAGAATATGTGAAGATAGTTGGCTGTACTAGAGTATTGGGAATGGAAATCCAACAGAAATGATTCTTTAAAAAACTTGGGGAAAAAAAAAATATATATATATATACATCTTTCTTAGGCAGTCATCTTGAAGGGAAAAAGCATATCACAGATCGAAGACGTGAAGTCTTGAATTCCATCTCACTTACTCAGATCCCCAAACGCACTTAACTGAACAGAAAGACTGTAAGCACCGCTAGAAGAGAATGCAGACAACTCCCACACAAACATTTAAAGAGGTCACCTAGTGTTTCTGTTGTTCCACACCTGAAATTACTTAGCACACATTATAGTTTTGCATCCATTTCTGGAGTTCTGTTGCTCCATAAACCAGCAAATGTATTCTCTTCTATATTCTTTATGTAGTTTTTATCCCCATTTGTGCTAGGAGTAAAACTGGTCATTTTCTTTATGTATGTTAGTAATGCCAGACACTAACAAAAAGTTTTGAAATATTCATTTTTATTCAGCCATTTTAACACTTCTTAGAAAACATTAGAATAAAACCTACTTCTGAAAATGATGCAGGGACTGCATAATTATTTGCAGCAAAAGTATAACTTGCTCAGTTATTATGAAATCCACCATAATTTAAAAGCATGCAGAAGTTTATTTTCTCTGACACAGCATTGGTACAGCATGGTTCATCTTTTTGCCTTCTATGAGGGCTGTATATCCAGGTGCTGGATGCATAGGAATTAGGATATTAGGAAAGTTTATTTTATGGACACATTACTCTGATTTTCTAATACGAGGATAGTGAAACACAAGGCACATTTTCCTGACAAGACATAGCTAAGTAAAGCCACTAATATAAATACATATAAATCTTACATTTCCATTATCTTACACCTTGCATTATGCAAAATAAGCTGCAACTCTACACTACATTTATTTTGCACTTCATTTCTGTATGTGTTAATTGCTGCTGCAAGGTGAAAGATAGTGGGGGTCAAGGGAAGAAAATCACATTTGCATTGCCAAATGTATATGGAGATACAATTCCTGTAAGTTTCTTTATTTTTCAGTGTTAAATTTAGCTACTATACACTGTATATTCTTGTCACTGTAAAGGAGATCTGGAACCTACCTCTAGTTGAACACAAGTTAAAGAGGCATGAAGGAAAAGACTACAGATAGGACAGCAGGAAGAAAAGCACCATAGGAGTGCACAAGCACTGGAATAACTGAAGGAAAGCAGAAAGGGTAAATGGTTCCTGATCTTATTCAGGAATTGCTCTCAGAGGGCCAAGCTGTGCCTAACAGCTTAGATGGACCGCTCTATATGTGCGCAATTACCATAACGTTAGATGATTCCCTCTGGATCACTGCATCCCTTGTTTTAACTGTCATATAAATATGGTTTACAAAGTATTTTTTAACATTTTATGAGTATGTACCTTTTGGCCCCCACAGAACATAGTCTTGTAACAGTGCACAGAATGAAAAATATTCAACAGTTTGTCCTTTAGTGTCCAATATGTGCCCCAACTCATTGTATTTATCACACACCGCTCTATTCCAACCACTAGCAGGTTTTGCACCTGGCCAGGTGCTGTCGCTATAGGATGCAGCACTCCAGCACCTCACAGCTTCACAGGCATTATCGAAGAATCCCATGCGGAGGCATGGGAAAACCATCTGAAGTAAAGCATCGTTTTCATTTTAAAACAGGGAAAAGTAACCACAACTAACTGAAGGTAAAAAAAAGACCAACCAATTTTCAGTGTTCGACATGTATTGTCTAGGATCAGTGCTTTTGGAATAGTTATAAGTAAATGACAGTTTACATGTTTGAAATGCATCTAATATTGGTTTCAGTTGCACCTGAAAAAAATGCACGCAGAATTTTTCCAAATCGGGTTCAAGTATTTCACACTGCATACTCAAGAGAATAAAACCATCTATGAAAAGATGGTCCACAGTTGCTCTGCATTACACAGAAGCAGTGGAACAGCAACAGCTGTGGACAACAAGCCCTGAGGGCGCTGGTTTGAAATTACCACTGCCCAGGCAAAGTCTCAGAGCAGTCAGCACTTGGACTTCCTATTGTACCTGTGTCTTACATAGCTGTCAATCTGACTTTTCAAAGCAACGAGAAAAAATAAAACTTTGAAGTTGAAATGATACAGTCCAAATGTTTGCCTTTTTTTTTTTTTTTTTTTAAGAAACAGGTCAACAATAAATTCAATATTCCAGATCTCATGGATGACTAAGCAAACTATTGGATTTTGTTTACATAAGAAACTTCATTTTCTTTGAGTAGATGCAAATGTAGCTTCTGCTACCATAAAAATGTACTTTAAATTACAAGTCTACAATGCATTTTCATTTTGGCTATATGGAAAAAAATTCGTTTACTTACACATTTTTTCACATGCTCACTTGATAATCTGTACTATGGATCAATTTATAACAACACTGCCAGAATAACTTAAAAGGCAAATTATAGCAGCTCCCAGGCAAGTTTCATAGACATGCAGACAGAAAGCCAAGTTTATCAGTGTGCTTCTTCATACATTCTCAGAGGGTTTTGAAACTGATCAAAATGCCACGTGTATCACGTTCATGTAGGATGGGAATACTGCATTTTTGTTTTTGACATAGTGAGTTTGTGATTCATCAGCTGAGGTCTGATGAATAGAAGTTTACAGCTTCAGAAGTTCTGAGTTTAGTGGCAGAGAAAGCTCAAATCAATCTCACTGCTCGTGAATTCAGTCATGTCATGGAAACATTAAGGTTGGAAGAGACCTTCAAGATCATCTGGTCCAACCATCACCCTACTACCAATATCACCCCACTAAACCATGTCCCTAAGCACCACATCCAACCTTTCCTTGAACACCCCCAAGGACGGTGACTCCACCACCTCCCTGGGCAACCCATTCCAACGCGTGACCACTCTCTGGGAAGAAGTGTCTCCTCATTCCTACACTAAACCTCCCCTGGCACAACTTGAGGCCATTCCTTCTAGTCCCATCACTAGTCACCTGTGAGAAGAGGCCGACCCCCAGCTCCCCACAACTTCCTTTCAGGTAGCTGTAGAAAGCAATAAGGGCTCCCCTGAGCCTCCTCTTCTCCACACTAAACAACCCCAGTGCCCTCAGCCGCTCCTCACAGGACTTGTGTTCCAGGCCCTTCACCAGCTTCACATAGCCCTTCTCTGGACACATTCTAGGACCTCAATGTCTTTCTTCTACTGAGGGGCCCAAAGCTGAACACAGTACTCGAGGTGCAGTCTCACCAGAGCAGAGTACAAGGGGACAACCACCTCCATGGTCCTGCTGGCTGCACTATTCCTGACACAAGCCAGGATGCCGTTGGCCTTCTTGGCCACCAGGGCACACTGCCAGCTCATGCTCAGGTGAGCATCAATCAGCACCCCCAGATCCTTTTCCTCTGCACAGATTTCAAGGCCCTCTCCCCGCAGCTGGAAGACTGAGGAGTGAGAAGCAGCCCTGCAGACCCCCAGGTCAGGGCAGGAGGTGCTCCAGGCACCCAGCATAAGTTCCCCTGTGGCCTGTGGAGAGGCCCCTGGCAGAGCAGGCTGTCCCCTGGCAGCCCATGGGTCCCATGTGGAGCAGATCTCCATGCTGCAGCCTGTGGAGGAGCCCCCAGTGGAGCAGGTAGATGTGGCCTGGAGGAGGCTGTGGCCCACGGAGAGCTCCCACAGGAGCAGGCCCCAGGCCAGAGCTGCAGCCCCTGGAGAGGAGCCCATGCAGGAGCAGGGCGCCTGGGGGGGGGGGGGTGCCACCCATGGGGGTGCTCATGTTATGCAAATGCAGGCCCTCCCGAACAATCACTGTGCATATTCAGGCCCTGCTTCCCAAGATGTGGCCAAACATTGCCTGCCAATGGGAAGTAGAGAATAATTGTTTTCGCTCTTTGCTTCTGTGCAGCCTTTGCTTTTATTCCCCCCATTCCCCCTCCTTTCTTTTTTCCCTTTAATTTATTTATCCTTACCTCAACCTGTGAGGGTTTTTTTTTTGTTTGTTTGTTTGTTTTTGTGTTTTTTTTGTTTTTGGTTTTGGGGGGGCGCAGGGGGGGATTGTTCATATTGTTTTTTTAAGTCAGGGTCCTAAAATTAAATATTTCAAAATCCTACTTGTCAATTAACCAGTCAGACATGATGCCATACTGAAGGCAGACAAGTAAAAGAAAAATGCTCAACTGAGCACCTGGTTGGTCAGGAATTAACAGAAATATCATTTGTTTTATTAGTCTACATTTCTTACAGATAGGCAATAATAAGACAAAACATAAACACCTAACATCTATTTAAATAATTTTTTGTTGTTGTTATAAGAACAAATCTCTTGAAGTGCGACTCAGGTTACCAGTGGCACCCATGCAAATTCCTTCAGCATTTTCAGAAAATGACGTTACAGCCACGTGGGATCATAATGCCATTAATAGTTTGATATTCTCAAGTGCTCTTCTGAAAATGAGCCAAGTTTTGGAATCAAATCTGGACGCTACCCTTGTACTTCTGCCTCTTCTATTTGTTTCACTAGGGGACTCAGTGGAAAATCCCATCTCCTGGTTTAACATTTCTTGGTAGGTGGAAAAGAAACACCATCTTCATTTTTGTCAGTGTCTGACCTAGCAAACTCTAACAATACAGCTAGCAGCACTGAAAATGATGACCTGACTTCAGAAGGAAAATAGGTGTAGATTTTTATGCAGCCTCAGTGAGAAGAAGCCATATGATGCATATCCTTCACTAAAACCCACTGCAAACAGTGCTAGACAACACTGGCTTGTCGCTTAAGCAAACAAAGGCTCCTTCCAATAAAGAGAGACATCTTTGTTTCCTCAGACAGGAGAAGCACTTACCATCGCATGTTTAAGTTTAACCTAGAAGGCTCAGAACAACAGTTGTTGACAACTCAAGCAGCAAAGAGACACAAAACACTTCAAGCCTGGCAAAGATCAACCACATCTCAAGAAACAGCAAAGGGGTGCCAGGCTATTTCTAATGCTTTTGAAAATTTGAAGTTTTTTATGAAGGTATTGTCAGTTTTAAAACATCACTAAGAGACTAAGGATTTCTTATTTCAATGCATCTCTTGTAGGGTTTTGCAGAAGCATGTACCACTGCTTTTATTGTTACTGTCTGTGACAATGATATACTGTTAGCAGAACGCTCTCAAGCCCTAATATCTGTCCTAATCACACAGGAAAGTGACAGAAATTGAAATGTTAAGGATAAATCAAACAGTATATCCAGGAAGATGACCACAGCAACAGGTACAATTTCTGAAAAGAGATGCCTTTACATTACGATAATTTCAACTCACTTCTCAAGCCCTAGGTCATCTTAACTGAACAGTCAAAAAACAAATGCTGTAATGATATGCATATTTTAAGTCATAATTGTACAAATTCATGTGCAGGCACCTTATTTTAAGCTGTTCCATTGAGAAAGATTCCATATATACTCCCTCCCCTGGAATATGCTATATATTTATATTTCCAGCTGACACAAGCAAGAATTACTAACGCACTCCAGGTATCCTCACATTGATACGAACTACGTGAGATGAACATTATGCAAGCAACAGCAGAAGACCAAAGTCCAATATAAATGCATTTATGAAGTCACTCACGTAAGAAGAATCTTAAGATTTAATAACAACACAACTGTACAGTGCAAGATGAACTCTGATAAGCACTCTAATTTTCTATTTGTGCCCCTAAAAATTTAATCGAGCCAGTTTCCTCTCCTCCTCTGTGATTTCCCCCATTAATGCACAGTTATATACACTCTGCAGATCACCTAACAGCTGCACTGCATTCAAGCTTGCTTGTGATATTACAAATTAAGATAAACCATGTGCTTTTATTGTCAGTGGCAGACTAGATCTACTTGTAGGACAAATACCTTTTGACTTGTTTGTGCCAACACAAAACAAAGTCATGTGAATGAAACAGAATTTGTTTAGTCATACAACCAAAATATCATCAGTCCACAGGTGAGGTTTTTTTCTTTTTAAAAAAAGTATTATGCTACTTAACCCAAGCTACTGTGTTTGAAGAGACACCTGCAAAAATACCCATGCGCTGTACACTAATACAAAAACTATCCATTACCCTGTATTTCTATTGAAATACATAAAGAATAATTGACTCATTCTTAGACAGGTAAGCAAGAAATGTAAACAACCCAAGAGATGTAAACCAAAAAAAAAAAAAAAGAAAAAAAACACATTACTCCCACTGACTACAAGTCAAAATGGATTTAGCATTTAAATTAATTATCAGTAATTAAGCATCTAAAACATTAAAACAATACATCAGTGATCCTTACCTTAGAATTAATATATATATATATATATATATATTTATATTATATATATATATATATCCTCTATATATAATAGAGGATATAGGAAATTAACGTGTCTATTTGAATATAATATATGGTGAATCCACTAGATAGGAAAAAATCACCTGCACAAAGAAAAGAAATTTTACCTGAGAAAGATACAAACTTGACTGCAATCATATCCGACAGGACTGCAAGCATTTATACTGTGCTAAGTTATCTTTTGGTAATTAGACATCACAAGAGGATAAAACAAGGAAAAATGCCAAAGAAGAGAAGAATACATCAGTTTTTAACTGTGAGGGTAACTGTGAGGGTAACTGGCCACATGAACTTATTGTCAAAGGTAATTACTAATTGATATTAGCTGTTTAGGGTTTGGTTTTCCAGAAGACACTACTTAGCTTAACTGTACATTACTGGACTTGCTGTAATCAATTCACACGCATAACATATATCCTCCAAATTCACTGAACATTTGACCTCAGGTACATAGGAAGATCTCTCGCTGAGCACTAGAGTCACTGGGAAAACCTTGGCTTGTGGTAGCAAGGGAAGCAAGACCAAAGTGAGCTCGTAGAGCCTCAGCAGCCACAGCCCAATCTGTCATGTGTCACAGTTCAAAGACAGGTACTATGACACTTTCAGGAAAAGTGAAAAATAAGACAGGAAGTGCTCATGTGATGAGACAATGCGCATAGTTCAGGGAGTGCAGAAATGGCAAATCGTGTCTACCTTCATCACTTTAGACAATTCATATATTCAGGATTTAACTTTAAAAAAAAAAAGTAGGTACAGCTGTCAGCAGAAGTCAGTGAGAGGTTTAACTATTAGGCAGTTCTGAGAATATCTTCTTCATGGAGCAGACAGCCCAGCAAAAGTCTTCTCAGTGCAAAACGGTTTCTGAGGTACAAAAGGAAATATCAGAGTCTAGCTAAGCAATCTGGAGATACTTAGCCCAGTTCAGAGTAGTATGTCAAAGTCCACCTGAGCTATTATACCATGCTAGTTTAAAGTACAACTACTGAACCATACTGAATAGGACAAGCATGATCAAACCAGAAAAAGATCATTAAAGAGTAAGTTTGTATAGAGGCATGACTTACCTCCCGTTGTTCATTTACTGCACGCTCTTCCCATCAGTCCAAAAAAGGACAATGCAATTGATACTTGGTGGCTTCTTCAAATTAAAAATAATAATAAAGGACAGCAATGACATCAGGAAGGCTCTCTCTCACATATTTCTACTAGACAGACTGGTGGGCACGGACACCAGAAGCAGAACACGGCAAAAAAGTAACCAGTAAGAATTTCTAGGGAAGCTGATAGAGGCTGAGTTCATTGCAATCTACATTCCACTAGGTTCACCCCACTATGTGAAGTACATTATTTACTAGATAAACAAGCTACAGGAATGGTTTCACATGAGAAATGGTATATTTTTCTTCACTATTAAAAGCTATTTCCTTGAAATCATCACTGCTTGATAGTGATTTTGTCCATGATCAAATGGCACAGCTCATTATTTTTCCACAGAAGCAGCAGCACTTTAATGCTGAATTCATGTCTCTCCTCTTGAAAACTAGCCAAACCTCTAAATACTGCAGACACCATTAGGGAATGAAGTATTTATTTCTTATCTTCACTTACTGTTTAAATGGAGTAGTAATGCAAATGCATCACTGTCCCTATTACTCTGGTGGCACGAAAAGAACATCCGGGGTGGGGGGGGGGGGGGGGAAGTACTTGTGATCCCTCAGGGAGGCATACATTCCCACTTAAAACAAATACACATCTCAGTGGCTGAAAAAAACAAGTGGGGTAAAAAAGGCTGGGAGAACCTCAGATACACGTGTACACTTTGTTCTTTGACCTACTTATTTGTGTGAACTGCCATATATAATAAGGACAAAGGTAATGATAATTCTGTTTTGTTGTCAGGGCACAAGAAATTTTTATTTATTTATTTATTCATTTTTAAAACTCAAACACTCAAAATCACAATCTCTACCACAAGGCCAAAATTCATTTTTTCTCCTCACATACTCATATTTTAATTATTGAAGTTAACTCGTATGTTTCCTTGCACCTAAATTTTAATTTAAAAAATATTCTGTACTTATCTGTAAATACTGCTTTTTGAGAATGGAATAGAGGTCCTCTGGGAAAATTTAATCTTAAATTTTATACAAGAAAAAGAACCTATTGCCAAACTTTAAAAGTGCGTCTTCCTTAATGTCACAAATACAATGAACCCCGAATTTTACTTTATTTCCTCCTGAAATTCAGAGTATTTTCAGCCAACTCTGCATTTTTCACTTCTGTCTCTGAGGATCTCCAAGCATTAAGTGCCATCACCAAAAGGCAGGAATTGGTGACCTCCACTTCAGAACACCAGAAGCCCAAAGATGTTTGCTGCTTGGTCACCATTCAGTGCATCCTCCTGCTTACAGGCACTGTCACATGCAGTGCACAGCTACCAACAAACCCAGCTATTGTTTTCTGTCTTCTCTAAATCTTTGCAGGGGGGTGTTACAAACCACGTCTGCTTCCTGGTTGGAAAGTGAGGAGTAGCAGGTGTAACGCTGGTTTGTTTGCTGCTTGAGGAAATCCCCCTCATCTCATCATGTTTCTAGCCCCAGACTGGGAGCTTCAGGAAGATCCTGCCTTTGAACACTTGACTAGGAGGCAGCGAGCTTATTACCATAATTGATTTTAAGCATATGGAGAGGCAGTAACTATTAATTTTTGTTTGTCTTTATTGGAATTCTTATTTCTTATTATCAAATTCAAGCCAGCAGCCAACTTGTAATATTAATCAATTCAGCAGTCTTTGATGGCTAAACAAAATCCACTTTACAGTTCAACTTACTCTTTACAATAAAAATGAAACCAAAAATACCCATACTGCTTCAATTGTTTGCAAATTGTGACTGTTGGAATAAATAATACTTCCTACCTCTAAGATTTACTGTTTGAACACTGGCACTTAATAGTTGTTATTTTCCAGCACTCAGACAAAGAAAAGGCGCCTGTAATTGCTAAGCACCATTACTAGGGGGAAAAAAAGAAAAAAGTAGTAGACAGGATGCATATGAAATTTTACTGCCCTACCATTAAAACACTTAGACTGTAAGTTTGTCCTCCACCCTGATTAAAGGGTGAGCACTTAGCCATGGTGTGCCATGACTGCCTGTCCCTTCAGAGCACTGCACAACCCACCACCTACTAACTATTTGCTCACCTACACATGAAGGCCAGAGTTTGAATCACTCCTCATCCTGCCAATTCTCACAATACAGCCATGCTGGGGGATGGATCCCATCTCCTTCACTGGAAAATATGCAGCCTATGGCAGCATGAATATCACTCATTGTAGGTCCATCAGGCTGCAGCCTTACCCACGATCATCTGATCACAGTTGCTGTTGACATAACTTCAGGATTCAACCACAGCTCAGACCCATCAGACTTTCAAATAAATGAGATGTATTTTATTGAACAGCAACATTACAAAGGGGCAAAGCAGAAGGCCAGAAACCAGAGCCCCAACAAAACATACCAGCGCCTGGTCCATATCCTTTTCCTCAAGGCCCTTCACCCCAACCCCATCGGCTCCCTCCAACTGAGAAGGAGCCAGTGCATCCCATCACCGGATGCTGGACCTCCCTGCCTAGGCTGTCAAGGCCAAGGTCATCCTCTGTGCCTCTCCCAGCAATACTTCCATGGGCTGCACAATGCCAAGCCCAGCACACAAACCCCCATCAGGATGCTGAGATCAAACCGCTCAGCACTGAATCCATGAGGAAAAAGATTTCAACATGAAAACACAATTAGCAAGTTGCAATGATATCCTTTCAGGTGAAAATCAAGAGCATGTATGACAGTGTTTCTGATGCACCAAACATCTTTCCCAATAGCCGTGGCTAGAGACAAGCAGGCTGCTGCTGCTCGAAGGGTTGGGAAGCTTGCAGAGTGCAGATGCAGCTTTCTGGACCCCTGATTACAAAAGATATGAAATCTGCAACTCTAAGTCCTTCCACAAAAGTGCAAATTAAGAATCTGGAAAGGGGAAGGTGGATAGGGAATGTAGAGGTGTAAAAGAAATGTATGAAGAACCCATTACTTGTGAAAAAGCTTTTTCTTCAAAAATTGTCCATATTGTACAGCTGGGTAACTGTTAAAAAAATTTTTTTTAAGAATTGAAAACATGTCTAGTTGGGTTTTTTTGTTTGCTTGTTTTTAATGCTGTGCCTTTTGTAGAAGCCTACAAACCAAAAATTATTACTGTAGTTGCAAATACATACAGTAATATTTCGGTTATGATTCACTGCCTTTTCCAGTACCACATCTAGGAATCATCAATTGCAAGTTGCACACAGCAGCTTCAAAACAATAAGCAACACTTTATGCACCATCCACTCCAGCTACGGAGCTCAATTTACTACCAAATTCAGTGTCACCATTCCTGAGTCTAATTCCCAGCGTCACAAATCACTACAGGCTGAGAGTATATAGCAGAGGCAGACAAAAATATATTGTTGTTCTCTTCCCTTAGTATCTTTTATTGACTGCTCCTGGAGATACAATACTGACTTGAATGAACCCCTTTGTCTTCAGTTATTACTTCCATTATTTTTATGCAATCTATATAAATACATAAATAAAACATATAGAAGCACCACAATCAAGGATAAAAGTAGTCTAGCTTCCTTCACTGGGAGCACTGACACAGAGTAAAGTGTAACGTAAACAAACTTTTAAAACGTTATGTTAGCAAGAGCTGAAGTCATAGAACAACTTTTCTTTTGAGACAACAAGCACTGCTTCAGCCTGCTATTTGTATTTCCCAAGCTAGATGAACCCGTGACATTAAATCATAAACTGTAAGTGCATTCTTGTATAATCTCTTTTAACTATTCCTTTTTAATCATTATTTGCATATTTTAAGTCCACAGAGGAGAAAACAAAGCATATATGCATGAATGTAACACAAGACCTGACAAAAAGTAAAAATAAAAAAAGCCACCTCTAAATCAGTGAAAACATCCAGATACAGTTTTTATTACTATTTTTACGGTATCTTTCCATCACCTGAAGTGAACTAAATACTTGGGTAATCTTATGTAAAGCATTTAACTGTGAGTCATCTTTAAGTATGCTCTTGCATACTAAATCAGATGAAAACAGTTGGTACTTCCTGCTGAGTGACATCCCTGTTTTTCTCAAATCTTCAAATTCCATCTTCATATGGTATTTCTGCTCATTTTAGAAACAGTGCATTACAGGTTGAACATCTTTGTTTCCAGTTGACTTTTTGTGTTCACCACTACAGATCTGCATTCAAATTTCAGGTGAGTCATTAAGTACAGGGAAAACACCAGTCTTGGTTCTCACTGGGACCTTACCACAATGATAAAGTGATATTTCAATCTTCTATTCTTCTTCCAGCTTAGTAATACCTTACATGACATCTGTGTACTAACTTAGCAAAGGCAAAATATACATACATATATGTATATATATATATATATAGCTAGAAAAGCATTATTTCAACAAAATTGGAAAACCTTGATCTATGCAAAAATTACTCAAGGTAGCTTCCACAAAGAAAAATCTCCATTGTGTTAAACCATAAGTGTTTTTCTTCCTCAAAATTCCAACTATAAATTCACTGCTTTACAAAATATATAATAAAAAAAATTACTGTAGCCAAATAAAATGAATTCCCACTCTTTCCACAGAATAGACATTCATAACAGAATAAACAGATTTAAAGAATGAATCACCCCCACTCAGAATATTTCATCCAGAATTTCCTACAATAATAATTACACATTGAAACCCTGAACAGTAGTCCAGCTAAGTACAATAACTTAGGATTTCATTTCTACAGTACAAAGTAACAGTTTAATTTATACTAGTATTAAACACTTCTTTTTCATCATAGAAGCTTTCTTGATTAAGGTTGACCATACTCTGTTATTGCAAGTTGCAGTGTGCTTTGACTCCTTAACCAGAAGGTATCTTGTATTTACAGCATATAATTGCAAAGATATAACAGTTAAATGAGACCTTTTTAAGCACAGGTGGTCAGTTAGGTTTTTGTTTGTATTACTATAATACATAAGCAACACAGAATGACAAAATAAATCAATGAACGTGAAACAAACTGCATTTTATAGGTGCACAATAAATAAATAAATAAATAGAGTTAAAAATTACTCGGAACAGTGGACAAATTTTTCATGGACAAATTAGTTGCTATTTCTGCTCACTTTTAACTACACATCCTATTTCAGATATTACTTTATGTGAGGATGCGTACATTCCCACACTACTCAATAAAACTACGCTCAATACTTCCATGTCTCTGGGATGTATGCTTTGTAGCTGTAACTTCACTATACAATTACTCAGAATAATTTTTCCTCATCTTTCTCCTGTAAGAATGGCTTCTCAAAAACAACTTCTTCCAGTCTTCTTTATTATTCTGACATGCCATAAACACAACAGCTATAGCATATACTACCATAAATTAAATATTAAATTAAATATTACCAGTCCAGGCAAGGCAGTATTTCAAATTAACCAGGCATCCACCATTTAGAACTTCCGATTCTGTAACTCCAATGTTTTTTCCAACCATGTTGGTATTAACAGTATTATACATTTTGTACAGACATTTTTTCACAAATTCTTGGTAAAGACCATCCAGTAATTAGCAAATAAAGTCACCTTTTTTTGTCCAGTCTTCTGTCCACCAGGCCTTGAATTTGTACACTGACATGCAGTATCCTCCCACGTAACATCCATAGTATGTGTCCTCATCTTCAACGGCACAGCTAAGTCTCTACATCCTAAATCATCACAAGTCCAGAGTAGCACAGAACGGACCCCAAGAAATCCTGTGTCCCTGGACACACTACTTCATTTTCCTGTCCCTTCATCTCTTCTCAGCGTTTCTCCATCACGTGTATTTGGAATCTACGTGCTCACTGTAACTCACTGCGCATTTGTACAGCAGCATAGCAGGGCCCTTGCCTCAGCTGAGCCCTCTGGACACTGTGTAATGCAAACAATCAATAATAATAATAGGTTTTGTCCCTTGGTTCCTCTTGTATCCAACAGCTGTGATCTTCTGATAACTGAATGCGTATTGTAATACCTCAGGTTTTGTCTCAGTACCAATAACATCTACACTCCCCCTCTCCTCAGACCTAGACACTAGAGACCTAGAACATCTTACGCAGTTCTGCAAGACACAGTAATTAGGTTTTTCCTCAAAACCTGTCCCCAAATTCATTCCCTTTGTGTACTCTTCCACTGCTAATCTAAGGTAACTTAATGCAATTTCAAACTCATAGATGAAGGAATTAAGAAGCAAACATTACAAAAGTTTGAGAATTAAAATATGGATGTGACATGGAAAAAACATTTTTTGTGTGTATGTATTGATTTCACTCTTACCATATTACAGGGTGACAAGAAGCACCAGCCTGTACACAGGTCAGATTCTTCACTACAGTTTGGAACATCTGATAGTCATTTAAGTTATTTCAGTAGACTAGTATTGGCATTAAACACAAGAATATGCTCAGAAATACATCCACGTATTTTTACCTGCACTCAAACACACACACAAGCAGCTAAGAGTACAACAAAAGCAGAGCTCTTTTGGAGAGACAAACACCAAACCAAGTGTCTTCTGCCAGCACCAGTCATCACCAGGCTCTGTGTGTCAGTCACTTAAATACTGCAACACCTATTGCTGGATGGAAAATACAAGTCTTCACCATGTAGCCATCCCTAACTGGACTTTTTAAGAGCTCCCCTTAGCTCTTAAGGGGAATGTGAAGAAATCAGAAAAATTGTGCCGTTTTTTGTACAGATACTATACTTCAAGCAAAGCTAAGTAAAAATTGTGTTAAGCCATGAGAGTATGTGGCAAGGTTTGGTAGCAGGGGGCTGCAGGGGTGGCCTCTGTGAAAAGAGCCAAGCAGCTGCCCCATGCCAGGTAAGAGCCAGCTCCACACAGCTCCAAAAGGGGCCTGCCGCTGGCCAAAGCTGAGCCAGTGAGCAACGCTGGTTGGGCCTCTAGGACAGCAGATTTAAGGAAGAGAAAAAAAAAAAAAAAAACTGCTGTGCAACAGCTGGGAGAGAGCAGTGAGAAAATGTGGGAGAACGAGTCCTGCAGACCCCCAAGGTCAGTGCAGAAGGAGCGCAGAAGTTGCTCCAGGCATGGAGCAGAAGCTCCCCTGTGGCCTGTGGAGAGGCCCCTGGTGGAGCAGGCTGTCCCCCCTGCAGCCCATGGGTCCCACATGGAGCAGATCTCCATGCTGCAGCCCGTGGAGGACCCCTCAGTGGAGCGGGTGGATGTGGCCTGGAGGAGGCTGCGACCCATGGCGAGACCCCAGGCCAGAGCTGCAGCCTGTGGAGAGGAGCACACGCAGAAGCAGGGCATCTGGGGGGGAGCTGCCACCCGTTGGGCACCTGTGCTGGAGCAGTTTGCTCCTGGGGGATGGATGGACACCATGGTACGGACCCATGTTGGAGCAGTTCTTGAAGAGCTGCTGCCTGTGGGCAGCCCACACAAGATCAGTCCGGGAAGGACGGCATCCAGTGGGAGGGACCCCATGTGGACCAGGGGCAGAGAGTGACCATGAAGGAGCAGCGGAGACAAAGCATTAGGGAATAACCGTAGCCCCCATTCACCATTCCCCTGCACCACTTGGGTGGAGGAGGTAAGGGAGGGCGAATGGGGGAAAAGGCGTTCTTAGTTTGCCATTAGTTTCCACTATTCTAGTCTGATAGTGATAGGCAATAAATCATATTAATCTCCCTATGCTGAGTCTGTTTTGCCTGTGACAATAACTGGTGAGTGATCTCCCTGTCCTTATCTCAGCCCTAGAGCCCTTTCCCCCCGTCTTAATTTGAGGAGAGGGAGTGAGAACATGGTTGTGGTCGAGTTCAGGTGCCCAGCAGGCTAAAACCACCACAAGCAGGTTATCTACACTAGCTTGTCATATCACTACCACTCGGTTGCTGTCACCAAGGCAGCACCACATAAAACATCTGAAGATACATTTTTAGACTGCTGAAGAGACTGCTTTGTATTCAACATACAGAAAGCTAGAAATGTTCTTCAGACAGCCTTCCCATGCATCCTTTATAGCATGCATCTGTTTATGGTCATACATTAGTTTCTCGGCTGTGATTTTTATTATAACTGCACTTGAAAACACGTTCCTTCAGTATTTGAAAATAACATTATGCTGGATGGGGAATAGGCCAAAAAAATATTTTTTATTTATAATTAAAACAACACAGCTATTCCTGTTGCATTTCACAAAATATGGATATGGATAAGTGCACCATGTTCATTTACTAGACATTCTTTGTAAAGAATGTCTTCAGTTAGATGCCTAGCACTGAAACAGTGCCAGCTACAGCCTGATTTGTTATAACTTATCTGACACTTTGGGGATCCCTCCCTTAATCGAGAAAAACTGACAAATGTATTCAGTGGGACATTTCCTTTGGTCTAGAGAACAAACTGGAAAACTTTCCTGTCCACAGGCTGTGTCAGATTTCAGTCAGACAGCTCATGAGCTTGAATTACACCATTCACACACAGAAGAAAATTCAGCTTTACAAATTAAAAATGCAATGTTTCTATGCAACTAGGTAAATACTCTAGACATTCCTTCTCAAAAAGCTCTTCAGCATTTCTTTCTCCCAAATCAAAGCTGACTTGAACATTACGAGCTTTATATCTTGTTTACAAAGATGTTCAGAAATTCATCTCAAGAGATGACCATCAAATAAATTGTGCTTTCTAAACACCCTGATAGCGATTAGAGATTTTACATACAATTCCATTTAAAGAACTTCTCATAAACTGCTTTTTCCTCACATTGAGCTCTCCTCTGAAGTGATAAATATAGCAGCTACTAGGCACCATTCTTAAAATTTTATTTCTTTAAATTTAAAACAGGGTAATACAGCTCTACACTCTTTACAGCAAATGAGCACATACAGAAAAGATAAAGAAAAGAGAAATATTGATGAAAAAGTAGCCTTTAACATTAGAGTTGCCAAAGAAGTTTGAAGGTAGTTTCCTAATGAGAAAGAAATGTTTCTATTTCTATTTCATGTTGTTTCTAGAAAATAGCTTAGGTCAAAAGTGGTTAAATGGCATTTCTATAAGACCCATCTCCATTTTAAGATCCTTTCTAAATTAAAAATCTTGCTTGGCCCCAATAAGACTATCATCAGAGCATTTTCCAAGAGAAAAAGGAACTCGTTTTCAAAAGATCCCTAAGTCCTTCAGCAACAAGAAGCTTGAATCCCTAATACTTGATCCACAGTTGATCTTTACAATCTCCCTTTAGCAAAACACAGTGATAACTTATTTTTTCCACTGTTGCCTGGACCTCACTGTCATGCAAGCCTTCCCATCAGATTTGAAGGAAAAGATAAACCATTTTCAATCAAGGCTCCTAACAAGATCCACAAACATCCACATGTAATCTGTTAATGAATGCTTGTTTTTTCTGATCTTTTTATCATGTGCTGGATCCTATTGATTTCTTGAATACTGGAAAATATGTTGTTTTAAAAAAAAATCTATATTAAGTGAAATAGCTAGGAACAGATGTAAAAAGTTTCTTCTGTTCTACAGTTCTCTCCAAGGGGGAAAGAAATATAAATATTTTATATATATATATATATATATATATATATATATACACACACACACATATATATATATAAAAAATGTATGCACACACTTTTTCGTTCTTGATCTTGCAAGGGTCAAGACTATAAAATTGTGTGATTCATCTTCTTTGGATAGCCTGGTTGCCAACAACAAAACCACGTCAGCTGAGCTGCGTAGCTAATGCACTGAAAGGTACCAGAGCAATGCAGCAGAATTTCTAATGCCTCAAGTCTGAAAAGGAAGAAAAACACAGTTCATGAAAACCTTTCAAGAGGCTCAGCAGTTTGATAGTTCCCTTAAGCAACTTTAGTAATGTGTTTAAAAAAAATGTAATAAATAAATAAATAAAATATAACAAAAAAACCCTTAAACACTTCTCCATAGGAGGTCTTTTTAAAACAACCGCAGAGAGAAGGATTCAACATTGAAAGCTGTACCACAGTTCCATACATGTTATGTTGATTAATCAAGTGGGAAAGATACTGATATCAGCTAATCTTTAATAAAACTCTTTGTGTCCCCTGGATCATCTCTGAATCTTGTAACAGCAGCTTCTTTCAACCTCCGGTCAGTTCATGAGCATCACATTGTGTTACTTCAATTACAATGACACTTTCAATTGACATATCCTTGCCCTTAAACAGGACTAAATTTCTGACTATCATGATGGACTTTGTGCACATTTTCAGCTACAAAGACTTCCTCTATGCAATTACTAACATTCTATAGCCTCAGGCTTATCATGATGCACTGGATTTTGTATTCTGTTTGCCTCTACTACTTGCTAAATACCTTCTGAATGTACAGCATGTAAAAAAAAATTTACTCTTACCACAAATGATTGAATCTGAAAATATAATATGCAAACAACATCTACAAGAGCTAAGAGTTATCATAGCTAGATGGGATATTAAAACACTATTTAAGTAACAGAAGTTGCACAACCAAAACCTAGTGAACATCGTGGACTGACCACACTTTCTCATTTGAATTCTCTTATACACCCAGTGAAAGAGCTAATCCTTGGCCACCAGTAGGTGTGAACTCAGAATCTGCTGGTACCACTGAAGTAAACAGTCCAAGTTTCCAGCTGAACCAGCCAAAAAATTGTCAGTTACAGTGAGACAACTGCCCTCCATAGACCAGAGGGTTTCATAGTAGTAACATAGACCGTTCCAGACCATCCTTCTCTTGTACTAGCATCTGATATTTTAGCGGCAAGGAAAAGCCAACAGAGAAGGAATTTCTTCTGGGAGTCAGTACCAAACCTGCATAGCCTGATTCTGATCTCTCTGTTTTGTATCTTGCAAGTTTGAAAGAAGTGATGAAAGTCTCTTTCACAACATCGTTTCCCTTACCTCATAAGGAGTGGAAGGAATAGGTGTTCTGGGCTACCTTCCAGATCAGAAGTAGCCACGTCTATCCAAATTATTTTTGTTCTCTGACCCAAACACCGCCGTAGCTTTCAACAACATGTATCCAGTCTTACGAAATGTATTTATGATTTTACTATATTGTACCACCTTACTGAGAAACATTAATTACAGAATAGAGGTTGCTTTCCACCCTGAGGGGGGAGAAAAAAAAAAATTCATAGGACAAACTACTGCTACTGCTTTCATGGAAAAAAAAGGTTCTCTGCAAAAAGAAAAACAAGTCACAAGAATCTTACGTAACTGTTATGTAATATATAAAAGTGATATCCATCTCTCCTATAAGTATTAAAAATTTCAAAATAATTCCATACCCACAGAAAAAGTGTGATAAAGCATTTTATTTATTAATCATAAAACTACAGTGAGTGTAAGATTATTACAATAATCTAAGTTCTTTAGGATATAAAAATCTTTAATATAAGAACATATTCTATATAACAGAACACTGAATCCAAATTAAAAAATACATTAACCTTGACTTCAGCATGAGTTGCACAAAGAACAAAACAATGCACACCAGTAGATCAGTTTTAAAAGAGGACAAGGACCTGTTTATAAACACTGTCATGTTTCCCAACATTGTCTTCTTCAGAAGAAAACTACCACGTAGGGTTCATCACCCTTCATACAGGGAGGGCAGTTTTTGAAAGAACTTACAAATTGAAAGGTGGGTTAGATTCCAGATATGGGTTAGTTTAGACAAAAATATATAGAGATGTATAGATACACAAATCCCTAAAAGGTTGAGAACAAACACAAATCAGCAACAAGATACACGGAAGTAAGACGCAAACAATGTGTGCTTTCAAGCAATCAATATGTGTCATTTTCTTATTTTTACTCTGATCCACATTGATTTTAATGCTTAAGGAAAAAAGAAGTTAGTTACACAACATTTTACATTAACATAATCATGAGAACATGCCATATACATCATTTGAAATAGTTCATTTCCGATAACAAAGAAGCCTCTGGACAACTGGAAAACAACATATAGAATACAAAATATGCAAGGGTGCACAGAAGGTTTGGTTCCATTTATGGAAAATTCAATAAATATAGGCTGTAAGTTTGCTATCTCAGCAGGAAATAAGCTGGGAAATGAATATTATCAGATAATGCCGTGCAAATCATGCGTAGCCAAAAATTGGTTGAAGACCTTTCCATTAAAGCCTGTCAATTTTACTGTAAGCCAAGAGTCGAGGAGACAGACTACACCAAGTAGAAAAACAGGAGTAGAAGCGAAAGACCTTCTACTGTTATACCTGTATGTTTTTTACTATACATTCTGAGTACAAAGTACACTATTCTGATCAGTTCAGAAAAAAAAAAAAGGCAGACTTATTTTACCATTAACATGCTCTTTACAATGAACCTGAAAGCGTACCTAATTTTTGCAATTTCACCACTGCCATAGTTAACACAGTAGTCTGAAAGAGCAACACTGCCCAGTAAGAGCTCATTTCCAGGAAGTGCTAATCCAATATCCCTAAAATTGGCTTTAATTAGGCTTACAGACAACAAATAAATCAAGGGAGATCCCAAGATCTTTCAGAAACTCTTTGTGACAAGATAGTTGCTTACATTGAAGTGTAATTGAAACTTTCTTCATTAACTAAACAAAAGCAACTGTACTCACGTAAAAGTAAAAGCTTCAAGACAAGTCACGTCTCTAATCTTACAATACAGACCACGAAAAAAAAGTGTTTTTTTTGTTTTAATTTTTAAAAAGTAAGAAAAAAGATACAAAGAAAGATAGGAGATAGGAGACTGGAAGAGTAAAAGGAATAAGAAAAATAAGTATTTTGTACATATCAATTACCTAAAAAACAGTACTCCCTCACAGTATATATGACGTCCTGAGTAATTTAAACAGCATACATAACCTCAAACCCAAATTAGAGCTGACTTCGAGTTCCATAGAAGACATAAAAATTATGCTGGACACAGTAAAAGTGCACTGCTAACGCAAATTAAGGATACTACTCCGCAAGAGCAATATTTCATTCATTAATGAAGAACTAATGAAGACTTCAGGAGATTTGCAGAATAAGAAAAATCTAGCATTCTCCTCAGATAGCAACATGACAGATTATCACCTTTGTTGCATTGGACAACCAGGTACGTGGTTTACCAGTATTTAGATGTAAACACTTTGAAGCACAATTAGCGAAGCATACACATTTTAAAGCTAATTGTGTGAAAAGCAGGTCACACATTTTTGGGGCATAAACAAGATAAATATTAATCGTGCTTAAAATTGCAGACAAAGAGCATACAAAATGATATGTGCTCAAGTCTAGAGGAAGAGACTTGACATTATCACCAGTGAGAGTAGAACCAGACTTAAAAGAAGCGTATAGCCATATAGACCCCCTGAAGTCCTGGGCAAGCAAATTGGTTCATAAAATGTTTAATGGATACAGAGTAGATTATTCTGCTAAATATCTGACAAAATCAATTAATTTCCATTACAATTGCAATAGAACTTAAGCAACAGGTAATACAGCCGTGTTTTTATTGGAAGCAGCCTTTGTAATGCAGCACTTGGTTTTAAGCTTATGGTACAAATATATTTTTTGGCCTGAAGTATTTTCTTCTGCACTTTTACTAATGAAATAGCCTTTAACAATCTGTTATACCAACCTGCCTGTTTTATGCATTTCTTTCACTTAAACAATTTATTATTCCTTCAGCAGGGAAAACGAGATCCAGCTAGAAATTTTGAAAGGAATATAAGGATTTTCTTCAGCTGATTACTGTAGTTAAAGGTGTGCAATGTAGCTACAAACCCATTTCACTCCCAGAACTGCTCATTTCTCTGCCCCTACCAATAAAACAAATTACTAGGCTATAACTACTAATAGCAAGCCATAACTTTTGAATAAGAACTTACTACAACAAAGTGCGCTTCCCAAGTTCTAGATGTGGTTCCAATTGTCAAACTGTAATTCTGTAACAGACATAAATCATCATAAAAAAATCTCACTCACTAATATGAAATCACATAGATACATAAAGAAGAATTTTGTTAGCATTAACACTCCCATGGTTCACTGCCCAACTGAACTCACTCTTTCATTGAATGCGTGTTCTGACCCATGTTAGTTAATTCTGTTAGTAAACCAAAAAGTGAAGCAAGGCCTTCCTATGTAAACAGAAATGCAGGTGCCATGCATAGAAACAAATCTCTCCCATCAAGTTCTGAAGCCTGAGCATTTCTCACACACCATATTAATAGGATTACTTTACAGGATTAGAGCTTTAGGAAAACTAATACAGCATCTCTCCACTAACCCTTTCCTCAGAGTCAAAAGAATACAACCCTGTGCAGAAGGCCAGAGTAAATGATTCCTTAAGCCAGGATTTCTAGAGAGCAGCGACTTACCATGTCTGAGGGGCATCCCCCAAAACAAATTGGTATGGAAGGGAAGAATAGTCACTGATACTCTTAACTTTGCAGCTGTCACATAAAAAAAAATAAACAAACTGCAGAACAGAGTGCAGAATAAAAATAGAGGTAAAACAGAAAACACATAATTCTGCTTTACTAACAGATCTAAAGAAGTATATAAGGAAAGAAGAAATTTAGAGACTGCAGCTGCAATTGCAGCAGACACATAAGTTATAAGCTAAAATTCAACTAGAAATCTCAGAATAAAAAAGAAGAGCTATACATTACTTCTGACAATTAAAACAATCAAAAAAGTGATGCCTGTAACATTCTCAATAAAATATACCAGCATCACAGCCTGACATATCTTTAAACCACATTCATCTAATGATTATCAGTAGATTATGACTACTAGGGGGGAGAGGGGGAGGAGGAGGGGAACAGAACTAGATGATCTTTAAGGCCCCTTCCAATCTAAACCATTCTATGATTCAAACAGGTATGACAATTCCTAAATTAAATTAAACATCTCCATTCTCAGCCGGCTGCAGTCAATAAACAGGTGTAAGTTCTTCAGTACTTAAAACTGCAGCTATACAGTGCTTTTTGTGTATTTTTTTAGCCACATTTCTCCTAGAAAAATATATATATTTCTCTTCATCTTTAAGAACACAAAAAGCTTACAAAGCTTATGAATTCTTACAACCTAATTCTTATTTTTGTCCTTCATTATCAACAACAACAAAAAAACTACTTGAGCCTAAACTCAGAGTTAAAATTTCTAGGCACAAACATGTTTTATTCTGGAGAAAAGCCAAGCACCAAGGTATACCTCTCAAGAGGATGACAAAACTCAGTATGAGATTTGACATCCCTCCCTCACAGATTCCATCCCTCCTTTTCTCATCAAATGCTGTACAGCTAAAATTAAGGATTTTTGAGCTGAAGGACTCCAAAAGCATCAGATGTTTTCCATACATCAATACAATGATGTGGAGAAACACAGATTACTCAAGTTCTCATCATAACCACTCTCCTACATGGTAAACTTGATGTGACATTTTTAATATAGTTATTTTCCTGTTCTGTGAGAGGAAAAAAGGAAAGACCTTGTCCTTGCCATTTGTCAGATCAAGACAACAAGAAATAAAAAATAAACAAATTCCGAGTTTAAAGAGCCACCTTCAGGAAAACATCCTTCCACCAGTTTGAATAAAAGTTTAAATTCATAACTGAAGACAGTAGCAAGTTCTGCCACAGGCTTGGGTTGAAGTGTGTCAAACTGTATCAGGAAGAGCAATCAAACCCAATACCAGAAGACAGAGAGGTCTCAGCAGCTATGACAATAAAAAGGAATAATGAGAGAGATCAAACAAAAAATGTTGGACTCAGAGGTTGAAAGTTCAAAGAAAAGCAACTGCAAATGAACGAGCGTATAGCTTACTGAATATAGTACTCTTGTATGAGATACTGCTAACAATTCTGATGTGGACTTGGAAGCATAACATCACACGTAATATCTTGGAACTATCCAAAATACAAGAGCATTTCCTCCATAGGATTGCAGGAAACTTTTATATCAAAACAAAATTTACAGCATGTTTCTACAAGATTTTTTGTCAGCTCAAAATGGAGTTGTTTTGTGTTTTTTTTCTCTTAAAGCAATTCTGAGAAACTAAGCAAAGCTTCCACTAAATCACAATATGTCTCAAATGTGTCTGTTCAAACCTATAGCTGAGTTACATATCATTGGGCTCTGGGAGTAGCAACATATCTGAAGAGTTTAAACACTTACCTGACAAGTAACATCACCATTATTAGGAAGAAAAAAGAAAAATACTTCTTTCACAAGTGAATCCACAATTAGTTAATGAAGCTCCGGCTTATTAAGAAGTGAGCACAGCATAAAGCTATGCTGCCACAAAAGCAGGTGGGAGCTCCTGCTAGTCTTTGTTAGAAAACTGGGATGATCTTTTCTGTGATGATGTTGCAGGCAGTGGCTGCTCTTAAGTTGTTCTGTTTATTGCAGTGACAATGAAGAAATATCATTGCTGTTCCCCTGATGGGCACAGAATATTGCAGTAGCTCTGCATTGCTATGGTTGCCTTTTAAAGGCTTCAGCTGTTACCTAAACTAGCCCCTTTGTGCCTTTTCTCATTTACTGAGATGCATCAGGCATCCACTTCAAGGGGTCTTCCATTCCTGAAGTGGCACAGAAAGCACAGCAGGACATGGCTTTCAGTATCATACACTTGCAAAACACAGTATAGGTCTTATTATTGTAGGATTTTGACGAGAGACAGAGAATTATGCCAGGCTATGCTATTCTTGTTTTGCTATTGGGAGAATTTCCAGGGTATAAACTGTAAATAATTCAAGCGCTCTGTTCTCACCTCCTTCTGACCACGGTTAAGATATAAAATGGGTGTTTTCAAGCTGCCTGAAGGATGAAATAACAGGTTTCACGTTTTCAGCTTTAATTAAAAGAAAATACATTACTCTTAGGTTGTTATTTTATTTGCCACATATCATGAAAGCATCTTTTAAAGCTTTTTAATCTAGATACTAGAAAGCAGTGACAAGACACTAAGACTGAAAAATCTGCCCTGGCTTTTTTTTTTTGTATCATTTTTCTTCAGAAATATCATATCCTCTTCCTACTACTTGAGGATAACATTAATTTTACTTCAAGAATTCATGTTATAAATGCAAATGCGTACAAACAGAGGAAACGTTAACCCAAATGAAACACTTCTTTGTAATGCATATGCATAAATTTGGATAAAAGTATCAAAAAGCAATTAAGGTGTCTGGATTATGTACTTCACTAGCAACTGTTTCTATTCACCTATGCTCAACGCTCAGGGAGCAAATTCAAACCAAGTAGCTCAATCAAGCCAGAGCCCAGCTTCTGGTAGTCTTATACATCAGTATGAAACTTTCTCTTGAGATACAGAACTTTCTTGTACCTTTGTTCAAAGATGAAGTCTAAAATGGTATTAATGGGAAAACATTACTCATTCGCCTCTAGTGATTATTTGTCTTGAGAATTTATTCATTTGAGTAAGTGACCCCTTGCAATCAATAGCAAAATTCTTGTTTATGATGTATAAAAGAGAAAGCCCCTGACCAATACAAAATACAAAGAATTCCTGCAATTTTATTTCCACTTTAGAGGGACAGCCATCTCCAGAAATTCATAGAGCTTAATTTCCCAGAAGTGCTGCACTAAAAGATCCATCTGATAGATGACAATGAAAGTCTCCTAACAATGTCATAACTAGGAGCAATTCCAATCAGAAGACTGAATCTTCCCAGAGCTTTATGGTTTTCAGAAGCAAACTGACATTTACACAGTAAAAACTATTAGGCACACATTTGTAGCCAGTCTGCCTGCAAACAAAGTCGGGAGATGAAAACCTGGTTCCGTTGAAGTCAATAGCTCTGCCTTTGGTGGTATCCAAGTTTCGCTCATGAGACCTCGTTACCCTACGTGACTGGGGGAACCATTACAAACATAAGCCATCTTTTTTTAAACAAGTGGTTGTATAAAAAAAACATTTTGTTCATTTGACTAATGTATTTATTTTAGCCATTCTTATCAGTACCTAATAAATGTGTGGTACATATTTACAACAGCAGGGCTTCATTCTGAGACTTCTCCATAGCATTCCAAGTAATTATTTGCTAATGACTAAAGACATACTCCTTTTATGCACAGATTAAGAAAAAAATGTTCGGACAATATAGCAAGTACATCGCTGACTTCTTTAATCTAAATCAACCACAGTTCAAACCACAACAACCACAAAGAAAAATTTAAACTTAGAATCATAGAATATCCCGAGTTGGAAGGGACCCGTAAGGATCATCAAGTCCAACTCCTGGCACCGCACAGGTCTGCCCAAAAGTTTAGACCATGTGACTAAGTGCACAGTCCAATCTCTTCTTAAATTCAGACAGGCTTGGTGCAGTGACTACTTCACTGGGGAGCCTGTTCCAGTGTGCGACCACCCTTTCGGTGAAGAACCTCTTCCTGATGTCTAGCCTAAACTTCCCGTGCCTCAGCTTAACACTGTTCCCACGGTTCCTGTCACTGGTGATAATGGAGAATTGGTCACCTGCTTCTCCACTCCCCCTCACGAGGAAGTTGTAGACTGAAGTTGTAATGTTGTAAACTTCTTTCATCATCCTCATAAAATGTGTCCATTTACCAGTTCAGCAAAGGTTATTTATGTACTAGTACCATGACACAAAAAAGGAACAAATTTATGTCACTTAAGTTTTTATCAGGAAGAATAGGAAAGCCCAGCACCTACACACACAGATAGTTTCTAACTTCTCTTTTGCTGTCCACACATAGCAAAGTCTACTTTTTGAGCCAATTCAGTAAATTTAATCAACAGTTTAGGAAACAAAACCAAAACTCAGTTTTAATACAAAACACCTGTAAGTTAAAAAAAAAATCAGGAGGAAAAGATCTCCGTATTTTTAGTTTAATTCATGTACTTCGTGGATGCAGCCCACTTTCATTATTCTCTCATATGGTCACTTGCCTATCTTTTATCTTGACTCAGAGAAATATTTCAACACACCCTTATCTTTGCACAAGAACTGTTGTACTTTCCTGAATTAGAAGCATCACGCACATTTTCCACACAGCTATATAAAAGGAAAGCCACCTTTAAAATACACCTGTAATAGCATAGCATTAAAATAAAGAAGTCAAAGGCAGATGTAGCTCTTGAGACTGTGCTAAGTCTTTGGTCAGAAGTTAATCCGTGTTTATACTGGAATTCTCTCCTTACAATGTACCCGCAGCTCAAGTTCCTGTGATAGATTTTCGTCGGGCCTTCATGATGCTAAGCAGCACCATCCATCAAAACACTTTCAGGCACTGAAAGGAAGAGTTCTCTATGCATCAAAACACAAGCCAGCTAACTCACAGGGCTAGCAAGAAACTCGTCTCTCTGTTGGACCAGCTGCTTGCTACGGAGCTTCCTCAACCTCTCTCTCACATGTCCCATACAGACAACCTCCAGATGCAGAACACCAGACAAGACAGTACACAGACAACTGATTTTATCCACTGATAACCACTCTAAGGGTGGTATAAAATGTTTGTCTAACAATTTAGGAATTAAAACACGGATATCCAAATGTTCACACAATTCCCAAATAAGAAATGGACTAGATGTCCTGGCTAAAATGCATTCACTACAGTCTGTCCAGTTCAATTCCAAAACAGAATTTGAGATCGGATTGAGTATCTGTACTGCAGTGCAGTGCCTTAGGGACGAAGGTACAGACACTGCAATGGCAGCCACGCCATCCCTCACATGAGTTGTTAAGCAGTAGTCTCTTGTGCCAGTCCCTGGTGAATCTTCAGAAGTCGCATACCGACAGTTACAAGGAATAGCTTTCAAGATAAACAAAAGCTAGCCAAAGTGTCTTTCAATGTTTTTTCCTTCTAAAATCGTTCCTAATATCCAAGGTTGGTTTTGTGCATTTTTCTCAGTGCACATTGGCAGCTGCATTTGTACATTTGATGACCGCAGCTAACAGAATTGAAGGTGTTACGTATTATGATTTAAAAAATACTTGAAAGATAAACAGTGAATGAAAAGCACTGTAGAGGGAAAAAAAATCATTTCTATTCTTTTTCACCAAGAGATACACATAGAAACAACTCTTCTTATGTTTCATTACTTATTATTTTAAAATAATCTTAAGATCTGGTTTGTCCAGCTTCCTTCTTTGTCCTGTAGTTCCATCTTCATTCATGATGGCATTTAAGTATATGATTTTTAATCAGATTTGAAGTGACACTCCTTGTTTAAATGCTTTTATAAAGAGGAGTATCTGCAACAGAAGTGACTCTGGAATCACAGAATTTCTGTCCTTCAAACACAATCACATTTGAACCACATTCTTCATTTTAGAGTGAAGAAAAATTCCCTGCCACAAACTGCATTCTTTTATCATCTGAAGTACAAAATCCCAGCACTGAGTTAGCAAAATCTTCTGCACATCAAACCTAAACAACATTTAACTTCATTTAGAAGTACATTTCCAGTGTTGGAAAGTACCCTTCCAATTTCCTCTAACAGTCATAGTCATACTCAGAACAATTAAGTCCATGTACAAGATAATGCAGCACAGAACACATTCACACAAGCAAGAGACCTTATTAAACAAATGGGGGAGGGGGGAGCACAGAAGAACATCAGCATTCTAATGGAAAAGGGAAAGGGAAAGACAATGAGTTCAAAGGACCTGTGGAAAATGTGCTGCACACGCTGACTGTGCTTCTGATTTCTGACAGACATGTTAGCCTCCACTGTCTTACAGGACAGTGAGAAAGACCATAATCCCGTCAGACTTACTTCAGTGTGTCCTGATGGTGTCACCTACCATAAACATCTTAAAGACCACCTGTCTCTGATGCAAGGAACTCCACAGCTCCAGGAAAACATACGTACTGGCATCAGGAACATCCTGAGATCTAATAGCTGAATTGCAGTATCTCGTCACTCCTTGGTACATAATTGCTTCCAAAACTCAGGGCACCTTTAACCAGTGTAAGGGATACTCCTAGGCAGTATTTTGTTGAAATACTGCTACTGTTTCAACCCTATCCTCCACAACACGCCTCCACACGAGGGCCTTTATGTGCATACTGCACCACAAACGTTCAGTCCTTGAACGTACACATTATGAAAGGATCATATGCATTTAGGCAAATACATTTTCTGTTCTCCTGTGGAGCTCCGAATTATTTTCCCTTTGGATAAATTACATATCCTGAAACAAAAGAAAAAAGTAAACAAGTCATTCCCCTGTTAACTATAAACAGTTTGTGTTATTGAACATAAAGAATAAACAAATGAAGAGTTTGTTTTGTACATATCTTTCTCCTTTGTAATATTAAATAAATAAATAAATAAATAAATCCTCTACAGTGAACTGGCTATCCTCCAGACAAACAACTAATAAAACCCAAAGCAGGATACTTGCTCCTCTTCACTCCCCTTGCACCTCACGCATGCCTTCACTGGGAGGTCAGGGGAATGCAAATCCAAGCCTAAAAACGGGTACACGTAATATAAGGCTACCTCCACCTGCCATATTCAGCAGAGTAATGAGGAGACCACTGTCTGTGGAGACACCTATAATTCAGAGGACTGTACAAAACCTCCTGGAGAAGGGCTGAATTCCAGTCTGTCTGGGGTTGTCTCGATCAATATAGGAACTGATACCTCCAGAAACCCAAGGCATTAATAGGTTACGTTCACTTTTCAGAAGTGACATATCAAACAATTCCCAACTGAAACAGACATTCACCCTAGCAGCAAATTTGTAGGAGGAAATGCATGATGTCACATTATTAAAAAAATAATAAGATAAAAGCACCAAGAGAAGAGGAATCATTGGGTGAAACAGGAATGTGTGTAGACAAAGAAAAACACACACACACAAAAGAAAATTAGTGATCAACATGTAGATTGCAAACACAAATGCAGTTTAATAGCTAACTGCAAAGAAAGGCATCTTTTTATTGAAGAAAATTTCATTTCTCTTTAAACATTAAAAAATATATATATACACTGTGCTTAAATTCCAGGGCAAACTCTAAAGACAACTACAGTAATTTTGCAACATCAGAAAGAGAACCTGCATTTTCACAAAGTTTATCCAGAGCTATCAAAAGAAGAAAATACAGAAAACACTGTCTACATGTAGTGGGCCTACAGATGTCATGATTAAGGTATTCAGAGCACAGAAAGCTTTTTCGCTTGCATAAGGTGTTCTTTGAAAAGTTCTATTTTAACTACCAAAGCATTCATGAATCCATCTGTCCCTAATTACTCTTTCAAAAATAAATAACTCAGTGGAGAAACAGCAGCAATTATCAGGTAACAGTTGATTTCAAGTGCTTTCTATCAATGCCATCCAGAAATTTACACATATCTAATAGCTTTACAGAAAACTAATCCAAACTTTCTAAGGATAGAAAGAAGACTACACAGGTTACATCTTAAAGCAACTGACTTTTCCAAGCAACGCTCATAACTCCAACAAAAGAGAAGTAAAAATCTCACTACTTACAAATAACTACACATTAAAGTTTCACTACTTCATGCAAAAAGGTTATTTCTTTTTATTATTATTACTTTATTTCACTACACAAAAAGCCTTCCCTGTGCCTCAGTTTACCCTGTTCAAGGTCATTTTTCCACCAGTACGACATCCTAAAAAAACGTCCAGGATGGTCTAAGGCTGTGTTTGCCAGATCTCTACTAAGCCTGACGCACATTATCAGGAGTGTTGTTTTTACATAATGTGCTGTTGCTGTCAGGTGCTGTGGTTTAACACTCTGTCTGTGCAGAGCAGTATTAGCATGCTCCCTGCTTCTCTTTCCCTATTAGGCATTCAGATAACAGCACTTCCATGAGCTACGCTTAACATTCAAACCTGCAGTAAGCCTGCCTGTGATGGTACAAGTCTTCCAGAAATGTTCACCAGCAAGAGGACTAACAATAAAACTCAAAAATGGAATGGCACATTTTCTTTCAAAGAAGTATTTTGTTTTGCCTTTAGGTGTTATACAACACTACAATACAAGTCAAATAATGCTGAGAGGGGAAAAAAAAAGTCGACAATTTTCATGCTAGTGTTGCATAACAGCTATATTCCCTGTCTAACCAGACCTTCCAAGAATTCAAAATATTTTAACAGGAAAATTATCTATTATTTCCCAGTTTCTGATTGAAATAAAGCTAAGACCACCAAGATCCATGATTTGTACTGCTGCCAACAGCAGATATATGGTATCTATGTGGTTTGCTTCCCCCTCCTTTTTATGGGTTTTCTTACAAGACATGGATCATGAACATTTTCTAAGTCAGACTGCACTAAATAAAAAGGAAAATGAGCTTAACCACATGGTCTCAGTGTCTCTATAACATCCTATCAAACATCTCAGCAATTTTTCCAAAAGCTGTGACAGGGTATGCGTACGGCACCATGCAAATATGCCCATCTACAAAACTTGCTGGGGCTGTGTGTACAAGCAGCACTTGCGACATGGCCCAGCAGGTAAATAAAAGCATCGCTGGGAGACAAATAACCCCGAGAAGCATAAAACGCAGCAGTCCCGACGTATTAATTAAACTCGGGGAAGAAGTGCTCTAGCGCTTGACGTGCTCGGGACTGAAGAAGACAGGC
Source organism: Cygnus olor (assembly GCF_009769625.2). Classification (NCBI taxonomy): domain Eukaryota; kingdom Metazoa; phylum Chordata; class Aves; order Anseriformes; family Anatidae; genus Cygnus; species Cygnus olor. The sequence continues at coordinate 80,988,854 of NC_049171.1, read as the reverse complement.
GTACAGAAGGGATGCCCACACCAGAGAAGGGGTTAGTCCGTGCTCCGCGACGAGGGCGCCCCGCAAGTTAGCGGAAACCTTGCTGCGGAGCGGGCTACGAGGGGACAGGCCACTCTTTTTTAATATATAAAATCTCCTTTTACGCAAGGAGTGCGACCGCAGCCCTGAAGCCGGGGACTCCCCGCAGTAGGAGCGGCGGATACCTGCGGGGAGGCGGCGGGGGCGCCCTGCCCGCCCCCCACCACCCCCGGGCCGCCCCCGCACCGCGGCACCGCCGCCCCCCGCTCCCAAACCCCGCTAACCCCACCGGGGGGACAGCTCGGAGCCTCCCCCTGCCCGGCAGCATCCCCTCTACCCCACCCCTCCTCGCGTCCCGGTGCCCCCCCAGGGCAAAGCCCAGGCGTCACCCCCCGGCCCAGCGCGGAGGAGGGGGATGCAGGCACGGCGCTTACAGTTCGCAGGAACTGGATCTCGTCCTCGCCCTCGCCCCCCTCGGCCATGGCTCCCCCGCTCTGTCTTCCTGCCGGGCGGCGGCGGTGGCTCCGGGTGAGGAGAAGGAGGAGGCGGCCGAAGGCTGGCCGCCCTACCGGGCTGGGGCAAGTGCGGGGATGGCGGAGGCGGCAGCCCCAGCCCGGCCCTGGCTGTGAGCGGGGTGCGGGTGCCCGCCCGCCTGCAGCAGGTTGGCGCGGCTCGGCACGGCTCGGAGCGGCTCGGCCGCCTCAGTGGCAGTGCCTGGCACGAGGGGAGGGGGATGCGATTAACGGCGGGGGGGGGAGGGCGGAGCTCCCGGCCCCCCCGCTGCTGCAGGTGATCCGCAGCCCGCAAACCCGCCGCCCCGCAAACCCGCCGCCCAGCGCCCCTTGCTGGCTGATCCGCGGAGAGGTGGCCCGGGGGCGGACGGACGGACAGATGGATGGATTGATGGATAGATGGACAGACGGACGGGTGGATGGATGGGTGGATAATGGATGGATGGATGGACGGACGGACGGACAGCATGCCCATCCATCCTGGAAGCTCACCTCAGGCATCTGCCACCCAACCCAGCAGCCACTGCATGGCATGAAGCAAAGGGAAGCAGGGCAGTGGTGGCCATGTGGCACGTGCTTCACACAGCTCCGGGCCTGGCTATGAGGGCTGGGACTGGAGCCCCACATGCCTCCAGCAGCCACGGAGTGGGGGAATGGGGGAACAGGCAACCTGGGCCTGCCAATGTTGGGCCATGGAAGAGGTACCCTGAGAGAGGGGGGTGTGAACTGCTCTGTGGGCAGCTTGCACAAGCCAAGGGCGTCATCTGGGAGAAGAGACAGGTGGGCTACGTGGCTGCACATGGAATCTGGACCTGTTGGCCTCTGAACATCATACTAGTGCACTTAAACCAGGATGAAGGAGAGGCTTTACAACTGACCTTACTCAAAGGATAGCTAGCATGTTTGCCTTGGGGTAAAGCAGAGGGTTACCACGGAATAGCTGATCTTTAGTGAGCGTTCCTGCAGGCCATACATTACGAAGGACATTTTATTTCTAGAAGTGGGGAAGCCAGGCCTCCAGCAAAGAAATGTTTGGCAACCTCCAAGAGCTGCAAAACTTCTAACATCAGTAGTGCTCTGGAATAAATATATAGTGGAGAGGCTCTGCTAATGTGATGCAGTGGTCATGAGGCGAGGACAGTAGAGTATCTTAAGAAATAATGCAGTGAACATTGACAGTAATACGTGTGAAGGGTGTATATCTGCAGAAGGCTTTTGAAGGAGCCAAACAAGTAAACATAACAAAATCTCAACAATTTTGTTAAACAGAGTATGTGGCTAGCATAACAAGATACGATGATAACTAAGTGATTCTTGAGAAGCCATATCCATAGTCTTTACAGTGTTCAAGGGCATTGTTAAAAAGTTTTATTAAAGCTTGTTAAGAGATCTTATCATTACTCCCAGAAGTAGATAAACTGTTCTTCTGACAGACTGGCAACTGCAAGGGCAGCCAAGACCCATAAGGTCTGTAGAACAAGTAACGTATGAGTATTTAATACAGAGGTTCTACAGATGAACTCCAGAGTTAGGGTAGCTTAAGTATTTCCTTAATAATTCACTGTTTTCAGCTATTGATTGCTTCAAGAGATTTTTACCTCTCAAACTTACTTCCATGTGAAAATATTTTTCTAAATATGATAAAGTGAAATAAATGCTTTTCATATTGCTACAGTGTTCATACCTCTTAAGTATCCCTTTCTCCAAATTATTGACGGAAAGATATTTCTTGAAACATACTCCTGCTAGGAGAGGTGCGCTGAATAAATAACCTTTTGATTATGCTTTATCCCACTTACAGAACAAGTCAGTTTAACACAGCAATATTTCTCAAACATTCAGATTTGATGGTGTCTAATGAGTGAACTGTGTGCTACAGTTTTTCTGACATAAGATAATACTCTGTTAACTTCTTTACCCAAGCATCCCTTTCCATGAAATAGCTAGGAACTAATGCATGTGATACTATTAGCCCTCTGTCACATTTGTTGGACTTTCTCAGTTAGTTAAAAGGTATGCAATAACAGAGAGATACCACACATGGGTAGGTAATTTAATTTGCATAAGAAACAAAGTTAAAAGTAGTAAAGATAAAAGATCATTTTAATAACTTTCTGAACAGCGTAAAAAAGACTGAATGTCATTGAAATGAGAGCTTCTTGTTAGATTGTTCATCAAGAACTAATATTCATATGTCCATACACAGACTATTATACGCACACATATACACAATGAATATTTCATATAGTTACAAAGTATGCATAGAATATAAAATCAGTGCACACACAAATAGGCCAAAACAAAGTAAATTCCTTAACCATGGAGGTAGGTTTGACTTGTTCTGTGTTACCTCACCCACACTACTCAGCTACAATGTATGTGCCTCTCCTTTTTCTGCTGAAAACGTGAAGCCTTACTCTACCTATGTGGAAAGATCAGAAATGTTTTTACAATAAATTTCTGTACGTGATGTGTGGCCTGCTGTTCCCCATGTAGTGCTCCCTTTGTTGCCTTGTTCTCGCTATGTTTCTCTCACAACCCCATTCAAAGTTTGCCCATCTCAGTGCAGGTTTGTAATTATCACTATGACACATTATTAACTTCGTGCATTTTGCTTTTAGACAACAAGGGTTTCTTGCCCCTTCCATAACAGGCCCTTACCAGTCTTCACTGAAAACAGGTTTCTTGGGGTGATGCAGAGCCAGTATAGCAGCACCGGTGCAACAGTGCCTCTGAGATACCTCAGCAGGATTCTCAAAAGAACGTAGACAATATTGTAAGTATTTTAGCACTTTAATTTCATAAATTGTAATCATCTACTATAGGAAACTTAATACTATGTTAGGAGAAAATGCATAGATAGGTTTGTATGCACCCACTCGAGTAATAATCTACATAAAACAAACATTGTCTGCTGTCTGTAATAATAGTAAGTACCATGAACATCAAGTATACAGTACCATAAAGGGAACTCCCAAGTGTTTCTTAATTTTCCATCTCTACTAGAATATATCACCATGCTAACATTGTCTTCCTAGAAGCACAGAATAAGACAATGCCAATGAGAATGAAATGGTACTGTCCTTTCTTCCTCACACTGTTCTTTGTTACAGCATGTCAGACTTTTACATCACCATCAGCCAGATACCAGTCTTGTCTGAACACGTTATTCTAAATTTTGTAAAACTAAAAGGATTGCATCTTCTATCACGTCATAAATGAGCACCACTGTGGTCAATGAAATAGATGCAGTGTAAAATCTGTGCCAGTTTAGGTTCCAACTGTGACAAGGAAAATGAATAAAATGAGTAAACTTGATTCCCCATTGAATTTAAAATGAAATTTCATTGCAGATTAGTAGAGGTTAAGGAAACATAATTATAACTAAGACCACATAGTTATATGCCTATCATGATTTCCCCAGAGTTCAATAATATACTGCATTTTTTCTTCAGTAGTGCTCATCCTGAACACATAAAATACTATATAAATGTTAATCGCACGTCTGTCATTAAGTATACATCCCGTACTCTAGATAAATCACTTACGCAAACAAGTATTCACGTAGGCATACAACAACAGTGAAGCTTTTCCTGTTTTATGAGAACTTCAGTTATCAGAAATACAAAGGCAAGCCCAAAATTAAGCCATTGCTTAATTACAGGAAAAATCTCCCCAAAAGTTGCATTTGAATTTGAACACAAATAGTCATTTTCTGAGACCTTTTCTGTTACTTTTCTTTCTGTCATCAGCTGAACCTGGTGAGCTCATTACTAAGTGTAGTCTGGAACATGGCAGTGACCAAGCATGAAAATTTATACTTTTCCCCCTAAACCAAAAAATTATCAGTACCTGGAGCATCCTTCTTGGCAAAGCTCAAAGCTTTTAATTTCTCTTTCCGTTATTGTGTGCAGGATTATTAACATGAAGGAGGAGCTATGGGTCTTCCTAGATCTTGGGGAATAATAGTTTGCTTGGTTTTTCATGTTCTTGTCTCCTTGGAGTTTTTATTGCTTTTTTAATCTTTTTCTAACGTACTTTCCAATAAATTCACTGGAAACTATTGTGAGGCATAAACTTGGAAAAAGAAATATTTTTGAAGGGACTTTTTTTCCTTTGGTTTGTCTGCAGGCATTACTATATAGCGTTTCGAAATATTAACGGTATACATTAGAAGTGCACACAAAATACCATCCTCAAAAAAGATTTTCCCGGTTGCCAAGGTCTTCTAACAAATTATGTCTTTATGTAACTATACATAATGCTCAAAATTGGAATTCCATATTTGTGTAGCCAATGAGGAAGGTAATTTTTTTTACTAATAATTGATATTAATCATGTGTCCGTCTCTCAAAAATCCATGCAAAGAGTTGGAGGTGAGCAGGTTTTTAAGGCGCTTCAACATGTTTTCAAGTAAGCACTTAGATATTCAGCGTTTCTGATTTATTCTGAACAAGTTCATATCTGAGTACCTAAATAACCCTCGAACAAAGGTGGGGAAATCCCTTCTTCTTGTTTTTAATATCCAAGAACCTTTATGAATGCAAATAATTAAGAGATTAGTCAATCTCAAAACAGACTCATTTCAAACGGTAGTTTTTTCACATTTTTGCTTTCAAAAAATAAAGTTTCAGTGATACAGCAAACTCACAGTTTGTTCTGGGGAGATGCAGAATAGTTATTCCATGGCTGCTGAGACAACTATTTGTACACAGGGGGAAGAAGGGCCAAGGGAAACAGCATGAACACTGGGAACAGCAGGAAACTTCTGCTAAGAGAAAATGAACTCTCTGCATTATAGGTATTAATCAGACACTGGCTACCAAAGGTGGAAGTTGTTGGCAAGTTTTTAGAAATAACCAATAATTCTTGTGTCTTCAGAGAAAATGAAAAGAATATTACTTGCACGGGGAAATATTTATATTACTTAAAATGATTATAAGTTAGTGACAAAAAGGAATTGGTAATCACCACAAAACTCACTTGGATTGACCATTCTCCAATTTAATATCCTTTATGTCGGCAGTTGAAATGTATTTTTCTCATAGACATTACGTGAGGTGGTGATGTTAGCAGAAGCCTGGAGAAGCTGCTAGAAAAAAGAGGCAAGAAAAGGGAGGAAGTGGAAGAAGGGAAGGAGGAAACTTTAAAGGACTTTCAGTTCTTAATATTAAACCTGTGAGCTACAAAATCATTGGATTAACAGAATTTTTACCTTTCAGCTGCCATTTCTAGTACATTTCTTCAAATGTATCATAACAAATTCCAAGACTTGAATATTTACACATTTTAAGACAGACAACACTACCAGAAATTGAAACTTAAAACTTGGATTCATAACTAGGCCTAATGCAAACATCTCATTTGAATTGTGACTATGACAACACAAGTGCAGGATTACAACTGCTACTAGGTGAACTGTTCACTGTGATCAAATGATTAATTTAGCTTTTCTGAGACAAAAAAAAATGTGCAAACTGTTTTACTGATATATTTGTTATTCATAATTGTTGGAAAAATTCTGGCCATAATTTTGAGAGATACATACTTGGCTTTTACCTTAGAATACTTGTAATGTCTGTGGTGTCACATAAGGGGGTATTGTTTTGACTTCCTCACTGGGTGACAAAGTCAGAAGGGTGAGCATTAAATACGATACGCAAGCACAAGTAACCTTGTTCACATGCCAGTGCAGATAACTGGAGAAAAAAATAGATGTTCCTTACATACTGACAGGAAAAATCTGTCATGAGGATACTTTTTCCCACCATCATTTTCATTGACCAGCAAAAACACAGGCTCCCAGGTTTCACAGTTAATTATCAATTTCTTAAATATAAGATTATTACATGGGGTAAAATATTTGCTTTTCTTCGTAATTATGATGAGTTGATTCCAGAATTCATTGCAGACTTCCTCTAAGTCATTCTAATGTCCCCTGCATGAGCTATTCTGCCTGGAAGGGCATGCATGAGCTATAATTTCCTTTTGACATTAAAAGCCACGAATCTAAACACAACTGCAGTAATGCAGAGGAAAAAATGTTTGGCTCTTAACTCAAGATTAGTCTCTGAAGCCATTAAGAAGTGAAAGCTCCATGGAGGCAACAGAACCCAAACCACTGAGATTACATTCCAGTCACAACAAGTACTTAACTGCTGTAGATACAGTATCTGGACAAGTCTATATAGTAAATAACCAACATTCAATTGTCCATTTCACTAATACAATTTTAAAAAATATATTCATTAACAAAATTGTAAAGGAGAAATAAATAGTTTTATTTATTGACAAACAATAGTTAATATAAATGGGTAGGAGAATTCCTTAATTGGAGACTTGTATCACACATTAAGAATAAAGCAAGATATTAACAGTATTTAAAATTTTCTTGTTTGAGTACAAAATTTATATTTACTATGGTCCAGTTGTTTCTATAATTAAAAAGAAAATTGTTTCCTCATCTCTGTGAAGAAACTATATTACTTATTTTGTTTAGGCACTTAGTATCTCATCCCTTCGCACTAACAAAACACCTCACCTCTAGAAACTGGAAAGTGCATTTCTAATTGCTTACTGAATAAAATGAGAAAAGCTGGATGCATCTGAAGCAAAAATCTATAGAGCATAATACTCTGTATTCTGAGAGGAGGGAAGTATTTGGGGCTTTCTGATGTTATTTTAAAGATTTGTACAGTTTACCACACTAAACTGGATCTAAAATCCATGAAGACCAGCTTCTGGTCACCTTCCGTAACAAGAAAAGAACTGTTGTAAACAGGAACCGCCTAGTTCTCCCATCCTTTCTGATAATAAGTATTTGATTGTGATTGACTGTCTGTTTCAAAATGTTTGTTAAGAGGAATACCTGTTATTACAGATCACGTACAAAATTCTCTTTTAATCTCATTTAAAATTCAAGTATTCAATAATTGTTAAGCTCAAGAACATAGTAGTCATTCATTGTTTCAAAAATATTTTGTACCTTTTAATTGGATTGTTTTGTACCATCACTAAGATCCCAGATGTGTCTACTTAGTACTTTAAGAACGGTTCACAATTTTCAGGAGTAATATTTCCCTCCAGACGTTACTCCTCCTGTTCAATCCTCCCTCCCAGTTCATGGGTCCTACTCTGATTCAAGTCGCTAAGACTGATGCCATAGTCAAAGTTCCTTTATGTTTCCCAGAATATGGGACCTTAAAAACCAATTGTAACATTCTCATCCATTCTTCTCATGTACAGGAGTGTACCAACAAGTGATCAGTGCAGAAAAGAGCTGGACTGTTTTCTCCTTGCATCATCCAAGATTCTTAACTACAGTGCTCCTGCTTCCCAGGTTCATCTGACAGCAGAGAATAAATTCATATTCTCTAAAACAATAAGTGAATATCCACTAATTCCCATCTTGATTTTTGCTTTTTCTTTTCTTTTAATTTGATTTTTAAAATCTATGATAATATGGCAGTGTCTTTCTTTTCACTCCTTTTAGTGCACAGCTCTTTTTCCAGTGCTTAAATATTGCGCAGCCTGTTAAATGTTTACATGACAATGCACTGTTTGCTTAATAATACAGCAAAAAAGTCACATAAAAGCTATATCATGAAGTAGTTAACTATTGAAAAATGTTGTTAGTAAGTCACTGTGAGCAGAATGGTTTTGCTTCATTAAAACCTAGAGAGCCATACCTGCTCAAGATCATCTTGTCTTTAAGGTTGCCAAGGCTGTCTCAATAGCTTTGGAGATTTTATTAGCCTATTTCAGTAGGGCTAGTAACCAGAGTGTGAAAAGGCCAACTCAGGGCAGGATGGCCCAGTCTGAGTAGAGATATTGTTCTCAAACCATGGAAAGAGTGGAGCACCATCCAGCTTCAACATTTCTGACAGGCCAGCATACCCCTAAGCAAGGAAGGGAAGCTGCACTGCAGTGTCACCCACTTAGAAATTAGAGGTTTGGAAAATTTCCACATTTCATTTCAAGGCAGGCATGGTTTCAGTTGAAACACTCAGCTTTACTTTAAAGCAGAACCCCCAGGCTTTTCTGCATATTGTAAATAGGGGTTTTAATTGTTCAATTAACATTTGCTTTTTTAACAATACATCATGATTTCTGGCATTAACTGCAGCTATGCAGCTCGGCTTTCTTTGACAACTTTGCCTAATCTGCTTATTGAACTTTATTTTAAATGCTTGATTCCATGCTTGCCTCTTAGCAAGTGTAGTCATTGACACCAGCAAAAAGTGGGTGTAAAGCTCTCCCACGACAGAGCAATAACATTTTACACCCACGTTACCCAGATGTATATCACTACAAAGTAGCAGAGAAAAAGGATTTTATGTTTTGGAACAATATTAGCAGATTTTGAGCTGACTGCTACAGGAAACTTAAAACAAGCTCATAAACAATTAACAACAGGACATTCAGGTTTGTGCTGATTTAGCAGAAGGCAACAATTCATTTGTTGTTCATCTCTTGTCCTGCTAACAAGAATAGATAATTTGCTAATACATTTTAGTCCCTGCCTAGTGATCCTAAAGCATAACCACAGAATCACAGAATATCCCAAGTTGGAAGGAACCCACAAGGATCATTGAGTCCAACTCCTGGGTCCCCAAAGGACCACCCAAAAAATCAAACCATGTGTCTGAGAGCATTGCCCAAAAGCTTCTTGAACTCCGGCAGGCTCAGTGCCATGGCCACTGCCATGGGGAGCCTGTCCCAGTGCCTGAGCACCCTCTTGGTGAAGAACCTGTTCCTGACATCCAGCCTGACCCTCCCCTGACACAGCTTCAAGCCATTTATGCTTGAATAATGCTAACATTCTTCACTGATCTTACAAAACAGAATAGGTATATTGAAACTATATGTATATATATATATGGAAGGATAGAACTATCAGTGCAACTACAGCAGCACCAAATGCACTCTCCACTGAATTAAACTTTCAGGATGAGAAAACCAATACTGCTTTGCCTCTCTTGCAGAAAAGTGCATCTATTACAAGACATGAAGACAAGCTCCCATTTGGGCCACAGAGCAGACCTTTTACTCACAGCTAAGTTTATTTTGAGTTAAAGCCAAGTAAGAGCCTAAAGGAATGAACCACTTAACAATTTTTGCCCTCATCAGGTAATATTAGCTCTAGAATAGCTATTCTCTGTAGTGATACTGCTATTGCTCACCTCACCCTAGCCACCCCCCCCAGCTGATATGAGCAATGGCTGTTGTGCTCCTCAGCTGTATTTCAATGTCATGTGGCTGCAGGGGAAAGAACTGTGACTTCTCTGTACAGTGGCTCCTCCACCTTGGATCTGCTTTCAGAATTCATAAATATAGTCGTTCACAGGCAAGATAAAACATTCAAATGACACATTAATCCTAGCACAGGAAAAGAAGAACAAAGCAGGACATTCAATGAGTCTTGACATAAAGCTTTGTCATTCAGGTAGCCACATACGTAGTTCTGCACTTCCTCTCCCCTCAAGCGCGATCTCCTGTTGTCCTTTTAATGTTTTTGCAAGATATCTCAGTTCTGCTGCAATTGCAGGTTCCCACAGCCCTTGAAGCTCATTATCTTCACTACTGGTGAAAGAAAGAAACAACACAGGAACTAAATATATACTGAATCTCAAGAAGACAGCTATTTGCAGTGATACTTCTATGCATTTATTTTCCCTTGCAGTGCTTGCATAACCACCCCCTCTGAGCTCTGCCCATTGTGAGTACAAATGCAGCTGAAAAGTACTATCTGGTCCACTTCAAGTGGCACAGAAAGCTAGTTTTATCCACAGAGCAGTGCTTATTTGTTTCACCACATATGGCACGATACACAGCTGTATTTTTTGCCAAATTAAAAGCAGAACCCTGAAATTTATGTAGCATGCTTATGCCCGTGCACCAAATGGCGTGGAAAGCAGTCATGCTTTATATCTGCTCCATTTTGAAAACCCATATTAGAGGAGCTTCCTGTAGATGGCAAACATCTTGGTCTCTGATTAGGGCTGGGAGAAAGTTGTTATAAGCATATTTCACTTCTCCTTTCTAAGATTATCTGCTGATATTCAAAGCAACTGTTCTTGCTATTCAGAGATAAAACGTTAACTGCTGCTGTTCACAGTAAGTTTCATGAGGAATTCAGGGTAGGACTCCAGTCAGGCAGATGACCTTTTGGGGAATGTCCCAACCATGAGGACAAGAGAACTTGACTCTCTCAAATGACCAGGTAAGGAAGTGTATCACTTTGTACAGAAAAAGTGAGTCAAAAGTGTTTATTTGAGCATGGTAATGTAAAGGACTTGTATTGAGAGGTTTAAAATGTGAATTTGGTTTCACAGTGGGAATACCATTAAAATGGTTTGAATCCTTTCTTAAGTAGAAAAAAAGGTAAAGCACATTAAACACATTTTTCATTTTCCATTGATACAGTCTTTAGAGAGAGCTTTCATAACAGAAAGTCCTTCTACTTTGTCTTAAAGAGGGCAGTATGTGTCCCTTTGGGACAAAATGATAGCTAGTTGAAATCAGTACTAGCCTTTACAGCAAACCAAACAGAGAGAAGGAGAGAAAAGTACAGAAAATATGAAGAAAAAGAGCTGCTATTTTGGTGCATGTTACTTTCAACTCTCACTTGCACCTGGAAAAAGACAGGCCCAGTACGTGGTCTTATCAACCACTCCAAAACCTGGCAAACTCCTAGCAGTGTCTGATGATTACAATGCTGCTTTTAGCTGCCCTTTTAGTCATGGGTTCATAGCAGTGAAACAAGACATGCCACAGTCTTAATCAGCTAAGTCACACCTCCTAGGAGAATACAGACACACAGAGGTCAGAAAAGGACCTCTAAGAAGAGGATAGGAAGGAAAATGGACAAGAGATAGGAGGTGATGGTGAAACTCAACTGTTGTACATTATATATATTTCAATTGATGTCATGGATTTAGCTTAACTTAGGGGGATGATAATAACCTTGCTTCTTCCTAGCAGTGCATGGACAAGACATCTGTCAGGATCGGATGATAACAGCCCAGTCTCATGTGTATCTTCCTTTAATTTCAGCATTTGTGGGTCCAAAGAATCAATGGAAGAGAAAAGACAGTGGCTTTACTCAACACTTATTTTAGAAAGAGAAAACAGTCAGTCATGTTTTCGTTTGTTTTCACACAGTGGAGTTTTTTATATATTCTGTTTCTTCATTATTAGAAAGAAAAAAGAAAAAAAAAGTCAGTCCTGTTCACACAAGCAAAAAGCAAGCAGATCACTGGAATTTTACTAGAGGAAAGATTTCAGCACAAGCAGAGATAACTGTGTCATTTCCCTAAACCTTGCAACAGTAAGTACCTGCATTTTTCATAGAAGTAGAAAAACCCTAGTTTTCAGTTTTGTTTTTTTTTTTACACTTGCCCAGCAGCATACAAAAGCCAATAGTTAAAAGTCCAACAGGATTTACCCTTGATTCATTCTTGATCCTACTGGATCTTGACATAATGAAGATTAGATCTAGAGATAATAAAGATTTCACCCTTGTCACCCCAGTATTATTACCAGTTGCAGTTTCCATACTGTTTTGTTGAGGTTTATTTGTATCCATCAACTTCAGGATATTACTTCACCACCCAGAAACTAATTGTCTCTTGTAAATTTTTAAAACTAGTTATCAAGCTGAAATGATTTTGCTTTATTAATTTCTTTATTAATTCTTCTTAGTATGATAATAAATTTTCCTTTTAAGCATGCATTATTCAAGATATTACTACTGAATTTTTGGAAGAATACATATTAGAATTTTGTTATCATACAAAGGGGTCTGCTCCTACTGCTCTTATTCTCCTAGATGGCTTTGAGATGATAAGGCTACTGAAGGGGAACTTTTGTAGAATGAAAAATGCAACAGAAAATATACATGAGGATCAACTGATATGCACAGCCCATGCCCCAGCAACTGGGTGGCCACACTGAGCATGTGTCTATTTTCATTTCAGCAGCTATATAAATACATAAACCCCGTCTTTTTGACCGGAGTGTGAATCACAGAAACTACATACTCCTGAAAAAGCCTTCTCTCACTACATTTAATGAAATACATCCAAAGTAGATTTCTCAGTGAGACTATGCTCCCATCTGCAGTGACATTAGCAGTAAAAAATACCTCTTTGTATGCTTGCTGCCCATTTTGTAAAATGAAACAAAACTCAATACGTGACCATGAAAAGAAAAGCAAGACAGAAAAAAAAGGCAATACCACAGCTACCTACAGGGATAGAGCAGCAAGTCACATCCATGGGGTGAAGCAAGGTGCTCTGTGAGGAAATGAAACAATCAGGCCCGCACTGAGCTGCTTTGAGAACCATGTTGGACTGCACAACTGTTCATGGAGAAGTACAGAGGGTAAGGAAAGTGACGCTGTCCATGGATACCCTGTATGCCAGGGAACTGGTCTTGTATGACATCCCAAATATGCAGTGCTCAGGCTACAAAACTCCATTACAGCCAATTTAAATACACATTGATTGTAAGTTGGGAGTATATAGATGTACAGGGCAGCGTAACAGAGCCACTGAAGATAGCCAGGGCTGTAAGGGGAGGAGTTAGCACAGGACACTCCACAAGAACACTGCTACATAAGAACAGTAAAAGATAAACATCCCAATCTCTTTGCCAGCAGTCAGGCCCTGGGGAGGTGAGAGGAGATGAAGATTTGCTTTCTGATCCAAATTCTGTTGGTATTTTTTTCAGTTTGATCCCGAGCAGTCATAGAAAACTTTCTGTTCAAGCATCTGATGTTTCTTGGTATCGCTATGGACAGCAATTCAACCTTGACCAGCTACATATCTCTCGTTTATCTGACAGCAATGCCTTAGATGAAGGTCTGCAATTTAAAATACAGAGTGAGAGGGAATTGTTCTCCTGGTTATAGAAAGCCATCAGTGCAATACCCAGGAACATATGTCTGGAAGGATGCACAGCATCCTACGTTTGCACAGCACCACGTCTAATTCCAGTGGGAAGATATAGTGCCATTCCATGGGAGCAAGATCAGACACATCCATGGGCATAATGCTGGTAGAATAAACATCTCCTGAGATGTCCCAGTGAGACATATGCCCCCTGTAGTAACATAGCAACACCTTCCACCATTGTTAGTATTATTTACCAGGAGCAGACTGCTCATCTTGGCCAATGAAATGGCATCTCACCCCGTTTGCTGTTTATTTTAGCTTTGATTTTCTTTGGAATGCAGAAAGAATATCTAGTTATTCTGATTTACATAAGAAAACCACAGAAAGAAGAGGTTTGCTCTATAGTTTGCATTACAAGTTATTTACTGTTTAACTTACAGTTTCTAGAGTATATCCGTGACCTGGAATAGGAACAGTAAATCCCTTTAGTGCCAGCCATCGCTTTCACTCATTCCTTGATTTGCCAGAGAGGAAAGATATCTTTTGACAAGAAAGTCTTAAAAAAACATATATAAGAAATTGTTGTATGAAATCACATTTGTGCCTTGTGCTTATGTTCTTGTGCATCTGGGCCAATTGAAAGCAATGTATCAATAGCCTCGTGTGATAGTATTTAATAGCAGTAAGCACAAGAGTAAATACCTTAGCTTTGTGTGTTATTGAATCTAATCCACCAAGGCCTGATCCCAAAAGGGTGTCTCCTGCAACAGTTAATGCAGATATTTGAGCACTGCCATGCAAGTTCTGAGCAACCCTTCTGTTTTACATAACATTTCCCCTCAACACTGTAGTATTCAAACATTTCTGAAATGAGCAATAAACTCTTAACTGGTATCTGTCACACTCAGTTCATTTGAGAGAATTAACACTCTCTACTGGAAAAATGGAACATGCAATTGTTCAGAATGGGTTTGACATTTTTTTAATGGTATTGAATTAAATAGCATTGAAGAGAGTGAGTGTGCCATGCACTCGGATTGAGAAATCATTACCTTTGCATCAGCTCCTGTCTCCTGGAAAATCCACTTCAGAGGATCAGATGTGAGCACTGAACATCAAAGCTTTAGAAACAGCACTAGTGTCTTAAGGTGATATCCTAGGGAAAAATCACTGCAAAGAACAAAACATTTTTATAAGTTAGGTAAGTGCTTGCTCCATTGGATCAAAGATGAGATTTGAAAAAACACTTTATATTGGCCATGAAGTTATACAGTGCTTTATAGACAAACCAGGAGGAAGTTCCTTGCCCCCAAAAAAACTCTCATGCTCCAAAGGACATTTAACAACAGGGAGACATGATACTGTGTCATTTGACACACTGGGTCCTACACCACATATCAAAACAGTGAAGAACAGCAGTGCTACAGAGACACCAGAACAGCAGGAGAAAGAAAATTGCCTGGAAAAAGGTTAGACAATATCTGAGGACAAGGACATCTCAGAAACTGAGATGTGAACACAAATTTTGCTTGCTGAAGGGGTTTCATTGTACAGATGGTTACTACTTTTGTGTCCCAAAGAGTGTATGTGTATACTGTACATGCTAGCTTCTGCTCAATAAAAAGTTTTTTTTTTTCTTTTCTACCTCCATTAACAGCCCGCTTTTCTGTAAGAAAAGCGAATTTTAAGATATTTGAGCTTACCCAGCCCACTCACAGGTGCAAAAACTATGGCCAAAATGTAGCTCTCAGCTGTGCTCTTGCCCTCCCCCAGAGCTCTAACTAGGTAAGGAGCTGTAAAATTTCTTTCAGATGACCAGAAAGTTTATGTATTTTGTGTGCTTCCTGGCTGGTACTATTCTCCAGATACTCATACACGTATTTAGGGGTAGTGGTAAACATAAAACTCAGGAGATGAAATCTAAAAGTCTGCTATGCTAACTGATGGAAAGATTTCTTCTTGGTCTGGCTCTGTTGGCTTTTCTTTCCCTTTTTGTGTTACATAAAACAGCCTTATAGGTCTGATTCTGTTTAGTTGTCACTTAGAGTGGATATTTTTAGTCCATAAACTTCAACACTATCTTGAAACAGTGTTAAGCTAAGGACATCCAGTGATATGAGTGAATGTAACTTGACCCTGTTTTTCTAAACAACATAGATACTGATACTATTAATCTCTCTTTCTATAAGTATGTTTTCAAACTGAAATTTTCAAGCAGAAAGTAATTCAGTAACCATTGTCCCTGGGTAATTATCAGAAACCAGAATCCACTGTAGAGAAGGTGCCAGGCTTCTTAAACATTTTGAAGAAATCCAAATTTGGAAACCCTCTGTATTAAATGATGTTCTTGCCCACTAGCAGTTCTGTCTTTGTCTCATATATAATTCTTTTTTTCTCATGTTAACATGCAATTTGTTAATGTTGGTTAAAAGAAAATACATCATTTCACATTAACCCTATAACAACAGAAAGATGCATTTAAAAGAATCACAATAAATACACTAATGCTATTCAGGCATAGGGTGATCTTTATTAAGATGCTAGAACACGGGTGGCTACATCCTGTGTAGCAGTGATGTCTACACGAATGCCTGAATTTGTGATAAACTTGAAGCCATGCAAGAAAGCAAACTTAATTCTACATGGCCCCACTCAGCAGCACCTGTGCCTGCTGCCCCACCAGCACAGGGCTCAGGGGAGCTCTGCAGCCATCCAGAGCAGGCTGCAGGAGATACAAAGATCCCTTCTTTGTAAGGGCTCCCCCAAACCACTCGCATGATAACTTCATGGCCTTTTATTCCTAGCCCGAAGAAGGATGAATTGACAAAGACAAGAATTTCATCTGTTTTACATGTACTCTTTTTCACCTTAAGGGAAAAAAAAAAATAACCCCATTAGAAGAAACCTTTGGATACAAAACAGCCCTCAGTAATATTATTCAGTATTTAAATGACCAGTTTATCAAGAACACAAAGGCCTAATTTCAGAACTGGATGGCAGGTGGATATGCAATTAGCAGCCTACAGGGAACTGAATGCTGAACCTACTTAAATGACTGTTGTGATAAAGAAGTTTGACTGTCCCGTTTCTTTCTTTTTTGGACTTCTTAATACCCTCACAATATCTCATTACTTCTACCTACTTAATAAGATTTCTTGATATCCAATGTCAAAATGTACCTTCTAGGGCTGTCACTCTAAAATTTTCAATACATGAAATTTACATACTTTTAGTATATTATACCAGTTATTGTTTCAGAGTGCCCACTTTGTTCTCCCACTCAATATCAGTACTGATTCATTATTCCAATTTAAATTTTACCAGCAAAGCCTATTAATTTTTAGCTTTTTCCATCTTTAATTTTATTTCTTATGGTCAACCATACACATACATACTGCTGAATGCTGGAAAATCCATTATTGTACTTGGCTTATAGTAAGAATTGCTTTTATTTAGTAATGTATTTTTGGTGACTGGTTTCATGTTTTCAAAGTCATCCTAGGAATCATTTTATTAGGAGTACTAACTTGTCACAAGCTGAATCAGCAACCCTGTTTCTCTAAAATTGAGAAGGTGGCTGGCTATGCATCCAGCTTTGAGATTGCATCCCCTCTAGTTAGCCTTCAGAGGCATTTTCCTAATCTGCTTGAATACCCCAGAAAGTGACACTTGATCAACGTCAAAATTCGAAGAGGGATGCCAAGGTCCCCAGGCATCTCACTGTCTGAATGAAAAAAAAAAAAAAAAAAAAAAAACACTAAAATCAGAAACTTCTTATTTGGATGGAAGGAAGCCTCTAAAATCCAGATTTTCCAAAACAGAAAACCTGTTCTACTATAGATAACAATATAAGTTTAAGATAACAAAGTTAGCCAGAATATTACAATTTTATTCTGTTCTAGTCAAATATGGAAACAAACTCTAGTGATTTTTACAGGATTATTTTTTGCTGATTAACTTGGGCCAAAGTAAGGTCTCAGTGTCTGATATGCTGTTTCCTAGTTTAAATACATAGACATTGGTGTTCAGGCCTGGTTTTAAATATGCTTAGACTTCAATGTTTGCTAAAGACAGCACAATTAAAGAAACGCACTCACCAAGACTGAACTCTAGATTTGCTTGGATTTTATACCCTATCTGTACCTTCACAACTTCTGATGAATAATTGCACAGTGGAAAGCCATTGCAAACCTAAATTCTTACAGAAAAAAAAATGATTACTTTAGTTCTCAAAAGCTAACTTAAGAATGTGAAGTCTTCTCATAGCAGCTTTTTTAAAAAAAAAAAAAACTTCTAATATCTTTATAAATCTAAGTATTAGACGGTCTCAGAGTGACCCTAAACAGATTTTGATGACTGAGAAAGCTAGTGAGCAGACACTAGTGTAATTTGCTGGCCCTGCCTTACTTTCAGAGGATAAGTTACAAAAAATAAATTGTAGAACTGAACTGCAACATTCAGGCAGGGAAAATGTTTAGCTGGAGCTTTTCAGCTGTGTCTTTGTCTGCAAGCACATAAAATGAATCATATTATGCATAGTTCTCTGCATTTCTGAGACAAAGTCATGCACCAACTAAAGATAGATTTTAATCCTACAACCTATGTGAGTTTCTAAGGAAGATGATGTAATTCAAGGAGGAGGTAATGGTATAATGCAGAATTAACTGGATAAGGTTCGACAGCCTGTAGAAGAGATGAGAGTAGACGATTTTAATAGTGTCTTCTGAGCTTAAAAACCATGAAAGCCTTGCTTAGCTTTTTTCCAAAGCTGATCATCAAGACTGCAGTGCTTTTTGACATTTTTGGACAAGTCCAAAACTAATATAGAAAAAGAAAGAAAGAAAAAAAAAAAAAAAGCTACACTAATTTTCAAAAGAGAAAACTTGCTAAAACTTAAAAAAAAATAAAATGTCGAAAAGTTGGCCTCACACTAACTTTAGGGAATCTGTATTCTGCCAACACTTTTCACACATGCCCGTTTGCCTGTTCTTACTGCACTTGTATTTTCCTAACTCTTATTGTACTCATCATAGTGGCAATGCTCATGTAAACTTGTTTTGCAGCAGCTTAGTCTTTATCTGATCTTTGCAGCTTGAGGGACCGGGAGTGCTTCTCTGTTTACTTCTCTGCTGCAGAGCCAGTCTCTTCCAGCACACAGAAACTATTAGAATGATGAATTATCCATTCCTTTTGTTCCCAGATACAACCATCTCGGTTACTTGTATGACTAAATATTTGCTGTCATCTCACATTCGTAAGTATTCTACTGTGGCTGAAAGTGGCAAAACAGCAACACATAAATCACAAGTTTTACTTTTCCATTCCATACACCACAGCCCAATAAAAAATTCATGATAGACTGAAGAAGCTGAAAAGGAACACAGACCTTACAGCTCTGTGTTTGAGAGAGCAAATGCAGGTATTTACCAGACCACTTAAATGCTGTGAAGACCTTTTATAACAATTACTTGCTTAGAGCTCTTAGTGTGTCATTTTTATTACGCCGAATGGAAGAGCAGTTGAGCTGCTGCCCTGAATCTCTCTCTGAGGAAGGATTTTTGTCTCTACAGACCATACAGGGAACCTCGCGCAGCTACGTTCCTAAATTAGGTGCCCAAACTTACACAGCGTGACTACTCTTGTGCGTAGGATAACGCGCTTACACCCACAACCAAGACAGCCTTTTTGCCATTTGAAGCAGAGCGTGCTCTTCCAGGCAGGCTAGTTTCATGCACTGGCAGCGTTCTGCATTCAGCTGAAACCCGTGTGAGCAACACGGATCTGTACAGTGCTGTACAAAGTGCTGTACAGTTGTTGCCTTACACGGCAAGCTGGGAGGCCAAAAATTGCACTCTCATGCTGATACACCACCTTTGTGCTACAGTAGGGTCAGAGAGCACCAAAGGAAGGTGCCTGAACTTACCCAGTCGCACCAGTGCACACAGCCTCGGAAGAATGGGGCACCTCTGGGGTAACATTGCCACAGTGTCAAACTCCTCCCAGAAGAGCCACCCAAGCTCTCAGCTCTGCTGCCAACACGTGACTACACGCCGGGGTAACTGTAGGCTGTGGGATGAGAGAGCTCAGACCCTACAGTGGTGTGAAGATGAAGTTACAGGAACGGGGACTGTGGGATTCAGGGCCAAGTATGTTTTACAAGGGGCTTAGGGGGCTCCAGGGATCTGTTGTACAGGGCTGCAGTACACCTGGGAGCAATTGTACGCCCCAGCTTCCCTCTAGGCCGTGGCTCTATTCCAGCCCCAGGGCCCTCCTTTGGTGAGCTTCCATGGCAAGGCAATGTCTGAAAAGGAGATGCTGCATGCCCCTGCCAGCCCAATGGGGCGAGGAGGAGTGTGGGATGATAGTGTGCATGGCACAGCGAGCAGCCTCAGTACAGCCCTGCTGTCACCTCCCTCTTCCCCAGGGCCTGCCTTCAGCCTCACCTCCTTGGTATCCCCTGAGCATCCGTCTGCATGAGGAAGAGGAGAGGAGGAGTCCTTGCACCTCACAGGACCCAGGCAGTAGGGACACAAACCCACTGAGGCCTGTCCTTGTAGTGCTCGGCAGCAGCAGGGAGGGCATGAAACAGCAGGGCAAGAAACCCTGGCTCAGGAAGGAAGGTCCTCACAGCACCCCCAACTTCTTCCACCCCCCAGATGCATATTCAAACTAAAGCTCTCCCTCCCCTCCCTTCCTTTTAACCTCTGTCCCCTCCCACTGAGAATTTCCTTCTTTCCTACACTGCAGGTAACATTGACAGATGCTCTCTGATACAGTCCGTCAGGACCCCAATAAAGTTGGATTTAGGCATGAACCAATTCAAAAGTCAGTGACCTTGACTTCAATTATTTTCAATTCAATTTTTTTTTTTTTTTTTTTTAATAATTTTTAAATGTCCTCTCCTTTCCCTGCTACTGGGGGAGAGTGGGCAGAAGCTGTGTGAGGTGGCTGGCTCTGTGCTGCGTCCCAAGTGCGCTATTTAGGGCTCGTTCTCATCATTCTGGCAAGTTATCCTGCAGCTTAAACTTATGAGATTTGTCTCCATGGTAGGGAGCTTTGGGTTCACTTGTGGCAAGTGAACAGAGATATATTGTGGTGTAGCATTCCTAAATTAGCCTGCCAAAGATAGGTACTATTAGGATAAAATAAGCAGAAAATGGAGCACTTTCTTGCCTAAAATTAGGCAAAGTATTCACAGAGACATTACAAAGCATGATCCCGGTTCTAAGCTTCAGATTTTGACCATATCGTCTGACTTTAATTTCACTGGGTGATTCTTGCACAGTAGTTGCCAATGAAAAAATTGGTACCTTTTAGTAATTTAGTTGTATGCTAGAAAACTCTTACTATTTTAGCATTTGGTGACTGGTTCAAGTAATTACCCTGGCTGTTAAAAAAAAAAAAAAAAAAGTGAAAAAAAGTTCCTGTGAAAGTCACTATGCTCGTGAGCTCTTCTACATTCAGGCAGGGCTTCGCTATAGATCTCACCAGGAAGTCTTTCTTCCCACTGGAGGGTAGTTTGTAAATTTTTGAGTTTTCTTTTGGCATTTCCTCCTTCAAACAATTCAGCACTACCGAAACCTCTTGTTTTCAGTACTTAGAATAAGCAGAATGTGACAAAGGTCTGAGAACCTGAAATACTCATTTACACACTATATCTTGCTGTTATACTTCATATTTACCACAGGTATTTTTACTGTGCTTTTTAATTCACTGCAATGCCAAAACCAGAAACACAGTCCTTAGATGTCGGTGTTTCAATACTGAATAAACATACTCAAAGGGTAATAATCACGGTATAAATCAATTACTTTTTTAGGCAAATAAAAGTCTACATCTGAACTGTGGACTTTTCAGCTAGATCTCATTACCACACCTTCCAAGCAAACATTTCTAATAGCTTAACACATCACCAACAAGCCGGGAATATGAACATTTGCAGGGTAACTTAGGTGTCCTCTCAGTATCATTACACTTTCAGGGTTAAATAAATTCCAGTGAATAAAAATATTTAAATAAATATTAAAAAAATATTTCAATTGAATATTTTGGTGAAATAAAATTAGTCCTCACCCCTTGGCCACCCTCCTCTCTGCATCTCTCTTGTATATGGTTAACTCACAGTATGCAGCCATAGAGTAAAGCAAGACCAGGTTTTTTTTTGGCTGCTCTGGCTTCCCAGGCAGAGCAGGGAGAGGGTTTGCCCTGCAGCACAGGGGCACCTGCCCTCAGCCACAGGCACCGGTGCCAGCAGGGGTGAGAGCTGAGGCTGGGGACAGAGCCAGCCAACGGCAACACCAATAGGTCACTGGCAGGCTCCCATTTACACGACTCACTGTGCATTAGCGTAGTCTAAATAAGCATTCGGCAAGCCTCACATCACCTCGTACAAGAGCATCTCCCTCCTCCCTCCTTAACATCATTAATTATGTGCTAAATACATCTCATTCCAAGTAGGAACAATTGGGAAGGCAAAATTTTGGAGGGGATGGTGCAGAGCAGCCTCAAGAGCTGTGCCTCCAAAGTTTGGATAGACCTTACCAAAAACATTCCAGTGCTTTCAATAGGATTACCACCTTGCAATGGAGGTGAGAAGAACAGCATTATAAGTAGTCCAAAATACAAATCTGTATGCGACCTGAGTCAACTCAGTACCATGTTAGATACTAGGAGTATATCAATTCATCCTCAAGCTCCTATAGTTTGTCTTCATTACCGAACACTAAAACTTCAGGACAATCTTCCACATATTTCCATTGTAAGCTATGGTGTTGCAGTAGACATGTATGTACTCAATTTTAAGTTAGAAAATATAAGCAGCTTTAAAGAAATGAAGAAGGTAGTTAACTCTTATGGTAATAACACACACAGAAATTAAAATATGCAGTTTCAGTACCTGAGCATACCTCAGAACAAGAAAGCTTGGGAACACAGAACTCAAATGGCATTTATCTAAAATAGCTAGAATAATCTAAAGGTAAAGCTGAGCAGATAACAGTTCAGAGGGTATTTGTGGAAGATGGTAAGATGCCTCTACTCACAGTTTCTGTATAGATAAATAAAAACCTTTATTTGTAGTCAGCTAAAAAAGGAATTAAACTGTTTATCTGACTACCCATGCAATGTTACATGCATTTATTAGTCTGTTTACCCTCTGATGCTAAGCAGTTTCTCAAACATGTACCTGACAATGCAGTGTGTCCTATAAATTTGCAGTACTTTTTGCAACATCAAAGATGACGAAGGAAACAAAAAATAGAGTTGCTATCAGTGGAAACCAAATCTTTTTGGTTGATGGATGATAGGAATTCTTCTATAAGGACCTTGGTAATTAAAATGTCAACCAAGTTAGATTGTTCTTCCTGTGTGAATGGCATCTCTTGTTAATTACCCATTCTTTATATGGCACTTGTATCCTTCAGACAATCAAAAGGTAGCAAGGCTAAGCTCACACTCCAGTAGAAAAAATGAATCATCCTAATTAACGTTTGTTTCAAGAGGCTGGTACTCTCCAGTTCACAAGCAACAGAGAGAACCCCCGCTCCCACAAAGCAGGTGAAAACTTGCAAACTACGCTTAGCTATTCTCTAAGGGCATAGAATATAAAAGCTGTAAACTTTCAAGCTAGACAGAGGATTCTCACTCTTTCTAAAGAATAATCATACTGATCAACACAAGCATTGGTGATTAATTAGGCTGCTCCTCTAGCTCTCCCTCATGGAGCATACAGCTGTGCTTGTAGAAAGGCACACCTCCTAAATACATATGTACAAATTCCAGTCAGGTTGTCCAGATTAAGCAGAGGTATTGTTTAAATCATTTTGACAACACGAGGCAACTATAATATTCCTGAACCATAAGCTGATAGTCCAAAAGCAACCACTCCTTTTGTAGCCTTGCTCTTTTCACATTGTGCCTACACAGCACTTACCTCATCTGCTCATATAAATACTGTCCTGTTATCTTTCTGATGGCACGAAACATTTTATGCTTATACATCATTTTTCCCTCAAGAAGTCACTTCTTAAATTATCATGCCTTTGGAAATACAACACGCTTGGCTATGCTTTATGTCTGGTAATCTAACATCCACTGTTCATGAATTCTAGGATTAAAGAAATATGTAGCAGATTTCAGATGGTGGGACCAGGAGTAATTCCACTGGCTAATAAAATACAACCTGCAGTACAGTATATCTGGCTCCTGCAGAGTAACTGGGTACCTGTCTTAAGCAATGTTTCAGTTTACTGCAAAAGGCCAGTGTAGTTACTCTCTACCAACAAAATATATTGTAAAGCCAGGCCAATTGCATTCTGAAATGGATCAGGTTTACATTACAAATTATAGCACAGCCTCTGTTTGAGCTTTGATTAATGGATCAAAAAGATTATTCAGACTACATGAATATTTAATTAATGAGTTGTATTCATTGGCTTAACAGGGCCCTTTTTGGGGCTCAAATTGGAACAGAAATTGGTGCCTGGCAAGACAGCTCAAGTGCCTCGTCATAGCATTATCCAGCTGCTGAGTCCCCATTCCTTCCAGTAGTGGCATGTCTCCACACACCACGCTACCCCAGTTGCTTCTGCATGCAGAACTTGCACAACTGCTGCAGCGCCTCTCTGGCAGCAGCTGGTGAGGAATCCCAAGAATAAAATTCATGCAAGCTGTTAGAAAGAGGCAATCTGCTTCTGTGCTGACAATTCTGGATTCATAGCACATCTGAAGGGAGGTCATATGGGAAAACTGGACTTCACTGATCTCTAGCTGTCAGGCAGGGCAGTGTCTAAACCGTACATTCATGCAAACTTGCCTCTCTTCCCCATGCTCAGGCATACAGCCATGCCAAGTCTGAACAGACCAGGAACTGTATCCTGCAGTCAACATTGAGCCCATTGCCCCTTGCAGCAGCATCACGTGGCAAACACACACCGAGCCAGTCACTGAGGGACTCCTGCTATGACAGCCCAAGGCTAAAGGCCACAGTGAAAGAGCTGAGGAGAGCCTGGGCTCCAGCCAGCTCCGCAGCACGGCCACCTGGGCATTGCACCGCACGCTACAGCCGGCAACACGGCCCTTGCTTGGCACATACCCCAGGCTTTTAGCTGCTTCGGACCTGCACCTAATGCTGCACTATTCAAACAGCCCAGTTCAGCAGCTAGGGTGGAGGTGTGCTTTAAACGTGGGCTCATACTCAGCAGGAGCAGAGCAGGAATACCTTCTATAACATATACCCATGCCAAGATGGCTGTTGAATTTCATTGGTATCACACAGCCGCAGGTGAAAACCGTAACAGTTGATGAAAACATTAGTTGGACTGAAATATCACAGGCTAGTCAGGAAACTACCGTTTGAAGTTATAGTAATAGGAAGGGAGTGAGGGAGAAAACAATGAGCAGGCAGCATTCCCTTAACAGCTATAATTCTAATATTTACATCAAAATATTGAAAGTTAATTAATGGCTTTCGCACAACATCCATCAAGCAAGATGCACGCACTACAGCACAGGTAAATCCCTCCATCGCAAATATTAAAAAGTTTGTGATGGTTGTGACAGAAATAGACACACAAAGTGCCTCAGTTTCTTCCTCAGAGGAAGTAGTCATGATGCCGCACACACCAACCATCCTATGTACAACTTCTTTCAGGGAGAAAAACAACAACAAAAAGTTTTGTCTTAAATTAACTGTTTTGGATTGTGCGTGGCTTCTCAAACTTACTATGCCAAGGGCTACGTTTCAATTTAATACCAGTCTCATATTTAATTTACTCCAATCCCATAATCATTATTAGCTTTCTAGTAAATAAAGTACTTCTTACATCGGGAAGGGACAGAAAAGCAATCCATGCCTTTCCAGCAATCAGTGAATACAAGCTTTGAATATTAGGACCCCTTTTGGAAAAAGGGCCCGCTGTAACTCAGCTGCATAGAGATAAACACTTGGATCGTGCCTGTGGTTGGTCTCCTTCGTTTTCCAGCACCTTCAAGTCTCCAGGCAGTGAAGGAGGAGGACACGAGCACTGTGCAAGAGGCCACTTATCCATCGGCTCCAGCAAGAGCTGCCCAGGCTCTGCTGCTTCTCCATGCAGCCCACTCTGAGGGCTGTGGAGGTGGAACTGTTACGTGCCACGGCTGCCTTACCAGGGCCTGGGCTGGGCAGGGGTGTTGTTTCTTGTTTGTCAATTCCCCAGTTGAACTGTGAAACCAGCCAGTAGCCAGGAAGTTGTTTTACCATCCATTACCTTCACATTTCATGAAGAAAAACAGCAGCTAATAAATGCCAAGAAGCACAGTAGGTGGATGGATCAGAAAGACTCCCACAGACAGTACAGCCTGACTGCGAAGCACGGCCTCCTCACAAGTGGTGGCATTTCTAACAGAAAGTAGCAAAGTAAGACGTCTGACTTCCAGACTACTTGGCAAAGAAGCATGGGTGGAAAAGAAGGATTGTAACAGTCTGGAAGCTAAATAAAAACTCTAGTGGCAAGAATGGAAGTAGCAGCAAAAAAATGATGAGCAGACTGCCTAGTTCTAAAGAAATATATAGCCATTAAAAGGACCATGAGAAAATTAAAGAACTACCACTTATAAGCAAGGCATATTTTACTTACAGATCAAGAGACAACAGCATGAAAGATGTGACAATACTGTGATTTTGCTGATATTCGTAGAATTACTTAACATAAAATATATATTTAGGAGGAAATTTAACTAAGAGGAGATCTTTTTTTAAAAAAGGCCAACTGAAACTATGACAGCATACAGAAAGCATAATGCATCTTTTATATAAGTATCAAAGACGATGAAGCGCAAAAATCTCACTAAAACATTATTTGTTTTAAAATCACAAGAGGCTTGGAATTATTAAAATGTTTTTGTAGCACGATGTTAACTGCTGGCATTTGCCTACCCTTGTCTGCTGAATCAGGCATCTTTACATGCTCAATCATTCAGACTGCAATACAAAATCAATACCCAGGCTGCTGGTTTTGTTCAGCTATGTCCCTCAAATGTCCCTGAGATGGATGCTTAAAATTGATCATACTGGACCCATGACTGAAAAGCTCATCTCATCTTGGCTTGATAGGGTACCATTTTCTGTCAGCCAAGTGTTTCAGAATGAAAGTAAAAATTACTTTCATAGTCCCAGCCATCTATCTCAATGAAGCTGAGCTACTGAAGGAGGTTTAAAAGCACATCCTGTTAATCCTCAAGTGTTTTTGACATGACTTGAACACTGAATTTTCCTTCCAAATTATTGCATTAGGGCTGATCAAAGTTGTGTTTGAGCTAAGCAGCATTTTTTTCATGGACTTTAGTAGCAGCTGGATCAGACACTAGAACTGCTTCTAAGAGGCACTCACTTCAACTCCCAGGCAGTGATTATGGCAGCAGACATATGCTAATCAAGAACTGAGAATAAAACAGTACCATAAAAACTCTTTCACTCTACTCCCTCCTCCAACTTACTTGGAGCTGTAAGAAAATGCAGGCTAATTGAATCAGTTCGCTGAGTGGTAAAAAAATGCATCAGTAACTGGAGACTTTCTGAGGAAGAACAAGTATTTTACAGCTGAAGAAATTGTGATGTTTATCTCCAGTGTGGTGCTTTAAAATATTTTGGGAAAATAATCCTAGAAGTGCACATCGAGATCTTCAACGAAATCTATGTCAAACTCTTTTTGTAGAATAACCAGGGATATGGATGCAGCAGCTAGATTCTCTTGTGGGAGAAACCATCAAAAGACAAGGCAAAGCATGAAGTAATGACTAAAATGAAATGCTGCTGATTCAACATCTGAAAGTCTAATATCTTATAGCCTTAGCTGACTGCTGCCTCCAGTTTTACAGCTTATTCACCTATGGTTTATCTGAAGAACAAGATAGCATTCAGTAAATACACAATACACTCTTACATGATATTAAGTTCCCAGTGTCTTGCTTCAGTGCTTCTCAAGTTATGTGTATAGACAATATTGTAACAATTAAATTAAAGCTTTTATTCCTGTAGCTACCCTGAGATTTGAGGAACAACATACGGAAGAAAGTTAAAATAAACACTTACACGTGTCTCCTAAATGAAATATGTAAAGATGATCACGGTTTTCTAAGCAGCGAATTTCTTGACTAATCAAGTTGTTCTGCAAACCCTTGACTACGAGTAAAATTGTCAGATCAGGTGTTGATAATCAACTCTCATCTTGCAAGCCTTAGAGAATGCATTTGCTATACAACAGTATTCTGAAGAAAGCCATCTCTTCAGTTTCAGAAATGTTTATGGAAGCCAAAAATACAGAAGCAAATAGTTACTGAAAAGCCTGATTAAATGGAGAACCTTGTATCTAGCAAAGCATGCGGACTCCTAAGTAATGGTTTCTTGAAATAAAAACAGCTGAACACAGACAAGATTAAGACAACAGTTGAAAACACATCCTGATCAATGACAATAGCCACAGTACACATTTTAGCAATGTATCTCTAAAGAACAATTTACTAAATAAGTCTTGGCCATACAGTGCAGCTTTTTTTCCTCTTACCACCTGTACCACTACTGCCCTAATACAGGGAAAGATATATATGTGTTTGTTCTCACAAGGTCATAACAGAAACAAGAGTGCAGAAGGAGTCCACCAACCACAGAGAACTGACACCTTTTTTATACCTCCTACTTGTACTCCACTTGTGAAGTTCAACCTAGATTCCCCCAGCTGATGGACAGATTGAAAGGAATGAAGTTTTCCACTTCCCGGGAAGAAAAAATTTGGCAAGAACCTTGATGAAATTCAGCAAGAAGAAAAAGTAATATGCATTTTGTTCAAAAAAGAAAGAAAGAAAGAAAGAAAGAAAGAAAGAAAGAAAGAAACACACATAGACAAGATATGGTGCTCACAGGTTATTAGAGAGCTGAGTTACATCTTCATACCTGTATTGTGAGGTAAGAGGAGAGAGAAAGAGTACAGACTAAGTACATGAAAATAATCAAGTAAGAACAAAACATCCCACGAAGCTGCGCTCCCACACAGGAAAAAGAAAAAATGATCTCTAAACACCTTGAGTAAAGAAAACAACAGAAAATCCAAGATATATGCACACCCAGACCAGATCAACATTGCACTAACGTCTACACGCAGATACAGAGCTGATGCAGAGTTTTAACATCTTTGAAATTCCTGGAAAAAGAAGGATGTTTTATTTTCTGTGTGTCACAACATTCTGCCCGTCAGTGAACACCAGCGTCAATTGAAAACTGTCAAAAACTTTCATCTAAGTAAGGATTCCAGCAACTCCCAAGAGGTGGTTTTGTTGGTAGTGGCACGCTTGTTTTTTTAATCTTGTTTCAACAGCTTGCATCTTACTCCTAGCAGTAAGCTGACTATAAGCTAAGTATTGTTTCCTCCTTTTTCTCTCTATCACACAAAAATGTATCTTATTAATCCTAAGCATGCATTAATGGAAACTCATTAAGACTTGTTCTCAAATTGCATTTCTAATATTCTGATAGTAGATATAAGGTATGGGCTATAGCCTTTATTTTCATTTACAGTAAAATAAATACTGAGAATACCTGTATTTTTAAGACATGTTTGCCGTAACTCTTGCTCAATCTTCTATTCCCTATCTAGAGGAGTGCCTGTTCTTCTGAAATTAAATTACGCTCTGTGAATTACTACCCCGCTAGCTTCTTTTGTTGCATGTAGGTAATCCTATCTGCATAGAAATTTTTTGAAGTAGTGCAGCAAACTTTCCAGTCTCCTGACTAAATAACTTTGTCACCTATTTCTAGACATGAATGGCAAAACCTTTTAAGACCAACAAAGGTGCTTTGCAACCTGAGTTAGTATTCAGATAAATTTTTCCATCATAAAATATTGTCAGTCACCTACTTTTTTTAAAAAAAGCATTTGTTTATAACATCAACAGATAGATAAATAATTTACTTTACCTGAAGAGTTCTCACCATTAAAATACTTTAAATGGCACTGGCTTTATTACTACTGTTGTGGATTAAAAAAAAAAAAAAGGTACTGGCAAAGAATGCAGTTAATATATTTTGGTTTTGCTACCTAGATGAAAGCAACCATGTAAATGAAGATGCAGCTAATATGTTGGAAATCGCATAACATCTTGTGGCCTTGTCCTTAGCCATTATAAATGGCTAACATACATAATACAAGGCCCCTGTAGGCACAGCTACTAGCCCCAATTATTATTTATATCCAAAGCTTGCCAGTCAGAAATTTCTCTTCCTGAGACAGATAACTGGTTCAGACTTTAAAAGAGACTTATTTAAAACCTTTTTACAATTCCATGTTGATGGAGCCTACAGAGGACCCTGACTGAGAAAATACTGACATCCAGAGTAAGGGGGATTGCTGGAGGGAAAAGCAGGAAAAGGATACTGATTTGACAAGGAAGTAGAAAAGAACCAAGATGAGATAAGCATGAACTTCCACACTGCCTCCACTTACTTCATGCTCTTTCTGTAGGAAGGAATGGCAGAGACCACCCTGGTGTGAGAACACGCCCTGGTAGCCTGATCAGGAGCATTAGGCAGAGCCGTACTGGTGCTATGACAGTCAGGCAGAAATTCCTGAAAATAGGACCTTTAATTTCCCAGCTTCCAAGGTAGCTTCAGGTCAGCAAAGATAATTACTAGCTTGCTTTTAAACATCCCAATTCAAGCTGGATCAAAAATCCAAAATGCCAAGTTTGGTAATCTCAGCTGAGTTCTACTTGCACAGCTATTTTTATCAGGCATGTGGCATGGGCAAAAACCTCAGGATATTCAGCCATGCTGGTATTAATAGAACAAAAGAACATGGAGGCTTACTGCATTGGGTTTTCAGTTCTGTGTTTAGCTGGATGGTATACAAATTATGTGTGAAAGCAGGATAAACATGTTTTTATTCCATTCACAGTATATTTCCATTTGAAAACTGGCACCTACACAGGCCTGACAATCAAATGAAATGACATTGCAGGGGGACAGAACAGGCTATGCCATGCCAAGAATATGATAATTGAGAGCATAGGAAAAATTTCTCTAGTGACTGAGAACACGTGCTGCGGCCTCTGTATGGAACAATCCTCCTGAACTAATTAATGAAGCTATTTCTTTTCTTGCTCTTCAAATGCTTCTACAACGCTACATCCAGTTTTTTTCATGACATGTTCAAGCAAATCAGCCAATGTTTCAAACAGTATTTCATAAAACCCAGTCACAGGTATTAGTAAACTAGCCCCTTTCTGAAAAGCAAAACTTGTAAAAGTTAATATTCTGCCCTCAAAAGACTCATTATTACTCTCAGATTCTGGATACCACTTGTGTTTTAAGGACTTCAGAAAAGAAATTAACTGAATAGGTGAACCAAGGTTCACATTGTTTAACAAGGAAGCAGAAAACTCTCGAATTTCAACAGAAAGCAGTGGAAAATTCTCAAATACACAAAGTACCCTCACACCCCCCCAAGTAAACTAAACTACAGAAACAGAAATCCAGTCTTCCCAGGAGTAACAACAGCACTGAAATAGGTATCCATAATGAAGGTACAGGTTTAGGGATAGTATTCCCTCTTGACACTCATAAATAAAGATTATCTGCCTCAAAACCTAATCGCCAGACTCCTGGCCTCGCTACAAAATGAACATCTGAAATAAATTATTAACAAGAATTAAAACAATTGTTTAAAAAACATTCTTAAGTTTCCATCATCTCTTATATCTTGTACCTTTGTTAGTACTTCGAAAAGCACTGCAAAAAAACGTTTTAAGCTTTCTAAGATGGTCAGTCTTTCCCAGTCCATATCAGCTCCATTTCATTATTTCAAAGAGGTATAATCTTACCATAGCTTTTCAATATAGTTTGATGTATGTGAACATCTTAACTGGTAGAACTATGAAACCTTTTCCTTTGTAATTTACCTTTGGTCTTCAGCAAAGAAGGAAGATATGTCTTACTCAAAATGTCAAGTGACAATTTAAAGTAAAAAATTTTTAAAGAAACTGTCCCAGTTAAAAACATTTGCACAACAACAAAGAATAATTATTCCAAACATGTTCTTACAATGACACATTTTGCAGGCAAAAATAAAGATTTTTCTCAGTGTATGACGCCATGTGTGAAGGGACAAATTAACTGCATGCCATTTGAAACCCACTGCTTGTACGCAAGGTAACACACCACTGGGTTATGGAGCAGTGCACCTATTTGCTCTGTCAGTTTGACTCCACTAAAGCTGTATTCACTCAGCTATGTGCAATTGATTTAAGGAAAACAAACAAACAAATTCAAGCTGTACAAGTCAAACTCTGACCTCATTCACACATTCACAGTGTGAATTTCAGACTAATAAGGCACTCTTCTTCTAACTATAAAGATATGGAATGCTAGAGAGGAGATATTCCAAATATAAAATTAATCAGTCATAAATGAACCAAAGGTGTTAAGTATGAAAAAGAAAGCAAAGAGTATTTCAATTTTTATAGGCTACATACTTCAAGACCAAATTTTCCTTTGTAGTACTTTTTTTTTTTTTCCTCCAGTATTTTGGCAGTCTGAAAGCGCATTCCACTGAGGAACCATTCCAGCAACAAGAATCAGCTGACAAACAGGACATATCTTAAACCCCTTAATATGTAATGAGATTATTTTTCTTTTCTAAGTCATTAAAGGGTAAGACATTCTAAAGCATCTAAGAACACACTTACTCAACTACTTTAATATCCCTATAACAGCCTTTATACTTTTAGATTCTTAGTAAAATATGCATATTAATTTTGACTTTTTTTTTTCAGATTACAGCCCATTCTATTGCCATTGAAAGAATTCTAAAAGGATAACACCATTGACAGCTTAACTTTTATTAAACTGTTGATACAAGATAATTCTTTTAGCATAAAGTCAGATGAAGACATTACAAAAATTATGTATCTGTTAATGGATTACAGATAGAATATTGGTCTTTTCTTTACAATTAGAGACCAGAAAAACTGAATTTTCCTGACATAATATTTTATGAAATTTACATTTAAATAATACCTGAGGCACTTTTAGGGGATTATGAACAGCTATGAACAATTCGTTCACTTAAATTGGAAAAATAAACCTACAGTATTAATTGTTATTGATGGTAGTGTTGCTTAGTGTAGGTATTTGCTTTTAAAATCCAGGTACACAGAAGCTTGAAGTTTGTACACTGGTCAGCTCCAAGCTTTCTGTCTCTCTGTTAATAGTAACAGTTGTGCTTCTGTCATACTTTTCACATATAAAAGTTTAAATATGAATTAATCCTCACAACAAAACTGTGAGGAAGGAAGGTATCATTACATTTTACACAGAGTAGAAATGGACTGTAGCCAGATGAAAGTAAGCATGAGTCTTCTATGGGGACACATCTCATTTATGTTTTATCATAATACAGCATCTCTGATATTGTTCCACCACATTATATCTTTTGATAGTTTTAACTACAGTCATCATCACATAGTAAATTAAAGACCTGAGTTATTATTTAGACAGAAAAACATTATGTACAAGCCCTAAATATGGAGCAGACGGTGTGTTTTTTTTTTAAAAAAAGATCTGTTTGTAAAATGGTTGTTCTTGGTCACTCAGTTTAAAATTTTTGCTGACTTCACAGAATAAAATTGCATCGTATTTCTGTATGGCCTTGACTTGCTAAAACACATTCAAATAACAGAAGACAAACTCTGTTCAACATGTCCACAGCCAATGGGACAAACACTAGGCCCTGATTTCAAAGCCTTCCTAAGGACAGGATGGGTGTGCAACTTTCACATCTCACCCTACAACTAGTTGCTCAGCTAGAGCATTTGTGCAAAAAATACAAATAAAAGCATATTGCTATGATTAAGAGACCTGCAATGCATACGTGGTCCCAAGTACATGGCACATCTGAAATATATGTTCCTTGATCAAAAATTAGAAACAATCAGATGAAATACCTGATGGCAGAAAACCTCTCAGTAGGAAGGATTTTCTTGTTGGATTTTAATTCATTTGGTTTGTTGGTTTGAGATTTTTTTCTTTCCTTTTTTTTTTTTTTTTTTTGATCAGACCAGTGACAAGAACAAACCATTTCCAACGAATACTAAAGGCAGCGATGAAAGATAATAGATGCCACTTCATTCTTCCTTCTGGCAAATGGACCATTAAAAGAAAATGCTTGCCCATGTCTCCCACAGTTATTCAGTATCATATCCCAAAATGGGTCCCAGCCATTTCTCCACCTCTGCCACGGACAATTTTTTTCTCAGTGCATAATCTTCAACCTGCAAAGAGACATGATGAAAATTCATAAACTCCAGCTTTTACTGTTGACATAAAAAATTTGGATCATCTGGTCACAAGTTGCTTTTGAATGCTATAACACTAGCACAATGGACAGTGCAAGTTACCTGATCTTTACATATCTTGCCAACAGCAAAATATTTGGATTTGGGATTGGAAAAGTAGAGGCCAGAAACTGCAGAAGCAGGCGTCATTGCTAGTGATTCAGTTAAACCAATTCCTGGAAAAGAGAATGAAAAGATGAAAGCATTCTTGTTCTCTGAACTGATAAGCTTAAATTCAGTCTTTTTTTTTGTTGTGCAACTTCAAGCAAAATCAAAAAAAAAAACCAAGAAGCTTTCAGATGAACTAAAAACATAAAACTATTTTTCATTTGTTACCTATTCCAAAGAAAATACATACAGCTTCAAATAAATTGCGTACTTTCATTACAGCCTTACTGTAGAGCAACGGTATAGTTTGTTTTCATAAAAAAAATCCTGGACATTTTGGAAAATGGTTAACTATAGAGCTTTTGAAACACAGGAAGGTATTTTCGAATTGTGGAGCTATTAGTGGAATGTCCAACACACAAAATATCAGAGAAAGACAATTTTTTTTTTTTTTTTTTTTTTAAGTCACCATCTCAAGGTTTCTGTGGTCCAGGAAACACATCGCTGAATTGGCTTTTATTTTATTTATATCTGGAATGTCTTCTTGCAGCCATAAGGATGGCAGAGTTTTTCTCTCAGTGTAGCAAAACTCTGTTTGTATGCAATCTGCTAATTAGGATTTTGCTAATTCCTTCAGCAAAAGCACTGGCAGTATTTTGCAAATTTTTTCCTTGAATGAGGAAAAATAAAAACAACAATGAAAAGGCAAAGGCAGCAATTCCCAGAACTACTTCAGTTCATTTTTTTATGCAGCTCTGCATACCCCAATTCATTGTTTTGTTGGCATTATGATCATTCATTCACACAAATGCTGTCTAAGAATCTTAGTAAGGCTGATCCAGTTACCTGTTGTTTCCTCGATGTTTGCAAGTTTCCACATGGTCAGTTTTTCTGTATGGTCAGGCTGGCTTGGATATCCAGGAGCAGGGCGAATTCCCTCGTATTTAATTCTGCGTAGGTCACAGAGATCTAGCTGCTCGGCACTACAGTAAGCCCAGAATTCCTTTCGAACCCTTTCATGGAGCTCCTCAGCAAATGCCTTGGAATATAGTGCAATTTTTATTATTTTTTAAGGGTCATCTTACCACAGGTAAGAAATTTAATTGCATTAAAATTCACATACAGTACTTATTTTTGTAATTCAGATGTTTTATTCTCATATTGGTATACAGCAGGGGTTTTTGATGATCCTGCTTTAAAATCCTATGTAAACAAACAGGTAAGCTAGAGCGGTAACTAGAGAAGGTAAAGTTCATTTGGTTGTGGTAGCGATACATCATTAGAGCACCAAAGACAATAGTCTTGATTATTTTTGATATCTGCTCCAAGTCTAGCCATGGAAGGCCACGTCCTTCTGGCATCCATGCTATTATCAGATGCAAATAAGGGCTACTGCTCTTTTTCAGCAGAGGATCTTTCCTCCAACTAAAAGTAGGTGATGGTTTCTTTTTGTTGTTTTGTTGTTGCTGTTGTTGTTGTTTTTGTTTTTTTTATAAACCTACTCCTACAACTAACACTACTTTGTCAGCAACAGTTGCCTTCAGGAGACATTTCCACTTCAGTAAATATCTTTGGATGGCATCAAATAATAATTTCCACAACTCTCATGGCTTAAAATATACAACTAGAGCTAATCACATTTGCCCTACACTAAAGTTCCTGTAAATTTTACAGTGATTACTTACGTGCAAACATGGGGGCAAGCAGACAGACATAGGGTAGGACAAGGGACAGGACTTTCTAAACCACTTCAGTTAGGGCGTTAAGAGCATGTCTGCCTAAGCCTATGGTACACTAAGTCAACAGACTTGTACACTGCACCCACGTGCATGTTTACCATTAAAGCAGAAGGCATGTCAATGCTATGTCAAGCAATTCAAGAATGTAATTGGTTGGTCATATCTGGGTCCAAACTTACATTCTCATGTAGATAAAGCAAGGTTTAAAAACAGTGTTAATAGCGTTGTTTTAAAATGTAGTAAATTGTATTAAATCAAAACTTTCACACAGAGCTCAGAGCTGCTTTCGTACTTGGAACATATGGACAGCAGACTCCCCACTGCCTCCAAAGAGGACTCACCTCTCAGAAGAGGTTCTGTAGAACCAGTCCACTTCCAGATTTAATGCAGAGCATACATTAAAGGCAACAGTCTAAGTTTATGCTAAAACTTGAAACAGCAAGTTGTCAAACAAACTTAGTACACAGAAAATTTGCAAGGAAATAAGACAAAACCTCGTACCTCTGCCAACCGATCTCCAAGCGCCTTTACCATTATGATGTTGTACTCATCGTCCTGTTTCCTATATTCATTGCACAACTCATCTACACCAAAGCAGGCCACAGCAAACAGGCCTAAGTAATCACAAATGCCAGAATCCAGCGGTGCTATGAAGTCAGAAAGACAGTAATATGGATCTATGCAGGCAGAGTCTTTTTCAGCCTAAAATAAAAAGAGAAAATAATGAAATAAATCAGAATATTAAAAAGAAAAGAGTGCACTCTTGATCTAAACCAGTATTTTTGATCTTTTTTCTTGATCTAAACCAAGACTATAGGGCTTGAGACGTTTCTGACAAACACCTATCTAGTCTGAGTCATGACAGCTTTCCTGTCCTTAAATTAGACAGAAAAAACATCTCTGTTCCTCTGAGGGTGTTTGGATCACTAAAAAAAAACAAATGTCAAAGGAGAGAGATGCTGTGTTGAGCAGATATAGAGAGATGTTCTGGTTCTATTTACAGCTAGTGAGATTTAACAGCTTATTCTGCAAAGTATTACAAAATAGGGAATGGTCTTGTGCCAGCCACTGGGGAAGAAGACAAATTTTCCATCTCTTACAGTCAGATTCTACATTTGTTAACAAAACTGCTGGTTGATAGTTTGCATCCCAATTATGCAAACTGCAGAATTCTTCAGCAACTCCCACTATGGAATGCCCATGAGAGTTTATAAACACAGTTTCTTATCCTACAAACCATGTGCTCAGCAGTCCAGAAAAAACAGCACCCGTGTCTAGGTTTACACTATCCACATACAAATTGAAACAAAATTCATCCATCATTACCAGTAAACTAAATCCCAAACAAGGTTCAAAGGGGTTTATAGGTAGTAACATAGGGAATAGGAAATATCCCACTTGACACAGAAAGCTATTTCATGGCTATCACTTGGCTGAAAAATCCTCTCCTTGTTTTCTTACTCTGTGATACTATTTCAGTGTTTAACAATGCTTTAAACCTATTTCTAACTGCAGTTTCATAAAATAATTTAAAAAAAAAAATCAAACATATAATTCCTGAAAAACAAAGATCTATGTTCAATAGTTTCTATAGATTACTAGATTACAGAAAGTACCATAAAACTGAAGAAATATTTTTTTGCCTACATACGTGACCTCTATATATTAACGTTAAGGGTCTTTTGTAATGATCATAGCTAAAGAAAACCCTAAACGCATCTACAACTTTTAGATTTTCATCACACACTTAATGGTGCCAACATCATGGAGAGAACTCTGTGTACTGAAAGGAAGGTTTTTTATAAGAAGCAGAAGACAATTATTCTCTTCTATTTTCCTCTGGTGAAGATTTGCTGAATTACTATGTATGCTATACTGAAAGACATGCAGCTAAAATAGAGTCCAAAAGAATGGTACCCACAATAATACTCTTAATCTTTGAGAAAAGCCTGAATAAATTGGGAACATATGAGGAAAAAAAGAATGAGAAAAATAACAGCATTCCAATATGTAAAAAGCATTATGAAAAAAAAAAAAAGAACATCAAATAAGATAGTCTTCTTGGGAAAGCATTGGGAAAAGGCCAGGAAAAGAAACTGTAGTAAACTTGATTTACATGGGATATCAAAATGTTTAACTAGGTAGTAAGGCCTTGGAACAGCCCTCCTTGAACATTTGTGAATACGGTTTATATAAATATCTGCCATGGACTGTCTGCTAGATCCACCTCCTTGCAATAGATTATCTATTCCAGAAAGCTGGAATAAACTTGAAGCCATGTATTTCTTAGTACAATTTTGCAATATTGGCACAAGACTGTCCTCACAGAAGACTGTACTCCAGAAATTTAGGTATTTGTTAGATTTGTTTCTCCCACGTTTGATGACTGCGTACGCAAACTATGAAGAAACC
Organism: Cygnus olor; assembly: GCF_009769625.2. Lineage (NCBI taxonomy): Eukaryota > Metazoa > Chordata > Aves > Anseriformes > Anatidae > Cygnus > Cygnus olor. Next base: position 80,950,811 of record NC_049171.1, on the reverse strand, counting down.
AAATTGGCATGTTGGGAAGAAGCAGTAGAATATGTTGAAAATGTTCGATCTATCAAAATAAATGCAAGCATATGTATGATTAAAGCATCAATACTTGAAAGAGTTATTCTTACAATCAGAATTAGCAGCAAACTAATTCTAAAAAGCCTCTTCATCAAGAGGAATTTTACATAAAAGTTACCAGAAACATTTATCTTCACTGAACATTATTTTGCAGGTATTACAACTAAAGGTATTTTTAACCTTTAACACATCCAAGCAGAATGCCTCATTTAAGGCAGAATCCAGGGATATTATTAAACAACTAAGGTTCATTAGATTCTAACTTGGTGCACAGAATTTGTGACGAAAACATACAGCACAGTGCTTTCAGATGGCTTAAGTATTAAAATGAGGCCAGAAAACACGTCATTGTCTAAAGCTGTCAAATATATAAAGCATTCTGTACAACTATTGCAATACAAAATACTACAAACACTACAAGAACCTAGGTCATCACTAATAAAATATTGTTACTAGTGAAAGAAACGGTAGGATGACTGCACACAGATTACAACAACTATTTTCTGCACAGATTTTATTAGGACACTTGTGCTCTCATCTTGCAATTCAAAAAAAAAAATCACTTTATTTAACAAATGTTCTGTCATTGTACCTGTTGCCTCAGGCCATGAAATTTTGCTATCGGTTCCGAAGATCCCACTGCCTCTTCTACAGTATACAAATAGATATCATCTTGAACACTTTGAGCTGGCCAGAACCCAACCACACCCCTGGCTTGTAATTTCTTTTGATTGATCAACATTTTCAGCAGATTTTGAGCATCGTTATAAACTCTCTTTGCTTCTTCACCTATCAAAAAAAAGAGAACCCTTTAGAAAAGACTTGCTTTCACAACCAGTTTAAACAGGTTTAAGAATTGTTGAAGATTGGTTCATTTTCCAGGTAATTTTTTGATGACTCAACAATGTGTCAGCTACAGCATAGGCAATAGCAATATAATGATGTGTATACAGCTGTAACAATATACATCTTGAAACAAATGTTAGAGCCAGCACCATTCTAGTAGAGGCAGAGGATCCAGAATGAAGTGAGCAACAGGGAAAATGTGTGTGCACCTACATTACCACAGTGCAGCCGACGCAGAACATTTATTTCAGTGTCACACTTGCAGTTTCATCACGTATACCACGGCCTACTAAAGTTCAAAAAAAGACAGAGCCCTCTTGACATCTTCACCCTTAACAGGAACATGTGTTAATTGCTCTGTCACCATTTTCTGTCATTAAAATACCACCCCGTATTTTGTAGGTGAATTCTAAATATGATTAAGCACTCCTGCCTCATGTGCCAACGTGCCAGTAAGTGTTATTTTACACAAATGATTTCAGTGACATTTAAGTTTACATGTATTTTTACCACTCCTGTGTATATCAAACCATTCAGAATCTTAATGCAGCATGACAGGTCTGTTAAGATTATCTGCATAAAGTAAATGCAATTTCAATACTTACCTACAGTTTTATCGTTAAAGACTTTAGGGAAACCCCGGTTGGGATACTTTCCCCTAAGTTGCCAGACATCAAAGAAAGGCTTCCAGTCAATGTATTCTACTAGCCTCTTCAGGTCATAATCTTCAAAGACTTTTGTACCAATGAATTTTGGTTTAACTGTAGGAATCAAAAGTACAACCTGTCACTAAAGAATTATTTAATATTGCTCTTATATGTGTAGCATAATTGATGCTCACTAGCTTCCATCACTGCAACCAACCTCTTCCCAAGTAATTCTTAGAATTCTTACTGCCATATCCTTCCCAAGTCATACCATGCTCTACAGTTATTACGTGGATTTTTAAGAAAGTATAAAAAGTCAAAACAGAAAATGCAAGGCCTTCTGTTCTTTCCTATAAATTAATCCTTACTCACTGCTGGACTTCTCAGGATATTTCATCAATCAAAATATTCAGTCTAAGACCAAAAGCAGCCTATCCTTACCTACCAGATTTTAGGGGCATATGCCATTCATAATTATAAATCCCACTTTTTATACACAGACATATTATGTGCTATGGTGTTGTAAATAGCTCTGTCGATTATTATGCAATTTGTAAGAGCTTTTGCAACCACCACACGCTTGTTCAGATGCATAGACAGAAGTGAAAGAGAGAGATGGATCTTTTATGATGTATCCACAAGCTTTACACTTGTCTATGCTGGTCACTACTTCATAACGTGGCCTTTATCAAAACGAGCTACTGAAAATTAGCATCTTCTTGAGTCTTAGTACTGGTTTTCACTGGGATAGAGCTGATTTTCCTTGTAATGGCCAATATGGTGCTATATTCTAGGTTTGTGACCGAAACAGTGTTGGCAACACACTCATGTTTTAGCTACTGCTGTACAGCACTTACAGAGCACCAAGGCCTTTCCTGTTTCTCATGCTATCCTGCCAGAAAGTTGGCTGGGGTGTCCAAGAAGCTGGGAGGGGACACAGCCATGACAGCTGACCCCATCTGACCAAAGGGATTTTCCACATCAAGCTCAGTAATAAAACTCGGGGTAAGGAGGAAGGGGAGACATCCTGAATAATGGTGTTTGTTGTTGCAAGTAACCATTGTATGTGATAAAGCCCTGCTTTCATGGAAGTGGTTGAATATCTGCTTGATGATGGGAAGTATCAAATGAATTCTTTGTTTTGCTTTGCTTGCGCACCATTCTTGCTTTACCTGTTAAATTGCCTTCATCTCAACCCACAAGTTTTCTTACTTTTACCCTTCAGATTCTCTTCCCCATCCCACTTGGTACAAGCAAGTGAGCAGCTGACTAGCTCTTAGCTGCCTACCAAGGGGTTAACACACAATAGTCTTGTAAATGAAGTGACAGAAAGCAGTGAAGTGTTAATGCCACTGCAGGATGCAATTTCTTGTGGAATGCCATTTAGAAGTGTTTAGTATTAAAAATAAAACTAGTAGAGAAACTAGTAGTGGGATGGGCAGAAAAAGACTTCTACCTCTTTTTCCTTTCAATTGTAAGGAGGAATTGAATTCAAATGCTGTGTCACAACTTGCATTGCCTGAATGTAGTACATAATGTTTGCAATATGAGCCAGTCCAACATTATTTTGGAAAGGGTGCATTAGACTAATCTTTCATTGTATGGTACTATGGACAACTCTGTTTTAGATTTTTTTTCCGATTTGTTATTAAATATTTTCGTTGCTTTTTTTAAATACTATGAAAAATATAAAGTTGAGACAGGACAGCAAGATTGAACAAAAAAAGTCTGCTGAAACAGACAAGTTTATTCAAATTGTTACACTATTTTTAACGCAATGCTACCGAAGTCTGAAGTTTAATGAAGCTTAATCAAATTTGTGTGTTATTCAATGTATATATAAAATAAATAAAAATTAAAGACAGCAAAATCAACAACTAAACTGACCTGGTTTATGTCCTGATAACCAGTCATTATGGAAACCTTTTCTCCTAGCTTGCTCTAGAGACAGATATCTTCTTTCCTGTATGGACATAAAGGTTACTTTTATGAAACCACTTATCTTTCAGACAAACTGTAACCATTGCAGTGATTATACAGTTTTATTCAAAGCTGTCTTCAGGTTAATTCTGACAAAAAATATATTTTAAGTTCCACCAACTCCCAGCTGAATTCACCGCAAACCTCTCTGATCTCATCTTGGTTTACTGGTTCCCTATGCAAAGATGGTCTTAAACTTGTACGGACCAAGCGCTTCTGTTTCTTTACAAAGACAATCTCAGAAGAATCAGACATTATTAGCTTACTACTGTTAATTTGCGCCATCAATTTCCGCATTTCATTCCTTCCTTCTCTTCACTCTCCTAAAATTGCAGCCCCAGCTCTCTACTTTGACATTGCTCAGATCCCTAACCAGAACAACACAAACACAAACACAACAGGAAAATGTGGTAGTGAGAAATACTCAGAGTACAGCATGGCATCACCAAAAACAACCAGTGCCACTTCAGTTACCTTAGTGTATTTTCCTGTTTTAAGCAACTGCCCTAGGAGTGCACCAGTCTCCTTTTAGGCCGGTTAAACTGATGTGACTGTCAGCCCCAGGGACATGTCCTAGATACCAATGATGATTGTCCACTGAGGACAATCCAGAATTTGCCAACTATATGTTAGAGTCATGAAGAATTTTCCCTTACAGACCAGAAAATTTGATTTCATAATCAACACAAGTATACCTCAAGGTCTTCATAAAGAGTTGAAACTCAGAGTTAGTAATAATACGAGTACCAACCACTCCAAACAAGAAGCTAAATTAATTATATTTGTACCTTGAGAGACTCGTAGTGTTCTTGTCTAATTTCTTCGTATTCCTCTAATATTTCTTCAAAGAAATCATCTTTTACACTTTCATCTAAGAGCTGAGAGCACTGAAAAAAGAAAAGAGAATGCACTAAGTACATATTGTAAGATATTATAGTAATGACACGGTGAGAATTTCAGACTAAGCTGTCTGTCTTTAATAATCTAGTTTCCATTAACCTTACACAATTACACTTGACAATACTAAATTGTCTTGCCACTGAACTGCAAACTAGATTCAAAATACATTTGAGTATGATCATTAGCAAGAATAATGCCCTCCTACGCAGTTAGCATTAGCAGAGCCCAGCATGGTTCTGTAAAGACCTGAGAAGAGGATACTCCAAGACTCTAGAGGCTGAATAGTGAGAGAAATAACACACAGCTCACCCTACTTCTTTCCAGCATGTATTTTCCCACTAAGACTACTCATTTGTCTAACAGAGAGCATCTATTCCAAAAAACACCAGTCAGCCATTTCATAGTACTGTTTTCCTGTTACCATATCACTAACTGCAGCAATATACCCAAAACAGAGAGAACGGCAGATCACATTTAACTACATCCCTCCTCATTTTAAAACATCTCAGAACTACAGTCAAGGACTCAGAGCAAATCATTCCACCATCACTAGAGAAACTGGCATGTAAATAAAGGTATCCAATGACAATAAGTAAAGTAAGTTTGATGAGATAACCAGGCAGCAGCAAAAAAAAATTGCTGAAGTGACAGTAGTTTAGAAATCGGTCTCTGCAGTGCCTCTCCAGTTTTCTGCCATAATTTCAGATGTTAGAGGAAAGGATGAGAGGTGCAATAGAAAAATAGGAAATTAGAACTTACAACCACAACACTCTTGGATGCATCCAGGACATGAATTACAGGTGCACTATATCGGGGGGCAATTTTAACAGCTGTGTGTGTTCTTAAATGAAAAAGAAAGATCGAGCATTTCACAACTGAATCAAAAACAAACCAAAAATACAAAATGCACAGTGAAAAGAATCCTGACTTAATGCATAATCCAGATCTTCAAAACAAGGAAGCATCCATCTGCTATGCAGGGATGATTAAGCACAGATTTTTAATAATAGGTACACAAACTCTTACTTCAAAGAGTATCAGAATGCTTCATAAGTAATGTGCCAACTTACACCGTCTTACCAGCTGACAAAGTCATTAACTCGTTAGTCTGAATATCAAAAATTCCAATGAGCACGTTCCAAACTAAGCCTAACAAAAACTGTAATTAAATAAAAATTTATAACTATATATATATATTTTTTTTGCTTATCTTACATTTTTCCCCTCCCACACACTACCTTCAGGATCTGTGAATTAACATTAATGTATTCCAGTGATGATTACTTCAATTTCTATGATGCTGTACTTCAGAACCAGAGGCTCTGTCTACCCACCTGAAGAAGGAATTCTGCCAGGTGTCAATAAATAGAACAAACTTGCACCTTCTAGGTCAGCCAATTCATTTGCATAAAAAACTCCCAATTAATTTAACACACACTCATATTCCAGTCCTACTCACTGAAATACTCAGAATCACTTATGTATAATAGTACTTCGCTGTTCGAATTAAAGTTAGCAGTCCTGAACTGAGGCCTAAGTGCCTTTTTTTTCCTTCAGGTAGTGTCAGATGTTTAAAACACTTGAACATCAAAGTTACTGATGACTATGCAACAGCTATGTAAACCAACTGTCCTGGATCACCTTAACTTGTTGGTGCATTTCTGATCTTTATTAAAAAAAAGATACTGTATCTTCAACTTTGATAGGAACAGACAAAAGAAACAGGGCCTACAGTGGAACTGTATCCTTTTTTTTTATTACCATAATAAAACCATTACCATTATTTGTCAGCATCTGAATTGAACAGTATGGTTATAACACAAACATCATTATCGTAAGTTAAGAAGAAACTCCACTGTGTATATTCTGTATTCAGAATCCAGCCTCTCTTTCAAACTCATCTAATTTTCCACCTTTTCAAGTATGGATGGTCTACTCATTACAAATGTCTACCCATTTCAGAGAATAAACGCAGATGGTTCTTCATTACCAAGCTCTAACATATACGACCTTTCAGAATACACACAAAGCTAAACTTAAAACTGTGCGAGTAAAATTAAATATATATTACCAATCCAATCTTCCATAAAGAATCCTTTTACTTGACGTATTTTGTAGAAGTTGTGTACATCTGGGCATATGCACAATATATTTATGCACAGTTCAAATGAATAAAATTATTTCTGAATACGAGGTATGTGTATATATTTAATAAAATTATTCCAATATTCAAAACAAAATTCCTGCTGCCAGCTACATTTCTCTCTACAAATAAATTTCACAAAATTGTTCAATAATGTTAATTTGACAATAATTCTTAATCTGCAATGCCCTACAGACACTAAAAAGATATGAAGAAAGGGCTCCCCTACACCCTTCACTTAGAATAAAGCCCCACACATTTTTGTTTAAGAAAAAACTCTATGTCTCAATACCGAACTCACAGGAAAAGAGACTTGCATGAAAAAGAAGTGAAGGGATACAGTGAACCTTGCATTATTACCACAGGACCAATAAAGCTGGGCAGTGGTCCTACCATTCACTATCTGTTAAGTTATGGGACTATTTGTTAAGGCCAAGAACACAGAATACATGGAGCTAATGGTTCTGATAGACTAAGTGCTGCTCTGGTAAAGAAAGCAACACTGCTAACAGCTTTTAGTTATACCAGAAATGACCTCTGCAGCCTTCTGAGCTGTCACCTACTCAAGCATTTTGTACAGAAACCAGTTAGCGAAGTGTGACCCAAGGCCATTACACATGCCCAAAACACATCTGTGGGAATGCTAATACTAGATGTCAGCAAGCTGTCAACAACTGCTCTTCAGGACATCAGAGCAGCTGCATTACTTCACCTGAATGGATCAGAGAGAACAAGATCTCAACCAAAAAATCTCAGTCTATCAAATGTAAAATGGTAACTACTTTAAGGCAAGCTGCTAGAATCTATCTCCTGTCAGCCTGATTGAACAGGATGTCTATACAACCACTGCTAGTCTCGAAATCATACATACTCAGAATGCTCTGGTGAATCAAAACAGACCATTCTACCCTTTAGAGTAATTGAATTATATTCATATTCATGTGCACATAAACTTTTAGAAGTTAATAATAGTATTTCCACATATAATATACACTTGCAAAATATATAACATATGCAAAAATGAAAAGTTCAAGGTGTCCATTATTTGCTATGTACCAATTACATTGTGACACTACATTCCAGCACTTCCGATACAAGAAATAACTTTCACTCTCAAGTAAACACGTACCTGTATGCGTGTTGAGGAAAAAGAGGGAAAAGGAAGAAAGAAATGGTCATAGGTTTTTCTCCCTGGTTAGCACTATTTTCATACACATTCCCCATCTACCCAATTGATATATCTTACTTAGAAGTAGTTGCTCCTCCAATCAGCAAAGGAATCTTTATTGCCAATCTCTCCATTTCCTTGGCGACAAAAATCATTTCATCCAAAGAAGGGGTGATGAGACCAGACAGGCCAATTATATCTGTTGCAAATTTACAAACATATACACAAAAGGTTTAGCAAATCCATTCCAGCATTACCTATAAATTATTACAGGAAGCATTTAATTTCTATCTTCACACATCAGATAAAAAATAGTGAAATCGAAAGCATGGTAATCTCTAGTCTAGAAGCCAGGTTTCACTTAATTAGAAAGTAAAAGCTTTCCAAGAATGAAAGTGATTCTGAATCCCCAGTTTAAGACATTGTCAAACAGTCTTCCCAGCTGCTGAACACCTACTGCTCTAGTTTCACAATAAATATACAATGCTTCTGATTAGCAAACTTCAAACCTCAGAAGACAGGCACAGAAATTATAACATCTGCCCTTCGAAACAGCAAATGCTTTCAAACTTCACCACCTCTGATCTATACAAATCTTTTCCAAGATGCAATAGACTGTTTCACAGAAACTATAGCTTGGTTCAGAAAGAAAGTTCATTTTTTATTAGAACAACTCATTTTGTTTTTCACACTCCTTGCTTTAGCAGGCTGAATGCCAAGTTCTTCTACTTATTTAAGATCCAACACAAAGTTAGTTAACCTTTCCAATTTTCCATTTATCTATCTGTAAAACAAATACTAAAACATCTCTCCTGTTTTAATGCACGTTTTCAGTTCCTTGGTCTAAGTTTCACAGAAGTGCTAAATACTAAATACTTGCTACTGTTAACACAAAAGTTTTGATTTACTTGAAGGTAATCTGACCAAACCATAGACAGCATAGAAATGCAATGAGTAGCCAAAAAAAAAAAAGCAAGTGGGGTTTAAAATTAAATAAGCCAGGAGTACTAATGAAATCTCTCTATACCTGCTTTGTTCTCAACAGCAGCTCTCAATATCTTATCACATGGAGTCATGACTCCTAAATCAATAACTCTGTGAAAAGAAGTGAGATGACACAAGATTCTTTAAAAAAGTAGTCAAATAGTTCTGTTAAAGGCCAAACATATTGCTCTTAAAATAAATAGCTAACCTAATATTGAAGTCAGAATTGAGATTGTGTTTCTCTCAAGACCTCAATTGGGAATTGCAATATAAGAAACACCTGTGGGTCTGGAAAAATTTTCAATAGAGTTCCAGATGACACAGTTGATAAGAAAATTCATGTGCAAGAGGGTGGTTTTGTTTTCGAGTAATTTTTTTCATTTGAAGTCATTTAGGCAATACTAAAAGATTTTGTGTATCTTATGTCAGGAACATAAACTGATTCACATCAAGTTTCTTTTGTCTTACTAAAGCCTATATTTCATGAAATGAGACACTGCACTTCCCTTGCTAGCATTCTATTCCTATTAGCCCTAGCCACTGTCAAGGTTGGTTGTGTTTTGTTTTTTTTTTCAAAGTGAGCCATGCCAGCCTGCTGGCTTCATTCAGTCTCACTCACGTCCATGGTGACAGAAAGCACCGTGGCTTCAGTTCGCTTCAGTTCACTACGTTTAAAAAAAATAAAAGCTCAAGAAAGCAGCTGAATATACTGCATATACACAACACTGGTACTTGCTTCAGCCCTTTGTGTTTTAAAACAAGAGACAATTTGGCTCTTTTTTAAAGAACAAGTTACAGACAAGTCAAAAACAAAACAAAACGAATGAGTGGTAAGACAGTTCCAAAGCATTCAGTTCTGCACAACATTTGACAGACACTTGACAAAGGACTCATGGAAACGACCATTCATTCCAACACTGCTGTCAACCCTGCATTACGCACACAGGAGTTGAAAGCACTGACTTCTCTTGAAGTCGCAACTTTTGAAACACAGAATTAGGATTAGAATCTCATCTCTATTTAAGAAAACATACCACAGTGAGTTTAAAACCTTGTAGTTAATGAATAGCTTGGAAAACATACTAAGAGGTTCATTAGAATGTTCCAAGACTTGCTTTTTCCTAACACGCCACAAAGCACACAGGCAGTCTTGCCTAATACAGTTATCCTGTGTTTTTTTCAGTTTTTTTCCAGGTATTATGCTTCTATGTTTAAGACATTAAACTTATATTTAACTAATATTACGTGCAAAAACTGATGTTCTGACCTATATTTCAGTCCAACTTTTTTCATCTCAGATGCCAGTTTATTAGGGTATTACGGAAAGATGTTACATTCCCTCTTACCTCCCCATTAGTAATAGCTGTTATGATACGTGTTCCCTACTACAGCTAGGGTAACAGGCCAGTTCCCAGTAAATGCCCACTCTAACTATTATCACCACAGCTGCAGCTAGCCTAGTATAAGAGTTAGCTAGCCTTACACAGTTACGTTCCCAGCTACCTAGTTTTAGTCTCTTTACCTGAAGTTGTTGCAGCCCAGAACAACTCCCACAATGTTCTTGCCGATATCATGTACATCGCCTTTCACAGTTGCTAGTACTATTGTACCATTGTAAGGATCCTGAAAGTTGAGCAAATAACACACAAGTTAAATTACTCAGAAGCCTCAGCATTCCCTCAGTATCAGCAGAGGTAATATATCCAATATTAAAAGCTATTTTAAAAGATACAGGTAATAAAAATTCACACAAGAAATACTCATGCAAATCAAGCACATGCTATTCATCTATATACATTTAAAAAAACAACAAAATCATGAAAAAAACACATCTGAATAGCACTCTATGTAGTGCAATAACTGAACTCCTCTGTTCCTCACCAATAAACAGTTTAAATATTTAGAACAATAGGGTAATGAAGGCTCATGATCACATGCCTGGTCATGCATCAAATGTAATCTTCCAATGCAACACTGAGAGGACTGACAGGAATTAGGAAAAGCAAAAGAGATTAATTTTTTATGCAACAAAAATAGCAAGGAACACATTTCAATGTGCTCATTAGGCTACTTCAGACTGCCCAAGCTGAACAAACAAGCTGGAAAAAACAATCTCCTTGAAGAAGGGAAGGTGTACCGCCACAGACTGATCCTAGGTCACACAGCATTCAGCCCTGACAGAGAGGCCCTGCCAGCAGCACAAAGGCCGAACTTCTCTGCTACAATTCTCCAGCAGGACATGGCCATTTGTGATACGTTTTTAGTGGTGTCATTAGTGTTGCCATTTGGAGCAGCTGCCACGTTTGAGCTGGTGCAGGATGAGACACAAGTAACAGACCGCCTGAATTGCACAGAATCTAAATCAAGTGGAAACATGAGCACATTCTGTTTTCAAACTACCACTTTTCTAGTCAGTATCTCATCTCCTTGGCAGATGGCAGAACTGGTGGGGGAGAAGACCCTTCTACAAAGCATGTTGTATTCCTTGACACTATCAGGTAGCTCTCTACTTCATGAATCTACATTGCCTTCTGTAATTGCAATTTTCTGGGGGAAAAGAAATCTTTACATATTACCAAGAGCGATACCAGCATTTCCCATGGTCCTAACACATTTGTTAGGACCCTGGGAATTCTCACCAATGCTGCTGTTTACTAAACATTTTTTACTATCATCTCCCCAGTGTTCCTGTTTTATAAAAGATCAGGAAACCGAGAAAGCGAAAAGGAGGCAAGTCAGCCATCCCTGTGCAATCAAAAATGTTGCATCTGAAAATAAATTTCTAGAACATAAGAGAAAACGAGAGACATTAATCAACAGCTGGGAGATGAAAAAAGTTGTCCCCATTAACAACTGATAATTTAGCTAGCAACTGATACAACAAGTTTAAAAAAAAAAAAAGGATTTATACATGAGAGGGAAAATGTGTGCTGAGCAGCAAACAATGTGGGCCAGAGCACACGGTATTTTAAATAAACCCTATTTAGGGCACACTGTGATTTCAATTGTCTCAAGCAAGGAGGTCCTCAAGTTCTGGGCACACATCCAAAGGGCTTCTTTTTTAATCTTGATAGAGATCCACAGCCACAGCTTTTTATCCTCAATGTAACTAATCAACACTTTGCATTTCCTGGCAGTCTTGGACTAAAACGGTCCTGGAGGTTACAGTAGCCTGGGTAACATCAGACAGATCAGCTACCAGAGCCTGCAAATCATTTTCTTCTGAGTCCACATCTAAATCTGGAGATAAACGCAGCTGATTCTTCTCTCTCTCCAATTTTCTCTGCAGTGACAAAAATATTCACAGGGGAAGACCAAACCCTTGCCCATCAGAAGGTGGAGAAAGCAGGAGGACAGAGGCCCTACTTTTTCCCTCCTGCCCTCTTCAGTCACACACAATACCTCACAATCTCTTGCTATATTTTTGAGGACCTCCCAGATTCCGTTTCCCATTTTTTTAGCCAGAGAACTAAGTGCCACAGTAGGTCCTAATTCCCTGCCCGTGGAGGCAATAGGGTAATGATTTTCACTGACTTCAAATATCCCCAGAACAAGCCAGAAGGTGCCAAGTACCAGCATTGTCATCTGCATTAAAATAAAGAACAGCACGAGCAGGAGAGAGATGACGCATAGAAAAGTGACTCATGACCGCAAGAGAACAGATCTGCTTGATGTATTAGAGAGAAGACACCATCTTTACATCCAGAAAAAAGACTAGGCATTCTCCTTCCATTGAAAATACACAGGATTGATTATCAGGTCATTTTTCTTTCTAAAATGTTAGTTGTATTCGTTTACATTTATGTTTGACAAGCACTCAACAGATCCACAGCAAATGGAAAGATATACTGTAAAATGATTTCAATGGAGGAATTAGGAACCATTCAAAAAACCACAGAAAGAAAGCCAAAGAAAACACATAAATATCCTCTATTCTCGAGACTCTGCCATTCTTCGTCTTTTTTGTGCTAAATACTAGATTATGATAAAAGGTATTGCTGCTGAGAACTCATGAAGACAATGTAATGTTCCACAGGACTAGAGACGAGTTACTGCACATTAAACATAAATTTCGTAGTCTGACAAAGTCGAGAGTGGAAGAAAAATATTTAACAACCAAAACTGCACCTATCACATAAATATAGTAAAACAGAGATTAGTATTTGAAGAATGGATTTTGTCCATTTCTTCTGAACTCTTTTCTACTGCATACGATCTTGTTAGTACAGAAAAACAAGGGATGTCATGTATCTTTGTGTTCCAGTGCTCCTATCACATACTCCATTAATCAAATTTGGAAGAAATTACTTTGAGTATATGTACAGGTAGTTGACAAAACTTTTCTCACAGAGAAATCGCCACCTGTCAGCTGTCAAAAAGGAAATGCTATGAAGGAAATGCCCACAAGAATCTGAAAATCATTTGGTATATTCAACAGCAACCTAAAATTATCTACAATGCATAAGGATGATATTAAGGGAGGGGAGAGAGTATGTGGAAGAATAGGAGTAGGATTCAAGACCAACTGACAAATTGAATAAGCAATCTAAAAGCAGTAAAATAGTATTCAGTAATAGGACTGCCAAGCACAGCATATAGCAAAGAAAAAAAAGAAAGAAAACCTCAAATGGGGAATAGTTTATAAAACAACGTAAATGCAAGACTTATTAGAGGGCAAAAGTGATCTTCCAAGTCAATACGGAAGCCAAAAGGCCCACTGCTGCAGAATGCCAGATACTTGGGCACTGGCAAGGCCTCAGCTAGACACAGGGCTGGCTGGATGCCCTCCTGAAGCTTCTCCACGTAGTAAGTCACTGAAAAAAAGAAAACTTAACTTTCACAGGCAATATACTGTTATGCTTCAATACCATTACATTTTCTTCCCACCACAGTCTAACTTAAGTATCTTCTCACTGAAATTTAAGCCCATTTACTCTTGATAGGATGCAGAAAAACTTTACTCCTTTATTTTCTGCAGGTATGTCTAGAATATGAAACTAATGGTACATGAAGTGAAGGCAAACAAATACAACCGAACTCCCACACTTTCATTGCAGATTACATTGTCTACACTTCTGATCATTCTTAATGCTCTTTTCTGAGACCCTTTCATTAGTTCATGTATTTTCCTTGAGTACAACTTTCAAAATGGGATACTGCTGACCCGTGTCCTATCAATAGGCTGAGTGCTGGATGGAGCAGAGAAATCACTGTGTATTACACACATTTATAAGTTCTAGGTTGTTATTTTGTGGGCTTTTTTTTGTTTGTTTGGTTTCCCAGTCATAAGACACTGAGATCTATATGCTATTCATAACAACCACAACCCTCTCTGGAAGCTACTACCTACTCAGTTATGACCAGTCTTTTATTTGTGTCATTTGTATATTTCTGTTTCTATGCTATTACTCTGCATATCTCCTATACTGTAGCACAAGTGGTATTCAGAAACTGAGGGAAAAAATCATGTATGAAAAGAAGACTATATTCAGATCCTGTTTTTCATAAAACATTTGTCACCCACAACTTGGTCACGGCTACACATATAACGAGCATACTATTCTATCATAACAAAAGGTGTTAAAACATATCTATTAAAAAAAGAATTGGTTTGTTTGGTGGGAGAATGGTGGGGGAAGAGCTGAAAAAAAAGAAACACACTAAAAGGCTTGAACATTCAAAAGCAAGTTCTAGAGTTTACCAAGGGCAGAAGTAGTAGCATCAATTGGCATAATTTGCTACAATCTGTGTTAAAAATGCTATAAATAAATAATACTACAATTAAATGTCTACAAAAGTACAAAAAGTAAGTAAGACCAGAATCAAAGGCCTACAAAAGCTTTTAGCATCATGAAACTTCTGACAACAGGTTAGGCACACACCAAGCAAAGTTTCACAAAGTCTGCACTTCGTACATTTCAGACCAACTACAAAATTAAGCCAAAATGTCAGTTTCCATATGACTGGATCAACTCTTCAGCATAAAAGCTGAATAAATGTCATTAGCAAAAAATAATTTCCTTTTTTTTTTTTTTTTTTTGTCATGGCATGCTACAAAAGAGTTGCTGCATAAAGAACTGTCTTGCCTCTTCTTCTGTGCTGCCCTGTTCAGTTCTCCTTTCCTCTCTTTCTTTTTCCATATAGGGAATAAGGTGGCCAACTGCTTTCTTCATAACTCGCGCAGATTTTATCACCTGTACAGATAAATGGAGGAGGAAAAAAACAATAATAAAGATCAGATACAGGAATAATCTAAAGTTCTCATAGCTTTCTTTTAAACCCATTCAAACAATCAACAAAACTCATTTGCAAACCCAGCTTCCAGCTTTATAGGGCATTCTTTAGCAACAGGCTGCTGGCCCTATTGGGCTAATGGCCTACCTATGATACTTGCTTTCACAATGCAAACCTTTGGATCACTCACTACTGAATGAAAATCTACTAACAGGCCCAGACTTAGAAGGTACTAACCAGAGCAGCCTGATTGTAAGCAAGTGATATTATTTGTTTTTTTTTTCTTCTTTTGCTCTTTCCATGCGTCCAGATTTAAAACTACATTTCAAATAAAGCAAAAACACTCAGAAAGAAAGGAAAGAAATATATAAAACTATATAAAGAAATTCAAGTTCCAAAGTACAGAAGAAATAAGGCCACTTCCTAGCACTATCAGAATTTTCACAATTCGAGAGCTGTATCTGAAAATGACAGACAGCATAGAATGCTTTGGCTACATTTTACAATGTTAGTTTTTGCCGAGTCAGGAAGTATATGACGTCATGTTCTCTTACCTGAGGCAGAAACATCTTCCCAGCACCAAAAAGATCACCAACAATTTTCATGCCATTCATCAAAGGTCCTTCAATTATATTTAGAGGCCTAGGATATTTTTCCTGATTTAATCTCGCTTCTTCTGTATCTGCAGTGACAATACTTCTCAATGCCCTGGGGGTAGGGGGGGTGGGGGGGGTGGGGGGAAGTAAAAGCTTTTATCTTTCTAAAAATACAACTTAGATTTAGTTGTCTTCATGCAAAAAAAAAATCACAATCAATGTACAGTTTAGATATTACTACTCTAAGAATACCTCAAATGTGTATTTAAAATAGCTTTCTTGAGAAATGAAAAACCATAGCTTTGAGGAACAAAGTTATTCAAATTAATAGTCCCCCAATATTAGTGGGTCTGTTTGTTTTTCAACTGTCATAACAGAATCATGCATTTACACGAGGACAGCTCCCTCAGCACTAATGTTACCCAGTGCAATACCGTTAAAGAACAAAATACAACAACAAAAAAGAACACCACACAATACACTGGAAAGTAAAACATGGTCCACCCACACTACAAGAAAAAACATAAAGGGTCAAAGACTTCATTCAGCTTGTGAAGCTTAAAAAAAATCACCACAATTCTCTGTTACTATATTTAATTAATGTATTTAATTAGTAAAGTATTCATTATTAATTTATTTTTTTTTTAAATAGCAGCAGAGGAATTTTTAAGCCAAGGTGGCTATTATAGTTTAAGAGCTGGAATTATACATCTGTTTGGGCAGGACAATTTTCTGCACAGATTCACCTTTATGAGAGCATATTCCAGCCTTTCTCCACGGAGCTTTTCCGCCATTCATCAGTATGTACCACTTTCCTTCCTCCTTGGGCATGATTCTGAAAAGAAAAAGATAACCATAGGAGCTTGCCAGCACAAGAATTACAACTATGGACTTTACTTTTAGAAAAATGAAGATAATTAAGTACTGATCCACAAAATAATTTTAGATTATTCTAAAGGTTTTTGAGGCGTATTTTTAATATTTATACATGCAAATCACATTGCAAACACGTGATGTACTGTAGACACTTAGTAGGTCTACATCACAGAGAGTACTTATTTCAGTGAAGACAAACAAGAAAAAAAAAAGAGGGAGCAGTTCTAATAATTTTCACACTCTTAAAATGATGAAATGACTAATCCTCAGGGTTTTACTTCTGGGAACATAATTTAAATTGATTCTGGCCCACACACTAAACTCCATTTTAAAATTCTAATTAATTTGGCACTAATTCAGTTACTGCTGGAGTAGGTTATATTATTCTTTATCACAGATGTTTTCAATCAGAAGGCCTATGGAACTACTGTTTGCCTTGCACATAGACAGGCTCAAACCCTCTCACATACTCTCTTTGCCTGATACTCCCCATCTCCCTTCTCGTTGCTACGAATGCAAAGGCCAAAGGCCTTCACAATGCAAGAAAGCTCACAAGCACCCAACCCAGGAAGGCTCATGGAAAAATACACTATCCATTACTTCAACCACCACACTTCAGGCAAGTCATTTCTTTTTGTCCCTCAGTTATGCACATAATCTGATGCCTTTCAGTCCCAATGAACCTTCTATACTCATGAGTACTCACCTGTACTTTTTAAAGATAAAGCCATGAGAAAAAAAGTCATGGAAACTAGATCTCACCCAGTAGAACAGAAATCTGAACAAGTCTTCAATTATACGAATGTTAGCTAACTTCACAGCTTCTCATTACCAAACCTAATTCCACTCATAGGTCCAGTTTGTAAAAAGACAATGAAAGGAGGAATGTGTTGACCACAGAGATGCTAGTCTATATCCTTAGGTGCATTTAAAAAGCCAACTGAACACATCCATGAGCAACCTACTCTTTCTGACTCTGCGCTAAGCAGGGGCATTGAACTAAAAGGTCTCCAGAGGGCCCTTCTCACTTCAGCCCTTCTGTGATTCTGTGAAAAGGTATGAAGTGCTCCTGAACCTCTGGCCACAGTCTTCAGGAAGGGAACCATTCCAAACTGAAAAGAACCCATGGAACTGTAAGGCGGACAATGCAGAGACCAGACCACAGTGGCAAACACTATATGCAGACCATTAAAACAGGATGATGATATTGCATGCCAAGGCTGAGAAAAAAAAAAAAAAGGCTTTAGAAGTACAACTACCACTGCCATAAATGGGAAGATGTTTGCAGATATACACTTCATGGAAAATGTCTTTTAATCTCGAACTTCAGACAAAATTCATCTCCTAAATCACAAGGATTAAGTTCTTCACTCTCCCAAAATACCTAGCATTCAAGCAACTGGCAAGGTATGTTACTATCACCTGAAGGAACAAGGAGGGCACTCTAACAGAGGTGCAATACTTGAAATGGGACTGCATATTGTATGTTCTTTGTGCAGAATAAAATAAAAACAACATATGAACTTACTGACTAATGAGTGCACTTTTGTACTAAAAGAAAGCCTGTAGACAAAAGAACTTAGAGCCATTCAGTTTCACTAAATCAGAGGAAAATCTGAATAAATATTTTGAAATATGCCTCCTTATGGAATAATACGCCTCATTAGCTGTAAGTGACCACCTATTTGGCCACTCACATTTCTCCCGAGCTGAGTGAGATGAAACCCCGTCAGGATGCTTACCTCCAGTAAAACCCTGAAAGTTGCAGGTTTTGCTAGGATTTTAACTTTTAATAGAGCTTTTAAAAGTGTTCTGAATCAAGAGAGTCTCTTTTGAAAAGATTCCAACATTTGGAATATTAACAATGGCTTCCCAACTTCTAGACCTAGGAGTTGATTCACATCTCTAATTTCATGCTCCATTTAGATTCACATTCTGCTTTCTGTGGAAACACTGCTTAAGCATTCCCTTCTTCTAATTCCCTTTCTCTTGTAGTTCCTCTCCACGTAACCCTGACTACCCTAAAACTCTTACACAGACAAGATCTCTCACAGGTGAATTATGAGCACCATACAAAATAGCCTAAGCACAAGGGATAGGGAGAATCTTCTTGCACTGGTTTTCAACATGCTGCCATTGTTCCTAAATATCAGGCACCACCATAGTACAAATTACAAACCAGAAATATAGAAATAATACTACCACGAAATACAAAAGAAGAGGACACTTGCACACTTAAACCTAAGAATCCATCTCTCACTCAGAGATTTTTGCTGCAGGTTCAATTCAGAACAGGATTTTGCCAGTCATTTTATGGCTGATAATCTGGAAACCTTCAGGTGTGTAACCTGTGTCTTTTACCACCACCACAACAGGATTTCAAAAACATTTGACAGCAGATCCCCACTCTCACATGAGTTATGTAACTGGAAGCCAGGAACTTCACCTTTTACATACACTCCAAGCAAGCCATCACCACTAGAGAGAGGGGTTTCCTCTTTGCCTCCCACAGCACACTTGCCTATTATGCTTCATCTCCAGGATTTGCTTTGGTTAATTTGGTTGGCCTATTCCCATTTTGTTTCTTTGTTTTTACTTCTGTTAAGGGAACCCCTATGCAACTTTTTCTCCTGAATCATCAGAAGAACTCTGTTCCAGGATCTTTTGGGGCAGCTGCAAAACTGGACAGACTCAGTCCATTAGAGATCACATTTTATTCTGTATTAATAACTAACTACTTGTAGTATCATTAGTAACTTCCAACACCCACCTTTAGGTGGACACACATGCATTTTATAGGCTGTTCCTCCCTATCATCAACAGGGAGGTGTTAAAGCCCAGGTGCTAAGCTAACAACTCTCCAAGGCTTAAAATTTGAAGTTACCTGAGCATAATGTAAAAGTTTCTCTGTCGCATCAGGATCTTTGTTCCAGATTAGATTCTCACATAGCTGTAGCAACTCCTTGTGGATATCATCATATACTGGCAGATTCCCAGCATTCACAATTCCCATGTCCATGCCATACTGGAAAAAACAAAACACAAAAACAACCACTATACAGAATCCCCTAACCAGGACTGTCAGATACAGCACTCCATCGGCCAAGCACAAATGTACAGAGGCCAAACATGTATCATACCTTAATTGCATGGTAAAGGAACACTCCATGCATTGCTTCCCGAATGGCATCCATTCCTCGAAAGGAGAAAGACAGATTGGAAAGACCTCCGCTTATCTTAGCTCCTGGCAGTGTTTCCTGTGAGAATTGCACACAAATTTTAGAAAAGGGCTTTCCAAAAAGAAAACTTAAGCAAAGCATTCAGTCCATAAAACAGCTGGCCCTGAGCAGCGATGAATTGGCTATGCATCCCTTCTCTCCTCCTTGTTCCACATCCTTCTAATCATTCAAATTCATGAAAAACAATTCAAAATTCTGTAGAAAAAGCTACAAATACAAGGAACAATGCATCCTAGCTGTATGCAAACAACTACTATGGTTCCCACTGTCATTGGTGCTGTTCTAACGCATAGGTCCTCCCCTAGCAGGATTCCAGATGTTCCCCCTGCAGATTCATTGTGGGCCTTCCATCCCCAAAACATGCTCCTCCTCTGGATACAGGAGCAACCTACCTGCCTGCTCCCATGACTCAGGAGCAGGCAGTAGCTGAGCTGCTAACCTCAAGGGTGCATATTCCCATCCTAAAGTCCTGTGGTGACAAGATATCCTGTGTGGATGTTCAAGCCCCAGACTGCTACTGACAGAGCACCTCCAGATCAATTAAGTTGCCTTGTGAAATGCAACAGTACAGCTTACTTAGCTGTATTCAGGTGATGCCTTTCATTGCTGTTCCTCCTTGCAAGTATTTTAGCTAAATAAAAGGTCAAGTTATAGCACAAACCCATCCACAGTAACTGAAATTACGTTAATTTAAAAGGACAGCTTTCACAAGCCTTCAAAGAGATCCTTTTGGCCATAACACTGAATGTGACTGTTACCTCATTTAATTAATATAGTATACTTACATTAGAGTTAGCAGGTTGAAAAATATTTATAGAACTACTCAAAGTTCTACTGGAAACACAGCAATACTGGGAAATGTCTGCACTTCAGAGGGAAAGTCCCCTTGATAATTTAAAATACCTATTATTTTACTGCAGTGCTTTGTTGGTGGTGGTAGTCTTTGTTTGCTTTCCTTTTAAATAATCCCAATAAAATACTTGGAGTTAAAGTAAACTTACAACTCACTTTTATGACTTTAGTAGCATTGATAAAATTCATAGCATATAGGTTATGTTCTTCCATTCCAGTCCCTATGGTCAAAATATTAGGGTCGAATATTATATCATTTGGATTGAAGCACACTTTTTCCACAAGTAGGTGGTAAGCTCTGGAACATATTGCAATCTTGGTTTCTGTTTCTGTTGCCTGGTGAAGAAAAAGAATTCTGACATGAAACTTACACAAAAAATAAAGCCCCCAGAAATTATTTACAATTCCACCAAATCGAGACTGAGGAATCCCAGTCTGAATGATGAATGACTGGAATCCCAGTCTGAATGATGAAAAGATCATATGCAATAATTTTGTATTAAAAACACCACTTCCACCACACATGTATTTGGAGTTTTGATTCAACTCTAAAAATAATTTTGTTCCTCAACAATCCACCACCCTATGCAAAGTTTTAATATGCATTTTTTGAAAGAACTAAATGAATTCACAGAGGTTCCACTTGCATGCAGAACTCAGTTTCTGGACTAAAAATATTTTTTATCAAGGAGGAAATTGTTCAACATGTCTGAATAGCAAGAGAGACACGCTAGCAGAGCTATACTTGGAGCAGAACTTGAATTCCTCAAACATGAGAGCAGCGTAAGAAATGCTCACATATCAGGGTCAAAACTATTGCTAAGACTATATATAGACCTCTTTAAATCACCTGTGCCAATGAAACAAAGCATTACACTCTAGAAGAAAATGACCTCCTTTAACAAACACTCACCTGACCCACTTCATCAAAAGCCATGACAACCACAGCTGCTCCATACAACTTAATTTTCCTTGCCTTCTCCAGAAAGTCGTCTTCACCTTCCTTCAGACTGATGCTGTTTACAATGCATTTTCCTTGGCAACACTTCAAACCTGTTTCAATCACTGAAAAATTTGAGGAATCAATGCATAACGGCACCTGTAAAAAACAGAGAAGTGAGCAAAGGGATACATACATGTTATGAGTTAAGCATTCCACATGTTGCTTGCCCATTTGGACATAAAAATGCAAACAACATTTAGCATTATTTATGAATAAAAAGCTTTCAGATGTTTTTCTGTAGATTCACTTTGCTTTAAACTCAAAACCCAGAGCAAATTTAACGCAAAAGCTCGTATGGCAATTCCATTACATATCATAGAGACCTCTGTTTCTCCCCGTACTATCTTGGATTTCTGGATGAGATGCTCACTTTCAGAGAACGCACTCTGCAGAACCATCTTTTAAAACCAGCCTATATCAATAGCAATTCTAAGTTTTGTGGAAAGCAATACGGTTATACACTGCCAATATATAGATATGGCTCATAACTGCTGCAAAAGGAACCTATACTCAGTTTTTCTAACCAATGAAAAAGAATAACAAATTTTGCTGAAATCAGGTACAGACTGTTAAAATCTCTGTTCCCTCCAACGGCCTTCTCTACTACAATACCTTTTCCCCATTAGGTAACACCTACATCTGCTTGTTAAGCATCTGAACTGGTTACTAAATAAATCAATATCAAAATTTCTGAAAGGCAGTTTCCAACTCAATAAAGTGTTCCTTTTTGTGTTTTGGAAGGACTCAGTTACAACCTTTGCAATATCAGGTTCTGAAGAGATCAAGTTACAAAATCTGGTCATTGCAGCAGGACCATCCAGCATCCCATCATCCATATTGATGTCGAGAATCTGGGCCCCCATCTCAACTTGCATTTTGGCTACACTCAGGGCTTCCTAACGAACAGATTCAAAACCAAAAAAAAAAAAAAAAAAAATCAGTCAGCAGAAAACAGCCTAGTCATTCTCACATAAAATTTCACCTCTCCAAAATAACTGTGTAACCCTACAAACCAACAAAATAAACACTGGAAAGTTCAAAGGACAGTCCTTAAAAGAATAAAGAAATGGTTCGTGATATATGGCAATGTACAAAAGTTATTAATACAGCACAAATGATAATTATTTTATTCACAAAAATATGACACCATAGACCTAGCATGACACTGATTTTAGACAGCTGGTCATACACATAAATAAAAGAGCTAAGATTTGCACAGTAACAAGGACTTGTGATTGCCATCATTACAGGAAAACAGTCTCTATGATGGTATGAAATAAGGGTCTGGCGTCACAAGCTATGTGCTTTTATAACACAAAGTACTTTATTTTTGGAAGTTGTTTGGCATTTTTTCCAGCTGCAGAATAATCACCAAGTACTAAGAAACTAAAGCTTTCCCTCCAGACCAGGTAATTATTTAACACCCATATCTGCTCCCTTTCTCTTTTTTGTCACTCTGTCAACTGACAAGACAAAAAAAAAAAAAAAAAGGTTTTAGTTGCTCATGGTTGCAAACAACCTGCCTGGCCTTTAAAGCTTTCTTTATTTAAGAAGTCTACATAGGTCTTGCCTCATGACCTGCAAGTGCTTAAGAGTCAGACTTCCTAACAAACAAAGGCTTTAATTTTGACTGCATCAACAGCAGAGCATGCTTTAGGACAGAATCTCAGGTAACTGAGAATCTCCTAGATACAGCACAGATTAGGACAATTTCTAAACCACTATCCATTGTATAACTTAATTTAAAATAAAAAGTCATATTTCCTATAACACCTATCAAAAAAGCCCTTGTGAAACTATTATTGCACATTTATTAGGAGCTGTGAGAAAATAAGTTCTCCTTTTCTTACTCTTGTAGAATAGTGCTTTTTGCTAGCAAAACAAACTACTAATAACACAATGAAATGGAGCAATAAAAAAATAGCATTATCTGTTAAGATTACTGTTAAAAGGCATACTTCATAGTTGCCTGCCATGATGAGTTTAGCAAACTTCCGTGATCCTGCAACATTACAGCGTTCACCGATATTAACGAAGTTGGTATATGGCCCAATCCTGAATGGCTCCAGACCTTAAAAAGATTTTTTTGAACATTTTTGTAAAAACCGAAAACAGAATAAAGCACTTTTAAAGTTGTGAAATAGAAGTCTCTATTACTTTATTACTCTACTTTAAGAATAGTGATTCTTCAGCACACCAGGTCACTTGAGTAACTAGCAATGAGATGCAATGAAACAACTTCCAACACATGCCAAATGTTTTTATGCTTCCTCAGTAAGGGTCAATGATTTACCCAACTGGCAAAACATAACAACTAAATTTGTCCAATTAAAATGACACGAAGCTACAGTTCTCTACACATCTATGTGCAAGCACATACACACCTTCTTCTCAATTTCCAACTATGTTATCTCATGACTACCACCACCAGAGAAAGAGCCCACTGACCTGACTGACAAACAAGGCATACCTAAGTTCTGAGAGACCAGCCAAGCAGGACCCTCAGGCAGCAGGCACCTCAGAGGCAAACAAACCTTATAGCCGAACAGAGTGGGCTACGGCATGAAATTATGAGTCAACCATGATTTAAACAGTTTATGCTAAACTGACTTGAGATATGAAATACCAGCCCAAAAAGAAGGCACTGTTTTACTTGTAGACTTAAAGGAAAGCCTGACTTAGTAACATACAGATCCAGACTTAGCTAAAACAAAAGATGGTCTAGATCTAGATGTGTTGCTGGAACACTATCCCAGTACAACTGTATCCATATCTGAGGTAACACAGGGCAGCTGTCTCACAGCAGGTGAACAAAGATCTCTTCCCAGCTCTGCCATCAACTGCAGTGAAATTACCTGATCCCTGTGCTTAACTCTCCCTCACTGCAAAGTAAAGATACTCAACCACTACAAAGTATTTAAGATTTGTTGAGTAAAATATGCCAGTTCAGTTATATTACACAAGATGTAATACAGTGTTCCACTAATCCTTCAGCCAAGTAAGATTTTGATAAACTTACACATTAATAAGCTTGCTGGATTCAGGTAGAACCAGAAAGTCATAACACCATTCTGATCAGCAGAAAACATTAAATAAATTTATAGAAGAAGGCTGCATGAGGTATAAAGCTCAACCTGTTACACTCTGTTTTACCTGAAAGCAGCATATATCCTTGAGAGAGAGAAGGTGGAACACGAGGCTTACATGATCTCACAGCTTCAGCAATCTTCCTGTTACAGAAAGAGCAAAGTAAAGAGGAAAGTTTTTGATCAAAATTAAATTACTCCAAACAAGATTCAAACATAATATACTAGACATATACCTACATAACCAATTTAGCCCCAGAGCAGACAAGACTAGTTAGTACTTTGTGTGGCCAAAACCAAAAACATATTCCTAGAAGATTGTAGCCATTCGCAGGGAACATACACAAATGGAAGATTTATCAAATAGAGAATGCAAGATACTATGTCAATGGGATACTTGACGGATATGAGTACCAGTCCTCAACCACACTGACTTACCATATTCCTAATTACCAAGCTGTGCAATTGCTGTTTGCAGCAAAAGAAAAAAACAAAGAGCAAGCATTGCTCTTTGCTGAGATGGTCTTCTCAGATGCTGGAATGATTCATGATGTTCGTGAGCTATTATCTTTCCCTTTGTTCCACTCAGGAGTGATACATACTGTCTTCTCCACATGCTCACATACCACCTCTCCCCAGTTTGTATCACAATGAAAATAAACCATAAGGGCCCCTTCTCTTTTAAGCCTAGATAAAAAAAGGAAAGTTTTTCCACTGACCTACTTCTACTGAGAAAGTTGCAAAACACTCCTTCAGGCCAGGACTAACAACAGCTGTATAGTGCTCCCAGATCTCTTGCTTAGACATTCCCCGAATGCACCTCCATACTTCTCTTTCTTCTACCATCAAAGGAAACTTTAAGTTTTACCTTGTTGCTAAGATTGCCAGAAAGGGGAAAAATGCACAGAGTAAGGAAGCAGAGATGGCAAGTCTACTCTATCCAATGGTAAATAGGGAGGATTAATTCTGAAACAAACAATTTTGACATTAAAGCAGCATAGGTATAATCCTCGTTTGAACCATGCCTCTACTTCAAGATACACACAACCATGAAAGCCAGGTTATTTCTACTCCATATATTGCTGCTATTTTTGTTCAAGTGATCCATCTTTTCAGAAAACTTTAAGATAAGCCATGGAATATTGCTCCACAGAAGCAGCATGTCAATCACTTTCCAGTGCACCCTAAGTTGTAGCTCATTAGGTACCTGATGTGTGCTGGTGTAGTACCACAACAACCTCCAACTATGTTGACCAAACCATCCAGTGCAAAACTCTGTAAAAGGGAAGGAAATAAAATATTTCATTTTTTTTAATAAAGCCATCTGATATATACATTCTCTGTATGCTTAGCAATTCATGGCATCACAAGAAAAATAGTTTAAGAAGCAAGTACTATTTCTTCTCTTTTATTTCTTTTTTATTGTTTTGAGATGTGGATACCTACCTAAGGCTGATCAGCAATTCCAACACCTTATTTCGGGAAACTACATTTGAAACTGGCCTATTTTATACCGAAGCCCTAAATGAAAACCTGGATGAGTATCAAAGACCAGTCGTACTGTAGTATAAAAGGGAATTAGCATCCAGCAGACACTGTGTTCTTGCTGATATACCAGCCCCACAGTTCTGTCTTGCACAGATCAAGTAGCACTTGGAAGAACACCTTGCACTGGAACACCACCAGCTTCAGCCATTCTACACAAACAACTCTAAAATTCCAAGTTCATAAAAACTGCTCAGTTGTTTTATTTTTTTGAACTATTTCCAAATGGGAAAGTAACGATGTAGGAGTGCAAATGAGTAATATCCACAGACCAAGCGTAGGAAAGCTACCTAAGTGTAGGACACCGAAGTTATTAAGGTTTTCAGAGTTTCTTAAGTAGTTTTTCCTAACCTGGCATCTCAAAAGCACTATCATTCAGCAAAATATCTAAAAACAATCCAAATGACATATAGAGCCATCTCAAAAAAAGAAACAGTACTGTAACAAATACAAGCAAAGAGTTCCTGTCTACAAGTATGTCACGTGACACATTCACAAGAAATATTTCATACCTTTATATGCTTGGCAGTCACTTCTGGAGTTTCATCATAACTACCAAAAGTATTGGGAAGACCTTGAAAAATAATTTTCCTTGTATTATGATTTGTTAAAGCCCACAGGAAGAGTTAAATTACACGAAAGTCATATTTAAAGTAGCTACATTTGGATGAGGACTACAATGCCTCATCACCTTTGCAATCATTACTCAATACATTATTAATTACGCAAGAGAGCATTCTAGGTTCACTGTCACAGAACAACAGTCACTTTCAGCAGTTTATAAAACTCTTAATCTCATGTTCATGGTAGCAATAACCACCTTTTCAAGGTGGTTCAGCTCTTATTTCTGATGAGATGGAATGGTTATTATATTTCTTCTGCCCATAAGCACAGGAATACGCACAGACAACACACCTGCATTAGGGTAACAGATGACGTAGGCTTCTGTACATTTTCCAATTGTTTCAATGAATGGTCGCATTTCAACTGCTCCTAAAGCACAATTTAAGCCGATACTGTAAAATAATTTTTTAAGTTATTTTCAGATGAAAAACATCAAACAAAATGACACACAAAAAAACCAGAAGAATCTTAGTGGTAGATCAATTAACTCCCACAGTTATCCGTAACACAACCAGCCTGATCTCCCTTTTCTTTAATCACCATCAGCTAAGCAAACCTGTGCAAAAGGATAACCCTCAGGCAGAAAAGTGCAAGGGGGACTGGACTGAATTGAACTGGGAGCAGAAAATCAAAACTTTGGTTCAAAATCCATAAGAAAATTCTGAAAAGCATTCTGAAAGCAACTGCAGCAACACCATAACTATTTCCTACGTGCAAAAGAGAATACATGCAATGAGAATGACAGACTAAAAAGGAGCCTTGTTCCACAGGCAGAAGAAAGAAAAATGTTAGAAGAGCAAGGATTGCTTCAAGCCACTAACTCACAATTTTCATTAAAAATTATACATGTCAACCTTGGAAGACACAGAACGCATTTCTCAAGACACCAAAAAGCAGCACTAAGTTTGGGCAACTGATTTTGCTCAACATATCATCTCACATCGTTCTTTTCGGTGGTGCCCAGCGGGAGGATGAGAAACAACGGGCACAAACAGAAGCATAGGAAGTTCCATCTGAATATGAGAGGACACTTCTTTGCTGTGAGGGTGACAGAGCACTGGCAAAGGTTGCCCAGAGAGGTTGTAGAGTCTCCTCCTTTGGAAATATTCAAAACCCGCCTGGATGCCATCCTGTGCAACGTGCACTGCTTGACCCTGCTTGGCAGGGGCGTTGGACTAGATGATCTTCAGAGGTCCCTTTCAACCTTGGTCATTCTGTGATTAGTGACCTAGACAGTACTACAACAGAAGTCTTTCTGCATGAATAAACCTCTTACAATTTTACCACCATACAAGTTACAATCATGATTTCTTTCATTCAGCCACAGATAAAAAAATGTAACTTCTACTTGAAGTGTCTACATTTATATTAAAAATGAAAATTTCTCTTCCAGAAAGCATGTAGGAGATCTTTCACATGTGCCTCCTGATATCTCTGCACCATTCTAAAAAACATCTTATGAGCACTGCAAAACTGAAAAGGTGTTCACAGTGCTGCTGGAAGATGTTTAAAAAAAAAAAAAAAAAGATACCCCAGAAAGAGGAATAGACATATTTCCCAACCAAGTGAGCCAAAAGCTGCCTCAGTGGTAGCTCAGGTAATGAAGTGTACACGTGCCCACTCAGTTTTCCAGAGGTCAAAGCAATAAAGCCCTGCCCAGGACTGGGAACACAAAATCATTTTGACTTTTTCTGCCTCTAAGGAGCAGGCAGGGGCTCAATAACTTCACAGGTAATAGCAGTAAATATTTGCAGCCTGATTATCAGAGAATCATAGAATATCCCGAGTTGGAAGGGACCCATAAGGATCATCGAGTCCAACTCCTGCCACCACACAGGTCTGCCCAAAAGTTTAGACCATGTGACTAAGTGCACAGTCCAATCGCTTCTTAAATTCAGACAGGCTTGGTGCAGTGACCACGTCCCTGGGGAGCCTGTTCCAGTGTGCGACCACCCTTCCGGTGTCTCTTCCTGATGTCTAGCCTAAACTTCCCCTGCCTCAGCTCAACACCGTTCCCACGGGTCCTGTCACTGGTGATAACAGAGAATAGGTCACCTGCCTCTCCAATCCCCCTCATGACGAAGTTGTAGACTGCGATGAGGTCCCCCCTCAGCCTCCTCTTCTCCAGGCTGAACAGGCCCAGTGACCTCAGCTGCTCCTCATGTCTTCCCCTCTAGGCCCTTCACCATCTTTGTCGCCCTCCCCTGGACACTCTCCAACAGTTTTACATCCTTTTTGTACTGTGGTGCCCAGAACTGCACACAGTACTCGAGGTGAGGCCGCACCAGCGCAGAGTAGAGCGGGACAATCACTTCCCCTGACCGACTAGCGATGCCGTGCTTGAGGCACCCCAGGGTACGGTTGGCCCTCCTGGCTGCCAGGGCACACTGCTGGCTCATGTTCAACTTGCTGTCAACCACAACCAGATCCCTCGCTGCGGGGCTGCTCTCCAGCATCTTGTCGCCCAGTCTGTACGTATAGCCAGGGTTGCCCCATCCCAGGTGCAGGACCCAGTACTTGCTTTTGTTAAGCTTCATGTGGTTGGTGATCGCCCAGCTCTCCAAACTGTCCAGATCTCTCTGCAAGGCCTTTCCACCCTCATCTGAGTCCACAACTCCTCCAAGTTTGGTGTCATCGGCAAATTTGCTCAAAACACCTTCTAGTCCTGCATCCAAATCATTTATAAAAACATTGAAGAGGACTGGCCCTAAAATGGAGCCTTGAGGGACCCCACTAGTGACCGTCCACCAGCCAGATGTGGCCCCATTTACCACAACCCTTTGAGCCCTGCCCGTCAGCCAATTGCTCACCCATCGTATGATGTTTTTGTTTAGCTGTATGCTGGACATTTTGTCCAGTAGGATCCTATGGGAAACTGTGTCAAAAGCTTTGCTGAAGTCCAAAAAGATCACCATCAGCTGGTTTCCCTTGATTGACTAGATGGGTGATCTTACCATAAAAGGAAATCAAATTTGTTAGGCAGGACCTACCCCTCATGAACCCATGTTGGCTGGGACCAATGACTGCATTGTCCCCCAGGTGCACTTCAATAACCTCAAGGATCATCCTCTCCATAATTTTACGAGGCACTGACGTGAGACTGACAGGCCTGTAATTGTTAGGGTCATTCATTAGGTGATTCATCTGTGGGACAGAACGGCAAATCTTTGAAATCTGAAGGGCTCACAGCACGATCCAAGACCAGGGCCTTGAGTATCATACAGTCACATTTCTGCAACAAACAATACAGAAATCCCTTCTTCCAACAGCATAGGTTTCTTTGCTGGGTTGTGGTCCTGAACCAGCCTGCTTGTATGCTGTGACTACTGCCCTAATGTAATAACCAGCACAACTTCATCTTGAGCACTGCCTCCCTCCCTTGCTCATTTCTTCACATAAGTCATGCATCCGATCCTGTGAAAGCTGAGACTGCAGAGTGCTCTGGGGACCTGAACAAACACAACATCAGCGACCTGAATTCAAAATATGCCTTCTTAACTCTACCACAGTAGAAATAATCACAGATCTGAAATAACACGAAGGAAACCCATCCCATATCTGAGCATCCTTTGCAGAAAGCTGCTGCGCACACATCCTGCAGCATTTACTAGGAACAGTTGACACGTTTCTCAGCTACTACCATCAACTGGACGCAGAGTACAGATGTTTTAGGTTTAGGTGGGCCCAAAACCAAACTGATTTAAGGACAACACACCACCCTAAACAGCAAATACAAAACCCTAATCGAAACCAGGGAACAAGTATAACATGATCCCTAGGATACTACTACTGATCAGCTTTTTCCTCAACCCTGAAGTCACTCTATACCAATCTGGCAACAGGAGCAATTAAATGCAATCTGCTCCCGCAACTAAGAGCCTTCTGCCACAGTGCTGTGCCACAGTGCCTTCATGTACATGAGAAACAGGCCCTAAGCATTCAGACACATAAGATAGCTTTTATGAAATATGGTTTAATAAATTCTTAATTTCTGCTCCAGTGCCCTTCTCTCCACTTCAGAGAGAAGAGAGTTACGAGCAAGCTTATCTGAGACAGACTCATGCCAAATACAAATCACTAGGCTGTGATGCTGTGTGAAGGAGTCAACTACCACCCTGTTCCAAGAGGCTCCATATGTTACTTCTGGAGCACCGTCTGGTCTGGGAAAGTGGAGCCTCAAGGGCAGTCAGAAAAGCTGTGAATGCAGTCTTCTTTTGTATTACTGAGATGACAGATTGTGCATTTTCACCAGAATTTTGTTGTAAAAACAAACAATGGCTCATCACAATGTGCATGTTAGTATGCACAGCTAACAGCAAATAAAATATTTTAAGTTAAAATGTTTTAGGAAAAAGACATCTATTTCCAGTGTAAATTTGTGTTCAAAGAAACAACATGTAAGAAGTGATAAAGAGGGGAAAAGGAAGCAAGGAGGAAGTAGAAAAGAGCATAGAGACACAAAACAATAGAGAGATAGGGAATGGTATTCAAATTAACAGGCAAGACCTTGCATAATGACCAAAATCTGCTATAGTATGCATTTTCACGTATCTTTTTTTTTTCCTCCCTACTCTACAGAAAAGAGCACAAGTAAACGGAGGCATCATGATCTCTCAAAATAACAATACACGTCTTTGAGAAAAACACTCAGGAAATATATGCAATTTTGTAACAGTTCAGTAAAAAGAACACTGGGATGAAATCGTATTATTTGCTCTTTCGATTCACCCTGAAACATTTTAAGCTGACGTCGCTTCCCTCTAAGAGAGGGATGTAAGCCCTGCCCACACCAGGAATGACCTCCTTGCAGAAGCTGAGATAGTAAAACTATATGTTAATGTATGTTAATGATATGTTAAACTACAGTTTAAGATTTTTTTTTTAAATGCTTTGTGATTTCAGGGCTATAGCAAACAAAACCCCAGAACTATTTTTACTGCAATGCTTTAAAACAATTCAGTTCTTTGGAAACATAATTTCTGCTAGGGGAACCACAGGAGAACACATTAGCAATACATGTGACTAAACATGATCACAGTTAGTGTAACTTCCATTTTGCCATGAACAAGGAGTTAAAATAAAACAGAATCACATTCTACAAATTACTTACTAGAGAAAGATACATTTCCTTACCAAAGTGGCTTACTGTGGGAAATACTAATGACAAATGCCTCTCCTGTCTGGCCTGAGAGGGTGCGCCCACTCTTATCTACAATGGTTCCAGAAACCTAAATATTAAATGAACGTGGAGAAGGGAACAGAATTAAATTAACAGTAAAAGCAAGAATTTACAGGCTGAACTACTAAAAATCAAAACAAATGCACCTGTGGTACACTCAAAGCGATGAGACAAAACTCAAGCAGAGTTAGGCTTTAGTTTCGGTAAGCTGAACACAGCTAAGGCTGATTTCATAAAGCTCTACACATAAGCGTTTCTCTATTCAAAACTGTGAAAAAAGTACTTTTCCAAGACATTGATTTTTTTCATTTCAAGCTGAATTTCAAAAGGGCTTACGAAACTACCATCTCCATCGGGTTCACAGATCTAGCTTAAGTACATGTAAAATATTAAATAATATATACTTACAAATATGGGTCGGGGAGCGTATTCTTCCTCAAACAACTTGTGGAGTGCAAAAAGAGCTGCCTAAAGAAGAATAAGTTGGAAAAAAAAACAGCAGTTTTGGGGGGTTCTTTTTTTTTTCTCTGGGTTTATTTTTATTTATTTTTTACTTATTTTTTATGGATGTTTATGCAACTTGCTACCCCAAATTGCCTCACTACACTACTAGACCTCACTACAGTCAAGGGGTTTTCCTCTTACCTCTAATAGCTTCTAGATTTTCAAACACATTTTGGTAACAAATAGAAAAGAAGTACCACAGGGTAACCAAATAACACTTTTCTGAACTCCAAATCACATCAGCATGTACTTCTCCCTCCTGTTTGCCCCACAACCCCCATCCCAAACATGGTTATGTGTACTATACACATTCACTGCTCCTGAATCCGTCTAGACATTCAGTTTGCAAAGAATTTTAACCACCGCAAATTTTAACAGTAAGGACTGTTATCAGGACCCTTGAAGGTCCTGAAAAATTCCTGCCTCCTTTGGGTAAGAATGTTGCATGTGAATATGAACTTTCCTCAGCACAATGTTAAGCCTATAGGATCCTAGACAAAACTCCATGATGACTGATTAAAGCTGCAAAGGATGAGTCATGCCACCGCATGTGTTAATCTGCCTGTGGCGAAAGCTTGAAGAAATGCTATATGCAAATCCAGCCTGACTTTTCCACATAAAATTGCAAGACAGTTTTAAGTCCCCTAACAACTCCATCACTGCACTGAGCAATTTTGAGAAAAATAAGAATGTTATCACAATCAGGTGAACTTTGGCATATTTCAATATTTTATGCCTATTTTATCCTTCTAATCTTCTCCTCCCAATTTTTCTTTTCTAAAGTTGATGACAGAGTGTTAGAGATCTCTCAAAAAAAAAAAAAAAAAACACATTTTAACAGGACTGTCTCACAAGCCCTCCCACTCCTGCAATCAGATACACTGGACACTCCCTCTCTGGCGTGCACCACAAGCATCCTTTGGACAGACATGCTTACACTGAAAATTAAAAACATCAGATGCATTTGGAGATGTTCTGCAATACAGCAGAGCTTCTGGGAATAAGAGGACAGCTGGCACAGACAGCCAGAAAGATATTAACAGTAAACACTAAAAGGCAAAAGGAAAACTCTGGAAAAGGCTGTTTGATAATTAAAACTGTTTCCTTATCTTCTATGTGTTAGTTGTTGACTGAAGAGTCTTTTCACGTATTTAATAAGCAGTAGCTAATACCTCTTTCAAATACAATGTTTAACTTGTTTAGGGTGGTATGCCAAATACTTATATAACTGATTTTTTTTTTTCCCAGAGTCTCACCTTGGCATTGGCTGTATCAAATATGGTTTCTACTAACATGATATCAGCTCCTCCATCCAACAGTCCTTTGGCTTGCTCCGTATAGGCTTCAACCAGTTCATCAAAAGCTGTAAAACAGGAATGATGTTAACTTCATGTGGAGCTCTCTCTTTCAATCTATCACCTAAGTTAAAGAACTTAATGGTTATCAATACTTACTTATGTTCCTGTAATCTGGTCTCTCCACAGAGGGTGACACAGAAAGTGTCCTGTTTGTTGGCCCCATGGCTCCAGCAACATATCTCCTAATTCCTGTACCAACATATGAGGTTAGAAAAAAAAATACACCTTACTTCCAAGTTTTACGATGACAGCCATTTCAATGTAAGAAAAAAAAAAAACAAAACCTCCAATGACACCAAGACATGCATATCATTCAGGGATTAAGAGCTACCAAACTGTTCTCAAAACGGGAGTTGATTTCCACCTAAGATTACCCAGCACAGCTGACTTTTTTGTTTTAATTCTATCCAACAAGATGTTTGAGGCATACTTATGAGAGAGACAAACATCTATGAAAAAGGCAATTGCAAGCTATTAACTCAATTTTTGAAACTAACACTTGCCTCTAACATCAGAAGCTTCACTCAATTACTTTAAATGCACAGCATGGAACTATCCTGGCACTTTTCACTAGATAAAATTAATATTTCAAACCTTACATTTTTACTGCATATGATGAATCACAACAGTAAGGTTTTCATCTGGACAGAAGTACGGCTAGCTCAAAATACAGTTTCATATATTTGGTAATAATATACAGAGGATATTCCTTGTCTTGTAAAGACAGCAGAAGAGAAATGAGTAGAAATGAGCAGTAGAAATGAGCTATAATCCTTTCACATGAAGCCCTGAAGGTAGAAGACCAAACATTTAGAGGCGATGGTCAGACACTAAGCATTTTCCAGTAGTTCTTAGATAAAGCTGAACCAGTTACACTAGGAGTAATTGGTAATCCACATTCACATACAATCAGCTGTCCTAATTCTGTAGTACAAAGAGTTGAACCTTACAAACCTAAGTAACTTGTAACCTGCTGCATTTGTCTTCTCTAAAACATATCTGGAAGATGTCTTTCACTTGCAGTCCAAAACACTCAGGCACAGGACAGCCATCCTGCAGAATGTGCTAAGGACCAGATCCTCCAAACATGCTGAAATTACTGTGATATGAATAGTGATACAAAATTGTTACTATGCCTAAAATGAAGAGTTTCCGTACCTGCAAGCTATGTCCCTGCCTCTGGTTAGCAACATTTCAAAGACTGTAGCAAGACCACAACTGAACAAGAAATCAAAATAAAGATTGCTTACCTGTCTGAGCAGTTACATCATCTGCTGCTTTTCTGGCCACCTGTGCAGAGACTCTGTTTAATCGATATGCCTAGAACAATACCAGAAAGTTACCAAACCGAGAGTTCAATACAGTGTAACACATCCTAAAAGAAACACAACACCTCCATTCAGAAGCCTGCAGTTATCTCTGAAGGCTCCTAAGATGCACAAACACACACAAGTACTATTACAAAGCCTCAAAAGGAACAGCTTTATACATCTCGGCAAAAGCATTACATGGCTGGTCTCATCCCACATATGCCTCAGCCTAAAGCTGCTAATCAGAACATTTAATTCTGTAAGGTACTAATTAAATCCTACTGAGTCAACAGAAGCTGAAGAACAGGACTTTGAGGATAAAATTAACCTACTTTTAAACTCACTTTTTATTCAAGTAGCTTATTTCCAAGTATTTTCTTTCACAAACCCATCAAATTTTCAGAACACTACTCACCACAGAGTAGGTATGATAAATGCGAACTTGAAAGCAATTCTACATAACACCAGCACAATCCTACTCTGCTTGTGACAGACCTCCAGGCCAGAAAGCCAACTACACAGACAGCATCGAGGACAAAAAAAAAAAAAAAAGCATTTCCTTTGTGGCTCTTGGTACACTGGAAGCACTGAAGCACAACAGAACTGAGAACTTCTGCGAGTGCTCAGACAAAATCTAGGACAGACAATTATTGCCTGTGCTTCCATCAACAAGAGGTACAACTGTCACACACAGCAAGCATAATTGTCTTCCTTCTATTGTCTGCTGCAGCAGAAATGAGCTATGACCCTATCACCTGGCTCGAGAAACA
This sequence comes from Cygnus olor, assembly GCF_009769625.2. Classification (NCBI taxonomy): domain Eukaryota; kingdom Metazoa; phylum Chordata; class Aves; order Anseriformes; family Anatidae; genus Cygnus; species Cygnus olor. Next base: position 80,914,904 of record NC_049171.1, on the reverse strand, counting down.
GCATGCAGTAAATAAACAGTCTCAAAAGACCCTGTGACTAAGTTAATCTCGTCTGCTAAGACAAAAATCTTTAGTAACTTTTTAATGTGTAAATAGTTTAGAATTCTTACCAAATGCTCGAGGCCATAGTCAGCTTGTGCAACTCGGGTGCTGCTGAAAGTGTTCGTTTCAATGATGTCAGCACCTGACAGCAAGTATTCCTGCAAGACATAAAAGAGAAAAAAAGATCTCCATGACCTCCAGAAATGAGATTTGGAGTGAAGACAAAGGCAACCCAATTATTTTGTCTCACTCAGTTGAAAAAAATGTCACAAATCATCTCCTAATTCAAAGCACATCAAGTTCTGAAGTCCTTACTCAAAGTTTAAGGCACAAGATCAAAGCAACAGAAGTGTTCCATACAACCACCTTCTAGAGTTTTAGTGTCAGCCACACTTTCTATTAACAGGTGACATCTATTGAGTTACTTCTGTCACTGACTTCAGTACCTGAAGCACATTCCAGATTTTGACACCAGGACATGGTGGGGAGTTGTCCAATTGGATCAGCAAGCAAGGGCTGCTGTGGACAGACTCAGAATAAGGCAGGAGTTAAACAACAACAGAGAATTACAAAGTGTATATATTATAAAGGGAGTTGTATAGCACAAGAGCACACTGGGACAGAACGCAAGCTTAGAAGAATTGTGTTTTGCATGGATCACATTTAAACTTTAACTAATGGCCCAGATTCACAAAATAATTAAGTGTTCTGCTCCGGTTTGGCTGTCTGATTTCCCACTGAAGTAAAGTGAAATTGATGCAAACTGAAATACTTTTGCATATTCTAGCCTGCATTTTATAACCTCTCAAGTGACATAAACATTATCCTTCCACACATTTGTTAAACACTTACACATTTGAGGCATTACAGAAGGTATATAAAAGTGGTTAATGCCATTTTGAGTATTTGGCAGCCTTTATTTCAAAGCACGTACAACTGGCCATCGTTGGACAGATGATAGCAGGTTACTGTTAGTTTGACTTAATGTACTCGATCTCGAGTCACATAACTATCAGTCCAATAAACCTGTAAAATTCAGCTGTTAAACCAGTTTATCAGATTAACAGTTCAAGCCCAGCAGCCTACACAAATTCCAAAGTTCACAATCACTACAGCTCAGTGGACAGTCTAGGGATTGCATTCCAGCTACAAATATCTCTTCCTAAAATTTTTTTAGGTGGAAGATGCTGATTCATTTCAACTCTTGTCTTTTTTAAAATCCAGAGACTGACAGTTAGAATGTAAATATAAAAATACAGAGTACATACTAAGTTTTACAAAAGTAAGCCGATTATTACTCTAAACAATGAAATACAAATCTTTTAAATAAATGACTGGAAAAAAAAACACATACGTAAGGCTTCAACTGAATATCAACAAGTAGCAGTCTATTCAAATGTTCCCATTATTACAGTTAAAACCTAGAAATACCTGGAACTCAAGAACTAAAAGATTTGAGTTCCTTTTTTCAAGATTTCGTTTATTTTTACATCTAATTGAAGATATGAAAATAATAAGATCTGTTTGCAAATTCCTCATGATCAGCCCTAAACTATTTTATTCTCTGGGCCACACATCAATGTTCTAGGGAATAAAACACAGAAGCATATATTCTCATTAGGAAACCCACATACTCATTCCCTAAGGGGAGGCAGGCTTCAGGCTGCCACACTTAACAGCTCTTTAATACACAATTACAGAAAAATGCACCTAGAACTCAGATTTGTTCTACTTAGACGCATTGTAGCTATTGGCTAAAGAGGACAAAAAAGAATAAGGAAATAAGTCAGAATCTACAATTAATAGAAATGCATTGGGACATACATCAAAAAGGAAATTAAAAGAACACTGCCTGGATGACATAAGAAACAAAGACATGAATGCTGTGCTCACAGAACCAGAAGAGTCAAGTCTGTTCACTCTTTTTCGCATGGTTACCTAGCATTTGCTTCCCTATCCCCAACAGAGTCAGGAGAGCCAGCAGCCCATGGAATAGAAGAGGGGAGTGCAGAGACCAAATTCTGATTCCTTTTGTCAAGAGACAGACAGAACCACCTACCTTGTGTATGTCACAGATTATGTCAGGCCGAGTTATGCTGAGAAGGTCATTATTGCCTTTCAAAGGCTTGGAATGGTCTTTAAATTCATGCCCTCGGAAATCTTCTTCTGACAGGGCATGTTGCTGGATCATGGTACCCATGCCTCCATCCAAAATCATTATCCGCTCCTGCAGAACTGATTCAATTTCATCTTCCATGCTTTTCTGGGTATCTGCCATAAGAAAATAAACCCAATATTTAAGCAGCTTTGAAATTCTCTGTCTATATACCTGAGCAAGCCGAGATCTTCCTATTTAAGAAACATAATAAAGTAACTAATCCTCTACTGAAATCAAACAGTAATTGGTTTACTTCACCTAGAGCTCCAACCACATAGTGTCAGGTAACAGCTGCACCCATCTAAATAGAACTAGACACAATTGGTCCTTTACCTAAGTACACTCACCCGCAGAAACAAGAGTATCATGACATACACAAAGCTCTTTATATGAACTACTTTCCAGCACTGATAAGTGTGATAATTTCCACTAGAATGACATGCAAACAACGATGCAGAACCACCTCTTGGTACCAGACACTGTACTGCAAGTGGTACGCAAGTGCCAACCAGAAACTAGGGAACTCCATTTGGAAAAATCCTACTTTAATTGCCTACACAGCAATGATATGTAAATAAAAACTGAGCAAGCAAACTCAATTCTTCAGCTGAGTCCCAAGTTCGCTAAACAGCTATAGGACCTCTTCCTAGCTTTAGGATAGTAAATAATGATTTTGCACTTCTAGTAGTGACCAAATGCCAAGATACACTGCCAGGTAAGAGCCAGGCACTACTCCCTTTTGCACAAACACAGCAAGATCTCCTGCTCTGCAGAAACGCCAGAATAGAACTTATCTGGCAAATCACGCGCTGATTATAAGATACCGGACAGGACATGTCTAACAAAGACTGAAGTAGAAAACAATAGAAATTCCAGAGGTATTTTTAGTAATGAAGATGCAGTATTCCAGTGCCTTAAGATCTAAATGAAAGCCCAACCCAACAAAAATCCAAAACCATAATCCGAGCTATTAAATGAAAAGGCTAATATATCTCCCTCTTGAAAAAGCAAGAGTACATAATCCTACTTTTCCTCTTTAGACTGCACATAGAATCAGCTCTGACACATTTATATGAATAGAGCAAAATAATTTATTAGCTCCTCTTTATCAAAACACCTGTATACAAGAGTGGACCTCCAGTAATCTTTCTACAAGCATGTAGATGAGTGAGGTGGTATTCTTCATTTACCTTCACTCAGCTTGTGCTTACTCACTGAGTAAATGCCTGTTTTGCATTTTGGTTATGCAAATTGTAAAAAAAATTTAAAAAAATGAAGCAGAAAAATGTCCTCATATATCATTACAATTTACAGACAGAAGTACTTAATGATCATTGGGAACTTCTTAACTGATTTGACTTTTTGTTTCTGCATTCTTGCCATGCCATGCAATTTGTTTTGACATCATTATTATTAAATAAAAAATAATAATAATAATAATAATGCTGGAGAAAAGATGAGGCCTAAGGTAAGGTATTACAAAGTTACATTTATATCAACACTCTGGAAGAACAGCTCTCAATCAGATTTACTCTCCCAAACAAAAGAAACCAAATAAAATTTCTAAATAAAATTTGCTCTATGACAAGTATGAAGCATTTGAAGGGAGATTAAAATAAAAATGAACAAAGTCACCCTCATTTCAAGTTGAGGGCTTTAGCATCAACAGGCAGGCTCAGCGGGTTCTTATACAAGAGCTTAAACCTCCTCGTATTAAAGCAAATTATTCATGAAAATAAAATCAATCCTTGAGCTAAAGCTTTTCAAAAGACCCAGATGCATGCCTTAAAGACCCTTAAAGCATGCCTGCTCTGCAGACTCACGTGAAGCGTTAACTCACAGGTGTTGAGCGCACACATAGGCAAGAGCTGGCTCTAGGTCTAAGGCAGCCCCGAGGTCACCACGTGGCACGGAGACCACCACAGCCAAGCCATCGGAGTCCTCCTGCTACCACTCCTGCTTCCCGCAGGCTCGTGCCCCTTCTACTTACTCACTTCCCACCCACACTCACATCCACACCGGGAAGCGAACAGGCACCTACAGCCATCTGTTTGGTGTTAAACCCTGCACCTCGGGCAGCCTGCCTCGCTTTCTCTCCAGCTCACCTACTGGACGAGTATCACTTCAGGGCCCCATCCCATCCACAGCAACACAGCAGGTTTCTGCGTAACCTCCGCTCCTGACAATGGGGAGAGCTGTATCCTGAAGCAGCTTTCAGAATCTGTACTTCTTCAGCAGTGGCTTGGAGAGGCCGCAGGAAATGGGGTGGGAATCATGAAAGTGGCTGCCAGTGCCAGAAGCACACTGCTTTATAAATGCATGGTGCATCTCCATGTCCATCAAAATCCATTTTCCCCATCCTTGCTAAGGGTAGCACGTGACTCTTCTTCCATTAGGAAGCCTACACCACTTGAAGGCATGCCATGCCATGCTGACAAAGCCATTTTCAAGTTGGAAATGCAGACAAATCCAGAGAGCTCAGAAATCAGGCAGGCACAATTCATAAGGCCATGCTAGAAGGCACTGAACTCTGCCCCTGGGAGAAATGCAAGGCTAGGGGCTGGGAGTCAGCGCTTCTAAACCAAGTACTGCCCTTCTCAGTCCGCACTCGACTCCCCTAACTCCCCTCTCCAGAAGAGGTAAGATGCAAGAGTTTGCTACATAATACATGAAAAAAAATATTTGAAGAAATCCCTCAGCAGAGGAAATCAGGCCAGCCTCTTTTGTTTGTTTGTTTGTTTATTTTATTTACAAGCCCTGCTCCTACCTCAACTTGCTTAGACAGAAATTGATAAAAAATTAATTCATAAAGATCACTGGTGAGCCTTGGGAAACAGGGTCCCCCCTCCATTCAGATGCGTCCAGGAGAAAAATCATCTCCATAGCTCTAACAGAAATAGCAGCGAAACAACAGTGGTAACAGGGCCCAGGACAAATTAATCTGATTTTACACTCTACTGAAACTAAATATATTACCATAGAGCGCTTTTGGGCTGGGACTAGTTTAGCACATCACACCACGACAGAACAAAAGTGAACCCTTTTTGAAATGGAACGCAGAACAAAAAAAAATCCTAATATCCTCCTTCACTTCCCCAAAGTAAATGCTCTGGATTGAGATCATATGAGCAGGGGAATTAGTAGTTGAGAAATGGTATCAGCTAAAACAACTTTTAACTCTTCTAGATGTTACAAGTAACTGGGCCCAGCACTCAACATGCTCCTCTGGTACAGCTGTCCACCCTTACAGCCGTTCTACAACCATAAACTCTGCCCAGTTGCGGCCTACCATTTTCACAATGTGGCAGCTCAACAGCCAGAGGAAAAAAAAAAAAAAAAGTATATCCATTTCCTCCTCCCAATCCAACCATTAATGCATATACCAAGGGATAAATATATGATCTCCTTCCCATAAGAAACAGGACTTCAAAGCTTGCAATTTGTTTAAAAAAATGTTTTCTGATGCTTGCCAGCATTCTCAAAAGGTGTTTTTTTTGTTTGTTTGTTTTTGTTTATTATTTATGCACTTCTATTCAAAGTTTATTAGTATAAAATCATCTGGTCATATAAGGCCCTGGAAAGGAATAAAGGATTACAAACTGCTTCCAAAGCCTTTAATAAAGGATCAACCAAGCTGCAATGCTATTACAGCACTTTCACCACATTCTTGTGAAAGAACACAAAATGAGGTACAACAAAAAGCTACAGGCACTTATAATATCCCATTTTCTCCACTTTCTCCATCATTCAGAAAAAAATAGCGGGCAGTATAAAATCAAGCAGGAGTAACAGCAGCTATAAAGGATGCTCCTGCTATCAACCTGTCAAAGACAGCTGACGATAACCAGATCAATTCTTGCTGTTTAATTAAATCTTGTTCGGCTGGATGCTCTCTGGCAGCATTAAAAGTTTCACGAATCACAGCAACAGGCGGCAGGCAGGCCCTCAGCAGCATCCTCGCCAAGCTGCGTTACCCTGCCCGTCCAAACAGACCAGTATTAGATCTTAGGGACCTCGCTGCCCCCTACCAATATTTTCTTTAGTGTCACTTCTCTTGAAGACCACCCAGGCCTCCCGCAGCAACCAGATGAACGCTTTTATAACTGATAACGTGGCCGCGGAAACACAGCCCGGCCCCGGGAGCAGCGTGCTCGGGCTCTGCGTCATGCCCTGCCGCTGAGCGGGGCCGGGTGAGGCCCTCACCCACCCCGCCACTGCTCCCCTCCCTCCTCCTCCTCCTCCTCCTCCTCCTCCTCCTCCTCCTCCGCCCCACCGCTCGCTGCCGTTACCCGTCGGCTCCGCGCCCGCCTGCCTGGGGGGCGCCATCTTGCCTCGGGGACGGCCCCGGCGCCGCCCGGCGTCACCCCCCTGCCAGCGCCAACCCCGCCCCGAGCGCCCGCAGGAAGCGCGCGGCGCCGACGTTATGGCCGTTGTATTCCCTAACCTCCTCTACGCCGGTCCGTCGCGTGCGACTCACGTTTCAAAAGAATCACAGAGTCATGAGGGTTGGAAACGACCTCTAAGATCATCTGGTCCAACCATCGCACTTCTGCCAATATCACCCCGCTAAACCATGTCACTAAGCACCATGTCCAACCTTTCCTTGAACACCCCCAAGGACGGTGACCCCACCACCTCCATGGGCAACCTGTTTAAGTGCCTGACTGCTCTTTCTGAGAAGAAATGTCTCCTCGTTTCCAACCTGAACCACCCCTGGAGCAACTTGAGGCCATTCCCTCTACTCCTATCACTAGTTACCTGTGAGAAGAGGCTGACCCCCAGCTCCCCACACCTTCCGTTCAGGCAGTTGTAGAGAGCAATAACGTCTCCCCTGAGTCTCCTCTTCCCCAGACTAAACACCCCCAGTTCCCTCAGCCGCTCCTCACAGGACTTCAGATACTATGTGAAGATGCAGAGGACACTTAATTCTGTGTTACTGGAAAGAACTGAACTTGCTTCCCTCCTTCAGGCATCTGAGCCTTAGTTACATGCAATAATTTTGAAACCTTTTATCAGATGAGAGTATGTTGCTAAGTGTGCCATACTTATAATGGACCCTGTATTTTCACTGGAAATTTTAAGGGAACTCAAAATTAATTAAGAGCCATTACTGTAGATGAATCCTCTAGGCTAAATGTTTACTCTTGAATTGTTTTGAGATAGAAAAACAGTTGGTTACAAACCCTTTGAGCCCAATGTGATCTAGAAACCTATAATCAACTCTCACTTCAGTTGATACTGATGCAAGTATATATAAAAATGTAGTTTTGTGATTAAACAATATGTTTAATTCAGCCTCAGAAGAAATGCAGCCAGCCTACAAATCAACCAGAGTAGTCCAATTTCTGTTGCAGAGGCTATGCTCTGGTTTTGAATGCAAGGAAATGTCAGTGGAGAGCAGAGCTGGCCGCTTGGCACACTATTCCAGTGGTCAGCCCAAGCTCTTGCTGCAAAAACATTTCCCAAAATTCCAGCGAATGTTGCTAATGATCTGGAAACTCATACACTTTGAAAGCCTAACATCAAAGGTAGAATACACTAAACATATGCAAAAGTCAGTTACTCCTAGAGACTGGTTAATTTTATCACTTTTACACAGAATTTGCATGTATTTTAGAGATGGGCAACATTTTAAGAACCATTCATTAAGGAATTTCAGCATTGTGCATTTCCTTGTTCAACTTTCTACAACTTCCAGCTTTTTTATCATGCCGTACAACGCTATGAAATTTTTCTTTGGCAGCATTTCAGGTTAAAAAGCTCACTGTCTCCACAGTTGCTTTGTGGCGACAGATCTTTGCACCACAGATCAGCACGTCCTTGCGTGTGCCGATGCAGTTGTTTGTGTAACTGCGCTGTGAAGTAGGTCAGCGGAAAAAAAGAAGCTGAAGGTTTGAAGGTGCTTTTGAAAAGGATCATTTCACATTATCCCGTTTACTCTGCAGATTCACAACCAGTTGGAACCAGTTGGACAGTGCACTGCTGTGAAGAGGCGGTCCCAAATTCCACCCTGCTCCATCCTCGTATTTCCATCCCTGTCCCTGTGCGGGCTCTAGCCGTCACCCAGAATTCTTCCTTAAAGGTCATTTTTCAGTGAAGACAGTTCTCTGGTCCAATTTGTCTGCAGCTGTATGGCCTCCAGAGCTGATGTAAGGTCAGTAGTAGGAAGAGGGGGCAGCAGCACCACAGCCTCAGATTGTGTTTAATTTGCTTTCGAAGCTTGAGCAGCACAGACAACTGAGCTAACACAACTAAGGCAAGATATTCTCCAGAGGCTCAAGGGAAGAGCAGTGAGTGGTCAAGGGCAGTGATTACCGAGCCAGATTGCCCAACAAAGGAGCAGTAACAAGGAACTTTAGCTTTAATATGATTTGCAGCATTTGTTAGGAGATTTTGTGTCCCTTCTCTTGGCTTCATTTCAATGATTACTGTACCCATCAGTGTGGAGTCTCTGCATGTGTCTGTATCCCTAGGCACCTGCACACATGCAGTTACAAAGATTTTTCTCAGCTATTTCTCTGAGAAGTTCTAATACGCAGTGTGTTTGCAGGAAACCTTCAAGAACTGGCAGTAAGAATGCCCTTAAGCTTGAAGAGTGCTTTTCCTTTGTCTTATAGAGTGTTCTTATTTTGTTGAATTAGGCTGTCAAAATACTATTCCCTTTCTTACATTGAGAGTAACACCAAAAGCAATTTAGTCACTGGAATGATGGCATAAAGGAAAGGAGAACATAAAGGTGCCATCATTCCCATGTCTGAGAAACCCCGCATCCTATTCCAGTACACCCTTTTTGGGAGCTGGCCAGGAGCTCTGTGGGTGGTCAAATGAAACCTAAATTCTGTGTCTTCCCCTGAATTTACTGAGACTTGTAGTATTTGGTGGTAACCTATACACTGGTTTAGGAAGCCGCTTGTTCACCAGATGTGATTTAAGGAGTGCAGGGGCAACCATAATCCTAGCCATTATGTATTGCAAGTGTCATTTTGCAAACTTAAGGATAGCAAAAACTAAATGTAACATTAAATGTTTGGTTTATAAAGGTGCTTAAGTTCTCAAATATTTTATCTGAAGTCAGTTCTGCACCAAAGCCCAAGTTTGCCTGATTTATTGGGATGAACTTTCAGCGTATAAATAAAAAAGACAGTGTATGTCCTCCAAAAATAGCGTGCTACTGTAAAGTAAGCAACTCCTATGGATAGTCTGTAGAATAATTTTTTTCAGATGGAGAAAACATTTTCACATGCATAGTGGTCACAAAGAAGATCCAGGTAATGAATAAGACTCAAATGCAGCAGCATAATACAAAAAATACATAATAGTTCAAAGGGTTTGAGAGGTTGATGTATTTTGACAATCAGTAAGATTCGTAAATCATCAGAGAAAAAATTTTGAAGCCACAGATCAGGGTCCTAGAGCAAGTAGTAACATCATATGATCACAGCCTTTGTAGTGTCTTCTGAGAGCATGCTGATACCTGAAACATCACTTTTTCCAGTCTGACAAGTACATTCAAAATCTCCTTCATGTTACCAGTATTAAAAAGACAAAATACTCTCCTAGCCATCCCAGCACCTATCTGTATGAAAGGAAATATATTCACACATATCAATGATTAACTAAATGAAAAAGACTTAAAGTTATGATTACAAAGCTGTATTGCTTTATGGTTTTTCACAAAAATTGCTTCCTATGCCATCTTGACACCAACAGTAGATAAAAAGGTAACACTGTTGGGAGTTAGCCCTATTTAAGCATCTGTTGCACACACAATATTATGCACACACGATATCATGCATGCAAGCATCCGTCAGTGTGCTGAGCATCCTGGTTTCTTAGAGTGGTTAGAAGCAGTACTTCAGTGAAGGTAACATCTTCCTGATTGCAACAGGATTGAACTCCAAATCCAATATCCCTACCAAAAATCCTTTATATTCTTAGCAATATATATATATATGTGTATATATATATATATATATCCTTAGTAAAAATAAAATCTTTAAGTCAGATCAAGTTTTGGTATTTCCAGGATACTTGGAGGTACTTTCAAATTACCATTTTCCCAACCTCCCCCTGCACACAGCTAAACTCTTACTGATCTTTTAGAAACAAGTAGTGTTTGAAACAAAGCCGTCTTTTTTTTTTCCTCCAGTGCCAAGGATCTGATTCACCAGTTTGTTATTCTACTTACGCACAGGTTTTCAAATTGTATACTTATCTCATGTGTTGGTAAGATCAAACATTGATTCTCAGCATGTTCTTTTAGCATTTGAGCGTGTATTTTAGATACCTCTATAATATTTATTACAAAAATATGCCTTTCATTCCTACATTATCTGCCTTTATTCCTATGATCTATAGCTCCAATGAGCTATTCACATAATTAATCCTCATTTTAAAAAGTGGGATTATTCATGTTAATAAAGAACAGTCATGTTTCAAGGGATTATATCCAAGTGAAGCATTCAAACCAACATGCAGAATTCAGAAAGCAAAAACAGGTTAATCTGATTTCAGAGCACAGCTCTTGGCACTCTGTTCTGTAAGGTTACTTAAGACTTGTGCTATTTTGCTGCAGCTGGATTCGTGCCCTATTTTGGATGACTAAGTTACACTAGGGTTGTTTTTTATTTTCAGAAATTCCTCTGTGCTCAAGAATTACAATTTCAATTTAATAATTAATTTCCTAGCCCCCACAACTTAGAGAGTGATTTTAGAGGCCCAAAAAGAAATGATTTGTTGCATTTAGGTCAAGTTCTGATGTTAACATTCCTACTGCAGGATCAAAATATTACCAGAAACCAAAAGACAGTTGATTGTTTCAAGACCAATTCTGTGCACATTCCAAACGCTTATTAAATTTATACAGTTTAGAGGAATATCAACAAATTTTTTTCTGCTTACCATAGGACAGATTTTGGACTTCACTACTTTAAGAAAAGCACAAAGTCTCCATTGCTCTGAAGACACTAACATTCTGAATTGAATTGAATATAATCTTTTACATCTCTTTACAGAATCTGAGTTGATCAGAAAGTGTATAAATGCCTAAAAGGGCTAAAATGGAGGCATGAAGAGGACTGGGAATTTAATAGGGGGTTTAACCTTACAGCTTTTCCATCCTGCTGCGCAAGGCTGTGTTGACTGCTTTCAACTTGGTACAGGTTTCAAATGATTATGAAATTTTGCAGCAATCTTAAAAGCTTCAGTATGCGCCTTTCAGGCGTCCACATCAGGTCAACAGAAGACAGAGACAGAACCACTGCAGGCTTGCCAACTGCCCTTTGCCGGCATGAAGGATGGGGGGAAAGGGCCAGCGTGTACTTTGGGTCCCATGCAGCTAGATGTGTCACCTGCTGATCATTGAGCTCGGAGAGTTAGAAAGCATTTTGTTGTGGATGTGCATGAGATTCTCAGCTTCTTTTTCCCCATTATCATGGCCTGGCAAAGTCAGAACTGTACTGCCCCTGTCCAGTGCAGGATGAGACCTGCCCTGGATCATTCTGGGCTGCTTATGGAAATGGGTTTCTGAAGGTAACTGCAGTTCCCTTGCTTCCTAGCAGAGCTTCCTCCCGACATCGCCAGACACCCTCAAGCTATGTGACTAGCACAAGCCATTTATGAAGCCTTCCACTGAACAGACAGAGAGTGTCTCAGGAGCCAGTCCGGGCTGCAGGACTCACCCTGTGAAGGGGAACTTGATGGTCTTGGCGCCAGGGTAGGTTCAGCTGTAGACAGAAGCTGCAGTCACAGTTGCGGGTGGCAGCCAGCAGAGGTTAACTAAAGCCCTGTGTGCTCCACTGTCCAGTTAGCATCGTGTCCGAGGGAGCAGGCACTCGCTGTGCTGCTTCCCTGTGCTGCACTGAAGTGGTCACAGAAAATGGAGCAGGTTACAAGGGTTAATTGCTGAGCAGATGCAGGCTGTCAGGTAGTTCTGTGACAAGGTGCACGAGTAGAAAGCAAGTGGGTGTCAGGGAACAGCCAAGCAGGCTGCTCTGTCAGGGGAGGCAAGCCAGGAGCTGAGGGTGAGGGCAAGGCAAGCAGGAGCTGTAACCTCACAGGCAAGGACAAGGTCCTGCAGTACCCAAACAAAAAAGAAGCAGGTCCAGTGACCCTAGCAGGTTCAGCCAACAGTCCAGTGAGCACGAGAGTGCCAGTCTGTAGTCATGAGACAGGGCTGAGGTCAAGCCAGGAAGTCTCAAAGACAAGCAAGGCATAGCACATACACAACATGGCTTAAGAAAGAAGCAAGGATGAAGACCTGAGCTTAAATACATGCCCAGGGCCAGCAGGCAGGAGGTAGAAGCCTGAGGTGTGGCTGTTCACGGCAGCTAGAGCCTGCTGGTGTATTTTCGGCCAAACAGACTAGCTTGGACATAAAGGCCCAAGCACTGGAGGGGGGCTAAGCACAAGCCCTAGGTGTACTCTGCTGCCTGTGCACCACAGATGGCATCACACTAAACCTGGCAAGTGCAGCAGTTTGTATTCAACAGCTTGAGATCATTGAAAATGCTTCTAATAAGGAGGACTGTAGGAAGGTTTGGCCACATAGGAAAGGCAACGTGGGAAATACAATAATAGCCAAGTAACGCGGCCACATGCATTCTGCACTGGTAGAGCAGAAAAAGCACCATGGGGCAGAAAGAAGGGACATCTGCATGCCATGAAAGACGTGAGTGGCATTACAGAGCTTCAGGAATTACTCCCAGCTCTCAGGCATGACTCCATTTGAGTGAGGGCACAGCATCTGTTAATATAGTTTTCATCCACTGAACATCAAACTTTTAAATATTTTCTGCAAGGGAATCCTGTGTAAAATACTTTGAAAGACCAGTGCCCTACTTGGCTTCCTCTGACTTAAGCAGACAAACAACAGCATGGTATCAACTATTAGAAAAGCATGTTTATAGTCAATTCTCTTTCCCTTAAAGGACTTTGAAACTCCACAGTTTATTCAATTGTTTTAAAGTCTAACTTGTTAGGTTTCAACATTTTATCCCTTTGTGAAAACTGCTTATGATCACGGACATAACAGTGGCATTTGCTTTACCCTTTCTACAGGGATCAGGATATCCTCTTACATCAAAGTGGTTTGAGGCAATGCTATCCCCGCTCATCCCAAGTGTTCAATTAATTCTAGGTAGGAGAGCAGAAACAGAGAGGAGAGCAGGAAGCTCATGAGGTCAGGAGCGAGAAGATGAGTGACAAGGATTTCAGTCCCAAACATGAGCTAGAAAACAAGAAAATTTAAGGAACCAGTTCCAGAAATATGAACCATTCTAAAGAACTGCTTTTGCTGGAAATACTAACAATGAATAAATATATTTTTTAAAAATCAAAATCATAAATGAAAGAAATGAAGAAACACTCACAGGTAACATTTGTTCTAAATTGAATCCCGGCTTCAAAAATTAAATTGTGAGAAACAAGAAGCCTCTTGCATCTGCAAGCAGTAACCACAGCATGAACAAGTGACACTGACAGGGAACACTGCTCTAGGGCAAGACCTTCTTTTGTTATTTGATTGGTGATATGAATTTACATTAAAACAGGTGTGAGGGAGCAGCCAAGCAAGTACACTTGTCACCCCAAAGGCCTAGTATTTACATCCTGTGGTTACGAACACCAGTCAGGTCTTGTTCTCCGTCTAGTTTTCCATGTGGCTGTAAAAAGTTTTTTTCTGTGGCTTGTGGTCTACAATCATTGCCTTTGATTTTTTTTCTTGACATCTCTTTTTGTCCTGTAAAACTGGAAGATTTACTTATGCATTTTAACAGTTGAAAAGCCTTCAATGTATTAAGCAGCCTAAGATCTCCTGACAAGTCCTCATAAGTCTCTGTTAGCATTATGACATCCCATCTAGCATTTCATCTGTACATTTCCCAACTGTTCTTTAGATTAGGAGCAGTCTTTATACACTGTACAGCACCTCATGTAATAGAGTCGTTGTTGATGACTTGAGCTCCTAAGTACCATCAGACGACTACAAGAGAAAGTAGATCTGAGACTGCCCAGTCTCACTGGGTTTTCTAGCACATGAAAATATTTTGTATTTCCCTCCCCTTCTGCCTTCTATATGCACTTCTACGTGCCTGCAGGCAAGTATATTGGAAGCATGTAGAGCCATCAAAGGTATAAGGAGGGTACAAACTGGCAGGTGGCGTGAATCAGGCTCGATTCTCCCCTCCCCTCTTTGCTGTGGAGAACTAAACTACCTGCAAGCACCTGAATTATGGTGCCAGAAAGTGCTGGTGGAATAGTTTTTGGCTTATGCCTTCATTTTCCACACGGTGCACTAATGTCTTTCCATCTATAGCTGGTGGCTGGAGAGGCATACTGACATTCCTGGCCATTGAGGGGTGTAATTTAGAAAGTACAACAGTAGCAGATAAACCTAAGGATACTTTATAAAACCAAAGGAAATATTACTTCATTTATTGCCTTAGAACAAAACAAGAATGGCTGTGTTCTGATCAAGTAGAAATAAAGTGCCTCCCTTCAAAATCAGATTCAAGGAAACCATGAGATCATTAAACTAGATTTAAGTTAACGTCTCCAGTCAGGAACATTTAAGCTCTAAAGGACAGCTGTTAAAAGCGGGGAAAGGGTGTTCAGAAAAAGTCTGGTGGCTGGGTTAGAAAGGAAAGCACTTTGCAAATAGGCAGTAAAAGCTTGCAGGAAGAAAGATGCCTCTTCAGAAAAGGCAAACGACTGGCCTCTGCTAAGGAAAATCCTGTCCGTAGAGTAACGCATCAGTTAAATGCCACCATATAGAAAGCAGAAATTACTCTGAGTTAGGTGTTGACATGAGGAACTATTCAAAAGAATGCTGGCAGAATATTTATTCCTCTATAGCTATCCCAGTCAATTGTCCTTTGCAAATAAAGACACTGGGCCATCCATGTTCTTGGTCTGGCTTGGAGAAGCAATGTTTCTTACGAAATATCTGCCCAAGCTCCCAAAGAGGAAGAGCCAAAGGGCAGTCAGCTGGGGTCAGTCATAAAAGAATGTTTTTAGTTGTTCTTTCTGAAATAAAATGAAAAAACAAGTTTCTTATTATAGATGGAAGGAAATGTGTGACATAAGCATAATCAATATATTTAATTTGGAGTGTTCACAAGGCCAGTGTGGGTGGATGACAGAAATATAGATTGTTATGAGGAAGAATGAAAACTATAAAAAAATGTGTTTTCATTAATTTCTGTTTATATTTGTGTTTTCCACAAGTATAAGTTCAACTTCTTACAAATGCATGTGCAACTATATTCAAATGAAAAATTGAAAAAAATGAAATGTAATACAATGGCTAAATAATGTAACAATACATGTACATTTATATATATATGTATATCAAACTATTAATGTTTCAGCCCCTTCTTCCACAAGTCACTTCAGATAATTACATAGTTTTGTTTCCAAGCAGCGGGACTGTTTGCTGGCCTGTACAGGTGCTCTCCAGCTTGCTGTGGAAATCAGGCTTTGTCACCTTCAGTTAGCAAATAACAAAGCTAAAAGTTAGAACTGCCATGGACTGTTGTCCTTAGATGAGGAACAACCAACAGCAAGACTGTTATGCAACATGCTGCATGACATTAAATTCTGTATCTTTGATTTAATCACAGTATCAGTAAATAGGACCTCAGGCATTTCATGTCTGACAGCACTGTGTCTGCCATACCTAGTCGTGATGGTCACCCAGGCATCCACCAGCCACCTTGGGGTGTCTGGTTTTCAGTTAAATAATCAGGCTTGACTGGACTAAGTTTTTGTATTTTTTGGCGGTGATGGTAGTGAATTTTATCTCACAGGAGATAGGATTTCCTCTCTCTTGGATTACGTGAAGAAAATAGGATTATAAATTCTGACAGGGTAAATGTAACGAGATAATAAGGGGAAACAAAGACTTTGTAAAAGATAAAAGCACAAACAGTAAACCTTTTTCTTTTTCTTTTTCTTTTTTTTTTTTCTTTTTTTCTTTTTTTCAAAGAAACATATCCAATAGCCTGCTGAGAATTTATAGGAGGAATAGCAGGTCCCTCCTGAGAGAAAATACAGAAGAGGTCCCAGAGAAGATACTGCTATAGCAGAAAACCAGAATAAATCTTTGCCATTGGTGTGCAATGTTCCACAAGTTCCTGACCCACAAATTACTGGCAGCTGGGAGAATGCTCTGGGCACACATGGCACCGTGCTGCCTTGCTTCTACACACTTCCATTGTGCCTGCTATCGGTAACGGTTGGAGCCGGGATAATAGTCTAAACAAGATGTTAGATGATAGAGTTATGCTACGTTTTATTGGTCTGGGTTTGTTTGGTTGGTTTTTAATTATATTAATTTGATCTGTCTGTATTGACGGTTAAGTTCCAGTCAAGGCAAGACTTGCTGGCAATTTATGCAAACATTTTTTCTTGCCATCTTGCTGACAGACTAGCTAAAACCTGAAAGAGGACACCCTGCGATTGTGGTCTGCCACTAGAGCCCTTCTATACCTGAGCTCCTGACACAAGGAGCATTTACTCAGTTTGAAGGCTCAAGCTCAGGAAAGCACATTTAAGAACCACTCCTCCTGAGGACAGCACTTGAGAACATCTTTCAATTTAAGTGTTAAAGATATCTTGAAGGGAAGAAAGTTTCCATGAATTGGAGCCAAATAGAACAGCCAGGTTTTTAAAACAAAACAGAGAAGAGTAAGCAGATGAGGGATGGATGGGTGTTAAAATAGCCTCAAGACAGTCATCCAATATATTTCATTTCCAAGTAATTAAAGCAATACATCAATAATCATGTTTGTGCAACA
The DNA here is from genome assembly GCF_009769625.2 of Cygnus olor. Classification (NCBI taxonomy): domain Eukaryota; kingdom Metazoa; phylum Chordata; class Aves; order Anseriformes; family Anatidae; genus Cygnus; species Cygnus olor. Next base: position 80,897,909 of record NC_049171.1, on the reverse strand, counting down.
CGCTATTACAGATGCTAATGAAATTTCCAAAAACCTAGCAAACTGGCAATTTATTTTGAAGATTGGAATACAAAATCCTAGTCAAGCTCACATATGGAAATGACTGGGCTTGTCTGTTAATGTAGTTCTCCTACTTTATGAGGGAAGTGAGTGGTATTCCTAGTACTGCCTCAGTATTTGCTGTGTGCACGTAAACATTCGTTTGTTGGAATAATAAAGGACTTCTAGTGAAAGCATGTGGTTGGGTCCCTAATTCCACAGGACTACAATCACTTTAAGGTAATGTAAATACAGGCTGCTGTTGGAAGGGATAATCTCTCCTTCTTAGTACACTGAATATATTCCCAGCCAGCACGGTAACCAGAACAGGGAACTGTTCTATTTATAAATAAATGAGATCACAGAAAAAGTGGAGATTGACTTGTCCTTTGTGGTGGCAGTCCACACCTTGGCTTAAAATTAGAAAGGAATCACATGTTTTAAAAAGAGAGTGCAAAATAAAATTAAATGAAATCCAGTTTAGAACAATCAGCTTTCCTATACTAAAATATTTGGTCTGAAACAAGTCGACTCCTATCAGAATATGCCAACAGCTGTCTGTGGCACAGACTTTACCCCAATGAAGCAGCTCCGCAGATAAATTCCTTTGTGAAGCAGAAGGTAGACTGACACACAAGCAAGTAAGTGCACAGGTTGTTAAACATAAAACCTGGGGAGGAGGACACGGGGAAGGAACAGATATTTCAGTTATTCTGAAACCTAGTCAATGTTTACAAAGAGAGAAACACCTTAGAGACCAGTAAGGTTAAAAAAACACTAGCAATGGTCATACTGTAAAATTATAGTAGGTTTTGCATATCTGAGTATTTTTGGCATCTCAGGGGATATTTTTCTGTTTCTGAGAAGAGTTTTTGGGGTGCTGTTTGTGCAATGTACTGAAATGTTTCCACCACAACAGCACTCCCTACTCTGGAACTCTCTCCAGAAGTAGCCAATGGGAAGATTTTTCAGATATAAATTCTGGCAAAATACAATAGTTCAGACTGCTGAATAGTTTTTCCTGGTTAGAAATGTTAGTCAGGAATTCAAAGCCAAGGCATATTGTACTAAACTTTTACCGTGAAAAACTTACAGCTGCTTTAAAGTCATTTTCTGTTAGAACACAACCTGAGAGCCAGATCTTCTATTTAATCATTCTTACTTTGTGCTTAATATATGGAAATGATACACGTGCCTTCTTGTCTGACTGAGCTCATCCTTCTTTCTAAGTATTTGTTATACAGATGATTCCCTGCTTTCAGTGTATATTGAACCTTCATTGACTTTGTTCCTTACATCTTTTGAAGAATGACCTCAGGCCTGGTTCCTGTCTTCGAAGTCTAGAATTCCATCTTGCACCAAGATGTACAGTCTCACTGAAGAAGATGAGGAATTGGATTTGGCAATATTAAGTGATGAATGTTCTTCAAAGCAGTGTCACCTGATATCTAAGTAATATTCTCTCATCTGAGTATTACTAGAGCTGTTTGTAAAAGCACAGCAAAAAATATTGACACCACTATCAATGTTGGAGGCATGCTCCTAAGGCACTGTTCATGTACTAGCAACTATCAAGCAATTACTGTCTTACAGAATTACTCCAAACTACAAATCATTTAAGTCAAACAAACAAACGAAAAAACACCTGTGCTTACCATCCAAATCCAGCTGCTAATATAAAGTATTTTCCTCCTTTATTGAGACTGCTAGTGTTTTGGATAACTTCTACAGACACCAGGAACAACCTGAATGAAAGAGCACGGCCTTCTCCAAGAATGGAGTATGTTCCGATGGAAATACAAGCCACTAGCTGCTGCTCTCATTTAAGCCTTTTGTGGCCAGTAGGTAAGAAATAAAGTTCTGGAAACTCTATTTATGAAGAAAGGAGGTATGAAGACAGCACAGAGCTGACAACACTGTTCTCAACCTGCATCAGCACCTTTCTGAAGAACAGAAAGACTGACTGAAAATGATCACCGGAAAATCAAAATAATCCTGGCAGGAAGATTTTCAAAGATCTGTTGTATCCATCTGAAGTCACAGAAGACTTCAGTTTTACAGTCATTAAAGCAACTTAAAACCTTACTTTCTTTCTGAATTTTACCTTATCCTATAACTTTCATTCACATGATTGTCAAAATAATGCCGTACCTTTTCCTGTTGAACCTTGATCTGACCCCAGTGATTGGTGTATTCATTACCTTGGGCTCAGTTACTACACATTGTCATAATAAAACTAGTTTGCTGCCAGAATGGCGTAGACAGAAAACATCATTGAAACCACCAATTTCCAATGTGAACAGAGTGATTATAGAGAGAAATGAAAGTGCCAGTTACTAAAAATGGAGCTTTAGAGGAAAAGGAAATGTCTCCAGCAGGCCCATTGCCCTATAATTTGATTACAGAATATTTTAAAGTCCTTTAATTTTACCTACTTCAGGGTAAAATAACAGTTTACCTATTTACCTAGTTACCCTAAAAATAGGTGATGCTGGCAGAAAGAACTTGATTGTGTTTTTTTTTATTTTGACATGAAAGAAATTAATAAATATGGAATAACATTTTAGGCAAGTATGGATGGGTAATTAATCCTTTCAGATGTCTGCCACTGGTTTTGTTTGCTCTAGAAATTAGAAACCTGATATGGGAACGGAAAAAGTACTTTACAGAAGTGTTCTTCTCATGGTGCTAAGAACATTATCTCTCACTTGCTTTGATCAACAGAACATTTAGTTAAAGGATGAGTTTCAAAGTCTTTTTCATATTATCAGAAATAGGAAGGATATCACAATTGGACTCCCACTAGTAAAATTTAGCAGATAGAGACCATAAATGGCACCCAAAAGGATTGTGAAATGTGAACTGCCTTTGTGCCAATTTTTAGCATAATCTCACCAGTAGCACTGAGATTTTGCTTTTGTGCTCTGCTTGGAGGTTCAATGTCTTATTCTTCTGGTTGCATTAAACTGTAACAATGAGAGATATACAGATTTATTTAATAGGATTCAGCCTACCCAACAGTCATTTGTCTGGAAGCGACACTGCTCTGTACACAAGGTGGAGGAGGAAGAGTTATTTGATTGTTACCCATCTCCTCTGGGATTGTTTTGAAATTGCTCACACCACACGCACCTTACCTTGCAGGAAGCAAAGGCCAATGAAAGCGTTATTGTGTACTTAACACCTGCTTTTTTGCATAAGAGGAAAAAGAGAGATACAGAAGGGTAAGGCCAACATCTTCAAAAGTATTCGTGCCCACATCTCATTGAAAACAATCTAAACTAAGAGTCCGATAAGCTATGGACATGTGCCCAGGTGACTCGAGTGGAAACACTGTCCCATTCACTCTGAGCTCCATGTCGCTTCATGAGGCCATACCTGTCCCTCCAGCACATAGCACCTGTTGTTCATGCAAACATAGTGTACAGAAATGCATGACATTTTTTGAACTTTCCGTAGACAAATCTCCTTTAATGTTCAGATATATTTCAAATTCTTAGAGGGAAACACTAGATGATTGTCAATGACAGAAGTCTCATAAGGTTTTGAAAAGCAGACTTTATTTAATAGGCACATCATTGCTTTAATAGCACTGGGCTGCAGAGCTCACTTCACCATTTGTAAATGGTTTTGTTTGATTACATTGCATTTCCTCAGTGACAGTAGGTTCAAGTAAAAAAATTACTGCTTTTTTATTTTATTTCTCAAGATGGAAAAAAAACAGTAGAACAAACAGTTCACAAGAGCATAATACAGACCAAACTGCCTGTGAACCAGCAGAAGTCAAGACAAATTGTAATTTGAGCACTGAACAGTTAAAGCTGCAAGACAACCATGCTACATTTGCTCAGATGGGATTTTGCATTATGCAGGATGGAGATGAATGTTGCCCACTAATGCAACAAGGGACTGGCTTTCTTATACTGAGAAACAAACATTGTCCAACACAGACAAGAAAGAGGGTTTCAAAACAAAACAGCTCACATGAAATTAGCTTCCTTGCTATTTCTGATTATAAAAGTTGTACTCCCTCATCTGTAAAAGTTAAAGGCTTAAAAGTACTGCTAACATAACTCTAAACCTGCAATTTAATTAGCTTTTCAGCTTTTTTTCCCCTATATTACAATTCTTTGTGATATTGGAAAACCGTCTTTAAGAGACAAAAACATAGCATTCTGGATTGTTTTAGTAATTAAGTAGTTTACTTCTTTGATATATTTCTTCCCCGAAAAACTTCATTTTAATATGTTATTAAATTTCACCAGTAGAAGCATATAAAATCAGAAATCATAAGAGGAAAATAACATTGCTCTATGAAAGAAAAAAGCATGACTTTAACATAGTTTTATGAACATCGTAAAAGAAGCACATGTGGCATTCTGAAAATGGAGAAGTATTTTGTGAGTCTAAACAATTGAAAGTTTCAATGTTCTTAGGCCTGACATTCTATCTTCTTAAGGAACATTTCCAAAGTCAGTATCTTGCCTTTTTTTTTTCTTTTTTCTTTTTTATAATATTTTCTAGCATTGTATAGGACAGACAACCTAAAACCAACAATGCAGTAATCTAGCGTGCTGCACACATTAATATTCACTAGTTGCTTTAGTAATAGCACTTTACACTGAAGATACCTACTGCATTTGTAAAACTCATTTTTAAATCAGCTTGTCAAACCTTTTGAGAAGCAATCTGGGCAATCAGGTGGGTATTTTTTGTGTTTACTATGAATACAGCCAATTACAGAATCAGAGGTCACTCTCTCCATACAGTGCTGATGAAAATGAGGTGTAATCCAGAGCCCCAGGAACAGAACCTGGGCCAGTGTATGGAGGCATTCTCTTGATGCAGTACTGAGCCTGCTCAGGAGGCAGCTCTCGACGTAACTCATCTGCGAGGATATAAGGCTGTGAGGGGGGAAACGATTGACAAATTCAGTATGTATTCTTCAAAGACTTAAAATACATTCGTTTTCTGTAACTGTGGCTAATACACTTGGATGTCCTGCTCATTTTCCTGTAACCAAATGTTCTGCTTGATAAACTCCACCCTTAATGATGAAGGAAACAATCCTACACCAACAAACTGATTAGGTTAAAATCCAGTCTCAGGATATGTACCTGTGTGTGTTAGCCACGGATCACTGTGCAGCAATGGGTAGACTGCTACTGCTACAGGAGCCCATCCATGGGTAGCTAGTTCAGTATCCCTAGAGTGCCTCACTGTCCCTTCTGCAGTGACAGGGCAGACACACTGTCAGTTAGATCATGGTAGTTTCAACATCCTAATATATTTATAATGAAAGATGCACTATTGCTATTAATGGTTTGCATTTATGATATGAAGGATACACTCTGAAACCACTAGTAGAATTGGCACTGTTTAAAATAACAACATAAAGAAAACTGTATTTTCCTGAGACCTTGGCTTTCATCTTGCACATGAATTCCTACTGAGAACATGTCTGGAATTCAAAATGAGGTCCACAGTAACTGTGATGACTACTGCAAACATGTCCTGAGTTCAGAATGTGGTCCTTAATAACTGAGATCACAAAATCAATACAAACAGCCAGAATGACAAAATCAATAGAGCGAGCTTGGGCAAATAGACCCGTACTGCTGTGATCTCTTCTTTCTCAATAGCACAGGATTGGTTTCCTGGCAGATGAGGCCCTGCCTCCTCCAGAGGCTACTGTGTTGCCATCTTCCTTCCTTTAATTTTCTTAACACAGCTCACTCACCAGTGGATCTGGCTGTGGGGTGGAGAGCATGCCAAACTCAGGAGCTTCCTCCATGTACCCGTGGAGGAACAGAGGAAGCTTCCTCTTGTTCCTCCTCGGATGGGGCAATGCCACATTGCATCACCCTGTTGCATGAGATGTCAGGTCACAACCTGGCCCACAATTGGGTGTAATCTTGTGCAATTGACCCAGGCTGTGTTCCAGAGGGCCAAATTCTGCATTGAAACATCCAGACAACATCATGAAAGGCAGAATGAGTTCTCCTTTAATGAAGGCTGCTGTGTGGAAACAGCTTGATGTACAATATATCCATTATATGGACAAACTGTTTGTCTAAGATGTCTAATTTTGTTATCTCTGTGTGACGATACAAACCTTGAATTCTGCACACATTTCAGCTAAGAGTGTTGGTTCCATACAAGAAAAAAGGCAAGTGCCTTCTCTGAACTCTTACGAACTGAAAACAAAGCTTCATAATTACTAAAAAGCTTGTATAAGACTTTCAGTAAATAAGAGCTAAACAGGAGAGCTGTTTAATCCTTACAGCCAGCAGCATAATGACTGACCTTATCTGAAGCCAGGATTCTGAAGGAAGCTATCACTTGCTCAGCCGTGTCTGTATCTGCTGTTTCTCTGGTCATGAAGTCAATGAAGGACTGGAAAGTAACAGTTCCTTGTCCATTGGGGTCAACCAGAGACATGATCCGGGCAAACTCAGCTTCACCCTTTCAGAGAATTAAAAAATAATAAAAAAAAAAAGGTCACTGTAATATGTCTCTGAAAGCCCATGAAGCCCATGTCTTCATGTCTTCTCATGAACCACTAGGTACCAGTGGTCATAGTCTTTAAAGCATATTACCGACTTAGGAACAGAAGTGTCACAGTTGATGAAATCTGGGATCTTAAATAACTACCTCTCTTTTGTAAAACAGCCATGGTGCTTTTGGAAAAGATATTCTTTGTCCCAAATACACAGCACATACCTTTGAATTAACTTTCTGTAACTTCCCCCCTGTCCCATTCTCTCTCAATGCCTGTTAACCTTGTTCTAACCCTTCATTTTTCACCACCTCCTAAAACCAATAATAATCCCATTATTATTTAGGTACTGCACAGGAACTTGGAAAAATACCCCAAGAAGGTATATGCAGACTCACTGAACAAAGAACTGAGGGAAACAATTCTAAAAATTTCACGCCACATACAGGACAGTTCAACTTCAGCTCATCTTTTTTTTCCACTAAAAAGAATGAACTGGCATGGATGGGTGGGGGGAATTTTTTAAAAAATGAGGGAAAAGAGTGCAGTGCCCAAACCTAGTTCATGAGAATAATAAGAAGTAAAAAACATCAAACTTGTCCTTCCTCATGCAGATAAAAATTTTAATTTTATACAGAAAAGAAAGAAGAAATAAAGATTTAATGACTGTTAAATTCAACTTTGAAAATTTCCTTATAATTCAAAGAGCAATACAGTTGACCATAGAATATGGTTCTCAAGTGTCTAGTTTTACTTTTAACTTCCTTTTTAACCATTTGAAAACACAGAAAAAAGCAAACAAACAAGGAACTAATATCTCTAGTGTAAATTATATTATTAGTATTCTGCCAATCTAAATAAGGTTTAGTGTTGCTGGGTTATTGTCACAAGCTGTAAGCAAAATCAATTGCCATTGTTTCGTAAAATTCATACCAAATCATAACCCATTGAAATCAGGCAAGCTCTGAAATCATCGTGGTCCATCAGTCCATTCTTCCTCTATTGATCAAAACAATGTAAGGAACATATGGAAGGAAAGGTGTGAAGCATCCAAGGTCATTTTCAGGTGATGAGTTTAGACCATTGGGAAATTGGATCCAGTATATGAACAGTATTCATTGATATTGCCCAAGCAGATCACCAGAATCATCATCAGTTTTAGAGGAGGAAGAAGTAGCTAACATATTACACACAGGAAACAGACATTTTCACCACAAGGTGAAAGGTCAGGGGAGAGATAAGGGAGAAGACAAAAATACAGAGGAGACAACCAGAGAAGACAAAGAAAAGAGCAAGGAGAAAAGTTTGTTACTAAACTAGTCAAAATGAGGAGATGCACAAGCTGCCTCCCTGATATTCCAAGTCTTTTCAATTCTCTGCAAGGGACAGAGTAGTGACTATAAGTGTAGTTAAAAACAGACAGAAAATAGTGTATCACTGACTATTTAAAACACTCCACCTCCAAGGTACATGGTAAGAGCTACCTGCTGATATATTGGAAATAAATACATGGATTTTCCTTCTTCTGACTACAGGCTATCAAGCTCTAGACTACAACAAAGAGATGAGCACGCTGACTTAAAGGATGGGACTTGCAAAACTTAGAAGGTCACTGAAAGGCCTTGTATAAAAGGAGGTTGCTTATTTTACAGGCAATAACACGTGTTATTCCTGGGTCAGAGGTGAATAAATGGTATGACAGTAATAAGGTAAAGAAATGTTTCCTCTGTTTTGTGGTATAATACAGTGGTTTTGAGAAGACTGTATCATTCTAAATAAGGAGAGAGCAGTAGAGAGCTTGTGTTGAGTCTGAGGAAAAGAAAATGAGAAGTCTGGTTGCAAGAAGCATAGGAGTTCCCCACAGTTGTCTCATCAAGTGAAAGAAGCAACCTGAAAAGTCTTTGAAAAAATGCACAGTCCAAGAAATGTGGCTCCAAGGTATGCTGAGAGTCCATCTAATCCAGCTGCTTTCCCAGAGGCAGAACCTTTTTACAGCATTGTGCTGAATACACTGGTGTTTAAATCCACAATTGGCAATTATTATATTGGCCTATCTGAAAACAAAACAATATCAGCTTCCTCTACCTGCAGGTCATTTCCAACCTGTCCTAGACTGATGAGGCAGGCTTTAAATTCATCAGAGTGTAGATTGCCAGATTCATCCTAGCATCCCATCAAGGTCATGCATTTGGAAGGTGAAAGGAAAAAGGAAAAAATCACAGATCAGGTTAGTTGGTTAGTAAAGAACATTCTACTCTTTTATGAATAGCCATATGTTTATATAAATTCATGGAAACATAATGTCAATTTATTGCAATGAATTACCTAAAACGTGTACAACATTTTTAGTTTCATGTTTTAGTTTTTCACTTGGTACAAGAGGTCCTTATTTCAACCACAGTATTCACACTCATTCCTCTATGGGCATTTTTTTTTTTTTTTAACATTTATGCTGATACGATGGTTTTTATTCTATTGTACTATCATTTGCTGTCTTCATTTTCTATTGCTGTACAACAGTGTATCCGAGATTCAGTAAACAGATCACTGAATCTGTGCAAAACCTTTCTCCCTGCACAATCACTGTTACTTCTCTCGATCTGATAATATTTCTTAACAACTGAACATGCACATTTCAAATGAAAGAGAGAACTACAAAACAATTGACTTTTCCCTAGATCCAAAAGAAATTTAGAAATGATATATCTTGTTTTCTGTTCTTTAACAATCTATACAGTAAGGTTTTGGTTTGAAAACTGACTTTAAAGGAGCCCCATTAAATTCTAGGTTAAATGGCTCCTAATTCCATCACATCTAACTGGATCATTGTTTTGAACCAATTAATTTTTCCATTTTGCAGGTCAAGAAATTTACACTAATTCTTAAAAACAGACTGGTTCTTCTCTTCCTTCTTGCTCATACAAAATTTGCCCTATCTGCCATGTACTTCAGATTGAGTTAACATGTATACAACTACAGAGATGTTCCTAAGCTAAAAAATTTTTGCCTTTATTGATTTGACAGATTGACAGTTTGCAGAAGATCCAAGGTTTTCATTCTGCTTTTTACAGGGATTTGGTTTGCCTGGTGGATGAATAACTTACTTTTGAAAATTTCTATGTAGTTATGCATAACTGAAATTTTAAGAGTTTTAACAAATGTACTGAGTTTATTTAACCAATGAATAGGATTAAGTGATGGTTAACTTCATGACACCATGCATTTTTGACATATCATGCTGTGATTATACTGACTCCCTCTACATCAATCTCCACCAGCTCCATGAAGGGAAGATGAAAAATAACAGTGGGAAGTCAATGATGAAAGATAAAGCAAAGCTACACATTTGGAGCAGCATTTAGTTGAAAGCCACAACCACAGTGATTTTTTTTGTTAACATCTCTATTTTATGGAATAATTCCTGCTACAAAGCATTCAAAATGGTTTGTTTTATCATTCACTGAAAATGTTAATCTACGCTGACTTGAAACTCTGCAAAACCATCCTGAGGACAGGCAATGGGAGCAAGTCACACCATGAACGCAGTCAGCTCATTTTATCTTCTTTCTAAAGCCAAAGAAATTACTGTGTAACTACAAACAAAATAATATAGAAATGGGGACTAAGAGCCAAATCCTGTTCCTCTTCCTCCTCCCCCTACAGGATTTGGTAGGGGAATATTAGGTCTTTAAGTACACCGGGGGTGTTCTCTGTATGTGTAAGCATCCTAACCAGCCATACATGGCAGCTGTAGTCATGCAACAAGTAGCGGAGGGCAGCCAGGAGTGAAAGGGAGACTAGCATATCTACCAAAGCAACCATTTTCTCTAGGAGTGCAATGGTTGCACTGAAGCTCACATACAGCATCTGCCTTTGGGATTTCCCAATAGAAGGTTCAAGTAGTTGTGCCATGTGCTATAGCAGGCTCTCACTTTCTTGTAGCTAATTTTTTTAATCTGTATCATCTACAGCACAAAAAAAAATCTTCGCCAAATATTGGAGTTGCATCGGATACAATGATATTTTGCAATGAAGTCATAAATCAAATCCATGTGATGGCTTGCTCAATGGAAAGTGGTTCTTTGCATTGTTTACACACCAGCACTGAAATTAGTTTTTTTAAGCATATAAATAATTGGCTCATTTATCTTTTCCTACAGATATGAAGTAAAACACTGAAACCTCTCCTTGTTTCATTATTAGTCTCCAGAAAACTTTTCCTTCCCCTATATGACTTTTATGTGGCCTTATATAAAAAAGTGTGCTTCTGAGTCAAAGAAATACATTCTCAAATATATGCCTTGGTTTCCTGAGTGCTAATTGACCTGCATAAGGTTGATCATAGGGTTCATTTAATAGGGTGCTGTTGTTTTTCTGTTAGTGAAATATACCATGGCAGGATGCTCTTGTTCTGCATGCAAAGCTCCTTCTTAAAATCTGTAGTTTGCACAAAAATCAACAATAGCATACATTAACAGCCAGTAGGATATTGCTTGCAAAGCAGCTGCAGGTCTTTTATCCCCTACTTCATGATCTTACTTAGAATGTACTAAATATACTGAATCTGGAAAAGGAATCTGCATGAAAAGATTTGAAAACCAGTGACTGGCAACATGTCTCAACGTCCCAATTTGTCTGCATACCATAATTCAGCTATTCACCATTTTAAACACTTCTAAACTGCTATGATTCAGACATGGTGTCCCACTTTCTCTTTTTTCCTCTATGCAATCACAGTGAGGAAGGAAATATACCAGCTTTGCTAAAGATTCACATTTATACGTACAACTAGACTGTGCCTTTAGGCATAGCCTCCAGCAAGGAATACTGGGTAAGGAGCAACATCCTCAGGAATAATGTCTTGGGTACCAGCATGCATACATGTCTGTTGGGAAGAGAAGCCCCTGGTAGGCTGCCCCTTGCCCCAAGGGAGATAGTGTATTTACCACCTCCCTTTGACAAGGGTGACTTGTAATGCTTTTTGTGTTAGCACAGATGTGCTGGTGGATGCACCGAAAGAAATGCAAACTCTTCCTGCCCTTGCAATTCTTATATGCACTGTGCCCACTTACTCAGTGCAATTTGGGAGTCTGAGGCATGTAGCCTCAAACAAAAGCTTGGAAAGTACAGAATTGTTTTCTTTCAGATATTCAAGGTGGAGAAGCTATTTAAAATAATAACTTAGCTCTCTTTCAAAGAGCTAACAATGGCAGAATTAAGCCTCATAATTGATTATAAACTATATTTTTTATGTATGTGTGTTTATATATATATATATATATATAAACATATATATATGTGCGTATGTATACACACACACACATATATATATTCTTCCTGGAGTGGAAGAAAGTTGTTAGGTTTATCTGTACCAAGATACATTCTTTAAAATAGAGAAGGGAGCTACTCTGCACATTAGTACCCTGCTGACATCCTCAGCACAGCCTAAGAGTTAAACATTAAGATGTTTCTTGAACTGAAGAAATACCACAGAAGTCAGAGCTATAGCAGGCATAAATGATTCTGTTGTGCTTATGCATTTAAAGCCTACTGGTCAAGGGCAGCATTAATTTTTCATATCTTTTTTGTCTATTCATCACTGTGAATTGCAGACTAATTCTTCCAGTGTATTTTTAAAACTATGTCAGGCATTCAGAAATGCTCCTATGAGCAACAGAATTATTACATATATTGCTAAATGATTTTTCCTTCTTACATGAAGAAGTCAGTACTTTCATGTTAGTGCCTATGTTCAGATGATCCAGTTTCCTCTTCATTTCTATTTAAGATAATCAAGACCATAAAAGAATACATTATTGCCCTCTCTATCTAAATTCCAAATTTAGAGTCCTCATTATTTAGTGTAGCCAGAAGTATCCCTGAAGCACCCTGGGCTGTCATTGTTCACTGATGCTAAATATTCAAGTGTGCAAGGACAGGAAAGATATAAAAATGAAAAACAAGCCTGCCTCTCTCAAACATTTTTGTTCAATGTCTCCTTCTAGTCTGTGTAGATCAAGTAGCATCTGCCCTTTAAATTACAGGGTAATTTAATCTGTATAAGCTTCTCTTTTATCAGTGTTTCTGCTATCTGTCCCCTGCAGAAAGCCCGGCTTGAGGGCTGAGTGGTTTTAGATCTTACCTTTCTCCTTTCTTAAACTTGCATTATGCTTCTAAGAACGTAATTGCTGTACTGTGACTATACTGAAGTCCTCCTGGACTGATTTCCCATCTCTGATGGAAGGAGTGTGCTAAAGGGGGTATTTGCAAAATTGTTTTTCTCTTAATGTGATCCTTCCAGGCCTATTTTTAAGGCCTTTGAATTATATCTGATATGGGGACAGGTAGGGTGTGCAGCTAAACTTGCAGTCCAGGCCCAGGATGTTGAGGCCCTAGAAGCTACTGGAGAATCCATCTCCTTGCACTTCTGACTCAGTTGCTCATGCTTCCTGCAACAGAAGCAAGGGCAGAAGGAGCACTGCATGAAGCTATGTCTCATTATAACCTGGAGAAGTGGGGAGATGGGGGTAGGCAATGATCTAGGAGCTGAGAAGCCCTTCTGTGTTGTACATTATTGTCATGGCCCATCTCCAGCCTGCCTGTGGCTATGTGACACATAGGCCCTTCCTATGTCCTTGCTCTATTGGACCCTTTGGTATCTCAAAGTCCTTCTGAAGATCCTGAAGATCCCTAACACTAGGGCTGGTTGCTGTAGGAATTAGCTTCTTCCTTCAAGACCTTCTGGGGCACCAAGAGATGCCAAGAGTGGCTCCTCATTGACTGAACCAGCCTTGCTGCCAGCATGGCAGACAACTTACCTATGAACTACAAAGATACAAGGATGCTAGAAATGACTATCCAGTGTAACATATACTAGGATTCAGTCACCTCACTTCCTTATCTTTAGGAAGCTGTCATATCTTAAATACTCTGAAATACTGCCATGTAATTTATCCAAGCCTGGATAAATTCGCTTTTAATAGCTCTAATTGCTCAGTCATCTGCTCTTGTGCACTGGGAAAGCCATTTAGTATGCTACTTCCTTCCAACCCAAGAAAGTTCTTTCTGCTTCTGTAGTGGTATCTTCTGCTTCCTCAGTAAATACAAAAAGGAATTATGCTGCAGTAGAATAACATTATATGGAAAGTAATATTTTCCATAAAATCTCTTCCCGATTCCTGTGTAGCTAGCCTTTTCTATACTTGTGTGTTCCTTCAAAAAGCAGAGGCTTGAGAATTCTGCTTTTCATCCTAAACAGTTAAGTATATTCTAAAGAATACTTAGCAAACTATAACTGTCAGCATCCAATACACATCAACTATAATTCCAGGTATGGGTAATCATTCTGGATAGAGCTGGACAAACAAGAGGTTAGTGAAAATAAAGTAGCACTTTGCTAGAGCCTGAAATAATTTGAAAGATCTGACACATATGATAACAGAATATAAGTTAGGGTATAAGCAGAGTCTGATAACTACAGGGATCTATACTGACATAAAGACAACAGCCTAGTCCTGCACTGCAGTAATCTTTTTTTTTCAGAATTTGAAATGTGAATTCAGTTTTGAAGGTGGGTTCCTGTGAGTACAGAGCCAGCAGAGCTAATTCATGTACAGATGGTTCTCCAACCAGGAATGTGAGAACCCTGTCTGCATGTATATTGCTACTGTTTCTATAAGTAGTTCTTTTTAATCCTCTATCCATGAGTACTACATAAATCATGGAAGGAGCTAAGTTTCTTCACAGAAGTGTTTTAATTCCTACTTTCTTATTCATCTCTGATTAAATAAATGAAATGCACAGCCTCTTACTTCCCACTTATAGCCAGGAAAATAAAGGGTTTTCTTTGACAGCTATCAGTGCCCTAACTTTATTCCCCACAAATATACTTCTACGGCGACAAATTGCAATTCAAAGAAAAAAAATACTGTAATCAAGATTACAGCTAAATTTAATGAGGTGGAAGACATTGGCAAGTGCATAGAACGTGCTGCACTGCCTTAAAATAAAAGGGCACATTATTTTCCATAACAGTGCATCCAGTCTTGCCTGTTATTTGAACAGATACTCAACAATACTACCAGAACTATAATTTTGCATTACATTTAAAGAGTATAAATCAATCTTTAAAGTGTCTGTACAATGCTATAATTTCATAAGACTGTAAATTATTTGTTAACTGATCTTTACTGCTGTTTAAAAAAAAAAAAAACTTTTACTGCGTTTGCAGATTTTTAAGAGGCTTACATATGGAATGGAAAGAAACTTGCTTTTGAGAACGATGACTATTGCTAAATGAGAAAAAGCAGGAGTACTGTACCCTGTCAAAATGATTGAATGATGCTCTGAAGTCATTCATTTGTTCTTGGGTGATACCCTTGGCATCTCTTGTGAGGATCTGAGTCTCAACCTCATTGATAGTTCGAGCAATGGTGGTAAGTAGGAGCTCCCATCCAACACGGATGTGCTACAATAGAGAAAATACTGGTTTATTAAAGAATAAAATATATTTTTCTAAAGCTATGAAAAGTACAGTAAGCAAAATGAAACAAAAAAAACAGCTCTAAATATTTCTGTGATACCTTTTCCATACCACTAACTGTACATTATGACCAAGGACCATTAAAAATAAAAATGGCCTTCAGGAAAATATGGAACTGGTTTCTAAATGGGTACTTCTTTACTAAAAGTGAGTTTATTCTGGACCACAAGACTTGGACTTACACTGTTATGTTCCATAACCTGAGTTAGTCAGAGGTAGGTATTCAAACAACACTGTTTCTAGTATTACTGGTTTCAGCTATATTACTACATTCTGTAAATTAGTAAACTCATAGGTCACTTTACAAATATGAAAAGTTTTCTTTAAAACTGAGGAGTCTCTCGTGCATTCAACAGTTGTCATCCTACACATTATCAGCATTGGGACCTTCAATGATAATCTGTAAATTCTCAAACCCTTTATGAGTTTGTCATAAAGAAGAAACATTGCTTTATCATAGAAAAACAAAACATAACAAAAACAACAACAACAACAAAAACTTCTGGTGTTTATCTGAAGAAAAACAAGACAAGTCATGATGAGCTAAATTTTCATTTTTAACTTTTTGCTTACATTAACTTAGAAAAGAAATCAAGCCAATAAGTCTCTATGTTCCACCTTTCTTAGACCTAGGAAGGGCTCTTGAAAATATCTTATGCCTCAGTCATGGAAACAGCTCTCACTCAGCACTAGGTCATTCTCAGCAGCGTATAGGCAAGTGACAAAAAAACAGTGTTTTTTAAGATAAGTCTTATAAGATCATCAGAAAGTCTGCCAAATTTCATCCTCCTTCAGTCTCTTCAAATCAGGGAAGGTAGTTATAAGAGAAGAGGCCGAAATGAACTAACAAGTACAAACTGGAGTAAATGCCTACCTCCATAGTATAGTTGGTGTGCTTATTGTCAAACACCAAGGCTTCTTGTATAAGCTGATGATCTCCTTCCAGTTTGTCAATGTTGTGTTTATAGTTAATGATATTTTGCTCATATTGCTTCAGCTGATTCATCTGGTCCTCCAAAGGCCCTGTCATTTCAATAGAGCTGCGGGCAATTTCCTGTCGAAAGAGAGACACCCCCCCATACCCCACAAAATATAAGTTTCAGATTTTCTGATTTGACTCACATTCACGTAAGTATGTAATATTATCAGAGTAAGAAGCAATAGTAATAAAACCTTCATACAGAGATGATAAACTTTACTTTTTCTTCTGAAATGTGCTACATTTATTTCTGAAATCAGTACTGAAGTTCCAGTGATCTCAGTATCTTTCTTTTAAGAGCAGAAGCAAAATAGTTGATAAGTGATAAATTTTCAAAGCTACATGTCCTACTAACCATCAGGATACCACTTGTACAACCTTACAGTTTTAAAAATCATCTTAACAGGTGCTAAATTCTTCATGCTGGTAAACTGTCATGGAGATTGCTGATGTTCTGTGCATAAAACAAAGATAATAAATGATAAAACACTTTATTCATCAGCTTTTGCATGAGCATCTGATGCTCACCTCCATCTTGGTCTGGATCCATGGCCCAATGACATTGGCCTGAGCAGCAAACTGGCGACGCAGGCGCTCGTTGGCATGCTGGCGGGCTAGTTCCTCCTGCAAGGATTGATCCCTCTGAGGCACCAGCTGCTTCACCTGTTACAATGGGAAAGCACTAAGTGTGAGTAGGCATGATTGAATCCTTTTAAAACAAATAGAACAAACAAGCCCACAGTTATTAATTTTTCTCATTGGTCTGAAGGTTGATATCAGGACAAGCCAGAAAAAAATATTACTGTTCTATTTACCAATTTTGTGCTAACATAAGAAATTGTTACTATGGTCTTGGGCAGCCTGACCAGAGAGACTAGCACGTAGGGAGAAGAAATTCTCACCTCTGACTGGATTCAAGTTCAAGGTGATCATTTAATTTGAACAGTCACTAGAGCAGTTATTTTGATTTTCTCTGGAAACAGAGGTAATATTCAATTTCTAAGTAATAGCTCTAAGAATGATCAGTGAAAAATATTTCATTCAAGCAGAGCCATTAGGATAGGTTAACACAACACATGCTCTGTCCCTCATGTGTACCTGAAGGTATCTAATACACTGCAAATGTTTTTTTGGCTTATCCTGGATTTCCCTGGGACATTCTGAATTTAGTCAATATCACTGTTTTTTATAACCCACTGAGACCTTGTCCATGTAAGCTTACGTAATTGGTAAATTCATATATTCTAAACATTCATTCACCTTCAGCATATTATTTGTCTTCATTCCAAAGAAAATAAAGCTTAAGTGATTGCTCTAAGAACCTCTCTTTAATCCCTCTCCAGTATTTTTAAGATAATAGCCAATTTCAATCTAACTGGACAGAGCACGGCCCCAAAGATGCTAGATTTTTACAACTTTTGTGAAAAGCAGGAGCTGAGTAGAAAAGACACACAAACTACTGCTTATACTAAGAAAAAGAATGCAATCATATTCTGTTCTTCTGGAGGGCACCCACTGGCCTACCCACCCACTAGCCAGCCACCAGCTCTGTACAAGCCACATGTGCTTTTCTTGCCCCACCAAGAAGCCAAAATAAGTCATAGGTAATACCGAGTGAAGGGAGCAGGGGATATTGTGAAGTGAGCCTACCAAACATGAGAGAGCATAAGATACTGTAGAAAGTTCCAAAGAATTTTAGAGTGGAGTAGTAATGGAAATTAAAAGGGTACAGTAAAGGGACATAGAGAATATGAATAGTCACATGGCAGTAGGAAATATAAGTGGCACCGGAGTAGGAGTGAGGTATAGGATAGAATTTATAGAAAGATAGCTTCATTAACATTACTGATCACAGAGAAAATAGTTTATTTAAATGCAGATCCAGACTGTGACAATCTCAAAATGAAACCTCTTAAAGTTCCATTGTTGACTTAGAATTCAATAGAAATGGTCTCCAGAGCTGGGCTCTTGTTCTCAGTGTAACTATATGCCCATATGATTGAAGAAAAGAACTGTAATTCTGTGTCATAAATAATAAGAAATCAGTGAAATATTTTGAAATATTTTATATTATGAAAGGTAACATAACCCTCTACTACTTCTTCCATCTCAACATCAGCTTTTCAAACGATCTATTCATTTTACTGTATCTAATAGATGCAAATTGTGTTTAATTGCATTTAATATGCTTCTAGTGGATTAGATAACTGAATTTTATGCTACCACCTCTTTCTGCTCTCCATATTATTAAATATATTTATGAAGAAATTTTTAATTTGTGCCAGTTCCACCAGTTTTTAACCAGTGATTGGCTCATTCTAGCATCTGATGAGCGAGAAAAAAAATACAGATTTATTGTTAAGTTCTCTGAATATTCTCAGTATTCATAAACCAAAATACTATGTTACAATGTCCTTTATGCATTTAGCATACATTACCTTTTCCCACTTGGTACGAATCTCTTCCACAGTAACAGTGCTGTAAGGATTGCTTGCGCTTATTCTCATGCTGTAACTCTGAATAACTTTTTCAACTTCATTCTGGATTGACAGTATGGCCTGTCTTTCACCATCTGCCTCTGGCAAAGTAGCTTTAAATTGATCATGTGCAGAGATTAAACTCTAAAATCAGAAACAGAGAGGGAGAGCATGAAAACGGTAATGTTTCTTCCAACATCAGGAGGATCAGTTGTAAACAAGCACCTCTCTTCTCTTTGACTCCCAAACACCCTGTCTGCATGTATCTGTAGATACATGAAATAATACATGTAGATACATTCCTGAAAAAGCCTTCATTGACTTTATCAAGACTATTGTTTCTTTCATGATCTCCAGAGTACTTTCATACCAATCAAGAAAGAACTTAATTTATAGTAGAGCAGATGTCGCCTATCACAAAGAAAATGTCCAGACAGAATATTTTTGTTCTACTCTCCAAGAAAAGCTTCCTTTCTTATCTTCCCTATGACTGTAAGCCACAAACTAGACAATCTTTTACCTGTATTTCCTCTATGCTATGAACAATAAACATGTCCTGTAGGTCTTCCATAGCACCTTCCATCCAGTTGTTAAAAGGAGCAGCTCTTTTGGCAAACTCCAGGTGAAGCTGATCAATTGTTTCAAGCAATTTCTCCGTCCTCTGTATAGGTTGGGAAAGATACATTCCTTTGTTACTAGGGCCAAGACCTAACTCCACACACACACACACACACACACACACGAAGTCATGTCCCATCTTTTCAAAAGCAATCGATTATATCGTTGACTGATTTCACCACCTATTTGAAAGTAATAGAACTAATTACATTAAGGATACTTTCATATCAAACATTAAAAAGGGATGTATGCCTTTCAAGAGTAACATTAGATGACTTGTTTTTTTCCCACCCCTACTATTTTAAGTGTTTTGTTATTGGACTCTATCTGCAAATCAATTAAAATCTGCTAATCTTGCTTTAGTAATTTCTTGTAAATATAGAAAGGAAGAGTTAGACATAGGTTTTCCACCTTTCCATGCATATGTGTGACTTCCCCTTTTCTTAAGCAAAAAAGGTTTTGGAAATATATCTCAGTACTTTCAAATACCCACTACCAAAAAACTCACTGAGTGCTGACCACTATCCCATATCTCACCTGATGAAGCTCCGACAAGCATGAAAAGGTAAGCGCCTAATGTGTTTTGTTATCCTTGCTGGACATCAAATTCCCAAAGAGTGGTACTATAAACCACATGCCCTTTGTTGCTGCTTTAGAACTGTCCTTGTCAGCTAAGCACTGTCAATATGGTCTGAGCATTTCAAATCTATTTGCAAATGAAACCACAGCAAATTGAAATGGAGATCTGATGAAAGGGTTTACTGCTGTTTGGATTACAAAGTGGATGCTCAATGGTACTGCGTCCAGGTCACAAACAAATGGTTCCTTCCCCCACTCCCTCAGCTGAACTCCTAACTGCTATACGGTTTACCTCCAGTGCCTCTCTCCGTTTCTGAGTAAGTGTTCCCAAGCTGTCCCATTGGTCACATATCTTTTGGCATCGATCATTGACACTTGCAGCATCATGGTAGTCCAGTTCACTACGAAAGAGCGAAGACAAAAGTCTGCAACTTTCTGAGAGACAGGAGCAGTTACAATGTGCAGTCTTCCACTGGCCCTCAGTAATTTATCCCCCTTTTTTTTGCAATATTTCTCCTCCAGGTAAGCAATTGATACGGTATAGACAAGTGTGATCTAGACATTCAGCATTTCAAGAAGCACAGCACAGAAACAGGATTGACTTCCTTTGCTGTGAGAAAAATCAAGTATCCATTTGTGATGTCCAGGTATTAAAGACAATTAAGGTTTGTAACGATCATTGTTTCAGCTTTTCTTGTTGCACAAGCACCTTGATCTCCTGAAGACCAGGATATTTCAGACTGAGGCTTTATCAAGTTCCTGAAGATTGGTATAGTGTTACGCTAAATGGCCTGAAATATATTAGTTTCGTCTGAAAAACATCCATACTAATACACTGTGAAATCATTTAACTGAGAAACAGACTTCAGGTTGTGTTCAAGGCATAATCCATCTCTAACAGGGGCTACCCAGACCTGTGGCACTGGGAACAGTTCTCTTCCTTCTCTCCAGAAATTCCTCACAGAGTTACACCCTAGAATTGGATGGTTCAGAGAACAGGAATCTCGAGACCCAGGTGTACCAGAAGTGCAAATCAATTCACCTAAAAGGAATGTAGCAGTTAGCATTGCTTTTTCACCAGTTTAATATGCCTGACAGAAAATGAATGACAGAAAACTCCTGCCTGGAGTAACTTTTTAAGCTCTGTCCTGAGATTCTGCACCAAGTCTGTTTCAAACTGAGTTTTGGATCTTGATGACAGATAATCCCCTTGGTTCTGCTGCAGCCATAATAAAATACATGTGTTTGGCACTTCGGAAGCTCACTTTTTTCAGCCTATCATCATTCACTGAATTTAGCTCTTGGCTGCTCCTTGAGGACATTTTGCACAGTACTGAGCGTTGCAGAGATCGTGATTATGTGACAGCATGGAAATATGAAGCTAAGATTTACTCTAAGGCTTGAACAAGACATTAAATGCAGATATAATTTGTTCCCTCCTTTTGAACATCTTTCTCTAGGCAAATGGCAAGAGGAATGCACAGATCACTTCCCTCCAGTAACTTTGGGAACCACAGAGGACAAAATGAGAACAGAGGTAGTTTTCCTCTGTGAAGATACACTGTAGGCCAGGGGCAGCACTCATCCTTCCTCCTCTAAGCTCAGTAGGAACAATATGCTTAGGGATAAAGCTGAGAAGTATCTAAACCATTCTGTTTAAAAGAGGCTTCAGATATGCTGCTATCAATTGACTGTTGAAACTGAAAAATGGTAAAACAAGTAAAAATAAAATGACATAACAAAAAAAAAAAGGAAGAAGAAGAAGAACTAAAATTGTAAAGTAAAAGAACTTATGTATAAGGAGAAAGCTGCCAGAAAACCATAAAACACAATGACTCCTTAATTTGAAAACTTGATTCTTCCTTTGGAGCAAGCCTTTTTGTTAGCCTTCAGGGGATGCAACAAAAGCCATCTATTTGTTAAGAAATTTTAAGTCAGGTGCATGGAGATTTGGATGAAACAGGCTAAGACATATTTTATTGCTAAGACTTTTTGGCTGGACCTAATTTTTCTGCATTACAGAATATTGAGACTATTAGATGATGTTCCTGTGTGAGCTGTGAGGTCACTGGTAGCACACTAAGTGGATGGGATGTGGAGATTTGTATTCTGGTCTCTTCTGGCATACTTAACCTAATATACCAGAATACGGACAGGATGTTTTTCTTGATACTCCCAGTCACATTACTAAGAGTACTGCAAGTTTTACTTTTGCTTCAATGGATAACTTAACTCCTTTTGTCGATTAGGATAAGGGCAGGTGTCCTTCCATGCAAGTGAGGGACTGATTGTACCAGCTCTGTTCAAAGTCCTGGAAGGTAATGTGCAATGTTCCTCCACCAGCTCTGCCAGGGAGGTTCAGTCATTCCCCATAAGATCTCTGCTATCCCATTTCTTCCTGGGATATGTGCTGTGGACAAATAGGTAGGAGAATAACATTATCAAAACAACTTTTAAAAAGGGCACCAGTGGGTAAAAAAAATCATAAGCTACGTAATGCCACTGACTGGCATTAATCAGTTTAGCTCCACTGCCTTTCTGGGCATGCTGTAGTTTACTTCCAATAAGTGTATTATTATATGCATCAAAAAAACACTGTTCTGTTTGAAGCAGGAGCAGAGGAAGAAATAACTTATAGGAGATTGTTTACATGGAAATATGACACAGGTTTCCATTTCTTGTCATATTAACTTTTGTGACTCTTTCAACGCCGAAGCTATGAAGAGACTGGATTTCATATTCTGTAAAAAGAAGTTTTGCTTATCAAGCATAAACAAAGCACTGCTGCACGTGTTACAGAGCTGCTGAGAAAACAGTCTTTTCTGTTTGTTTGGCCATTTGAAATCTACAGTCTTTGGAATTTAAAAATCCTGAAGCTGTTCTTATTTAACTTACACATAATTCAGTCTTATATTTAAAGAATTAAAAATTTAGTCAGATTTCGTCCTGATCCAGAGAAGCATTTAAGTATGAGCTCACTTTAGGAATAGTGATAGTGTCACAAAAATAACCTGCTGAGCAACACGCTTTAGCACTGCTTTAGAACCAGGCTCATGTTAATCATGCACGTAAGCATAATTTGAGCCCAGGTTTCCAGAAGCAAAAAGACACTCCAAATCAGTATGCACTACAGACAGTGGTCTTCTTGGCTGAAAATAAGTGGCTATACTAGAAGTCCTGGATATGCAAGAAACTACATTCCAAAAATTTTATCTTGATGATTGAAAATGTTGAAATGAGCACACAAGACCATAAGTGAATTCAGCACTTCATATTATAGCTTACTCCAGTTCTATTTAGCATTCGCTATGTCATAAATGGGAAATCCCATTTTAGAAATCCCTGACTCTTTTTCCAGTTTCGTATTTAGTGCCAACCAAGTCTCGTCATGCTTCACAGCCAGGGATTTCCACATCTATACAGTCTGGAATACAACAGTCCTGCAGCAGCTTCCTGGCTGCAATCTCCTGCTTGTACACACGTAAATGCTTTATCACACCAATCAACAATCTTTTAGCAACTTTAGCTCATGGTGGACTTTGTTGCTGCCACAGAAAATACCGGACAGGAAACTGTAACTGGTACAGTTCAAGGTCACACAGCAATTGTTCTACTTGGAAATAGCAATGTTAGGCAGCCAAGAGATGTCTAAAACAAAACATGGAGGTGTATTGACTTGGAATTTAGACACGGATGATGAGGATTCCTCATCAGTGGATCCAGTGAACAACAAAAAAAAAAAGATAAAAAGATACCACATTGACTTCAATAAGCTTTGGATCATGAGCCAATGAATGTTTCTTAGCATTCAAACACTGCTTAATCTTTCAATGAAAAAATATGTCTGGAGAAAGAAATAAGTGTTTTGCTCCTTCATTTCAATGTCTGTTTGAAGAACGACGGATAAATACTTAAAATCAACATTTAAACAGAAGCTTCCCATTTGCTTGCAGCTAATAATAAAATGTGACATTTATAACCTTTCATGCACTGCTCTCCAGGGGCACTAAGACTTACTGAGCTTCCGTGAAAAACCAGGCACTGATAGCCCCATTGTACAGATAACAGGAGAATTCGAAGTAGAGCATCTCTAAAAGCAATGGGTTTTCAGCACCTTTGCAGCCCAGGCCACAAATAT
The DNA here is from genome assembly GCF_009769625.2 of Cygnus olor. Classification (NCBI taxonomy): domain Eukaryota; kingdom Metazoa; phylum Chordata; class Aves; order Anseriformes; family Anatidae; genus Cygnus; species Cygnus olor. The sequence goes on along the minus strand of NC_049171.1, from coordinate 80,874,038 downwards.
CTTGTTTAACTTCACACAGCAAATTACTGAAACAACTGAGAAGAGACAACCCTAAAATAGACAGGATACAGTGTTCACTGGCCTCAACAGAGGTAAAGGACACAGGGTTCAAAATGCTAGTAAGCAGATGCTGTGCTATGTATACTACATTCCCAAGGTTTCTTATCACTTGCAAAGTTGATGCTGAATTAACAATGATTAGGCATTTCTCCAGTGCAGAAGGACATTACATTCTGTAGTATAGAAAGAACAAATAACTACAACAGAGATCAGGGCGTGTCAGAAGGTGTTTCATAAACTGACATACTCAGTGAAATCAGCATCCTCTGCGTTTTTCAGACTTCTTTCATACTAACTAAAAGACAGCATTTCCTCTACCCCCTGTACTTACTTTTCCTCCCTTAAACAATCTTGAAAAATAGCTTTTTTTCTCTAAATCCATTTTAATTATACAGTTAGTGAAAGTGCTGCTGCTACCAGGTATGAACTACATTTTTAGATAGCACTTTGATTTTTTAATTGTTAATGAATGTGGAGCTGTTTATGAGTTATGGTCCTTTACAAAGTAAAAAGAGGACATGTTTTTAACACTTGCTTTTTGAGTAGTAGCTGTTTTGCCTGTTCAAGAAGTCGAGAAACTGAAACTTGGAGGCTTGAAGCCAAGAGCAGGAATCTGGGAATTTTTATGCTGGCTCCTCTTTCAACAGCTAACACACATTTGTTCCCGTTGGCTTTGCAGATTTATACTGTGGGTGAGCAATGAATTTAATTATGTGCCAAATGCTGAGATCAGGAGTAGTGCCACTGTTCTACAGTACAAAACCACTGCAATTAACTGTGTAAGATTATAAAAATCAAATGTACACATGTTGGTGTATACACCAAAATGACTTTACCAGAACAGGGACATCTGTATATAACACTACAGTACTGTCAGTATGGGCAGATCTTTGCTGACAAAACTGCTTCACTTAGGTGAATTAACAGCCTTCCCACAAAGAAAAGCAAACTCTACCAGTAAAGATGGAGTCTAGCCAGAGTAAGTACACCAACACTCAAGACTTCTGTTGCCATAAGGGTGTCTGTCAGGCAGGGGCTGACAGGCAGGTGTCTGTCAGGCAGGCCCCTGACCTACCTAGCTGAAGTCAACAATACAGACATAATTAAATGTGTTGTTCTCAGCTTTATGTTTTCTTGGGGCATAGTATACTGAGTGCACAAGTATTGGTCCTGTAGCTAAGCTGCTGGAACTGTGGGTGAAAACTGCACTTGTACAGAAGAGGTTGTGTGCTTGGTTGCTTGTATGACCCTGGAGTATACTAGAGACAATGAATCTTCAGAAAACTCAGTGCATGACCCACTACTGCTATAGAAAAGATAATTTAGGGATGTGAAGCCTTTTTAAAGGACTGATATACCTGTGGGAAAATATCAGATCTCAAAGTGAAGATGCCTGATCTGTAATTTAGGTAAAATGAAATTATTTTCTAAGCTAAAAAAACTCATAACCAGTACCTCTCAGCAAACCATATGAACTGCAAAATAGACACCTCCAGCATTCCCATCAACACACAATGGACTCATCAGTAGAGCTAATGCTAAAAAATTACCGTTAAGTCAATTTGAAAATGACTGTTTTCAAATACTTTGGTCAGTTGAATATCTATATTTGGTTGGGGGTAGGGGAGAGATGAGGGAAAGGTCTCAGGGACCAGCACAGATAATATACTTATGAAGCTATCTCTGGTATTCTTACGTTGGTACCTATGACACTATCAAATTCATTGGAAAGAGTTTATCGCAAAGTTAAATGTCAGCAGCTGCAAGCCTTTAAATGGAACATACTTCAGCTCCTGGGCAATGGCAGCGATCTGTTCCACCCTGTCCTGGTGAGCAGCCAAATCACTCTCAAAAGCTTCATGTTTCCTTAACATGGCACGGACTTCTGTCAGAGAAGCAGATTCATAATCCTTCTGAAGTAAGATCTGCTCTTTGCCTGAAAGAGAAAATTAAAATATTAGTCTTTTTTTTTTTTTTTAAAGAATTTATTGGTTAGAACAATTGCAAATTTAGTCAACTTTTTTCACTGAGGATCATCAAAATCACACGTATAAGATGAAATCCCAGCCCAACAGAAATGAGTGGCAACTCTTCAGCAGAACGCTGTTAATTAGGAATTAATATTTTTAAAGATCTCTCACTAATTCCTTGATTCTTGCACAGGATGATTATGCTTATCTAAAATAGTTAGTATTACACTACTCGAGAAACTGGCATAAAATGGTATATTAGCAAAAAAACAGGGCTCTAAACTATTTTGATAAGTCTTTTGAAGTGTATTACTGACCTACGAAACCAAAAATCACACTGCTATGTTCAGCTTCACTCTTAACCAATGAAGTGTTATTCTTTTTTGTGTTCTGCTTTCAATTCATTATTCATTTCAGCACCTTCCCACCAAAATTAAGATGTGTGGCTGTCTTTCGAATCAACTATAGAATTTTAAATGGAAAATGCCAGCCTAGTTACAAAAAGCTAGAAAAAATGAATTACTGTTCTTCAGTAGCTCCTGGATTGGACAACTGAATCTATACAACCTCTACAATTGCAGCTCACCACACAACATTACACAGCTCTGCAGATTCTAGAGCCACAAGAAGCTACTGTTTCACATGCTATGTACCAGCTTATGTGAATTTTTCCCTGTATAACAACCATGACATGTCACCATGAGGAGTAGATGATCAGAAAATAGGCTCTCAGGGCTGACAAACACTGTAGTTTCCTTTCTAGTATCTGCTTGGTAGCAGATACTGTTGTGTATGCTTCCAGCAACTGTGTTGTTGGATTTCACAGTGCTGAACACTTTCACAGTGTGAAAAGATTCTAGCTGGAAAAAGTCAGAAGCATGCCAGAAGCAGGAAAACTGTTTGACAGGACAAAACAGGATGGTAGAGTATATCTACTTGTATTGGTCTTCACAAAACTTTACACTGGTGTTGCAAAATAGATGGTCCTATAGCTGTTACAACTACACGTAAAATTAGGCTACCGTTAAAAAACGGAACTATAAACAGGGTATAATCTGGGGTGTGGAGCAAAGCAAAAATGAGTCCATTATCATGTAGTTCATGTGGGATATTCAAAACCATCATGATGGCCAAATGATAACCAACTCATAACAACTCTCTTAATAATTTCACATTTAACAATCCATAGATACCAATTTATTTTTGAGTTTAAACTGGAAAACTGAATTTCTGTCCTCACTGCACTCCTGACTGGATCACTGGTGCACAAATACGTAGGAATGCATTAACAGTCATGGCCTTGATTCAACTCTGGATATTTTTATTAAGTTTGACTGATTACCTTGGTGGAATATAACATGATTTTTATACTCACATTTCATTAGCAACATGCCTACAAATTAGGACCATGACTGAATGTAACAGAACCTGCAATTTTATCTGTTATTATTTTAGTTTTCTAAACTAAAACTTATAAAAAACTTAAAACATAAAAACTTACGCCAGTTTTTAGCTGACAAATATCTAGCATTGGCAGTTCAATCTTGAACATTAAAATATTAAAAATGTTAAAAGCCATATCTGCTCACCATATGCCCATTGTTCATGAGTGGAAGCCTTCTGTCTAAATTTCTCAGCCAAGTGTTCAAGTCTTTCCAGTCTTCGTATTTCATTCAGCAGCCACTCTTCATAGCCTTTCTCAGCTTGTTCAAGTCTCTGCCAAGCGCCGGCAATATCCTGTACAGAGAATACATGGGAGAGATGGAATGAAACTATTCTCCATTTTTAAACAAATTTCCAGATTTCTGATTCACAATTTTGCTCCAAAAAGAGAAGTTTCTATGGCCAGATTTTGCCGAATCACAGAATCATAGAAAATATTAGTTGTCAGGCGGCTCTGGAAATCAGGTTTTCCAAACAACTGCTCCTCACAAAGCATCCTGGTCAAATAGGTTCATGGAAGGACCCTCTATACAAATGGCTTTCAAGTGTAACTGTTCAGTGTCTTCATGACACATTGCCTTTACCTCCAATTTTACAAAGTACTTGTTCTTTTCTGAGGTACCTAATCTGCTATCAAAATAAACATGCTTTGCTCTTAGAAGATGACAATAGCAATACATTTAGTATCATGAGGATTTGATGCATATTTTATCTGGAATACAAATTCATTTCACCTTCTGTGTTGCACAAAGTTTTGTGAGCTTTCTTAGAAACCCAATGGCATGAGTAGGAAACTGAAGTGACAGGCCCCTTATTTTCTGAGTAAGGGGTGTGGACAATGGCAGTCACCCTTTGCAGGTCATACAACCATCTGTTTATCGAATCTGACCAACCAAAACACAGTGTTAGAACACAGTACATGAACAGGTTTACTGTATTCCACAGGAAAAATTCTGACCCACAGTCAGACTATTCTTGTCTTCACAGACATTAGAAAAATATAAAATCAAATTTAAAAAGTAGAAAAAAATGAAATGTTTATTGAGCCACGGCTGTTTCTATAAGTCTGATAAGAAAAATATCTGTGAAACCAGTGTTAGTTTTGTTTAAGTAAACAAAGAAAGCTCTGTATTGTTCCTTGTCTCAAGACAATTCAAAGAGTGAGGAGGAGCATGCTTAAGGGAAAGGACAATTTCAGAATGAAAGGGAATGTGTTAAAGAGTGGTTTGATATTGAGAAAGTGCAACGAATTGAAGTTTCTGAGGATGACTTAAAATAGTAATTCAACCTTCATATTGAAATTTTTGTGAGAATATTGATAAAAAGGAGAATGGAATATTAATGCCTCTTTTACTTACTGAAACCATTTTTCCCTCTGATGGCATGAAAGCTGGTCGATTGCTGATTCTCAATTTTGTCTGCAGGGTGTTGAAGTTGATCTCCAGTTGACATTTCTCTTGGACTTTGGGAGGTTTGTGTTTGCGGCGGTAGTCCCGGAAATCCTCTAGTTTCTTCTGCATTGCCTGCATTGTTTTTTCTGGGGTCCTGTTTTCCAGCCAAGGAATTGTCCGGCGAATCCATTCTAAAAGCTTTCAAACCAACACAAACAATTGAAATAAAGGTAATGGAAGAGCAACCAAAACAAGCTAACATTGAATGCACAAATCCCAATTGTGTTTGCTCCATCTTATTAGTATTGGCTTCAGTTGGTATCAGTGCCTTAATGGCAAGTAATCACAAGATTGCAAAACTGAACAATAATGTGAGATAACTTCTTAAAAACAAAACAAACTCCAAACCTAATTTTCTCAGATATTATAAATATTCCTGGAAATGCCCTGATTTTCACAAAGATGAACATGCATGTAAGATGACTCTAGCTAATTAAGACCCAAGTTACCCAATATCCCTGGCCACTTTCAGAAAGTATTAATTAGTCTTGATGTCTCAAGTAGTCACAGTTGAGAATGGAGATCAGCATGGACAGCAGTCAAGCAACTCAGGTCATATAAAAATCTTTACAAGGAATTCCGTTAGTACCAATCCAGCACTACGGTCTTTGTGTCTATGATCTCAGTATGTTTTGCAGGTTGTGCATTATAAAGACAAAGAGGCTCTCACTTGCACATTAGATATCTGCAGTTCTGACTCAACAAATTCGCCATATACCAAGAAAAGATAAGGAAGACCTGATTCAGAAAGTCTGCAGTATACTTTGTGAAGCAAAGTCATATCACCTATGTTTTGAAAAAACAACAATTTTCTGGTAATGATGAGGAACAATGCAAGCAGTGTGCCCCTTTCTTCATTAATCTGCTGCCTGTGTTCACAGGTACTTTGTGAACACCCTGAGACACCCTGTCCAGACACAGTTTTCCGCACACATTCAGCGGGCATGTTTGGAATAAGAGGATCCTGTGTTTTCTATATGTGGTCAAGGATGAGCTACCCTTGGAGAATACAGAGACAGCAAGCCTAGTTCTAAGGCAGACTGATGAAAGTCCTCAGAACACCTCCTAATATTAACAAGACTGAATGACTTGCTAGAGGTTATACAGGAAGTCTGTGGCAAAGGAGTCACCTGAACCTTGCACCTTGGGCAACTGGGCATTGTGCACTACCACTGTGAGATTCATCCTCATGGTATTTTCACTTCAGTCTTGCAGACAGTGCATGAATCTTACAGCTTTCAGTATTTCACGAACAAAATTATCACCAAGTTATAGACAAAGCTGTCTTTACCTCACTTGCTAGTCTCTCATACTCTTCCATCAACCTCTCATTTTCTTGATTCACAGCAAGCACCTTACAGATCCGGTTTGCTGCAGTCTCAGCCTATAAAACAGAGCAAATAAACAGGATGTACTCATAAACATTCTGAGAAAGGTACAAGTTTGGAGAAAGAAAGAACGCGTCTGCTGCAAATAAAAGTCACATTGTTTTATAGGTGTTGATTTGTGCTCCTAGGTTACTCAGATATACCTTTACCCTCCTGTTCTCACAGATTCCAATGGCCTCAATGAGGCATAGATTGGCACAGAAGTCACTTTGTCAAACAATTAAACCTTACTAGGGGTAATTTCACAATGCCATTATAGTTGTCTAATAAATCTTTTATTTTCAAAAGCAATTTAGACCATTCTTAAAGTTACCTTATTAGATTAGTTTTTTTAATCACACTAAAAAGGTATTAGGTTTGTTAGCCACACTGTAAAGATACTCAGTGATTCAGGAGTCCTAGACCACTCTGTATCTGCACATCACATGCACATACATTCTTGAAAATATATACAGCTTAGCCTCTCATAGCAAATCTTTTCTTGGATCCTGCCAAATTTATTTGTGAAGGCAACTGTAGCTCTGCATATTTAAAATTGATATTAATAGTTTGACATGATAGATTTATATTTCCCTACAAATGTGAGTCTGAAATACATCCAGTCAACTAAAAACTCATGTTACAAATAGTATTTGGAACTCCCTTCTTTTGCATAAATAGCAAAACTTGCACACCCAGAAGGAAGAGTGCGCAACAGCATAGCTGTGTTGTGATAAGGTGTATGGGGCCTACTAGATGGGAAGGAAAATTGAATTCTGAGGATGAAGGAAAAATCAACTACTTTAAGGCATTTTTTCTTCTCCACAAAAGTTGGGTTGTGTCCATTTGGAGGCTAGAAATGTAAGAAGCAAAGCAGTAGAAAGTGCCTTGTTTGTGAGAATACCATCCTGTGTGGCAGATCTCCTGCTGATGTTCTTGCCTCTTATACTAATACTTTGATCCACAAATAATTCTGCTGGCTTCAGTGGGAGCCAGGTGCAAATACTACTTTGGATGACTTCTGTGCCTCTCTACATCTTTAAGCAACTTTGAAAATCCAGCCCTAAATTACCAATCAGCATTAGTAAGCCTAGAATAGCCTCCATCTCCAAAAGTCAGTCATTCTTTTATGCAGCAAAAGCGTAAGGTGTAGGTGTAGCAACAAACAATTCCTTTTCACAGTATCTTCAAATACAATTTTTCTGAAATAGTCTTTACAATCACCAAATAGACACCCAACCTTAGAATCATGAAATCCTATTAGAATAAACAAGTTCAACTTGCTACACAACATTTAACTAAAATAGGTTCAAGGGTTGATTAAAAATAAGTATTAGTACTCAAGTAATACTTGCAATTGTTAATTAAAACAGCAAAGTACTAAATTAGTGTTTGTTTGTTTTGTAATATAAACTAGCAGAAATGTGAAACAATCAAAAACACAGCAACCTGAAGGGACAGTTGATTAATACCTGCTCTGCTCCAGCAAAAGCATGGTAGAAGCAGGACACATATGTCATGATAGCTCTCTCATCAGGTTTGGGAGTGTTCACAATATCTACAAGGTCGGGGAGAAATGAAAATAAAAAAAAAAAAAAAAAGAGATACGAGGAGTAGAAAACAGGATAAATAAATAAAAGCACAACATAGTTGTCACTGCGATCGTTTTCTTGTTCATGTTTTCTTGTCTCTGTACTCTAGGAACTATACAAAGCTGAAATAAATAGTGTTAGATTGATGGGTGCTGACAGAAAAAAAAATCCATACACTAGAAATTCAACATAAGCTCTTATAAAGATGTGAAATTTTTTTAATAAGTCTGATCTTGCACTGTCATGCAGAGAATTACCTTAATTTTAAACAGACTATCTATATAAGAACTAGCATGCACATCTCTGATGATTTAGAATTCATTTTTTTTATTAACACACAGGAAAGGCAGGCTAGATTTTGATCTGGGGAGATTCTCTGGAAGCTGCACGTGTATCAATTTTCAACTTTAACATTATATATCAATACTCTTTATATTACTGATGCCTAAAGTATGTCCATGTCTATGAACTGCCTTGCTTTTTCTACTACTGCTTCTTTTCATTAGAACATGATTCCAGAGCTCTTCTGAGATGTCTGTATGTTTTCCTACTTTGCACAGTAGCAATGTTTTATGTCACTGATTGTACTTACCAGTAAGCATTTAACATTTTAAAAAACAATCCTGAAAGCATAAGAGAAGGATTCATTTTCTGAGCATCTGTTTTGACGATTTTGACATCTGTAACAGGAATAATATCCAGCAGGGAGAAAAAGATGATATTCTGCTATTGAAATTGCTTTTTCACTGTGAGCTACGTTTCACCTTGCATTTTTAAAGGTGCTTCTAATCAATGCACAGAAGTTCAATCAAAGGACATTCAACAATGTCCTACCAAGATCAGTAACCAGTTGTCAAAAACCTACTGGATATTATTAGTAAACACACAGAAATGAGATAGGAAGTTTTGTTTCTACAAAACAAGTGGATAGACTACTACTACTGGCTCTACAGAGACAGTGCCTCAAAGAGAAAATCAGGCTACAGGAAATGAGCTCAGCTCTAAGATGCTGTTCTAGTAACTAGTGAGGAAAAGATCAGAAGAGGAAAAACTTCTGAAAGAAACAACAACACAGAAGGTGAAGGGTGAGATCTGATCCATCTACAACCTCACCTTCTGAGCACCAGCAAATGCATGGTAGTAACAGGAAACATAAGTCATAATGGTTCTTTCATCAGGTCTGGTAGTGTTTACTACATCTGTGTAGAGAGAAGAGGGTTTACTGCTCAACAATTCTCATAAGGTACTTCCATCAGATTATGCTGATGATGTCACCTCAGTGCTGCAAGGATTAAAAATAAATATACCACCATTCAGTTTGCATCAGTTTACTGATATCAGTGCAAAGATACATAAGCTTTAGGAATCAAAAATTGAGAAGATAATAGTCTCCCACAATGGTAAAACATCTGAAGATGGAGACTGTACAGAAGGGTATTACCACGTTCCGGTTGCTAGAAACTTCCAGAGCAGATGGTGCGGCTGGCAGATCTACTGGGTTCAGTTTTACTGTTAGTCCAGAACAACTTCATCTAAATCACTACAATCAATCCAGAGTTAAACACAGCCACTGACAATCACAAAATAAGAGTATTTACTGCTTATATTTGCAGAAGGTCCTTTTGATTGTCAGAGTACTGACAAATACTGGAAAACTGTAAAACTCCTGTAGTCCAGAAATACATTTTGTGCTAAGAATAATTCGGATAGTAACAGTTCTGCAATCCCTGAGCCAGTCCATTTTGTTAATATTATAAATCACAGAACAGTTTGAGTTGGTTGACTGATAGCTTTGTCCCTATTACATTAGGAAAGATTAAAAGTATAGAGAGGGTATGATTGAAGTGCGAGTGTATTGTTGTAAACAGATATTTCTGAATACTTGACAGACAAAAGCTGAAAAAGTTGTTTTCACAGCAGTCATGGTTGAGTGATGAATAACACTAGTGCAAGCTGAAAAGATGCCTGCCAACATGGGAGTGGGAAGATATTGGTGTGAAAAGACCTGGGAATTAGATGACGATTTTTAATATTAACGGTGAGATTTTCTAACTTCAGGACCGATATATTTACTGATTTTGAATCTCCATCACATAGTTCTGAACAAAACTTGGCATTTCCACTGAAAACACAAGAATAAAAAAGTGATGGCAAATATACAGAGTATGTTAGAAGAAGTAAGATTTCATTCCCCCTCTCCTGCTAAGACAAGAATAGAAAGATGAGGGCTAGCATATGCAGGAAATCTTACGGGGGGGGGGGGGTTGTTGCATGGTATATGAAGAGAAAAATGAGTGAAAGAAGAATGATAGATGTTCAATAGTGAGGAGAAAGCATGTCTGTTTATTCCTTGCACAGTGTTTCATAGTAAAATAATTAAATGGTGCTTGAAAGAGTAATTGCAATTGAAAAAATTGAAACAGGTAGTTTTGAAACATAAAGGTGAAACCAAGAAAAACATTCAATTAAGAGGTTACAACCTGGATTTTCAAAATCATCCTGTATTGGTCTAACCTTCCTACCAAAGAAGGGTACTCAAGGGAAGTGGACAAGATGAGTTTGCGTGCTTTGGATAGTTCCTGTGTTACCATTGCTCTATTATCGTGCCACCAGAACTGAGTCTGTAAACGTGGAGAAGAATACCTTGAACTAGGGTATGTAAATTCCAGTACTTTGGCATCAGTTTTGCCTGAAGTAAAAAAGGTTGGTTATCTTGAAGAAATATTTCCTTCTGATTTGCGGACAGACTCTAAAGATTATTGGAGAAACCAAACGTGAAATCATTTGTTAAAATGGATCCCTGCAAAAGGTTTATAATTAAACAAAATGCTTCCCTTAACCTAGCTCTTTCATAGAAGGCGTGTTATTAGTAGAATATTTTGAACTGTACCTCTGTTTCTTTCTGGCCCTCTCATTTTAACATTTTAAAAAGTGAAGATGCTTTAAGCTGCTAACAGATGTATTTTACTTCATTAAACTTAGTTTTTATAGGCAAAAGATTATGTTCCGATCACTTATTTGAACTTCAGTTGTCACACTGGGGCCATGTGCTAAGGTTAGGGTCCAAAGTGTTATAGCAAATACAAACAGTAACAAAGAATAAGGAATGAAGATAGAGTGGAATTATCCAATACATGGGAAACAAGAAGGAAAAAATTGTTTGAAAACAAAGTGGAAAGAAGTTACTCCATGATGATTCATGTGGAAGGAATGTTGAAAATTTGCTAGACACAAAACAACAGAAGTTTTACTGTCTCCTGATGATGAGTGATACAAACTTCAGTATAACTCTCACCTTCTGCATCCAACATCTTTGGGATATCCAAATGTTTTTCAGCGATTTCCATGGCAAGGTTGATATTTCCTATGGGGTCATCCTGAATTAAAGAAGAAAATATAACTAGTCAAAGATATATTTTTTTCTTTGAAGCAAGACTACTACAGTAAGTACACTAAAACTTACCCTGATTTTCCCAACTATAAACTGGAGTCACAACTACTGTTCTTCAAATAGCAGAGTGGAGTATGTGTGGTCTACCTAGTGCTCTGCTTTCAAATAAAAACAATAAGCCACTAGGACTCTGCTGCAAACACATTCTAGAGGGGAACATAGATAAAATATGCAGTGTACACTCATAAAAAGCTAATTCTGAATGAAGTACTGCAGTAATACATACAGTCAAGGCCACTGATTCAGTAGGCTATACTAGATCATTCATCACAAAGTTAGTCCTGCACATTTTTATACTTAGAAAATATTATATTACAGTGATACGAATTCACTGAGCTAACAAGTCCTCTGTTGGTCAGGTGAATGCATGAGGAGAGGGAAGCCCAGACAGAACAGTTACCCAGAAGGCTCAAAACCTCCCACTTTTGACTTGGACGGCCAAATGTGTAAGACTTCTGTTTGGTGAAATTTAGAGCTGTTGAAAATTAGGAGTTTCCTCTTATTTTGAGATTTTGGATTTTGTTTTTTGAAGGAAAAAGAAAGGAAGCAGTACACAAAATTCAGACAAGCAGCACATATTTCATTTCATATGCCACAGACAACTGTTGCTGACAATGGAAGAGCATGTCAGATTAGGGCTGCTCTTAAGTCAGCCTTCTAATATCAGCTTGGAATGAAAACACCTTATGGGAAATGGCTGTTCGTGCCATTAATGCTTCTTGTTTTCAAGTATTCACAAACTGCTAAATGATGGTAGCCATTATGAATAATGCCAATGTGTACAGAGACTGTCTAGGAAAACAGGGTAGAAGAGAAAATTTGGAGAAGCAAGAGGGGACTGAAAAAAGTTACCAGGTTTTCTCGAGGGAACTTCCAGGGTTTCCGTTTGAATACAAAGACATGCTCAGACACGCTCATTGTCTCAGACATGCTTCTTTTGTTACTTTGAAATTAACTTAGTAAGATTACTTTCTATGGAATGAGAGCAAGTGCTTAAGTTTCACAGAAGACTGTTCTCCATGTGCATATATATGCAAGGTATCATAAGTATTAATACCCTCACAATTTGGTTAAAATAGAATCCAAAGTCTCTAAACTTAAGTTCTCACTTTATCATCATTTAGCAGTTTTGTGCATCGTTGACATTAAGAGGAACTTAAAACGTGGACAATACTTGAAAGCCATTAATTTATTTTTTCTACCATTACACCGTGTGTAATACAACATTTACTAAATGTATACACAAAAACTCCTACTTAAATTAAATGGGAGAAAAATACACTAAATCTAAGCAAGATCTAGTGACTTGGTTAAATCCCTTTGCTTACAAATGAGTGATGCAGACTTCCTATTTGTTTGCTTGGTACTAAGCCCATAAGTAACAGTGCTCCACTGGTAAAGGATTTTATTTAAATCAGTATTTAAATAGGCATTATTTACAACATCTTCTGGAGATCCCCATCACCCATCCTTTTAAACAAAACTACAAGCCACAGTAACTACAAATGTCTGCTACGGCTAGAGAAATACCTCATCTAACTTGTCATAGTCAAGAAGATCAGGCCTGTGCCTATGAATAAGGGCGCTGAAAGCAAGGCCATCTTTCCAGCTACAAATTCACACAGAGCACATTGGTGAGAAAAAGAAAAGACACCATGCATGAGATAAGAAACCAAGAAACAAGACACCAAGACAGCTGTTAATGTAACCAAAATGAATAGTCAATCAAACACAGCCAGGTCAGAAAAGCTTGATCTATTTTAGGACTTTTCTGCACGTGCTTTACGTGCCACAGCTCAGCCTCAATTTGAAACCTGACCTGTTCTTATTTTGGAAACCTCTAAGAGGGAAATAGTAATGCTGAAGCAGATCTGCTTACGTGCTTTTCCCTTCTCTTAGCGCTCGTGTATAGACTGGTTATACCATGAAGGGTTTTTTTGTTTGTTTTTTTGTTTGTTTTAGTAGCATGCCACTTTTCAAAGTGCAAACTCAATCAGACTAACTTCTGTTTGGGCCATACTTGAGCACACATACACAGAGACAGGTATGTTACTTATTCCGTGAATCTGTTCATCCACAGGAAAGGATGTATATAGAGAATAACCTGGTGTTGACACTTCATATTTTGTCCTTTTGTTCATATCTGCAGATATCTTAACAACAGCCTAAGTTAAACTCTGTTGGTTTAGGAATAAGTTCATTTAATTTTCATCGCACCTTGGGGGTCGCCAGTATAAATTTAACATATATATAAAGCAGACAAAGTTTTCAAATCTTCTCATTTCATTCTATCATCTTTTCCTTCACCAGCGGCTTTTTGATAACAGCCGATTCCACTAGTAAAATCAATTTGTAATGGAGGGGAATGGAGTGGAAAATACTGTCCATGATTTACCAGTCTTTCTCATCAATGAAAAGTGTCACTCAACAAATTAAAACCATGATTAAGTTTCACTGGGGTTTACGAGAGACCTCAAGATACATTCATTCCAGAGGAATAAAAAATGTATGGTATGCATGTATTGAGAGAGAGATGAAAATGACAACATTCCACTTTCTTTCTAGGTTTTATTCTTCAGTAACAGTACCCAGAAATTCTAAGATTATTACATGTTCCTCATTATTTCCCCTGAAATCCAAGCAGCTGGTATCTTTTAGAACACATACGTTTTACCAGGTACAAAAATGGTTTTGTAATCCCCATGCGGTGCTATCTAAGGAAGTTAGGATACCAATTTGATTGGCACTTGACCGCAAGTATAGGTAGAAATATAATGAAATATCAAAGTAAGAATTGGTAAATACTTCCAATGTAAGCCTAATAATTACATACTCCTGATTACCAAGTGCAGTCTTTGTTTTAAAAAATCTTAGGATGAATAATCTTGTCATTGTTTACTGCTCTGCAGTCTATGTAGTCCTTTACACCAGACATAAAACAGGATGGACCATACTATGTATCATCTGTGAATGGAAAATTCCATTGCATTTGATTTTACATCCGTATTGTGCAGCATAAAAGACTTCATCAACTGTCTGGCAGCTGAGGAATGGGTTATTTGCAATTAAATGCTTAAGTCATTGTAGTAGGAAGGAAAGAAGGACACAGGGCAGTCACAGGGTCCTTTCCTCCACATAACATTTTTTAGAGGGAGCATAGAAAGCCTGTTAGAATTAGTATGCACTCCTCAGCTTGTCTTGTAGAAAACATGCTAAGCAAACCACAAGTGAGCCAAATCACTGCAGGACAGCATGCTGTACCATCCAGACTGATGACCTTATTTAGCTTGGAGTAGTCAATAAGATCAGGTCGGTGTCTGTGGATAAGTGCACATAATCCAAGGCCATCTTTCCAGCTTTACAACAAAAAATAGAATGGAAAAAAGTAATTAATAAAGTCATGGCATTTTATAGTTTGGTTCTTGCTTAAGGCTTAAAATCAAGCAGGAACCCTCCTGTTAAATCCTGACAATTATGTTCTGTCAACTTTCATCCCTCTAAGCTTTTGTTACTATACTCTTTCTCCTGTAGTACATAACTTACTCTAAGGTACATACATGTTTAAGGATTCCATAATACTTTCTAGGCAATGTACATTATGTACAACAGACCCTGATTTCAATTGCTTAATTTGTGCAATGCTCCAGGATAGCTTGAATCATACATTCAAGAAAGTGCGTAATTTCCTATTATACCATGTTTGTGAAAATACTAGAAGAATAAACCTGCAATACTTGAGTTTACTTAAGTAATTGACTTTTTCTTTGTTATTGCAGACAATTCTAATGACACAACTATGTCATGCTCATAGAAGTATGAAGTCATAAATCAGCTTAGTTTACTTAGAACACTTCATACATATGAGAGGTCAGACCTGAGCTCTGACACTTCAGCGTGACTTCTTGTCCACTACCTTTCAAGGCAAGAACAGGAAATGAATGGATCTGTAAATATCATCTATTTGAAAAGATTATGAGAGGTTCCTTTCAGCCAGAAGCAATTATTCTTAAAGATACTTTATGCAAACAGATCACTGGGTTTGAGGTCGTATCCTGTGCAGTAATTGTATGATAATAAGGGTGTTAGACTGTTAGAATCCCTGTCATTGAGATGTCTGGGTAAATCATTCAAATAACAGAACCATCTCCAATAAAAAATGTAACTAAGCAGAATTTACATACATTGTATAATATTCATTCAGAATGTAAAACTGAATCAAAATGAACACCAAAATAACAAGAAGCATTTTCCAAAAGGTATAGACTAAAGTGGTCTGGACAGCCCATTTTAAAGTAGATCTATAAAAGCCAATAAACCCTAACATCAATCAAGGTATTTCTGTTCAAGATGTTCTTCCCATACCATGTATCAGAGTCAGCATATGTATTGATAAACATTAAAATTCTGATACTGCAATTTATGATGTTCCCTGTGTCCATATAAAGCTGTCCTGAAATACACCAGCTACACTATATATATATATGCTATATTTAAGGAAAGTAACGCATTACAAATTTCAGACCACTTAAAGGCAATAAAGGGACCATAAGTCAAACAATTCTTTTTATCTGTGGATGTATGTGTGAACTGCATCTTCTCTACTGCTATATGTGCTTCAGGTGTTTCACATAAAGAATGAATTCAAAACATCAAAACATTGCAACACAGAGCTCCTGTAAGTACTACAAGGGCTTCGGGGAAGGCAAAATCCCATGGCTGAACAGTGCAAATGGCAAGTCACGTAGTTTAATGAGATTGATCACCCGCAGAGCTATAGGAAGTAGCTGGGAGAAATGCCAAAAGCGGGCAGCCTGCATATGGCCTGGAGCATCCTTTATAGGTCTTACTAAAGGCACAGAACCACAGGGCAAGAGCTTCACTAAATTTTCCAGCTTAGGTAATGATCCTGATTCTGAAAATGAACATGTTTAGAGTGCTACTGTGGTGTACTGATTATATTTTTGGCTCTTTATTTATAATTATGTTCCAAAATAATAAAGACTGATTCATCATAGTGAGATATCTGCAAGCTCAACACATTGGTATTTTGCCAAGAACAGTCTATTACTACAGTGCCTCTCAACTGAAAGCAATTTTTTGCCCTATGCTTAGATATTCCCATACCAAGGACCTCTAATAGTATTATATGTTAATTCTGTGTGGAGTAGGGATTTTTTCTTTTAAGTAGTAACTATGTAAACAATGGTAAATAATGCAGAAGGCTAACCAAAGTAAGACTCTGAAGACAGATCATAAGAATTTGAAAAAAGCCTAGGTTAGCAGCAAAGAGGGAAATTCTGCTGTCAAATCTACCTACACAACTGTGGGAAAAATTTTGACCTAAGATACTTTGGAAAGCTTCTACCCTGTGAAATAATGGAAGTTTACCTAAGATGGAAGTTCTGAATGTTCACATTTCTGTAAGGAGCAGTTTTTCTTTGACACCACAGCAGCAGCCCTTCCTTGGCAGAGGTCTCTGTAAGACACCAAGGAGTTAAAAAGAAAAATGTTAAAAGCGCTCAAGTAATTCTCTTCTTGTCATCTGAAATGTGGTCAGCCATCTGAAACTGGTTAGCATAAGCTAACATGTAATCCTAAAAGATAGCCATGCAAGTGAAGTAATGGGGCTCCATTAGGACACAGACATCAGCTCAACTGGAACAACTCAGATGGAGTCCCATTCTGCACAGTATTTCTGGGACATCAGAAGTTTAAGAAATTACATTAGTTGGACAACAGAATGTATACTTGGGGAATAATACTGAATACAAATGAAACAGAACTAAACATAAAAGATTTTGTTGGTGCCTACATGGAATACACTTGTGGTCTCAGTCCATTTGCTTATAGGGAGGTATAAATGCTGAAGAAATGCCTTCATTATTTGCACCCTGTGGGCATCTGAGTGCATAAGTAAAGGACTGAAAAGATCAAAAAGACCAAACCACTAGGTCCACAGTTAATGTTTCACAGATTATGGGCAGGACAGCATGCAGACCTTGAATTGGCTCTATTTTTGTAGCAAATTGAGATTAGTTTCTAGAATTCTAGACTTTTCTCAGCCTAGACTAGATTTAAAGAGTATTGTAACTACAATGCACTTTTTGGAGCCAGTTCCTAGTGAAAATTAAGGAAAAAAAAATCTGAAGCAGTGAGAAAAGAGAAGTGATAGAAAGAAGAGGCATGTAATCAGATAATATTTGGGAAGAAGGACAGAAATGGACAAGACTAGAAAAGTATGTTGGAAATAGGACAACCATACAGGGTACAGCATAGTTTCAGGCTAATGACACTCAGGAACATAGACATGTTTCTATCTCTATAACTGAGGGACGTGCCTAGAGCTTCGTTTATAAAGCTGTCTCAAGGTCTCTGTCAGGAATTAGATTTTCCCTCCAGAAATGGATTTTGGCACAAGGTAGGGAACTTGCAGTATTGCTTTCTGTGAAAAAATAATTACTTCTTAAAGCATTCATCTCACTTGCATACAATCTATATAAAATGTTTTAAACAAATTTCTTAATTACTTAACATTAGTTGAATTACTCTTACCTTCCACTGAAATATCCTGAATAGCAAAGCGAAGGATGATAGTCCAAATCATACCCAGTGTCATTTTCACATTGCCATCAACAATTTCTAAGGTGAAAAAAGACATAACAGTATTTTAAGAGAAAACAGAAAACACATTCTAATCATATATTTGTATAAATTATACACTGTATCAAATAAATACATTACATTTCTACAATAATTTGTTATTTACAATAATTCATTATTTACACAGAGTTTACCTGGGTTCATTTTTCAACAAATTGATGCTTCTGCTACCCTGGCAGTAGAACTGAAGATTACTGAGATTAAGGTCTGTTTAGCTCTTCCATTAGCTCTTCTTTAAAGTTTGAATAATATCAGCCTTGCTGCTCTCATATATGAAAGAACTGGGGAAAAAATGCTTTTATACTAAATTGTAAGAAACTACAGGATATTAGCAGTTTTAAGTAGGAATTGAGAATTTATCAAGGAGATGTAGGAATTTTTAAATGACTTGGAAATCTACAACGCAGACTACTTTTTTTTTAATAAAACAACATTCAAAAGTCCCTTTTCCCTTTTGAGAGTTCTACACTTGGTAGACTGTACTATGGTAGACTAGAGTCTACATACAACACAAAGTACTAGGAACATGCTTTTTCCAACCCTTCTCACATATACAGGCGAGCGCCTCTTCCAAAGCCAATCCAGTGCTCCTACACTGTCTGTAATACTAACAGTGATACCACTTCAACACCAGAAAATGTACTGCCAGAAGACTTGGGTGTGGTGATAATGTTAAATCAATCTGCAAAGTATGGTGAGAGACTCAGAAGAACATTGTGAGACTATAAAGGAGGTCCAGCACTAGAAGGTGAGGAGGTGGGAGGAAGAGAGAGGGGAACTGCAGGCTGCCTTTCCAGTCACCTCACACCAAATGAGCAGGGGGGCAGGGAAGGCACCAGCTGCTCTCCCACTTGAAAGTCACCTCCAGCCCCCCTCAAGAAATGGAGCAGCTGTGGCTGCCTGTGGGCCCACTGGTGTTCTCCTGGGGAGAACAGAAAGGGAGGGAGCAGAAAGAATTTCCTCAATTTAACATCAAATGCCAAAGGAGGTGCCAGCAGGAAATGCGGTCACTCTGCTACTTTAAAGTTGCCTGAATCCAGGGGCAACTTTTACAGAACAAGGCAGCTGCTGTCCCCAGGACCTGAGATACACACTAATTTGCAGCAGTATGTGACACAAGCTGTCATTTGAACCTATGGAATTAACAAATGTGGTACGAGATATCTCACCCATTGCTAGTCTATACTAACATTGTTAGTGTGATAACCCAACTTTATATATGAATGGCTATTTTTCTGCGTTCCCCTTTGTATTCTACATCCATTTTCCAGAATTCTTACCTCACTTTGTCTTCCATGCATTATTACTATCTCATTTGCCCTGAAATATTTCAAGTGTCTTTAAATCCCCCAACTTACATTTTTTAGCCAAAGACCATCAAGTGGCAATTAAGGCATGTAGCTACTTCTTTCCCCTCTCACCTTCACAGTCATGTATTTCATTGCATTTTGATCAGCTGTAGATGTCTCATAAGTATATACAGTACAGAAGAATTTTTTGAAATGTAAAATAGATGAATTTAAATACACAGTAGGCATTGCTGATTGTCAGACAATCAATTCATGGATTTGCATAATCACTACATTGTTGTTTTGATATACATATCCAAATTTACACACACACAGTGAAAAAGCAAGAGAGGGAACTTTCAATGTTGTGCATGAAGAGACTTTTCAAGCTCTTTGCCAGCTTTGATCTCTCATCATCTACCGCTAAAATAAGATATAAAAAAAAAAAGTATAGAAGACAAGGAAAAATATCTAAACAGAAGGAAAACAAAGTTTCTAAATGCTGAAAAATATGGGTGGTGAAAAAATACTGATTCATTCCTATCATTTTCCTCTACAGGCCAATAAAAAACTTCTTGATTATTTTCTTCACATTGCCTGTTTGATCTAGCAGAAAAATAGTTCCTACACATCACATAGGCAAAGCTACAGCTGACCTATGAAAACAGGAAAGGAGAGAAGAGGACAAGACGACACAATAAAAAACTGCCAAGGAATAAAGCTAAGCAAAACAGTGTGGCAAGGCCCCAGTGTTTTGGTAGTGATTTTTTTTTTTTTATTCCTTCTTTGATGTTAGGGTGTGCTTTATTTATTTATTTATTTATTCTAACCTTCTTGTAGCAGATTTACAGATCATTTGGTCTTCAGTATCTCTCTCCCTCCCCAAAAAAGCAAGGCAGAACTGTTTCCTACTAACAGCATATTTATCTTTTATGATATTCCATATCTTAGTTCTTTGCATTCAGGATGCAATTACCTTGCAAATGGAGTCATTGCATTTTTATTTTTTTAATGGGAAAACATCTAACTTGTGGACTATGAAAGGCTCATAAGGATTACTTTCATGTCTTTAGCTTTAGCTTCTTGACTCTCTAGCCCCATTTCTATCACCAATGGAGAGAGATGCTCTTCCACAGTGCAGATCAGAGTAGTTAAATTGGGCTTCTGCTCAATATCACAGTTAAAGGTGGTCACCTCTCCCTACCCATTTCACAAACTACCCAAGGAAGTCAGCCTTCAGAACACTAACAATGGCTTATAAAGAATATTACTGGTGCCTTAAAAATATTAAATTGAGCTTTGTGCTGATGTCCCACAGGAATCACTATTTCATCTTTGTTTTGAGGCCCCATTTTAAATGGCAATTGGTCCCTTTGAGACTACATGCTCTTCACCACACAGTATGTCAGATAATAACACATGATCTTCACCAGGTTTAGATACAAAACTTTCATGCTTTGGAAATCAAAAAGTATTCCAAGTATCCATGTAACTCAGAGAATGCCAAAACAGATGGGTGTAGACAAGCCCACATGGCCCATCCTAACACATACAGACAGAAAGTTAAGGGGTTAAGGATGTTGATAACAATACACTCTTAAGAAGCCTGCGCTCTCACTCCTTGCTGGCATACATTTCCATCTTCATACAATAACGACTATCCAGTCAACAATGCTGAAAAATGCAACAAAATTAAGAAGATATGAAGCATGTTTTAAATCCAGATCAGGTTGCTGTTCCAGGCCCCAGGACCGCTACAGTAACAGTTGTCAGCCCAAGTGGTGGTAGGGTAGGGCTGATAAGTGTGGGAGGAAGTATGCAGGACAAAGGGGCACAGGGACTTTTTAAACAGGTACTGGTGCCAGAGGTCCTACACTGTGAAATTATATCCAGTCAGATGTAATATTACATTGCTGCATCAGCACAGCATTGTGCCTTAGATAACTGTAGTAGAGGGAACGTGGTAAACTTAACAGGGCACTAAGCATGTCTGGGCATAGCTGGACTTCTGTTCAGCCTGTTTAGAGTAGGAGGGGAAGGC
This sequence comes from Cygnus olor, assembly GCF_009769625.2. Taxonomy (NCBI): domain Eukaryota; kingdom Metazoa; phylum Chordata; class Aves; order Anseriformes; family Anatidae; genus Cygnus; species Cygnus olor. Next base: position 80,852,714 of record NC_049171.1, on the reverse strand, counting down.
ACACAAATCTATCTGCTCCTGCCCACGTGGATGTAATCTAATGTGTGTTAGTAGCCATACTTGAGATAGTGCTATGTCTTACAATGACAGGTTCCTCTATACTTGTAAACTATGATAGTAACTGGGTGTTTTTCTCCTGTGCTTCCATCCAAGAATTTAAAACAGTTTTTAAATGCTAATGAAGGAAGGTTTACTCTTAATCCGCCCATTTTACAGATCGAGAATTCCAGAAACAGGCAATAAAAGCCTGCAGCCCAGCCAAGAACATCCCCTTAATCTTCTCATTTACTATGGCCTGTTGTTATATGCAGCAAGCAATATTGAAGGCATGGACGGGCATCACCTTACAGCAACAGGCTGAGCACCTGACACTGCCTCTTGTCACTGCCTCCCTCCCAGAGGGAATTACCTATTTTGACACAGCATCTAAGTTCACTGCAGTTGCTGCCAAGGGGAGCAGCAGGGTTAGCTTAAACTGTTTTAATAGCTGATCTGAGATACCCCAGGTGCTTTGCCTTCAGGTGATACAGGAAGTACTCACATGCTGCCCTCTACTCTGAGCTCCCTACCAGTAATAAACGGCAATAAACTGGGCAAAATGAGGGAGATGGAAGTGCAGAGGGTTGACCTGCTCCTTTCAGCAGCAGATATGACCTGTTGTATCTCAGTTTAAATGCTCCAACCTTGCCTGAAAAACCTAAGAGTGAAAACACTTGCCCATTGTGCAAATTGAGATCAGAGAGAATGCCCTCTCTGTCCCACAAGATCCTCCTTTTGCTACACTCTTGTTTTCTGACAGGAAGGGTTGGAGTCCCAGCATGACAGGACAGAAACTACCATTCATTTGCTCTAGACTGAGTACTCTCAATATTTCTGCACCAGCTATCAGACAGGCTCCCGTATATTTGATCTTTATTTCCACACATAAACTGTCTCTCCAGTACCCTCTGCTGTCTGCCTAATGCCATGTCGCTGTCAGAATACCCTTTACTTGCAGAGGGTTTTAGGGCAGTGGCATATTTTTCCATCCTGCTTCATTTAATTGAACAATGGGCCCAGCTGCCCCTCACTGTCCGTACAACTGATGGAGGGGCCAGGGACCTCTGAAACGTAGTAGAGCTCTTCTGAGATCTGAAGTGCCTTTGGGAATCACCTTATCTCCCCTCCCCTGTACTAATTTCTGCTGGGACACAGTTAATTTTCTTCACAGTGGCTTGTATGGTGTTACGTTCTGGATTTGTGATGAAAATAGTGTTGATAACACACTGATGTTTTAGTTGTTGCTGATCAGCGCTTACACAGAATCAAGGTCTTCTCTGATCCTCATACTGCCCAGCAAGCAAGTAGGCTGAGGATGCACAAGAAACTGGGAGGAGACACAGCCAGGACAGCTGACCCCAACTGACCAAAGGGATATCCTATACCATATGGTATCATGCTCAGCAATAAAAGCTAGGGGGAAAAGCAGAGGAAGGGAGGACTTTCAGAGTTACGGTGTTTGTCTTCCCAACTAACCCTTTTGAATGATGAAGTCCTGATTTCCTGGAAATGGCTAAACGTCTGCCTGCCGACGGGAATTAGTGAATGAATTCCTTGTCTTGCTTTGCTTTCACATACAGCTTTTACTTTACCTTTTAAACTGTCTTTATCGCACCTTACAAGTTTTCTCACTTCTATCTTTTTTATTCTCTTTCCCATCCCACTAGTTGGGAGTGAATGAGTGTGGGGCTTGGCTACCTACAGGGTTTAAACCACAACACCCACTGATGATATATTTAAAAAAAAAAAAAAAAAAAAAGGTCCCCATTACGTGCCTATAGATAGATGGATGGATTTGGACTCAGATGGCCCATCCACTTCAGTCTCAAATGAATTAAGAATGAGTCCAAACACATTCTGCCCAGAGAATATTGATTTCTTTTGGAGTTTGGAGTTCTCGATCTAGAGCAATAATGTATTTGGTGAATGATACTTGAGGAAGCAACTAGACTAGGTTAAACTGCTGTAGAATCACCAAAAGCTGATGGATTTTTCCATTACTTCTACAGATACCCCTATCCCATCTAATAAACCCTCCTCCAGCCACAATCAGCTTCCTGAGATGAAGGTTTGAAAGCCAGAATAAGCCTGGGGAAATCAGACAGCAGGAAGAAAAGGCTCATAAATTTATCTAAAAAGGCCTAGCAATGTGAATAGAACACAGCTAGTGCTTCTCACTGTGATACTGAGGTTACAGCCAGTGTTTTGCTCTAAGGTCACATAAGAGGTTGCCCCCAGAAAGGACAGAAAATCATTGAAGCTATGAAGTCAAAAGTAGTTGAATATTGTGCTAGACCCATCACTCCTTTGTATGGCAATGGATGTGCAAAGCATTGTACAAATATCTCAATAAACCAGATAGTTCTAGACAGACTTTTGTCCTTTTTATACCATCATTTGAATCTCATGGGAAACATAGGTTTACTTGCAGTGAGAGCCTGCTTTCTTTTGCTCAGTCTACATTTATCAGCATTTAGTTAGCCAAATACATGTTTTTATTTTACTGCCTAAAAAACTGAACAACAACAAAGTAATAACCTTATTAAATAACATCTCAACCCACTTTCTTCATGTGTTCAGTCTCTCCACAGCTGGCATAATTTCTTTTGATCACTCCCTTAACTCTGCATCTGAATTTTAAAAGCAGAGCTGCCATGCACAGTCAGTCTCATAACAAAATGGAGGTAGGTCCCAGCCACCTGGCAGTGATACCAGCCTTCATCTTGTCTGAAAAATATCTCCTAAAGCTAAAAAAAAAGATCCCAGATTGGATAAGGCATACCCTAGAATCCAACCTGATTTCTAACATTTATTTTTAATACCTAGAACTTAAGTCAGGTGCACCATCTCTGAGGGTACGTTGTAATAAGCTCTGTTACATACCTTCTGCACCAATTGACACAAGTTTCACTCCTTTGCTGGCAATATAATCCAGAGCTTTGTTGACATTAGCAATTTTATGGAAGCGCATCTTCCCTCTGTCCGGTTTCGGTAGTCTTTCCCCTACAGGATAACAAATTTATTATGTTTATTGTTATATACACCTGACTACAGACACTGAAGTGATCATAACTCAAGAGTGAACATGCCCTGAACACTGCCTAAAAGTTAGCATTTATTTTAGCGGGTATTTTTCTGAAAGAATGTCAAATGGCTCTGAACGAAACCCCAAAGGGAAAATTCAAATATCAAAGCACCTTACATCTTTCTGATAAAATAGTAAAACCAGAGTGAAATTTTTATGCTTGGCCTAAACACTTAGAAGATACGTGAGGACTTCCTGCTTCTAGACTTCTGGTTGACTGCTATTGTCCGCTTTAGAGTACCTGAATATTAAGAAGGTGGGATATTCTCATCACCATTACCTGCTGAACTGTAATGAGAAGCTGGATGTTATCCAGCAAATCAGCCATAGCATCCTTCCAAATCTGACCAAGATTGGTGGCTTTTAACACCTTATACAGTACAGCAGAGCAGCTAATTTCAGAGCAAAGGCTGATGAGTTTGGATAAATTTACCTTCTCAAATGATTATGAAAAAGAATAATTTCTGGAAACATACTCTCCATTCCATGAAAAATAATCATTTTAAGATCTTCTTCTCCACTGAAATCTCCTGCAAAAATGTAAACTATTCTCCATAAGAAATCTTTTTTTCCCTTTTTCACCTTTATTGTGTGTCTTCAACTCTAGCTGAATGCTTGAATGCCCCTTCCCATTCAGGGGCATTCTGAGGGTACCTTGGGGACTGCCCCTCTGAACAACAGAGAAAAAAAAAAGTAAAGCAAAACTTTTATTCTAAAAGTGGAATAAAATAGATCTGTAACCTATTTTAATTGTTAGAGGACTGAGACTAGGTCCTCATGGTTTATGGTTTGTCCAACAGCACTGTGATATCAGTGATACGCCGATACGCTGTGAAGCCCTAGAACACAAGCACAGAACCCTAGAACAGAATACTTTGTAGATAAGGAAAAAGCAGAGTTTTTTTTTTCTCCCTTTTGTTTTAGTGTGTCTCATCTCTCACTTTTAAACCCACTTATAGTTTATGTTCACTATTGCGAATTGTTAACAAATATTGTTCTTTTAAGAACGTTTCAGTAAGCATGCTGTAAATACATAGCAAACTTTAACCAACCTGAGATAACTTCCAAGAGCAGCATCAGTTTGAGGCCATTCCTGAAGTCCTCCTCAATGTTCTCAATCTGTGTGCCTGCTTTCCTGAGGTGGGAATTGCACCAGGCTGTAAATGTCTGTAATAGCAATTAAACAAACAAAAAAAAAACCTTATCAACATGTTTTTTTTAAAAAAAAAAACCTGCTAAGCCATCTGAGCAAACGCTGCATCAGAGACTTCCACAGCTGGCTAAGAAATCTGGGTGTTCAACTCTCATTCATTTTATACATGTCACTGAGTTCAAAACTGTTAGCTCATGAAGATCATATAATTGCTTAATCAGAAGTAATCTTGTGCTAGATTCCATTTGCGAATGCTTCCCCCAGAGATCTACACAAGAAGGTAAAATTTGTCATTACTACATTTAATATTTTGTGATCATATAATTTTATGTTGGGACATATCCTTTAGAAATTCTTCCTGAAAATAAATATTGGTATGTTATCATGGAAGCTGTGTGACAGCAAAATATAGACAATATCATGTATAGAGGCAGAAACTTCTACTACTTTAATTCATGGCAGGATAAACTGTTCTTATACAGATTATCTATTGCAGGGACAGGTAACATGCATGTAAGAACACTTTCCAGGATGAAGTAGCTGAAGAAGAGAGAGAGTTTATACAGCAAGGATACCAGCAAAATTGCATCTGCTTCTACTTTAACTACAGTAAGAAACAGAATGCCTTCTGAAAACACAGATAATTAAAACTGATTTTGAAAGTTTACAATAATTGAAGTGCGGTAATTTTACATTCAGACCCTGAATATATGGTCTGCCTTATTAAGGATTTAATTTTTAAATTGTGTTATATAGTTTTCAGAAAATTACTACAACTTTTTGAAACAGACAAATGAAGATACTTAAGTTTGCAGGGTAAAATTGGTCATAAAAGCAACCACGAGCATTTCTCTCCCAGTGGAGAACAACCAAGTCTGCTTTTACTTGTAAAGATGAAAAGCAGAAGTAAATTCATTGATCTATAGAGATCATATACACATAAACTTTTGCATAAATGAAATCATAACAGGGATCATTATAAAATTTATTAGTTAAAATTCATCTGTTTTCAAATATTTGTTATACCTCAACCTTCTGAAAAAATCTCCTTGCTTTTCAGTGACTGTTAAGATATATAAAGCAAGTTTGTATTTACTAGGTATTTAGGTATAAAATAAGGCCGCACATTTTAGTAAGTTAGACTTCAGATACTTAAAACTGTCAGATATTTAGAATTCCCTTTCTTTTGCTATTTGTAATGTGTAATAGTTTTAAGAACTTTTAATGTAACTAGTTTAAAAACTAAAATAAATCCCAATTTTCATTGCAAAATTTCCTTTGGCCTTATTTTTTCTCACCTGCTGTTTAGATTATTTAATTTTTGATCTCTCAGTAACAGAATAAGAAAGGACAACAGGTGAAGGCATAAACTTTCCTCGGAACTATGTCATGTAAATGCTGGACAGATCTTGTACTTTCAGAAGATACAGACTAAATTTTCAGAAATGGTCTATTCTCAAAAATGCAACATTCTGTCAGAGAATAACATTTTGATTGTTGTAGGCTTTGATTCAATTTATGTAAAGAATTTCTGCATCTTACTGGGATCTTGTCTCACAGTGATAAAGAACAGCTTGCAGGACATGTGCATTGTTCTGGTACCTGCAGCTTCATCTCTGATTTTTTTTTTCTTCAGTATCCTTATCTTTATGCCACTTAGAGGATCAGTTGGGTACCAACCATGTGACCATAATGCAGATTTTTTCCCCCAGTGTGATGGAAAATATGGTCACTTCATGTGGCACTGAGTTATGGACATAATACAGGGCATACTGAATATCCCGGGGATGTGGCCAGTCATAACAGAGGGGTGGCTGCAGAGTGCCACTTCGAAATATCCCCAGTAAGCCTTTTGGTACCACCATGACAGAAGAATGAACATATCTAACAGCAGGAGGGAAAGAATTGATTGTCACAGTTGGTGCAGAAAAATAAGTGTATTTATCAGAAGCTAGAAATTAAAAAGAAGCACTTCCTCTCATCCTGGAAAATAGCAGCAAATTTTCACTTTCTTTTTAACTTCATTAAACTTTGTTTTTTATCAACTTTTCCTGTCCAACTGAAAGAAAGAAGCAAGAAGCTCTACGGATCTGGGGAAGTTGTGCAGTGAAATAGCTAATTCTAGATACTGAAAGAAAGGAGGAGAGAGAAGACTACTGGAAGTGGTTCTAAGCAGTGGTCCTGTTGACCTGCAGAGGATGAGTTGCAGGCAGTGGCATAAGAAAGTTGCTCTGTGTGCAGACATAGATAAGTTCAGCTGCAGCATCTCTGCAAATAAAACTATTTTAATAAAGGGATGTTAGCTTGTAAAGCAGTGTTGTGGTTTAGCCCGGCTGGCAGTCAAACACCACACAGCCGTTCGCTCACCCTCCCCCCTCCCTCTCCGGGATGGGGGAGAGAAATGGGAAAGTGAAGTCTGTGAGTTGAGATAAAGACAGTTTATTAAGACAGGGAAAAGAATAACAACAATAATAATAATAATAATAGTATTAATAGTAATAATGTGTACGAAATAAGTGATGCACAATGCAATTGCTCACCACCCGTTGACCGATGCCCAGCCTATCCCCGAGCAGCCGGCCCCCCCCTCCACCCCGGCTAGCCACCCCTATATATTGTTCAGCGTGACGTCAGATGGTATGGAATACCCCTTTGGCCAGTTTGGGTCAGCTGTCCTGGGTCTGTCCCCACCCAGCTCCTGCTGCATCCCTAGCCTGCTCGCTAGCAGGACAGAGAGAGGCTGAAAAGTCCTTGGCTTGGTGTAAGCACTGCTCTACAACAATTAAAACATCAGCATGTTATCAGCGCTCTTCTCATTCTAATCCAAAACATAGCACCCTGCCGGCTACTAGGAGGAATATTAACTCTGTCCTAACTGAAACCAGGACAAGCAGTCATTCAGGAAGGTAAAACATAGCTCATTTTAAGATAACTAGCTTCCCTGAGCTCATGGGACACCTGAAACTGAAACATGTTATGCATCACAACAGAGATACTAGGCACTTCTACCCTCAGGGCTGGATATGATGGAGTCTTAGGACGGTATTCGGTTTGGATCATTATAGGGCTAGGATCTAGTTTCTAAGACTAATTTGTCTGCCCTGAGCTGTATCTTGTTCTATTGATACGTATCTAAAAGGCTTAACACACTAAGTCATTTGCAAATACTATAAATTATAACAAGCATTCTTCAAAGGAACAATATTATGGTAATATGTGAAAAAGAGCTGAAAGCACTCAAGGGCAAATGTACATGAGCTTTAAAGAGCAATTTGGCAATAAATATTAGAAAGCTAAACCAGTAAATAAATGAGTTTTTCATGAATTGCTTAAGTGATGGACATGCACTTATTCGCAGATGCTGTTGCAGTTTGTAGAACTGTTCCAAGCACACAGTGCTAAACTGAATGGGGAATTTGGAAGAAAACCACAGACATTTCCATCTCAGTTTGAACAGTGAACAGTTTGAACTTGTACCACTCAAGTAAATGAGTTTTCCCTGTTCTTCATTTCGTTCAGAGTTTAATGGCAATGATCCCACCAGTAAAGTGGTCTTAAAATATCAATCTGATTCATACTGTGAAAGACTTACTTCTCACTTTCTTATGAAGAAATGGAACATGGCAATTCTTAGCTCATATATGCATATATAAAAATATACATAAAAGCAAAGTAGAATCTTGTCCACCTCTAATCTCACTGCAGTCCTCTACTTTGCTACTACAGCAGACAATTCAACTTCCTGGATGCCACACTGGTAGATATAGAACACGAGTTTTATACGAAAATCCCAAGGTTTTTCCATAATTTAAATTCTTTCTCTTGAAGATAGACATTTTTATGGCACTGAATTTGCTGAGAGACAAAGTGAGTTACAAAAGCTCACTGAATCTTGGTGGAAAAACTAAAATATCCTTGATATTCCAACACTCAGTGCTGTTCTCTAATTGCTAGATAACACCTCTTCCCTCCTGATCTGCACACCTTCTTTCCTCAATATTGTTAATTTTATGAAGACACTAAGCAACCAACGTTGCTATGATACAAACAAGATGCTACTATTGCTGAGTCAAGCTAATCTCAAAAAATAGTTTGATGTCAGTCACTTGTTTTATGGGCTGCCTTTTTATATCGGCAGGTTATTTACAATTGTTTCCAGCAATACTGGGGTTTGCCATTGGAACTGCAGCATTCTGAATGATAAACTTGGAGTTGCCTGCCATGCCTCCATTCATGAGGAAAATTAAGTTCTGCTGAAGCTCTGCATGGATTCTTTATTTAGACTTCTTGTGTCTAGGTAGTCTAAATTTTATCTTCTATATATAGAATAAGAGATTTAGATCTTTAGGTCTTTAGATCTTTAGATCTTTATTTAGGTCTAAAAGACAATTTCTCCTAGTTTTCTGTTTTACCAGTGCACTTCTTTTCATGAAATGCTGCTATCCCTTTCTGAGAGCTGTCTTGTGCCCCACACAAAGTGTAACTTCAGGACATACTCCTCCAAATATAGCTTCATAGTTTGGAGCCTTCCAAATTGGCTTACTTTCCTAGGACTAAACATGGTTATAGGAATACTACTTAAGGAATTGTTTACTATTTGTTTCAGTGGACTTACTGATATATAAAAGCTGCTGCAAAATTTCACTTGGAAATTTTAACACTTTCCACAACTCACGTTTTATTTAACACCCCATCCTTCCATTCTCATTGTGATACCACTTGTTCAAAGCCTAAATTCTCACTGTTTGGTTTCAACTAACATTTCTATTAATAGTCATTAAGAAACAATTCAAAGCACGTGTAAGTTCTGGAGATCAAGATACAGCCAGCATACAGTACCCTGCAAATTTGTAATCCATTGGGATTTAAAAGCTATTAAATGACTTAGACAAAGCAAATTCCTTTTTCTGGTGAACTGTACAGCACATTTCAGAGTATCAGATTGCTCAGAGAAATAAGGCAGGACTGAAGGCACCAAGTTGAATACCAGGAGTGATAAGTACCTAGAAAGCTAGACATTTCTTTTTAGAATTTATTTACCATAGGTGACTCTACAAAAGACAAACAAACAAATAAACAAACCCTCTCCTTTCCACATCTATTACTAGAGAAATTTGGCTGACATTCTTGGATAGAAGACTACAGAGGAAGAGATGCAGGGCAGGAAGTCAAACAATTCAGTCCCACAGGTACATTTTCTCTTAATGCACTATAACTCTGTCATGGGCATATTTTGGAAAAGCTAACTCTAGAAAAGGGAGCACAGTTTATGTTCTATGCCCAACTATCCTCACTGTGAAGACCACCAATATCATGTTCTCCATAATTTGGATTCATAGATCTGTGACTATAAGACTGTATTTGAGAAAAATAAACTTACCTGTTAATTTCCTCAAGCCACTTAATTTTACAAGCCGTTGACAACTAGAATTGTAATCAAGGACAGTAAAACAAGATAGCCCTAATTATCTATCAGTTGACTATAGCTAATGACAAGAAATAACAGGGCATGCCTGCTCTGCAATACAACTATTTCTATACATGCACAATGAATGACATGCTTTGACAGAAAAAGTGATACGTCTGAAAGCTCAACAGTACTACACTCCTGAGAAAGTCCACACATCCTTTTTATGTGGGCATAATGACAACTAAGTTTGATACTGCTTCAAAACCAGGAAATCAGGAAGATACAATAACAACAAGTTTCATATGTGCCAGTGATAATAGGAATAAAGAGTATTGAGCCAGCACCACTTACCACCCTCTCCAGTACTGTTACCCATGGATGGTGCATAAGACAGTGTGTTGCATATGCTGAAGGTAAAAGGTAAATTTCTAGTTTGGCACTGACAGTGAGTCTAAAATGTACATCACCAAAACAACCATATAACTTCCATGGGGATGTGTACAGGAGGTACCCTCCACAAGTTCAGGAAGATTTATTTACTTGCACTCAAAAGCAAAATTGCAAAGTGAATCTGGCCCAAAAAAGGGTTGGAGGCTCTTGTCATATTTAGTACATATATCTCATAAAAAAGGTTAATACTACCTTTCACTCTTTCCAACTCAAATAAATTTGTCTGCTCTAATATTTACACGCTTTACAACTAATAGTGATTTCTTCATGTCTGCTTGTCTGTCCCCCTACCAGAAAGGCTACTAGCCTGCATAAGTCATTTGGGTTTTGTGTGTCTAGCCTTTCTGCAACATTTCCATAAGAATATATAGAAAAATCCAACTTTAACCTATGAAACTTATGAAAAATACTGAGTCAATAGGAAATATAGTAATTTCTGTATCTGTTAAATAAAGAAAAAGCACAACTCATTTTAAGTGAACCTTAAATTCTAATACCCAAAGCTAAAGGGATGCACGACACGGACTCCTGATGGCTCTTGAACAGGAGACGTTTATTGCCCTTTTTCACTACTACATATACTTTCCCCATAGCCCCACGCACTGTCCACGTGCCCGAACCTGTCTTACAACTGGTTAGAGACCCTCAGACACGCGCCTTGAGCCAGCCAGCAATTGGCCACTGCCCAAAGCTCATCTTTAACACTGTAGCCAATTTACTTTATCTCAACCTTGCTCAAGTTTTTGGTTCTACCGCTGTTTTCCTCATTATCTCTAACTCAGGGACGTGTGAAACAGCACAAAGCTCCCTGCGAATTCCTTTCCCACACAAAGCAGGAGACCACATCTGACGAAAATTAATTTCAATTACAAGCATTCAACATATTTGTGTGTGTATATGTGTGTGTGTGTGCGCTGTCCTGAATTATCTCAGTCTAATAGGGTTGTTTCTTAAAACTCTGTTCTACAGCCCTTCTCCTAAGGTATTTTTCCTCTCTTCTTGTGCTAGCTGGGAGTCTTCATTACTTCCAGCCTAAATGGGATGCAGTGATTCACCCTGTAGTTATATGGAACATTACTGTCCTCTGAGTACATGGCAAGGGTGTTAAAGAGAGCTCTGCCAGAACATTCCTTCAGACAAGACTGAGGTTTCCCCTTGAAGAACTGCCCATCTGTCTGTCACCCATGTTTTAAAATATAAGTCATGATCCTGCAACATGATCTCCTAGCTCCTGTGTCCACACAGCATTCTAATGACTTCAAGATCAGGGATCCCTGGGCTTGGGATAGTCTGTGCTGGCCCTCATTCTGTTAACTATTTAATTCTGCTCCCAAAAAAGGAGCATGAAGGTGCAAAACAGCAGAAAATCATACAGCCTTGATATACTAGCTTGATGTAAACCAATGACTACATATGGCATCTGTTGTATGCTCCTAAAACATCTAGAACAGCTGCACTATTCTTATATTTAGTGCATGAGTGTATTTTTATGAATTGAAAATAAAATCTTACATCTTTCTTACTGGTTTGAATTATTATTAACCGTCCCCTTATTTTTATTTCCCACCGCAACAGAAGCCCAATTGCATTGGTGCATGTTAGTAAAATAACCAGAGTGACTACAACAGGAGAGGTGGTTCACCAAACTAGTCAATCACACTACGCTTAGTAGGCGAAGTGTGGTTTTAGCACTAAGCACACCACAGCACAGCAACTACCCAAATGAAGTACAGTGAAATCGTGTTGAAGAACAACATCAAGGCTAAGGTGGGTGAAATGTTTAGCATGTTCCAAAAGTTCATTAAAAGGAAACCCTTAAACCATAGGTGGTATGTCAAAACCAAATTCCTGGAAACAACAGAGTGCATATCACGGAACCATCTCACAAGGGAATATAATAGAAGATTCACCACTAGGCACCCAAATCCAAAATTGGGGAAAGCCCTCCCTGCTTCAGCACATCCCTCTCTACAGCTAAACAGATGGCACTAGAAATGATATGCTGGTGTACTCTCCACTACCAGTGGATCAGCTCCAGTTACTAGAAGGGCCCCAGCTCCTTAATTTTATCATTCATAATGATGTCAAAGGGATGTCAAAGGGATGCCTTCATCACAAAGAACACAGCACAAGACATGAGGGTATTCTTCAGCATTTTGTTTGCATGGAACAGCCTGGGGAAACCTCAGTCCTTACAAAGCAGGTGGCCTAATCCTGTGTGAGTCTAGGGTTTCCTGTAAAATATGTGACCCCCTCCCAGCACTGAATAATTGCATGTCTGTTTTACAGTCCTCATTATTAAAAAATAAAAACAAATAAACAAACAAACAGAGCAAGTAAATATCCCTTCAAGAATAATTTGGCAAGGCTGAACCCTGAGAAATGTTAAGAAGATTATTGAGCTTTTTGTTACAAAAACACACTACATCTTTCTTTCAGAGGGGACAACAGAGAAAGGTTAAGTTGCCCCAGTGGTACAAACAGAAGAAAACTCATGAGGTAGCAAGATGTAAGGGAAATTCAGTATGGGTCACTTCATGCACTGTCCTCATATCATCCTTTTTTTCTGAATGGAAAAACAGGAAGGATGAAAGTAAAGAAGACGAGGTTTCGTAAGGCCTCTGCAGAGGGCAAAACAGCTAAAATATTGCAAGGTTTAATAGGAACAGGCAGATAATATCTCTATTAGATTACCTGAGATGGCTGGAAAAGACAGAGCTTTGAGGCACATAAGCCTTAACATGCGAGACAGAAGCATTAGTCCTAAACATGAAAACTTAGATAAGTCTTCAGAGAATTCAGGACTTCACCAGACCATTGGTATAATGCTACTGATGCTCTATTTCCTGCAGAAAGCTCCTTCCTTTTTAATTATTGTTGATGAAACCATTTATTTAAGTTTTACAGCAGCAGGCACCTAAATGTTCCAAGCATGTGACTTTTCAAACTACACACAACGCCATAGAGTTGCCCACTTGTATATTTTTATTTTTAGCGAGTCAGAGAGAAGTTTACTACTACTAGTGGTGGGTAGTGGCTCACTATTAAGCTGTCCTGAACCATCCCTCTTCCACACTTTATTTGCTCATTTAGATGACAGGAGTGTATGCTTATAATGTTTGAATATGACAGCAAAATGCTGGGTCCGTTAGCATGCCTTACGACAGGACTACAACTCAAACTAATCAACAAATACGTGAAATGACTTGAAGAAAGCTGGATGCAGATTAGCAAGAAGTCTGAAATAGTCCTCTTCTCCAGTAATAAATAATTGCAAAAAACAGGATGGAGAACTACTGGCAGGATAGTAACATTGAAGAAAATGATCTGGGAATAAAATTGGATCACTACCAAACCCGATCAAAAGTGTCATAATGTTACAAAAGGCAAATGCAATACTGGAATGTCTAAACAGGGGAATGGTGTATCAATATATTATATTTAGGTTTATATGCATTTAGGTTCCCAATCTAAATGATTCTATGATTCTGTGATATCTGCAGTATTTCTTACACTCTGTTCAGTGCTGGAAAGGGATTAGCTAGAATACTGTCCCCTCTTTTGGGCACAAAACTCAAGAAGAACATGGACCAGCTGGAAAGAAGTCACCAAACAGCCATGAAAGTCATCAAATTCTAGAAAGCTTAACCTATGAGAAATACAGAACCATTGGGATAGTTTAATCATGATAAGTTTGTAATGAGACTAATACTTGTCTCAACCATTTACGAAATCACAACAGATAAAAGATCAGTTCTCTGTGTTCACTGAAGGTAGCAAGGAGCTATGAGCTTAAACAAGAATGAGGAACATTTAGATCAATTTTTAACTCTATGAGCAGTAAAGCACTGGAAGAGATTGGCCGGGGAAACGTGTAATCCTTCCTCTTGGAGATCATCAAGAACGAGTTGAATAAACGTGTCAAGAACAGTATGAACATATTTGCTTCTGTCTGAAAGTAGAGGAATGTACTAAATGCCTTCCCAAATTCTCCCAGTTATATTTTCTATGGTGTTCATGGAAGATTCCCATCGTAACTGACATCTACACTACAGCCTTAAAAAGAAATAATTGGCAAGACTATTTTTCCTTCCAGATTCTGTGATAGAGAGGCCCTAAAACTTATATATACACATGTTACCCAAAGACTGCAACGTAACTCATTCAGAAGAAGACAATTATCTCTTAGTAATCCAAGCACTTGGCATTCAACAGATAACTGTAAACCTTGTTTCTGTCAAGGTGTTCTTTGCCGTGATCCTCCCTTCCCTCTCCTACCTCATGACCCTGTAATTTCCCTTAGGAAAGAGAAATAGAACACTGGGGAAGCTTTGGCAGGGATATTGGAGGAAAAGAAAGTACAAGGATGAAGACAGAGAATAATAAAGAAACAAAGCTGAACAAATGTAACAGGATAGCGAGAAAGAAGATTCAAATTCAGTAGGCAGGAGAGTGTTCACGGAAAGTTAAACACAGTGCAAATTTAAATGAAAGTGGATGCAATGGCATGTTCTACATCATTGCAAATGTGTACATACATTTCCCAAGGTCCATATTATGATCCTGGGGAAGAAATTTTGACACTTGTGCTTTCTTCCCAGCCTTGCCACACCCTTTAAGTCATTTAAGACAGGAATTTTGAAAAACATGTATTGGCCAAAATAGAGAGCATTTTATGATCCGTGATTCCTCATGTGGGACCAAAGACCACTTAACAACAATAGGAACAGATGTTAGCCATAGCTGGGTACTTTTAAGTATCCCACACCTGTATTCAAGGATAATGGGAATAATATACCCTCCATATCCCACAACACTATCCTGGGGAAAATTCACTATAGCATTTGAGGTGCTCAAATACTACCCTGAAAAAAAAAAAAGTCCAATAAAGAAATAATAGTAAGAAAAGTTAGAAAGTTGAAAAAACTACAAATGTCTTGTAAATAAAGAACTGTGAGTTAAGCAAGATCAGAACCTACCATGAACACATGGAAAACAACACAAAATAGTTACCAACAACTTCAGCATCTGTTCTCAGTCATCCAAATTTAATTATGTATTTAAAAAAAAAAACAAAGCCAGCTGTTTTGCATAAACTAATTACCTGCAACTGTAAATCTAGTTGCATGCCAGTTATTTTTCCCTCCTTAAATTCATAGTGAATTATGAAATGTGCCAGCCATTTAGGTATGGAGAAAATAAAATACTCAGGGGATTGTTAAGAATAGCAATGACTGTGAATAACCTCAAAGATGCAATTTGAGAACACATTTTTACAAATAGAAATTGTTTTAGCTTTCACCTCTAGAACGAAAAGTCACTGCCGCTGTCTCTCACTAATAAGACCAGTTTTGGACATCTCCAATGAAGCTGCCATTTCTGATGGTTTAAGTGATGGGGACACCTGTCTGCTCGAGAGCTAAACTGGGACTACAACTCATCTCATAGACACTATGCATGTGTTAGCAACCTTGTCACTTATTCACCTGGCCTGGTTTCAAAACAGTGACCTAAAAGTGAAAGGTTCCCCCCAGCCTTGCAATTGCAACCAATAAATTAAAAGTCCATCTTCAGGACAAGACTATTTTTCATCATGTGTTAGGGTGTTGGAGCTAATAAAATATTGTATGTAGACAGCTTTGCAATACTGAAAGACTTTTAATTGTTTTCACCACCTTGCTAAATAGTGACAAAGCGCAGGGGTTTTGCACGGCAGCTTTCTCTTGGAGCGGAACAACTGTTTTTGCAGTTTAGTTTGTTTATTCACATCATATGCATGAATCCTTGAAAAAAGCTGGGCACAGCCAGCATCCAGGTGACACCCTCTTTGATAAGCCTTTGTCCACAAGTCACATCCAGCTGTGCTATAGCAGCTCTATATAATTTATTCTTGCTAGATGGAGTAACAGGGAGCAAATCCCTTAGTGTTTTGCAATGATCTTAGTTTTCCATCTTCCATCTTTCCATCTTCCCTCCTACTTCATTAACAATACGTATCGTGTAATTTACAGTTGTATACTACTTTCCTAATGACTCTATTCTCTCTGCCTTCTATGTAAAGCAACAGGTATGTTAATATAAGATAATATCTCCTGGTGACCCTTGTCAAACAGAATTAATACCTCAGTATTTTTTGGATTACATGCCATTATTTGATGCATTAAAATGCTCGAGGTACAAGATTAGCACTACAGAATAGAAAATAAATGGTATAATCTGTGAAGTTATCAAATTACTAACAGATTTCTGAGTTACATTGTCCCATATTAACTTGCTTTCTCTAATGAGAGTGAAAGTCAGTGAGTAGACATTGAAAAATTCAGCATTTGAGTCCTTATTCATCCAAAGTTTTTTGTACAACTTCTTTCAAGTAGTCAAACCTCTTTATGCCTCTGTACAAAATCCTTACCTGACAGTAGAGGTAAAATATAAACATCCCCACAGACTGAGAGTTCCAGTTGCAGCATTAAGAGGGCTCTGTTCATTCCTACAATTGATTGTGCAATGTCTTACAGTCCTATGTACATTTTGCAAATTTAAAATACTGTAGTAAGTGAAAGAAATTTTACTTCAAAAGCCTCAAAAAACAAACCCCAGTGAAAAAATAGCTGTGAATCAAGCACATTCTGAACCACAGAATTAGCCAGGAGTAAAGCTTTAAAAACACGACAAAAAAGGACTAACGGAAGAGTACAAGTGGAAAGATTTGTATGATCTACTTTTGGCTACTGAATTTTCTTTTATTTTCATATGTTGATATTGTATTCCTGTTGGAGAAAAAATTTACATATATGATCTCTTTCAGTAGGCCATATTGTTCTAGTATTTAATAATCAACAAAACATGGTAGATTTTTTTTTATATGCAACACAACCAAATTCTTCACTTCAAAATGTCTCCTAATGAAATTAGCAGAAATAGAGAAGCATTACCCACAAGGACCTATGCCTTGATAGAGACACAGTACTCGCTCACAGCCTGACCAGGAGTGTTCAGAACCCCAGCTGAACCTGAGGACAGTATTCTTCTGTAATATTGTAGTCTAACCTTAGAGCATGCAAACCAAACAGTCCCTGTTCCAATACACTGCACTTTGCAGAGCTTGAATTTACAGTACAAAACCAAGTAATTCTACATTGCAACTTGGAGTAGTACAGCTATAGTAGCTAGTATCTTACACAGTACTCCTGATCACAAAGTGCTTTACACCATGAAGCTCTTTGCAACCCATACCTCCAAACAAACCAGTTAGTACCCAACTGTCAGAGCACTATATTTATCAGTACACTGCAAAAAGTTGAGTGCAGCAAAGAAATATTGTACCAATTTTTTATAAAAGCTTTAATAGACTATCACCCATGCAATAAAGATTGCAACTTTGAATTTATATAAAAATATATATTTATATCTCAAAAATTGCTGTCCATCAGGAGAAAAGGAATTCACAGTGAAAATGCCAACAGGCTTGAAGGGAAGTGTTTCAGCAATGATAAAAAGGTTGAGGACAGCCAATTTTCTGGGGTTCATCTCCCTCTATATTCTTTCCAGCTGTATGACTGGCCACATCTTTGCTATTAGAGAATAAAAGCATAATCTGTTATATTTGCCACTACCAGTGGAGTTAAAAAATGGAATATAGGTAATCCAAAAAGCACCACAACTACTGTGATAGATCTGCAAGGGACAAAACTGCAGGTGAAGCACATGCCTTTTATATTGCTTGAAGCTTTCTCTCAAGTATATTAAGCAATGAAAATGCATTACCACTGCCCTATCAGTGCCAAATGAGCCTTCTTATGAGACTGTATTTCCCATTCTCCATTCAAGTCTCAGGTCTTTCTTCCACCATCTGTGCCCTATTGTCCTCCTGGTTTCTTAAGAGTTTCTGAACTATCACAGATAGTGCTGGCTAACATTTTTGTTTCAGCAGATAGATATTTAAATGATCAAATGCAATCTAGAATGAGATGAAAGAAACATTCTCACATTATAGTATGGAAGGAAGTAAAGGTATGTCCTCTGGAAATAGAAGGATTAATTAAAGTAGGCTAATCCAGGATTTAGTTGACTGGATTTCCAAATGTCTTTCCCTTGCTTTCTCTGTTTTCTTCACCGTGCTATCTTTATCCACTAATTATATACCACATTGCCAGGTGAGTAAGTAAATTGTAAGTAAATCCATCATAAATTGGTCAACACAGTCAATTTGAGGGGGATGAAAGTATGTTCGTCAACAATTTATCCACGTTCTTTAGAGCATTTCCGTAAACATAAAAATGTCTTCCGTATTTTTGATAAAATTAAAACAGATTCTGAAAGGTTTTCAGTTGCACACACATCTTTGTTTTAAGGCCCTGACACCAATATATGATGGAGAAAAGTCACAGTCAGACCCCAAGATATTTACACAGTAAATTATGTCTCTGTACTGTGTTATGTGGCAGATTTGAAGACCACCAGATCTAATTTCACTTTTAGTCTACACCAAAGTCTCAGGTGACACTCTTACAGAGAAAAAAAAAAATGTGCTTTAATTCCCAATTATACAATGAAAAGTTCCTCTCTAGCCTATATGCCAAGTTACTAGACACCAGAACCACACTGGGACTTGTGCTTGGTCACGGAAGCGAAGGCTACAGGCAAACAAGCAATCTTCAGCCTCATATGGTGTTTTATTTATCTTTTAATACCTATGCCAGCTACATGATATGTGCATTATACATAATATATACATGTATGGCTACAACTGCTTGTGAGGCTGCCCTGCAAACTACATTACTGAAATGATTTGTATTTAAATAGTGGTAAGAACCAGGGGAACGGGGTTACTTCAAATTATTTCGGTGAAGTATACAGCAGAAGATCATTGTACCCACAAACAAAAAGGACTGTAAGTCCACAGAAAAGTAGAGTCAAAGGTGGACAGCTGCTTCACCAAAGAAAATGTACGGTGGAACTACACCCCAGAGTAAAGCTGGAAACAGATTTGGACTACAGATATTGTCTGTAGGCTAAAGAAACCCATCTAGGTGAAATAACACGCCAAAGCTACACAATCATCCATGTAATTTTTTATTTGCATTCAGTGCAACTGAGCACCTGTTTTCTTCTAGCTCATATGCAAGCATGCAATGTCGTAATTCTTGCAGCAGTGAAAAGCAAATTTGCAACCGAGATTCACTTGAGTTTAAAAAAAAAAAAAAAAATCACTTAATGTTAGATGGCTAGGCCTTTTGGTGAGTGCCAAAATAGCGGAATGATTTTCAGAGGTGCAAAATAAGACTGCAGTTCCTTCTGACGTCATTGGAAATGCCTGGGTGTTCAACACCTATAAACATATGAGCATTTCCTTAGATGCTTAAGGAGTAATCAGGGGTGTTATTTTTAGACTAGGGTAGTCACTTTCCGCAGACTCCTGCTATGGTAGTGGAGAGGAGCAATGATGTTCCAGGGAGCAGTTCAGAGTAGAAGCCATGTGCTCTGAGTTAGGTTCTGATAGTTGTTATCAATGTAATGGATGGCTGGACTGCTTTTGCTTACAGTTTTTGTTTGTTTTGTTTTTTAAAGAAAAAAACACAACAGCTATTACATTTCAAGTTGAAAAGATTCTGACAGTTAAAAGCAGGTGGTAAGAAACATTTGAAGCAAACAGAGTATCTTATTCACACCTAGTACAATTAACACTTAGTACTTTATGTCTTTAAAGCCTCTACACAAGTAACACAACCTTATTTTGGAGATACATGGACCAAGCGATACGCCCTTATAACTCAGAAGCAGGGAAAATTGGAAGCGGCAGCACCCACTTTTGCACTAAGAACATAAATTCAGGACTACTTTTGTCACCTGAGTATGTGTGGGAATTCAAGGTCCAAATGTAAAAACAAACTAAATATCATTAGCCAGACAACTGGTAGCTTCTGCTTCCCTCTGGATGGGCCTTCTGAAGAATGAAATGTATTTCTACAAGCTACTATTTCAAGTAATCACTTTCATAAAAGGTGAACATTGTATTTCAAAGTCTTCCACCTCTATTTTTGTTGCAGCATTTACAGTAACAGAGGAAAATCATTACTGCAATAGCACCTGCCCTGTTATCTTTTCACAGCAGTAGTTTGAGGATTACGAGGACCGTGCTATCTCAGTTTGTATTGAAGAGGTACTTGTAGTGCCTGCAGGAAGAGCTTCTAAAGAATATGTACAGAAACAGTCACAGAGGATAATCATTACATTGTACTTGCTGGTTAAATGATGTGGAAAGAGCTGACTTCTATTCTTTAAAGAGCTATCTAATTTTATTAGATAGAAAAAAGGGCATTGTATAGCACCGGTGAAGATTATGATCACCTCCATGCTTCAGTCTCTCAACATGAGGCATATTTAAACCCACCAAATCCAGTAATATTACAAGAACAAACGTCACACACTCTTATGAGAGTGAAATGGAGTGCCCAATGTGAGTACGTTTTCCTACTGGTATCAACTGAAAGGAAAAATATATAGCCACATAAGATGTATTCACTCACTCAGCAACATTTCACCACTCACAACAGAGGAACAGCACATCAGTTACACATTGTTCATCCGGGCAATCAGGGCTCAGAAAATATTTTATTCAGCAGTAAAACCATCCAAAATGACTCTACTTTGCCAACTATATAAACGCTTTAATATTTGTTTGCTTGCAAGGATATAAAATAACATTCAGGAGGGACCTCTTTTTACCTGGACAAAGCTAAGCAGCACAAATTCTTACCTAATTCTATATCACTTTCACAAGTGAAATTTCACTGATAACGTCCACCTGCATTTCAGATGCATAATCAAATGCATTCTCCCATGAGCAGACTCTGTAGCACGATTTCTGAAATACTACCAATATCTATATAGTACTCACAAGTAAAGAAAATCCTTTTGCTCAGTCTCACTGAAATTTAATCAGTGCAATACAGAAATGACTACCTAAACTAAACATCAGTACACAGGTCTGAATTTGTGCAACAGTGATTGAATTTATGTTAGGCATTTGGTATCTCAGTTTTCCATCACAGCGATGAAACCCCTTTGTCTTACTTGTAAGACAGTGGATATGCTTTGGTGGAAGATTTTGAACTGTGTTGCCCCATTGGCAAAAAGCAGACAAAGTTCAGCTTGCAAAGCTGTCTTAGTTTGAGGGTTGAGGACCCTCAGTGCTCTTGCTAGCAAATACCTCCCATATTTCTCTATTCAGCTCTCCAATGACCCAAACACAGATCCAGAGCAAAAGATGCAGACCTTCTTTCCCCAAGAGGTTATAGCAAAGTCTACCACTTAACACACAGCTTTCCTCTAGCCCTTAAGCACCTTGGTTGCAGCTTATGGAAACCCACTTAGATCCACACTTTCTTCCAATCCTTATTGTCTTACTAATAGGATCAGGGTATCTGAAGACATTTCACCATACAAATTTCAGGGGAAGCTGTGCTGCATATCTGAGTGTATGTAGGAAGCTGGTAGGCTTTGTTTCACGTTACAAAATGTTTCTTATCAGACAGGTAAAGAGTTGGGGTTGCTCAGCCTAGAGAAGAGAAGGCTCTGGGGAGACATTATAAAAGCCCTCCCCCCCTACAGCAAAGATGGGGAGGGACTCTTTATCAGGGATCGTAGCAATAGGACAAGGGGGAATGGCTTTAAAATGAAAGAGGGTAGATTTATATTAGACGTTAGGAAGAAATTCTTTACTATGAGGGTGGTAAGGCCCTGCAACAGGCTGCCCAGAGCAGCTGTGGGTGCCCCATCCCTGGAGGTGTTCAAGGCCAGGTTGACTGGGGCTTTGGGCAACCTGGTCTGGTGGGAGGTGTCCCTGCCCATGGCAGGGGGTTGGAACTGGGTGATCTTTAAGGTCCCTTCCAACTCAAACCATTTTGTGGTTCTATGATTCTACGACTTCTTTTCAGAACCATACAGTTTTGTTTCTGGCAGATATTTGGGAATGGGTGGCAATTAACAGTTAAACTGGAATTGTAGAAATTCTTCATTTGACAAAAGCATAGAGCCTGCAATGGGTCAACATTGAGGGGGCTGTTTGAGTTTAAATAGAAATAAAATAATGTTTAGTAATATCTTGATTCCTCACATTTGGTATTGATAGAGAAAACATTTCCTTTCTAAAAATCTACCTCCATAATCATTTCTTAATATGTGAATTTCATAATAGCTTTACTTGCATTTTCCTTCATATATAAGCACCACCTTATTCAGGGCCCTCTCAGCTGCATGCTTCATGGATAGTTTCCAAGATAGAATACGAAGCACCTTGACAAAATATGATCATTCCACTATGCTTTCAGCATGCTCTTCTCGAACACCATTCCATGCAACTAACATCAGCAAGAGGAATTTAACATGTTACTATTTAACTAGCACTAATCTCTAAGAGGCCAATCATACAGAGCAAGGCATCCATATTTCCATACAGAGTTCATCTACCCTCATTGCAACTCTCCATAGGACTAGAGACACTACAACTTCATGAGGGAGGGAAGAGAAGTGTACCTCTTCCCTCCCTCACAATCCTACATTCACTGCTGGTTTGTGTAGATCGTGTTCTTGGTGCTCACTTACAGAAAGGAATCTCTGTAGCTTCTCAACAATCCCACTGGGATTCCACATAGGTAAAAAGTGTCACCTCACTGAAAAACCTCAAGAGATGGACTGTTGTATGTGCTGTGAGACTTTAATCCCAAGGCTAATTATTTGAGGAAAGAATTTTGTACTGTCTGAAAAAAAGGCAAACAAAAAAACCCACCACTGATTATTTCCATAGAACCTAAAAATATATATATATATATATATATATATATAAAATAGATATTGCCATATTCTCCATGCCAATTACTTCAGCCCAGAGCCTGTAAATCCATGAAGATGTGGTTCTACAGTACTGAACTTTACTGGTGGCATCCAGCCTCTCCTGCCAATGTTTTTCTGCCTCACATTTATTTTTCATTAATTCAAGCTTGATCATTTCTCTCTTATTCCTGTTTGAAGAATGAAGACATTTGCCTCTACTAGTTATCTGTCTTCTCATTCACCAGTAGACTTTCTTCCAGGAAGAGGTTTCTGATAAGAAATGTATTTAGATTCCATCCATAGAAGACCACACAGACTTCAGAGTGAATCCGGGACACTGACTGTAACTCTATTTATAGACACTGAAGTCAGACTGAACACAAGGTCAATTTCTCTTTCAGGCTGCAGAGAACCTCTCTAATCTGCTGAACTTAATGAAGTTGTGCCAACACAAGGAAAAGAAGCATTTTATCCATAACACATAGTCCTGGTCTCTTCTTCCAAAGAATTTGCCATATAGTTGTGGCTTCTAAATTTATATATTCATTTTTTTAGTTTGGTGTTTTTTTGTTTGGTGTTTTTTTTTCCAAGGACAACAGGAGTTGTATTACCAGCCAAAGGAGATAAAGCAGATAAATCCGTATAGGTCACACTGAAAATGTAAATGAAAGAAAAAGTACTGTTTAACAACTTGCTAAACAGTGTTGGCAGTTCAGACATGCTGCAAACAATACAGTATATTTGCATTTTAAGTAAAGTTGTTCTAGGTTTCCTAAACTAAAGGATATTGTATTTTCCTATGTTAAAGTTATACTGAAATATGGGGTAGTGAAAATTAAAAGGCTTGCAGAATTTGTCAAACTTCTTTTGCAAGTTAAGAGAAAAATATAACATGGAGAGAAGAGATAGCATATTTTAAGTCTTCCACTAGGAGCTAACATGATTTTTAATTCCATTCCAGTCCAGCACAGTAGTGACTGAAAGAGGGCTAACGACCAGTCTGACATACCATAAAACCAACTACTTCTATAAGTTGTTCAGAAATCACCACTCCTGTCCTCTTTTTAACCAGTAGGAAAACTGGTTAAAAAGGTATAAGGAGGTTAACTGACTTAGCCTAAGGTTACAGAGTCAAGAAGACAATCCCACCACCTCTGGCCAGTCAGACTTAACTTTCTGATTTCCGTGTAGTAATGAAGAAACAAGGGGCCACTGCCAAAGATCTTTCAACTGCTGTCTATGCACACATGGCCAGTGGAAGTGTACTGGGTTAAGCAGTAGACTTCAGAAGCTTCCAGTCTCATGGTTTCCACCAACATGCTCAAAAGGCTGTCGTTCTCTAATTAGTTCCTACTGAATATAGCACATCCATCCAAAATACAATGAGGACAAACTATTTTGTTGTTTAGTCTTTCTTTAAATTTGCTATCTGAAGTTTCCAACCATACAATCTTAAGTTTTTACTAATAGCGTCTAATGCACCAAATGGTCAAATTGCTGTATTTTCTTCATTTCTTGATTTGACACAGGCTAAATATTACCCTAACCAAAGTATTTAAATTGTTGTTAACATTCAGAGAGACACAGCTAAGCTACTAGTGAGCCTCCTTTCATATAGTATACTTCATATTTATTCTGACACCTGCAGCCACCAAGGAGACTGGATTACAGCAGACCATAATACTCTATGAACCATGGTTATAATTAGGTGTCACATCCATTGTAATCCTATGGACGTCATCATGTGTTACCAGCATCTGTTGACAGATCTCATACCAGGCATATCACTGAAATGGCAAGTCTGGAGAGGGCAGCCCACAATAGAAACAATGGCATTTATTTTTGGCGTGTTCCAAGACTGTCTAATAGAAAATATACGCTGCCAACTGCCAGGGCTCCACTGAGATCACTTTTCTATATTATATTACCAGTTTGAACAGAGATCAGTGCCCATGTATCTGCAATCTTTTTCTAATAAATAAGGTAATAAAGAACGTACTTTCTGCAACTGTCTTTAGAAAAAGATAGAAGCCTTGAAATCTTAAAAAAAGTTTATCAGGACATTTACATGAGACTACTTATTTTCCACATCATAGTAAATTCAGACTCCTTTCCAAGGCAAGGAATGAGGATCCCCTTCCTAAATTTTACTTAAATGCGGTAACACTTAAATATTAAAAACAAGCACTGGGGACAGGAAACAAAGTAGCAAAGGTACTGGCTCTCTGTTCTATGGAAGTAAGCTTTCATTTGTCAATGGGGAAAGCAGACTCTGCTGAAGCACTGTCTGTTTGGAGGAATGGAGACAAAGACTTTGCAGTGGGGTCTTATATCAACTACTCCCTGCTCTTCTGTAAAAGTCAAGAGATTTACTGCAATTTACTGCAACAAAAGAAAGCCTACAGAATTCAAATTCTCTTCTTATTTATCTGCATTCTAGGAAAACTACATTAGAATACTGACTACCCTGTCCATTATTTCTTTATTTTAAAAACACAGCATTGTCTGAAATGCTGGACAATTGAATCCTCATCATATGTAATCACAATGCATTACAGCTGAGCAATTTCAAATCCTTAATTCTGATATCACTTTCATCCTCAATTATAAAACATAAAAATAAATATAAATTCATCATTTAAAGAGTGTAAAAGTAAAATGGACATCACTGCTCATGTGTAATAATTGGTTAGGAGTTGCAGCAGCTGGTCAAGAAAAGCTGATCAAGAAAAATAAACTTCAACCTAGCCCTAAACTTTTCACACTATCACACTACACCAGAATCTAAACAGATGTGAATACAGGAAAATGAAATGCACAAACTCAAACCAGGAGGAAGGCTACAAGTAAAAACTGTGAGGAAAATACTGGCTCTACCAATTTTAATGGAAAAGCAACCAACAATTCTAACAGCTCTTACTTCTATGGTCATATAGAAGCCATGACTGTAACAGTGGGCCAGACTGTCTTCAGATATAATTTTTGCAACTGTATTTTCTAGATTTCTTGATTTGACATGGGCTAAATATTACCATAACCAAATTCCACAGAACTTGTTAATATCTACTTAAGTTTTTGGAGTGAGCTGCTCACCTATAGCAAAAACACACACCACCTTAGTTTAGAGCTCTGATTCTCTCTCTCCTTCCTTCCCTTTTTTTCCTTCTTGCAACCAGCGGATAACCTTTTAATCCCAGATCTGTTGACTGCGACTTCAACATCACCTTTTACATTAGGAAGTACCAAATCCTTTATTATATTTCACATCTCTCTCTTCCATGTGCTGTTTAAAACTCAGTCTTCTGAAATTAGATCTTTCTTAAATTACTAAAGTACCAAACCATTGACAAGAATAGTGATAGAGTTATAATCTGTGCCTATGTTCAGAAACAGGGCATAGGTAGTGCTTGGTGACACAATAGTTTTCCTATACCTAAAAGATGAGAAGTATTTCCTCTACAATAATATATTCCAAGGAGTTTACAGATATGTTTTTACCCAGACAGTGAATGGCACGTGGGAACCTAGCTCATTAAATACACTTATCCATACCTATCCTGAATACATTTCTAGGCAATATTTTCTTTGTAACAGTCAGTTGCATTCAAGACTAAGTTATAACACGAGCTGAGCAGCCAGATCAGTTTTGAAAGTGATCTCTCAGTCTCTCTCAGAAACACTGCAAGTAAACTTTTTTTTTTTTTTGCACAAATTTGAACAATTTCATGCATCACCCTGGCTACAATTGCAATTTACTCTTTTTGAGAAGCAATCAGGCACATACATCAATTCAGAAACTGCTTTCTGAAAGGAAGACCCAAGAAGTGAAGTTAAAAATCACTGGAATCTCTATCAACAACTAATATATAAATGTAGAGGTACTGACAAAATATTGCCAGTAAAATATAAAAAGACACATCTGTCTCTCATTAATAAGTGTCATCTTACATAGGTTTCAATTCAGAATCCAAAAATTGTGCGCTTTTTCCTCAAAATATGATATACATAACATATATGCTTTATACAATGGAAAATACACACTCTCTCCTAAAATAACTTTACTGCACAACCCTTACTGCACAACCCTGCAATTCCAGATGTAGCATGGCTACAAGAGAGGCCATAATTCCACAAAGATGTACATATACAGACACACATGACTTTATTTCCAGACCTTCCTTTGTTGTTTCTCCCATGCTGGGTCCAGGAGCAGGTCCCTGTCCCATTCTTCTTCTTGGGTCATGTACTCATCTTCTTCATAGTTGTAGGTGTACTGCATGTTTGTTTCTATCTGGTTCATGCTGTTCATTCTACCCAGGGATCAGCTTCAACTGCTGTGGCTTCTACTACAGTTAAATATATATATATATATATATATATATATATATTAAAGTTCAGTTTAGTTGCTGATGGGTCGTAGGTAGCAGTGTTGATTTTTTTTTTTCTTTTCCTTTTCCAAGGAGAGAGGGTGTGAATAGCGACGAGTCTTGCCGAGAGCAGAGGCTGAAACTGACAGGTAGGCACTGACCGGTGGTGCCCTTCCTTCCTTCCCTCTTTCTTCCTCTCCTTCCCTCCCTCGCTCGCTCTCTCTGTGCTGGTGCAGGTCCCTGCGGCTGACCCCCCGGAGAAGCCCGGCGCTGCCCATCGCCGCGGCTTATTATCGCCGCGGGGCTGTCACGTGGCCTGCCGGCCGCCCCGCCGCAGGCGCCGAGCGGTTTGCGCTGTGGCCGCCGCCGCTGAGGGGGCAGCGGGAGGGGAGGGCGGGCCGCGGGACTCGCCAGCGGAACCGCTCTGACCAAAAAACTACCCCCGCCCGTCTGCCTAACGAGACCTTTTTTTTTTTTTTTTTTTAAATCTACTTCCTTGTATTTCTCAAGGCTCGTGTATGGTTTGATAACGTAGCACAACGTGGTTTGTCATCCGTCCGTGGGGACCCTTCAGTCACTTGTCACTTTCCTCTTCAGATTAAGGGGCACCAGAGCCAACGCAGAAAAGGACACCCGGGAGATGAAACAATGGCCATGGAGATCAGGTCGGGAGTTAAACGAGAAAGTACGCATCAAAACTGAGAAAAGCAACGTGGCTCTTTTTTGTCCAGGAAACATGCCCGGTGCACCCCAAAAGCAGACACCTAGAAGGGCACAACAAGGTCTGCAGAACCAGTGACTTCAAAACGTGTGACAGCAACCACCCACCTGTGTTTTCCACAAGGTAAAATCTGACAAGATAGCACTGAGATCAAGCATATTGGCAACCATATTCCCTATCTCCTGTGTCACATCACGTCAGTTGTCCTAGCGACAATGTTTCCCAAGGAATTGGCAAGTTTACTGTGTTCAGCTAGGCTGTCAGCAATGCCTGCACCTATCAGCCAAGGTCATCCTCTCTACGGGTGTCCGTACTGGATAATATTTCAACCTTACAAAGAAAAAACGCTCACTAAAGCTGAGCTTTCAGAAGCCATGGCAAAGCCAAACACAAGAGAGAACTGTGTTCAGTAAAGGCAACTACAGGTGCCTAAACCAATGTGAATGAATTACTAGGATAAGTAGCAGCTAGAGAGCATATGTCCTGCACTCAGTTCTACTAATTAAAGCTCTGCTTTCTACCAAGTTGTCTTCTATCCTGCAAGTCCCTGAAATTTAGACGACCATACACACATGAACAGTTCATATCTACCCATCAGTTCAAAAAAAAATTCATAAATGTAACACTAAGATTGCAAATTTGAATTCAGAGAGGTTTCTAGCACAAATGTTTCATGCAGTCAAATCAAGCTTAACTTCTTAAGTTTGATGTACCTACCACAAGATAAATAGTCTAAAAATAAAATTCCAGGGCTAAGAAGCAAAGTCAGAAACACATACTTTTCACCTGCTCAATACAAATATTCTCAGGGCTGCTATAGTATTTCCATTTCAAATGATGCAAATGGTGATGAATGCTGTGCACAGATGAATACTCTCTTAGGAAAATCTCAGCTCATGTCTAAAATAGCGATTATAAAAAAAAAAGTGCTTGTAGGAACACATTATGCCTATGCTGATGTAATTTGTGTGTTTTATCTATTTGCTGGCCCTCATCATATAACACGGGCCAGAGTGCCTGGGTCATGAAATAAAAACTGAGGCACTGTGATGACAATATCTGATGACACTGCATATTAATGTCGGAATCAGATCCATGCCTAGATTTCTGGAAATCAAAGGAAAATCTACCCTCACTTTGTAGAATTCTGAATGAAGGATATAATTTTTTTTTTCTTAAAAAAATTATAACTGAATTTACTCAAAACAGAGCTGGTCACTTCTGAAAAGGTATGTCCATTTTTTCATGTTTCATGTAAGTAGGTAAACTTAGCACTTTAATAACAAAGCCAACCAAAGTGTCGTCATTGTTCCAAGGAACTAACACCTAGAACCACAGAATCTCTGAGACATTCTGAGAAAACAACAACAACAGAAACAAAAACTCAAGTTCATTCCAAACAGGAATAAACTCACATTTTTATGTAAGGGGCAAATATTTCAAAATCCACTTTGGGTAGGTTATGTTAGCTCACTTTAGATGAAAAAATATTTCAGAATGATAAATGTTAATATTTTTCATTTTGGAAATGTCAAAATAAGAGGCTTCAACTTTACCAACGTGCATTTTGAGAGAGATGAGCTTTTTAACTGTGAAACAGGAAGCTAACTGCAATATCCTGATTTTAAAAGAACTGTCTATTTTGATGGTATCTGACCTGTTTCAGGTTCTCTAAATAACTGCTTACTGTCCCTTAATCAGACAGCATGAGTAGGCAGGGAAGATATTTATAGACGAAGCATTAGGAGGAGTATCTGGTATTTTGTTTACTACTTTAATTTAATTTTATAAACGAACTGTGCAGATGGTAATGAGAAGCATATGAATGGAGGGCTATAGTGGAAAGAGAGCCAAAATGGAATTGTGACGCCAAATCTGAAGTGCAAAGAGAGCTGCCTCTTCCAGATCACCTAGAGAAAAGGAAAGCTGAGCCCAGCAGAGTAGTATGAGTCAAGCAGGCATAGAGAGGCAGCAGTGTGCTCAATCAGCTTATTTCCACATCAGAGGTAGGTTAAGACTAACCTCACTAAAGCTGGCAGAGTTGCACAGCTAGAAACTGTGTGTCCTTAAGAAGACAGGAAATCAAATGAAAACAGAAATATACAAGCTGAGCAGGAGAGGAAGGACAGAAGTCCTAAGAACAGAGAGAAGAAGAAACAAGGTGACCCACATATATATAGAACTTTAAGCTGACGTGGCACTTGAGATCCCGCACGTTTATTTGAGCAAGAAATAACACTGATCATTTATAATTTTTTAAGACAAAAAGAATATTCATGTTTTCTAAACATATTAAAAGAAATAAGGTGGCTCTGGAGATCAAAAGTGGAGATAGCAGTGCAGAATTGTCAACTATTTTTATCTTTTATTTGATGAGAGATATGCAGTTGTAGTTCACACTAACATAAATGCCAGTAAAGGCTTACCCAGGAGAATGCCTTTACCCCCCAAAGAACACCATGACCACAAGATATGATTTGCACTTTCCATGCAAGAGGAGCACCAAGAAAGCCAGAACTTTCCAAATAGGAGGAGCAGGTCTGTGAGTGAACTCATTCAGTATTTCTTATCACAGTTACAACCTATGAAGGATCTTTGAAACTAATATAATCTAAGCAAAAGCCTCTTGGCACATATTGCTTTAAGCTCCTTGAGAGACAAAGGGCTTTTCTAACTACCTTTAGTTACCACTGTTTTCACTTCCTGTGTCAGCCTTTATTGCCTTTTTTAATTAAACAGAAATTACCTCACGGTTTATTTTTAACATCCATTTGCTCCCCAAAAACCTGTCATATCATTCTTTCAAGAAATCACTCCTCCATAACTTCACTGTTCACCAGACTTTCAATTCCTCTGACCTATTTCTTATTCTTCCGTCTTAAACTCTCAGAAAATCCAACTTTTTAATAGAACTTTAAAAATGCTTAAAATTTCAGTGATGTTTCTCCAGATTATTCTTCTATTTAAACTTAATGAGATTTAGAATAAGAAATAAGCCAGATTTCTCTACTTAAATTATCATCTGTGAAATAATCAGCTGATGTGAAAGTGATCACCATTAGTTTTCACTTTTAACATTTCTGTATAGGAACACAACATACCACCATCTGCCAAAATTGTCTCAGAAAGGCCACAAGAAGATAGAGGACCTTATGAGAGCTCCATAAATCAGAAGCCTTTAAGCAAACATCTTTGCATATGCACAGCTTGTTTATCTGTGAAAAAGAACAGTAGGATGATTTTTCAGGAACAAAGTCAATGAAACCAAAAAATTCAAAGTGGCTGTTCGCTTACTTAAACTGCTAACAGAATCTTAAGAGTGATCAAAAAGCCCTTTTATTTTCAAAGCATGTCATAACTCTCTCAGAATGTCCCTTTGCTTGCAGCAGGTATCTACTACTTTAAAGCTTAACCAGCAAAAAAAAAAAAAATGAATTAAAGATCATTAAGATTGGGCCAAAACGTTGGATTCTGTTAAAAATGATGTATGAATTTCCCAAATAAATCTAACCAGAAAAGGACAAGTGATATGTGTTTATTTATGGGAGTTTGAGAGAAACAAGCCTTTTTTTTCCCCCCCATTGCAATAAACACAGGCCTCTTTCATTTCAGGAAAAAAAAAAAAAGTGTTAAATATGTAAAGAAATATGAATAAATGTAAAACTCACTTCATATTCCTGGAATGAACACATACAGAAGGAAGGGAGGGAAGATAGCAAAGAAACATACATACAGGAACCAAAATTCTGATTCTGCCTGAGTTAAGGCAAAGCAGCACTGTGAACACAGAGCGTATTAGCTCTCCCACATCTTGCACCAGGAGACACAGGCTTTGACTCTGAAAAACTCCAATATTAACTATACGAACAGTAAGTATGCACTATATATATGTATTTTAAAAGTATGCTCCTTCAGGTGACAGGTTTAGAAATACAAATGGAGAAAGAGATGAAAAAATGCATTGCTGACTTCATAGAAACAACTGCCATCGTCAAAAGATCTCAAAGTGCTTCATCAACTATATATAGAAACAACTTACTCTGCCCCTGAAATTCAGCCATGGATGAAGTGTAGCAAGAAACATTTATAGGACAGACAAATACTACCAAAGCATAGCTTGGGCTTCAGGAGTATGGAGAAAATGCTGACTGCACTGAGATCACTGGCTGTTGCCAACCCTTTGTGCGGAAGGAAAATCACGGGGCTGAGACACTGGGTGATCCACACCAGCTGAAGATGCCCTATGTAACCTTCAGCAAGTCACTTCAAGTAAATTTATCCTAAAAAGCTAAGTGTTGACCCATTAGACTGTTCCTTCTGAGATAAACAAGCTTATTGTGCTGCACTCTCCCATCTCTAAAATAGAGTCAGCAAAGCTTCCTTTGGTTTTTAATGTCCACCTAGAACACAAATTGTTCGGAGCAGAGGCATTCTATCTCTAAAAGCCCTGATCAGCCCACAGAACAATTAAAATTACAGTGTGCTTTCCTTACTCCACCTCCATCTGTCTCATAGGTCTGTGTATAGCCTGCAAACATGCCTGGCGGTACACTCGTATGCCAGGCTTGCTCAGGCATTCAGGGTCCCTCATACACCGAAGGACACGTCCCTGTCGTCCCTGGAGCCACGCCTGCAGCCTTGTAGTCTGCAGAGCAGGTGGTCCTGGTTCTCAGAAAGGCTTCATGGCAAACATTAGCAGGAAACATTCAAAATCTGGTCTCTGCCACAGTATCACTACACTAGTATGTAGTAGCACGTGCTACATAATACCAATCACAAACTCGGATGTGAGCACAGAAAGATACAGCAGCGCAGTGGGCAAACCCTCTAGCCATGGCTGCTGCCATGCTGCACTACACAAGGTCACACATTTTGTGAATGAGAAGAGCCCTCAGCCCTTAAATTCCACCACATCTCTATTAAATATTTCAGAAAACAACATGTTACCAGAACTCCCTAATCATTTGAGCTAGCTTCCTGAGGACACTTCTGTTGTTTAATGGTTCTTGTCTGAGTAGATGCAACTCACAAAAACAGAATAATCGTGAAATAAACAAAATCAGAAGTTTTGATAGACACTTTGCAGCAATTAGAAATGTAACATCAAATGAAAAACTGGGAAATGTATATGGTAATTTATAAGCAACACTGCAGTCAGCCTGTTAGCAGACTGAACTTGTAGAGCAATATGCAGTTACAACATAATACACACAGTAACAGGTGGGGAAACTACAAATAGTGCTGGCATAGGATTGGAAAAAATGGTGAGATGGAGCCAGGATTTTAAAAATGGTTCAGTGATGAGAGTGTAAGGAGCAGGACTGAGAGTAGAGCATGGCCTATTACAACCCTTCAGAACAGCCATCATGTGTTCTGAGAACCCTGGCTGTGCTCCTGTTTCATGTTGGCTTAGCCTTATCACACAAAGATACAAAGCAAGGAAGAAACTGGGGGCCTAAGGCAATGCTGAAGCCTGCAACTGGCTACACAGTTTGTACTTCATGAATAGAACCAGCTCAAAAAAATCCCTTAGCCAGCCAGCCTGTGTGTGATCCATGACTGATTTACTTGAGACATTTTTTCTCTTTTTTCTAAACACAACGTTATTCAGCAATAGCTTTGGTCACAGTGAGAAAGAGAACACAGATGTGTGTATGAGATAAGGAATACAGAGACAACATGCCTTTATTTATCTAGAAACAAAGGATGTCAACTAAGTCAGAGTTTCCAGACAACAGTTATCTAGGGGGCACAGAGGAGACCTGGCAGGTTTTAAATCACTGAGGTATGAGGTAGAGATTATGGGCACAGGATACGGGCACTGGATATCAGACACTGCTGTGTTCTAATCTCAGCATTTGTACAGATTCACCGAATGACCTTAGAGAAGTTGCGGTCTCTGGGCCCTCATTTCTCCTTCCAGATACACCAACGTAATTTCATTAACGTCAACGAAATTAAAATAATACACCCAAGAAGACAACCCGTTTGAACAAATTGCTAGTCTGTAAAAAGGAATACTAACTACTTATTGTTCATTCTACAGGAGTGACACAAAGATCAGTAAAACAGGCAAATTCATCCCTGTATAAGGCAACATTGGGCTCAACCTGAATTACTGCCAAACACAGACAACATGTTCTTTCTGCAACACACATTGTGCAAGTTCTTCTTTCCCAGAACTCCTGTCCTTGCATCCTGTTCAACAAAGCTTTACTCTGACACTTAGGTATATTAAGAATCAGCACGGAGAAAATGAGCAGTGTTCCTGCTGTGCCTGACGTTAAAGCAAGGCCTGTATTTTCCAATTCCGGTTCTGAAGACAATTGTTCTTTTTCCAGCTATGATCTCCCTCACTAACTTTGGCCATATTCTCATCTCAGGAGCAATGGGTATCAGTTTTGGACAACATACTTTCCAGTACAAGACTGGTTGTTCTTGAAAGCTACCAGCAACAATCCACTCGTGCTGATGACTCTTGTCTATTCTCAATGTCTGGACGTGGATGAGTCATTTGTTTCTTAATTGGCTCATCTCTCTCTCTGTGAAAGTTCAGATCAGCATATGTGCAGAAAAATTATTTGCATGCTTCTTCACTTCGAAGACAGTTCGTTTATAGGATAAATGTAGCAGAGTTGTGATAATATGCAATCTAGACCTCTGTTATGCCCCATAGTTAGATCTAGAATAGCTGTTAACTTCCTGAATTTCTTAACTGAACTGAAACTGCTTTTTTTCCAAGTCAGATGCTGTTCTGGGTATTTTTCCAGTTCATATGATAATAGTTAATACACATAGAGTCAGGAACTAGAACAAAGATGAGCCCTATAGGCTGTAAGGCTCCACATGTATTTATAGTATGAACTCTGGAATTCATTGTTTTAGTTGAGACAGGCTGAACATATCTTCCCCTGGCCTTTATTCCCCTGATGAAAGCATTCAGCGAAAAGCTGATTTTGCAGTTCATGGATGGATTGAACTGCATGGATCAAAGTTCACCCATGAAATGAATGGATTCAGATATACCTGGGGCTTCTGTAGGGGAAACCACTGAGTCATGAATGAGCTTCTAGAACACCAAGAAACCTTTTGATTCATTCCTCATGGCTCGGCAACCCCCTTACACCTCCTTCATTGGTGACCCTGCAAAACAGATGATCTATGGAAAATGAGACTGATGGGACAGAACAGACCCTGCAAATATGGGGGCTAATTTTGTACTGTTAAGTGGTGGAAGTCAAGAGTCATAGAACACACTTCCAATTGCAGGAGAAAATGTTTAAAACAATGCATGATGGAAATATCAGGCAAATATAGGACTCTGCTCGACCTAAATGTACAAACTGCAAGGCCCATCCAGTGGGAAAAAAAAAAAAAAAAAAAAAACATAACTGTACTCTGTAGAGCACTTAGAGAAGAGACAAAATCTGCAGGACCAACATTCACTATCCTAAAACTATCCACTGGATGGAGAAATGGATCTATTGACAATTGGGAGCATGTGCCTCAGTTTTCTTTCTGTAGACCAATAATAATAATAAAGTGTAAGGATACATATGAAAATTGAATACCCTATAGATTTGGAATACTCAAAGACAAGTAGAAATACAGTGATAACCAGAGATGAATATAATTTATTTTATATTTGGGGAATATGCTTCAACTGCACGCAACAGACCTCCACTGAATAAAACAAAAAAAAAAAAAGAGAGAAATAATGCTGTGGAACTCTGCTTATGCAATACACTAAACAAAGAAGGATTTCTGGAGAAAAGGAGATTGTGACTATGCAGTTAAAGTTTGCATTGTGAAACCTACAAAGCAGATGAATTAAGATTGCTTGGAAAACTTCAATTCTGGCATAGCCCACAACTAATTGACTTGTAATCTTAATTATTTTTTTTAAAGATATCTGTTCTATAACTGATTATAAATACTTTATAAATTAAGAAATTAAAAATAAATTCTGAATTGGAAGACAGCTCATACAAAATGTTAACAAAAGTAATAAAGGTTTCCAGTGCACCTTAACAATAATAAAACCATTTACAGCTTCTGCTCAAGAAACATCATGTTCCACACACTAAAAGGTAAAAGCTCTCTGTTTACATTCCCCGATGGCAGTGGAAGTTAATCCAGATTTACTACAATAGGCCGACAACAAGAGTCATTCTGTTTCTTTGCATCTTAGATCTGTCTGTTGCGGATTCACTCACAACAGTCTTGAAATCTTTTACATTGACACAGACAGACTAGACACATTCTGAGGTTGAAATTAGTCATAAATTGTTTAAAATGCTTTGTTCCCCCTCTATAGACTGAAACAAGGCACATACATCACCAAACTGTTACAATTAGTAGGTATTACAAACCAAAAGGGTCCTATCACAGGTAAAGTATGAAGGTAAGATTCTGAAGTGGAACCTCTTCTATGCGGTATTTGAGAGCATCGTCGCAGGAACTGCTTTGCCTCCAGCCACCAGGCTTAATTAAAGGAGGTGTATCAGCAACAGTGTCAGAATCACCTGATTCTCAGAGCCACACACTCTCCTTCATGAGATGTTCAATGCCAGGCTGCCTTCCTACCCCCTAAGAGCCTCTCAAGCCTTCTGCAGAAATAGTACCCTCCTCTCAGCGTGTCCAAGGAACTGCCTCTGATGTCACTGGATCTCCAAGTCTCTCTCAAGTAGTTCCTCTGCAAAGAGCTCTCTTCAGTGGCATACACAATACACGCAGAATGCCAGAGAGCAAGAAATGCATCGGAGAAAACACCAACATAACCTTCCACCAGTAACAGTTACTAGCTGTTACCAAGAACATTTCCATTTGTCAAGTCTATTTTATGAAAGGGAGCAACAAGCCTTTACATCATCTCAAGACAGCAAGGCCACTATTTTAGGTCTGACAACATGGCATCTCTAGCAAGTTAACAAATTTAGAGATCCGGGCTTACCAGTAAAACTCAGTTGCATACCCTTGCCACCTAAATCAAACACATTATTTCTTCTAAGAACAGTTAGTTTTCTCTCCACCAGGAATCCCCAAAGTACATACCAGTATGAACAGTTTCCAAGGCACAACGAAAGCAAATACAAAACCCAAACATTTTTTAAAACTGTACTGAAATGCAAAGAAATTGTAAGGTGGTGTTTTGTTTTTTTTTTTTTTTTGGGGGGGGGGGGGGGGGATTGCAGATACTTTGTATAATGCAATATCACAAGAATGCACTTTTTAATATTATTTAGATATTATAGGATTAATATCTCATATATATGCATACACATGTTTAAATTGTTGCCAGTGTTCATAGTGCCACTGTGCTAGGCATTACATGAACATGTAATTCATTCTTATGCAAAGATGTGCAAAATACATTTTAGAAAATAGATAAATAAAAAATATGTAATTGAATATAAGCACACAGCAAAATCAGCAGATGCATCTTCCACCTTCTGCCACTGAATGTCAATCATATTGCCTTTAGACATTATCATCTAAAGTCACAAGCTCATTCTAGTTTAAACCACATATTCCACCAGGTATGGAAAAGGTGTGACTGGCAGTGACTGAGGTAAATGAAGAAATCAAAGTGGCACTGGCTTCAAGGGCCAGCCTGAGAACAGGCTTAAAGGTATTTAGTGCATCTGGACAGGAACGACACTATTTCTCCTTCAGGGAGAAAGACGTGATTCATCTCAGCATTTAAAAAAAATAAAACCACACAACCAAAAAAACAGCAACTGGCTGGCCTGCCAAGTAAATAGCGATTTGAACAGCTGCAGGTCAGGAATGGGTAGCTGCACCATATGAGATCTGCTGTTATTCCAACACTTGCCATTTGCTTGAATAACAGAGGCAGCAGAGAGAGGTGATAGCAAGACAGTATACTGCAGTAAGAAAAGCATGCTGCGTTAAGAAGCATGCTTCTTACTGATCACTTTTTTCCTTCTTCCAACCTTAACTGAAGTTTCTCTTTCATCATTTACAGCCCTGCTATGAAAGATGAGGCATGTCTAGCACCCAAGTCCCCTTATTGCCTATTACATCCAAGTCCCAAATAGCCACACTCCCGTTCCCAAGTTCTCCCAACACATTAAACACCACAACTCACAAGTACCACAGAGTAGATCCATGGCACCTACTCTCTCCGTACTGTCTAGCAAAGGTATCTTTTCTTAACAGTAAGCAGCTAACATATACACAAAGAATACTTTTTCTCAGCCTAATAA
The DNA here is from genome assembly GCF_009769625.2 of Cygnus olor. Classification (NCBI taxonomy): domain Eukaryota; kingdom Metazoa; phylum Chordata; class Aves; order Anseriformes; family Anatidae; genus Cygnus; species Cygnus olor. The sequence goes on along the minus strand of NC_049171.1, from coordinate 80,814,429 downwards.
ATATCAAATCATGACAAAGAACTATCGCAGTCACAGCAATCATGAGACAGTTGCCTATTTTTCATTGCAACAATTGAGCATTCATGGAAATCCAACTTTCTAGCTGATTTTTTTACAATACACAAACATCAAAAATATCATAATCCATCTGTAGCTCAGTAATAGAAGAACTGTTTTCTCCCTTCAGTTTTTTGTGATCTCTACTACCCCTGATGTTTTAGGAACAAACTAGGCCTATCTTGTAGGAATACAGAGTTATGAAGACAGCCATTGCCTACTGTTTTCAAGCCAATGCTTTCACTGCATGTGCCTAGCTGAAGCATCTTGGTTTTTTATTTAGGGGCTATTTCTTCTTCTCTAGAATAAATATTTAAAAGCTTTCTTTACAATAATTTTTGATTAGAAGCCCGGAGTTTGTAGTACCGTATCATAAAACCTTTAATACAGTAAAGTCCCCAAAATAGCCCCTTCTCCACCCCATCCAGAGGGTTTCTATTTATTTTTAGATCTGGAATGCAGCTACACATGAGAATTTATGGCTGGGGGAAGCTGCAATAGATTTTCCAAGAAAAGCCAGGGAAACATGATACTGACTGCCACAGTGGTCAGTAAGTCGATGATGTGCTTGATATAGTGCCTAGCAAGCAAGTTTCTCCCAGCCATTCAGTTCAACTGAAAAATGATTTTCCTTTCAGTCCCGTTTCAGCTATGAGTACTGCCATTTTCTGCAACCTCAAGCACCATTGAATTATGCTTGTTTCTGCCTCCAGTTACACCAGCTGCACGCTTGCAGAACTCCACTGTCCTCATGAGAGTTACTCCTGAGTTTCCCTAAAGTAAGCATAAAAGGTAAGTCTGTAGCTGAGTAGTAGAAGATAGGGAAGATAAATCTCAGCTTTCTAGTTTCATGTATTTGAATTCCTAGATGATACAATAACTCCAATTTCTTTGCTTCTAACGTAAGTCAAGCCAAGAGAATAACGGCCTCGAGGCCTATTAAGGTATACACTGCAGAAAGGTACTGTCTGATCATTGCATAACAAAGTCCAGATGTGAAGGGTGACTGCTGCATTTTTACAGAGAGCAGAAAGAACCGAAAATAGAGAAAAACAAATTACTGCAGCCCTAAAGTATACAATAAAGCACTGTTCTTCCCTTCTTCCTGACAATTACAGTAACTCCATAAAATCAGAGACTGCAGATACCCGCTTATAAATGATAATCTTCCAATAAGTAGCAGAGATGTATATGAATTAAAAACATTACACATATATATGTTTGGAGTAGCAAGTTTAACTGCACAGCCTCCAAAACCACAAAACATTAGCATGCCTCCTGCAACCCACAGCAAAACAAAATGCATCTCTTGACAAGCTTACCTTAGCTTCGAAAATGTTCAAGCCACTGTTCTAGACTATGGATTCGTTTACAGCTCTGCATGGATATACCCCCACTAACCACACATATTTGTTAACACCTACTTCTGCTTCAAAAGTTGGAGAACTTAATACTTACTCTAAGGACATTAAAGACTCCTGTGAATACTCTAGAAAAGTTTTAATATTACTTCATGTTGTAATCAGATAATATTTTGGATGTCAAGCTCTCACATTCCCTATTAGCAATGGCATGGGGATATGTCAGTAAACTTACCAAGATTATTAGCAAGCAACAGCGAAGCGTATGAAAGGTGTCTCTCTTCCAACTCCTTCAAAACTGTTTTAATAATCCAAAATCTTGGTGGATCACTAGATTACAGGAGGTGGTGTAAGAAGGAAAAAGAATCATCTTGGGAAACGTATTAATAAACTCTTGAGAATAATACAAACACTGGCCAAGCCCAGAACTTTGCATGTAAACTGTACAGGCAATACTCAATTCCTTATCTTCATTTTGATACATTACTATTGTATTCTACTGAACAGTCCTTGTTTTGCATCAGAAGTGATTCTCTTCTCCACTTTAGCTCAAACTCCTCCCTGTCTGTGGCCTACATAAGAAACCAAACCAGCAGATACATTTCAGAAACACACCTAGCAGGAATTTAGCCTACAGGGCAGAACAAGATCCAGTCTGCGTAAAACCTCTGACGTGTATACAGTGTGGACAGCGGTTCCTCCACACCATTTCTTTCCACAAATTTCCTCCTACAGGGTTGCATTACTTACTAAGGTAGATATAGCTCTCTCTCAATCAAATGTTTTCAAACACACCAGCGCTTTGAAGTGAACGGGCTCACAAAAAATGCTTGAAGCAAATCATTTTTTTCAAATATAAATTAGCATGTGAAAAATTACATTCGAAGACTCAAAAATGTTTAGCAGACAATTCAACGTGTCAAATGCAGTTTAAAAGCAACCATCAACAGAGGCAACCCCAGTTGTAGTATGGCCACAAGAACTCCACCTACATAGACTCGCTATGTGATAATGCAGGCACTGGGATTCTAAAAGGACTGGTTGAAACAGGCTTGATTTTAAGTTCAGAAAAGCATCACTTTGCAGTTCAGTGTACGTCTCCAGAGCTTAATGCACATAAATAGAAATTGGAACAAGCCTCTGAGATAGTCAGCTTCACCACTGAGGAATTACAGTGCTAGCTAAGCATAGTTCTTAACAGACTTTCTGTTCTTGTATTTTTCCTATGGAACATTTTTCTGAAATAAAAACAAAACCAAGTATTTCTCCTTCTCTAGGAAGGTACTTCTTGCAGCTCTCTACAGGAAGAATACAGCGGGATAGGAGCTTTGGAAACCCAAACAGTTCAGTATTTGCAACTTCTAGTTTATCTCTCTGGCTAGAGAGTTATTAGCAATTATTTTGCTATATAATGACTGCTTTTAATTAGGTAACTATAATACAGTACTTTTTCAGAAACTGATTTCTGGCCTTTGGAAAGTTTACATATTTTAATAATGTCTGATATTCTTATACATAGAAACATGCATATTTATAGTAGTTTGAACTATACTAAAAATAAGGTTGCAAAAGGCTTCATAAAGGAAAAAGATGCACAAAAGTCATGGGAATTTGAACTAGTGCAATAAGTTGGCATCTTGGTTTGCTTCACCCCTAGCCAGCTCATTTGCTAGATGGTTAGAATGAAGGCATTAGAACAATCATAAAAATAATAGTAATCCCCTAAATCAGTAAAGTCCTCCAAATACCTTAACACTATTTTAGTTGCAATGGTATCAACCTTTAACAGCTAAGCAATTATCTTTACAACCAAATACCATCAGAAGTAACACAAAAATATATAGTTAATACATTCTCACTGACAAAACACCAGTAAATATAACCAGGCACAAACTCAGATATCCAACTTTGTTTTCTCTCCCTGCTCCCACTCCTACAAAGGCGTACACACATTTAATTTAATAAAAGCATACAGTCCTGCTGAAATCAGTAGACACTTGTAATGGATTAAGTTAAGCACGTAAATAATTCTCTACAAAGCTAAATCTACATCCATTTTATTTTGTATTTCTACTGCATTCTAAACCACTGCCAAACAAGGTGGTTTTACTTGAAACAAATTTGTTATTTCTGTTGTAGCTATAAAGCTTCTTGACAATATATGGAATAATTGTACGTATCTAGTGGTGGAATTGTTATATTTGACATCATCTTGTGCATCAGCTCACATCAAGTGAAATTAGTTGTATTTCTGCTTTTTTACGGGTTTCTCCCAGACTGCCAAAACCTACATTGTCTTTCTGGCTTCGTTCACTTGCTTCAAGGTACAAAACACTGCAGCCCTAAACACAGACAGGTGGGTGACACCATGCTTTTTTCATCTTAGGAATTTGTTTGTAACCTGGGGGCAGCCAAACCTGTGGAACTTACACCCTCACAGATGCACTAAATCTGTCCAGACAAACCTCTGAGCAACTGATAAAATCATAGAATGATTAGGGTTGGAAAAGCCCTCCAAGATCATCTGGTCCAGCCACCGCCCTACCACCAATGTCACCCACTAAACCATGTCCCTAAGCACCACGTCCAACTTCTCCTTGAACACCCCCAGGGACGGTGACCCCACCACCTCCCCGGGCAACCTGTTCCAGTGCCAACTCGCTCAATTCCAACTTGCCCTAAGCTGGCCCTCCTCTGGGGCTAGCCTAGGTGATTTTCAGAGAGCGCTTCCAACCTACGTTCCCCTGGGGCTCTGTCCCTGGGACCTCCTCACCCACACACAGCACAGGAGCTTTCAGCAGCTGTTAAAAGCTCAGGCTGCCTGTGCCCTCCCTAGCGCCACTCACTCCCGATACGTTAGAATCTGGACGTGGAGCAACCCAAGCTCTGCGCACCCTTACAACGCGGCCGGGCTGACCGGCCCTGCTCAGACGGCTTCGCACCTCCACCCGCCAGCAGGACGCCCCCACCGGCAGCGCACGGTGCCGTTAGTCACGCGCACGCGCCCCCAACGGCCCCCAACGGCCACCAACGGCCGCTCCCGGCACGCGCAGGGGGCGGGGCCGCTCCACCCCTCCCGCTGCGGGGAAGAAGGGCGAGGGGCGTGGCCCCGCCGGCGGGAGGCGGGGCTTCCTCTTCCGCTGCCGCCGCTGTTTCCGGGTTAGCGGCGCGCGTTGCGGCGCACGTGGGGGGCCCGGCGCGGCGCGCGGCCAGGTGGGTGCGGGGCGGCGGGGCCGGGCTGGGGGGGGGCGTCTCCATGGTAACCGCGGCCCGGCGGCCATTACGGGGCCGGGGCCGGGGCCGGGGCGCCGGTCTGAGCCGCGGCCTGCTGCCGCTGCGTCCCGTTAGGTGTCCGTGGAGGAAAGCGGCCGAGCCATGACGTCCCTGGCCGAGCAGCTGCGGCGGCTCGCCCTCCCGCAGAGCGACCCCAGCCTCCTGAGCCGCGCCGAGGCGGCGTCGCTGCTGTTTGACTGCAAGGAGGCGGCTGCCGTCGACAGGGACACCTTCTTCGCCATCGGTGAGTTGGGGTCTTTGCGCGTCTGTCGTCTTAAAAATCGCTTATCGGAACGGTGTCTGGACAAAGCTGAACGGTAAACTTATGTTCTTATCCACAGAGAGGCCAAAGGAGTAGTCCAAGGCGGTGCAGGTAGTCAGCGTAGGGGGATGGCTGGACCAGACGAGCTTGAGGGTCTTTTCTAACCTTAACGTTTCTGTGATCCTCCAGTCAGCGGCAGAATTGCGGGACAGGTCATCCTGGAGCACATCTCTGGGCATGTGAAGAGCAAGGTGACTGGGGACAGTCAACGTGGTGTTATCGCAGATAAATCACGCCTGCCCAATGTGATTGCCTGCTGGGGTGGTACAGCAAGGAGGGAGCGGTGCACGCCATTTATCTAGAGTTAGCAAGGCTTTTCACACTGTCTCCCACAACATTTTTGTGATAAGTTTCAGACGTTCCAGCCTAGACACGGGGCAGCCAGATGGGTGAAAAACTGGTTGGGTGATCAGGCTCAGGGGTGGTCGCTACTGGGCTGTGTTCTGCAGAAGGACTCGGGGGAGCACTGGTGGGCAGCAAGCTGTGTCCTGCTGGAAAAGATGGCCAGCAGCATTCTGAGCTGTGCTACCACAGGCACAACTGGAGGATTGAGGGACATAATATCTCTCTTTACTCAGTGCTTGTTAGGTCACTTCTAGAAGACCGTCCAGTTTCACCTCCCCATCCCCAGCATAAGAAACTCGTCAAACTGGGGTGAGCTCATTGCAGAGGACACAACGTAGTAAAAGGCTGGAGAACTTGCCTGAAAAGGGGAGGCAGGAAGATCTGGCTTAAGTGTGGAGGAGAGAAGACTTTCATGGGTCTACTAGCAGGCTGCAAATACCTATGAGGAGATATTAATAAGATGGGTTACGTTCTTCAGAGAAATGCATGGCAGGAGAACAGAAAACAATAAGCATAAGTTACAACAGCAGAGAATTAGTCTGGATGTAACAAAAAGCCTTTTCATCACGTCAAGCACTTGAACAGTAAACTGCCATCCATTCTTTTGAAAATCACAGCTGGATAATTCCGTAGGCTACCTGATCTGATATCAGAGCTAATATTGCTTTGAGCAGGGTCTTAGGCTAGAGATCTCCCAAGGTCCCTTCCAACCTGAATTATTCTATGATTTCATGGAAATGTACTGACACCCTACTCTTTGGTAATGTTACGACCACAAATAATGGAAAATGGAAAAAGCCTTTTCTGTGTTGGCACGTGTCAGGTTCCTTATGCACATCAGTTTCCATTTTTGAATATATATTTACCCAAGAATGTGCTTTTTGCTTAGCCTTTGATCTGTATAAACTTGTGCAAAGTAATGAAACAATTCTTACCACTCTCTATGGAATATTGTATTTTAATTTATTCAAAGAGTTACCTTTGCTTACTTCAGCTATATAAAAATCATAGAATAATTTTGCCTGGAAGGGACCCCTGAAGGTCATTTGGTACTATTCTGGCTGATCAGAGGGTCGGTTAGCTCAGGTTGCTCAGGCTTGTGTTTGGCTGAGTTTGAGGATTGAGGTTCTGTGATCTCTGATGCAGTGTTGGGCCTCTGATCTGTGACCATCACTGTGTTTAAAAAAAATCCCTATATTGACGTGGAATTTCTTGTGTTCCAGCATGTATCCGTTCCCTCCCATCTGAATTTCTTTACCAAGTGAGTCGTTAGACAGTGGAACAGACTCTCTAATGAGGTGGTTGCTACCTGTCCTTATTTAAGAGGGTAGTAGTCTTAATGAAAAGTTTTAACTCTGAGTTAGCCCTAAAGTAGTCAGTCTACTGATTTTGATCTTCGTAGGTCCCTTCCAATTGGAATTACTGTTATCCTATCCTGTCCTTCCATTGTGCATCTCAGAGTCTGGCTCCATCTCCTTGATAACCTACGCTATGCCATTAAGTCGATGCAGACAGCAGGAAGATTTCCTTTTGGTGATCTCATTTCAACCCAGTTCTCAGCCTTTACTTTGGATGTCATTTTTTAGTCCCCAGACCATCGTCGTGGTCCTCTGCTGGATTGATATCTGTACATCAATGTTTTTCTTTTAGTGAGGAGCTCAAAATTGTACCCAGTACTTCAGATGCAGTCTCACACATGCAAAATGGAAAGTGAAGTTCATCACCCCTAACCTGTTGGTTGCACTTGTGCAAATGAAACCCAGGATGCTGTTGGCCTTCATTGCTGCAAGAGCACACTGCTGACGTTTTTTTTTTCCTTTATCAATTAAGAAATAGTTTAAGTGTAGTAAAAGTTTTGGTCTTAGACCTGTTTGCAATTTGGTTGGGCTTGTTAAGTAAGGATGACACACACCAGTATAGCTGAGAGGTTGGGTATGCCAGTGAGGATGTAGCTGGATAGGACTGGTGATTACAGCTGTTGCATTTAAAGCATTTTTCTGTTTTTCTCTGCAGGATGCACTGGATTAGAAGAGCTGATGGGGATCGATCCTTCCTTTGAAGTGTTCCAGTCCAGCCTGTTTAGTTCCATGTCCAAAGGCCTGGAACGCAGCGTTCAGAGTAAAGCAGTAAATCAGCAGCTGAATCAGAATATTTCATTGTTCCTCATTCACCTGTCCCCCTACTTTATGCTTAAGCCAGCACAGAAGTGCCTTGAATGGCTTATTCACAGGTAATCCACTGAATATTGTACATGTATAGATAAGGCTTCTAGAAATGCAAGAAATTTCTTTCCTGATAATTTTGAACAATTATACCTCAGCTTTGTGGAGCTACAGGTTGAAAGGTTAAAATGTATAAAAAAATATATATATATATCCATTTGGGCTTGGTTTTTGTGGGGCTGTGTGTTATTTTTTGCGAGTTAGATTTTGGTTTTTGATAAATTTCTGTGAAAAATTTCAGTATACCATGATGATCTGTATAAAAGCAATTATTTGTTTGCCTGGATTTCACCAAATTTGTGCAGCTCTAACCATCTTACAGAGGATCTAGAGAGGCATTTATGTAATATATTTTGAGATAATGTGCTGTGTAAAATAGCAAACTTTCAATATAAACTGTGAACTGTAAAACATGCCCTTGTTTTATAACAAGAGCTAAGTAGCCTTATTACAATGTAATGTAAGAAGGTGTGAAGAAAAAATGAACCAAGTGTTTTTAAGAAGTGCTCTTGTCTTTATATAAATTGACCTATCCAGATGCAGAAAGTGTAATGTTTCATATCATGAAACAGTGAGTAGGTGCTTACTGTTGATATAACCTTTTGATCATGATTTCTTTTTAATATATTGTACAAAAATTTATACTACATTATTGTAGATTTTGATTTAATGTTAACAATCTGTACAGAAGAAACTAAGGTTCTAGTTTATGTCAACTAGGGACCTAAAATCATTGACTGAGGGGTAAAAAATTGTTTCTATCCTGACTTCCTACATATGGCTAGTGGCCGTTTTTTGGATTCTGGATGGTAAGCGGACCATATGTCTGCCTCAGTGTGATGATCTTCTCTGGTCTTGCTTAAAAGGAAGCAAACCAGGTGTTCTGAGAAGAACATGGCTGAGTCTTTGTTTTGACCTTCAAGTAAATTTTTAACTGTATGTATTTATTTGTTTCTTCTTAGATTTCACATCCACCTCTACAATCAAGATAGTTTGATTGGTTGTGTTCTGCCATATCATGAGACTAAACTATTTGTGAGAGTTATTCAGCTTTTAAATATAAAAAGCCCAACTCATAAATGGCATTGGCTGGATCCAATAAGGGTAAAGTACTTAACAGATGCAAGTTGGGAGCAACATGAGGAACTTTTTTAATAATATCCTGACTCTGTTACTAGATTTGTGAATATGGTTCACCTGTTTGTGTGGTTACTTGTAGGATAGTACTGAAAGATCTAATTGCAAGAGTGGAGCCTGAACGCCCACCTGTTGTTTCTGCTATCTTTCTTTAAATACAATGATAAAAAGCTTCAGTCATAAATACTCCTTGTTTTGACAAAGTTAGAGTGTGCTTTTAAGGTGTAAGTATTTGCAACTAGGAAGTATGTCAATTACTAAAATATGTGTTTATTTGAATATACATTATACATAATGCTGTTCAGCATCTGTCTTAATGTAGACACAAAAAATTCCAGAGAGATGCATGGGTTTGTGTTACTTATTGTCAATTTCAATGGTGTTAACAGATCAGTAGGCTTAATTTAAAGAGGTTATTATTAATTTTTACTTTGGGTGCTTCACTTTACTCTAGAGTGTTCTAATATTACTTTTTTCACCATGGAAAGAAACCTGGCGTCCCACTGGCACGGGGTACTCTCATTACACACTGCTACAAAGATCTGGATTTCATGGATTTCATCTGCAGGCTGGTGGCAAAATCTGTGAAGGTTGTTTTTCCTTTTATTCTAAAACAACATTTGTGTGTTGTCACTTGTTTGTTCCCATTTTTTTGTTTGTACAGTATTATGCTATTTATTAATATTTCGATTTGTATATCATGTAGTAAAAGGACTCATTTACTAGCAAGCAATATGAACATGTCTTATTACTTATATAGATTACAGTTTCTAGAAATTCAGATGAGGAAGTGGCAGAGAACCAGTAAGCCAGGACAAAACAGTTTGGCAATACTGTATTACTTAAAGATACTGTGCTGCTTAAAAGTACTTCATTTTCTTAATTGCTTTTATAAACTTATTCATGCTACTGGTTTGTAACTTTGAATTTGGATATTTCTTTTGGGGATTGTCATGGATGTTTTAAATGTATGCTTTCAAATATTAGTGAGAACATAAAATTGAAAAGGGGGGGCAGTAACCTCTGGCAAAGTTTTCTGCTAGGGGGAGGTGATGCTTTTGATTGCATCAGCAGGAGTTTGTAGAACTTGCAAGCTGGAGTTCTGAGATCTTACTCTTTTTTGGGAAACCATATGAGTGTTTCGACTTTTCCTGATGTCTGAACAACTTATTCTTCTATTGTCCAGGTCTTTTCCGAGTTACCTGGCAACTCTGCTCAATTGAGAGTTCTTCTTGCATTTTATGCCTCCACCATTGTATCAGCTCTTGGAGCCGCAGAGAATATAACAGACAGCATAGTCTCCATGCTGCTCCCTTATATCCAAAAGGTACCTGAAGTTTTGTTTTCATTCCTGTGTGATGAACTGTCCTGTGTTCTACCAACATGCTTTCTGCAGCTAACGTTCAGGAGGGTTTGAAGCATTAGGCATGTGAAGGTCCATGACTAATAATGCTTTCTCACGCCTTAGAAGAGCATTTTTAAGAACTTTATTTCCTACTCTGCATGAAGAATGGAACTGTGAGAAATGGGTATACAGTTTAACTGAACCTCTTTGGCTTAGAAACTTAGTGTGCTAACAATGAGAAATTGGAGTCAGAGTAGTCAACCTGCTTTAATATTACCTGTTTGCTCCAGCATGTGGGATTGCTGCTCTGTTTAAAAGCAGAGCAGCAGTTAAAGAACATATGTCTCTTCCTTTACGTGTGGACCCTGTGTGACAGCTTTTTCTTCTTGAAAGTTAGGTTTATAATTCCTTAAAAGTTAACACCTGGAGAAAAAGCTAGTGTAGTTGCATGGACGTCAGGATGAAAATGATTTGTATGTTAATTTACTTTATTACTATTGTTATTACTATTATTATTATCGTTATTATTATTATTATTGGCATATGTCAAAATTACACCTTTATCTCTTTCTCTTTTCCTAGGGCTTGAAATCCTCTATACAGGATTACAGAGCTGCAACATACATGATAATCTGCCAGATGACAGTAAAAGTGACAGTGGAGATCTCCTTGGTGCATTCCTTGATGTTGCAGATAAGCAAAACATTATCTAAAGTGCCCTCATTAGCCAGGGAAGGGGTAGCGTGTTTGAACCTACTTCTACAAACTCAGAAAGGAGACAATCTTGGGAAAAAGTAAGTCTACATGAATTGAGTTTCCTCCTTTTAAAAGCTCAAGCTGCACTTTGATAATTCGAATGTTTTCATCCTGCTCATTAAAGGGAAACCTCCCTATCAGAAGTGTTGATAGTCTGTGTGTCAAAGGGTTTGGAGGTTTATTTGGCTTGCTTTGAATTTTTTTGTGGTTGCTACAGCTGAGGAGTCTCAGTGGTACAAGTTTGTCATCGTTTGGGTCCTCTCCTGCCACTTCCCTCAGTAAAGGATTGCTGTCAATGTGCAAAACTGAAGCCTGTCAGAAAGAGATTTTCTTGAAAGTGTGAGTCTTGGAAGAGAAATTAGCATAATAATGGTAGTGCAAATTTTGGGTTATTTAAACAGCTTGGAAAAAAAGTAGTTTTGCCCCTTCCATGGTAGAACTTTAAGTTCATATCATTTTACACCTGAAGTGCTTCTATACCACTACTGCTTTGGTCCCAGAAGTCTTGTGTTCTTCTGGATGTCCATGTGATATTTAATTTCTTTCAATGTTGTCTGCCTTGCAACAGTTAGTTAGTGCTATTGTGTGCAGCTGAACATGGTCATTGAAGTCCTGCACGCTACAAGGAGTTCAGTTTTCTGGTAGAGAAATTAGCATTGGTATTCCAATAGTCTCTACTGGGAATAAACGCAGCAATTACCTTCCAGATATTTTGAAGCAGCCTTTGAAGAGGAAAACAGGTTAAAAACAAAGCTGCAGGAAGCTAAGAACAGCCATGCTTCATGTATCATGCAGCATCCAGACAGGTAGATATTAAAGGGAGACAAGATGAGAGGAACTTTTTATAGTAGGAAGAGATTTGCTTCTCTCTGAGGATCTCCTGTGATTAAGCTGTTATTTCTCTTCCCTTCTTTTCACTCTATGCAATGTGAGGATATCTCTTCATGCAATCCATACAATTATTTTTTCTCATACAACCAACTTCTCAAAAGCGTAGAGATATTCACCATGCCTTTGCAGCAGCTGTCGTCAGTATGACTGGCAGTACTCCATTTTCTTGGTGGGCATTAAATGCACCAGTAAAACTGGCAACAAGAAAGTGGTACCCTTTCAGTCTTTTCAGCATTTACGATGAGGCTGTTACCCAGTACTGAAAATTGAATCCTTGGGATGTTTTGCAAGTATTGGTAACACAGATGTGCTTACATTTGTTTTTTTGTTCCTTTTTTTTCCCTGTTCTGTTGTGCAGGCCATTTAATTATCTGTGCAACAACCCAGAACTGGTAACACTTTTGCAAGGCCTTTCAGAAGGCTATGATATCTCTCCACTTCTGCGTTACTTGTTGCCTCACCTTGTTTGCAGTATCATGAAATATGATGCAGGTAAGTTAGCACATATATTTAAAACTTTGAGTCTTATAGACAGAGAGCTATGCTAAATGTCTTAGCTGTGCCATTTTCATTTTGTTTCTGCCCCTAAAACTGTACCAATACACATGAAGATGTGGTTGAGCTTCAGTGTGTGGTGCTTTTTGTTTTTCCAGGTCCTACAGAGAATGCTATTTTAGGCATTGTTATATCTATGTCACTTTGATTTAGATGTTGATTTTCAATGTGCAGCAGTAACTTAATTTTGATATACTAAATTTCTTACTCTTAGAGAAGTACTGTAATATTGCAAAATCCATGATTTGAGTCACATACATAAATCAACATTTTAGGTAGATTACTTGTACTGCATATGTAGTTTAAGTGGTAGAGATCTCTGTTTACCCAGTAAATTAAATGTGCCTGGAAATGTTCCTGGGTAATGAGGCTGACTGGTATGCAGCGGCCTATGTCTGTACCAGCAAGTCTGCTTGTGCTGTGGACTGTTTTAAGTGCCAAATCATGGTTGGGAAAGCTCTTTAGTTGAAAACGTCGAGCTTGACACCAAGGAGTGCTCTAGCAAGTTGCTGGCATAGGTTGTGGTAGCAGATCTGGAACACCCCCTAGCACACTTGAGTTTATTGATAGCAATACAGCCTTTAGCACTTCATTTACATTGGTGTGAAGCGTTGCTAGCAGCACACTGAGAGTGCGTGGGAGTTATCAGTGGACGTTGTGGTCTTCAACTTGTGTGCTTGGTTCACCAGATGATACTGCCTATACCAGCTACTAGTTTTAGTCAGGATGGGGAAGTTATGTTCAAGCTATTGTTCATCTGCTATTATTACTTGTTCTCCTTAGAGGAACAAGAAGAACCTGAGGAGAGAGAGGATCATATTTACATCAGACATCTTGAAGCTATTCTTCAGACTATACCACTGGAAAAGGATTTAGATCACCTATTGGCTTCGTGAGTTAACATAGATCTGTTTTTGTTTTTTTCTGCGGTACTACAGTCATTTCTGGTTTAATAACAATGAATTGCTGACAATCCTGACAATGCTGTTACCATTATATGAGCATCCCTTTTAGTGTCATGTTTATTTGGGTTTAAGTGAACTCCAAACTTAGATATTGAAACTGAAATGTTCACTAATCCAGAAGAGTCGCGATTTTAGCACTTGTGGGAGTACTTAAGGGACAGAGTGAAACATAAGGCCAGGAGCAAATCTGCAATAAGTAATGCATATTAATTATGACCTGTTCAGCAGTATGTTTTATAACATTAATGAAAACTGGTTTGACCTAAAAATGGTGGCTTTTTCTTTTATTTGTAATTTTAGCAAATTTCTTGAAGGGTTTATCTCCTATGGTACAGAGATTGAATCTAATCCCACTAAAATGGCTGCAATCAATCAACAGCTGCTTCCTCTTATCAGACTTCTTGAGAGAAAGTAAGTTCCATTTTTCTATGACATATATACAGCCTGCAGGCTGATGAGGTCAGCTACGATCTTGGTTTATTCGGTGTCATAAGCACAATAATCTTGCTGAAAAAATACAGTAGAAGTAACTGACTCTCTTAATTTTTGTCTAAATTTTATTTTGCTGATCTAACCTTACGTTTTGTCATCACCGTCATACCTGGGCACAGACCTACTGGCTTTGTATGGCTTCTTGCTGTGTGACATTACCTTTTCTGCTCATTAATTACCCTAGTGGGCTGCATATCATCTGCGTTAAGACATAAAGATTGATTGCCTTTGCAAAGCTTCTTAAAATAGCTGGTTCAGAAAAGTGCATTCAGCTTCCTTTTATTTCCTTGGATTTCTCTAGAAAATACTTGCTCTTCTGTAATGCTCTGTGGAAAATGTTGGAGTTTTGTCTGTTGGCAGGTATCCTAAAGCCTTAGATGCTGTGCTGGAGGAGCATCTGGAAGGTGCTACGGATCAGGCTGACCAAAATCTTTTTCATCAATTTATTTCTCTGTCACAAAGCTGTGGCAAATACAAGGTAGGTAGAAGCTTAATTCCTGATCCTAGCTCTTACCAGGTTATACTAACAGAAGGTTGATGTTGTGCCAAAGGTCTGCTCTCTGTTCCTTCCCCTCCCTCTACCCCCTTCCCTCCCCTCCCCCCCCCAAAAAAAAAAAACACTGAAGTGAGGTGATGAGTTGATCAAAAATTTGATAAAACCAAAAGCTGTCAGATCTTTTAAGTTCATGTTTATTATGAACAGTCATGGGTGTGAGTTTTCGTCATCATTAAAATTTACACGTTTCCACCTGCACCTGATTGCTCTTGCGGTAACTTTTTTCCTTATGAACATGGCCAGTGCACATACTGTACTGTTTGATAACAGCATGGTGCTGCCCAGCAGGGTCTGATCTTACTTAAAGATTTTGTCAGTGTCATGCAGGTATGTTTGGGGTAAGCTGACAAACAACGTTATCAGAGTTAAGAGAAGGTGGCTCGATCCATTTGTTGTGTTGTTTTTTATTACAGTCAGTAAGGTGGAAGAACATAGTGTTCAGAGTTCTTTTGTGCAGTTTCTGAAGAGTAAGTCAAACTCAGAGAAACAGAATAACCACTAGAGCAGCAAGTTAGTTTAAGGATTTTTTGAGTTATTTTTTATCATTAAGAGATGGTTAGTATTGTGAGTGCTGTTTGCAATGATTCCAAGACTGAAATCACTTAGGAAAAGATGGTAACCTATATAATGAAGAACTTTGTGAATTTTTGTACTGATTTCCTGAAGGCATGGATTCTGTGACTGAATAGCAAGTGGGTTAAGAGAGAAACAGAAAAAAGGCATGCAGAATGAAGCCATGTGACTCTCTTCTAGCCTTTAAGGTTCAAAAGATAAGTGCAGGCAATTGTACTGGCAGGGATACCTTTTTAAGTTTCTATCTATGGTCTGTCCCATTGACATTGTCACTAGAGCTTTCTCAGAATCCTTAGATAAGTGTAATGTTTTTCTAGGACAGAAGGGTATCTGTGGTTTACTGTACTTTTCAAGTTGCGTTCCAAAAACTGTCTGCCAAAGTGAGGAAGACCAAATTTGAAACTGTTATACAACATCTTTGTCCTGCTGTTGACACTTTTTTGGTCAAGGTTTCTCATCTGAAAAAATGCTGAAAGAAATTCTTCCAGTACCCTGACATACCCTTAAAGTATTTTTAACATGTGGTGAGTGACTCTGAAATCTGTATTTCAGTTTCTGGAAGACTCTGATACCTCCCTTCTGCTTAGTTTGAATCATCCTCAGCCAGCTGTGCGAGTCCTGGCTCTTCAGCATTTGAAAGATGTTATTGAAACATCAAAGGTTTGTGTCCTGAATCTCTCACTTACAGGATGTACTTAGCATATAAAATCTTCTAAAATCTGTTTGACAGAAATATCAGTTGAAGATAAGTGATACGTTAAATTATTCAGAAATGTCATTCTGACAGTTTTTCATGGTGATTTCGGGAGGCTCCTGTCAGCGTTGTCCCTTGTTCTGGAGTCTGGATGTAGTTCTTTTTTATTAAGCTGCTTGTAGACTAAAATCAAATCTAAGTTAATAGTTATTTTTATTTTTCTTTTATTGTTGAAAGTTAGTCAGACTGTTATTTGTGGTTCAATTTCGATGATGTTACCACTTGTACTAGGATTCAAATATTTCGTTGTAGCCTATAAATTATGCTACCAACCTTATTTATTTTTTTTTGTTCCGTTTGTTTTTTCCCTTATTTTCTTCAGGAAGGCTTTGATCAGTCTTTCATAGAAGAAGCAATTTTTGAGCGCCTCAAGGATGACAACAGAGATGTTGTAATGTCTGCTTTCAGTGCTTTGGAGGTAGGTGTATTTCTTTCGATAAGTCAGGTGAGGTTTTAGCTGGTTCTGAATGTGTGTCTGGAATGTATTCTTTATAAATGCTTTTCTACTTATCTCTTTGATATATAGCTTTTGTCCTTTACTGTTTGTCCTGTACTCCTCTCTTTGTTGTATGGCTTTTGTCCTTTAACAGGATGAAGCAGCACAAACTAGGAGGCTATTGTTGTTTACCTGTTACAGGTACCCCTCTCCTGCAACTTTGTTTCCTCATCTTTCCCAAAGTGTCTGTAGTTAGCCTGATTTTATTTATATTTTGTTTTGTAGATACTAAAGCATATTTTGAGCTTTGATTATAAAGTGTGCCTTCTGCTTATCCTGTATATATCTCTGTAAAAATGATAGCCATGTCATCTGCCTTTTGTATGGAAAATGGTGCAATGACAAGTCATTACGCTAGTGAGAAGTGCTCAGCTGAGTTTTTCCATATGGGAGTCATTTGATCAGTTGATAGCAGCCAAGTTCTAAACGCCGGCTCGGGTTTATTGGATGGGACTCTGGTATGCATTGTACTGATTGTTTCCAACTAGGGTAACAGTCTGTCTTCATTGCTTCTGCTAGTAGTAGTGGAGAATATTATTAGCAGTAATATAATTGGTCTTGTGTGTTCATTCATTCTCAATCACTAAAAGATAGGAATGGAAGCATTTGAGTGATTATTTTTAAACTTTAGTGTCTTTTGTTGATGTGCCTTTTATTTTTGTAATACAGATGCTGCATAAAGTGAAAGCAATTCTTACTCAATTACCAAGGGTTTTGCTTTTTGTGTGTTTATCAGTTTTACAAAATATTTCTGCATTCATTAAAGTCTTTGTACTTTGGATTTCAAGAGAACATACTGGGCAGTCTTATAACATTTGTTTACCCCGATGATATTTTGATCATGTGATCATCAACAAAATGATGACTTTTTAGTTATTATTAAGAGTTCAATTAGTGTTGTTTGATCCGTGATTCAGCTTGATATAATAGATGCATTTTCCATTCTGAAGAGTAAATTATTTTTTATCTTATTATACTTACATTTCTTTCTCTTAATTACTTTCCAGATTTTCAGGAAACAAGTCAATCCAGAAGTAGTGGTATCAAGTCTTCTGAATATCTTCCAGAGAGCTGATCTCTCAAAGGATGGAAAGTGGTATGTTTCTGTCTTTTTTTCAGGCTACTTTGTCTCTGCATAAATGAAATTAAAAAGTAACTCTAAAGAACACTTTAAAAACTATTTTTTCACTTTGAATGCTTTTTCTTACGCTGTATATATATGCTGAATTATAAGAGAAATTTTCATTATTTGTGTACCATTTCCAGTGAGTTCCCTATTTGTTCTCACCGCTACTTGAATTCTGGAGGGAAAAAAAAAAAAAAAAAAACGTGGAAAATGGAAAAGAAACCGAAGACATGTAGCAGACGTGCTAGAGCAATGGTTTATCAAGATCACTTTTTTTTCTTGTGTAGGTACAAGGTTCTGGAGCGAGCAGTAGAGATTTTAGTCAAAGAGGAGATTTTGAAAGAGAAAAAGGAACTACTGGATGAAGTGGTAATGCAGTTGTTACCGTTTATGGTAATCACTAACGCAAATTCAAAATCTTCAGAATGGAAAATGGCCATTTGTCTGTCAGAATCTGATCTCTGCTCCTTACACCCTTTACTGAAAGGCTGGCCAGAAGGTAGTGTATTAATTGTACCTAATTTGATGAAAGAAAAATAATGACAATGTAGCACTTCATGCTTACTGAACCTTAACAGTAATTGAGAGAGACTGGCTGTCATTAATAAGCTATTATACTAAGAGCGTGAACAGAATTGTTTAAAAAGCTCTTTGAAAGAATGAAGTTGCATAGTATTTTCCTGACTGTTTATAAATATTACTGAGCTGCCAGTGAGATTTGTATACCTCTGTTCTCTGATTTATTCATTTTTTTTCCATTGGAATAGCTCTTCAAGCAGCAATTAAATCTAGCAAGTCTGCAGAACTGATTGGAGCGGTCAACAAGGAAATGATTCTGTTGTTTTCTAAAAACATGACTTCAGGGGACCCTTCCTTATTATTGCAAATGGTATGTGCGCCATGTTTCTCTAACCTTAATTTACAGGTGGTAACTAGTAGAAAAGATGTCGAACTTTATATGTGCTGTTCATAGCATTATTATGTCATTATCAAGCTGCTATGGAAATGTATGCATATTGCATTTAAGAAAAAAACAGTACAAGAGAGATAAAAGACGTGTCTGTTTTAACATAAGGAAAAGAAGAAGTGAAACCATTACCTATTCGGAGAAATTATTGGTGTAACCAAATTGCAGGAATTTTAAGTTTCCTGGAAAAATAAATAAATAAATAAATATACCTGTGGATAGTTCATAGACACAGATGCGTGTGTGTTCCCAGATTCCAAAGGGTACCATTACAGCAGACAGTAATTTGTTACCAATGATAGAAGGTAATAAGGATTTAATTAGACATGCAGATGAAACACTCTGTAAAGTCATAGCAAAGTCCCACTATCTCACAGACTTTTTGTTGTTATTCCTGCCCTTCCATTTCCAAGGTTGATGATCTGATACTTGTTGCTGAAACAGAATCTGACAACGTGAAACAGAAAGTAACTGCTTATATAATTGGTTCCGTGCTTGTTCAGTGCTGCTGTGATTCACAGATGAAGGAAAGTTATTTTTCAGTGGCTATCAGAGTCTTCCGCTTCTTGGATGAAAAAATACGAAATCTCAAAGCTTGTCATCCTGCAGAGGTGAGATATAAACAGTTAGGAGAGGGCGTTTTCTTTGTAATGGAGAAATGTCTTCCATCAGAGGAACAGGCAGCTTAGAAGCCTTGAGGAGGACTGAAAATCTTGCCGTTGTTTCTTTTCAAAGAGAAGCCACACAGTTGGCAACAGTAATTGAAGTTGCCATTAAGAATTTCTCTTTTATTTTACCGGTTTGGTGAGTCCATGTTAAAAAAATTAAGAACTCCAGTGCTTAACCTAACACGCCACCAAGTGATTAAGTGTGTCAGTGCTTTGAGCCTGGCAACAAGTTTGGGGCATTTTTGCCAGCTACCTTATGGTATCATGTGTTATTGTTGAGCTTAGGAATACCATTTTTTTCAGTTGTTGAGTAAAAGGTTTGATGACTTGTTCAATATGGGAAAGAAGGACATACAGTTGAGTATAAAAAAGAGCTTATATTAATTTCAGCTTCATGCAAGTCTTTGGAACAATATTGAAAGCGTTGCTCCTGGGTTGTTGGGTTTTGGTATATTGCACAGCTCCATAAGCAGTTGTATTGACATTTGTTGGGAGATGATACAGGTATAAGGAGGAGCCATCAGGCAGGAATGATATTCAGAAGAGTATTGCTGCATCTTTCTGCTTTTTTTTTTTTTTGCTTTATTTTCGTGCATATTTCCCATATGGGTTTGTTGTCCTTATTGTTGTTTATTTGTTTAAAAATGTTAAGAGTTCATTTTTTTTCTTGTGTAAGAAACCTAGGTGAGCAGGGCTGTATTTATTTGTGTGCACCTCCTCACGTACATCTGTAGCAATACATGCTAATTAGCTATTCTTACCTCAGATGATTCCATCAAAGGGTTTTTATATTAAAGGTATCTGAAAGATATGGATTGTTTCCCAAACAGAGCTAGATGAAAGGATGAAACTGAATGTCCACAGAATGCTCTAACTCCTCATCTCTTTGAAGAGTTATTTTAGGTGGAGTTTTATTGTACCCTTTTGTTACTTTGCTTACGTATACTCTTAATCATAGTAGTAAAAGCAGGTATAAATTTCTAAACCACAGATGCAAGTTTAACTGTAAAATCAGAATTGTAATTCACTTCATAATGATACCTGTTTTGAGGTTAGAAATGTAATATTGCTGAACTTTAGTGCTAGATTCTGCCTTCAGCTGGATGAGATTATGACAATGTACGTTTCAATAAATTTTCATTCGCAGGAAACTCCTTCAAATTGGTCTATTGAAACAACACCGGAAAGTTTGGCGCCAATGGACTTGTTAACTGCATATATAGAAAAGCTCGATAGTGACCAAACTGTTGATGCAGAGGAGTCTGCCATGTTTGTGTTTTTATTGAAAAGTTTTATTCATCACCTTAAACCTCCTTCATCCTTTCCAAAAGGTAAGTGTTAAAGTTTCGAATGTCATCTTTTATACAACAATTTGAAGTTAAGGAAAGTGAGGAGTTTTCATCAGTTTGTATGCTGGCTTTAGAGGTTTTGGAAAAAAGCAAACCTTTCTTTCCCAGTCTTCTTCCACTGTTGATATTGTGTGGAGATCTGTAAAGACGTCTTATGAACATGAAATCAGCAAAATGTATTGTCTTACTTTAAATAAAGGTGTTTATTTTCAATTTGTCCCTGAAGTTTTTCATACGTATCCACCATGACTGATTTATAACTTTTATTTTTTAGAAGGAACTTGGTGGAATCCTGAATCTTTGAATCAAGATAGCCAAAACTATCTGCACCTCCTTTTGGGGCTATTTGACCTTCTTGTTTGTGGAGCTAGTGAGGGAGGCAATGTTGTTCAGTACAGAGCATTGATGAATCTCTTACTTAAGGTATTATTTTCATACTTATTTTCTGAATTATTGTTCTGAGTTACTATTCATCAAATGTTACGCAGAAATACAAAATTTTAGAGAAAGGTGAGAAAAATGGAGTATTGATCCTGCAACACTGCTTGTGGCATGCTAGTGCTATGAGGAAACATGAGTCTAAGCTTCAACTGGTTAGTTGACCTTAACTGAATGTGGTAGGAAACTGAAGTAAAAATCAATAAATGTACCAGTTGAGGCAAAGGTGAATATGCAATGCTGATTTGCAGGACAAAGGTTCAAGAGCTAGAGCTTCTGGTACTACGTAAGAGCAGAGCAAACAGTTTCTCTGAAATTTGTTAGCTTTTAAAATAAAAAAAAACAAAGAACTTACAGAACACAGTGGATGTTTAGAAGAGAGATGAATGAAAAGATGGTAGGAGAGACTACAGAAAGTTTGTGGGATGGGGTTAGTGATGTCTTTAGTACTTACTGAAGGTAATAGCTGCAGTAATAATTTGCTTCTTTCACTTTTGAAGTACTGCTGATCTCTGATTTTGAGGGCGTTTAGTTTGAAAAAGATAAGAAAATTATTTTTGCTTGCTCCAGAATAGTTAATATAACTAGAAGCTAGATCTTGGTGGAATCCTAGAAAAGACAATAGGCTAGAGTGTATTAGAAGCTTGATCATTTGTTCCTGTAAGCTATATACGGTCTTCAGGATGCTGAGTGGGCACTCCTGTTTGATGAATAGAGATCTCTTACGATTCCAAAGAGCATTTTGCAGACAGAAAAAGTGCTATTGCCAGACCATGTAGTAAACAAGTGATTGTTAATTGATTTGGAAGACTATTAGGAGACAACGTAACTGCTTCAAAATCAGAAATTCTCCTCGTTAAACTTTAGACAGGAGCAAAGCTGAGATAATTGGATGTAGATTTGTGAAAAACTGAATTGAATCATGTGGAGCAGCTACCTGTTGAAGAGGTGGGGGGATGGAGACAGGAGTGGGAGATGCTCTGACCTGTATCTGAGATGGTCTGTGATATGTGTATGATTCAGGGTTTGTTTATTTTGGTTCGTGCTCTATTATTGTAATGTCTATACATCAAATCCAGGACAAATGCTAAAAGTAACATTTAGTGTGAATATTCAACACAGAAAGCTGTGCCACACAGAGAAGTTAAATGCCCAGTCCTAAGACAGTAGCTGATTAGAATTCTGAAAAATCTTTCAGTTTATACAACTGATGAAAAAGCCAGGCATTACTTCCTTGGAACACTTCTAAAATAAATATTACTGCCACTCCAAAGAGAAGATGAAAGTTATTAATTTTGCTCTATTTTGCATATAACCATTTTCATGCTCAGTTAACACATTATAAAAATGTTCATATGGATGTGGATTTGGTCTGCAATGATAAGGAAACATGTACTTTATTTATGTACCTATAGACTACATGTTGTCTGTTAAACTAAATAAGCAGTTTGTCAAGAAACACATGGACTTTTTTTACATATGCAAGTATTGTCATCAGAATAAGCTTGGGAATGTTTTCTTCCCAAAAGAACAGTGTTTCTGACTCCTTAGTTTTTTCCTGTGTGCTCCTTTGGTTTGGGTGGTTTATCTGATGTTGTGAGTATTAGTTTGCCAAATCAAGGCTGTCCTGACCAACTGTACTTTTTTTTCTTCTCTTTTATTTACATGTAAGGTACATGTAAAAGATTCAGAAGTTCTCTTCAAATTCCTTTCGATTTTATGGACTTACAGCTTTAACCTTTCAAATCATCTGAATTATGAAGTCAATGCAATGCTGCAGACTCGAGCTTTATATATTGGCTATGCAGTGCTTATATCTCAGACATACCAAAAGAAGAAACAGCTACTATCACCATCGTCTCCAGGTAAAATATAATCTACCCATCTCTCAACTTGAGGCTTAATGACAGTATGTTTTAATTTCATGTCATTTTTCTATATTTCATACCATGGAGGGGTGTCTCTAATCATTTATGTTCAGCCGCAATACGCTGAGATAGCTGTCTTTCTTGCTGAGTCACTGCTGCAGTTGGTAGCCCAATTTTGAAAGTAGTTGAAACAGCTTTTATTGTTGTTGTTTTTTTTTAATCTTAAAGGCCTTAAAAAACAAGGTCCTATGCTGAATAAGTCAGTTATAGCACCTTACTTTCTGTGCAGTATAAGCATGTGGAAGGACCATGGTGAAGAAATTCAGAACCATCAATCTGTGAGGTTTATGTTGTCTTTGTGTAGTCTAGATGTTTATAGTGAAAAGAGATGACTTTTAAATTCTAAATTAATGTTGATGCCTCCTCAGAGACAGATACAGTAAAATTCTGACCATGGAATTCTGTTGTCTTTTCCTCCTTTCCTTCACTCTTTATACAGTGGTGATATCTCTGCTCATTAATTTGGGTAGTCCTGTGAGCGAAGTTCGAAGGGCTGCTCTCAATTGCTTCCATTCCTTAAGCAGGGTGAAGGAGTCTTTATTTCACCCTATTTTTCAGCATCTGGGGCAAAAGACAGAGGAGATCATATCTGACCCTACATACATCACACAGGTATTTGTGCTGTTAAATTGTGCTTTGGCACAAGTTTTGTCGGCTGCTGTGAGCTGTGATATAACATAATTGGGTTAGGGAGTACTTAAACAAACTGGACATACTTATGTCCATGGGGCCAAACGGGTTGACCCACAGTGCTGAGGGAGCGTGCTCATGGCACTGCAAGGCCATTCTTAATTATCGTAAGAAATAAAAAAAAAAAAAGTCACGGCAATTAGATGTTCCTCAAAACTGAAAGCAAGCAAACATCACTCCTATCTTCAGGAAATGTGAGAATGAAAAGACAGAGAACTGCAGGATGGTCAGCCTCACATCGATCCCTGGGAAGGTGATGGGGAGCAGTCGGCATTGATTTATGAAGGGGGAAGTCGTGTTTGACCAACCTGATAGCCTTTTATGATAAAGAGAAGAGCTTAGTAGATAAAGGGAAAACAGCGGATGTTTACTTTGAATTTAGAAAGGCTTTTGACACTGTCTCACACAACATTCTCATAGCCAAGGGAGGTGCACTGAAAACTGGCTGACCAGCCAGCACAGAGTGTTGTGATCTGTGGCACAATTTCCCCTGGGAGGCAGGTCCCTAGCAGGATTCCCCAGGTGTCAATACTGGGGCCAGTACTGTTCAGTTCCGTCATTAATGATCTGGATGGTGGAAAAGAGTGCACCCACAGCAAATTTGAGATACTAACTCATGGTTTATTTGCAGGTGAACAATTCAGTTTATATCTGGATTGCATTATTATAAAAGCATTGAATAAATGTTGTTTTAAGGCACTTTTACTGCAGGGAAAGAAATTTATTTTCACTTTGTTACTGAACTAGATCATGGCAACCCTATTTGAGGAGCTCCAGACACAACCAAAACAGAAATCCCAGAAGAAAAAATTGTCAGAAGCTTTGGAAAGCATACTCGATTGTGTACAAAACCCTGTTTGCCCATCATATGTCGCAAGAAGCTTAATGAAAATTCTTCACGAAGTCCATGGTGAGGTGAGTCTAGCCTTTATAGTTTCACACTTGTTCTGTCAGTATTGCATTTAACTGAAAAGCAGAAATCACATCATTTAATAGTAATGCTGTTAAGCAACTTCATAATTTATAGATTGTTAGGCATTAAGTTGACACCTTCAATAGTATGCAGTTACGCTGCAAAATATGATTTAATGAAACAAAATATTGTCATACTCCATCCAGGAATGTGTGGGATGCAGACTATTGTGCTGGAGTTGTTAAGGAACCTCTCTTGAAGTTACTGAAAAGTTTCAGAAGAAAGTTCTTGCAGAAGAAATTGATTATCTTGGCTAGGTATCTGTGAATAGAGTTTTCTGTACGGAATTGTAACATAATAGGAAGTACTATTCATTTAATTAGTTTTATGTGTACATATTAACGTCATTTTATCCTAGTTTATTCAGAATTCCTATTCTCTAAGTGTTGGAAAATATGTGAGTTTACTGTTCAAAAAATGAATGAAGTTATGAGTTTTTGTGTTCTGTTCAGTTGTATGTTTCTTGAAAGGATTGTACATTGCATAGAGGATGAGTGTTCTTGCCCCACACTCAGGTTTTGTAGGAGACAGTAGTCATAAATCGTTTAAAAAAAAAAAGCCTTCTGTACTTTAAAAACATGAAATACTACCTACCCATCAAAGGAGCAATAGAGTTGATGAGGAGGTACTTGTGGTAACGTGACAATAAATATTGTATTTTTCCTCTTTAATAGCTGTTGCGTAAAGTACAGTAGGAAATGTGGTACTAGAGAGGGAACAGATGTTGCAGTAAAATGAAGCTGCACTATTGGAAGCTTGTTAAAAACAAGAATGAGTAAAAAGCAAACTGTTCTTACAATTTTCCTCTGCAGATGATTCTTTCTCACCTCTTGCCTGCACTAGACCGGTTGCTTGAGAAGGTCTCGAAGGAACCTGAGACAATGTTAAAAGATGAAGCAGTTTTCCTGCATCTCATACTTGGGAAGTTTAATGAACATTCAGCAACCCTCTTGTGCAAGAATCAGCAGAGTCTGGATTTATTTATCAGAAGTCTACATGCTGCCAAGAAAATCTATGAAGAAATTCCACCTTTCCAAATTACAGCACTTGGACAGGTATGGCTTTCAGAAAGATTTTTAATTTGCTTTTGTGCTTACAGCAAATAGCAGTGTTTAGAATTGTATTTGCAAGGAGTCCGTAGTTTTTGCCCTTTCTTTCATTACAAGTTTTCAAGGTCTCCACAGAATCTATGAAACAGCTGAACAGGCTGCAAAGCTCTCTTAAACTTCTTAAACTTCCTGGAAGAAGTTGCTGCTTGCTTCATATCATTGTATTTGCATGGAGGTGAATACCTGTATGATTGCCAGCAGATACTGCCGTTCCACTGTTTTTTTTTTGGTTTGTTTGTTTGTTTTGTTTGTTTTTTGGAAGTTGTTCAGGATCTTTGCTTTTCTTCTGAGGAGAAGATGTTAAGAAAATACAGTCGGTGAGAAATAATCTAATTTGAAGGAGGCTACAAATTCAGGCTAATAGTCCAATACTTTAAAAAAAAAAAAAAAAAGTCTAGCAACAGGAGGTATGCTCTCACAAAGGCATTTAGAAAAATTTTAGGAACCAATATGTCTGATGGATATTTCAGAAGTATGTGCTTTGTATCTAGGGATTTTTAGATGTATGCAAATAGCTAGTTAGTCTGTACGTTTTTATTATGTATGTTCATACACGTTTGTATGTTTGTCTGGGTGTATAATACATAACCTAACATACCCAAGTTTCATTTCTTGTGATTTTGTTACCTTCTTACAGTAAACCTCTGTCCTTTCTTTTTCCCCTTTGTAGATTACTAAACCATTCTTTGCAGCTGTGTCAGATGGGATGGTGCAACAGAAGCTATTAAAAGTATTGTTTGACTTACTGCTAAACTGTAAGAACCCACTTTGTGCCCAGACAATTAGCAGTGTGTTTAAAGGGGTAAGTGGCAAACTCCAGAACACAAAAATATGTTTAAATGTTTTGCAGTGGTACCATGCTGCTACATTGATTATTAATGTTCATTGTTTATATCACTTTACAGCATGTAAGGAATTAGAAACTATTTGTCATATAGTTGCCTTAGTGGCATAAAAAGTTAAATGGCTGCTTTTAGAAGGTGTTTCTGTAGAAGCCATGCATCAGTCATTTGTTATTCTGTTAACGAATTCAGTAAGTCACTTCTTTCTGCTGCAGTGATTTCATTTTTCTGGGTAAAAACTGCTTTTTTTGTGTGTTTTTTTTTTTTAACTGTTACTAGAAGACTTTTCCTGAAATACATTCGTTGTAGCTATCATATAGTAATTGATTATTTTACTTGCACTTGAAATCATTTCCTCATTTTATTTGCTGCAAGAACTACATTTAGTACAGGCATTCAGAAATTAAGGTGATAAGACTTAAATAGGTGGATTATATACCCATATGTGCATGAAAGGGATGTGTTAAAAAAAAAAAAAAACAGGAGGAGGGGTCATAGGTGTGTGGTGTGACACATTGTTTGTGTGTAATTGAAGTATTGCTTTTTGTTTCAGATTTCAGTGTGTGCGGAGCAGATTGTCACAGAACTGGAGCCACCTGAGAAAACCAGAAGTCTGACCACTGTTCAGCAAACTAGAAGGCAGAAAATGCAGCAACAGAAGTAAAATAACTAGAACTAGAAAAATGTTTTCCATACAGTTTGAAAACACCTTTCATTTAGTACATTTCATAATTGGTATTTGAAAGCATGACTATCTTTTTCATTTTCCCTGTGTGATAAAATAACTGTGAGCTATTTTCAGCAGCAGCAAACTAACCCATTTTGCTGTTTTAGAATAGATTAGTCCTAATTTAAAAAAAAAAAATCCTCTTACAGAACTTTTGATGTTGGCATTTGCTTTTGGTTTTGTAGGTATTAAACTTTATTGGTAAAAACGTTGTATGGACAGATTACTGTACACATGGCTAACCTAATGATGTGCTTCGAAGTGTTACTGTTAGTCGGCTGAAAGACCATTTTCTTTTAGTTAAAATGGAAATACAAGTGATTTTTTTAAGTCTTCACCTTGTTTCTTCTCCCCATTCTCATAAGGAAGAAGCTGTTTTGTACACTGTACTTTTTTTTTTTTAATCATCAGCTGTTGGACACTGTTGAAACAGGATTTTGGGTTGGTTTTCTTGGCATGACCTAGAATAACTGTTCTTATGTTCTTGCTTTAGTTCACTGGACCTTTTTTAATGATCTTGACTCATTAGATTGATCCATCGGAGTTTATGTACATGTGTACGTAGACACGTGCCCATTGCCCTCATACTCAGTGGTCAGACAAATAATAGTTCAGAAGGTGCAAGTTTCCTGAATGACAAGCAGATCAGAATTTGGACAATTATTTAATAATAGTTGTTTATTTGTTTTTTTCCTCACAGAAGTCTGCTTCATCACGTAGACTTCTGTATACACAGAAGGTGTGCTATACTTGCTTATTTTTTCAAGTTCAGTCTGTTTTTAATTTAGTTGTTTAAAATGTTTTGCTGCTTCAGTCAAAAGTCCACATATTGCCACCTCTCCCAGGAGAAGCAGTAAAGGATATTATTTGAAAGAAATACTTTTTTTTTTCTTTTTTATTTATGTATCTGTTCCCTGAAACACTGTAATATTTATTGTAGTATTTTATTTGCAATTGTATATCCTGATCGCTTGTCTTACCTTTTTAGAAAGCCGCAAGATGCAGAATTGGCACCGGAAACGAGCCACTTCAGCTGGCAGAGGGTTATGCTTATTCTGGAATTACTGCAGCATAAGAAGAAACTTAAACGTCCACAGGCACTTGTGCCTGCACTTTTTAACTTGCTGAGCCGGTAATTTTGCCTCTATAAAACATGAGTCTATGAGCATGCTCTTCTGCAACAGACATTGTAAAGCATTAAAACGTGGGCTGCTTTCTCTCTCCTTTATTGCCAGGTTCAGTAGCTTGCATTTTTTTTACTTAAACTGCTTTTAGGTAAATCAGATAAAGGGAATAGGAGGTTTTTAAGAATTGTTTGTCTTATAAAACAATGTGATGGGCTTTTTAAGATGGTTATCTGATATCTAGCTTTTTATGTGAAGACTTTGTTTCTCAGGTTCTTGGGAGTGTTAGGAAGGATGATGCCTGTGCTAAAACTGGCACAAATGACAGGACTTATCTTTTGCAGAACTGTTATAAAATATTTTAAACTTTAAAATTCCTCCCAAAACATTGTGGAACTGCTTTCAACCAGTGGAACCTAAGAAAAGTATTGCTCTTCATGCCAGTCCTATATCCAGGCAGTTACTAAAGATTGTTTTGTGTGTTTTTTGTTGTTTTTTTTTTTTCTTATGCCTTTGTGTAGACTGGCAATCATATGTCAGGGAATCATCTGATACTCCTTACAGCACTTTGATAAATGTCTTTTATTAGGCAAGCTGCTGTGTTTGAAACCAACAAAGAAGAGAGACTTATAAAGGAAAGCACTTACATTCTTTTTCAATCTCTAAATTTCTTCCTGAATGTATAGGTGTCTGGAACCTCAGGCATCAGAAGAAGAAAATATGGAATATACAAAGCAGTTGATCCTCAGCTGCCTGCTAAACATCTGTCAGAAATTGTCTTCAGATGGTAGCAAAGTACCAGCAGGTAAAAATTGCAGACTTATTTCTTGATACTCTCACCAGTACATCATTAAAGCAACAGTCTCTAGCTTTTTTCTTTTTTGAGCCTACGTTGTGTTGTAGAGAGATAGGTTCCCCCATAGTGTATACAAGCTCGTCCTACTAATTGTGGGATTTTGTTGTTGTTTATTTTTTTTTATGTTAGATCCTTTAGGTATGGTCTGCAAATTGAAGCCATTGTTTGAGTGTACTCAAGTTTATTCCTACATAGTGTACCATTAGGGTGTATATTAATTAATCTTTTTTTTGCTTGCAGATGTCCTTGATAAAGAAAAATTTAATGTGGAACTGATAGTTCAGTGCATCAGGGTATCTAAAATGCCCCAAACACATCATCATGCACTGCTTCTCCTTGGTGCTGTTGCTGGCATGTTTCCTGTAAGTAGTGCCTGAAGATACAGAGCTTTTCTATTGGAAGAACTTTTCTAAAAGGAGCAAGAGGCAAAATTTACAAGTTCTCTACTGTTTTAGGGTCTTCTACTTCGTTTTAAAACAAACCTCTGTATTGGTAGTTTGGTCATGCATCATTTATGATTTGCAATGAAGAGGGTTAGAAATGACAAGAGCTTTCTAACAGCAGCTCTGCCTCACCTTTACATTCTCAAAGTTCTGGTACATTGTTTCTTCTTTCTCCTCCTTTTTTATGGAGGAGAGAGCATCCAACCCAATAATACATGTATTCTTACAAGTTTGTATCTTGTACAATGAGAAATGTAGTTGATGATACAGCCAGGTTTGGTCTAATTTTAATTGACCATAAGCAGGTCTTCTATGGATTGAAATTTGACAGTACTCTTTGAAGTAGAATTCTTCTGCTCTGGAACTGTAAAAGCAGCAAAATGTACACAAATATTTCAAACTCAGTTTGCATCTTTATCTTTACCTGAGTGCTTTCTCCATACATTTGGAATGCTACTTTTTACCCCAGAGTCAAAAGAGATGTTCTTGACAATCAAACTTTTGGAGGATTTGAGTTTGGCTTTTTTTCTTTTGGGGATTATTTTTCTTTGTTACCATCTTACTACTATCACCTACTATAGAGCTAAGCTTTTATTACACATTAATATTGACTGTGACAGGATTTTCAATTTCAGTATAAAGACAAATATTTGGTAAAAGTCTTGTCTTTCTCTTTAAATCTATAACGCTGCTTTAGCTCACTAAACCTAAATGACAAACATAGCCATATCTGGGACAAAATCTAGGAATCTAATTCTTGAGCTAAGTGACACCACTAATTCAGCACTCTCAAAGAAATATTGTGATTACAATCTAGCCAAAAAAGGCCAAAATGTTAATATCAGCACTGCTGCTTTCTATTGTATCGCTGTATATGTTTTAGAAATATAGAGGGGGACTGTGTAAGAGCTGGAAATCTCACGAAGGCTGATTTTGCTTGTCATACTACTGTAGCACTGGGTTGAAGAGTTCAGAGCATATGATGAAACTCAACTGTCAATTTCCACTCTTCAATTATTTGCTTGGAAGTTAATCTCATTCTCTAAATAGTATTTAGAACTGTAACAATCACATATTAAGTAGTCTTAAGGGACACTATATGTTTAAAATTAGTTTAGTGGCGATTTTGGGAACATAGCAATGATTCTCATTTTCTTATATAGGAATCTAGTGTTGTTTGTGGCAATGAGGGATGCCTTAAAGTACAATGTACTGAGCAGCTCAGTTTAAAAAACAAACTAATTTCATCTGTCTTTTCATTCCAGGATAAAGTTCTCCATAACATTATGCCTATTTTTACATTCATGGGAGCAAACGTCTTGCGTCTGGATGATACTTACACATTTCAAGTAATAAATAAGACAGTGCAGATGGTTATTCCTGCTCTTATACAGGTAAATTTGTCTATACAATGGAAAGGAGTAGGAAAAATGTAAACAGTAAGTTTATTAATTAAGTAGAATAAATGGTTTGGAATATTGGTAATAGAATATGTTTGTATCCAATTCTAGGATTACTTTTAAGTAGCTAGATAATGAATTATATGTAATAAATATGTTAACAAACTATTAATCCAATCAACTGAGTTCATCAAAACTGCTGCTTTTTTTAATCGTACAAGCAACTGCACTTCATAAAAGGTTTAGGAAAATAGTACCACAGTTGTACCTAAAGAGGATCTAAAACTTACTTTGTGTTCTAGTTTTTCACCGTAGAAACAGCAGGCAAGTTCAATACAAGAGCTGCTAGAAATGAGAAAAAGGTTGTAATAGTCACATAGTAATGTGTCATGGTTAATAATACATCTTGAACACGACAGTAGGAGAACTAGTCTGAATTAAGTGGAAAGGTAAAATATTTGGCAAAGGCTGTTTTTTTTGCGCAGGTGATATTTGTGTGCGTATTCTTGTTTGTTTGTCCAGACATCTTCGATAGACAAATGGTTATAAACAAGCAAAAAGAAATCTTTTTTTCTTCAGTCAGATTTCACTTGTACCTAGTAAATCATAAAGTCATTCATAGATTTAAACATGAAAAATGACACAGAAGTTTCTTATGTAAAAGTAAATTAGTAAAAAACAATAAAATTTCCACTGCTAACAAGTTAGCTTGGAAGGGCTTGGAGGTTTTGGGGATTTGGTGTGGTTTTTTGTTTGTTTGTTTTAAGTCTTTCATTGCAGCCATTGCAAATTACTATAACAAAATTTCTTTCAGTTTATACTTTTGGCAATACAGGTATGAGCCACACAGTGCTTTCTCTCACCTGCTGGATTTACAAGAAAGAACTTGTTTGTGATAATCTGTTTGAACTGCTGTACCTGTATTTAAATAGGCTGAAGACAGTGATTTGTCAGAGTCCTCGGGAAGTGTGGAAGAGGTGGTGATAAAAATCATTCGTGTGTTTGTGGATGCCTTGCCCCATGTGCCAGAGCACCGCCGCCTGCCCATCCTGACCCAGCTGATCACTACAGTGGGAGGAGACAGGTTCCTCTGGGTTCTCCTGGTGCTGCTGTTTGAGCAGTACGTCACCAAAACTGTGACTGCGACATCAAGCACAGACAAGGTTAGACTAGTGCGGTTGACCTTTTCCTCAAAGACTGATCTCCTCCTTTCTGTTCATAGTCATGCCTTTAAGAAGGTGCAAGATGAGGCCTTACGTTATGCTATAAGAAGTAGTGAGCTCTGAGCTTGTGCTTTAGCAGAACCTGATGGTGATGTTGACTACATTTTGCGTGGCAGATATAAAATATTTTTGTCCTTGAGCCTGGACATATTGTCAGATCATATTGTACACCAGTACTTGATTTGAAAATCTGATAGATATTGTAGTACTTAAAAAAAACAAAAACAAAAAACCACTGTTGAAACAATTTTGGTCTTCCCACTATCGAGGTAAGAACTCTCTTATGTCAGAATTATGTAGAAGTTCTTGCTGCTTTAGTGTTGGCAGGCCCTAGCATTAGGTGAAAACATTGCTTATAGGTAAAACAAAAGGGATTACTAAAAACACAAGTGAGAAGATACGGTTTTCCTGCTGAACAGGCTGCCCAGGGAATTGGTTGAGTCACCATCCCCGGAGGTCTTCAAGGAATATGTAGATGTAGAACTTGGTAGCATGGTTTAGTGGTGGGCTTGTCACTACTAGGTTAAAGGTTGGACTAGATGATCTTTGACTCTGACTAGAGGTCTTTTCCAATCTGAATGATTCTATGTATGGAAAGATCCCCCCAAACTCTTCATAGATTACTATTCTGATTGATTAGAGGGCGTTTTTATATTAAATGTATGTGTTGTGGTTTAGCCCGGCTGGCAGTCAAACACCACACAGCCGTTCGCTCACCCTCCCCCCTCCCTCTCCGGGATGGGGGAGAGAAACGGGAAAGTGAAGCCTGTGAGTTGAGATAAAGACAGTTTATTAAGACAGGGAAAAGAATAACAACAATAATAATAATAATAATAGTATTAATAGTAATAATGTGTACGAAATAAGTGATGCACAACGCAATTGCTCACCACCCGTTGACCGATGCCCAGCCTATCCCCGAGCAGCCGGCCCCCCCCTCCACCCCGGCTAGCCACCCCTATATATTGTTCAGCGTGACGTCAGATGGTATGGAATACCCCTTTGGCCAGTTTGGGTCAGCTGTCCTGGGTCTGTCCCCTCCCAGCTCCTGCTGCATCCCTAGCCTGCTCGCTAGCAGGACAGAGAGAGGCTGAAAAGTCCTTGGCTTGGTGTAAGCACTGCTCTACAACAATTAAAACATCAGCATGTTATCAGCGCTCTTCTCATTCTAATCCAAAACATAGCACCCTGCCAGCTACTAGGAGGAAAATTAACTCTGTCCTAACTGAAACCAGGACAGTATGAAAGCTGCTAAAGATGTGGAGAAGAGCTAATTTTATGATATGGAAAAGTATTTTTAAGTACTCTGTTACTTCCATCTTATTTGACAAATTTTGTATGGGATACTACTCAGGTGTGTCAGTCCTGGCCATCCTGTAGGATATCTTGAGTTATTCTTAGAAAATAAATCTTTGCCTAGAAAAGATTAGGTTTTGAGTAGTTTAAATAAACAGGGGCTTGATCAAGAACAGTGGAAAAAGGTAACTTTTCTCTCTGCTTTAAGTGATTTTTCATCAGGGTATGAAATGGCTAGAGACACCCCTGATGAAATATGGATTATTTCACCATTAGTCATTAGCTGAGGTTTAGGACAAATAACCTATGCCACCAGGTGAGGTTATTCCTGATGTTGTTTAGTAGATGGAGTGAGATGGTATTTTCTCTCCCCACCCTCAGGAACTCTTAGATTCTCTCTGAGCCTTGCTGCTGTTACCCCGGTGCTAACCCTGGCAGTATGCAGCTCCCCATGGCATGTTCACAAATTGACTGAGGAGTTTGGGGTCTTTTTATCTTTTTTTAATTCTTGAAATAAACGTTTCTCTCCTTTTAAACTATAAACAGGATGCTGTGCTGGAAGCAGACACTGAATTTTGGATTTCCATCTGTTGCGAATTTAATATACATTCACAGTTCCAGAGCATGATGAAAATAATCCACTACTTGACAGAGCTGCCAGAGAACAAAGAAGGTAACTGCAAAACAAAACAGCAAAAGTACATGAACCTCCCTTTATTCCTCTCGGTAGGAACTAGGGGATACAGAATTGCCCTAATGATTTCTTCCCTCCCCCCCCCACTTTTTTTTTTTTTATAAAATGGTTAAGATATGTGATTACTTCTTTTTTGATGTACATTAATTATAGATTGGAGTGCTTAGAATCAAACAGCACTTCTCATTTAGAAGGTCCATTGAATCATTCAGTTGAAATAAATAGCTGTTACTCGTAGCAGATGAGATGACAAGGACTATCTGTTGGGGGAGTTGTTTGTGTTTTGTTTGTTTTTTGTTTTTTAAGGTTTCTTTTTTTTCTTCTACAATATAGTAAATAATATATTTTAATACTTCTCCAGTCTGTTATTTCAAAGAGCATTGAAGGGAGGGCATGGTTGGTCCTTTCTTTTTAAGAAAGGACTTGGTGGATTTGGTGTTTGAATAAGTTTTCTCAGCCAGGAAGGGCCTGGTAGTGACAGTGAAAGCAGTTTTTCCAAATATGTGACACACAGTGTCTGTGGTCCTTCCTCACAAGTCTTTCATGTTTGTAGCCAGTGTGCTATAGCTTTAGCTTCATGGAGATTCTTAACATAAAAACTGATCAGAAGCAAGGGCAGTGAAATGGCACTGCTGTTTTTGAGGCTATTGAAACAGAAAAATTATCTTTGTGGTATCTTTTTTTTTTTTTTTTTTTTTTTTTTTTTTGGAACTTTGACATTATTTTGGATACAGCAGAATGATTGTCCTCGATAGCCACTTGACTGTAATTAAACTTTTTCTGTAATCAGAAATCAAATGGCTTTTTTTCATGTCTGCAAATTTGTTTTGGGAATGTTTTCAACAGATGATCCTGGCCCAAAAAAATCAAGAACGTGCAAGACAAAGCTAAAAAATCAGGATGGGCAGCTTTTTAATGTGGAGTCTCACTCAGGCAAACAACTTCGACATTTCAAGTTCTTGTCAGTCTCCTTCATGTCACAACTTTTAACTTCTCAGAGTTTGGTGAAAAAGGTAATTACTCTTAAACTGATCAGATTAAGTAACTGTGCCATATGTAATAGATGAGGTTTAATTTGCTTTTTAGTATGATTTTATACTCAAAGAGGATGAAAGAATATGCCATCCAGTGTATCTTGCTGACACCTTTATTTACACAGCTTTGAAACCTCCCAGTAACGTTCATTATTTTATAATAGTGCCTTTCCAGATGGACTCAGTTTGTGCAATTGATGAATAGGTTAAAAAGAGAAATTCAGGCCCCAGTGAATTCCCACTGGCTTTATGGAGTCTGGGATTTCACTCAGTCTGTATAATCCAAGTTTGGAGTGAGACTCATACTATTAATTCCAAAAAAAAAAAAAAAACAAAATTTATGTTAAAAATCTGGCTGTGGATCTAGCTGGAAGTGGTTTCCAATATTTTGACTGAGCATCATCCATCAACATGAAAAGTTTGTTTGCTACTGTGACTGTATTGCCTAAGGGTCTCAGATTTTCTTCTAGAACAATGCTAAAGTGCAAATGTGGGGAACTGAAAATTTTCACAATTAGCATTTTCATTCTGTTTATAAACCAGATAGTTGAATGCGAAGAAACAGAAGAGCTACAGAAGTTGGAACAGAGGTATGCTTTATATCAGCTCCACTCCTATTTCTAGCCTTTACTGTAACCTGGGAATATTTTTTTGTAAGTGTAGTCCCATCAGAGTGTTTTTTTTTTTCCAAATGTTTTCCAAGGATACTTTTAATGTCCTCAGCAATGAGCAGTATTTATTATATGCAAGTTACTTTTTTTTTTTAATTTGACATGGAGTATTTATTGAAAGATTGCTCTGTCCAATATCTACGCTATTTCTGTATTTCTGATTGTGCTTATTTACATACTTGGTCGTAAATATTTTGCTGTTGATGATGAAATCTTTAAAATTATTCCAGATTTTTTAGCAAAATATATTGCTTCAATTGTGGGGAAATATATATATGTAAGTATATATACATACATATATAGTCTCTCTAGTAGGTGTTTCATTTTCCTTTGTTGTTGCTGTTTTGTTTGTGAAATGTTGGGCATTGTAGGAACCAAGCTGACTACTTTAGTGTCCTTGTTACATACTAAAAGATTCTTCCTTTCTGTCTAGGCTATTAGAAGATGTTCTTCACTATATAAACACTGTGGCATCCTCAGTGGAAGGAAACGCAGACAAGCCAACAGCCAAATTTTGGAGGGTTCTGCTTAGCAAGTCCTATGAAATGATGGATAAAGTATGTCTCATTGGCCCTCTTATTAGCAGTGGGACATTCCTGCTTTTATTTATTGATGCAATTAATAACCAATGTAGGATTTATATTTTTTTTCTGAATTAATCTTTACTGATTAATTATTTATTAATTTTATTAATTTTCTTTAATTAATTTAATTAATTAACTTTATTAATTAATCTTTACCTGCTGCCTCATTGTTTGAGTTCTTCTAGCACTTTCAACAACTACATCTAACAGCTTAGACAGAACAAGCAGAAAAAAAAATCTGGAATGCTTATTTCCTCTTGTTTGTGTTCTACTGGCTGGAAGCAGTCGTTTCAGTAACTATTTGGTGGAGAACAGTGGCTTTTGGCAGCGTTGTTCCATGTTAAATCATTTTATGAGTTCTCTAATGCTTATGGAGCTGCTATGTATTTTTATATGGAATTTAGATGGAGAAAAATCATTATGCTTTTCTTTCTAATCTTTTTCTGATCAGAAGTGTATTTGCAGAATTGGATTGACTGTCTAGTAACATCAGTGGTGCTGTGAATCATAAATCTTTTCAGTCTCTGTGTGAACAGCTTGTATTTCTTTTGCCTGTGAAGCACGTTCCAGTTTTCATGTTGTTTTTGCACAAGGCACCATTATAAGTATTTTAAGGGAAGGAAGGATAACTAACCAGTGTAGACATGAGAAAAAGGAAATTGCTGAGAAAATATTGAAACTAGTGGGTATTGGCTGGTTAGTAGCCAGTAAACATACATTAAGTACTGTAACTGGAACCTCCTTTTGGATTTTTTTGCCTGCCTCAGATACAACATGGCTGGCCCATCCTCTCTTCTTTGACCCTGAAACCCATGTGGAAAGCTGAGAAGAGTTTGCCTGTCTTGGAGGCTATGTCACAGCGCACAGGAAAGCATTTATCATATTGTTTTGTTTGTGCTCTCTTACAGGTCAATGCCTTATTGCCAACAGAAACCTTCATCCCTGTAATTAGGGGACTCATGACAAATCAGCTCCCATCTGTGAGACGTAAGGCAATGGACCTTTTGAACAATAAGGTACAGCAGCGCACGAAGTGGCAGAAGAGCCAGGTGAGGTGAAGTCATTAAACTCCATTCCTTTAGCAGAAATCAAAGAGAGAGAGTGATGTAGAAGTGGTTTGCTCTGTGTAGGAACATCAAGTATCAGTGTTGTCTGTCAGGCAGCTTTTGAGAGAGGTGGTGAGATGTAGGCTGCCTGCCCAGTTACCTTGCAGGGTCTGAGTTTCTAGTTGTGTTCTTCAAGCGTTTTGTTCTTTTGTCCTCCCAGATCCGGCAGCTCTTGGAGCTAGTTCCTGAGCTCATTGCAATTGTGCAGTGCAAAAGAAAGGAAGAGGAGGAGGAGCAAGCCATCAACAGGCAAACTGCTTTGTTCAGCCTCAAACTACTCTGCAAAGGTTTTGGCACAGAAAATCCCATGCCATTTGTACCCGTTTTGAAAACTGCCATTGATCTGATTTCTACAGAGAAGGAGGAAAAGAACGTGATGGGAAGTGCTTTCCTCTGCATAGCTGAGGTCACCTGTACACTGAAGGCCCAAACAATCCCTCAGCTTCCAAGGTATCGCTGGGTTCTTTTTAATAGAATCAGCGGCAGGAGAAATTAGTTATAATGAAAGGCATTACTGAAAGAAGGAATGCTGATGAAGGCTAAGTGGGCAGTCTGCCCACGTGCGTTTTGTATAGACAAGAATAAAGGTGTTCGTAGTGCTTGAAGTGCTATAGAACTAAGAAGCTAGTCGGCAAATTGCAGGAGACTTTTATAATTGGTACAGTTCTTTATGGAACTGTGTGCTGCCCTGAAGGGAGATGCAGTCCTTAGGGCTATAGAGAAGTCAGACTGTATTTTTTTCTTTTTACTGTAGAATAGACTGTAGTTAAAAACATGAGAACCAGTAGTGTTGGAAACACTGCATGTTACATTCTTTTATTCTACCTATTCAGGAAGAATTCATGCATCTAACCTGTTGCTTTTAAGACTGTTTTATCTAATTACAAATATAAATTTCTTACTGTTATTAAATCTTTCAACTAAATCTACTATTCTTCATTATCTCTGGAGAAAAATACAGCAGAAGAGCCCAGAATACAGAGTTTTCCCAATTAAACATGTAAAAATTGATGTGAAAACTGTCCCTGCGGGCTTAAAGGCTGGATTTTATGTGATTGGAAATGTTCCTCCAAATGATCAGTGGTTTCACCTTTCTGTGTTTTTGCTTGGTTATTCACAGGCTGATGCCAGCACTGTTGAAGACTTTAAAAAATAAGAAGGAGCTCATCTCCAATGAGATTTACTTGCTAAGTGCCGTGACTGCTCTCCTGAAGGTTGCAGAAACATTACCACACTTCCTCAGTCCTTATCTCATGGATTGTTTGCTGCAGGTGAGCCATCTGACTCCTGCAGATAGGACGGACTCCTGCAGAATCTGTCCAGTTCAACAGCTCCAGGAGGGCAATTCTGACCTTGTGCCACTGATGCAGGCATTTTTTTGGTGTTTGTCTTTTGAAGACAGGGAAGCTCTGTATACAGACATCCTCCTGTAACGTGTTCCAAGTGGTACATACACCAAAATTCCAGTCTGACATTTGTAACAGACAACTATGGTAAAATTTGTAAGATCAATTCTTGAGTTAGGCAACTAAAACAACTTAAATAACTTAACTTTTTCTGGATTTCCTGATAGGTTGTCCGCTTGGAGAGGATTGTGGTTGAATTTGGTCCTTCTTCCCAGATAAATGTACGCGTAACATCATTGAAAAGTATCCTAGCTACAAAACTTGCTCCCAGAATACTCCTTCCTGCAGTTACTAAGTGCTACAGTGAAGTGGCAAATAACCGAAAGGTGAGAATTTTTCCCTTTGTTTGCATTGTAACTAAAAATATGCTTTTTTTTTGTGGTGGGTTGACCCTGTCTGGCAGGTAAGCCCCCAACCAGTCACTTGCTCACCTTCCTGTTGTGGGATGGGGGGAAAAATTGGAAGTGAAAAGAAAAAAAAAAAAAAAAAAAAAGGGTTGACATAAAGGAGTTTTATTAGAGAAGGAAGAAAAAAAAAAAAAGGAGCAGTACAAAAGCAGTCACTTGCCCCTAGCAGACAGATGTCTGGTCAGTATCCAAGAAATAGCTGCCTTAGAGAAACTCTCCGCTCGTTTTATTGCTGAGCATGACGTTACATGGTACAAAATACCATTTTGGTCAGTTTGGGTCAACTGACCCAGCTGTGTCCCTCCCAACCTCTCGCCCACCTCCAGCCTATTACTGGGGCAGCAGAGTGAGAAACAGAGAACATCGTGACGCTGTACAATCACTGTTTAGCAATAGCTAAAACACCAGTGCATTATCAGCACTGTTTTGATCACAAATCTAAAACACAGCACCAAATGGACTGCTGTCCATTAACTCCATCCCAGCCACGACCAGTACAGTCTTCAGCTATCTCTATTTTCTTTTATACCGCAAAAGTGAGTCAGGAAAATGTAATGCGAGAAGTTATTTTCTTGTTAGTATCTTCATGAGTAAATGTGAGAAGTGCAAAATCAGATTCCCTTGCTAAGTTTCTCAGTTACTGTCAGTGTCACAGTTGTCTTTGTCTTGCTTTTGCTTTTGTTCTGGCAGAACTGCGTGGGTCCCCTGATGAACATTCTGAAGGAGCACATTGTCGTTATGGAGAAGGATCACCTTATCTCCCATCAGTCTGAGCTGACAGCATTTTTCATGACAGCCCTGGACTTCCGCACAGAGCATGCCCAGGTAGCTTGTTTAGGGGAACAAGCAGAGGCAGCTCAACTTCTCATGCTAATTCTATCAGTTATTTTTTTGCTGTCAAATATTCTGTTCTGAAATTGTTCAAGGGGGTAGAAAATACTATGGTCAGGTACTTAGCCTGAAACAGAGAGAATTAAAACTTGCTTGGAAGCTCAGATTCCTATATTTCAAACTTAGAATTACATTTTTAATTTTTCTAGGATGATTTGGAGGAAGTTGGTAAGACAGAGACATACATTATTGATTGTCTACTAAGTATGGTTATGAAACTTTCTGAGGCTTCCTTCAGACCCCTCTTCTTCAAGGTAAGGCATTTAATGATAATTCATTTTCATCAGCATCTTTGTATTCTCCAGTGCGCGCCCACAGAAACGAGCTAATTTGCGTTTCACTTTCAGCTCTTTGACTGGTCCAAAACAGAGAGTACCCTAAAAGATAGGCTCCTGACGTTCCATCGGTTAGCAGATTGCATTGCAGACAAGCTCAAGGGTCTCTTCACCCTGTTTGCTGGTCACTTAGTGAAGCCATTTGCTGAGACACTGAACCAACTCAACGTTTCAAAAACTGGTAAGTTTTAAGTTACTAGCTACAGAAAAGTATTGACAGGCTAATTACAACTGCTGAATGTTTCGTCTTACAGCAGTGTATTTCACAGCACATACCCCTCACTTCTCTCTTTATTCTTTCTCTCATAAATAAGTCGTCTTTCTTATTCCGATGGAACCAAGGGACACTTTTCATACATGGGCTCTGGACTGCCAGTACAAAGTTGAGACCACATGAAAATTTTCCATGTCAGTCCCTGTGAGTTCCGTGGGAATGAAATTACGTGTAAATAGGGTGACTTGCTTCTGGCAGTTGCCTGTCTTTTTTTTTTTTTTTCATTTGTTGACTTGCCTTACATGCCAACCTACTATTACCTGATGCATTCAGACTCCTCTGCTTTCTTGGCAAAAACACATTCTGCTTCTTTTATATGGGGAACTAATTCCTCATTGTATTTGTAGTGACCTGCACAAATTCTCCACAGCCACAGGTATAGCCGTGAACTTTCTGATAGCCTGTGAGTCTTCCCTTTTACCCCCAGCTGATTGTGAATTGCAGCAGCAGACCAGCTAGGGCATTAGCTAAAAGTCAGATAACATACGTTATCTACTTTATTACTCTGATGACTACATAATTGATGTGCAGTACATCCTTTAGCTGTATTCACAACTAACAGCATTTCTGGCTTGTAGAGAAGTTATTTCTCATTTTTGTACACTTTTTTTTCCCTCCTGTACTGATATACAGATGAAGCTTTCTTTGATTCTGAGAACAGCACCGAAAAGAGCTGTTTACTGTTGCAGTTTACTATGGACTGTCTGCATAAGCTCT
Organism: Cygnus olor; assembly: GCF_009769625.2. Lineage (NCBI taxonomy): Eukaryota > Metazoa > Chordata > Aves > Anseriformes > Anatidae > Cygnus > Cygnus olor. The sequence goes on along the minus strand of NC_049171.1, from coordinate 80,773,051 downwards.
TCCTGTATGACACCCAGAAGTTCCTGAGTAAGGAAAGAGCAGAAACCTTGATGATGCCGCTGGTTGATCAGGTACTGACAAACATAGAAAAGCAATTCATATCAAGTATTTTTTCCATATGAGGATTTCTTTTAAAACTATCAATCATCTCCCTTCACAAAAAGGGAGGAATTAATTCATTCTTTCAGCTACAGACAGTATTAACTGCTTCACTTAAAGCTTTAGTTTACTAATTCTTTTATCATTTTTCTGAACTTCTTCACTCCACAAGGTTCATGCACATTGCTCAACTCGTGCAGACCACTGCCTTCCCACTAACACTCTTTGACCCATCTCCTGAGTACCTGAAAGCCTATGCTAGAAGCAGCATTTTTGGCTGGGTTTATCTGATCCTGGATCTGTCTGACAAGCATTTTGTTTCCACAGCTAGAAAACATGCTTGGAGGAGATGAGAAGTTCCAGGAAAGAGTGACAGAACACCTGGTACCCTGCATAGCGCAGTTTTCAGTGGCCATGGCAGATGATTCTCTTTGGAAACCACTGAACTACCACATCCTGCTGAAAATGAGGCACGCCTCTTCTAAGGTTGGGAGCTACCAGAATTTGAACTGTTTTTCTCTGTTGCTTTAGAAAATGTTAAGTGCCCCCAAACCAGAAGTGGATTAGCCAACTCACTGTTAAAATACTAGCTTCTAAAGTTAGGCTACTAGAACACTGACGTTTTACTATTCTACCACCAAGTTCCCGAGATGCATGCAATGCTGCATCCTTCTGTTTTTTCCCTAAGCTGTTATTTTTCTGCAAGTAGATGTCTTCCATACTGTTGGTTTTATTTATTTATTTATTTTTTTAATCTTGGTAGCTGTTTGCGTAAGAGCTAACCTGTTTGTACCTAAAGAAAAGGGTGCTTTAGAAAGTGTAAGATAGTTACTTATCAACCTTCAGACCTGTTTAATGTATAGAGCTTTATCATGACCTATTTGACTGGTTACAAGTATTCAGGGGGAGTTTTTTGTTTTTCTAATTGTACTGGGTTAAGTCCTGCTGAAACAGTGGAACAGAGTGGCATTGGAAAGTGAAGTTAAAGACTGTTCTATCAGCTAACTGCTAGCAACATACCTGCTTCTTGCAACTAACTTTTTATTTTACTCTATCTTAATCCAGATGTTGAGACTTAAGTTACTTTAAAAATAGTTTCCTTCAGTAAGGAAAGCTAGTTTAAAAGCTGTGTGTTTTAGGAGATGGAAAGAAGTTTCGGACACTTAACTGTTTCCTTACAGAGACTGTTTTGTTTTTTTTTTTTTTTGTTTTAGGTCCGCTTTGCAGCTCTGCTTGCTTTGCTAGAAGTTGCAGAGAAACTGAAGGAGAACTACCTGGTCCTGCTACCAGAATCTATTCCATTCTTAGCGGAGCTTATGGAAGGTAATACTCTAAAATGGTCTTAGTGAAGGCAGACAAATGGCTTATGAGCTAAAAGAACAAAGGCCACAATTCAAAGATTCAGGCAAATATAATTGCTATAAATCATGAGAATTCATATATGGTAGCTTCAACTGTGCAGGATGGAAACTGAAATGGGTTGTATCCAAAACCCTCCTGATGTTCACCTAAATGACGGTAGCTTCTTCACTGTTCCATCCTGTGCGCATTTCCCAGGCTGCGTATTTTAGATCAGTGGTACAGTATAAATAACTTGCCTAAGTCCTGAGTTGATGACAAAATATTTTTGAACAATAATTTCATACCTGGCATTTGAAGACAGTTCCAGCCTTGAGGGTATCTTTGTAATAACTGTTCTATTTACTTCCTGCTTTATTTCTTTTTCTAGATGAATGTGAAGAAGTTGAACAGCAGTGTCAGAAAACAATTCAGCAACTGGAAGTTATTTTGGGAGAACCACTCCAAAGCTACTTCTAAGTTTATCCCCTTTATTTTCATATTTTGTCTGAATTGTTTTAACTACATAGATGCCATGTGTTACAGGCAAATTGTCATACTAATTTTTATCAGATCTAAGATCTTAATTTTTTTTTTTTAATAAAAATATTGTAAGAATCTGGCTTTTTCATTTCTGGATCAGCTGGAGACTGGGGCTCATTTTATGCCATTACGTGATGGCATAAACCTTTCCTTAACTTACTTTTCCCTGAACATTACAACTGAAGCAAGCTATACTCAAATTCTGATAGCTGAGCAAAGAGTGACAACATGCAAGACTGTCCACGAACCCTGCTGCATTGGGGTTCTGCAGTTCCTCAGTGTAGGGGCTGTGCTGCTACAACATAAACATGATACTTACTGGACCTGTGCACTGCAGTCCTGAGAATGCATTTTTCTGTTATTTTTACGGAAGTGAAAAATGTACCTCCTGAAGAGTCTGAAAAGAAAGTATCTACAAGACGGTCTTGAAAGAAAGAAATTATATTCAGGTCAAGCAAAACCAATGTCCACATGAGAACATCTTGCTCAACTTTTAGGTAAAGGCAAGGATGCACAGGTGCTAAAATTGCCATAACTAACTGGGAGCTGCCTTCAGGCTCATCTCTTAAAAAGAATCAGCCAGCTGCATTTATCTTTAGGGGATATACATAGCACAACAGTGGCCTGAAGGCCATGCCGCACGCATGGCATGGCCAAGGCCTAGGCCTACCCGGCTTAACTGCAGTTTGCTAACTCCTTAATGGGGAAATGGTCCTCTAATCAGGTTCACCTTGGAGATGCTGGCAAGACAGTAAGTAAAACAAGACAAAAAAGTAAAACAAGACAAAATAGGCTAAAAAAAATCAACTTAGCTACACTTGGAGAAAAGCACAGTTCATAAACATTTTTATTTATGCTTTTTATATGTTTAACCTGGTAGTTAAACAGGCTTTTAGGGTACATCTTATCCTTGAAACTGCTTCGCTCTTTTAGCAGCTGTTAAGGTAAATACGAACAGCCCTTGGGCAGGTATTAATAGCCAGTAGCAACTTATTTTTTAAAAATAAGAGTACATAAAAATTAAGACTGACAGTTGTAAAGAAAACTGATGGAATAGGAACAGCTTTTTTTTCAAATAGCATTTGAATACAAGACTGAAAAAGAACTCATTCACTATTCTATTCACGAGCAGCCAAGTCTCAGCTCAGCTGAAATGATGCCTGGAGTACCTGGGTTTACATGTTTTAAAACAAAAGCCAGACACATCTGCTTCAGTCCCTGAGCAATCTCATCACACTGGGGAGCCAGTTCAGATCAAATAAGCTTTCAAAAGTTCACCCAATCAGAACGAGCTAAATCACTTTCATTTGTTTTACTTTGGAGAACTAAAAGCTAGAAATGCTGCCATATGTTTGATTTAAGCCACCTATAAGCAGGAGTTGACATAACTATGAGTGTCACAGAAGGTATGATTGCAGGAGCAGGCTAAGAAGTAGAATCAATTTCCTCCTTGCCTTTCAAGAGAACTGATGGCTCAACTGTCTGCTTAATCCAGCCCTGGTAAAAAGGTTGTTATCACTAATATAAATTAAGAAGCAGAACAGAGGACTTCATAATTCTCTTTTCTATGACTGATCAATATCCCTTTAGGGGTGGATAATCATATCTTCATATCCTACTTCACTCTAGTTTCTACTTTACTGAATGTATGCTATTAAGGAATGACCAGTAGTAGTTAATCATACTGAGCACAATTGTTAAGACAGTATGATGCAGTATTTTCATATTGCTAGGTTCAGTAATACATGTGATTTATCTGAGCACACTGATTTAGCTTGCCAGGATACTGTAAACTATTGGAGGAGTTAATCTCACAGCAGCTCTGGTACTCACCCAACTCAAGAGAGGCTGATACAGAAGCCTACGTAGATAAAGGCAGGCTCAGCGTGAGTCAGCACCAGTTTGTACCTGACAGAAAAACTGTCGTTGGAATATATTTAATTCTTTTAGTACTAATTAGAAAAGCACTACCAGCTCCTCACATCTAACAATTGAACATCTCCTGTGACTTCCAGCAGGTCGATCTTTTCCAGTTGTTTAAAGCGATGCTTGTATTCCAGAATGTGAACACCATTAACAGCAACTTTGAACTGGTGGGCATCACAGAATATGATCAGCTGAAAAAAGAGAAGAAGAACAGTTAAGTTCCTAGCTTGAACTTGGGTGAGCCCTGCTTCTGTTACAAAAAGTCCTTCATGCAAAAGAAACATTAAAAAAAAAAAGTGGAACTTTGTCCTATGCTGAAATCTTGCAACTACTTACAAGAAAACAGGAATAGATGGCTGTCATTAAAACCACGTCAGATCTTTGCTTCCTATGGTCCTATTTAACCCTAACATTCTCAAGACATGGAAATGCAAGAACAGCACTCTTACTTAAATAGTATTAGCAGCGTAACATTTAAGTGCTAACGCAAACTCTTATTTTGGCAGAATCGTAAATCTGATGCTGTGTTTCATTTAATCTTACCTCAAAGTACATCCCTGGACTGAAAGGGAAATTGGTAACTTCCCTTTCTTCTTCTCCCCAGCTGTCACGAAGGTAAGAGTTTCTCACAAAAACTTTATTCTTCATTCGGGGATTCAGATGTAGTGCTATGTCCTTCGACTCACTTGATTTCAGATTTATTGCAAAGCTGGAAGACATTTTTAAAAACTTTACTACACCAACAGTTTGTAAACATGATAAAGTATTCCGTGCTATTTACCAAGACTTTAGCCAATTGTGCTTGCATGCCATGCACAATGGAAATCCAGAACAGACATGCAACCTTGCAAATGATGCAGATTAAGCAGAAAAGACAATCAGGTTTTATCTTGATTTTTCTCAGTGGAGCTGTTCTTTTAAGCCCTTTCTAAAACAGCATCCTGCAGGTTCCTGAGAAAACCACACTAATTTCAGATGATTCCAGATGCAAAGTTGCAAGTGAGTAAGGATACCCTGAGGCAATGGAAAAGCCTACACATTCTCAAAAGCAGCTCAGTTAATAGCAAAATAAAACAAAACAAAATAATAAAAAAAGAAAAAAAACAGTAACACCTACCTCTTTGGGTTTTTATTCATTTCTCCTTTAATAGCGATTGTGCATCCCGGACGAAGTGCAGAATCAAGTTTCCCAATGTAAGGAACTCCCTGGAAGTTCATCAGCAGTGAAAAATTTGACTTACTTTTTTCAACATACGAGCTGAGCTTTACTATGGCAAGAAGAAATTTGGCCTACAGTTTCAAATTTGCACTCACAGCTCAAGTTTTTTCTACCAATACAATCTGGGATACTGAAGCTGTAGTGAAAAAGTTGCATAGAGATGAACGTATCGATGCCTTTTTTTAATTTTTTTTTTAACTAGAAACTTGCATTCAAAATAAACATTACTTACTGCTATTTCTGCCACCACTATACATGCCTTAATCCAGAGTCATGCCGCTTGTAAGCACCAAAAAAGTGTCTTGAGGAAACCTTAGCTTGATCTGGCACCAGACATTCCAATGTACAACTTAATGCATTTGAGAGTTGCCAACTGGTTTGAGTAAACATACTATAAGCAGCATGAAACTCTGCACTGATTTAAATTTGCATCACACAGTCGTCCAGGTACAGACACGCTGACCTCTCCTCTCTGATAGCTTGTTATGCTTTAAAAAATAAGACTCACACTAGATGAAGTACGCGCAGGGTAAGCATGGCTCAGTCACCAGGAGGAAGATGAAGCCAGACAAGTTCTGAGATACACGCATTAACGTAAGGTCGTCTGGCTTAATACAACTGCAGAATGCTTTTAACACAAGCTTGTTTTGCAGGTATTCCCTAAAGTCATGCAAACTAAGCATGCTTATTTGAACAAATAAGCATCACATCTTATTTTGATGTGATTTGGTCCTTTAAAGCTTCAGGTACCCCACTTTTTATTCCGCTGTTCATGGCTGTGGATGCCGTGCTTATCTCTTTGGGTTTTCTGTATCTCTTAAGAAATAGCCTCACGTTTACTAGCAGCAGGAAAGAGGATTGATCTCTACAAAACCTCACTGCTGATCATTTCCCAGTAGATTCTCAAGTCCTTTGTACTGTGCATATTTTTTCTTCAATAATTGAGAAGTTTTTATTTCTTTTTTTTTTTTATCCACATTTGCTATAAGTCTACCTAAGACACTTACGAATTGTGAACCATCTGGCATTTCCCCCTAGAAAAGAAAACAAACATAATTAACTAGTTTTTCAGACAACCAGGAGACTCAGTCTTCTACAAACATACGTACATTTTCTGTGCTTATCTTTGTTACTCCTAGAGATGATGGCTGTGAGCCTTGTACAGACTGCAGAAAAAGAGATATTTAGATGTCATTGCTAGCACCACAGAACATAAAGGTGTGTTAGAAACGTAACGGATCTGTGCTGCTTTGAAGTGTAAATTGTTAACGTGGAAACCTAGGGCTATGGTGAAGGAAAAGATAGCCAAAGCCCTAAAAACCAAGGAAAAGTCCTGAAAATCAATTGCTGAAAGACAAATCTAGTTTTCCAAAGGCTACCTCATTACAGTTTGAATCCTTATTTTACAGTTGGAGCACTCTTAACCCTTAGCATCTGAGGATATCCACTCAGCTTTCCTCACCAGGGCAGGAGTATCAGCAGGGCAGGTCACCCAGAGATGGGGCAGAGGGGGGCCTTGGGATTCTAGGCAGCTGCCTGCATCCCTGTCCCTTCCCGCTGTGTATCATATGAACAACGTGGCCATGCACAGATAAAATTCCTGCCTAGCCCTGGCAGACTGTATCTTCATCTTGTTTATTTCAATATAACCTCCCTCTTCCTCCTCAGAAGAGTACACACTGGAAGTACAGACAAAAAGGAAACAACCACCCTGCTCCCCTCCTTTCTTCCCCAGAGGATTCAGCATCTGCAACCACAGAGTAAAGCAACTCTCCTTTGTTTTGTGCTTGGGACAGAAACCAACTACGGCACCTCCTTGCCTCCAAGCAATTCTTGAAGTCAGTCCTCCACAACGGGACTCAGATAGCTTTGAAGCACCATTTCTGCAGCAACATATCCAAGGCCAAGTGACAGGGCCCATAAAAAAGTCTGCACACATGCTTTACAAACAATCAGTGAGTAGACATATCTTTAAAACTTGGACCCTATTTTGTCCAGGCCCAAATCTCCACCTTCCTTCTAAACAGTTTATTAGTCTGCTGCTCCGAGTCAGACCTGATGTTTGGCAGCAAGAGACCCAAGCTCTGCCCACAACGTAGTGATAACCACGCAGAGGAGACAGAATGTTACACAGAAGCAGGTAGGCTGCCTCAGTGAGTGGCAGGAAGGAAGAAGAGAGGGACAAGTCATTTGAATTCTGTACCTCCCCGGTTATTTACCACCTTCCGTTTCTGCTCTCTCACCTTTTCCCATCAGAAGGCTCTCACCCTCTGCATGGGGAGAAAACAAACTGTCCAATTCCACTCTATTGGTTTACTTTCTCCAGCAGAGCTAGGAGCTGAGAGGAAGGAGTGGGGAGGAAGTCCCTTGTTACCGAAGTTAGACTGTGTAGATGCTTTTTTTTTTAACACTGTAGTTTAGCGAGACAAAGAAACTGAATCTTGACAGTCAGCTGTCAATAACACTTACATTAGAAACAAACTCTATACTTTTGATGTGCACTTTGCCAGATATTCCCAGAGTATCTATTCTTTGAAGGCTAATTCTGTGATTGTAGAGCAGCAAGTGCTTCTTGTTTACAGTCACCTAAAGGGATAGGGAAAAAAGTAGGAAAATCACATTAAACACCATCCAGGTATCAAATTGTATGCATGCAGCTGTTTTACGGTGCTTTGGTACAGGAGCTGGGAGTGTCCTGGAAACTTCAGAGCAACTAAGTTCAGATCATCTATGAATCAGCCTCTCTTTCCATTACTGTGAGGGAGATTTATTCGATTTATTTACCTTTCACACCCTTTGTTTTTATTCCCTGACCGCTTATGAATGTGGTTTTACCAACCTAATAGAATCTATTATTGCAGTCTAACAGAGCAAGAGAACTGCGTCGCATTTGTTTCCTCCAAGAGGGAGGAAATACTGTCCTACACTATTCACAAAACAGGTTTACTGTTACGGTCAGCCCTTGCACGTAAGAATGGGAGGGTGGAACAGCCATTAGCTGTGCCAGACAGGTACTTGTCTACTCATGCAGCTTTGAAGGGAACCACGCAAAATGAGAGGTCTGATCTGCCTAGCACCTCTTTAAAAAAAAACTCGTAAACTTTTCTGTAATCAGACTGTACCTACGAAACAGAAACCACGGCTTCCAATTATACTGTATGTATGCAAAATGCCTCTCGTTTATTGGCCTGACAACTGGCCAATAAGGCCCCTCGAGTTGAACAAGGGTCAACGCAAACTCACCTGGAATTTATCCTTTAAAATCATGATGGCAACCTCAAATGACTTCCCTTTTTGAAAAGGCATCTCATAGGTGATCTCTTCCCAGCCCCATTTTTCCCTCTCCAGTGTGTTGCAAACAATGCAGCCAGACCTTTTGAAGCGAGGGTTGAAATGAAAGGCCACATCAGCTCGAGGCTTTATACTACTGCCACACTGTAAATCCACCTGGAACCTAAACATAAAAATAAGACAAACCACACTCAGCTCAGTCTGTCAAGAAATGACCTACAAGTTCAATACACTTGTGTTTTACTGATGAATCCCGGAGCATGCAGATGGAATGAGTTATTGGATAAGGAAAAAATATGTTCATCCAACTTCTGTATATTTATGAAAGGTTTTCTCGTGATTTATTGCAATGAATTACAATATTTAAGCATTTACTCAATGCTCATCATTCATATCACCTGAGCTCCTCACTGCATTCACCACCTTCCCTCCCGTCTTCTTCAGCAGAATAACCGAATGCACCTTGGGCCATGTCAGGAAGTCAGGGAACAGAACCTCCACACTTGGTGTGAGCACTAGTTCACACCTCCTCATCCCAGCTGTAAGCTAATTCCTTCAAGCGACACATCCAGTTACCACTTTTGTTAGTCTCAGATAACCTCTTCAGATAAACAGATATATGCTATGACAGGGAAAAAATGCCAAAGCAGGTAAAGCAAAAACAGAGGAGAGAGGATCAGCAGAAAGCAAAAATCAGTTTATCCTCCAGTGTTCATCATAAAACTTTCATTAACCACTTAATTCACTGTATTCACTGTGACACGATCACGAGGATTTAAATCAAGCCTTTGTTTACTATCCCAAATAGGTTCCCTAGAAACAGTTTGTTCATTACATGCTTGTTCACCTGTTGACATTTCAAGAAGTGATACTGTAGTAACTACCTGTCTGCATCATCAGGAACACTCCCATGTATCACAATCAGCTCTCCAGGAACAAGGCCACCAAGAATTGTCCCAATATATGGAACGACCTAGAAGAAGGAGGAAAAAAAAAGATAGAAATAACATTTTGTGATGGAAGCAAAATACATAGTTTTTAAAATCATATTCTAATACTCAATTAAGTGGTGCTCTAGCATATTAAAAGAAAGACAACTAGCATCTCATTTAAAAGAAACACTAGAAACGCATTAAATACCTGCCACAACAGAAAGATAAAAAACAGATTTTCATCACTGTAGACCAAGCTTCTCAGATAAAATTAAAATAAACAGTTACAACCTTCATTCTAGCTCTGAAAAGAATAATGGCAATATTTTATTGCCTCACTTTTAATAAGAGAAGATTCACTTCAAACTAGGTCATTGCCAAGGTCTGACAACAGTCAGTCCTTTGCCGGTAGCAGGAGGCACCTTCCACAAGCTTTTTAACACCAGACTAGAGCAGCTGCCTTTTTGCTTGTTCTTGCTCCCTTGTGAAAAACAGCAATGGGAAAAGAAGCGACTATGGCAGAGAGCAGAGTTGCATCTTAATATGAACAGCACAACATACACTACAAAATATCCTAATGAGCTGGGAACAGCAAGGTGCACTGAACTAGCCCTGCTCAGGGGTCTTAGTCTTTAGGATACCAGCAGCACGCAGTCTATCTCCAAGCCTACCCTATTTTCTCATCCTTATCAATAGCTGGGGAAGGTCACGCATGTACATTATGCTGAACTCAAATGGCAACATGGTAGGTGTTGTTAAACCAGATATGGGGACATGTCAGCTAAAATAAAAGCCTCAGACACCCCAAAATGGCTCCACAGCAAAGGTTCAGACATGCTGACGGGAGCCCTACCTTGACCACCAGCTGGAGCACCCAGAATTTCAGGGAGGAAAGGGAGCACCATAACAGAAAACTGTGGAAGATGATGAGACTTCTGTGAGGAAAGATCTAAGACTGCGTTCTTTACATCCAGAAGGATGCATTTAATAGAAAGGAATGTTGGCCACCCATTCTTCAGAAGCTCAGACATGGAATCTGCATGGCCATAATAGAGCACTTCCTGGGTGTAATACTACAGACTTAAGGAGGTTCTGTCATCATGGGATGTGCCTGTCATTTCTTCACGTCTCAAGACTCTTGCTAGTTTTTCCTCACCCGTTAAGAGCAATGCATGTGATACCACAGGATCTATCATCATCCCATCTCTCTTAAAAACCTCCTAAAGTTTCCTTTGAAGCCAACTGGACAACGTCAGCCCAGTTTGAGCTGTCTCAAAGATCATGTTGCTTCCAATATCTGCCAGTTTTCATAAATGAGACGACAGATAATGGTCTCATAGAGAAGAGGGCTGTGACAACAGAACTTTCATCCACCTTGCTGGGTAGCCTACAGCTGTCCCTTCAGATGGGGCATCAAGTTTCTTGCCAGATGGATTTGTGGAATAATTGCTGGAGGTGACTTACTGAGACTATGTCCATGTCCTAAGAGAAGCTTCAGCACTGAGGAAAATTCCAGGCTGAGGTGCGGCAGATATGCAAGGAATCTGTTCCATGAAGGTCCCTTTGGCAACACAGCCTGCAACCTTAGGTATTGGCAACGCCAGGGGAGCTTGGTGTGCTGACCCTGAGAGAAGCAGCATGGAGGCTGGAGCGGAGTGAAGAAAGACACCATGGCCAGGCTCTGTGCTATCACCACAGGGATGGGGAACTAGATGGTACTATGGAACTGACAGATTGCATGGCCAACCCCGAGCTGAACTGATAACCAAATCATGTCCTCTGGGTGACCTTTGCTCATTATAATCTCATTATAATGCCAAAACACACCTCCATCCCAAAGGCTACCTGCCTCCAAGGTGCAACCACCCCTCACTAAGCATGCGCTCTGAATTTCCCTAAGCCTGTAACATTAAAGCAGAAAATTTTATACCAATCACACCCAGGCACATGTGACTAGAGTCACTCAAGCTCCACCTATAAGCAAAAAAATAGCATAAAAATGGCTCAGGAGAGGAACAATGTTAGGGAAGATAGCATCACAGACAAGTCGGGAGGACATCGCTAACCTCTGGGATTGGCTGATGGGCTGAACCTCTCTTCCCCACCCCGTAGGGACACCTATTGGGTGAGATCCAAACCCTCGGTTATACCAAGTGCTTCCCTGGGAAACCTAACACTCTCTATAGAGTTGTTTCACAAGTTAACTTATATGTAGTTGGTTGTGTTAGTCACATCCTTGGTATTTGCATGTGCTTTGCAAACAGTGTATTTACCACTGGCAATCCAAAAGAACCTGTACTCCTGTTGCTTCAGTAAATGCCACCAGTCATTAATCTACCAGACTGAAGGTGTATCATGCTATTTTGGCATCCATGATCGTGGTAATTCAGTATACTGAATGTCACCAGACTTATAGTGCTGAACTGGGCATCACTCAGAACCTAAGCCCAGCCGCCCCCAGCCCCTCTGATATCTGAGCGCAAGCTGGAATGCAAAGGGGTTTAGGTCCTGCCAAACTTCCTTACCCTTCAATGCAACAGGGTTGAGTAAAGGGCATAAAGGGGAAAGCAGGATTTTCTGCATGATTCAAAACAGTCCATTAGTGAAGAAATACACCTAAGATAAAAGTTTATTTAAAAAGCTCTTCAGTTTTGCAACTTAAGGAATGATTCGTTCAAACAGTGAAATATTCACAGAGTTACTAAACTTATATGGTGGCTTCACACAGGTACACATACAGCTAAACAGCAAGTCTGAAGCTATAGCTCAACGAGCATCACACATGCAACAGCTCACATAGTCCATCAATGACTGAAGCAGCCAGTTAAAGAGACTTTGTACAAACAGCAAAGCAGTATGACACATATACGAAGAACAGACAATTAGCTCCTGTTTCAAGTTTGCTGTCACGGGCACAGTCCACTTTGCTGATCTCCCCACTTGCACTACAAGCCCCAATTCTTTCCCTTCAGCTTGTTCAGAAGAAGCAGCGGAGGTTTGGAAATACCTCTGGCATCTCTAGCTCAATGCCTTCCTCAAAGCAAGGTCAGCCACAGAGGGCTGTTCAGGACCTTGCCCAAAGGCTGTCCTGAGATCATCTGCGCAATCTGTCCCACCTCTGCCTCCACATTCCAATCCCAAATAATCACTCTTATTTCCATCCTAGGCTCTAGAGCACTAAGCCCTAGTTTTATCCCTCTGTATTCTCCAGCCTGGTCTTGTTACCCACCACACTCATCAGTCCCCTTGCAGCCATGCAGTTCTCCTGAAGTCTTCCTCTTTTCCTTACACAGAGAATTTCACCTATACACCTCCTCTACCTCCTCTTCACACCTCCTCTCCTCCTCCACCAAAATTAGGCTCCAAAATCCCTACCTATAACTTCCATCCTACTGTTCCTTTTGCAATTCAGTCCCTCCAGCTTCTAGTTGATCTCCACACAGCCTTCCTTCCTCTCCAAACTGGATTACTGTTGGACTTGATGATGGCCTTTTACAACATAAATGATTCTGTGATTCTTGTAAAGAAAGCTGAATCTACTCCCCCCTCATCCATTAAGTCTATCCACTTTGCAAGCAACGAGCAAGCAGCAGGACTGAACAATCAGACACTCTGAGGGCACTGGACTGTATCAATGACAAACTATAATAGGCAAGGAAGTCCTGTGCAGGTATGTGGTATTGTACCCTCCACAGTTTCTTTACAGACTTTGGTATTTTTGGCAGAACATTAAAATACCATCTCCTGCAGACTCAAAAGAACTACATTTTAAAAGAGACAATGAAAAGTACAGCTCCAGTCCATTCCTCATGCTGGCATGAGGCCACTGTCCCTGAGCATGAGAATACTAGAGAAATACTAGAGAATACCAGAGCAAACCCTGAGGTTCTTCCTCAAATATCTCAGTAATGCCAAGAGCTCTCAGTAACACCCCTCACCATACAAAACAGCAGGAGTGCTTTGCTAACTACTGGCATAAAATAACAAAATCCCATTTCCTGAGGGAGAAGTTGTTGACATAACTGAAAAGTTACCGGGTTAATGATTTTCTTCTGCGGCCCATCCAAGGACATCATCTTCCCTCCTCCAGTTTAAGTCTGTCAGTCCTGCGGTGATCACTGTCAGAGCGTATTTAGAGGTTCGCTGATCTGGCTGCACCAAAGCAGGGATCCCTTTGAAAAGCCAAAACTTTTAATTAGAAAGAAATAAAGTGACACTACAGGAAGTGAAACCCTCCAAGGTATAATGTTAAAACCTACAAGAAAAAATGCAACCGCATTTCCAAGAAACTTGATGGAGTTTCTAAATATCAAAGTTAGAAGCTTGTTTAAAGACAAAACATGCCACCTCAGGACATAAATACACAATTTTATCAGCTGCTTCCTGAGATCATGTATACTGAGGCAGAATCCCACGTAAATACCATTATTGCACAGGTCAACACTGATAACTCGATGACCATCAACTGTCCATTTGCAGCTGACACCTGCCTGTAGACTGTGAAAAGTCACAAAGCACAAACACGTTTTTTCTGAAGTGAACAGCCATTTCTCTTTCTTTTACCAATTCCTGTGCTGTTCCAAGGTTGCTCAAGGGCAACAAGCCCTAGGGGCTGAACTTGCTTTTTCCAGTTTTATCTTACATACAGATAAGAGATACCAGCCAAAGACACAGCAGGGAAGCACAGAGTGTTTTCTGCTTCTTCCTCCAACACACACAATCCCTGAACTCCACAAATAACTACAGGAGTCTGCAAAACCTGCATTAAATGCACAGAACTAATAAGGAAAGAAAAAAACACCTTATGAGTATATCCAGCTACACTATAATTTCTTCAAATGTAATTTCTTCAAATATAATTTCATCAAATCTTCTAACAAAGTGACCAAAAATCCTGGGCCAACTTCAAAACTGCTAGACAATTATTTCTTGCATATTCTGGATAAATATCTTATGGTAGCAAGCCAACAGGGTGGTGAAAAGTGGCAGGCAGGGAAAAAGACAAAGGAGACAGTTTTAGTATTGTTGTTGTGTGAAAATTGCTAGCCAAATAAAAAGTAAGTAAATAAAAAGTCTGTGACCGATTCCACAGAGACCTGGGATTAACCTTCTGCAATGATTCAGCAGTGCAGACCACTGCAACATCTGGCTAATCCTGTGGGAGACTTGGGCCAGTAATTCTCCTTATGATCAGGGTCTAGAGCGCATTTCAGAGAACACAAGGTGTTATATGCCCAGCTTACACCATGCAAATGTTTTGCCCCTTTTGATATGCCCCTTGGGATACCACCATCAATTCACAACAGGAATGTGCCAAGGCAGGCAAATTCCAGTATTTTCATTTTTAAAATTAGGAACTCAAGACCAAAGCAAGCAAGAATTCTGACTACAGCATTGACAAGTCTAAGAGCAGACCAAAGAAACAAAACCCAGACCTAAACCCTGTGCCCAGCAGCCTGCTTACTGAGCTTCCCTTGGTGTGCGACTGCAATCGACACCTTACCGAAAGAGGACTGACAGGACGGCCTCTAGGATCTAGCAGCACATGCCTGAGCTCTTCTGCCCACCCTTGTTGATCCTGGCAGACGAGGGGCAGTGTGGCAAAGCGATTTGTTTGTATGTTTTATGGAAAGGGTCACAGTAACGAGGGGAAGCTGCGAGTCAGACTGTGTTTGGCCACGCAGGTTTTGGGTAAGGAAGTGCGGGGTTCTCCTGTAACCTTCTATCACAGAACTGCTGTCAATGAACATAAGGGGGTCTGATTTTTCGGGTTGTCCTCTGGGGACCCAGGAGTTGGACTCGATGATCCCTGTGGGTCCCTTCCAACTCGGATATTCTATGATTCTATGATGCCAAATTTTAAGTCTGCAACACTAAGATAAGGTTCCCCAACTACGCGTTCAGAATTGAAACAGCTACGTACACTGCCCTGATATCTCACACACTGCACAGTTCAGAAGGAAAAAATGAAAAAAAAAAAAAAAAGGAAACAGCAAGGACAACTGCTATTACGCTATCGCTCTATGACCCGCAGAAAATTTCTTCCTCTAGAAAAGTCCAGCGGGGCTTGATAATTCGGGCTGGATCCCATACTAAGGCAGACATGGCTTCTGGCGGGGAGGGAGGAAAAAAGCGAGCAAGCTACCGCCTGGTGTTTGCAGACAGTTAAACCCAAACC
Organism: Cygnus olor; assembly: GCF_009769625.2. Lineage (NCBI taxonomy): Eukaryota > Metazoa > Chordata > Aves > Anseriformes > Anatidae > Cygnus > Cygnus olor. The sequence continues at coordinate 80,757,525 of NC_049171.1, read as the reverse complement.
AGAAGTGCCACCGTCCCACCCCCGGCCAGCAACCCAAGGCTCCAGCCCCCGGAGCCGCGGGGCGACCGGCAGCAGCCTCCCCGGGACCGAAGCCCCAACCGCGGTCGCTTCCGCCTTGAGGCGCCCCGTCCTCTCACCACGGACGGACGGACAGACAGACAGACAGACGCGGGGGGACCCCCACCCCTCACCCCCTACCCACAGCCCACCCTGGCGCCCGACTCACCCGGCTCCTAGCAGCGAGCTGACGCCGCCGTGCTGACACCGGCCGCAGCCGCCATTTCGCACCCGCCCCGCGGCGTCACCGGCCGGCGGCCCTGCCCAACGGCTTCCGCCCGCTGCCAGCGCCCGGCCGCGGCGGGGCTGTGGCGGCTCCAGGGGCGGCGCAGCGCCCGGTGTGGCGGTCAGGAGGGTACTGAGGACCAGAAACCCACACCGTAGCGCACCCACCTGCTAGGAGCTGCAGGATCGCTGCTGGGAGGACACATCAGGCTGTATCAGATCCGAAGGACTCGTTCACATAAAGGGCTCACGTAAAAGATTGCTTGGGGAAAGATGCCTTTCAGTCACACTGGGCTTTGAGTACTGTCTGTAATCGGATGGTAGCAAAAAGCCTGCTTTTATTACTGTCCAAAACTGACGACTTACAAGATGTCTGAAATGTTGTGAATAACTATTCACTTCTCCTTCAAGGGCAGAAGACCGTGATACGCTGTAAAAAAAATACATTAGTAGGCTGATCTTTAAATTAGTACAAATGTCATGAACTTTCTTGGACCTTGTTTACACAATTCTGCTGTCTGGTAACTTTCAACTATGACCACACATCAATAGCGTTACCCTAACTTACACTACTATAAAGGCCAAATTTACATTTTTTCCACTTGCTTACAGCTTGACTTGCATCTGTGGGAGGCAGTCAGCTCGAGACAGTGAAAAATAAGCAGTCTCTTGCACTCAGTTCCCAGCCTGAACTGCAGCTCTGCTACTCAGTAGCGCTTCAGGAATAAGTGAATTTTGAGTTTCCATACAAATGCTTCCATGCAAGCGCCCAGGGCTACACTGATTACCCTATCCTTTATGGTGGGCTTCCAAAGGAAAGCCCAAAACCCGTAAAAGGCAACTGGATACTGTCAGTCCGATTTTTCAGGGATGCCCCATACATAGTTGGCCTCACAGCAAAATTAAATGCTCGTGGAGCACAGGACTGTACCAATGCTGCTGAAGAACAGTCAGTAAGCTGACTATCTCTTAGATAAAGCTGCAAAAACTAAAGAATACAGTAGTTTGGACATCTTCATGAAGCTAAAATGGGTGGAAAAGGCCACTGATTTATCCTGCAGGCACAGAGATGGCAGCCAAAAAATGGCAATCCATAAAGGAAGAGCAAGGCCAGCGTGGGAATAGAAGAAACATAATGGAACAAAATTGGTAGTCTAGCAGAGCCTTTACAATGTCCACGTGATTCTCTAACCTTTTTTATCAGATTAATTATTAACTCAGGAAGAGTCCACCCAGCGTAGGTTCTACACCCCTCTGTAGTTCGTAACTCTATTGCATGTTTTCTAGATAAACGGCCTTGTTCATTGTCTATCACAATATATTCTTCTTTTTCCCATATGAAAAATAAGTGCATCTTCCTTTCTTCAACAGCAGTATCTGCTGCAATCATCGGTGCTCTAAGAAGCTATGGATCTTGCATATAAGATATTCTTATACAGCACAACTAATTGATAATTAGTTGTTCTATGTAGTAGAGCTATCAGTAGATAAGTAGTTCCAAGGTGGCTGGTGAGAAGGAAAACAGCTGTTTTCCTAGCTGCGAGAAATAAAAACAAATACAATAAAATTGAAAATGGATAATCTATATTTCTTCTAAATATAGTATACATTAAATCAGAAGATATAAGAATACTTAAATTGAACACTCAGACCCAGTATCTTGTAAATAGATACAAAACTAAAAAAAAAAAGTGTACACCTCAACTCATGCCATACAAAAAGGAAAAAAATATTTCAAGTATACAAATTAGTAATCCAGTGTGTAATGAAGATTAAGGCGAACATTTTCAACCTTCAGTGCTGAATTTACATGGAATCCACATATGAACTCTCAAAAGCAGCTTTGTTTTTATGATGAATTGTTGGAACTGATGTTGATTTTTCAAGAGCTTCAGGGGATCAGAATTCTTTTCCATTAAACAACCGTGTTTGTTCAAAACTTTACACATTTTAGCCAGAAAACAGGAAAAGGGGTATTTCAGCAGGACATCTTGATTCAGAAATGCCACTGCATCATTTTGTGTTCCCATTGCGAGTCATCATGCGAGGGCTTCAGCCAGACTTCTAGCTGGACTGGATTTACCACAGCAAAGCATACTACACTACCACACACATACAGCTATGGTGTGTTACAGTAGAGAAAAGCTGTTGGCACACATGCCAGCACTCATCACTCAGAAGAACAACTTAACACACAGACACATGATCCTAAATCATGCATGTGGTAGGCCCAAGCTGTGGGGATTATGCTGGACAAGCTGCACATGAGCTATTTGCACGTACACAGTGGATGCCTGTGTATGAGCTGAAAATAGCAGAGAGCCCAGCCACAGCAGCACCCCTCAAAGCTGATTCCAAAGCCCCTAACTAAAGACAGAAAACAAGTTACAAAAGTTAGAGTTCACACACCTCTATCAGGAAACCTCTGTCCACAGAAGAGGAATGTGAGACATTTGAACTGCAGCTCCTACAAGAATGAGCAATACAACTTCCGCTTTAAAATATGACTAGAAAACTGTTCTGAAGAGCTGCGGCTTTTCTGAGGAAAGATTAAAAAACAAAGTTAACAAAACTCCAGTCTTCTACAAGGTTTAAAAAAAATAATAAATAATCAAACCTCAAATTTAGGGCACTAATTTCACTTTGAAACTAGATCTTCAGTTTCTTGAAGTCATTGCAGCAGAGCTAATTTATATCATCCCCAAAGCTAGTGCCTGAAATTGAAAATGTTAGTCTTTACATTTAGCTCTTCTGTAACCACATCCCTCAGTATCTATGGTACAAATATTACTAGAGGGCCCTTTTCATTCTCTGAAAGAAACTCAGAATGCAATCTTACTTAGACTTCCCTCAGCTTTGCTACTAATTCTTAATTGGTCATTTCTACTTGAGAGAAGTAAGAAGTGCATCAACCTGTACCTCATTCTAGTTTTGCCAAACATCTTGAAACACTGTTCACCATTGCTTTGGTATCTACACCTATGTACATATTAGTATTGTCTACTTTATACAGCCTATGATATAATTGATTTTTCAGGAGTTTTTTGTTTTTTTAAAATGACATTAGAAAACAGAAGAATGGAAGGAAGACAAACAATTTCTAAAAATATTTTGAATGTAAACAGTATAATTCAGAGTATCAAAATCCCTTGAGATACATCAGTCTAAACCCATAGAGTGCTTTAATAACCATCCACATAGGCTGTAGGTGAATCCACCTGTGAATTTCCCACTAGAGTGGCTTTAATCAATACATAAACTTGTGCTAGTTTCATGCAAGTGTGCAACTACTTTGGTATAGGACAGAAAGTGGTCAGCCCACAGGAGGACTCCGAAGAAAACCACAGTTCACAAACAGGAAAGTTATACTCAAAACTAAGGATATACTGTTGGTGAGGCATTTGCTGTCACCTCACACTGCAAAATGAGAGACATTTGAGACAAACAGATAAGAATACTCGTAGTGAAATTTCTTCAAAACTATGAAAACTAATTTTAAATATCAAACATTTTTATTGTGTTTTGTTTTCTTCTCCTTCTGTGTTTTTTTTTTTAATCCCTAAAGTTATGGTCTGGAAAGTCTCTCTGAATTGCATGATTTCTTCATAGCAAATATACACCCTATGATGTATAAGTATACAATTACTTCAGTGTCTAGTCTTGTTTGTAAAAGAGAGTCAAAACTTAATTTTGCCACCTGAATGTGATGTTCAAACATTGAATTAATTCAAATATGCAAATCCAAACTGCTACTTGGAACACTGAGGTGTTCCTGTGCCAAAAACAGTGTCATAAAGCTTTAAAAAAAAAAAAAAAAGAACAAAAAACAAAAACAAACAGAACAAAAAAAAGGCAAACAGACAAAAAAAAAAAAAACACCCTCTCATCTTCTAACAGGTAAAATACACAAAAGTTGTGGAAGGGCTGCCAGAAAGGCAGACTTGCCTTCTAATTGGGGCTTCCCCAACAGCAACAACACACAACTGACATGGTTTGCAACTGCTGCAGTAAAACCAGAGGTCTAGGTTTTTCATTCTTCTGCTGCTTAGGAAGCATTTGCAGACTCAAGAACACAACCTGCATTATTCCATCCACTTCTGAAAGGTTATCTTTGCAACCCTGAGGGCACAGACCATATATATGTGTATACAGTACATAAAGCTTACACAGTATACGAACTGTCCGTACAGATTCTGCCTCTCACAAGGGAAGCTTCCCATCTACTAGTGGCAGCTAGTCCCAACATTTAACAAGCCGTGACTAAACCTTCTATGACCTACAAGTCATTCTGGTAATTTCTGTTTCCTCTCTTGGGCCATTCCTCCTCCACCCATTTCAGCAGCACTTTCACAACATCAATTCTCTTATAAAATTTACAGAGCTCAATCAGCTGCTCCACAGTCCTGTCGCTATTCCGTAGCAAGAACTCCAAGGTAGGACTCTGGGGCTTCTGTTCAAGGAAACACAATTCATCATAAGTCATCCCCCACTTGCTTGCTAAGTTTCTCCAGTTTTTCACAGTTGGATGGCAGGGATCCAGCTTTAGCCTCACTGTGTACAACAAGTCTTCATCATTGAGCATGTCACTGATGGTCGGTGCACGAAATAAGCACAAGGAGCAGGTGCCATTTTCTTTGCAGCTTTTCTTGAGATCTGCAGTTAAAACCATTACATGAAGAGAATTTAGGATCTGTTGCTGTGGCTTTACCAAAAACAAATATAAAAGCACAAATGTTTGAAGAGCATTATATTTCTCAGAATCATTTCTGAAAAAGTCAGAATAGTGGCATATTAATGCCTTTCCTTATGAAGTACTCATGAAATTAACTTTCTAAAACTTCTCTTGGCTATGTTCATGGGCTATAATCAAAAGGACAGTATTTTTGAAAGCATCAGATTTATCCTCTTACAGAAAAGATGTGCAGTTCCTTCCAGTGTAAGCTGGGATATTCCATTTTTCTTTTTTGGGAACTACCTCGCATCCTTCAATCTGCCGTAAACCCTACATACATCACCAACAGGAGTATGTGCATATTACATGCGTCTTGTATAAATATGTTGCAGGATCGAGGCAAAGGTTTTGCACTTCTGAGCTGCTGCTTTCATAACAATATGAAATATGTGCACCAGGAGAATCTTTACATGATGACAAAGTAGAAATATTTTGTTTTCCTTTGTTTTGTAAGGGCTCTTAGAATAAACGTTGTCACTGTTATGTCAAGGAAGCCTATTTTAAATGTACATTATAGAAGGAAATCAAGAGCGTACTCCTCCACATGTAGAAAAATAAGAATATCGAGTTGCTGGAAGTAGGTGGTGATATGTTCCAGATTCTACATAAAATATCAAAAATTGCCATTTAGAGGTTTCCTCCACACAGTATCTGCCCAGTGCCGAGAACAATGCCGTGCTATCAGACTATACTATATACTATGTATTAATAACCTGTAAAAGCATATAGAAAACAGTTCTAGCCATGGTTCTAGTTAAATACTAAGACCTTTAGCACTGCAGTAGTCTAGGGAGTTGTTTCAGCATTTCAGCTGCAGATATGACCCTAAATAGCACTTTTTGAAGGCAGGGAGAATTTGATATGTCCAAAGAGCAGTTGATAATGGATGCAGCCTAGAAGCACCTCCTAAAACCTCTGCCCTCTGGCCTCATTGTAGAGCATGAAATAGGGAAGTAACTATAATCTTACTTAGGGTGAAACTCACTGAAAAAGGAATGCTACAATAAGAAAACTGATATCGATCAAAAGATTGGTTAAAAACAATGAGAGTGTTTTGGTGTCAAATGACTGTGAATAAATAAATCAGTGACTCTGATGTATAAGTGCTGGACCAGTGCCAGTTCAAGAGACCTGAACTGTATCCCTAGGAAAGGGCAAATCTGGCAGTCAGTGCTGCCTACTCTTACAGATAACAGCATGTGTTAGTTTCTTTTCTTTTTTCCATTTGCAGTAATTATTGTAAGATTGTGTGAAAATTCCAGAAAGACCTTCAGAAAGTGACTTTTTATGCTGAATATTGATGCTGATGAAAGCAACTGAGCTGAACGTAGCTTCTGCGTACGCTTTGTTTTTTTCTTTGTTTTTACGGGAAGAACAGGCTATTGTTATTTTTAAATGCTTGCTCATCAGCTTGCTTTTTGAAGTAGGCCAAAGAAAACTTCTTAAGTTTTCAACAAGTTCGGACGTGCCGCAACAACACTGCTGCAGACAAATAACTTCATACAAATGCTTGGATTCCCTTTTAAAGGGAAGCATGTTCTGGTAACATCTTTGCTCTCAATATTTATGATGAAAATTTGCTCACAGGCCTCACAGCTGTCCTCTAAGAAATGTGTATATTAGGGATTCTGCTCTTCTTGTGCACTCTAAACTCTTGCTGAAGTGAGACAAAACTTGCTCGCTTTACTCATAGCAGGATTTACTTACACCAATGAGGCAAAATGAATGTAAACCAATCAAAGTTCTGGCTGAGCTCAAAGGGCAGGAGAACGCCCTATCTAATTTCATCTTATTTTGCTTTGCAAGGATGCCAGAGTATGTTTTATCCTCCAACAGAAGTAGGGAAGAAAGGGTAAAGAAAGCAAAGGGCTCAACTACAGGTAAACAAAACTAAACCGACCTGCTTCTTGTAGATACCTGCTTCTGGTACTTGCTGTACTAGATTATCGATAGGGTTATACAGAATCCTGGTTTTCTAAGATGCCTTGCATTGGTAAAATGATGACCTACCTACCTAATTGCATTATCTTAACGTTACATGACACGACAACCTTCTTTACTAAATGTTGATTTACAGTTCTTCGCTGTTAAATCAACTGGGCTGTATACTGGCCACCACCCCTCAGCCTGCCTCCGGCTGAGCTCAAACCACTACGGGATAAGCCCTCACAGCTAGCTTCTGCTCTCTCCAAATAGCTGTTTACAGATTTCTTTCAGAAGTGGACGTACTAGACGCATTTGGACAGCCTAACTTACATATTTTGTATGGTTTGCATTATTGATCACCACCCCCTTTAAAACAGAGGTAGCTGTAAATGACACTGGTAATGAAATGAGCACAAGCATTGATTATCCAGGAAGTTCTAGGTTATGATGAATAGCACTTTTTAATGAAGTCCTCTCAAAGAAAATATAAGAATAAAATATGTAGAAGAGTAAAGCTGATATATTACCTGAAAGTGATTCATCAGTATGGTTTTGCGAGTCTTTGTTTTCTGGCTACAAAGCAGAGAATAAATATAAATCAAAACAACGTATTTGAACACCAGAATAACTATTTGGCTAATTTATAAGTGGCAGGAGATTACTTAGAAGAATCCCAAGCTACCTGTTAGACAGGGAACATACGTGGTATGAGAAATTACTGACAATCTGCAGACTTTTCAGGCAGCATTTTTATGTTTTTGCTTCACAAAACAGCCTGGATGGTTTTATCTACTGAAGAATGTGATCCTTATTAATCATATGCTATGGGGTTACATCTTTTGAATAATATGCTCTTCTTCCCTCTTTCCTCCTGTCCACATTTTTCACTTTTGCTTAGTTTTCCTCATTTGACTGTTGTTAACTCAACACCAATTACAGCCCTCACTGTTTGAAAAATTATAGTCTGGGCACTTACCAATTCTTACAAAGTGACCTCACTGTACACAGTCATGAAATACTGTTCATACTGTACACTTGAAAAATAGCTTTTGGGTTTTTTTGCTGACCAGTACAAAGCTGTTCAATAATTCATATGGTTTGATTAAGAAGATTTAAAAGTTTTATAATGAGAAACCTGAGATCTTTGCCTGTAACATGCAACAGTAAGGGAATGCTTCATTGATCTAGTAAAAGTGCAGGAGCTCTTTTACAAACTTCTTCACATACATATAAATTTTTTCTGGACAGCAGGTGGGCTTGAACATTTCTGCTGGCTCACATCTAACCATCCTCCTGTTTGAACCAAACATTCCCTCCGGGGCTTTTTATCCACAAATTAAACACAGCAAAAATATTCAGCAGCTTGAGACTGCAACACACGTTTTAACACTTCAATTCTACTATTTAGAAAGCAACATCTAAAAACTGGAAGTATAGCACCTTGATCCTAGGACTGCAGGAAACTGCAGCTGCCCGTACTTAATCTATGCGGGTGTGGAACCAGATGAAATAGCTTTCTTCTACTGAGGATTTAAAGATGAAAGCAGAAGGGGATTTTCCCCTTAGGTAACTGCAATAAAGCATCGTTGATTTTCGTATTGCATTATTCTTTCAAAACTATCACAGCAAGCTTCTTAGCATTTTGCAAGCTGTGCATGCAAACACAAGACCACCAGTCTATTCCTACCTACTAAACCTTCTGTACTAGGAAATCCACTAAAAATAGGTAATTTCAGCTGATGTAGTGAACATACATACATGCAGAGTCCAATGATCAAGAAGGCACATTATCCCCAAAATATTTAAACACTGTCAGGAAAGGAAAAACGTGCATGTTTTCAGCATTTCTTTCTTCCCTGGAAACCGCAAGGACACGTGTGCAACATCAAATCATCCCAGAACGACTGATCTCTGCTCAGAAGAGATCTGAGGTTGCACATGCCGCTTGTAACAGAATCATCCTTGCCATTATCTTCTAGTAGTCTGCGTTTCCAGTGACACCACATAAGCTTTCCATGGACAGAGGTTTTTAAATTTATGATCTTGGCCTTTTTGCCACGTGAGCACCCAAAGTTCAAGAAAAATTAGATATGGAAACCCCAATTATAGCCATTGTCTCCATTTCCTCTAATTCTTTAAAAGTAGAACAGTATTGAGTCTTGAGGAGCAAATCCCCAGAAAGGTAAGCTATTGGGAGAACAAGCAGTTGCCCATCACAGATCAGCCTTCTCAGGTCTCTGTTTAAAGAGGAACAAACAAACAAAAACAAAAGAGAAGGAAAAAAAAAAAAGGAAAAGTGGTAGGTATTTTTCACTTAGTTTACAATAGCTCAGTTGTTGTCCTGAGCTTCAATAACTTTTTCCAGACTTTGTGAATTCATGAAAGTTCCAGGTTCATGGTGAAAGCTAATACCTAAATGCCTCTTAGAGATGCCATTATACTCATGTCTCACGACAAAAATAACAGGAGTGGCTAGTACTGCAACAAGTACAAAGAAATACTTTGGATACTTACCTGTGCCATTCATATGTTTCCAAAATTGGTATTGGTACTGATCAGTTATTATCCACTTTTGTCAAGCCAAATGCACTCAGGTTTAGTCAAGATTATTTTCTTGTAATGTACTTGCAATAAGATAATGTATTGTCACTGTCCATAAAATGAAGGTATTAGGCAAGAGTATTTTTTGCCTACAGTTAAAACTCAATCAACTTCTACAGGTTTTATCAAAGCTATAAGCCTATGCACAGTCTGAAAATAAGCAGAAATTTTTCCAGCTCTGTAGTACTATTAACAAACTAGTATGCTGAAGTATCTTTATAGTAACTCTAAGCGGGCAACAAATGCTCTCTTCTTGATGATGGGAATGAGAAAGTTACCTCCATCATCTGTGAAATGCATACCAAACCCATGTTTGTTTGATGAAAGTCAGCTGGGACTCTGGCATAAGGAACTCCTTTTAATTCTTCTTCTCGCTGGACATTGCTCATTCATTTCTCTTCTCCAAGTTTTCTGCTCAACCCAAAGAGAATCAATTTGAAATTCAGGAAATAACATTCACCTGAAAGATGGTAACCATGGAGCATCACGGTAACCATGGCGGTCACTCAGCACGGCCCACCCTATGGCAACCTAAGACTTAACACTCAGTGGAGAGTATTTCCACTACGGATAGAGCAGTGTCCCAAAGTCAAAGCAGAACAATCAAATGCCTCCCTAGGACAAGACACAAGGAGTCCAAAACATGGGATTCAGCCTCCTTTACTTATTCTCTGCTTTGGCTCTATTTTCAGCAGGGAAGAGGGAGAGCATGCATGACAAAGCCTTAACTCTGCATTGGCTCTTCTTCAAAGCATCTACTGCTACTGAAAGCCTAGTTAAACTACAAAGCAAACATTAATAATTATTTAGCCTTTCTTTTACTTTTCTCCTCAAAAGCTCACTTCACTGAACTCTGGAAAAGGGAGCCTATTTCTGGTCAATTTTATTGACTAATTCTGTGCTCTCCACATACAGTCTGAAAACATACTTATTTGTTAACATTTAATTAGCAGCAATAACTTAATTTACATACAGATATCATTTTTTCTTACCTGTTGGACTAGGCCAGTATCTGACGTAAGACTCCGGATGTTCACAGATGCAATTTCCAATGTTACTTGATCTGTTAGGTATTCCTCATCTAAGACAAAGATTGTGAGAAACTGGTCTTCCACCCAAATACAAACTTAAAGAGTAAGACTATCAAACATACATTAAATTTTGTATGCTGGACACCTATAACTCCACATCATGATCAGTCACTGGGAGATGCAGGATTAAAAAGCCCAAACCAATAAACTGGCAGTGACCACAACAGTCATGCAGTCCATGATTGTGTGAAGAAAAACAACCCTTGCAGAGATCAAGTATTAGTGTATTAGTGTTTAAGAAACAACCGTCATGCTGTTTTTGAGGCAAGAGTTATATTCTTTCAGAAAGCTGACCAGAAATAGTACCAAGAGAATATTAACTGAGCCAATACATCAAAGCAGACTCAAGAAGACTGTTACAAGTCAGTATAATCCTTTTTGCTTTGCTTTTCTCATCACAATTATAATGATCACTGTTGAAATATGTACTACATAAATGAGTACTTTTTCTTCTGCCCCTTTGTGAATTAGGCTCATCCTACTTATCCCTACTACACAGGAATTTCCTGAAACACTAAAATAATCTGTTTCAAAGTGCATTTATCACCTGCCTTGGTAATCCATTGAAAAGCACAACATTCCCCAATACTACACAAACTGATTACCTTTCAAGATTTACTTCAGCCCTCAAAATGGGATACAAGGGATGCATAAACCCTCTGTGAACCTCATGCAAACAGAAATTTTCACTCTGCGTGATTAATAAGGGCCTCATTATCAAACCATCTGCACAAATCCCATGGGTCAGGTGCTGACTAACCGTTAACAGGAGCTTAAAAGAGGTTATATTCTACACATATCTAAACACTCCATGGTGGAGACTGCATCTGTAGTACAAGTACATTTCTTCTTGCTGTTTAAGAGGTATGATCTCATGGAAGAACTGCTATTACTTTTATGAATTGTCAGGTAACAGAAAGAAGACGTATTTCCTTATCTCGCTCAAGAAATTCGTCTGAATCAAAGAAGTCAACCTTACGCTTGTGAGAAAAAAAAAACAAAGAAACCATGGTTCTCCTCTTTTTCTTCTTTTATAAGACTGTTGAAATTAAAAGCCAAATAGCATTCCACTGCCAGCAGGGTAAATGTTTAATACGCATCATCTTTTTTCTTTACAACCATAGGTCCACAGACAAGGAAAAAATTCCCCCAAAAGTCTTGCTGAAAAAGGTACCTATTGGCATCAAAATTCCACTTAATTTATGTAAAAACACTACGTGCCAAATTTGTTCAGGATTTGAGTGGAAGCAGAATTATACTCAAAGCATGACGTAAACATTAAGCCTAATCCTGCAAGATGAGAAGCTCACTCAACTCACCTTTAATTCATCATCAGTAGAGGGTGCTAAGACCTTGGATAAGTCAGGTCCCCAAATGGTCCCTTAATTAATTGAGCAAAAAAGGAACAAAACTGTCCCCCCACTCCTCAAGGCCAATGTACTGTTTATTCAACCATTAAATCTGAAGCAAACAGAATTTTGCATTACACGCAATCAGGCCTGCACATCTGTGACATTTTTTTTTAGCTCACAGGCTCGTATTTCTCAGTCTATATTTTTATAGAAATAGTTATGAAAATACATTCTCATTGAGCAAACTGAGAAGTTATCACCTAAGGAACTATCTAGCACTGATATCATGCAAGTTTCAAAATCCATAGTAAGGAAGACATACTTTGAAAAATAAAGTCAAGAAACATAAAAAACAAGAGTAATAATAATAAAAAAAAAAAGAGATTCCGGAAATGAACACGGTATTAAGAGGTATTTTTAACACTTCCTACTCTAAAGAGGAAATGTCAAGCTATATTAATACTTACATCTTTTTAAGCTATATTAGTATTTACATCTCTTCACACTTGGCAAGAGTGTAAATTAAAAAATTAAAAGTACACCATCTCCTTTCTACAAAAAGCACTGGTTTCCGCTCCCTTTCAGCTTTCCTTTTTAAATTAAATGCATTTAAAACACACAATAGTGGATTTCAAACAAGTTTGGCAATATTAGAAATTTAGGAATTTATCTAATTAATTCTGAGGGGGACCTAATGTCATGGATGGAATTAAGAATACGAAGAATAAAAGAACATTGCAGAGAAATTTCTTTAATGTTAGTGAACAGTTTTGAAGGAACAAACCACCTGATTGCAATGAAACAGAAGGTAATTAATAATTTCAAATTAGTTTTCATCCCACATTCTACTTCTCCACTGAGCACTTCTGAGAAGATGCTCATTTTCTCTGGCTGGATCCCTTAAGCCCCCAAAATAACCCTCTAACCTTTCTTTAACCCTAGTGGTGTATTGTCCACACTCCTCAGCAAAGTTTCCATTGTGACTAGCTTCTGCCTTGTTTCTTGTGTCTGCCCCAGTGCTGGCTTGCTGTGCAATGCAGTGTGCAGAACACTTCAGCTGCACAGTACTTATTGAAGGAGATCCGGCCAATGGCAAAGACAGGGATAACAAAAAACAACACTACATGTGTCAAGGAATCCATAAAAGGGATATTGACACAGCCTAAAGTACTTGACTTGAGTGCAATACAGAACCTGCACAGGACGTGATAGGTTCCAAACTGAGTGGTATTCATACCTGCCGCTCAAGGTAAAGATGGCATAAAGAGTTAACTGGTTGTAGGGCTGGGAATGCAATTGGAGGCAAGAGAACTACAAGGTATTTCTGGATTACATTTCTGATAATCTGAAGGCACCGGTAATCTCTTCAAAGCCATGTTTTATCTCTATCCTCTGAACATAATATCTAAAATACAATATATAATATCTAATAAATTGAAATCTGAACATAATATCTAAAATAATATTATTTTATCTCTATCCTCTGAATACTGTTTTTTTGGCGGCACCACTATGTTTTCCTTGCATGTTGAGTCAAGATCTTCTTAAAATAGCTGTGACTTTCAGATAGGAACTAAACTTGGGCAGAAAAATTCAGAACCTATAATATATACCCTACTGACCTTAAAACATAGAAGATGACACATTACATTTAGAATATAAATGTCTAGGAAAAAATAAGAGTATTTCAATCTCCTGGATAACACTGATGATCTTACTGTGTATAACAACACAGATTTATGACACACAACCTAAAAGACAAAATTCACAGTGCTTACCTTTAGGTACTCCTGTGTCTTGGACGGGATATTTTTCAGTCTGTCACAAAAAGGCAAGAGACAAATGTTGAGTGTAATTCTGCTGGAGAAAGAGTATATAAAAACTGCATAATTATAGTTGTATCTCTAAAATTGCTACTAGTTGATCTATCTACTGTCAGATAGAGTACTGTGCTTCTTATGCAGAAATTGAGATACTACCACTGCTACTGATCACTGCATGCAAAAGTAATAGCTTTCGGGTTTGCTACAGTATTTTTAAAGGTATTACAGTTCAGTGAAGAAGCAGAGATTGGAAAAGAAATTTTGCATTTAAACAGTGAGATAGCAATCTAGAAAAGGTAATGCAAATGAAGAGTAACAGAGACAATTTCAAAAGCTCTTTTAACAGACATAAACCTTTATTAAAATGTTACTGCACTGAAGGAAAAAAAAAAAACTCATTCCCTTCTGCTCTAAAATTGAAAAGATGATTAAGATGCAAAAGAAAACTATTGTTACTGAGTCTAAGGAGATAGCTACTCATTTTCAGGCATCTGTTATAACTTGCTACTAAACCTAAAATCCACCTCCTTCCCTATGACCCCTATCTTTACATAAAAATAGGTGAAACATTTCATAGAAGTTGATAACCAAGCACACAGATTAAAGACATATTAATTTAAGGTGGTAGGGATAAGCAAACTTTCATCTGTTTTCAAACTTTTCCCCACCTTTTAAATATCCCCCTTAGCAAAAAAGAACAGCTTCTAACTTAGTCTATTAACAAAACCAGTCACAGAAGCCTGTATATTTTATAAAAGCCTGCTAATACAGACTGCAATAATGGATCCCAGGGAAGGATCAGCATTTAAAGTGACATTTTCCAAGTTTCTTGCTGATTCCCTGTTGCAAAGCTTCAAAATGAGAAGAAAGCACCAAGGGAAAGCAATAGCTTGTTCTGTCACCATCCATAAAATAAACCAGAGCATTTGAATCTGTTTATATAACTGCATTAAAGAACAGTCTTCTCTTGGCTACACAGCACTGTTACTTCTCCCCAGAGGAAGTAACCCATAGCAACTTAAAAAAGAACTCCTCTTACAAATCTTTTCAGAATTTCATATTCCCTTTACCTGATACAGTCCTTGTTCCAGCATAACATTGGCATGCTTATAGTACGACACAAAGGTTTGTCACAAATGGTGTTACTCTGTGAGCAAGCACTAGAGAGCACTGTTTGGTCTCTCCCTAGGTTTACCCATGCCTGCTGTAAGGCACCGGCTTTTGGTTGTATCTTTCCATCACCTGAACTCATCAGACAAAATAGGTAAAGGAAGGAATAACAACTTAATACAATTTACATTTTAAGCCTCAGCTGGGTTTTCTTCCAATCCATACAGACAGAAGAAGGTCAGCACCAATCTCTTTTTTTCTATTAAATGAAAAAAAAGGGTAGTCATAGCTTCTCTAAAGGCTGACCAATGGACAGCTCAGCTGATACCACCCAACTCAGCTCATACACCTATTGCCATTTTTTTTTATTCACATTTTAAATGTACAGGGTTAGTAAGTTAATGCAATTATACAGATAAGCAAAACCCTATATATATACACACATGGTTTGAGTTTCTTAAATATTTTACTCATTTCTGCATTGCAAAACTGTAGAGAACTATAATGATTTTAACTTTGTTAGAGCAAAAACACGTACCATTGTTAAGGAAAGAGTGCTTGGATCTGTATCCTCTACTGGCTCTTTTGCTCCGTGATCTGCTGGAAATAAGTAAGTTTTATCAATTCATAATCCTCGAAATATTTCTGTCTGGAAATTCATATTTTGCTTATTTGTCTGACCAAGGCAAAGCATAGCTACGCTGCCATTACATGCATTATGTCAAGCTTCATTTACACAAGAAAACATGACAAGCTAGAAAACGTCCAAGATACTACCACAAGGATGAGAAACTATGTGCAACAGGGAAATCCAACTCTAAGCTAACAAAAGATGGACTGAAATGAAAACTCTGAATTATTTTTAGTAAAAATAAATAAATAAATCACAAGGCAATTCAGCAGTAAAGAGTAAAATCCAACACATCTGCTAAAACGTAAGTTTTGTTCTCCAAGTGGCAGCACTCCATTTTTTTCCTTAAAGGAATAATTCAAACAGTAAACATATCCACTGCCCCATTTGAGGTAAACATCAATTATTTTTATACAATTGAATTCTAAACTTCAATTATATTAACATCAAAAGCATACAAAGATAAATCTTCAAAGCACTTGCAGGTGAATCATTAACTGTCAACCCCTCTACACTGATGTCTAAATTGACAAATAATAGTGGAATAGTGACCAAAAGCGTACAGAGAACCTGAAACAAATCTCATATACAAGCCAGGATTCACAACAGTGCTCCTTCATTTAGCGCCTTCATCTCCATCCCTCACAGAAGATCTGTTCCGTTGCTAAGTATTGTGTTTTCAAAAACTATGAAAAGCATTTTAAGTGATGTGATAGGATTTTCGCTCCATTTTTATCACTCTCACTCCTATACTCACCACAATGCTTTCAGCCTCAACCAGAAAGATGTACTTCAAATCAATATTCAGTGACTATCTTTTTCTCCTCACAAATACAGAAATAAAAATGCACAGTATAAACACCAAGCCCCCAAACAGCACTGAAGTTACACAGACCCTATTTTAACTCAAATTTAGCAGTTCCACGAGGCTGGAGCACATCCTCTGCACACAGCTGTGTTAAACATTTTTAAAAGGCAGAGCTCTATTAAATTTCCTATGAGCACGCTGCAGCACAAAGTTTAGGAAGACACATCCAAAAGAGGAAACCAAACCAAAACGCCATACTGCAGTCGCACATGCCCTGTTCGGGATTAAATCCCTGCTCCAGAAACACGGCATCCAGAAACATGGTCGCTCTTCATGAAGCCTGCCCTGACAGCAGGGGCCAGCACAAATGGCCATAAGCTTCCCAACTTGAATGCAGAGAGGGTGAGAGTCAGACTGGGATCGGGGTCTGACAATAAGCTGGAGTAAGGTGCTGCTAGAGTTGGGCCAAAAGCAGAGGATTCAGGTGGGAACTGTGTGCTGTGGAGCTGCAGACAAAGCTGAGGCAAAGAGAGCAGCTGAGGGACCCACCCTGCAAAGGAGAGCATAAAACAAGGAGGCACGGGGAGCCAAGCAAAGCCAAAAACATCCAAAGTCTCACTGTTCCTTCTACTGTCAGTGAAGACCCAACAAATCCCTTAGCAAAGGGATTACTCTGTTTATTCTGGAGGCCTTATAACTACTCCTTACAAGTTTTTGGCTGCAATTAAAAAAAAAAATATAATCGAAAACCACTTTCTTTTGCCCTCATAATTTAAGGGGAACCTTAATGTAGATGAAAGCAGACTCCCCAAAAGATCAATGCCCTGGTGAACCTCTGTGGCTACTATAACTACAGAAAGCTTCCCCCCCTATTGCCATTACACCTCCAAGGCGTCACACTGCCAAGGTAGATTGCGACACCAGCAATTATTTACTTTCCACGATCCAGAGGGAAGCACTGAGTGAATGGGTGAAGGTCTGAAAATACGGGGATTTGGAATGAGGCCTTGGCAGACCCCAGGGTGACCCTACAAGAGGTGATAGAGTACTGGGTGGTGGCTTTAACTGACTCCTGCTTTCTAGGTCTCACACAGAAACACACCAACTGCAAACTGACTTGCACCTTTCTTTCTTATCTATCCCGGAAAATATTATTTAAAAACTGTATTGCTTTCCCTATGCCTAAATTCCTTCCCGCTTGTTTTTCTAGTTCTTTATGAAGAACTCCAAATTCCCTGTTTTTTTTAGGCTGCAGAGCACGACCAGTTTCCAATGTTTTCTACAGGTGGCATGAACACATATGAGGATTTGTACCTACGAATGAATGCTCTGTATGCTGGCTGCAGATGAGTCACCACGGTCTTGTTGACCACTGGTAGTTGGTGGATAATTAGAGAACCACAGACTTAATGTTTAATTGTGAATAAGGCAATTAAAATGCCATGTCCCCTCTCTCCTTCCCGCACTTATCTCCAACAGTAGTCTGCAATTCATTTCATACAGCTGGATGCAGGTGCATAGAACTGCAGGGAGGAAAGTTCTCTGTTTATCTCATCCACAGTTTTGCATGTTGAAAGGCTGACAGGAAATAC
Source organism: Cygnus olor (assembly GCF_009769625.2). NCBI lineage: Eukaryota > Metazoa > Chordata > Aves > Anseriformes > Anatidae > Cygnus > Cygnus olor. Next base: position 80,739,577 of record NC_049171.1, on the reverse strand, counting down.
AGATATCATCTGACTACTCAGTGCAGGCCACCTGATTTCAGTTACCTTGACAGACAACTTAATAACATCATTTTCTGGGATCCTTCAAAAAAATCACTATCACCATTCTCCCCACTGACACCATTCAGCCACTGGTGTGCATTTACCTCCCCACAATTCTCATGTGAATCGACCCAGACCCACATAGGTTGGGTTCAGTGGTTGCTCCCACAGCTCCCTTCTGCTCCCAGCACCTGAAGCCAGCTGCCCAGCAGCTTTCGAGGCTCTTCTGCCTGAGCCTATCCAGCACAAGCAGCCTACAACGGAGCAGCCAGCTCGTGCCCGTCAGCACAGTTTGTTTGGTACTGCTACCCTAACAAGGATGCTGCGCTGTGCACTGAGAGCGGTGTGAACAGCGTGTCAGTTTTACTCACACACCTGCAAATTTCCAGCCCTACCTCTGCTCTTTGTCTGTGCATGGGAAGGAAGCCTGAAGGCGAGTTTCTGAGACCTTAGAATTCTGACCTTTAAGCAGGCAGAGGTTCACAAAGCACCACGTAGTGGATACAGCATTCCCCTGCTACTTTTTTTTCCCTGCAATGTAACCTGGACACCACCAGCAGTGAGTGAAGAATGTAAGGCCTACCGTCTTCTATAACCCAAACACACCCACAGAAGACTTCTTTCACACCAACACAGGACATACACGTTCGAAGTACAACCCAAAGTGATCACCCCAACTTGAGATGAACCCTTTGATTAAACACAAATCAACAACCGTGTTTTGACAGGAAGCACATTTCAGACTTGAATAAGAGGAGGAAAGACAGCAAGTTACATTAGAATATTCAGTTCTCTGAAAAAAATCTAAAGCTTGTGCAGCAAGTTTGTAAGCTTGAGTGTTTTTGTTTACTCTTAACTACTCAAATCTCTATCGCTGCATGAGCGGACAGGTAAGTTAAAACTGGCAGGCCTGAGAAAAGGCACTCCGAAGTTGCAAGTGCCATTAGCCATGCCAGTTAAGAAGTGTTGCCTTGCTAACCACGCAGAGTCTGGGATACCCCCCCCCAAAAAAAAAAAAAAAAAAAAAAGATAAAGAAAGGCTTTTTAAGGCGCTGGTAGCAAGCCCGACTAACACCCTAAACGCCAGAGCAGGCTTGACAAGACAAGTTGCACTAAATCACACCAGCGCGGCCCATGATAAATTATTCCCGAGCTTAATTAGCGTGCGGGGGGGGAAGGGAGCAGCCGACAGCCCCTCGAGTTTTTGCTTTTTTAATCCCTGCCGGGCCGGGCTCCCCTCGGTGCTCCGGAGGGCGGCGGTGCCCGGCTCGGGGCACGGACCGAGCCGCGCTCCGCGGGCCGCAGCGCCCGTGGCGACCCCGCGGCGGCCGGGAGCGGCCGCGGGGGGGCCGTCACCGCCCGCCCCATCCCACCCCGCCCCGCCCCGCCCCGCTCCGCTCCCGTCCCGTCCGCGCCGCGTCCTCACCCGGGGGCAGCGGGTCCCGCGGCGCGGCCATGGGGACGCAGCACGAGGAGCGAGCGGCGCCCGCCGACGTGCCCGGAACCGCCGCCCCGCGCCGCGCCGCCCCCTTCCTGCCGCAGGTAGGCGCCGGGCGGCCCGGGAGGCTGCACGGGAGGCGCTCGGCGGGGCGCGGAGGAGGAGCGGGGCGACCCCGGCTCGCCGAGCCCTCGCCGGACGGGGCTGAGGAGCCCCGGCACAGACCGCACAGGGTTTGGCAGGCAGCCGGAGGCCGGCCTCTTGCACCACAGGCACCTCCGATACCGGGCTGATGCCCAGTGCTTTGATAGCATTGCTTTAGGTCCCCACTGCCACTTCAGCCGCATTCTCTCACTTAGGGCTTCGCTATGCTTACAGTAATACAAATTTCTTAAATGGGGTCCATGCATAAAGTCAGGTTCTAAATAGGAAAGATCAGATAGTTACTTACTGTACAATACAGACAAAAGAAACGAGCAGAACTGAATTTGGTCGGCTTGCCAATACACAGGCTACATTTGTGCCTTAGCTACCTTTCCCTGTCATCAGTGAGGTCACTTCACAGCCAAATCATAGAATCATTAGGGTTGGAAGAGACCTTCAAAGTCACCTGGTCCAACCACCTCCCTACCACCAATGTCACCCACTAAACCATGTCCCTAAGCACCACATCCAACCTTTCCCTGAACACCCCCAGGGACGGTGACCCCACCACCTCCCTGGGCAGCCCGTCCCAATGCCTGACTGCTCTTTCTGAGAAGAAATGTCTCCTCATTTCCAGCCTGAACCTCCCCTGGCACAACTAGAGGCCATTCCCTCTAGTCCTATCACTAGTTATCTGTGAGAAGAGGCCGAACCCCAGCTCCTCACACCTTCCTTTCAGGTAGTTGCAGAGAGCAATAAGGTCTCCCCTGAGCCTCCTCTTCTCCAGACCAAACACCCCCAGTTCCCTCAGCCGCTCCTCACAGGACTTGTGTCCCAGGCCCTTCTTTGGACACGCTCCAGGACCTCGATGTCCTTCTTGCAGTGAGGGGCCCAAAGCTAACACAGTACTCGAGGTGCGGCCTCACCAGAGCAGAGTTTCACCTCTGGCAACCGACTTACGCTGGAGGAACTAGAAGTAGCCTTGGTCCAGAAAACATTACAAATTTTGAGTGCTCCTGCAGAGTTTGTTTTCTATCTCATGCATTTTACAAATCTAAAAAAATGTGATAATGATTAAGTTGCTCTTATATTCAGAATATAAATTAAAACAGCAGCTCATGCTGCTATCTGGATTTTTTGCTAATACCTGGAATTTTTGTGTTTTCAATAATTCTGTTATTGGTGAAGTTGTGAATTCTCAGGAAAGAAGTTTTTGTGAGGATAACTGTTACGGTGACATAACTTTTATGGCCTGACGTAAATGGAGTTTTTGCCTTTGAGTCTTACACACATGCAAACACGTACACATCTTTCTCTCTTTGCATATAGAAATCCTAATCTGCAAGGTAGAGCTAACAGATCACTAATAATTCTGTCATTCATAATAGGTAAAAAAAAACACCAGAGAAACTTTTTTTGTTTTGTTTTTTAGGTCTAGCATTTGAGTCTTGCTGTTCACTGTGTGGATTGACTGACTGCTTCCATGTTAATACTGAAACTCATTCCCAAAGGGAGGCATTTCTTATGTTGAAAGGGTAACCCTGAGCCCAATTAGAAATAAAATTGCTGATTCTGTAGGTTGCCCTGGATTTCCTTAGAGAGGCAATGTTTTTGGTGATGGATAATTAGGCTGAGACTGAGGAGAAAATGTATTCCTACCAACTGAGATCTGCAGAAATGCTGGAGTAACAATTGGAGCTGCTCCTGTAATTGTAAGCTGTGACAAAGCCACAGCAGAGGTAGTAATCCTCTATGCTTTGAACTTGCCAAGCTTATGCCTCAACAAAATGAGTACCATATCTGCCTCGAGAACCTGCACATACATATTGTTGCTGTGTGCTGTTTGAAGACCACTGGTCTTAACCCCAGAAGCAGATATGGTCAGCGACTGCTAACACATTCCAGGAATATGTGTATAAGCTATATGAAGATGTATCCATCAACGTCCTTCAAAATATCCCTAGGGTACTATTGTTACATAGGTGGCTGTAAACTATGAAAACATGTTAATCATTTGTGTTAGGGGCTAAGCCAGGTTTTACCAACAACGTGGCATGTACAGTTATGATAACTTACACCCTGAAATCTTCCCACGTTAGTATTCAGAAATAATTTTATTAAACAATAACAGAATAATTCTATCAGAGAAACACTTGTACCAGCAGTCAAAACTGATTAATGCTGTTAAAAATCATGTGTGTTTGTTTTTAAGTGTATCCGTAAACCAGATTAGTTTTTTTTTTTGTTTGTTTGTTTGTTTGTTTTTTAAGTTATTTGTAAAGTACTCTTTAAAATAATGGAATTTGGTAATAGAGGCCAGTAGTCTAGACAACATTACTGCCTCAAAACCTAGGTTAGTCATCATAATTTAACATTTTTTACTTAGTACTTAAGCAAGATTCTGCAGTTACATGTAAATATCTCTAGTACACTGTCAACAGTACAGATTCATTTGGCTGTTACATGCCTGTTCTTGTATCATACTTTAATGAGATACACAAAGACCTTTGCTACTTAAGTAAATGACCAGTCAAGAAAAACAGAAAATATTTTGTCAAAACCAAATACAGCCATATCACAAAAATTAAAAAAACAGTAAGATAACTATAAGCAATGGCATTCTCTAAAACAGCAGATTAGCTCTCTAACCAAATTTTTGTATTAAGGACAACCTATATCTTATCTTGCTGCAACCCTGTAAGCTGCTAAATTCAGTGCAACTAATGATAACGTAAAGAGTTCAGGGTTTTGTAAATTTACACTCAAATATGAAATGAATATTCCTAAATTGTGTTTTTACAAACCAAGGCTACACTTGCCTCTTCTCATCCCTTCCCCAGCCCTAAACCAAACAAAACTTTGGTGAGGACAGAACTTTTCCCAAAGGTCTTCAAATTATCTGGTAATATAACAGATTGCCAGTTAGCTTGGTGTTTGAAATAACAACTCACATTGACAAAGGGGTTTCTTGTCTTCTGAGCACAAGATTGCAGATGAAACTTTTTCCCTCCCATGGAGAATATATTCCTGTCCAGTAGAATATTACTGCTAACTCCCCCCAAAAAAATGTTATAGAACTTTCTTCTAACTGATCCTCACTGTTTTTTTTGCCACACCACTGACATAATGAAATGATAATCTTCCCCTCACTGAAAGGAGTTGCTAACAATGATGCTAGCTGTGGGCTTGCCAATACCGTGAGGCAACCTTTTTTATTCTTCTTCATTTGCTTTGTACATTTCGAGAATCTTTAAGGGAATTTTTATTATATAGAATACTTCTGTTTCAACATAAACTCTTCATCTCTAGCATATTTCAGTAGAGTTAGGAAATGTATCCTGGCATTTTCTTTCCCAGGTATCCTTCTATAGCTTTCAACTGTCAGCAGCTTCAATACGTTGCAAGACCAGTTTGTTAAAGCTCTCAGGCTGTTTTGGAGTAGGAATAATTAACCAGCAGCTAAGAAGTTAAAATTACTTTCTTTGCCAGTGATTATATTGGTCTGTTCTTTTACAGTTGCATAGGAATGTCACAATTTAGACATTTATTTGACAGTAACAACACTATATGGAGAAAAGATAAGAAACGATGTACCTAGACCACCTTATGTAAGCCCACGGATAATCTGTTTGCCTTATAGGCCTGCACGATACGGGAATGTTCCCACCACTCCGGGGGCTGTGCGGTGTCCAAGTCAAACACAAGCCACAGAAACAGTGAAACTCTGCTTTCTCTGGACGAAAATATTGAAACTGAGTGTAATATGACTGGCTTAGGCTGCAGCTTATCCCCTCTGAAGGGGCATTAGCTTCCTGCCTGGCTGCTTGTTTTCACAGAACATACAGTAATTTAGTTGAGACCTCTACCGCACCATCAGGTTTGTTGACAGATAAGCACACACACACAAAGTGCATAAATCTTGGGGTGTTTTTGGAAACAGATTACTTACGTTCATCTGCACCTGCTATATTCAGAATTTTGACATAGGCAGTAGAGTCATTTCTTTAATATTCCTTCTTCAGAAATGACAGGTATTACAGGAATGACAGTAAGCCATCAGAGACTACTTTACATCTGCTCTTTTGACTGAGGTGATGCTGTCATACATGACACAAAGCACTTTGTAAGCATTCAGCAGTAATACATACATAGAAAACACAGGAATCAAGATACAGGTGCATAGCTAAGATGTGTAGTTAATTTTTCCATCACCTACAAAAACATTTTTTTTGCATGCTCCCCTTTTATACTTTGCTATTTTTTATTTTTTACTTAATTCTTTTTTTTCCCTTTTTCTTATACTTATTGTGAAAATATTGATGTATGCTATTTTTATATTAGCAATTTCCCTTTTTATCATTTTATTGCATTGGACCTACTGTTTTGTCCATTTATAGGCTGTAAGTCCTCATATTTCTCTTTCTTATCTAGACATCCATGGGTACATTGAAAAATTACTTGCAACAGACACCAGTAGGTGAGAACAGGATGTAGAATCACAGAATGGTTTGGGTTGGAAGGGACCTTAAAGACCACCTGGTTCCAGCCCCCTGCCACGGGCAGGGACACCTCCCACCAGACCAGGTTGCCCAAAGCCCCATCCAGCCTGGCCTTGAGCACCTCCAGGGATGGGGCATCTGCAGCTTCTCTGCAAAGAGATATAAAAACTTGTAGTAGGCCTAATGACACAGCTGGAAAAAAACAGGTTTTCGGGTGTACAGGTCCTTCAGCTGTAGTGGTCCTAATGGACCACAGAACTCACATGCCCCACATCTTGTCTGCTTTTTGTACTTACATCAGATGTTTTACCAAAAGTTGTTGCCTTGCTGTATCCTCAGATCTTCATAGTTAGTCTACCATAAGATACTCCATTGCCCAACAGACACTGCACTCTCACTGCTGGTGTTTGCCAGACTTGAACAGGAATTTGTGACGTATTGATTCCTCTGGTTTACTTTTGCTAATTTTAGAAATGAGTCATTCAAATGTTAATTTGGAAAAATAAATAAGTAAAGGCAAAAGTTTCAAGGGCAAAAAAATTTCCAGAAAGCCATGTGTCAGGTTACTGAAATCTAGTTCACGAACTTGGCAAAGCAGCTGTGATTTACCAAGCTTCTCGTAAGGTGAAATAAATGTGAAGCCACCTCATTTTGCCTGTTTGCTCACTTAAGTGTAATAATTTCTAAGATACATTTTTACACGGCAGATGACCACACACAAATTCTGTGTACAACCAGAGCGCATGAGCTCAATTCAGGCAAATAAGACCTGACCAAAAGGCACCAAGTGAACTAACAGAAGAAAAGTGGCAGAACTTTATCAGTACCAGTTCCCATTGTGCCCTCCCTGAAAGCCAAAAGCAAGTTTGACCAGGGAGCCCATGTAATTGCAGATCTGTTGCATCCATTATAAGGCTTCCTCCTACTCTCTGTGGGCGCAGATCTCTGTCCGCTCTAGAGAACTATGCTGTGATGGAGAAGAGGTGACTCTGATGTGTGTTATTTAACTCTTGTTTACTACTACAGAATAACATTTTCAGTTCCTGTGTTCTCTGCATGCAGACAGAAATAAAATATTAGAGCTTGCAAAGAAAACATTTTTACCAGCAATGCATGTTGTGAAATCTTAGAAGATGCTTGTTCTTATGCTAAGCAACACACATGTACCTTGAAAAATTAAATATATATACCAGGCTCTCTTCATGAACCCAGCATGCTGTAAACTATTTGGATAGAAGACATGATTAACTGTCTACCCAGCAAGGCCTGCACTCAGCCCCTGCTAAAATACTGTAACATCACGACAAGTTTCTTTAAAGGAAAGGGGCTTAGCACATATTCCCAATTTTGTAACGTTGTTTGCAATCATAATACCATTTCTCCTGCAAATGTTTCCTGAAACTGATTTCACAAAGAAATTGTTAGAATTTTTTTCCACGCTTCATTCCTCTACCAAAATAACATTCATAGGTTGAAATCGACACAAAAATATAAGAATAGAGTTTAGAAAACTGTAGTAAGCAAAATTCAGCTGATACAGTAAATACATATGCAAATGAGGATTTTTTTTTGGTCTTAAAATTACTATGTAAGGAATTCATTTTGGTTTTGTCTTACAATTACTCTGAACACTTCTACAGCCAACACTTGATGCTACTGACACTGCAGTCAAAAACTAAACTGTTGCTGACTTTCAACGCAAGCAGGATTAGACTGTTGGAGGTGAAGAAGTAAAGTATTTTCTGTAACTCACATAAAATGTTCTGAACTAACAACTGAGTGAACACTGGCTTGGAAAATACAGGAGTTTACATCTAATTTGCATAGTCCTATATATAGTGCAGGTGTGTGGCAGTTGCAAGCACTTGGTACTTCTAAGGCGTTTTTTTTGTTGTTTTTTTGTTTTATTAATCATTATTAAAATTGTGCTCCAGAATCAAACCTATAAAATGAAAACAAATACAGTGAATTCACCTGGATCTACCAAACCAAAACCGTACCTTTGTGAGAAATACAAACTACTTGCAGTAAGTCATGGAGTAGCAACAGTGTGAGCCAGTCGTGGCAATGTAAACATCAGCATTAGCTCTTCTGCCATTTTTTCTCAAATATCTAGCAAATATATTGGTCCACTGTTGCTGAAAGTAGGCATAGATTATAATTTTATCCTTCCCAAATTATATGTCTACTGTCTGCACTCCAGAAAGGAAGCGAAAGAATGGTTACATCTTCTCTTAGTAACTAAACTATAAAACTACTGCCTACTTCATTTCACATTCTCTGGAATTCGTAGCTATCAGACCTTCACCTTTTTAAGCCATTTTCAGCAATGCAAAAAATTGTGACATACTGGTACTTAAAGATAAAGATAATGGAAAACTATTTTGAATTTGTAATTAAATGTAAATAACCATGCCCAATTTAAAAACTTTTAAGCTCACAAAAATAGTTTCCCTGACCTTAGTGCTTGTCTCCATACTCCAGCAAAGGAATATTCTCCTTTAACAGAGTGGATATGAGACGAACCTGGGTTAACGGATGGATGAAAAATAGAATCCTAGTTCCAGCAACCTTGCACATGAAATCAAGGCAATACTTACGGTTTTCCACAAAACTATGAACTTTTGCAAGTCTGCAAGTGAATTACAGCAACGTAAATAACTGTTGGGAACCAAAGATTGTTTGTTTCTGAGCTTTTTTTTTTTAAAGCACTTAAAAGGAACTGAAAAGAAGCAGCAGTATGTTTTAGATCAGTTCCCACAGCTATTGGCAAAGCAAAGCTTCACAAATTCAACTGATGTAATATAAAAGCTTTCAACCTCTCAACTGCCAACCAGTACGCCCTAAGGGACCAGTAAATACTTAATAAATAATATATAATAATATAATTAGGTGTACCTAAAGTGATCTATCAGTAAGCAGACACTGGAAGGGACAGTCCTACCCTCTCTTCTTCCTCTCCGGATGCGTGACCTGGCCTCTTCCCCTGATCAGACTGAGTGATGAAGCAGCCATAACGTGTGTCAGCTCACCGGGCTGCTCTGGCAGAAAATTATACCTGAAAAATAAATAAATAAAATGGTTCAAGTACCTTGTGAATTATTTTACCATGCAGCTTCAAGATTGCTATAGGGTGGGGAACAAGGAGGAGAGGGAGCTACAGGACTGCCTCTCAAGGCCACTCAGGATTTCCTTAGCCCAGCTATGAGGTGAACCTGCACCTGGAAGTGACTTCTTGTCCTGTGGGCTTCCGCTTGCTACACAGGAGCCTGTGCCTACGCTTCTATTTTTGTCTACGACTGAAATTAAAAAACAAAAAACAAACAAACAAAACATTAAAGCCAGTGAATGACTACTATAAAGCTTTTTCATCAGCTTTCGGTGTTGCTCTTAAAGGATACAGGTAAAAAAAAATGAGACAAGGTAAACTCTTATTTCCTGTCTTTCAGTAGGGGGTGCGGGAAAGTGTTCCCTTCGTAATATCAACGGCTTCTTACCAAGAAGCTCTGCTCAGAGAAACAGTTTAACCTTAAGACAAACAAACAAATAAATAAATAAATAAATAAATAAATAAACCTTCCCTCCTGAATACTCGCCCCTGATTACTCGCCCCCGTTCACGCCAGGCGTGCGGGCTGCCCTTGGTCGTGCCGTTGGCTTCTGCCACACAGCGGCCGGTCAGCGGCTAACGGCCGCCAACCGCCGCCCGCGCCCCCTCATACACGCAGCAGCAGCAGCCGCAGCCGCCTGCCCGCCGCTTGTTTTGGAGGTGCGCGTGGTCCGCTCCCATTGGACGGCGGCGGGAGGAGGAGCAGGAGGAGCAGCAGCAGCAGGAGTAGGAGGAGCAGTAGAAGGAGGAGGAGGGCGTAGCGCGCGCGCAGACTACATGTCCCGGCACGCTGCGCGGCGGGCTGGCAGCCGGGCGGCCGCGCGGGCGGCGGTTGCTGCGCGAGGGGACGGTGCGCGCTCGGGCTGAGGCGGGGTGAGGCGAGGCGAGCGCGGCGCCCCCGCCCGACGGCTCCGGCTGCGGGCGCGGCAGGCAGGAGGAGACGCTGCCGCCGCTGCTTCGCCGAGCCTCGCCCGCTTCGTGTGGCCGCGGCCGGGCGGAGCGGCGGGAGCAGCATGAGCGGCGGCGGGGCCGGCCGGAGCGGGGCGGCGCTGCGGCTGCTGGCGGCGCTCGGCTGCGTCCTCACGGCGGAGGCCCAGGTGGGAGCCGCGGTGGGGGGAGCGGGGCGGCCGGGGGGGTCCGGCGGGAGGGGCTCTGTCACGGCTTCGGCCCTCGGCCTCCGGGCAGCGCCCTCCTGAGGGAGCCGGCGGGGCAGGGCAGCCCCGTGTCGGGGAGGGGAGGGTTGCGGCTCGGCCCCAGGCGTCGCGGTGAGCCCACGTGAAAACACCCTGAGTAAGGAGCACGTGGAGCAGAGCGCTTCTGGGGTCCTCGGCTGTTGTTTTTACTGCGTCTTCTGGACTTCATCTGCTGTTTTGTGACTGATCGCCTAAGGCGGTGAGTAGCCTAGCTCAGAAGCCTTACTGCACGTTTTTGGGTTGTAACTTGAAGTTGTCTGAGGCTTAAAAAATCCCTTACCTAACAGCTGTCCTAGCGAAACAAAACGCTAACTTACTTGGAGCCCTTAACACAGGTATTAAAGTGTCGTGGCTTTCTCACGGCGCTTGGCAGAGAGATGGCTATTTCGTAGGACTGTTATTACATTTGTACTGAGAGTTTAAACAGCTACAGTTTGACTTGTGCCGAGGAAAGATAAGCTGCCCATTAGTCCTTGGAGTTGTATTACCTATAGTATAGTTTTTCTCTTGTTCTGCAGCCATGGCAGAGTAAACCAGTAAGGAGCAAAGCGGTGTCCCAGGTGGTCTTCTAATTGTTGAAGCAATTAAAGTGCAGCAACCTGATAGCACTAATAAGGTTGTTTGTGTAAATGTGCTGCTTGTTAGTATATGCACTTGTTCAGGCTTCTGATAATGTTGAAGTGCTGAGTACACTTGCCTGGTGTTTCATTGATGCAGGTTAAACACCGACCTTTTTGTATGAATGCTCAATTTATCTTGGAGAAGTTTGCTATCTCCAGTACAGCTGATAGTTGTACAAAAACTAACGTAATTTTAATACATGGAAATACTTTGATAAGCATATTGGAAACAAGGAATAGACATTAGTCTGTGTCTGACTTTGATCACACTTATGTTAGGTTAATGCTTCTAGAGTTTATCGTAAAGTTCAAAGTAATTGATAGATTAAAAGGAAGCCTGATACTTGGCCATGGTAAGAAAAGTTGTGCTAACTTCCAGTACAGTTTGACTGTGTATTTGTGGTTTAAGTTAACTGCTGCAGCTCAGTTTAAAAGGGCAAAAAATGAGTTGTGTGAATAGCAAAGTAGGTAGTGTTAACTGTGCAGTATGTCGTTCTTATTTTCATGTCTTGACATTGAAAATTCACTGGCAGATCCAGGTGCTGACAAACAAAGCAGTTTTGTGCATTTTCTTAGTGATCTGTCATTAAGCAAGTCGGAGCACTGAAGACTTCACCGGCACTAATGACAAGGGCAGCTGGAGTTAGCATGCTGTGAACTGACTGCTCCTGTGCAGTATTGGCTTTTCATATGTGCTGTCAAATGACTTTATAAATTGTATTTTGGTACAGATACAGCATAGTTTAATTTTAGAATATGCCTTCCAAGGAAACATTGCTTTTTTTTTTTTTTTTTCCAATTTTATGTATTCAGGGAGCCAACTGTTCCGGTTTGTAAAGCTTATGACAAGGAAATAGAGTTATGCTTGCTTGTTCTTGCTACTCTACGTTAGTTTTTCTCTTAAAAATTTGAGCCCTCTTCTAGTTTGGGGGGTGGATTATTTTCGGTGCTTTTTATTCTTCTGGGTAAAGCGCACTGCATTTTGAAAGGTGTTCTTAGAATCAAAGTGTTATCAGAGACATCTGACGAAGGTGTAACTTCAGTTAGTTCACTATCTTGGTTAAATAAAGGACTGCAGCTTTATTTTCCATGGGTATTTGATACTGTTTGTAAATACAGTGTGTTGATTTGGAACACTTTCCTCTGGAGCATTTTTGGTTTTGCAAGGATGGTCTAAATATTTTTATAAGCAGTGGGAGGCGAGCATCAGAATTATTTCCTACTCCTCATCTTTAAGTCCAAAGAAAATTTCTCAGCTCCTCCTCACTCTGCTTTCATCTTAATGTGTTGTTATTCTTCACATAGTTATCCTGTTGATATAGCTGAATATTTGAGCAAAATGTTGTTACCTTTTTTTTGCCTTTTTATATTTTAGCAGAATGTACTGCCGTTTGTTAGTGGTAAGGTGTTACCTGTAAAGATGGCCAAATTACTTTATGCATGTGTGATTGATAAGAAAAGTTGAGTTTTGCAATGAAATCGTTATAAATTAAAATGCATGGATGTTTTACTTCTGTAAATATCAATAATAACTTCTGTATTCTCACTTAGAACTTGGCAGTCATGTGGGTTGTGAGGTCTTTAGGCTTTTTAAAAGCCTGTTAATGAATACAGTCTTCCAGAGCTGTTTGCCCAGGTTTGAAGTTAAATAACATTAACAAAAGCAAGTGTAACAGCATGGAAGACTTGGGGTGAAGTTGCTTCCCTTAAATGAGTTTTACTTCACTACCATAACTACTCTGCAGAATTGTGACAGCCTATTTAGTGTATCAGGGAAAGTAAGATCTATAGAAGGGGAATATCCTACTAAAATGCTTTATTGCCATAACCTCGCTGTATTCTCTCGGGGTGGTGGGGAATACACTTCCTGGGCCTCCTTTCTGCTTCATAAGAGCAGAAGCCTACAGTGTGGTTTCTAGTGACTTTTTTTTTTATATCAAGCTTGGTTATATAATGGTATCTTTGCTGTGAAGTAGTGGAGTGATTTATCATGCATAAAACAGATGAGACGATTTCATAACCTCATCTCATCTAGCTGTGAAATCTATGGAGAAAAAACAATGTTTTTCTTCTCCTTTTGCACACAACCTTTTAGTAGTGAGAAGTTCTAAGCCTACACAAGATACAAAATATGCGGGCTTTCCTATTTTATTTGCTTTCTAGGCCATCGGTTATGCTGACGAATTTCACATCTGGCTGAAGAATAGTAGTAGTTAGCAGCAGTGCTTGATTCCATTCATTTAGATATGGACTAAAGCCTTCAAACGTACGTTTGAAAGGCCTTTCAAAGGTGCTTCTATTTGGTGAAGAAGCTGAGGAGTAGTTGAGATTTCATTAAATTTATGTCACAAATGTTCATAGAATCATGTTTCTACTGTTCCTATCTTTCATTAAGGCACTGTCAGGGTCTTAGCAAAACTCTTGCTGTAGCTTAGTCTGCTCAGTTGTTGGGGCCTCTCTTTGCTGCTTGCACACTGCTACTTCCTCTCCTGTGCTGGCAGCACTTGGGCTTCCTCGGCACTTGTGCACGCTTTTTTGCAGGGGCAGTCCTGGGCTAGTTCAGTGCCAGCAAGCTTGTGGTCCTGGCACAGGAGTGATGGAGCCTGGGAAGTTCTGACTTAATTTCACGATAGGTTTACAGCCTTGTAGTATTAGGAAAACCAGGTGCAGACATCTGCGTTTGTTTGCAGAATTTAACTGTGAAGTTACTAACTTCTTGGGCACAAAAGTACCTATGTCCCTTTCTCCCATATTGCTAAAGAAACTATCTGGAATTTTTTGTTCTTTTAAGAAGAAATGAAAAAGATAGGATAACAGTGCATAGTTGTGTTCTGGGGGGAATTCTTCTATCACATGCTCATTAGTTGAATACTTGGTATGCAATTCTGTGCTAAAATAACACGTATTTGTAGTTTGGAAAATCTTGCTGCTCGTTCTGCAGAATGTTCTATATGTTGAATCTGTCAAAACAAATTGCAGGGCTCAAAATGGTAGTCCAGCATTGATTCAGCATTGTGTTTGAAGGTGGACTTAAGCTAAAAAGTGCAAAGGTCGGTTATTTTCCAATTTTGGGTGTGTAAAGTATGTTACATAATGAGAAATAAATTATTTGCTGTGGAATTTCATTTTGCTACTATTTCTTTTGACTGTCATCTTCTTAGAGGATTTTTCCACAGTTAATGCTGCATTTTTTGATTAAAAATCAATCCAATGTATTTTTTTATAGCTCACAGGAGTCCTAGATGATTGCTTATGTGACATAGAAAGCATCGATGACTTCAATACATTCAAGATCTTCCCCAAAATACAGAAACTGCAAGAACGTGATTACTTCAGATATTACAAGGTACAATTAGTGACTTTTTCCCTGAATAATTTAAATGAAATCCATAAAATACAGGGAGGATTACTGAGCAAACCAACCAACTTGGCTGCATTAAGTTGTCTTTTAGAAATGTATAGTTCTTTCGTTTGGTTATAGCAAGTTTTCAGTCCCTGGAAGTTATACTGGTAAGAGGTCTTGTGTTTGGTCTGTTAATCCTGGAGTCAGTGACAGCAAATTTATTGTTTTCATTCAATGTATAAGTGGTAATTTTCAAGGCAATGTCTGCAGACAGCTACATCTGGGAAAGGATTGTATATTAGCAACTTTCTGAAAGCATTCAGCACTTGTCTTCCAAGTAACTGGTATAATTTGAAATTGAAATATTACGATTTCCTTTTCTTATCAGCTTAGTTCTGATGTTAGTGTTTGCTATCTAGAGAGCTTTTATTCCTTTGAAAAATAGGAACAAATACTAATTTTCAATTGGTCTGTGATACCACTTAAGTCTTTCAACAATTGCTTTCTCTGTTAGACTCTGAGCAAAATAAGACTCTTATTTTCAGATATGTTTAGCTTGAAAATGAAGTTACATTTTGTCTGAGCTCATCGGATGGTTACCTGATACTGGAGAGAGAAAAAAGAGGTTCCTCTTCAGAGCAGGACATCTCTGTTTCTTCTTTGCTTTTATATCTTGGCCTTGTCTGACTGTGTGTTATGCCAGCGCTTCCCTTTAACCTGGTAGATTTTTCAGGATTTTTTTGTTGTTTTTCAGGATGTAGCAACTTATTTACTTGGTCTGGGATCAGACAAGTATTAAGTTAATGTAAGATGGGGTTATAAATGTGAGAAAGGAGAAGCACTAGAGTCTTCCCTTTGTAGTCTGAGCGAGCAATAATGTGTAACTTCATCCTGAATTTCCTCCTGCTACGTGATGCAGTTCTAACTTGAGTTTTTAGGAGAAGCAAGGTATATGCAACCTCTGAGGGAGAATATTACTTGGTTCTGTTAATTAGTTTCTCTAGAGGCAACAGGAAGATTGAACTCAAAGAGAGGGCTAGCATGTATACAAGGTTTGTATAAACTATACAACAGTAATTTTGTCCTGCAAATTCAGGTTTTATCTTAATTTCAATAGCAGTCTGCAGATCATGGTTTGTTATAATCCTACCTCATCTTTCATACAGTTTTGATTTCATCAAAATGACTGTATGCTTGAGTGTACAAACAGTAGTTAATGCTTACAATTTTTCTGCATGACAGACACCAAACCAATACTTCAAATCATGTTGGAATCTATCTGTATTATTGATTCACCCTCAGTGGATAGGTATATTCTTCCAGTGGGTAGAGAATTGAGACAGCAAAATGCGGTGTGTTAACACACAGAGCTGGGCGATAGGAGTTGAAGCTTTTTTGCATTGCTGATATTACTAACAGATAGGAAGATGCAAGGTCCAAGTAACTAAGCAATATCTGTGCTCACACACAACACACTTGTGAGCCCAACTGAGGTTGTACAGTCCTTGTACTTTAATCAATACCAATTATGCACTGATTCCATAGCACTTCCTTGATTCTGTGCGGGGACAAAAAAACTGCTGCTTATTCGGAAGGGAAGGATGAAAAACTTCCCAAATTATTTATTCAGCTTGATTTTCTGACAAATTCTTTTCTAGAATTACTAAATACTGTGTAGCAATGGGTGGACTGCACGCTGGCCCTCATGACTGCATAAGTGTGTTAGGGTTTACTTTGACGAAGGTTGTATCCTAACAGTATTAGCTGGTTTTGGTGTGCTTTTTTGGTAGAAATTGGTGGGAGGGCATGTATTGTGTAGCACCTCTTACAGTGGTGGTAGTGATGAGTTACAACAGGAATTCTGTTACAGTGTACGACTCCATTTGTTGTACAGCTTGTATGCGTCTTTTCCTGGGAGCTAGCATATGGATTAGTTTTCTGGCTTAAGATGTGTAGACCTAAATAATATTTCTGAGCGTGTTTTTAATTCTTCAGTTTGTGTTGAAATTGCTCAAGGACTTGATGCTGTCCTTGGAGTATTAGGCTTAATTTTACAGTGCGTTTTATTACAACTCTTGCTGTGTCCAACTGCAGACTTAAATATCTGCAAAAAAAAGTTTCAAATATAAAGTAATAACCTCAAATCATTTAAGTAAGTTATTTGATGTAAGTAGTGACTTCAGTTTAATATCTTTGAATAATATTTATAAACTGAAGGAAACTAGTATAGGCTTTGCTAAAGGAAAACTGAGAAACAATAGCTTTTTTTTACTTTGAAAGTTGTAAAACTGTTTCTGTATTTTTATCCAAAAATAGTGATAGCTGCTGAGAGTAAATGTTTTGTATTTTACTTGCAATTTTTGGTTTCAAAGATGGTGTATTTCCACAGTGTTTCTGGTTGATCATGCAAGAAAACTTTCAGTCTGTAGTCTTCAGTGTAGGAACGATGAGGTTCACACGTGTGTGTGTGTATATATGGCTAATACAAAATTTTTTTAAAACTGACTTTCATATTGACGATCCACATGAAATGTAATCGCAAAGTGTTTGAGTCTCTTGCTATGTAGTAGGTACTAGTATGTGTGTTATTCTGCCATTTGATGACAAATAGGATCATTGACAAGAAAGCATGACAGGATTTGCTGGTAATGTTTCTGAAGTGATTTCTCTTTGTTATTTATACTTGTACAACATCAACTCTTTAATTTAAATCCATTACTATTTTGATATCCATTATTCCTTGACTACAGCAATGAAATGTATTAATGATTTGTCCATTTTTACTGCTTGGAATCTGAAATCCTTCAAGCATTTAATTTGAACCATAAACTTCTGTAGTAGTTCCTGTCTTCCATGAAATATATTTCCTTGATCAGTTTAGTACAAATACAACTAATTAAGTACAGCCATTTTATAGCTGTGTCTGATTTGCCTTCTTTTTAGCAGTTTATTTACTGCTTTTAAGTTGCATTAACAGTGAAAGATTTAATTTGGGCTTTAATATTCTGTGTATGTGTCCATTTGAAGACCATTATTAACAACTCCAATGTGCCAAGCTTCAGCTTCTGTATTCTGAGGGAGAGTAGTTCAATGTATGTATATGTCAGTACTAAATTTAACCCTTTTCTTTGTATCTTTCTTTAATTTGAAAGGACTTGATACTGGGAGCTCTCTGTTTTAAAAGTTGCCTTAAATAATATTGATTGTAACCTTTTGGTTTTTGTGTGTTTAGGTCAATCTGAAGAGACCGTGCCCATTCTGGGCTGATGATGGCCATTGTTCTATCAAAGATTGTCATGTAGAGCCTTGTCCTGAGGTATGGATCAAATAACATAAAATAGAAAAGGGACATGTGACTAAGCAGTTTGCTTATTTTCAGTGAGTAATATTGTATGCTGTACTTTGCTGCTATAGTAAACTTAAAACCTTTGTAATAACGTACTTCATCATTCCAATGGTAAGTAGGCATAGTTCTGTGATTTGCTCTCATTTAGAATAAATCTTTTCCAGCCAGGCTGTATAATGTCCTCAAGGAAATGGTAGCATAGAATGTAAGTGAAGTGCTGTAATAATTATTAGAATGTCAGCAATTATAGCTATGTATTCCCATCCGTGTGTAGCTTGATTCAGCTCTCTGATAAAATCAAGACTATCTTAGACAAAATCTCTGACACTGATACATTCATTCTTTCAAAATAAACACAGCTGTAAAATAGGTAACTGTGGGGGAGAATATGATTCTTAGAGGTAGTCATTCTCATCTCATTATCTAATATTTAGAGACTAGGGGTAGGTGTGATTAAGGTTCTCATGTATACAAAGTCCCAACAGTGTATTTGTAGCATTGAGTCTAGGTCTTTGTTTCCTTGGATTTACCATGTCTTCTGTGCAGTGACTTAACACATGGATTCAACGAGCAGTGATGAAAAACAATAGGTTGAAAAAATGCCTGATTTCATAAACTGCAAGACACTTCCAATGTTTAATGTCACTTTTATAACACTTCATGTCAGACACTAGAGCTTACAGTAATTGGCACTTTGTTGTCACCCAAGTAACTGATTGAGGCAGGTATATAACGTACGGCTTGGGTTTTCAGAAGGCATAGGAGATTGGTTCTTAGTCTGTTTGGAAATCGTGCATATTCAGAGAAAAGGTAGTCTTCCCTTGGCTTTTTAGAAATGTCAAATTGTTTTTGGCAGGCTTTTAACTATTCTGAAGAATATACCGATTCTTTAACTATATCAAAGTTCAGTTATAAGGCTGATCTATACTTCTAATCAGTCATCAGCTAACAAAATTTGTATTAGTTTAGAATTTTTACTAATGAATCTAGTTGAATTTAAGTAAAAGGGTGACAACTATTTTGAAAGAAGAAATATAATCAAAGTAGTCTAAGGTTTTAATCATTTTACCACTAATATAAATAACTCTGAGTCTGTCAAAGATATAGCACTGTTTTGAATAAATCCAAGGAAGGAAAGGAACAAGCTAATTATGTAAAACAAGTGTGGTTTGGCCTCCTGTAAACCTAGGAATTAAATATTTCTACATCAAGCATAATTGTTTCTAGGAACAGTATAAAAACTGAATTATTTTTGCTTTTAGAGCAAAATACCTGTTGGAATTAAAGCTGGGAGCTCTAATAAAGTAAGTAGTCATTTATTTTCTAAGTTCCATCTCGTTTGTTGTAATCTTAACATTACAGTAGATGTGTGGCTTTTTATTGCAAATCTTCAGTCTTGGCATAGTGATGCAATTGTTAACGTAACTGATCGGTTCCTGTATGCGGCTTTGCATTTTCTGTTTTATGACTAACAGTGTTCCTGATGTTGCTGGTACCATTGCACCATTCTGAGTCTTAACAGTGTGCGACTTGGTACAGATGGAATCAGTGAATAACCAGGGACAGCAACACATGGCTACCAAATGCCTGATGCAAAATTCTTTGTTCCTTCCTGAGTATAGGCCACCTTCTATGAAGCTATAGGCTGGGATGAATAGCAGTGCAGTTTTCTTGTAAAAATTGTATATAAACACAACCTGTAATAATCCAAACAAGGTGAACATTTTTATGTAGTTTTGATGCATCTAATCTTGAACAGCTCATTAGCCTTAAGTTGATGTAGGCTTAAGTCATCTGTGCCAGCTTAAGTAGTCAGTCTGCTGTTCATTTTCGCTTGCTTTTGTCCAAGCCAACCTTCTTAGATCATCAAGTGATCTTAGCACAGCCAAGAAAGTAAAGGAGATATATATACACCTAGAAAAGATGTCAGAGCAGGAAGACAAACCTCCCATTCCCAAATCCTAAACACAGTGCCAAGAATAAAGGTTTTAGCAGTTGATTGGATAATAGTATCCATGGGGCCCAAATGTGAAATCTTAGAAATGAATGCCTGGTGTGGTTTAACCTGGCTGGCAGCTAAGCACCACACAGCTGTTGCCTCACCCCACTGACCTCTGATGGGATGAGGAGAGAATCGGGAGGGGGAAAAAAGTAAAACCTCGAGGGTTGAGATGAGACAGTTTAATAGGACAGAAAAGGAAGAGGAGGATGATGACGACGATAATAATGTACAAAGCAAGTGATACGCAACATGATTGCTCGCCACCTCCTGACTGATGCCCAGCCTGTTCCCAAGCAGCGGTCCCTGCCACCCCATATTAATTGCTCAGCATGATACCATGCTATGGGACATCCCTTTGTCTGGTTTGGGTCAGCTGTCCTGGTTCTGTCTCCTCCCAGGTCCTCATGCACCCGCAGCCTCCTTGCTGGCAGGGCAGTGTGAGAAGCTGAAAAGTCCTTGCCCTACTGTAATCACTGCTCTGCAACAACTAAAACTTCACTGTGTTATCAGCATTATTCTTACCCTAAATCCAAAACATAGCACTGCCAGCTACTAGGAGGAAAGCTAACCCTATCCCATCCGAAACCAGCACAGTGCCGTGGCTCTGTTGTAGGTTCATACTTATTCTTGCTTAACTCTATCTCCATCCTTCCCAGCACTTTCCACCTCGCTGGACAGCCATAGTTACTGCATATTTCACCTCAGTGTAACTTACTGTATCATAAATGACTGTTGGTATTAGGTTTAAGGTAGCTGAGAGCTATCATGGAGTAATTTGTGTCCTGTCTTGAACATTGTAACAAGTCTGTCCAAACTTTAGCTCAAGAGGAAGTCTCATTTCCTGTTTACATGTATATAGTGGCAAGCTCACTCTGAAGTGTGCCCCTTCGCTTAAAGGCTTCCGGTGGTCAGAGAAAAACTTCTGTCTCAGGGACATGACTGAATGTGTTTCGGCATACGCAGTAGTTGTTTGGGGAAAACTTTAGCACTTTCTCTGGACAGATCTCGAGTTTTAGCTGGCAAGTCTTTTGCCAGTTCTTTTTTTTCATTGACTGTTCTTTTCCAAATGGAAGAAAAGGAACTTTACTTTCTTACAAGTAAAGAAATTGACTACTGAAATACCATAATGACTCTTACAGGCATTTTAACTTCATCTCTTCTAAAACTTAGTCTTTAAAGATCCTTTATGTAGGTTTTTGAGCCTTCTGATTAATCCTGAGAGCCATAATGAAGATGTTAATTAGTAACTAAAGAGTATGGTGTTCTTAAGATGCTACTTAACATAATGATGTTGAGTTGGACTTAAAAAGGGAAATATTTCTTTGCACTTTTTTCCCTGCAATAAAGGAAGAGTGAAAACTTCTTCAGGGAGCTATCATTTGCTTGTATATGTGATACAGTTGTTTCCTTTGAATTGCCTTGCAGGTTGTTGCAAGCAGCTACAGTACTGGAAGTACAGCAATTCTGCCACTTTAATCAGTTGTAGAACCAAGGAGTTTATATCTGCTTCTTGTCTGCAGGAAAGATGTCATTGGGACTGACAGAAATCTTAGGCCATTTCCATACATCTTGTGGTTAAGTTAAAATTCTTTCTTGAAGCCAATTAAAAATGGGGAATCTCCTTTAATATCCCTTTTTAAGGAAGCATCAAACTCATCTTGGTATGGATATTTTGTTTCAAGGACTATGCAAATACTGTGCATGTGCTTGGTCCTTTTGAGAAAGTCCTGTATCTTGTGGATTATCCTTAAAACACTGTTTTAAAGGAAGTGGTTTTCCTCTGGGGACATACTTGTCCAATTCTTCTCTTTTGTCCTGATCATGTCTGACTTAGAAAGGTGACAACATCTGAAGACATCTTTAAATAATGCAAGTTACACTCTTGGGTAGATAAACTCAGGGTAGAATTCTGTGGAGAAGTCTTCTGTGACTTAAGTGCTGGGCTTCTGCACAGTTTCCTATTGTGCATCTCTCCTAATGTAGAGGAGCTGCTAAACTTGTAGCTGTATTTCACACTTCTGGGGCTTTTTTCCTTGTTCTAGGCAAAAGGTTTTTTTTTGCCAAGGGTTTCTTGTTGTTGGTTGGTCTGGGTTTTTTGTTGTTCTTCTGTTTTTTATTTTGTGGTTTCTTAATTACTGCGGGGAGAACAGTTCTACATTTGGAAGATCATCTAGGCACAAAGACTAGCGTTACACTTCTACAGCATCTTCACAGAAGTGCAGTTAGCAACAGAGGATCTCTTTTTAAATTCTTGGCACCAATGTAAGCTGCTTCACATGGTGCTGGAAAGTCACAAAATAGTTTCACTTTCTATAGCTCTACTTCGGTTGAGTAGTGAAAACATTTTTGGGTAATAGGCTGGTGGTGTAACGCCAGTAGGTAGCTAAGCACCAGCATACCACTATCGTGTTCCTGCTCCTCAGAGGACAGGGCAAGAAACTATCTCAACCAGTCTCTTCATTTTTCCTTGATAAGGATAGGGAAATCCCATGAGAATTACCATTTTGGGCAAAACAGGCTCAACTTTGGGAAGATTAGTTTATTGCCAATTGATAACAGATGAGCGAGAACTAAACTAAAAATGTTTTGTTCCTCCCTCTGAGCTGCACGGGGGAGTGGGGGTTGCAGACAATCCGTAACACTTGGTTGTTGCTGCTCCTTCCTCCTCACTCTCTGCCCCCACTCCAGCACAGGATCCCTTCCATTGGATGCTCTCCTTCCTGAGCTGATCGTATGTGGGCTTCCTGTTAGCTGCAGTTCTTCAAAAACCACTCTAGCACGAGTCTGTACCACAGGGTGCAATTCTTCAGGCATGAGCTGCTCTGCCACAGGCTCCTCTCCGCGGGCTGCAGCTCCGGCCCAGGGCCTGCTCCTGCGGGGGCTCTCCATGGGCCGCAGCCTCCTCCAGGCCACATCCACCTGCTCCACCGGGGGCTCCTCCACGGGCTGCAGCGTGGAGATCTGCTCCATGTGGGACCCATGGGCTGCAGGGGGACAGCCTGCTCCACCAGGGGCCTCTCCACAGGCCCCAGGGGAACTGCTGCTGCATGCCTGGAGCACCTCCTGCTGCACTGACCTGGGGGTCTGCAGGGCTGGTTCTCACTCCTCACTCTCCCAGCTGCTGTTGCAAAGCAGTTATTTTTGCCCTTAAATCTGCGCTCAGAGAGGCCCAACCAGTGTCACTCACTAGGTCAGCTCTGGCCAGCGGCGGGTCTTTGGTCTAAGAGCAAAGGAGGTTGCATAGCTGCTGTTGTTAAACACTAGAGAATAGTGAAGCCTGGAAACACTTTAGAATTGAATGTTCATCTCGATATGTTATTTCATCAGCAGTATCTGTTTCGTTCATTCTAGGTCAGGTGCATCTCTGTTCACATTTTTCCATTTAATAACCATTGATGTGAAAGAATGAGCCTCACACCTAGCAATTTCAAGAAAATTGAGCAAGAAGCTCTGTCTAGGGTAAATGTTTGTTGTGGGCAAGTCCCCTAACAATGTCTTCTTAATCTCTTTCACTACTTTGGTATTCAGTAGGTTTTGCTGTTTGTAACTTATTTCATAGCAGTCACACATGGTGCTGTATTTTGGATTCATGACTAAAGCTGTGTGGATAACAAAGCAGTTTTTAGCTATTGCTGAACGGTGCTTGCAGGCCATAGAGATCTTCCCTGTTTATCTCTCTGCTCTTCTCTCTGGCCCCGAAGAGAACAGGTTAGGGGTGGCCAAGAGGCTGGGGAGGGGATGCAGCTGGGATGGCTGACCTGAACTAGCCGAAGAGATACAACAACATGCTCAGCATAACCTAGTTGGGGTAGGCAGGTAGACTGTCCGAAGGACCTGTTTCTGTCCAACTGGACTTCAGTCTGTGTCTTAGAGTTGGCAAGTGATTGCCTTTGCATGACTTTGTATTTGTTTGTTTTCCCCTCTATCACTTTGTAATCTGCCTTTATCTCAAGCCACTAGTCCTCATTTCCTCATTTTTGCTCATCCAACTCTCTCTTCCCCGATCTTGGCGGGGGGGCTGAGAGGGGCAGTGAGCAAGTGACCAGTGGATGCTTAATTGCTGGCCAGTGTCAACCCACCACATTCCTCTGAATTTCATCACAACAAATTTTCATAACATCGTTCATGTTTGTGTGTGTACTTGGACTCATCTTCCATATTTACAAGTGAGTGGAAGGGCCTGTTATTCATCTGTCCTACCACAAAAGCACAGGTTTGTTTTGCTCTGTTGGACCATGTGGTTGCTTGATGCAAGAGCTAATATGAAACCTGTAAAAACGCTCTGTAAAATGAATGTTGTTGTCAGTAGGCTTTCATCTCCTTCCTCAAAGTAAGCCTTCTGTCGTTAGTGGATAATACAGGGCATCACATGCAAGGTTTTTTATAATCCTTGTTCCCGTGGTGGTTGTAGACAACTTCTGGAGTGTGCCAAGAGACTGCAAGCTGTATAGATGACATGAAAGTAACTGGCTAATGTGCACATTGGATAGCTTGGACTAGCAAGCTTTTAGGCTAAGCATTAATATTGATGTGATCTAATAAGTTTTGCTTGCCTGGTAGCTGTCAGGTGGGCAAGTGCTAACCTCCCTTACTTCTTGGTGTGGGGTGCTCAGTTGTAATGTTCTCATGTTTTCAATAATGACTTCATACCTTTTCAAGTGATTCAAGAGCTTTTGCTCTTAAATCCTTGAGCTACTGCATATCCACATATCAATGATCTTACCTCTGTCGGAAGTCTTACTTGCATGTTGCTTGGCTCCAGTCTACACATTCACTCACAGCTTCTCACAAACTCTACCATTTACTGAAAAGTTTGAGGCAAGGTTATGCAGGCGTGCCTTGTCAGATCTAGAACGTGGATCACAGGTAGCTCAGCCTTTTCGGAGGAGGCTACGTGTTTATTCCTGTGTGCCTTTGTCTTTGACAAATACTCCCTTTTTGGAAGGGAGGAGTTAACTGTTCTCTTTCAGATGACACAAGCCTTGAACCTAGAAGATGGACATTTGTTATCCATGTACAGAACCCTCAAGGATAAAGGGCACTTAATAACCCTTTCAGGCTTCTCTTCAGTAACAGCATTCCAGTTGTGATGGGCAGAATTACCAGTGTATTAAAAGGTTAAAACTATGACCATGTTAAAAAGAAAAACAGCATAGTGAAAGACTTCTCTATTGTGTATAACCTATTAAATATTTTAGTTTGTTTCATAAAATGTTAACTATCATTTAGAGTTGAATAAATCCTTTTATCACTAAGTACAAAATGTACTGTGAAGACCTTGCCAGTGTTTAATTTCTGTGATCAACATTTGTAGGGGTAGTAAAGGTGCAAGTGTAATTTTAAAGTAAGTTGTCCTGCCTACTTGTCTAAACAATTGTACTCTTTTTTTTTTTTGAGAAATATCATGGTATGTGCATTGCAGGTAAAAATCCTGCAGCTTTTCTAAATATACGTAGGAAATAACTGGAGTATGACATCTTGACCACAAATCCATTCTCAAAAAAAAATGCTATCCTCTTTCTTTTAAAACTTCTGTTATTACAATTATTGTTTGCTGTTTCTGAAGGGTTGACTGAAGTATTTAATTTCTATTTTTATTTTGGATAGTAGTCCTTCCTGTCAGTAAGTATGTGCCCCAGAGTAAGAGAAGCCAGCAGTTTAGCTTTATAAAAAGCTATCAGTTGCCTAACATCAAATCACTTTCCGTATTTCTTAAAGGCTGTGATAAGGTAAAAATCTGTGTAAACCAAAGGCTCTGTCTGCAAAACAAACAAAAGAGGAAATTGGGTTTGTTTATCTTTTAGGAGGGTGCTGATACTGTATTATGTTGTAAAACAGTTAGAAGGGTTTTTTTGAGCTATAAGCTGACAAGCTAACAGATTTCCTGGTGACATCAACATATTACTGTAGAATAAGGGAATTTCATTTAATTCTGCTATTAGCAGGACGATAAGGAAAACAGCTTCTATTTCACTGGATTACGTTTTAAAAAAAAAAATGTTTAGAATTGGCATTCAGCTTAAAGACTTCAGTCCTGGCTTTGAAACAATCAGTTTGAGTCCAGATCAAAAGACCTCACTTCCAGACCTATGCATTATCTAAATCATTCTAGTGAATAAGATTAAATAAAACATGATGGGGAAAGTGGCCAAAACTGATAATCTTTCCCACGGGAATGATGGACAAACCTTGTGTTTAGCAAGCATAATCATACCCCAAGTTAAGTTTACAGCTATCCCATTGCTTGTATTCCAAAGTCAGTTTACAAGAATGTAAATAAGTATCAGAAATATTTCAGAACTCTATTAAAAAAAGAAAATCTGACACAGCTGAATTTTCTGTGGCAGTTGAAAGCACAGGGTGAAAATAGACTGACAAAGTTAAGTGGGGAAAAAAAAGTGTTCCAAAGTTACTTGCCACTTCCAGAATGTAAGGATTTTTCCCTAATAGTGTCAGATTCAATGCTAAGCTTAGAAATACTTCTCACATCACCTGCTTTCAGTAAATTTTATTTCACTTACTTACATATTGAATGTGACCTTTCTTACAGTATTCAAAAGCAGCAAATCACTCCAAAGAATTGGAAGATTGTGAGCAAGCTAACAAACTGGGAGCAGTTAACAGTACCTTAAGGTATGCTGTGATTTACAACAGTAGTATAAAAATAGTAACAAAGGGGCGTTTCTTTTTGTCTGTCTTGTTTTTGCAATGTGCTGGTTTTTGTTCGTCATTCTTCCATAGCCCATTAAAAAGTAAATGTGAAATGATGCAAGAACATCTAAAGGTAAAAGTGTTAGGTAGGCTCTTTCCTTTTTTAAAAACGTATACTATGATTTTATTTGAAATCTTACAGCATCAAGAGATGAAGGAAGTTTGCAAATGAACGTACTTTTTCTACATTTTACAAGTATCAACCTTCTTTGTTCTTGATGACTGTGCTGGATTAAGGAGTTCTGTCCTTCTCTGTCCCTCTGTTACACTGACGTGCCTGTTTGTGATCATTCAGTGAACCAGATCAGGGAGCTTGTGAGTTATTTTTGTTGGCAAAGTTGTTTTTAGCTTCCATCAATTCCCTGATCTTGCTTATTGCATGGCACGGTCACGGTTGGGTGGGAAGAATTCTGCAGGATAGTGTTGCCCCTACATGAGAAAGCACTTAGAAAAACTTGCAGTTAATTAGATGCCTCACATTTAGGAAGTAGCGATAGAAAAATCAGTTGATCACTGTTGTTGGAGAGGTGTGGCACCTTTGGCCATAGATTTCAGCAGTTCTACCTGATGAAAATGTCAAGACTTTGCTGCCTAGAAACAAAATGGGACTGCAATTTGAAGAGGGGGAATGCAAACGCTGCTGCTTGATACGTAGTGTCTTAAACCAAACTGGGTAGAGCATTAGTCCAGGTGTTTTGGGGGAAATGAGCTATTAACACTCTTCCACTTCTGTAGGATGAAAGAATGAGGCTGAGTACGTGTACAGAAAGCTAAAGAGAAGGCCTTGTATCAGATTAGGGCAGTTGATTAAAGGTGGCAGAGGTCAGGTAAAGGATCCTGTAAGTGAAGGAAGAGTTTGTGCTTTGTAGGCAAACCTTCCAATTCTATACCTAGAAGTGCAAAATCCTCATGGTTTAGGGTTATTTTGCTTTATGAACTGCGTTTCTCATGGCTATAAAATCTTGTCTGCCCACAATTACTAGAGAAGGACATCAGGGAAGTTTTAAGGCTCCTCGCCCGTTGCTAAGTATAGTCTCCTATTGTGAGTTGGCAGAAGGTTAAACATGTATCTTGTTAAAGATTTGCAGCTGTAGAATTGAGCTAGTACTAATCTGGTCAAATGAAATAGGTTGTTTTCAGTATTTCCAGGGACTTTACTGGAACAGGGTTCCCATTTTAATGTTGCTTACATTTTACTGTCAGTAGTGTGGCGTTGGTAGTTCCGTGCCGCACATATGCGTAGAAGGAAGCATTCAGCTTGTGGCACTGCTTGTGTTTCATAGTGAGAGAACTTCGAAGTACTTGAAATTGCTAGGGTGAGCTGAGTAATGTTGTTTAAAAGACTTAGATCATTCTTAAGAGTAGTTTAGCCTGGAACAGGCCTTTAGAAGTCCAGCCTCCCACTCAGGAGCAAGACTATTGTAGATGGCTTTGAAAGTACAGGTTAAGAAAATAAGATCATCTTTTTTTCCTGAACTGACAGCTGCTGAAGTACTTTAGAAAGTGTTAAAAATGTGCTATGGAATTATTTTACAAAGCTTTTACTGAAGGGAGAGAAGTCACTGCCAGTGTAGTTTGTTAAAATAATGATGGTGAAATCTGTCTTGGTATCTGACATGAAATTGACTTTTAAAAGTTGATGCCTGCTTGAATCCCTGTACAGCTAATGGTAGTGCCATGTATTCTAGTGTGCCAGGTCAAGTAATTCGGATTTCAATTCCAAGTTAATTACTGTGTTGATTGTGTTCTTTGAATAGCTCTTGTTGACCTTGTTTATTTAAAAGTTTAAAACCAAATGTATTTTCTTCCCCTCAGTAACCAAAGTAAGGAGGCTTTCATTGACTGGGCAAGATACGATGATTCACAGGATCATTTTTGTGAACTTGATGGTAAAATATTTAAGCTTTTTCAGAGTGTTTGTTTTATTTACTGTCTCTTAACAACACAGAAGATTATAGCTGCTCTACCAATAACCATTTTTTAAAGGTTTTAATTTTGTGGTAAGCAGGCATGTGACAGTTCATGTCATCTTACACACAGAATGCAGTTTGTACAAGGAGCGCTTAGTAGTCTACATTTATTGTTACCTCCTGCTAGTAAGTGGACAGGAGACTTTTACAAAAATAACTTAAATGGGAGGGATTTAGCCTTTTTATTAAAAAAAAAAAAAAAGAAAAAAGCTGCTTATCACAGGAGATGTACCTGGCACAAATATAAGATAAATACTTGCACTTGATTCATCTTCTTACTACCATATTATTTTTGTTGCTGTTCTGTCGTCTATGCTTGGGCTGATAATGTTCTTCCAGCCTTGCTATTTCAAATGATCTCTGCACTAAATTAAACTTTATTTGTAAAGACTTTGTTAAAACTTTAGGATGCTAAATTGTCTTTCCTCTGCTCCACATGTGAGTCTTTTTATTTGCATGCAACATTCGAAGCTTAAAGGAGTATTTTTCAGATAAACACGAGAGTTGTCATGGTCAAGGAAGGCTGCTAAAAGCATTTTTATTAAATACCATAGTAGGTTTTCTATGCTGTTAAGGCATTGTGCAAGACATTTTAATCTACCTTTAGACTAATACTTGGTGTCACCTGAGAAAGTAGTAGCTGTAGTGGACTTACCAATTGCGGTTCTC
Source organism: Cygnus olor (assembly GCF_009769625.2). Classification (NCBI taxonomy): domain Eukaryota; kingdom Metazoa; phylum Chordata; class Aves; order Anseriformes; family Anatidae; genus Cygnus; species Cygnus olor. Next base: position 80,710,492 of record NC_049171.1, on the reverse strand, counting down.
TTTGAGCGCTTGTACTGCATCGTATCTGTGAAATTTTCTGTACGAACTGTTTCTGTAATACATACTTGGTGAGCGTTAATGTAGATCTGAGCTGTTCTGTGCAATAAGCTGCTGTTGTCTCTACTGTCTTCAGGCTGCACACTCACATTTTTGAGAGGACTCAGTTGGGAAAGGTATAGTTTAGGAGCATTTCTTTTAGAAGTAATACTAGCTTAAGTAGGTCTGATACCATCTCCCTACTTTGTGTCCTGCTGAAAGATGATGTGCTACCCTCAGCTGTGTGCTTCCAGTGCTTTTTTTGCACTGGCTGTGGCATGTGTCTCACTGCATGGTAAGCTGATTGCAGTTTAGTTGAATATCAGGAAAGCTGACATCTCCCTTCGATCTCCCAGACTGATGGGGTGAACTGGCTTGTTAGGTGAGTCCCTGAGCTGATGCAGGGAGAGGTGAGAGCGAAGAAAACTGCACTGGGAGTGAGAGGGAGGAGGGAGAAACTGTTTTTCTCTTCATTATCTCTCTTCCTGGTGATGTCAGAGCCCTTACTTCACTCAGATGTAGCACAAAGATATATCTTCAGTTTTACTTTTTACTAGTATTTTGTTGGGTTTAACGGGAGTAGATAAGGGAATTGACATGGCTGGAGAAAAAAAATTCTTAATCTAGGTTGGTTTTCCATCTTTCTGTTGTGCTGCCCCACAGACTCAGCTGTATGTGGATAATGAGAACGAAGTGGGGAGCTGAAGTGACCAGGAAGCATAGGAACTGCTTGGGTTAGCCATGTTGTCAAAGAAATCAAGTTGTAATTTGACATTGTTCCATCTGGCACTCACTGTGTTCTTGTGTCTTGTCTGTCTCTTTTCTTTGTTTTTGCTGCTACTGCTGAAGCGATGCTTAACTGCTCGTGCAGGATCATCTCTTCTGTTCAGAGCAGTTTCCATTCTTTCTTTGTCTTTTTTCAACATCTGGGCAGTTGCGCTGCTTAGGCCATTCCTATGAATGAGTCTATGGACTTCTGCCTTGTATTGTATGCAGGTCTTAAGCATGATTTGTTACTGACCTGGAATTTCAAAGAGAAGGGGAGGGAGTGCTTCCTGCTTTTTACTGATTGTAACTGGAAAACTTTGTCCAGTTTATTATTCTTACTCTATTCATACAGAGTTTTCAAGCAGAAAGAGCGCTGTTTAGCTATTTAGTTTGGGTATGTTGCCAGAATTTGAAGCAAGATGAGAAATGAGAATGCAGCTTGTTGAAATGCTGATTAAATACTGTTTTGTGCTGTAACCAACAGTGTGTCCTGGGATATGCTGAGTTTGTTTGATTAAGCAGTAGGATCCATACTTTGTGCCAGCATACAAGGATTATTTGAGGAATAAGTGATTTAGCTAATAAATAGATCTTACAGGTATTAAGGAGCCCCCTTAGCAGCATACCCATTTCAAAAAAGCAACTCGTCTTTCCCCTTCTTCACACTGAATACTGCTGAATGATTAAATCCTGAGTTTGAAGCCTGTTTAAAACAAAACACTGTTTAAGTATATGGCAGGAGAACACACTGCATGACAGGTGTTTATGGCAGAGTTGAAGAAGCCACTTGGAAGTGTTCAGACATTGTGGAAATTTTGGCAGCATAAGAGACTGTGGAATAGATTATGTTCTTTGGGGTTTTCTGCTTAGTGAGTATATTGCTATATTTCTGTGTACAGAGGGTTTAGAATCCAGCTGGAGAAATAATAGTATTATATCAGACATCTTATTTATATGTAGTCCTGTGGCTTTTTATTTAAGTATTTTTTAAATGATCAGTTGGAAACCTTTTGTTACATGTTCTTACTTAGATGAGAGGTCTCCAGATGCACAGTACGTGGATTTGCTGCTGAACCCAGAACGTTACACTGGCTACAAAGGGCCCTCTGCTTGGAGAGTGTGGAACAGCATCTATGAAGAAAACTGCTTCAAGTAATCAGGAGGGAGAAGCCTATTTTTATACCTGTGTTTCAATTTAGCTTAAAACTGATTTTGCACTTTCTAATTTATTTTCTAGGCCTCGATCTGTCTATCGCCCTTTAAATCCACTGGCACCTAGTAGGGGTGGGTCTTTTCTATTTTATTTTTTTAATGTAATTCTTTTAACCTAGTGACTTTGCAGTGTAAATGATAGCACACCTACAGACTGAAGAATATTATCTCTTTCTGCTTTTTAAATTTCCTATGTAGAGGCAGTTGTCAACTTTAAATATCTAGACTTAGGTTTGTGATACTTGATTACGTATGAGCTTAATTTCAAGCATGTGAAAGCACAGCCTATAGCATAGGGCTTATTAAGCAATAGGCTTATTAATGTCAGGGGAGCTAACTTGACAATTCAAGTATATCTAAAGGTATTCGACAGAGAAGTGCCACAGTAGTGACTTTCTAGTGTAGATGGGAAGGACTTAAAATTCAACACAACTTTCAGCACAACTGTTTCCTTTCCTTGTTTTTTTTCTAGAGCATTTAACTTAATCCCTTGAACTCGTAGTCATCCTAGTATAATGTAGCTGTATGTTTTCCATAAACATAGTCTATTAAAAGTGTACAAATAATTGCATTGTCTTAAGAAAGAGTAGATACCTAGGAAGGCTCAGGTATTTGGTTTTTAAAAATATGCCAATGACTTGAGTTTTAAATTTTCAAATCAAAACTGAGAACTATAACAGTATGTTGTAAGTGAATCAGCTTTCCCCTGTCAGTGTCTCATTTCCCATTTAAAAAAAAAAAAAGTACTTAGAAAACATCACCAGACATTAGAAACTCAAGAGGGATTTTTGTAATTACAAATAGTGAGGTAATACATTAGTGGTATATACAACTAAAAAGAATTGCGAGAGTAGCTTAACTCATGGATTAGAATTTCCAGAAAAAAGCAGTGGTCAGATCCTTGAATAATGTGAACTGGAGAATGAGATTTCTTCACTGTCTTTCAGAAGCTTAAAAATGGCTTTCAAGAACATATAAATCAACTGCTACTAAGTGTTTAAATTTAGTCTCTCTCTTTATTATAAAGTGTCTAATCTCAGGTTGTCTTGAGGAGGAAGAAGAGGATGGAAAATAGATTGTTTTCTGGGAGATTAACTAAGTTTATTGCACTCTTTAAGTTTTTATAGTAAAGCCTGTGTGTCATTACTGCTTTGCTGTGGAAATGATGTTTTTAATGCTTATGGATTTTTATTTCTCTCACCCCCACCCCTCCAGGAGGAGATGATGGTAAGTTATCTTATTTTGTTTGACCTGCAGCAATTAAGCATTGTACAGTTTTGAACTTTTGATTTATTTGCGTTACTGCTGTAGCATTAGAGGCCAGGAACATTTTGTTTTTATGAAGATAATTGGTTATTCAGAAAATGTTTTTATTGGGACAATTCTTTCAGGTCGAGTAGGGGAAGGGGTGAATAAGAGCAAAATCGAGTTGTGTTACTGGTTCTTATCTTTCTAACAGTTGTTGTGATAATGCTGCTTGCAAGATAAGTGGAGATGTATAAAGGATTCTCGGGTCTCTTCCAGAGCCCCATTGATATTGATTTCAGGTCCCCTAAAAGAAGAGGGACAGGTGTTCGTTTGCTTTTTTGCCAGGAAGGTGGGGAGAGGCTGAGGCGAGAAAGCATTGGGTCTGTCTACAGTGAGATACTCTTTTTGGTTACTCAGATCTCTCAGGCAAAAGCTCTAATCCTTCTGGAAACCTTTGGACAGTAGCAGTTAAAGGTAAAGGTTATCAGTTATGATGCAGAGGAAAGATGGAAGTGCTAGTTTAAAAAAAAAAAAAAGTAGAGGCGATAATATCAAAGCAGAAAAATGTTCTGGTGTTTTTTTGCTTATATATCAATTACTAGTTATTTCCTGTGACCTGTTGAGCAAAAGAAGCTGTCTTCTGTATCCGTAGAAGTAATGCTTATAGAGAAGATGCTTTATGGGCTAGGATTAAAGAAGTAGGTAGGATATTTTCCCCCTCCTTATCTTTCAAAGACATGAATTAATTATTGTGCATAACAGAGAAGGAACTCTGTGAAGTCATTGTGAAATCACTATAGGGTTTTCTTCTGCTTTCAATTTAATTGATACTGACTTTCCAGAGAATCATTGTTTGGAGGTAGTAATGAATGTTTTACTTTTGTTTGATGGAATGAGTAATGTTCACTTTTTCTATTAACTGTTAAAAAGCTAATAGTGCTTTAAAGCACTACCTTGATGGTAATGCTTATGATCAATTAGTATACAGTTGCTTTTTGTGCTAATTTAAATTTTTCGGCTGGTTTTGCTCAGCAGATCTTTTTTCTTAAATTCTGAGGCTTTAGAGCTTGTGTTACTATTTGTACCAAGTTTGAGAGACTGATTAGATGTCTTGAGATGACAGAATTCCATACCTTTGTCTTAAGTGTTTCTCTGCTTGAATATGAGCACAGGGATTGATTGCCTTTTTTTGGTTGTCGTTAATAATGTCCAAAGTAGAAAAGTAGTGCAGAAAGGGTACTGTTACTGACATGAAGCTGTGTCTACTGAAACTTAGTAGTAGCATAATTTCTCTGTAGGGTTAGTCTAAGAATATGTCCAGTAAAGAACTGGTATAACCAACAGTAAGTTTGGTAGTGCTGTATTTGACTTTGGACTCCCACCCGTTCTGTTAAACCCAGGGAATCTAGGTTGGTGTCTGTTGGAAACCAAGATTTAGTAGTTCCTTTGCTCTTGCAAATAAATGTTCTTAAAGTGACTTCTTTAAAATACATGATCACAGATGGATGCAGGGAATGTAAATGAGATACCTTTCCACAGATACTCCTGTTTGCTCAATTATATTTCTTTGTCGTATTTTCAACCACTAGTGCATGTAATTGGGTTTATACTTGCTGTTGAATGCCCTCGCTAGTAGCTTAGTTACGCTTATTCTTGTATTTCTCTTATTCTGACCCCAACAGATTTAAACTAACCTCAAAGTTTAGCCACTTCAGTGTCTATTCTCACTTTAATAGTTAAATTATTTAGCTTTATGTCCAGATGGCAGCTAGTGTTAGTACACATCGTAATGTAAAGGTACTATAATGATAAAAAAAAAAAAGAATACTCTTAATTAAACTATATATTATCTATTTACAGGAGAATCTTTTTACACATGGCTAGAAGGTAATCCTCTTGGGGTGGGGTTAATATCATTTAAATTCACTAGAAACAACACAATAGTATTTTTACTATCTCCAAATACTTTCATAGTGTAACTGTTTTCCAGTCCCTTAAAGCTGTGTGGTTTTGATGTCTTCCTAGAAGAACACGACTCTAATTTGATGATAGATTTAATTCTCGCTAGGATGGGTCACAGTATAGTTCTGGTTTCCAGACTGTCAAAATTAAAGACTGTTTTAAATCTATTGTTCAAACAATGTAAGCATCTTATTTTTGTGTGCCAATTTATCTGTGCTAATTGACCAGATAGTTGTTTGACTGCATTTATTAGAACCACTGAAACACCAAGTAAGAAATGTTAAATGTCATTCTTGGTGGTACTTTATGTACAAAAATAAGAGGTGTACTTTTCCTATGATGGATATAAGAACTTACTGGATGTACTGCTAGAAATAATGATCAAGTGCTGTAACTGTAACTCTTGAAAGTTAAATGGTGCAGATATGCCTCAGTGACGTGTCAAGATATATTAATTTTAATACATTGTTTCCAGGACTTAGTTTGGGATTTGCTTTTCTCTTTTTCCTTGACAGGTCTTTGCCTTGAGAAAAGAGTGTTCTATAAACTCATTTCTGGGCTTCATGCTAGCATCAACTTGCATCTGTGTGCCAATTATCTTCTTGAAGGTAATTTTAAGACTGGGTAAAGTTGATGAATGGAATACTACGTCTGTAGCATGTATTTATTCTCTTTCTGAAATATTTTTTGTGTATACTTGGTTCTTGTCTGTTTTGTTCTATTTTCCGAATATGATTTTAAGCTCCACCCCTCCTTTTTTCTTCTGTTTAGAAACCTGGGGGAAGCCTAGCTGGGGACCAAATGTTAAAGAGTTCACTCGCCGCTTTGACCCTATTGAAACAAAAGGAGAAGGACCAAGAAGGCTTAAAAATTTATATTTCTTGTATTTGATAGAGCTGCGTGCTTTATCAAAGGTTGCACCATACTTTGAGCGTTCAGTTGTTGACCTTTACACTGGAAATGGCCATGAGGATGCTGAATCTAAAGCGCTCTTACTAGAAATCTTCAGGGATACAAAGTAAGGCATGAGTTTTTTTTATCAATAGCTTGAAATTCTCAGTTATGCTGTTCAGTGAGAATAGATGACTTCTTGACAGGATAGAACAAGGAAGAGTGACATGAGGAAATAAAATAGGGGAAGAAGAGGAATTGTGTATTTGACAGGATGAGAGATGGTTTTTTGAGGCTTGAATATGTGAATCTTTTAAATGGGGGGTGGAAAAAAAAAGCCACCGCCCTGAGCTACTCCCCATTTGTGGCTTATTTCTGATCCTTCAGTGTAAGACGCATGATCTGTTTTGAAAAGGAAAATGCTACATATATTCTTCTAATGTTTAGTGAGTAATCCTGCATTTCTCTTACGCTTATCCTTCTTCCTTCTGGTTGTTCTGTAAGGCTCTTCAGTCCAATTCCTTTACTTATTTTCTCACTAATTTTTGTAGTCAGTTGCATGCTGCATGGCTTCATCTGTTGCCTCTAGGCATAGTCATGTTAGGTATTTGAGATGTGGTCAGACAACTGATGAACTGAAAGGCAAATAGTAAGACAGTCTCAATTTGTATTAGAATGAAGTCTTAATGGAGTGAAGAACATTCTCCAGAAAATTATAACAGTTTTCAGGCTATAGTGATTGAATGGTAAAGTCGGTACCATTTAGTAAATTTTTGAATAGCAACAGTTTGAAATTTGAAGGATATCTTTGAAATGGAACAAGTAGGAACTATGAAAAACATCTTAAACTGTAACAGCTGCTTGACGGTACACTGTAGTTCACACTGGGGTTGTTAAGTTTTTTGTATTGTCTTTATTAGGTCCTTCCATATGCACTTTGATGAAAAGTCCATGTTTGCTGGAGATAAAAAAGGAGCCAAGTCATTAAAGGTGAAGCTACTTTCTAATAAACATCCAAAATATCCATTTTGGAATTAAGTTGTGTTATTTTTGAAAAACCTCTCTCAGCAGCATAATGCTTATGGCAGGTAGACTAGAAAAGGCAGGTATGACATCTTAAAGAATTTCATCTGAAGCCTCTTAATCTCCTTTACAATACTTGAATTCAAGGTGTTGTGCCAAGTCAAGCAGACTAAGATCTATGATTGGGACTGTGCTGTGGGGTAAATTAGTTGATATGGTATTAGTAATGCAAGCAAATTGTTATTTAAATAGAGTATCAGCTTCACATAGGCATCCCCTCCAATAAAAAAAGTGATGTTTGGTTAAAAACCAGGTAGGTAATCTATGCACATTTTGGTGAACTAGAATATGAACTTAACATTACGAAAGTATAGTTCTCTGACACATGATTCTAATGCGAATGCTGTTACTATCTAGAAACTATCAGTGTTGTTCAGGTTGCTATGTGCTGTAATTCCACAACTGGAGTGTGGCTTATAGCAATAAAGGTCTGTTAAAAATTATAAGTATTCAAATACTTATTTCAGTAGTAGCATTGGATTTTTTTATGATCAGTATTAGAAAGAATGCTTTTTGAAAGGTGGTACCAGTAGTTTATCAGCCCTGCTAGTGTTTTCCTGACCTTAAATATTTAATGTAGATAACATTAATTAGTTCTGTACTGTAATTGCTTCCACCCTGACTGACGCTGCAAAGCAACAATCTGCCTGTAGTTTTGGGTAGGAAATGCCTTTTGTGAATTGTTAATCGTTTGCCTTGTTGTCCAAAATGTAGGTTGGTTCAAAAAGGATTTGAATAACTTAATGGAATTAAAATTGGACAGTGACACACAACACAGCTCAGAAATTTTTGAGCAAGTTGATTATGTTCTGTATGCTGAGTTTCCAGTGGTATTCTGCATGTCCTATATTTTTGTTTTTCAAGGCATCAACTATTAGCAAAGGCTTGGAAACAAAATTCTGGGTATATGTGGACTTCTATTGTAGCCTGACCCTGTATGGTAGTAGGTTTGTTCAATTTTAGTAACAGAGGATTGATATTCTAGTGGTACTAAATGACTCGTAAAGCTAAGAGATACTTTAATTTAACCTTTTTTAACTTTGTTTTTAACTGCTAGGAAGAGTTCAGACTGCACTTCAAGAACATATCTCGCATAATGGATTGTGTTGGATGTGATAAATGCAGGTTGTGGGGCAAACTGCAGGTACAGTTTAGGTCTTTGATATCCTTACCTCTATATTAAAAAATAGACATGTGTTTAGTTTACTTTCAAACAAGGAGTTATTGATGGTTTTTGTTCAATATCATTCATTGTGGTCAAAAGCTGTCTGTTATTTGTGTTCTCAAAAATTATTTTGGTTTAGAGCAAATAATTCAATGCAAAATCTTGTAGAATCACCTGTGGGAAGCCTTCCTTGAAATATTCCACTTGCTTTAATGAGCTTTAACTCCATAAATTGAGGCATAAGAAAAATAAGTAATACAGATTTTCACCATTATAAAATACTGCAAGATGCACGGTAAAGCTGACAACTGAAAAACAATCCATTTCTGGAGACGTGTCTTTATTTTGAGAACAAGTTTTTAACCCTTAAGAGTAATATTGTGTAGTCTGAGAACAGTTGGTAATTCCGGGCGCCTACTATATGGTACTGTTGTATAGCATTAAGTTTATCAGGGTTCAGTTCTCATATAAATTCCTAGCACCAAAAATGTAGTGGTCTCTGCTAAATTTCTGGAGTTCTGCCTATTCTGTACCAGTTGATACTTCTGATCTATTACCACTTTTTCTTCCTGTACAAAATGAAATAGGGATGGATTTCCTTTTCCTTGCAGCCAATCTCAACCGCTGTCAAAATCCAGTCATTTCCTCAACCTGATTAAAAGGGGGAAGAAGATTAGCTGCTTCTGATACAGTTTCAGCCCCAATTTTATATTTAAAAAAAAAAAAAAATGTCTGCCACTGGGACTGGAGATGGAGGAAGTAAAAAAGTGTTGTGACACCTCATTACAAAAACCTAGCTTGACCTGGAAGAGGGGGAAAGAAAAGGAAAGGGGAGGCCTGATTTGACAAATTGCACAACAGTGAGGCATCTAATGTAGTGGGGAAGGGCTGGAGGTGTTGTGACAGTCATGGTTTTTTATGCGTCTAGTGTGGCTAAGAAGAAAAGAGATGGGAAAGAAAGAAGTTAAAACCATAAGGATTTAGAGTAAGTATACCTGAGGAAACAAATATTCTTAAATAAGTGAATGAACTTGGTATGCAATTGGTGGCGTGTGTTTGCATTGGTGTCCTGGATTGTGTATAGCTGTTTGGGTTGAGACAGTGTCAGTATAAAAGAATAATATATTTTGCACGCATCGGTAGTTAACATTTTAATGTTTTTCTTTTTGAGTTGAAAAGAGTGACCTTATTGGCATTAAAACACCTGGATTTTCTTGTAGACTCAAGGCTTAGGAACTGCTCTGAAGATTTTATTTTCTGAGAAAGAAATACAGAACCTTCCTGAGAACAGTCCATCAAAAGGTTTTCAACTCACACGTCAAGAAATAGTTGCTCTTGTAAATGCCTTTGGAAGGTAAGATTTTGTGATTTGTGTAGTTTCTTTAAAAAAAAAAAAGTAAAATTTCAGTGTCAACACTCAAGGTCTGTGGAAAAGGCATGTAGATGTAGCTCTTAAAGGTTGAATTATTCTTAGTGATATTGATAAACTCAGTGCCATCAAACAGCATGTGGATTACTGATTATTAACCTTTGTCATTTTGTGTTGGGACCTAACTCAGCCTTTGTCTCAAATCTTATGAATTCCATAAGACTCTTAAATGTCTTAAGCGTTAGACTGTCTCCTGCTTCTTGAACGATAACTACAGCTCTTCCAGAAGTACACTTTGTATTTCTGTTTTAAATATGTATACCTGAAAAGGAGAAAAAATATTTGAGGGTTTCTTTTTTCAATGCTGTCATTTAGCCCTTAAGTTTTGAGATTTTTGGGATATGATGTAATTGTTTCTGTTTAAAAACTAGTGATTAATTTTGGAGGGAACAATAAAAACTTTACCTCTTCAAATGGTGAAGTAAAACTTAACAGTTTTAATGGATTTGTGGAATTTGTCTTTATCGTGCTAATTCATCTGATCTTGAACATAATTATTTCTGTTTAAAAGAATTCACTTAACGTTAGCTCTGGTTAGGTCTTTAATGAAATCAGGACTATTTAAAATATATCCAAACTTTAATCCCTGTAACATGTTAAATGTAATGGAGAGAGAGAGAGAGAGATCTTTTGAGGGGAAAGTAGTATCGTATGTGTTAACATTTGGAACAGAATTGTGTAGCGTTTTTTCTATTGGAAAAAAAAACTCCCACGGAAGACGGTGGTTTGCACTTCTTGTCACAGTTGACCTACTAACATTTAGGGTTTTTTTTGTTTTGCAGGCTTTCGACAAGTATAAAAGAGTTGCAGAATTTTAAAGTTTTATTGCAACGAACTAGGTAATGAAGGCCTTTGCACAAACCATTAGTGAAGACCATTTACAGGACTGCATTGAGCAGAAGGAACTGATCCTTACAGGACTCGCATGAACTGATAAAAAGTAAAATCAAATACCAACTTGAATATTTATGTTTAAACTAGGAATGGTTGTTAATTAGAGAAGATATTTATGAATGAAGTATATAGTTTTTAAATGTGTAAATTATGCCCATCTGTTTAATTTTAACTTCTCTGCTCACAGTTCTATTGTACTGACACATTGTAAATTTTCTTTATTTTCTTGTCTTTGAGACAGTTGTTTTATATGAAAACACAGGTACCTCGATCCTGACTTGGCCTGTCCTAAGTGAGGTGGTTCATCCCTCACCTCTCCCCAGTACTGAGCTTCAGTAAGTTCTGAGGACTGAGTATGCTGATTCTGGCTGTCTAAAAGTAAAGCCAGAAAAGGAAATAGGGCTCTCGTTGAGTTCTGTCTTCTTACTGTAGTTACAAAACTTTTAAAAATAGGAAATTTACTGAGCAGAAAATTTTACTTTGTACCAAGCTCCTTTGCAATATGCTGACATCAATTTTTTTCCTTACATGCTGCTTTTCGTAAGTTCCTATTTTCTTCAAAATAACCACCTTCTCTCTGATACAGCATAGTTGTAAGTGACTCTTCTTGGCTTCTTGACCCTTGGCTACCTACATTCACTTCAGGGGTCAGAGGGAAGGGCATGGAGAGATGACTAGTGGAGCATTGCTAGCTAAGTCTGTCAGTCAGGTTTGCATCTAGTCCATTTGATCTTCTGGATGGTAATCACAAATTCAGTCTCCAGAAATTGTCCTTTTAATGTCTAAGATATTAAAAATAGCACATATTGCTCTTTGAGCAGTGGAATTAGATTTGCTTGTAACGGTTTATGTTTTAGTGGTGCATTAAAAGGTCAGTGCAAAAAGAAAAAACTTTTTATAGTCACTTTAAAAAAAAAAAAAGGCTTTTTAAAATTCATAATCATACTGACATTTAATATCACATACTCTATCTATGCAATCCCTAACTGTACCTTCTTAAAAAGGATATTCAACGTAATAAAACGGGTATGTTAATAATGTAACTTTCATAAAATATGAAATTACTTGTGTAATCACAGTCCACAAATGTCAATGATAATTTATCATTGACAAAGACATAATTCAGAAACAGTACTACTGATTAGTAGTAACCAAATGTTGGTTAAATTTAAAATGAAGTAATTTTGTTTTTTTAAAACCAGTGTATTTCAAAGTATAGTTAGGAGTTATGAATGTAGGAAGTGCTGGTACAGTGTAGATAGCTTTTTTGTTATTTTTTAAAAATTTTCAGCAAATAAAGTGCTCTTAAACATTTTTCACTCTACCAGATCTTTAGTGACCTGTCTATATTATTTATTGTAACGATACTGGCTTCCATAATGTGGTCCTTCACAGCGGAGATTTTCCTGAAAGATGGAATATGCTCTATGTCCTTCATTTCTAGACAAGCCTCAAATTTCTACCAGACTGGAAATGAGAGACTATTGTGCTGGCACTTATAATAAGAGTAGTGTTTCCTGAGAAAGTAAACCCTCTTGAGTAAAACTGGGGTAAGATAAATGAAAGAAAAAAAATGGTAGTTGCACAAATTGGCAACTGTCCAGTCTGTAGTTCCTCTATAAGCCAGTAGATAAAATCAACGTGATGTTAGAGAAAGGTAACGCCAGCCTGGGGATGTTATGTTCTTACGCAGCAGCCTCCTGTGTTTTTGTGGGCACCCATGTCTGAGCAAGTCACCATGGGGCTCCCTTTCTGCTTAGTGGAGGAGAGCAGCTGATTTCAAGGTGGATTCGCCTGACCTTTTCTAAGGTTGGTATTTGTATACTCTAGGATACCATAATTTGCACCCTGGAGTTTCTTTTCTGTATTCAACTGAAATGAAAATCTAGGTCTTTGGTTTAATGTGAACAGCCGTGTTTGGTCAAACGAGTTATGTATGCCCTGAGTATCGAAGTCTTCTGAGTTATATATATATTGAAGGAATGTATTATTGTTCAGCTGGTCATTTATTTCTTCTGTTTTGGGTTGACCTGCAAGGGCTAGAACCTGTAGGCTCACTCGTGTGAAGAATCCTGTACAGCTTAGTTTTAACTGTATTATATATCATAGTGCCTAAAGCATTAGGCAGGATTTTCTAGCTAAAAAAAAGTCTACAATGGTGCCAGGAAGGACCTGAGTCTCAGAATAAATAGTTTTTCCTTTCCCCCTCACCTTGCTTTTTGGGGAAAGTGGATTGCTCCCAACCTTCTGGGGATGCAGTTTATTCTTTTCTTCCACCTGTGCCTGGCTAAAATCCATGGACACTGAAGCAGCATCACATGCTAGCGTCATGCACTTGCTTATGGGACAGGCGAGAGATTCAGACATACAGATCCTGCCCACCTGCTCCGTAGATATTTCATTGGCACAATCCGGCAAGGTTCTTACCATGGTGTGAGGACAAAAAGATGGGAAGTTTTCCTTTTCCTTTGCATTGTAATAAAAAACAGGAGTGCAACTGAAACAGGTAGTTCTGTGTACAGAGAGGTTCTGTTGCATTTTAATGTACATCTCACTTGGTGATCAAATATGGAAGGCCTTTCACTTCGCTGTTGTAGAAATGAGATTTTTTTCCTGTTACGAATCTAGTTGAAACAAATTTCCTGTCACCTCTTTTTTTTTTACAGTATTTGATGTACATTCTGTGACGTGGCAAAACGTCATAGGCAGCATAGTGAGTTGGATGACATAGGTCTTTTTCTGAAACTTAATTTAACATACAATGACAGATCTGTTTTTATACTGAAGAATAAGGTTACTTACGCTGTCCCTGAGCTGTAAACTATTTTAAATTCCAGCCTATTGGAGATCAGCTTGTCAACATTGTCTGCCATTCATTTCAGAGTAAAATTACATTTCCTTGTACAAATGACACAACGATTGTAATCACAGAGGTAGAAAGAAGACAAAGACAAATGTTTCATCATTCTGAAGTCATAAGCACTTGAGTGAAAAATTAAAAGACTTGGTCCAAACTGCATAGGCAAAATGTAGGGCACTGTTGCTGAACAACTTGCTCCTAAGTGCCAGAGAAGGAAGGTGAGAATGCAGTTTTAAAACAGTGAAGTATACAGATTATGTAAGATGGAATAATAAGTGTGTTCCTACTTCAGCTGGTGATTTGTGCTATATGTCATTGTATATGCATGAAATACTGTGCCACACTTTCTAGAGTTGTTTTGATGATTGGGTCACCTTTATCTGACCTTGCTTTGTGCTTTCTTGGGAAATTATCTGTAATATGTTGTAAATAATCTAGATGCTTATGTTTATAAACTAGCAATCCGGCAATTCATCACTTTACAATTCCTTCCTATATCTAGCCTGTTAAAATGTGATATTTATTAAAATCAAAATCCATGTTGGAACTGCTTACTGATACCTAAACAATTCTGAATCTTTGCTATGTTTGAATCTATAAAATACAAATTAAAGTATTTTCTGCTATATTTTTTGTGAATGCAATTTTTTCAACTACACTTTAGAAATCACGCAATGTAAATTTTTTATGTCAGTCATTTAAGCATAAGATGATGAGCAAGATTCCATTATCGCTTTAATTCAGTTTAAGAGCTAAATGTAATGTCTGGATTTTCATAGAAAGGCTATTGCATATCTGGTGCTATTGACAGTGCACTGCCATATACCAGTGCATTAGAAATCCGTGCGGCAGAGTTAAAATGTTTCCGCATGAATATGGCTAAATTTAGCCACTGGCTAAGTCCCACTGTATTAAGAGGCAAAAAGCTTATTTGAAAGTAAGTTCACTCTGTTCTTTCCCTTTCTCAGTATAGCTTGTAAAAACTTCTATAATTCCTTTTTTATGGCTGGTTAACACAGTGGGGCTCTTCACATGAAATTATTACCCCTAGAAGGCTTCCTCAACTTCGTTTCATTCCATGCATGTATTTAACGAGTTACCTTACTACCCATTTGGTTATTGATATACACCCATTTCGTCCTCGGTTGACGTGGCTAAGTACCTGTTATACCGGTGATAATTCTGTAACTTAGTTACTTACCTCTGAAATTTTCATCTAAACCTGTTGTATTTGAGAGTATTTCATTTGTTACCATGGCTATAGTCACCTTTTCTGCATACAGCAGCATAGGGATTAAGCTTGCTTTAAGGGCAGAATTCTCCTAATTAAATTTTTGCAGAGCAGCTGTATCTACTGTGAAGAAAATGCAATTCCTGCAGATTTTCTTTGCACTAAGACTTTCAGGTAGTTTTGTTCAAACATGATAGAACTCCACAGGGCTTCCATTCCAACCTGGCATAACAACCACCTTTGGGGAAATTTAAGTTTTTAATGTAACCAGGAGTGCTTATGATTTGGGGGTGAAAACAGTAAGAACGTGCTCACACCAACCTGGAAGAGGTACTGCGGTGGGAAGCAGTACCTGCTTGTCCACCAGCAGAGCAGTTTACTGTTTGTCTCAGAGAGAAGGCAGGCACCGTATATGCTTTTAAGAACAGCCATTTTGTCCTTTAATTTAGCAATATGGGATTAATTCATTGACAGTAACCGTAGCTCAGAGGTGGTGGTTGTGTTTTCAGTTTGAGATGTGACTTCAAGTCAGAATGTCCCCCACAGATACTGGGGCAGGTGAGGCAGAGTGCCCTTGCAGGAGGGGAGGTGCCCTGTGGGGCTGAGCACTGTGTCAAAGCGGAGGGTGTTCGTTAGAAACTTCCTGGCTTTGACTCCAGAAGCTTCAACTCAAGCCTGGATTTCTCTGGAATGATTTTTTCCCCTCTCACAGTCCTCTTGGGAGCAGAATCTTACACTTCTGTGTAAACTTTTGTGTAAAATTCTTTGTTCAGAGTATTGCAAAATTAGCATTTAATCTTTATGAACATTTTTAATCAGTAAATGTACTAAAGACTAGCATTACCTCACTTAAAGTTTATAAAATAGCTGTTCAACTTTGGTACCGCAACTGATTATATTGCGCCTTCTAGTTTCCCCCAAAACTTCCATTATCTCCCCTTTGTTGGTAAGACTTGTGCTGTAGATTTGCTATGTTTGTGGTGTGTAATTTCTCCTTCCCCTAGCTGCTGCTACTGGCAGCTTTATTCCATGTTTTCAGGACTTCTCTCAAGCTGCTTTCTAACAGGGCCATTAGCTACAGGATGTCAGTGCATCTTGCAGTGCTCCTTTTTCCAATGGAACGAAGATCTTATCTAACAATATCACAGAGTTCAGATGGATTCCTTATAAATAACATATTTTAACAAACCAGTGATATCTCTTCCTATCTAGAAGACTAGGAGGAGGACTAGACTTACTGTATTAAAATAAGGATTATTACATGTATTCATCTCTCTGCTCATTGACTAGGCATTTGAATCACTCTTCTACATAAAATACCTAGAATGGATTGATCACATAGCTTTAATTTTTCAGACTTAGAGGTTTTCAGCCTGTTTCACAGAGCAGATAACTCTCTCTTCCATTCTAAGACTGTTTACAGCTGCTGAGAAGATACAATTTCTCTATTTTTAGAGGAATTCAGTGTTTTGAGACTGTAACTAGTGCACAGATATTATTAGTCTCCAATTATCTTGCCACATTGAGAAAGCAGTGATGATCCAGAGTAAATTGTGCTCCAAGAATGTAGTAATAACTTCAAAAGACAATATTTAATGGAGTTGACATTTTTCCCTTACAGGCTGTTATGTGCACGTAAGAATCCCTACTGTCATGCATTTGAGCAACCTTTCCATGTGTTTACAGTATATTCATCATAATCACATATTTCTAACCTAATACAGTGTAAAAATAAAAATACTTAGAAAATAATTGCCATTTACCTTCATGAAATTTGCTCCTTTAAAATGAGCATAAAATGATTAAATTATACCCTAACAACTCTATTCAAAGCCAAAAATATCATGGCTTAGAACAAGGTATTAATTAAACAGTCTTCAAAGTTTAAATCATTAGCTTACACTTTCTTAACCTGTGAAAAGCTTGTGGCAAAGACAAGTTCTTCATTTATCTGTGCATAGGAACACTTCTAAAAACCAAAGCGTGACGAAGAATTGCTAAGCTTTGTTTTTCAGAACATCTGTTTTAATATTGGAATGTCCTGGAATGCTGTAGTTGACTGAAGTTATATAGGGCTTGGCCGCTCTGTGTCCAGTGCTGCCTCTTGTTGGAGGGATCCGATGTAAGCCATGAAGCTGTTGTTCTGATGGCCCCAGTCGTAGTAGTCTGGAGAGAAGCTTAAAAAGAAAACAGAAATTAGCGACTGGCAGGGTGGTTCTGTAAATGCCTGGCTAGTTACTGTGTGCAAAATGCAGTTCCACAGGTGCTCTTCTCACACTGAAGTGCAAAATAAAACCCCAGCCACTTCAGGCTGTAGTTTGTTTCTTATCTGGCAAATATTTCAACCCAAGCATTCTTGACTCATTACCTGTTTCCTGATTCTTCTAGTTCAGTGAGGATTCTACCCTTTCTGCTTTGCTAATCCAGTAAGTGGTTGACAATATTAGTGTTGTACTGTTAGTGCTTCTACTCCATGCCAAATCCTATCGCTGCTATGGACCATCAGCGACAGAGCTAAACCTGTGTCTGCACACAAGGGGCCTGGATTTGGTCAGCAGCTCTGGTGTACTGGCTCTACTCCCATGAGTAGCATGAGGCTAAACAACCCCAACTCTCTCAGCCTTTCTTCAATGGAGAGGTGCTCCAGCCCTCTGGTCATCCTTGTGGCTTCCTCTGGACTTTCTCCAACAAATCCCTGTCCTTCCTGTGCTGGGGGCCCCAGAGCTGCATGCAGTGCTCCAGGTGGGGCTTCACAAGGGCAGAGCAGAGGGGGACAATCACCTCCCTCACCCTGTTGGCCATGCTGCTTTTGATGCAGCCCAGGATGCAGTTGGCTTTCTGGCGCACTGCTGGCTGATGTCGCGCTTTTTGTCCGCTAGAACCCCCAAGTCCACAGGGCTGCTCTCAACGAGTTCTCCCAGTCTGTGCTCCTGTCTGGGGTTGCCCTGACCCAGGTGCAGCTCCTTGCACTTGCACACACTTACACAAGGACACACCTGTTGCATCCTTGTAGTCTCTGTGGGGTCCTTGGATCCCTACAGTCATTCAGTGCTGCCACATCAGCTTCCCCCCCCCCCCCCCCCTATCATTTATGCAAAAATTGGAGCTTGACAATCTACATTATTCTGCAGTGTGTGGCTTCCTTCTCCTCCAGCTGTTTCTGCTATGGGAATCCAGGTACTAGCTGTTGTATCTTACCTGCCCTGGGCTCCCTGTGGTGCAATATTCCATGCCAGATCGTCATCGCTGTCATATCTGCGAGGGTTGTCAAAGAAATAAGATCTGGGATTGAAGCCATGACTTGGGACCATTCCTGCATTGGCCTGAGGGAAGGGAAACCTCAGTCAGTATTTGCAACACACAAACTGCTTGGTGCCTCTCTTCTAGAAGTTGTCACTGGAAATTTACCTCCTGGCTTCCAAGATAAAATAGGTCATTTTCAATTTGCTGTAGACAATAGAAATATTTTTGTATTTTCTGGTGTTTTTTTTTTTTTTTTCTGTACTACCATAGTGATAGTCTTGTGATCTTCACAGTTTTTCCTCTTCCTGCCTTCCAGCTAACAGATATGACTTATTTCTGAAGCCACCCTCCAGGATGTGTTCAGCCCGTCAGCTGAATTTTCTGTCCTGGATGCTTTATGCTTTTAGCCAGTTGGCTTGAAGTGAGCAGTAGGAAAGCAGCTGAGGAACTGCAGGACATTAAAGAATCTAAAGAGATTTGGTTTTAGTCCCCATCCCTGTTTGTAACCCTCTTCCTGCCATTCCCTCAGGAGCTGATCATGCTGAACATTGGCACCCTGCTTCATGAAACTGCAGCTGAAAGGCTCACTGGGACTGTCCTCAGCAATTTCAGTATCTACTCAGTGCTGTGAGGACCAAATACCAAGGAAATGTCCCTTGCTAAAATAGGGAATGAGGTGTACCTGTAACACCCTAATTTACAAAGCATTTTGCCTTTACTTCCCTATGAATCAAAATGGAAAGTGCACGAGATTCTAAAGGTCCGTATGATTCTGAAAACAGTGCATAGGGACATCTAGGACCCAGCTGAGCCTCTTTGACTCATCCACTGCTTGTATCTCCAGGGAACAGGATTCCTTGCACCCATGGATAAGCCAGGATGATGTCTTCCCCTTGGCCTTCAGTAGGAGAGCAGTTTAACCTCCTGCTGTATTTTAGATGTTAAGTATTTTTGACAGAAATGAACTAAAAATAGGTCAATTTCTGTCATCTCCCCATTTCCAACATTGGTCTTGCTGAAGCTATGGCAAGGCAGAGGACCAAGCACTGCAGTTACCCTACGGCAGCACCAAAGCACACAGGCAACTCGCGCAATCCAGGCTGTATCATCTGTCACGTGGAGTTTTACATTGAACAGTGCTGAAGGCAGGCTGCCTCTACTCAAACTTCTTGTTTCTGAAGTCCTGAATGAAGCATAAAACCAAAGCACAACTGTTCATTGGTAAGCTTCCTTATCACAAATAAAGAACATTTTGGATTTCTGATAAATCAGAGTTAAGATTTTTTTTATTATTATTATGTACCTAAAAGAAGGTTTGTTTTAATTCGAATCCCATGCTTTCTGAGCAAGTATTTTCTACCAAGGAGCATTTTCTACTACTTACCTGCTCTAATAGTCTACTGACCATGTTAGACAAAGTCCTGTGGCCCTTGGTCTCCCTCTTGTGGCCTATTTGCATTGAAGTTCAGTTTTGCCTTGCTACAGAGCCGCCTTGGTTTTCCTTTCTAACATCGTTTGCAGTTCTCTCTGAAGTCACTTTATAGAAGAGCAGCACCAAAACTAAAACGTTTCATTTCTTCTCTTTGCAGTTATCCTGGCTAACTCCTAAGCAGGAGCTGGTCTGGGATTTTTCCTTTTTTTTCTTTGATGGACACTGGCTAACAGGTAAGTTTCTAGTGTGAAATCAGTATCGCAGGCGAACAGTAAGAAAGGCTTTATTGAAGTGAGGGTTTGTTACTTCCTCACTCAGTTTGGCTTTATCATTCTCTCTGAAATTTATGTGTTAGGATAAAAACCATGGTTTCCTCTAAAAAAAAAAAAAAAAAAAACATGAATTGCTTCTCTTCCACGTGAATTTACCATTTATGTTTTCCTTGGGGGAATAGTAGCTGTTGACTGGATTGGCCTACAGAAAAATTACCTAGGTAATCCTAGTGCAAGGCTGATATTCCCCATGTACCTGTCAACCAGCATATAGGAAACAAAAATGGCAGCTAGTGCTTACTGTGGCTATTGGCTTTTGACACAGAAACAATTCAGCAGGCACAAAGCTTGAAGAATTCAATCTATTTCATATATGCCATTGAACAGTTAGCACAGAATCATTTTCACAGCTCTGTATGTAACGAGAGATCCCAGGTTTGAATAACAAACTGACTTCTTTTTCACTGACTCCAGTACGGTGCCATATTAACCCAAAAGGAAGCTGTCCCTAAATTTACGATTACTGTTTCTTAAGGTAAATTGCCCAAGAAATACCCTTTCTTCTTGGTAAATATGACGAGATTTTTTCATGAGGACTTGGCATAACAAAGTGGTAAGACTGGGTTGCTTTTATTCTGCTGAGGACACCTTAGAAAAGATAAGTCAAAACATCAAAAAGCAGAAGTTCCTTCAGAAACTGAGCCCTCCAGACCTGCCAGGACATCACGCTACCAAATGTTTTAACAGATTTCACTCACTAGATCTTTTGTAGGGTTTCGGACACGGAAGAAATACACCACCAAGGAAGTAGGCAGGAGCTCCCAGATGAAAAGGATCACTCCGAACACTATGTAACCTGCATCTCCCAGCTGACATTTCAGATCTGCCTGTTGAGAAGTCAAAGAGAAAAATGTTCACAAAAATTGCGGCTTGCTTAGAAGGTGCAAGAGGCAACATGTCTTCTTATGAAGACCTATACTTAAGTGGCTGAGCAATGTGCCCAGAAACTCTATCCAGTAAAGCTGGATTAACCTGGTTAATTATTAAAGGAATACTAAAAAAAAAAAATCAATATTCTATGTTACTGGGTACATGATTTCCCTTTCCTTCTACCTCCTCTCCTCCCTCTTTCTCATCCCTCTATCTTTTCGTCAGGAAAATCAAAGTTCAGTGGATGCTTGGCAGGCTAGGCTCTTAGACTGGGAAGAAAGTGATAAAAATGACATAATGGGAAACTAGTTTTCTAGTCCTTTCCAAGCTGGGAATAACACATGAAGGAACACTCAATGCCCAGGTCTTCAAGGGCATTGCTGGCAACGTGACCTTTAAAATTCATGCTTGGATCCCTTCAAATTGGTGCATGTTTTTAGCTTGAATAACCATGCTGTTACTCTAGCATTAGCTTTGAATACCGCTCTAGATTTCCTTCCACTGTTCACCATAGTTGCAGAGGGCAAATCCTGTCCTTTTGTGTGCTTTGTACAGAAGAAAAAAGGGCAATGTTTCTGACAGGTGAGCTGAAGCAGTGCCACAATATGGCCTAAAGCATCTCAGTCAGCTCCCTAGTAACAACCATGGCCTCCAGCAGGGAAACTGGACCCAATACTCTGGCCATAGATTTCCAGTCCCTGCAAGGGGTCAGCAGCAGCCACTGCAGGCCACAGTAACAGGGAGGTAAAAGTTGGATTCGGGAGGTGAATCACAGCCTAGTGCCCTTCCATTCAAAACTTGGGTCTTCTAATTACACAGAGTGGTACCACCTAGCTGCTCTCCTCTTAACCACACAGCAGCAGGGGAGATTAGTGATCCCCTGACAAACCCTGCTCAGGTAACTCCTAATGAGAACCTCTGGGCAATCTTCCCCTGCTGTTTACCTACATCTTATTTACAATTTTATCTACTACTCAACAAAAAACTGATAATGGCTCCAGGTTTGCTAGGCTAGCCTGGCACTACGAGGTGCCTGAATGGCTGGGAACACTGCTTCTGCTCAGCAGGTGCTTGCTGGGGTGGTGGGATGATACCATGTGTCTGGGATTTTGGGGCAAAAAAATATTTATTCATGGTCCAGACCCAGGCCTTCCATTTTGCTGAGCCTTGACAGAGATGGAAAACTACTGGGACCTACCTACAAGCTTCAGAGTAGAGAAAGGAGTTGGATGCCCACATTTCACAAAATTCGAAGAAGAATCACCTGCTTATTTCCTTCAGTTTTTTTACCACTCCTAGTTTCCAATCTGAATTGTCATTTTAATTGATGTCTCAATTAAAAGTTGAGAGGAATCATAGTCTGAACCTAAACCTGCAGAAGGTGTCACGGTACTGACAGAATTATGGTAAATAATAACTCCACAGCACTAGATGGCAATGGGAGAACTGACAATGACTTTAGAACTTTGCATGTCAGTGGAATCAAGCACTGTTTTTCTCCTCCACCACAGTACATTCTTTCTAATGAACAAAACACCTGTGTTTTTTTTTAATAAAAGGATTTTTTTTGAATAAAATCAAAGTAAATAAAATACACGCTATAAAAGATTGATTTAATTAACAGTTTTTCTTTCAGTAATGTTTTTTCCCTCCTTTCTTTGTATTCCTAGAGCAAAACAATCCTAGTGCATCAAATAAAAGAAAAAAAGCAATAGAATTTTAATATATTATTGCCTCTTGCCATATCATTTAGGAAATCAGCCGTCACATGCAGAATGAGTTTTTCTCATTAGCAAATATTTTCATACTTGCCTGATCTGATACGTTGTACCAATCATAATCAAAAGAATTGACTTTCTTGGTTTGGGAAAATGATAAGATGAACAAATTGTAACAGGCTCGTGAGGTATAAAGTAGTATAACAGTCACTCCTATACTTGTCACCTGACACACAGATGAGCCCTGGAAGAGAATTAAACATAGGTTATTATTTATATAGGAAGTTGACAAGAACATCGCTTTGCATGGACTTCAAGGGGTTGTCATGCTACTTTGCCTAAGGAGATTGATTTTCTCTTTCCCTCTTTGATCAGCACATCCTATACTATGTGTATTCCTATATTTTACCAGCATGGTGGTTTCCAGGGAATGGTGGCAATTCCAGCCCCTACCAAGATGGGCTGTGACTAACTCCTGTGACTGTTGTATGAATACTATTTTTACAGCAATGACAGTGCAAGAGAACAACACTTGGTATCAGATGGAGCAGGAGAAATCAGCTTCCAGCTGTGCACTAGCTATCGAGCATCCTATATCAGGTGCTGACTACTAGCATGATGCAATCTTACATCTTTTTACAACTGCTTGCTGTGCACCTATTTCCCCTTCTAAGTACTGAGCAGATCGTAGGAGTCAGCAGTAAAACACAGCCCAGACAGGAACAGAACATCCTGCCTTACCTAAAGTCAACACGGAGGAGACAAAGAGGAAGCACAGCCTACGGGCAGAGTGACCATGGTAGGGCAGGCTGGGAGTGGGACACTGGGCACAAGGGGAGGAACGAGACTGCAAGTGTGGAGTCAAGACAGCTCCTGAGCCCTGGAGAAGGAAATGGTCGAAGCAAAGGTCAGAGCCTCATCCAGTGCGAGGAACAAGTGTGACATGACATCCTGACCACTGTACGCGGGATGCAGGGGGCTGAGGGATCAGCACAGGAGTTGCTGCAGCAGCACCAACTTCCAAAGGAAGGAATCAAGGAGCCATGGCTACAGGGAGCAGTGTGAGACTGACTGTGGAGGCAGCAGATGTACCAAAATGGGACTGCCTCTGAAGGAAGAAACTCGATGTAAATTCTGTGTGCAGTCAGCTCTGCAATAGTGCTTTTCACAGTCAAAAGAGGAATGCTATAGAGAACCACGCTGCAGGGGAGCAAAACTCCTTGCAGCCATTTGCTTCACTAGCCCTGCCCTCCCTGTCCTGGCAGAGACCCACACCATGCAAATGGGCTCCTCTCATCTATGTGGGACAGAGAAGCCAAGAGGGAAGCTGCTCCTCCTGCCACAGGACCTCTCACAGCAGTGCAGGAGACAGGCGGGCCTACACCCTGTCCCCTCCACTCAAACGCTCTGCTTCCAGGTCTGCAGCCCAGGAGCAGAGCTCCGGAGAGCTGTGGCAGGTAGAGCACAGACATAACACAACAGGCTGCTGAAGTGTCAGGGAAAGTCACCGAGTCACCACGTCCTGAATCCCTGACCCTCAGGGCCCCTCTGCTGTGCTGGCGGCTGCTGTCCCTGCGGCTCTGCCAGCCAAGCTCCTCGGCCTGGGTCATCCCCGAGGAGAGTCAGTAAAAAGGAGCTCAGCGACTTGCCAGAGAAGCATGCAGGAAACGAGCGTGTGTGTTTTCCCAGCAAAAAACACCGATTCAGAGAACGGTCAGGCTCAGGGGTGTTACAAAATCCCCAGCGCAGTCAATCTCTCTGACCGACTTCCCGCTCAAAAAGGCCAAAACCTGCAGCGATGTCGGGAGCGAGCCGGGCGCCTGCTGCTGTGTGGGAATGGGATCCAGGCACCCGGCACGCAGCGGTGAAAGCTGTGGCGAGACGAGCGAGCAGGCAATGCCAGAAAGAGGAAACGTTTGCTGGGCACTTCTCTGTTCTCCTCCTGCACGAGCAGCAGCGCTGCCATGGAAACCCAGGGTAAGCGAGCTCAGGGAAGCTGCTGACGGGCACCATCCCCTTCGGTGGTGGCGTTCAAAAACAGAAGCGAAGAGCAGAATGGGGTCGGCATTTCCCTATACCAGTTTCCCCATATGGCTGTCGTTCTTAAATAAATATGCTTTCTTTAATAGCTGAATGTGCTGCAGCTTTAGCAAACTCTGCCACCAAGTGCAAAAAAAGGGATCAAATTGTCCTGTTTTCACTGCCAGTCAAAAATATGTGGTGGCTTGGGGAAGGGGGATCGCAGAGATACGAGTAGAGCCAGAAGGTGTCCCTGTAGAAGACTGGGAGCCCCGGGCTGGTAGTGCCCCAGCACAGGATGCCTCTGGCCAGCAGAGAACCGACCCGAGTCGGCACCTCACGGCGGGGCCACGCACCTCCCTGGTGCTGCCCGAGCCATGGCTGGAGAGCCAGGTCCGACCCCACACCGCATCAGAGGGTGAATGCAGCATCTCCAACAGTGATTTCACCCGTGGTCAGAAGGTACGTGCAGGCAGAAGGGAGATGCAAATAAAAGGCTGCCGGTACCTATCCCTATCTACACGCACCCCGGACATTATCTCCGGTGATACTTCTGTCGTATCACCGCAAAGAAGGGATTTTTCTTCTTTAGCTAGTTTTTTCAGCACAGCGGTCACAGATTAAACCAGGATGTTTTTTCACCGCTGGCTCCAGCCTTCTGTATCCCAAAGTAAGTGCAGTGAAATCCTATTGTAGCTCCCCAGAGGGACTCCCATCTCAGGTCCGCAGAAAAGAGCAAAGCGCTCTTTAATTCTCATTTCCACGTTCAGACTTTCATCGGCTGAGTGTCCTGTCTTTTCCGCTTCGCAGCAATGCTAGAGTTTGTTTGCTTTTTGTGAAATAGCTTGAAGTAAAGAAGATCGGGTTCCCAGCAGAAGGAGGAAATGGAACAAAGTAATCCACCAAAGCCTCTTGTAGGTTAACACGGCTTTGTTACAGAGATTTACGCTTCTGTGATTTGCAGCAGTAGAAAAACTTTTCTCACTAGTAAAAATAATCCATTGCCCATGCCCTTTGGTCAGCAAATGACAGACTTGAAAGTAACAAAACAAACTAAGCTGTGTTTTTAAATCTTCTGTTCAGCCATGGACTTTCAGTTGTTGTGCAGTACCGCCAGATTTGATTAAACAGGATAAGTATTCCTCTCATCTGATTAACTAAATGGAGAGATGGATTTTATTGTAAGATTTTCTAACTAGCAGCTGAAACATACATTTTTGGAAGGTTTGTTGTGTTAATGCTCTATTGGTTAAACTAATAACTTACTTTAAGATGTAACCACGTACTGTGAATACAAAGCCCTGTGTCATTATGCATAGATACAAAACATCATCACTGATTTTATGACAAACACTGCTACCTTTTATCACATGATGTCACCTATGAAACCAGCCCTTTGACCAAAGCTGTGAACCTAACGAAAATTCTTGAAAGAACATTTTGTAGAGTGATAGGAGATTTTTCCTCCTTCTCCCCACCTGGATGAATTTCTAATGCATTAAGTCTTCTAAAACATATTCTTACTATCTGTAGGACAGCATGCAAATTTATGAAGGGAGATTCATATTCCTTTTTCTGGCTTACATTCAGCACGCTGCTACCTTAAACATTTAAAATAATCAGTCAATAATTTGACAAGCTGATCCTGAAGTACAGCCCACCTCTATGTAGCAGTACTGAAATGAAGTGGTCATCGGACATGGTTCTGGAGAAAGCAGTATCCAGCTGAAGAACAGCTGTGAGAAACTCCAGCCAGTAGGTCTGTAAACTCTGTCCTAACGACAGGTATTTTGGGGTCTCTGGTGTTAGCCAAAAGCACCCTTGCTACCACTTAGTATTTAATTAATTTATTGAGCAGGATGGACAACCAAGTGTAAGCTGTGAAGTCTAAGGCCTCTAGCTCTTGGAGGATCAACAGAGGTTTGTGCCTTCGCTTTGCACTGCCCACGTCTCTCAGCAGGTACTTTAAAAGGAACTGAAAATGTACCTTACCTTGGACTCCAAGTAAATGTTGGCTAAAGACATCTTGGAAATCTTATACAGGCAGATGGAGAGTGAAACAGCGCACAGCACAAACAACGTGTCATTAATTGCCACCCGGACAGAGACAATGACTTTTCTCTCTGAGTTCTGTGTCCTCACCAATACTGCACATGTTAAATTCACCAAGAGGAAGAGGAGACTTATGAAAAGAGAAGCCAGGTAGAGGGGCAACCTGGGAGAGTGAGGAGAAAACAGTTTTAGCGACATCATTCAGCAAGTGTCAGTCATGAGATGGAAGTTGCACTCCGAGCACTGAAAGCCACACTTGGGCTGCCACGGCTGACAGAGTGACCAGCCACCCAAGGCAAAATCAAAGTGCTCTAGACTGCTGGAGAGATGAACACAGCTCTTTTCAAACCCTTTTTTTTCTTTTTTGCAGTTATAGAACAAGCAGTAGGTAAAGAAACTAATGTCAAGCAACAAAACTTGGAAAAGTGTTTGCAGCAGAAATACAGTGGCACATCTTACAAATCATTTAAATACACGTGTACTTTCTTAAGGCATGCACTTCACATACAGCACAAACCCTCTGACTATTTGCTGACAGGAGAAACCTCACAAAAGGTCGAGTTGGTTGGAATGGGAGGTTTTGATCCTGGTTTTACTACATCATCACTGCCATGAAAAACATCGCTGCCAGTCTTTGTAGACAGATTTCACATTAAATTAGGGAAATGTAGAAAAACTCTGAGTTATTGGATCCCCGGCATCTTTTTCTGTCCCTTTTCCTAACTATCTTGGTTATGGGCAGCCTCTTGAGAGAAATTTAAATATGCACTTTGATTGTGGGTTGGCATTTTGCCATCTATGCCAGGCAAAGGGTTTGTTTGCACAACCACGGGAGCAGAGCTGGAACAGGCATGTGTCAGGAGCCTAGCAGTTGGACTGGTTTTCCCCATTTGCTTTTTTTCCTACCTACCCAGCAGTGATACCTGCAATGTAAGTATACCATACTCAAGTATACCATATACTCAAGGAAGGCTGCTTCTCTTTACTCCTACACACAGCTGCAGAGTTTTTCATTAAAAAAAAAAAAAAAGAATAAAAAGAAACATGTTTCCATTTTAAGTGTTTGCTTACTTCATTATCATTGTTGACCGAGGCAATTTCTGATAAGGTTTATAATCTATAGTCACAGAACATGAGGTTTTGGTCACAGCCCTTCATGCCTGCTGAGAATCTTGAATTTGGCTGATAGCAAACATACAGATCGTCTCTGAAGAATCAAATTTATATTGTTCAAAAGTACTTTTGCCCAGTTACGATAATTCTCTTTCACACATTCATATCATTTTAGGACAGTACCAACCCAGCCACAAAACACAAGCGTAGCTGGCTTCTTTTCAGAGGGCAGGAAAGTAAGGGGTACACCTTTGAGACCTTTTAGATGTGTAACAGGGAGAACTGAAAGCCTGTAATCCTCTGCTTGTGTTTATGAATCAATGCCCTTCTTCCCAGCTCTATCTGGCAGTGAGCAAGTCTGCTGTCTTTTCCTTGCCAGTCATGGAAATTCCCTCTGGGGGGGGAAGATTGTGCTCATTCTTAATCTTCCAGGGCAGGGCTCTGTTCTTAGGATACACAAGTACCTCACAGTCCTGAAGCTTCTCCTCTCTCACACGGCTTCCTTTGGAGGATGCAGCTCCTAGTTGAAGTGGTGGAACCTTTACAGATTTTATTAATATTTCAAAAGTCTTTACGTTATGGTCAGGTGTCTTCCTTTCCTTGCCCTCCCACAGCCTATTTGCTCCCCCCCCCACCCGTATGGTTCCCCCATTGCAGTGCAAGTAAAATGTATTTGTGGGTTTGGGGCTGAGGAGGAAAGATATGCCCTTACACACTGCCTATGTGTGGGACAGTAAGTACGCGCAGTCTTCGTGCTCAGCTTAGTCAGAGGGACCTTCTGCTTCAGTGCAGCCTGCATGCCCCAGATGCTGGCTCACAACCAGCAAGGCTGAGAAGCTTCCAGACCGTGCTCCTCTTTGACAGGTTTTAGCCAAAAAAACACCACCAGCAAAGCACTGTCATGCTCTCATGCCCACACACTCCCATATGTACCAGTGTGAGCTGTCATGGCCAGTCGGTTGTGCAGCTCTTCACATAATGAGCTTCCATCCCCCTTATTAACATGATGTGGCTGTTTTGACAAAGGAAGCATTGTTGCTGAACCTCTGAATAAGCACTGATGGAGATGTAGGCTGTGTCTCTCCGGGCAGTTTTAGGGTCTCTGCAGCTGCAGAAAACATTACAGCCTCACTTAAAGGCAGAATGCGTCCCTACATTTCAACTACATGGGCACCTACAAGGAATAAATAAGCATTTTTTTTCAGAAAGCTGGACAGGAGAGGTGCTTCCACATTACACCAGCAACTGTTCTAACAGCCTGTTGTGCATAATCCCCATGCTGAGGCTAGTCCCTTAAGAGGAGCTGTGTGTAATCTGGCTTGGCCAGGGAAGGCACATGTCAGGTTGTTCTCTTTGTTTTTTTTGTGTCAGGCTGGATGCACCTCTGAAGTGTTTCTTTGAGCTTAACACCAAACTTCAGCTGAATGCAGTGAATTTTGCCTTGTTTAATGAGAAAATCTGTGTGAAACTACTACATTCTGTATGTGGTTGCCTCAGAAACCATACAGCGTCTGAGGCTCGTGTCTACAACACATGCACACACAGCAGAGCAAGCCTCATTCAAACCCAGGGACTGTAAGAACTCCCCAAGCCCAGGGAGATGCAGAAGGAGACTGTTTAAATATGAAGCTGGGCTAGCACAGGCTTGGCCGTGAGATCTTTTGCCACAGTGACTAATATCATGAAGGCTATGCTGAGTAAAGCTTACTTAAGGTTCTGGCTCTCTGGTAGGATTGCATCAATTTTTCCCTTATCTGAAATGATTCTGATTTCCGAGACCTTTGTCAACATACAGACTGCAGCCCTACCTCTCTGCTGACTTGCGTATGTTGCCATTATCCATTTCTGCCATGCTACAGAAATGACAACATCAGGCAATATGGTCTGCCACTTATTAAAAAAATGTGAAAAAATCAAAAAGAAAAGAAGAAAAATCAAATTCACTAAGTATAAACTCCACCCTTGTACGAAGGCCCAAATCATCCATCTTTCACTAGCCTGTTATAATTAAGATACAGGACATCTGCTGCAGGTGTGTATGTATTTACACCACTTCAGCTGCCCTCTATAAGAAAGGAAATGAGGTCGGCTTCATTTATTAGGCTCTTTTACACAGGCTAACCACATTCATGCTAATCGTTCTAGATATTAAAACAAGATACTACTGTAGTCCTTTACCAAGAGAGCTGAATAAGAGGCAAAAGGCTAGACCAGATCCAAGAGTGACCTGTGTTAGAAATGCAGTAGGCAAGAGCCAGGGAGGGCATAGATCTGTTGAGAGCAGAGTAGTCTGTACATGAGAAACACTGCCCACAGTAATGTGGTCACTTCATAGACACTGAACAAATATCACAAGCTTAGAAGCTCCCTTTGCTTGAAGAAAGAACTTTTCGCGCATTTTTTATAAATAAAGCCTTGCCACAAATGCTACTAACAGACAAGGTTCAAAGTCTCCCTCTCACCTTTAAAGACAGCCAGGAACATGTTCACAGAGTTTCCCTATACCAGCAGAACCTACAGCTCAGGTGTTGTGCAAAGCCTTCCTCTTTAGTCCTCCTGGCTATGTGTACCATCAGGGACAGGCACGCTCTGTCACTTGCGATGGGGGCTGGATGGTGTGTGCTGTGCTTGTCTGCCAGCCCACACTCCTGGATTTTCTTCTCACAGAAACCAGAGCCCAAAGGGGGATGAAGGTATTTGTATGCCGCAGTGCTCACCAGGGAGCATCTGGCTCTTGCCCCTTGAGGTTTGGGACGCAGCCAAGGTATGCGCACAGACCCACTAGCTTGGAAGCATTCCTGGGGCCACCAAAACAGATGCAGCCTCTCTGTTCTCATCCTCACTGTTTCTGCATCAGCCGCTCGGAGTCCCCATCCCTCAGTCAGCCTCCACACCTTGCCTGTCTCATACCCTCACTGCTCACCAGCTGCACAGCTCACCCCAAGCCTGCTCTCATTGTCCTGCCATTCTGCCAAACATGTCTCTCACATCTCTGTCTCTCATGTACTTACTCCAAGTGATAGCTGCTCCAGCTGTGTCAAAAAACAGCCAGGTAACACACAGTCCAGGGCAAGGACAATATTAATGTCTGACCTGTTGATACAGCACCACGTTCTCCTGAACAGTCAGCAAATAAGGGGTCAGATTTCAGTTGCAAATTACTCTGCTTTCCTATCCTGACTTCAAACTGTAAACTTTTGTTTAGGAAGGAGACAACCTCTCTTGCTCTCTCACCCTAACTAAATAAAATTGCCCCTGACTGAAGGTTTTAGGCATTGCCACAGTAAACATTAATTTATTGAGCTCTTCCTCAGCTTTCTGGACATTTATGCCTTTCAGGGAGCTTTCAGGGAACACCTGACAATCCCTCCTGCTCAAGCAAGACCCCAAACAGATCTCACCACTTAAATGCAGAGCTACCATAGCCTCAACTCTAAGGAGTTGTGGGAAGCTATCTGTGAGCTCGCAAACACACCATCATGTTGAACCCGTTCTCTCTAGCTCCTTCCCTTCATAACACTTCTCTCAGCTTCCCAAAACTTTGGAGTCTTTTATTACCACTGACCTCACTTCTGGGCTGAGAAATAACCAGTCTCACTCTTTCCTATCACAATGAATACATCAGCCTGCTACCTTTACCAAAGTGCTGGATCTGGATTCACCTAACATGCAAAGCTTTTATTTAAGAACACATAGGCAAAACAAATTTTGTAGACAAATCACCAGGGTCAACATTTTCTGCTTGTATTTGAAATATTTGCCTTTGGAATATGTGACTGTCTGAAAATGGTGCTTGTGTTGGGAAATGACACAGACTTTGAAAAGTCAAAGAAAGAAGATGGCCTCAGAATCATCATCATAAACACTGCTATTTAAATATGAGTAGCAGAGATATGAGCACCACAAACTATCAGAGATGCAGCGTTTCTCAAAGTACATGGCTACTTTTCTTTACCATAACAAATATTTGCACAGTTCTTACCTGTATTTCAGTAGCTCTGGGGAATATTTTGATTTAGCCTTGAAAATCACCTGCAAAGCAGAAAAATATTGCATCAGACCTAGAATACACGTGAGTAAAGAAAAACACTGATCCGCAGGAATCCTGCCTCACACGTCACGTGAAATGTAATGATAGGTTTCTTTACACAATAGATTTGCATTTATGGCTTATCTGTGGCAGGCAAGCTATAAACAAAGTATTAAAACCACTCAGCAAGAGATTATGATGTACTTGTATACAAATTGTATCCACCATTATTTTTACTTATTCTGGCTTGGGAATAAGGTTTTATACCGGCTTTTATACAAGAGCCAGTATAATCAAAGAGGTAAGTAATTATTAGGCTCTTACACATCCTATCAGTACGTCTCTCACACGCACCAGCTCATGCTGGCTTATGGGGTCAGATGCTTTAATGACATCAAAAGCTCACAGTAGTGCCCTGGCCTGAAATCGGGTATGTAAGGTTGTATCTACGTTGCATTGCCAGAAGGATGCCATCGAGAACCAAAGGAATTGTTTTACTCTGAGGTTTATTTGGCTTCTACTGACCGTCTGCTCACTAACAGAGCAGTACATATTTTTACAGAGAGAGCTCAGGCAAAATAGTTACCTTGCTGAAACGGAAGAGACAAAATACTGACACATTTTCCACAACGTAGGTAGGTGGTATCAGTCACAGGTGTTTAACCACCATCAGAAATTATACAAAAATATATTAGCATATTTTGTATCTTGTTTATTAAAAGCAAATGTAGGTAAGTACCACTGCTTTTTCATAAGCTAACACGGTTACTAAACACAGTCAGTTTATAAAACTTCATAAAGGTTCATTTAAGCTCAGCAACCAACACTGAAGCCCACTGGTTGCTCAAATTACCAAAAATCATGCTACATGACTTTCTGTCGGCTGCTTCCTAATTGATTTCTTCTCAAGCCACCCTGCCTTATCCATTTAATTTGGTTTTGCATGCCCTTTAGTGCAGCTTGCATAATACTTGCTATGATTATCATGCTTTCCCAAGGAAACAGGAATGGCATGATCACTAGGTATGTACAGGCATGTGTCTGGCCTGACAACCTGTTTATCTGTCCCCCCACTAATCTCAAAATACTCTGGTCAGAGAACAGACAGCAAAATAAGTGTCAAAGACACAATCCTTCTGTCACCCTCCTGTAAATCAATGACCCAACAGAAGTAAGGGACCCCTCTAAGTGCATCTGATGTGAGGAGAATCCTGCCTAATAACCCCACACATCATATGCAGGTATGGGAGGCTGCATAGCAAAGCACCACAAGAAGTGCCCCAGTTATGGAAGCAGCCTCATTCACAGCTCAGAGTCAAGCATGAGACACAGATCTGGAGAAAATCAGGCTTTGCTTGTTCCAGCGCTCCTGGAACAACTTGTCATTTAACTGCTATTCACCACAAGCAGCTGCCTTGACTTGGAAATTATTTTTATGACACATCGGTCTGCTTAGGACTAGCTGAACCAGCAGAGAGGACTGAGCCTTTCAGTAGGCCTTTTAGAAAAATAACAGCTGAGAATAAAATTGAAACGCTGGGGGACAGAAACCTCTAAAAATATTCTGCAACCGTTGACACTGTTTTCAAGTAGTTAACATCTCTGGCAGTATCCCTTATAGAAGATTTTGGGGATTCATTCTCTAAATTCCTAGATCATCAGTTCTCACAGGAATTCAAGAACATGTTTTATGTTGTTTTACTTATTTGCTACCTAGAGGAGAGGTATAAGAGGCTCGTGAATGTTCTGTGTTCCTGTGGTGCACAAAGAGGAGCTGTCAGTCTTTTAGAGAAGAGTTGGGGTTCAAAATCCTTTCTGTATGCTTTTTGTACTAGGTATGTTACCTACCCTGTTTATTCTGGAAAACACCATGGGCAAGTGGGGAGGGAGCAGATTCCTGAGCTCACTGAAATTAAACAAGTAAAACTTGTCTCTAGGGCCATTCCACAATCCTCACCTGTGCTGAGTAGCACTTACTCACCCATGCTGTACCGTTAATTTTGACAGGAGGAGCACTGAACAGAGGTGTTCAGAGCCTGTGCAAAGAACTGCACGAGACAATTCACGGTGGGCAATGAGTTGTGCTGGGTCCACAAAGCCTGGGAAGTTCACAAGTTCCTGAATGCCATCTCCTGTGCTTCCCCAAAAAGGATCCATCCACCCCTATCATGTCACAGAGAGCTACTCTCATGTCAAGCACTCCAAGGCTGTCCCACTCAGCAAAGGCTCCATGGCTAACTTATCAAAAACCAAGCGTGACGTTCCTGCTGCTGATAAAATGCACAGCAACATCTCCAGATGTGAGGCTGCTGGAACAGCTGTGCTATTGTGATCCTGCGTTTGGTGGAGCTGTCCCAGCAGGCAAATGCTTCTGAATTCTATCAGAGCAAAATGACCATTAAGAAAGAAAATTGATACTAAACAGAAAATGGATGCTACATAGAATGAAAGCTTTAGTACAAGGCACGGGCATTTGTACGAAGTCACTGCTAAACAGAAACACAGGCAGCCATGTTCTGCCACCTTTGCTTACACTGATGGTGCCTTATGTCATGAGGAACTTTGCTGGAAGCGGGATGACTGTCACAGGATAAAGGGCTGTTCAGTGGCAGTAGGGATGTCTGAAGCTGATCTCAATATACCTTAGATGTGTGGGTGCAGCTCTTTGTGTTTAGCACTCATTTAACTCAAGAGGTCCCTGGAAGAGAAGACTGGTTGCTCAATGGCCCCTCCCTGCAACAGTGTTGAGAAAGCTTCCAGTCAGTATCTGAGTCATCTTAGCAAGTCTTCCAGCAAACCAGAGCAAACCAGGCTTTTCCTATGAACAGATTAAGCAGCAAGCAGAAGGCAGACTTTTAAAAAGAGGCCTTTCAGAGAACCCCAGGACGAATAGGAACCAGGAAAACTCAGTGCAATTCCTTGCTGATTTTCCAATGTCCAAAGGGCTACTTTTTCTTCTTATTTTTTTTCCCTTTCCTTTTTTTTTTTTTTTTTTCTTAAGGAGAAATTCCTTGTTTTGACTCTTTCTTTTTTGTTGAAGGATTGGAAACCTCAAATGAGATTCTCACACTCCCTCCTCTACTCCCCTGAGGTATATGTCTGGCATATAAAAGGGCAGCAGTATGAAAGGACTCCAAAAAAGCCCTTAATACAGCCAGGGAAAATTCCTCTGTCGCAACAAGTGATGTAAACAGCTGACCTTAAAGGCATTCTACCAGCCCCCAGCAGCAGAGCTGGGGATGGCACAGGAGTCCCTCAGCAGCTTGGCTGCAGGGAGCTCTGTGGAGCTGCTGGGCAGGCAGACAGGGCCAGGCTGCTGAAACTTCAGGGGGTTCCAGCTATGGGTAATGAAAGCAACATCAGGAACCACTCTGGGCCTGTAAGTATCAATGAAACAGGTGTCAAAGCCAAGTTACATGCTCCCAGAACAAAAGAAAAACTAAAATAAAATCTCACTGGACCCATTCTCAATTCATGCTGATTTAACTGAGCTGATGTGAACACTGGCACAAACCTCCAGCATACCTCCAGGTCTGGCTGATCAATTCACTTTTCCAGGAGCCTCAGCTCACCACAAAGCCTCAGGTATGTGCTAAGTGCTTGCATATGTCTCAAGCCGGCCCTCTGCAGAGGAATGAAGTTCAGCTTTATTTACCAGTCCTCGTTTCAAAGAACTATACGTGGAGCACAGCATGTTCTTTTCCTTCCCAGCCCTTTTCACCGCTGCCCCTCTCTCCCTCTGTCACACTCTGTGCAAACGTCTTTGCACCCTGAAAATAGGCCACAACCTCCCAGAGCTCCTCACCGTCAGTGTGTACACCTCTCCTCTGCCGTGTATTTTCCAGTCCCAGGCCCATCTTGCTTTCTCTCTCCTTCCCCCATGTTCGTTCTTTCATGTTAGATGTTCCTACATTTGGACCAGATCCCCCCAGATATGCCAAGTTCTCCCTCTACTCCCTACACCCTACCTGCTTTGTAAAGCCTACTGACAGGAGCAACAAGACCCCTGCCAAAGTCAGCCTGAGGTGAGCTGGCAGAAACAAGGGACAGGGACCATCGTGGGGCTGGCGGCCACAGCAAGCTCTCATCTGTACTTTCCTATCCAATTATCATCCAAACCAAAAGATGCCGTTCTCCATGTCAGATGCTGAGAGCCAGCCAGTCTGCAGTTTCAATTTGTCTCCTACAGATCCAAAGGGTAATGTTTTAAGCCAAACATATTTGCTGATGCTTCACCATCTCTAGTTGGACTCTTTTGTAGCTCTGTGTACATCTGAAGCATGCTGCAAATAGCAAGCTTTATAAAATACAGTGTATTAATATTTATTAAAAAATAAACACTTCTCCTAAATAAAAAGCTCTCTCTGTTCTCTCACTGGTGGTATTACTGTTAAAAACCTGTCCAGAGTAATTAGAGCATAAGAAGGCCTCTTAATTTCCTTCACAGATAACACACATCCCCGTTCCACCGAGATACAGGCTTTACCCCACCCTGCCAGGCACTTCCAGCATGGCCTGCTCCTCTCTGGACTGCCTTACTCTGCACAATTTCTCCTCATTTGAAAGTCCCTGATGTTATCAGCCCTGCCTGGGAGGCAGGGTAAACTCCTCAATCCAAGTGCCAGAGAAAAGGGAAGATGGTTACGGAGGAGGACGGAGAGGTAAAACCACCTACCAGCCCTCCTCCGGCTATACAGCCCCACAGTTCTTCAACTCAGCACCACCTTCTTTAGGTCCTGGAGAAGTTCCCAACCTAATGGTTAAACCCGCAGCCCACCAAGTGGCTCACTGTGCCTGGCCACAGAGGAGCACCGGGATTTCCAGCATCACTGATGGCTCACAGCCTTGACCTTGTTTTTTGAGTCTGTAACCCTCCATGCTAGCCTGCCTCCTCCTTCGTTTGTATCCTGCTCCCCAGGAAAATGTAAAGCCTGAAACAGAGCAAAGTGAAGAGAGCCCTTCTCTGCCAACCTCCATACCAAAAAAGACAACTTTTTATTTTATTTCCCAGAGCTTCTTTAAACTTCTGCCCTCGGCGCTGACTGTAAAGCCTGAGGACTCATCTCAGTCTCCTCCTGTCAGGGGCAGGGAAGAATGGGAGCTTTGGCTAGGCAGGACGTAAAAAAAAGACTGCTCGAGTCCTGGGATCCTCGCTGTCTGAATTCAGCTGAAGTGGAAAATATGTTATTTGCCCATGTGCAGCCTTTGCTTTATTAAGCAGCCAAAATACACCCATGGGAGGTGCAGGTGTGAGGCAAATGTATCTGTGGGCTTTTCGGTCTCTGCAGGTGGAAATGCACACTTCAGCTCTATCTGATGGGTTGGGGATGGATCTCATCTTCACTCGAGATTTACTTTAATCATTTCTAAGGAGACAGAGGGTTATCCTGAGAGGGTAGTTAACATTATTTTTCTCCTTTAGAAGACAGGAGGATGAATTTATAAATTCATAGACTTTATAAACTAATAAATTCTAAGAAATTTATGTTTCTCATTAGCAATCACATGTATTTGCTGCAGTATGTGATTTCTGAGAGCAGGTAATATTACACAAGCCTTTTCTACAGCACCGTTTTTATTCTGCCATCAAGACCATGGTGAAGGACCCTGAACTTGGCTCTCAACCCAAAGAGTAACTCTCAACTCTCAGGAGTTGTTCTGAGTCAAAACTATTTTGATTGTAGCTTTTCTTTTGGCTACAGGTCCCCCGGTTTAGCAACCTGCCCAGTGCATTAGCTTCCTCTGTATCTGCTGATGGTGATGCCCAAGGCTGGGAATAACCCCTGCTGTGCTGACGCCATCTTGGCTTATTTGTCTTCCTACACGTAAGAAGCAGTCCAAATTTGTGTCCTCATTGCTTTGGGATACCTATTAAAAAGAGAATAGTTGTGGCTAACTTTCTGTCAAGTTCAAAGGTGCTCATTATTCTAAAAAATGCCCTCAGGCAGTTGCCAAATGAGTTTCTCTGTTGGGCCAGGAGCACTTGCAATCTTTTTGGAATCATTTCTTCTTCTCACCTCTGCATCTCGAGGTTTTCTTAGCAGTGCCACATTTAGAAATGCTGGGTGCTGGGCAGCAGGTAAACACCTGCAAAGTCCTGAGACCCATGAGGTCTCTCCCTATACTCTGTCCCCATACCACACGTAGAACACTTTTTTTCTTGAAGCTAAGCATCAGTTAAATAGCATGGCTTTCATGCAACAAGACACAGCTGCAGACTTTTCCTTCCTTCCTTCTAGAGAAAAAAGGGTAAATGTTGCTTCTGAACAGGTCTGTGAAGTTATAAGGTATTACTGAAAACAAAATTCTCTCTCCCCACCCCTTTCACACTAGTTCTTGCTTGCCTACTGTGGAAAGCTAGATGCACATTAAACATATAGTCTTAAGAAGATGCTGAATTTCAAGCCAAACCACCTTTTAATGTTTAGAAATAGAGAATTAATAACAGTGAATTAAAAATACGTGCACTGATTCTGTGTCCTACATTATATTTCTACAGTGGCTGTGCTTATATTTCTTAAGGCTTTGTTTTGGCTAGAGAGATATTTGAGATAAGACTTCAATGGGAGCAACCAGCTCTAAAGCAAACAACACTGCTAATAATATGCCGGTCTACAGTGGCTCACAATCTTTAAAGATTATGACACACAGCACAAACTCTGAAAGTCAAAGCAAATAATGTTTCCAAAGCCTCACAACAGCTCTTCAAGACAGGTAACTATTAGGTTCTTTTATACAGGGGCCCAGAGGAAGATTGTGAGGACTCACGGTGACAAAGCAGAAATTGTGTCAAAGGCAGAACCAATAGCCTTAGCATTTTGTGTGTTTCCAACTAGCGTCTCATACTTCCTTAGTAATATCAGGCAGCAATGCCAAAAATAAGTTAAAAGGACATATCTGTGCGTTCCGTGTGCTCCTTTCTTACTTCGTCCACCGACAAGAGGAATCGGTTCCTCACAGCAATCAGCCACTCGGAGCTGGCACCCTAATGCACAGAGTGCAGCCTGCCGTGCGTGCTCTGGGCTCCCTTCAGCCTTGGCTGCTCTTGGGTGAGGGCCAAGATGCTGCACTCTGCCTCCAGACCTCCACCGCAGCCCTACCTGCGTGTCTGAGGGAAGAATCTCACTCAGGGCTATGGTTTAGTCCCGGCTGCTGTGATGGTGACGGACTGCGTGATGATGGACGTTTGCCCCTGGGGAGCTGCACCGTTCTCAAATGCCGTGGGATAAAGCATAGGTCATTACATGCCTGAGCCAGATTTGAGCAGCATGTAGATGAAAGGTTCCTGTAATCCTTTAATGCATCTCAAGTCCTGGGGAGCGGAGCGGGTGAGTTACAGGCATTTCAGCCACTGAATCCAGAAAAGCAAACCTAAGCGCACAACTATGTACGTTGTTCTAAGTATGTAATACCCTCTGCAACTCAAGTGATCCTCTTACAGCTTTCACACTTCCAATCCCCGCTTTTTCAGCTCTGGGAGAGCAGCTCTCACAAGCAGCCCGATCTCTACAGCCTGGCTGTTCAGGACTCGCAGGCCTGTATCACTACAGGGCCCCGGTAAGCGCTGCAGGCACTCCAGAAGCATCCAAACTCAGGCACTGAGCTGGTCCCACGAGGGGCACACAGCAACACGCAGAACATCCCGAGCGCTGCCTGGGGGTGCCCCGGGGCTGGCTGGTGCTCCCCTGGCCAAGTCACCCCTGCACTGGGAAAGCTGCCCTTGACAAGGGTCAGCTGAGGGCAGGCTGGGCTTCCTGCTCCGGGCACTGTAGTGGGATTGAGGAGATACTGAACCCAACCCCTGCGCTCCTGCGAGCTTCTTGTGAGATCTCGGGCAAGCCCAGCAGCCTTTCTGTGCCTCAGCATGCCAACATCCCGTCCTGCAGCCCAGTGACGAGATACCCAAGCTCACCATAAATACTTCCAAGCAAATCTAACTGCAGCAACACGGAGCTCTGTGCACCCTAATTCACTTGGCTTCTTAGCTGTCTGTAGCACAGATATATTCTCAAGGCCCCTTACTGATACAGAGAAACTGTTCCCTTCACCCCCCTACATAGCTAATTCACCTTTACATCACGGTGTCCTTGAAACAGAGGGTGTATGTACCTCTGTACAGCAACCAGCACTTACCGGGGCCCAGACTCACTGCTATTTTTAATACAGATCATTATAGGAATGTAAGCCTTCGACAGGACTCGATCTACACTTTCAATTGTTGATACACAGAACAGAAATCTCACTGAGAAATATTTTAGTCAACTTATGAAAAAATGAGGGGGGGTGTTTGCCTGCAAAATTACAAATTACAATTCTGGTAGCACACAGAGATCAAGGTCTGCTAAGCCAGGAGGCTTCTGAGGTTTAATAACAGCAATAAGAACAATAATAAAGAATAATAACAGAACGGCATTTTGGTTATCCGGCCTTCAAGCTCTCCTGTACGTTTTTTTCCTACCTTTAAATCAAATGACACCTATTTAATGGACAGTAGATATATTATTTGCCATTCCTGAAATGATCACTTTAGGCTCCCGTCTCACTGTAAACTGATCACTCGCACCGAGATCAAAAGTTAAAATTCCCAGCTAAATAACTTGAAATATGCTTTTTGCCCTGCCAAAGTACATTAGGAAATTACATCTTTCGCACAAATCTTACAAAACAATGCTTTATCATTCTGTCAGATTTAATCAACCGAATATCTGTTGCTTACCTGTGTGAAGTAAAGATTCATCAGGGTCAGGGTGAAAAACTGGAGGCAGACTGGGAAGCAATAGAGAAGCCAGAAGATGAAGGGGCTGAGAGAATTTGCTGTGACAAAGTCTTTGAAGTAAAATGAAAAGAGCACAGTCCTAAGAGAGGCCCAAAACAAGCACAGAAACAGAAAGACAGTCTGGTAACTGAACCTCTTGTGCCTGTAGTGCAGGACCAGCCAGAGCTGAACGTAGATGAACACAAAAAGAAGTGAATAAAAAACAGTATATACAATGGTCAGGCCCAACTTCACATACGGAGGGACAGCTGGCGTCAGGGTCGGCGGAAGGGTGTCATTTTTCAGTGGGTCCCACTCAGGGGCCTCCATTTGATATCTGGAATCGTCAGAATTATTTATTAAGTTTGGCTGCCGCTGTTGCCTCCTCCTCCTTCTCCTTTCATCTTCCTACAGCATAGGAATCAAGAAAATGAAAGAAAACAAGCTGCACTTCCTCTTTGGCAGCTCACTGTGGGCTGGTAGCACATGATCACAATTCAGAATGATTCATTAGGACTGCCTTTGTCAGCAATTGGCAGGGAACAGCTCAGAAAGCTGCCCTTTGCTGATGTCTGTGCACGAATCTCTACCATCCTTAGGAAAGAAAGAAATGCACCAGTCCTTAAGTGGTTTGCTGCTGATTTATTTTCCTACTGAAAATAATCTGGATTTTAAATATTTAAGTAATGTTCTATTTTCTGTAAGAAGCAGGTAATGAGCATTTTCCCAGTGACAGCCACATGCTATCTTTGTAGGATTTTTCGCCTTGTTTCACATTTAACAAGTACTTTATTTAGCTGCATTTTATTAGGAATAACTTTAAGCCCCTAACCTCCTCATGAAATTCAAACTACTGTAATAACCTGTAACAGTTCAGCTCTGCATTGCAGAAACCTTTGTGTTTATAGCAAAATGCAAAATTTGCACAGCATATCTAACACATCTAATATCTTGTTTTTCTTCTAACAAAAGACTTTTAATCAGAATGGGAAAAAAAGCACATAAGGCTTCCAAATATGCTGTGTACGGGAACAAATAAAACCCCCTAAATACCCAAATTCACCAAAGCATACATGCAGCTACAGGTTCTTTTCTTCTTGGTTGTTGCCTATTTGTGCCATCGCTGTGGCAACAGCTGACCAGACATGCCTTCTCCCAAGCGTGCAGATGTGCCCTTGGGATTAAGTCTATAAATTAATAGGTGCTATTGCAGCCTGCTGGGTTTGACTCACGGGGTGAGAAGCGAGAACTGAAACTTAGTGGTTTAGATCTTTGCAGCATGGTGGAAATGCTTAACGTATCTCTAGGTCATGTATAGCGTCATATACAAGTGAATAACAAGTTTTCATGAGAGATAACCATACAGCGGCAGGAGCGCTGCCATGATCTGTTCTGTTCTATCATTTATAGTAAGCTGACTACAAGAACTGCTTTGTTACCTGGAACAATCCCTAGGGAGGACCCCAGTTAAAAAAAGGTTTCTTCAGTGAAAGAGTCCGTGTAGGAAAGGCTAACACCATGTTCAGGACAGGGCAGGGAGATGCTGATACTGGCACAGAGTACTAACTAAGGTAATTATTTAAATTATTAATGCCTTGCCATAACAGGGATTCAAAACTACTATTTTGTTGAAAACAGCAATTATTATAATTGTGCTTATTAATATACAGTGCATATAAGTTTGGATAATGCCTTCAAAAGACTTTTAAGCGAAGCCCATCCTGCCCTAAAAATACCCACACCGGCCACTTAAAACTATGCCCCAAAATCCACGCTTAGGTACTGAAATATACGTGGTTTGATTTTAAAGGTGCCAAGCAAACTCAGATCCCATTGACTGGAAA
The DNA here is from genome assembly GCF_009769625.2 of Cygnus olor. Taxonomy (NCBI): domain Eukaryota; kingdom Metazoa; phylum Chordata; class Aves; order Anseriformes; family Anatidae; genus Cygnus; species Cygnus olor. Next base: position 80,668,305 of record NC_049171.1, on the reverse strand, counting down.
GAGATCTGTAGGTTCTCACTGTTTCTGTAACTCAGGCCACTTCTCCTAAGGTGCCTGGAGATGACATTAAGAACCTTACCGGGAGCAGCCAGCTTTGGGAATGCTGGATGAGCAGCCCATGGAAGCAGGGTGGTACACAGCCCCGGGTGGCTCTGTCGGATGAACTAAATACAGAAACACACAGAAGACACAGTGAGGGATGGGAAAGAGGAGTGAGGATAAGAAATGTCAAAACACTAAGAATCATATACATATACAGAGATATGTTATAGCTTGCAGGGAAGGAGAATTTTATGACTTCAACATAAATAACTTAGACTTTGTTTTAAACTAGCACCTGTTCCTAGATCCTGCATATTTCCCAGAAAAAAAAAAAAAAAAAAAAAAGAAAAAAAAAAAGTAAAACTGACTCAATACCAGGGTAGAACACAGAAAACTGAGCAGTTACTGAAGGAAGTTTGTTAGTGAAGCTGTCTGTACTCAGACTATCACATTCATTAGGCAAAGATGGGTAAGATAAATGGCTGGACAGGAGTTTAGATAATAGGTACAACAAACAGAATAAGCACAATAAAAAGTATTTCAATACATACTATAGAAGGCTCTGACTCCCAGACCAGGAAAACGTCTCCCCTAGATGGATACATGCTTCCTTCTAGAGGACAAGGAAAACCTCTTCCTAGCCTTTCCCAGTTCCACTAATAGGCCTGCCTTATACATTCCTTGCTCTCCACAACCCCAGTGCACACACACTATCTAGAGGCCAGAGTACAGTGATAATAAAATCAGCGGGATGCACACCACCTCTCTGCTCTCAGCACAAACTTTCTGATTATGCTTGTGGCTAACATTAACCTGTGTCAGCCATGAGCCCACTATAGCTTTTTATCAGTGACTTATAACAACAGTTCAAGCTTGTGCTGTAAGACTTAAACCTGCTAAATGAGGGTGAAGGCTTCCATGATGTGACATCAGCAAAACCACAAGGATTTGCTAGTTGCCACATGAACATACTATAAAATGTACAGAGAAGCAGAAGCCCATTTCCACCCAACAAAGTGCCTTTTTCCTTTAGTCCCCCTGTGGATATGATTGCCAACTCACAACTCATGGCCAGCATGCTGTAAACAAAGAGAGCTGCTGCTCCCTTGGTCGGGTGTTCAAAGGGACTGCAAAGAACAGCGGTTGCACAGACAGCATCACAGATTTGTGTCCTGGCCAGTAAGTGCGCAAAGGTTGGCTGGGAAACTCTGCATCGCAGCATTATGAGAAACTGAACAGACCAAACTTCCCGCGCAGATCTCCAGCTCTTAAGAAGTTCAGCTACTGCTTGGTCTTCATCACGCTCCTGCTGTCTAGGGATGTTGGGCAACTCCAGAGGATTTGTTTGTGTTACTGTTTTCTTTCGAAGGGTCAGTGTCCAAGGGAATAAACTTGAGTGGAGCTTGAGGGCTCAAAAAGTTGCTTAGCTAGGCTGTCACACTGCTATTTGACCTGAAATGATCAAAAGTAGATAACATAAAGTATCTGGACTCTGCAAGCTGAAGTGCTGCCCTGCTCTTGAACAGAGAGGTCTAGGGTTTTCATCTTTGATGTCACTTGAACTTAAAGAATTTGCTGGCAACACTGTAAGTGAATCAGTATGTGCTGCTCTGCACCCAAAGACTCTCACTATCTAGTGTATACTTTAAGAAGTGTTTTAGAAAGGAGCACTTCTAGGAAGTGAAGAGAAAAAAAAAAAGTAATGTAACATTTTGTTAGATCCTGAACCATCTTCGTATTTGATTCTATACCACAGCAGTTCAGAGATTTTGTCCTCAGTTATACTGGGAGGCTTTTCATCCTTTTAGGGTTTCCTGATTTCTTGGATTGTGTTTCTTACAATACCTGGTTCTTGTGGTTTGCATCTGGAGTACTGAGTAAAGAATCTACTCCATGAACAAGTGGGACAGAAACCTGCTGTCGAACAAGATCAGTCAACCAGCTGACGGAGAGTGGGAGTATTAGGACTTAGAGAAAAGGTAAAGATCCTGTGGATTTCATGTTGATTTAATTCACCTGAATTTGCCACAACACTTAAATGTCCTCTTTCTTATTCTGTGTCCCACAGGAATACCAGCCCACATCTTTGCAGTTCACTGACTTCATTTTTTCCCCAGTTCTGGTTAAATAACTACTTGGAAAGGCAAATTCCTCTGAAGCCTTTAGTAGTGCGGCTATTAGGCTGGACAAATTTAACTGTTTTGCGTAAGCACACACCCTCTGTGTCTAATACTAAGGTCACTGCAATTTGGTGCACAACATGACAAGATATCGGGTTTCCTGATGAGAGATGGTGGCCAGGATGCTGAAAAGAATGGACATTCCTTTTTAACAGGTTCGGGAATCTGATTTAACTACAGGGTAAGTACCTCAGCTAGTGCCTGCTCAACACAACCGATGAATTAACCAGGAAATCCTGAAAACATAATTTATCATTTGTCTCTGGATTCCGAAAACCTTACATTGGAAGCTTTTTTGAATGCTACTGCATTGCAGAGCATGATTACTTAGGCTTGGAAAATGCTGCTGATGGGATACTTCCGTCCTTCGCTCATTGTGGGCTTATGTCCAAGTCATGGCCTACGTCACTGCCTTTGGGATCCAGCATCTCTGTGCCATTCAACATTAGCAACTCTGACAAAAAGCAAATAGAGGGCTGGGAACTGGTGCTCTCAAGGGAAAAAATGTCCTTTCATTGTTGAGCTTTCTCCATGCTGGGGCATGCTAGATATCGTTATTAATCCTGACACAGACCTCATATTCAAAACATGTCTAAATAAAGCCCTCATAATAAATCAGGATTTATTATTCTAATCTCATTTAGGTCATATAGTGGCGTACAACAGTACAAATGTAGGGCCCTAACCTATAATCCTTAAGGCAGCCAAAGCTTCCACTGGCTTCAAATAAAGTAATGCCTATGCATTACCAAAGGCAGGACTTCACCCTCACACACTAAACAGAGTAATAAAAGTAGCTCAATAGAAAAAAGAAAAAAAAAAAGTGGTCTGATAACTTCAGTCAATACCTGACCAGAAGAAAATTTTCTAGAATTAAATGTTACTCAGTGGAAGACGGAAACAGACAGATTCTGTGAACCGGAAATATGAGAACTTCTGAGCTTCAGTCTGTTTCATTTTGGAGTTTTGGCTCTATTAGGTGGTTATAAACTGATTTCAAGCTCTTCTGCAGACTTCCCCATTGCACAATGTGCAATAAGAGCAGATCCAAGCTTGAAGATGCGGTCTGCATTCCAGACTTGAAAGAAGTCTTGAAAACCCTGAAATTTCTGTCCATGTTGCACGTTCCTTGGAGCTTAAAAGACTCAGCAATCTGCAGATCTGAGATTATAAATCACTGAGAAGAATTTCTTGCTTTTCACTGTTTAAATAGGTCTTTATGGCCTTCAGCTTCCTGTATGCCTTGATAACTCAGACAGATACTTTAAATCAACGTTAGCTCAAATAGTATATATCCTCCCCTCTGCTGGCCTTCACTGCTTCCTCTGCTTTAGGGTTTATCCCATTCTTTGCACCCCTTCCCACCCCCCACAGGAAAAAACCCTTACAAGAGGAACTAAAGCAGCTGAGTATCTCTTCAGTGGGAATCCCCTTAGATATTTCAGTCAGCTGGGTATGAGCTGACTGGAAAAGGGACTGTATGTGGACTGAAAAAAGAGGGAGATGGATTGAGTGCTAAGGATCACTTGTTCCAGTGTCTGCCATTTTGTATCATCTACCACATATCCTGGCAGGGAGTGTTTCTTCTCTTCATAAGAACCTTGAGAAGAAAAGCCCATTTAAACAGGGATGGCTTTAGACACATCTAGTAAAGGAAATTAATTTATTTTCTTTCCTTGGCTTCTAATACTCAGGCAATATGAAGCATCTGGCTCACAGCTAATAAAGACCCACATGTTAGAAATCACCTGCTTCAGCCCTGATTATCTGGTAGTTCAAACAGCTGAAGTCCAGCTGTGGAAGAAAAAGGTCCTGAATCTTGCTGAATGTGTGCAGGAGAAACTTTTCAGCTGTAGCACTGGCCTTGGAATAGTGATGAAGACATTTTCATTGGTGAGAGGCCTGCAGAACTCCAGTCTGGCCTTTCTGGGATATAAAAACAGGGCAGGAAGGGGCAACCAGTCTGTCTGGAAGGAAGGATTGTGTCTGGGGTTTCAAGGTGATGTAGCTCTGTACAGAACTCCTGAACTACAGGTCAAACCTACTACTCAGGGATGGATTCCTGAAGGATGAGGTTTCTGTGATTACCAGTGAATCTGTACTTAAGACATCTGCAAGGACCTGAGAGACCAATGTTAACTTCAAAGCTAAAACCAAAGAGTAAACAAACCTTCACAACAAATGCGCATTCAACATCTAACACAGAGGACTCGGCCGACAGCACCCCTCCTTCCTCCATATGCATGTATGTTTTTTATGCTGTATTGCGTGTTTGTAGGTATGCATTCATGCTATTGCTGTCCTGCTGCCAGCTGGCTTGCCCAGGCCACTGGCCATTTGCTCCTCAGGAAGGTTCAATGCAGAGGAATGGAGGAGAGCTAGGCTGATGTGAGGAGGGCTCCTACAGCCCCCAGGCCAAGCTGCGCCCTCACCATCTCCATCAGCAGGGAGGTGAAGGCAGCCTGGGACCCCTCAGCCTGGGCCACCAGCTAAGCCTCCGTTAGCCACAGGGCAGGGAAGGTTCCTCCACTGCCTCCCCCTGCCCACCTGCTCAGGGAGAAGCCTCAGGTGCAGGGCCACGTAAGGAAAAGCTAGGGCCATGAGTGGGCTGAAGGAGAGCGCTGAGCCCACAGCGGGCGGTCTCCTCTCTGGTACCGCCACCAAAATGGCGGGGCCGCCCCGCCGCGGCACCATGGCGCCTCCCAGCGGGCTGTGCTGAAGTCTGCGCAGCGCTTCGTGAGAGGAGAACGAGGAACACCAGCAGCGAATCGATGGCTTTAAATTCCTCTCGTGTTTATTTTTTTTCAATCTGTGCTCAGGCATTGCGTGGCAAGCGTCACAGCTTGGGCTGAAAAATGACGGCAGAGCCCGAGCCCCGTGGGCTCTGCTCACCCCCCTCAGCAGCCGGGCTGACCAGAAAGAGATCACAGCTTTCTTCTTTCCTCTGGCTTTGCGTGTCCTGAGGACATCTGTTCTTTTTATTATTATTTTGTATTGCCTGTAAAGAGGTCTGTTTTCTGCATAAAATTCTCCTGGAAGAGACAGAAGACGTTACACAGCTTCGTGCCCTTAAGCTCGCTGCTTTCAGACGGGCAGCTTCCTGTTAGACCAGCAGCTTTTCCAGATTTACTTTTTGTTGCAGAGCAGTGATCAAAATAACCCCTTTTTTTGTTCTTTTTACTTCTAAAGGAATTTATGTGTTCATAAACTGTGACTCACGGGCAGAAACTGAGCTGTATCTCATCCTCCTTAACACCATTAAAACGTGAAAAATAGTCACCAGTAGCTTATTTAACAAAATGTTGCTTTTGTTTGGGGAAAAGGTCAAGAATATATCATATGCTTCTAAACGGAACTACTTCTGCTTCTAACACAGTAAAAGAAAAGAGGATCACTTCATGAGTTTAACGATTGTGCAGACTGTTTATGTTTGTTTATACTGTGACAGAGCTTTGAATGCATTAAACTTCAAATGCCCCAGCTGGAAAATTTGGCTTAGTGGATAGAACAGAGCAGAGAACTGTAGAAGGGTGGAAAGAGAGAACAGTGAAAGAAAGATAAAAGAGTTTGAACAAATAGAGCTGCAGATGTTACTGCAGGAACTACATCAAAGAAAATCTCTGCTTGAAGAAAGTAAGTACTATGCAGATCCCTTAACTTTGGGGAGATTTCTCTAAAACTCTCAGAAGCAAGTTGCTTGAAGATACCAACATAGCAATAACTTTGTCTTTTTCAATTCTTTTCATATACCTGTGTCCGTGTAAGTTTATTAAATAAGCATATTTACAGAATAACAATAAACTAACTGTTTAAAATTTAGGAAAGAGTGTAATTAAGGTTGTCACTGCAAACTTCATTTGAACCCCTTTGCAAGTGTTTTTCAGTGTTTTTTAGCGACTCTTTCCCCCCAGGGTCCCTGCTTCATTCAAAGGACAGAGTGGAGAGTGCAACAAGTGTTCTGGGTTGTTTCAAAGTAATGTGGCTGTTTGTAGAGTGTAAGATATATAAGAACTGGGATTTGGTAAAATAAGGGTTTGCATAAGGGCACATCAGGTCTTTGTAACTACAGGCTGTTTGGGATTCTTGGCCTGAGCATCATCAAGAGGATTTTAGCAAGCACAGGATGAGGAGAGATGGGGAGCTTTGCAGAGAGAGGGTAGAAGCTGTCCAGTGCTACATACATGCTGTGAATGGAAGGAGGACAGAATGATTGAACAGCTGGGATGGAAGGCAGGGAGTAGGTATTTACCCTGGATGTACTTCTATCACCTCCAGCTGTGCTGGTTGTAGTTTATTTTGCAGCAAAATCCAGTATAATACAAGGGCAGATTTCCAATCCTCTTATAGAATGGACAGCATGCAGTAAGAAGGCATCAATCATTTTTGCTGTTAAAACATTTTAAGAGATGTGTTCCCGTATGCAGCTGTGCTTCCTCTTAACTATGCCATGCAGAGGATGTTTCATCAGAACTTCTATCTTTTGTTTTATTTTTCATGTTTTGATGGCTCAGATTAAAAAAGAAAAGGACTAAATCTCAGGCAAATGTAGTACGGCCATTTGATTAATGAATAGAAAAATATATTTAAAAAAATCTAAATACGTTAATGAAAGAAACTGAGCAGCCAAATTTAATTCTGATGAATCTGTATGAAACATTTTGAGATATGCATCCCCTTCTTTGCCAATTTAAATGAGAGAAACGCATTAAAGAGACCTTCGTCAGTGGGATAATTGACAAAGCTAAAATCAAAGATGACTTTAGCTAACTGATACAGCTTGCTGGGATAGTCATATTGGACTGCTTGTCTGCAGTTGTTCAGCAGGTTGCTGACACCAGGGGTCCATTTCACATGTCATGCTAAGTATTGATTTTTTGAGAAGAAAATACATATTGACTATGTAGTCAGGTCAGGAGCTAGTTTAGATAGATGATTATTTCTGATATGGACATTTTGTCTATCTTCTTCTGACAAGTATCCTCTTTGGAAGACAAACACCTTTATTCCTAAAAGATGCTTTGAGCGTGGAATGATATGTATCAAAGAAGAACCTAGCGACATCTTTTCACATCCTTGCTACTACATTTTTTCCAAACTTGGTGATATATATAGGCTTGGGTAGGCATTTACTATTACATAGCTCTTCTAAGAATACACAAAGCAGCAAAGGTTTCCTGACTTGTTTTTTTCCGTATCTGCATGTGTCTTTATTATTGCATACCACCGTATATTGCTACACAAAATCAAGTTTTTAGATCAATAATTCAGTGAGGTCAGCACAGAAGAAACAAATTACAATGGGCTTAATCACCGAGAGTCACTATTTACTTCTAGATAAAATTAAAGAAAAATTATGCAAACTGTCATGCACCCTGTCTTCTTTGTGCACAGTGAGGAGAGAAGTCACTTAGATTGTTCTGGTTTTGTTTGAATTTTACACATATCCATTGGTCAGAAAACTTGGAGAAAAAAGATGATAATACCTATAATTTAACTTTTCATTACAGTCTCCCAAGTAAAGTTGGTACTGTAATTAAAGCACTAGTTAACATTCACCTGTTTGGGAAATTTACTTTTTCATGTATGGAAGCATAATCTGTACTTATTAACATTATAATTATGTGCTCATACTATGCTTGAGCTTACACATCACTGCTCCTGCCTCTAAATGATGTATGTGTATAGTGACTAGAGGCAGCTGCAGCCGCTTACAAAGGAAATGAATGATTGCTGTGTTTAGTAAAAAGCTATATACATCTCTAGATTTAACATAACAGGTTTAGCAGCAGCTCCCAGCAGCCTGTTTACTGCAGGTGCCTTTATGGCAGGGACCAGCTGAGGGTGCTGCTGCTACTTCTCTGTCCTGCAGCGTGCTGAAAAGGAGCTGAGAGCAGCGTTGTGCTGGGACAAGCGGTGTGCTGGTGTGCAGTTTTGCCCTTCTCCTTCCACCAGATCCTTGCAAACTCCTACCCACCACAGCCTCGATAGCCTGCCAAGTAACTACTAACCGGTGGCAGTAAGCACCATCTCCAGCCTGAAAGACAGGGTGATAGCTGTGGTGCGATGGGGTGGAGCAGGAAGGGAATGGCTTTCTTAGTTGTGAGCATAGAGCTGAGCTAAGTAACCATGGTCCTGCTGTAGTAGTGTGTTGCCAGCTCTCTTGTTAGCTCCTTGCTGCAGGGTAGCCCGAATGCTGGCCTGGTGACAGAAAGGGTGGCTGTGGGCTCAGACAGGGGGTGCCAAGTGCCACCAAAAGATTCTGCAAAACAGCAATGGGAAAATAAGTGAGTCAGCCACCTGCTGCAGGGCTTGCTAGGGCGGTGTAGAAGGTATCTTGTGTAATGTACAAGGAAGTTCAGGCAGTCCTGGAGGTCTTTATGGAGGACATGAGCCAGGATGCAGCTGCTATGCAAAACAAATACCGTGACAAGATGGGGTCTGTGCTCTCAAGCACCAAGCTTGCGCCCTGTACAGATTTGGACGCTAAGCTTATCCCAATGAGCTGAGCATCTGTGTCTAGTACATGGGGCCATTGAGAAAGAATTTGCAGTATCAAAAAGCTGCGTGGTAGGAGTCAGTTGTTTGTCTCACTTTCAAAGGATGGCTTGAAACTACAGCAGAGAGGTTTTCATTGACCACTGGACTCAGTCTGTCATGCTAGCAGTTTGCATTTGTCTGAGCTCTGTTTCTGTTTTGAAGCATTTCTGCAGAGCTGCACAACAGGGGTTTACCTCCTTTAGCATAAGTGTTGGCCGCATAGATACATCTTTTGTGGGGAGCTTTTGCTTCCCTCGTGGTAGTTGCAGCTGCTTTACTGCTTTCAAGCAATCCTGGTGCTAACTTTGAAAAGCCACCTTTTAGAGGTTGCAAGGTATACAGTGTTAAAAATATCATATATTGTATCCTGTGTATATTGAGTAGCATATGCTTGGAGCATTTCTTGGTTGACTTCACAGATGTTGGACCTCTGTCAGGGAAAAACCTTCTGGAGCCCTCAGCATCTGCTTCGCTATGTCTTCAGTTTGCCAGATATCCTAAAGAAAAACCCTGCAATGCCAGGAACTGTTTAACACTCACTGAACGGTGTCTGAAGACAGAAGGAAATTAAATGAAATTATATGATTTGCTCCTTGGACCAGCACCAGTGCCTTACTTGTGCCTAGGGAGTCAAGGATGCCTGTTCTTTTCCTTTTTCAAACATCTGTGCTTATTACTGATTGGCAGCGTTTCTTCCTTCATGCCCAGCAGACACTCATTTTGAGAATTCACTCTTCTTAGCTGAGCTTTGCTGGAGATAAGTGAGATCTTCAGTCAAAGAAGAGATCTGTTTGTTTGTTTGTTTTTGCGCAGGGTGTGAAGACCAGCAGGATCAGCAAACCTTGGGTTTCATTTGGTAGGACTGGGAGTGTATGCATTGTTTGGGAGCACTCCACCTCCTGCTTGTTTGTTTTCAGGACTGGATAGCCCATGTTTTTTTCTTCTGCTTGCTCCTAGTATGAGATCAGCCTTCTTAAAGTGAATGGCATAATATGCATGCACAGACCCTGGCAATATCAGGTTTTATCTTTGTATCCTCTGACTCAAAAGGCTCAGGTTCTTTTTCTCTTTCCCACCTTCTTACTCCATCCTCATTTGACTCCTCTTCGAAATCCATTCTGTCCCTACCCTGGTTTGTTCCTTCTCAATTGAAAAAAGACATCCTCCTCAAAGTGAGGAGTGAGGTTGCTGAGGCCAGTGGAAGTCCAGCAGGCTTATTCTCAGCTCTGGGTCTGGCTCCAGCACAGCTAGCAGCAGCTGAAAGCAGCTGGTTCACATGCTGGGAGTAACAGCTCAGCTACTCTGGTGAAGCAATGCATGCAACAGCTGGTTATATCTGGTACCAGAGGGGAAAAACACGTTCTGTAAAAATTGGGTCTTTGGAAATGGCAAAGGTCCTGTCCTTAGATGAGGCTGAAAAAAAATGGTGGGATTTCAGTTTAAGTCAGGAACTGAGAAAACTGTATAGCATGCTGTAGGAAATGTTCAAAAATCTTAGTTAAATAGAAAAAGTTAACAGAGGAAGTGGCAGTGAAATAATAAGAGTAATGTACTTAAATTCTTCTGTACATGTAATACATATGATGCTAAATATAAACCCCGAGTTTGCAAATGCTCAAGCAGGAAGTCTTCCAAGTTTTTGAGAACACTTAGATACACGAAATGTGTAGAGCATGCTGGCAAGTATGTGAAAATGAGCATTAGCAAACAAGACAACAAGGTTAATTTTGGTCATAGTTTGCCATGTAAAATGGGCCTGATGTCGTGGAGACTTTAAAGGTGAGGTGCTATTCAGGAGAGAATTGTTCCAAGCAGAAGTTCGTCTCTAGTCTAATGCTGCTGTCTTTGTACTTTGCTGTCTTTGGACAGATGGGTATTTGAAAAATACTGCGCTGTCAGGGGTGATTTGCTGCTGCTGTTGTGTTAAATCAGCCTGTTTGTTTTACTTTACTCTGAAGCATATTTCCTGTTTTCAAAGTTATGTCACAATTTATGGAGATCAGAAACAGCTTGTAGATATTTAAGACCAACCTTTTAATTCTTCCACTACATAATATGGGAACTATTGCAAAAGCTTTGTGTCTTTCTGTGCTTGCTGAGCTGTAACTTATCAGTCATACACCCCTGCAGTAAGGCTGAATGTGCCAGCCACCAGCAGAATTCTTCATTACATATTCACCTTAAAAAAATTGACTCTCAACTTTACTTGTGATTTTTTTGTCCGTTTCTGCCATGTGGTAGCCGCTTGAATATCTGAAGTTGGTGAGCTTTCCAGAAGCTCCTGAGCATTAAGAATAACTACAAAACTTCACTCTCTGGATACCCACAGAGACTATTATTAGTTGAAACTGGCATTTGTCTTGAGAAGAAACACAATCTGCTCCACTTCAGAAAGCTGCTTCTGGTTGTCAGGAAATCTCCACTGAGTTTCTTGCCTGTCTTCTGATTTGCCAGGTGGACAAGCTGTATTCCTTTGGTGCTTTCATTTTTCTATCTGTGAAGTGGAAAAATAATGTTTCTTAAGTCAGCAGGAGAGGTTTTGAGACTTGACACAGTAGTAATGAGGAGTGCTGTCGAGACTATTGCACCATGATTGCTGGATGAAAATCTGCTTTGTACTTTAGTGCTGCTGCAGGGAATAAGCTGCAGAAAATACTTACATTTTGGATGGGGCAAAGTCCTGTGCTGCGTACTTAAATGACTGAATTGTATTCGCTATTATGGAAGAAGCAGAGGGCAGCAGATTTCCCTCAGGAAGAACACAATGCGCTTGTTTGTTCAAAGGCTGTGGCTCATTCTTCACAACTTAGAATCCCTGCTCAGATGATGAAAATGTAAATATCAGTACATCCACAGAAATCAGTCACTTTATTAAAATCTATGTCTAGTGTAATACACATTTCTTCCACATTGTTTGTTTCCAATAAATTTGTTTCCAATAATTTTGTTTCCAAATATTTTCACAACATTTAAGCTGTGTACACATGGGTCAATATAAAAATGGTAGTCTTGTATTGTATTTAATGGCTCTAGAGATAGGTGGGGTTGCTGGACTGGTTCATCGTTTTAAGAGAAAAGTGCATTAAACACCTTTGATGCGTTTACAAAAATTGTCGTATTTAATGAGAAACTAGAGAATTAAGAGCCAGATTTAGATCATTTTATTTTAGATAATACTTTTTCCTTCCTAAGTCACTTCCTTTAGTTTAGGGCCCTTACTTGTAACTAAGAATTACCCATGCTGGCAAAAGTGGGGTTTGAAAGATCTGTGACGCTGGAAAACATTCAAATATTTTTCATGCAGGAAGTTTGAGAGAATCGTAAAAGATTTTGCAATTAAAGGGAAACAGGCATGAGTTTCTCTGAGAAAGAACTCAAGGAATGAGAACTGGTCAATGAGCCATAAAGCGGGTCAGCCCTAAGATCCCAAAAGGTTAATAAAAGCCTGTTCTGGAAAAAGACGAGGAAGGAAACTAAGAAGAACATACCGGTACAGAGTTGAAGGCTCTTGTGGAGAGTAGGTGAAGGAGGAGGATGTTACGGTAGGTTCAGAGAGCTCACAGGGTGTTAAAAAGGAGAGAAGGCAAGACAAAAATTGCTTAGATGGAAGTCCGGTCATGAGCAACAGAACCAAGTAATTACTTGAAAAAGGTCTTGGTAACCTTTTCTTTTGCAAGTATAACTTTTTTCCTATTGTAAGAGTATTGCTGCCCCTCGAAAAACTTAAAATATGCTTCTGAGAAGGAGGCTCCAGATACACAGGTACGTCTATAGTGCTAAATGAGAGGGGACCAGGATCTCTCTTAGCGCTGGGCCTGTGAGTATCCAAACTGCTTAAATGTTAGCTGATTTCCTGCCTGTTCCAAGTGGCTCTTTCCCAGACAAAGCACAGGAGCAGCCTGGGGACAGTTTGCTCCAAGGACCACGCTCAAAAGGCAGTCACACACAAGCCAAGACCAGGCTTTGTTCTTGGCCCTAAGCAACCTTCCAAAGCTAACCCACAGGCTTTGCAATTTCAAATACCTGCACATCCCCTCACGTGGCATACCCTCAGTTTCATGCTGTAACTAAACCACTGGTGTATAATCGTTCTCTTTATCTTTGACAGTATGTACTGGAAAAAGAAATACCAAAAAATATTTGTTGTTTCCTAGGGCTACAGTAACTCAGCAGAGCTCACGGGCCAAATGCTAAGTAGTGTGGCCACGGCCATTGAGATCTTGGGGTTAGCAGTCTGGACACAATCCAGCCCTTGCTATGTGGCCTTAGGGATCACACCCTGTCTTTTTTTTAATTGGGAGCGTAGACTACACACAGGGTCTGTTCTCAGCAGCCTCTTGCAGAGAAAAAAAAGAGTTCCTGCTTTTGCTCCTATGCTGTCACTCCTCCAGTGAATAAGTTATTGCATCAACCCTAGCGCTTGCACATACTGCCTCTTTTCCCAGGGGCAACATGATTTTTTCTGTGCAGAGTTGCTTTAGCACAGATCCTCATGTTTTATTGTTGCTCTGTGACAAAGCTAGTGGTACATCCTAGGCTAAAATACTCAACTATGTTTGGGAAGAAATGAGTGGGCTACTGTTTATATCAGTCTGCAGATTCCAAGTGAACAGCAATGTAAGTCCTTAGGTCAGCTGCAATTCATGGAATTACTCCTGGTTTTTGGATCTGGACTGTTTCAGGCCAGAGGATAATTCACAGGCTTTATGCAGTTTAAAAAAAAAAAAAAGAAAAAAAAAAAAAGAGAGAGAAAAATACTCTTTCAGCATTATAGATGTGTGGCATATTACAGCCCACTATAGACATTATGTCCAACTGATTTTAAACATTTTTATCTACAAGCATAAAAATTAGGCTTTCAGGTTAAAAATGCATAGTAAATTCTTGAACTTACAAGCAACCTCATTTGAAGAAATATTAACCCCTAGTGTTCAGTCCCGCCAAGCATGGGCTTAGTTACGGAACTTTTGTTCTTCATCTGTGCAGGGCTTTCACAACTATTCTACATGTAAAGATGAACCACAATCTAATTTTAATTAATAAGAATAAGTGCTAACTTAAATAATTTTTCCCTTATCCAGTCTCATTGTTAAAAACAGTGATGAAAATGATTGGTCTTTACTGCACCACAGCATCATTTACCCTTACTGAAAATTGGTTTCTCTGTTTTATTCACAGCTACTCAAGGTCATATGCTCTCCTTGGTTGGTGAGTTTCACTGACTTATGTGATGGATTCCACTTCAGAAAATCAGTTTCCGAAATAAGTCCTTTTCCTTCTAAAAGAAATCATCTGATCATGCTAGGGAAAAATTTAAGTGTTCTTGTTAACTTGTCATGGTTGTTTAGACTCATCTGAGAAATCATGTACTTTTTTTTTTTTCTAATAGTAATTATCATAAATTGTGTTAGTCTCAGAAGCAGAGGGTCTAGGCGTGGCCAGGCTCCATGAGGCTGGATGCTCTACAGACGCAAAGAGCAGGGTGTGAGATAATAGCTTGGCTGTCACGGGAAACTCTGTGCCAGAGTTTCAGACTTTATTAGCCCTTTTCAATGTTCATGGAAAAGTTAAGGCTGAGCTTCTATACTAATCATTTGTAATTGAATTTCTAGCTACCACTAGCCCTCTCTTTCCTTCTTGATTGTCATCTAGAGGCTTTGCTGCAGGGACTCGGTGCAACACCTTTTTTGTATCCCACGTACAACCAAAATTCGCATTAACTGCAGTGAAATTCTGGATGCCCAAGTAAAACAGAATGCAAAATATAGCAATGCTAAATTGGTTTGGGTGCATGTTTAATCTGAAGTGGTGGTTTAGCAAGAAATGCATTAAATGCCATCTCATCACCAGGCTACAGGATGTATTTTCGCTGTGTTTGCTCTCTCTGCTCTCAAGTCTGACACAGTAAGATGTAAGTGAGGCAGAGGAGCCATGTCAGTCAAATCACTATGGCAGTCAAATCACTTTTCCATGTTCTATTCCTGTTGTTTAAAAACAATGTTCCTTTATATTGTAATCAATTATTTATTTATTTATTTTACATATATGAGGAACTGGTCATACCTTTTGTCTTTCTGTCTCCTGTGTGTTTTTACAAGTTTGAAGTCAGTTCCTAGTGTCTGTCTGGAGACTTTTGTTGCACAAAGCTAAAACTTTTAGATAACAAAATAGTAAGACTTGGAATAGTTAGTGCTGTGCTCAAAATTTAAACAGAAGGCCAACTATGTACCTGCTTTCCCTATTCCAACTGTATTACTACAGAGAAGTTGTAGTATTTTTCCTGGATTAGAAACTCTGTTCTTGAGAGACTTGAGGCTATAGGCTGTAAGAAGGATTTTTTGATAAAATATCAAAAACAAAATGATAAAGAGTGTCATATTTTTCATGTGGCTACATGACAGATGGGAGAATTGTGAGGCTGTTATTTTTATGTAGCTAATTTCTGTGACACTGGTATTTTTCTGTTCCATTTTCCATCTTGTTTTTCCTAGGTTATAGACCAGGACGAAGGAAAGTGTTCCTGCATCTGTGTAAGCACAACGTCTCTGTGTAACATCCTCCATGATGATTTTATTCTGTCCCTTTTTGATACAGCTATCAGTTGTAAGACTAATAAGACATACAAGTGGAGGGAGGTAACCCTAGAAATGTAAGCAGTCTCTCCAAGCAGCGGACTCAGGAAGTGGCTGAGAGCTGTTTCTTCTCCCTTGCTTCATCCCCTGCTGCAGGCAGTGACCAGTGTTACTGCTGCTCACCATTACATCCCAGCAGTCTCTCTCTTCTGTACTGACCAGGTCACTGGCCCACTGTTGCACATCGCCATTGCTGCCCAGCTGTTCTCCAGCACAGGATATGAATTCCCAAGGAAGTTGTCCTTTTCTTGCCCTGTAAGATCTCCACGTGAGAGAAACAGAAGGCAGTTCACAATCTTTTATACCCTGCACTGATGCAGAGAGCCTGCCACATTCATCTCTTCTCAAGATCATCTAGCACTGCTTCAAAATCAGTCTCCTTCTGTAGAGAGTTCTGCTGCAAAATGTCCTATTTGGAAATTGTTCCTAAATCTTGTGACCTCCGTAATGATATAGGCTCATTTAGAGGGAAACTCTTAATGTTCCACTCTACTGAACAACAAACATTAAGTTTTGGAGTGATTTAAATTCATGATGCTCACTCCATGATCTTCCTGCAAGCTTTGCCTTTGCTTGTGACCTTCAGATTCCCATGACCTTCTCTCTCAAAAAATGCTCCTTCTCAGCAGACCTCGGTCCTCTTCTTTCCTGTCATTATCCCAAATGCTCAGTTCTTCCCAGCTTATTACCGCATGGTTACTCTGTCTTTTGATGATCCATCTGCTGGAATGCTTCCTCATCTTTGGACAGCTGAAGGTCATCATGAGCAGCCTAGGTCACTACTTTCCTTCTTCCAATCAAGACAGCAACAGGGACCCTCTAGCTCCCCTTTTCTATTCAAAGAACCTGGGGAGAAGGTTGGGATGGTCAGGAGGATCACACAAAAACCGTATCTGCAGTCCCCTTTTCCGCATCTTTTCACGTGTAGGCAGTGGAAATTTTCAAATATACAGGTGTGCATACCTGTGAGTTATTTCAGTACCATATCAACATAAAAACTCAAGGAAAAAATCTGAGAGGCTATCTTGTCCCAGGATCAAATACAGAATTATTCCTTACAGTAATCCAATCAATCTGGAATAGGACTATTTAAAGCTTTCTGTCATTCTGCTTCCACTATGCATAATCTCTGTTTTTTCCAAAAATGGACCCCATGGTAAGGAAACATTTTCTGCTATTTGGTTTTGTGGTGTCATTTAGTCATTTTAATCCTCAGTTATCTGTATTCCTTAAACGCACTGATCCAATTCCTCCCTCTGTTTGGTAGCACCCTTCAGTTACTTGAATGGAAGACACTTCATATCTTTGATGGCAGATGGAAATCAAATCTCAACCCCGTTATCATTTAGGCAAGTGCATAGTTCAGCTCTTTAATAATGCTTTGTATGCTGCTCCCTCCGGTACTCTGATCTTTTTAAATGTCTCGCTCAGTTCTCTCCCATAGTGCACTTTTCTTGAGATCTCTGATCTTGCAAGCAGTCTCTGGAAAAGCAGTGTCATCACCTCCCTGTAGAAAAGGTCACTTACGTCCTAGTTACTCAGTAAAACCTGCTCTTGTCTTGTACTTGATCTCTGGGGGCCATATTGCTTTGTAAACTGCTGCCATGTCTGGTTTGTTATCCATTGAAAATGCAATGTTCTTGACATTTAATGGCTATGTTTGGAAGATTTTGCGTGGTGATATCCTGGAGATAGCTGGTATTACTCCAGTTTGCCTCTGAATATATTTCTTCCCATCTAAAATCACAGTAAAGTAATTTGCATTCTCCATTCTTCTTGGCATTAGAAATTAATATCTTGCAAGTAATTACAAGATATGTAAACATGCTTCTCCATCCCTTTTTCAGGTCATTATTGAAGATGCTAGGAAAGACAGCTTAAATAAAATATTTTTTGGTCTGAGAAATAACAGTTCTCATTACTCATCACTGTGGGAGCAACATACAAGGTAAACTTATTCAACAGAAACACCGCAATCCTCTTAACCCCAAAACAGACTAAACAATCACAGTGTACTGACTCATGGACAGAGGATTTACCATAACATTGCTATTACTCTGTTTTAAATATCCAGATGTATACATTTAGCTCTCCAGCCTTCAAATCAATTTCAGATTTACTACAAGAAGTTTCTGGCTTCCCAGTGGTCCTCATCCTCTAAATTCTGGACATAATACTAGGAAATCATAGAGATCTGGCAGGAAAATGTTATCCTCAGATTTTTTTTCATATATATGCTTTTATCTCCGTCTGGCTCAGGTTGACTTTTGTGTCGAAGAATGTGGCTATGGAAAATTTCAAGCCTAACAGAAATGACATTTTTATGTTGTGAGTGTATATATGGGGTTCTGGAGGTGTTTTGGGGTTTGATTTAGGTTTTCTCTTTGCTATGGAGCTGCGTTCCACAAACATATCTTGTCCTTACCTTCTGTAGGTTTGAAAGTAGTCTTATGCGGAATAGAGGTGGTTAGAAAGAAAGGGTGATTTTTGGTGAAGGCATTCCATCGTATTTGAGTGTGCACACTTAACTTGGGCAAGGAGCTGTTACTGTTACTGGTTACTGTTTAATGGGCCGTGAAAATACAGGGAGAAGGTGCAGGTGAAAGTACAGAGTGAGCTGGGTCATGTGGAGGGAGGGCTTCTCTTCTTCCCAGACCTCCGGGCTACGTGAGTCTCGGTGGCTGCTTTCGATGAAATGTAGAAATCAGGTGGACAGGGTTGCTAATAATAACAATGTTCATTACATACCCAAATGTATTTCCCCCTTTTAGCAAGGCATGGTTATAGCACTTCGCTGAGCGTCCTGTGCACCTGCAACTCGCCAAATGCAGAACGGTACTTTCTTACCTAAAAAGTGAGATTCTAGGAAAATGGGAGAAATCGGATGAGACTGACTGGGGAAAATGAGAGAAATGGAAGGAGCAGGTGTTTAAAGACAAGTAAGAAGTCATGTAAAAAGCATGTGAGTAGGGTTTCAGCTGACTCCCCTCAGGCGATTCTCTGCTATAGGCATTCTGTGGAAATACCACAGCATACGCTTCTCTGGACAAGATTTAATGATTTAAAGATTTAATTTGAATTAATTATTAAAAATGTAATTGAAATGATTTAATTTGAATTAAGGATTAAAGATTTAATTTGAAGATTTAAAGATTTAATTAAAGATTTAAAACACTGGTGTTTTCTAGAAATGTCTTTGCTTGGAAACTTTAGGAAAAAATATGAAATTTATCCATTCTTCAGCTGATTCTGGGTGTTTCTTGGTGGCAGGACTAGACTGTGAAGCAGGAAGATGTAGTCAGGGGCTGTTTTGCTGCTCTGTATATAGATTTCTATGCACCTCATCATCAGAGAAGTTCCGTTTTCAGGCTGTTCCGTGAGTTTTGCTTTACAGTCGGTGACGCTCTAGCGTTGACAGATGTACTTTACAATAGACGTTTGGGCGTATTTCTTTATTATTATTATTATCATTATTTTTCCCTGCCGATAACCACCCGGCGTCGAGCTGCCTTCACGCAGGGCTTCCCCGGTCCCCCCTCACACAACTTCTCGGCAGCTCCCCGCCTCACCCCGCCCCCCGCCCCGCCCGCCCGGCCTCTGCCCGCGCTTATAGCGGCGGGGCCGCGCCACCGCCGCCTCCCCGGGAGCCGCCAGCTATGGGCGCCGCACCGCGCTGCCCGCCCTGTGCACTGCTGGCCCTGGCCGCTGCCATGGCGCTCCCCGGCCCGCTCCTTCCCGCCCCGGCGCTGCAGCCCCAGCCCGAGCCGCTGCTGCTGCCTCACGGCCCGGGGCACGGCGACGCGGCGCTGGAGCACGGCGACGATTCGCGCTCGGCGGCGCTGGAGCTGAGCAGGGCGCTGCGCTTCTACGGGGCGGCCGTGCGCTCCCTACACGTGAGTGCGGGCTTTTGGGAGAGCCCTGCGGCGGGCTTTAGATTTTTAGGTTGAAACCCAGCCCGCTGGGCAGAGGGATTAAGGCGCTGTAGCGCCGTGAGGCTGAGGGTTGGCTGCTGGGGCGGTTTTTCGTGGAGATGCTTGGAAAGCTTCGCACCTTGTAATGCCTTCCAGGCTGCGGCTGTAGGTGTGCGAAGTGTGTAGTTCCCCCGCACTGGGGAACGCCGAATCGCGGCACCGCCGAAGCCGTGCTCCTTCTCGTCGTCCGCACTGTCCCTACCTGGATAAGTCCCGAAATCACATCAGAAACCCAAAATACCAAGGGATGCCTACGTGAGAAAGTGGGCGTTGTGAAGAGGCAGGGATAGAGAATTCACTGGTAGGAAGAGGAGCCCAGCCGTCAGTTTGAGCCTTTCGGGCATTGTCTTGTCTTCTGGTGCTTGGTCACTGATTAGCCAGCCCAAGTCAGAACTGCCCTTTTAGAGGCACAGACATAGACTTGCCAGATAGCGGGCTGTGTATCCAGTCGCTGAGGGGCGAGATAGCGAGGAACGTGCCTGATAAGGGACAGAAGGGGCCAGTAGGTTGGGTAGCACCACGAGGTTTCTCTAGCTTAATGCTCTCATTACTGGCCCATGCCATAGAACCACAGTGATTCAAGGCTAGTTCTGGTCAGGGACAATGTAGAGGCACTTCCAGAATCAATCCTAGGGCTCCTTCAGCCCGGTTAGTGAGGAAAGGCAATTCTCGGATTGGCCAAGTCTGGTAATGAATGGTATTTTATATCAGTCTACCTAATACCAAGAGGCTTTTGTGTTGCATTTAATCTGTCACAAGTATTGTGAAACAGAAGCATGGCACAAAGTGTATGGGGGTCGGGAAAGAAGTATACGCGTTAAAGGAATGTACTGAGCAGTCTGAAATGCACCTTCACACGGTACCCAATTTTGCATATTGGCAGTGAGTACTTACAAGCTTTATGATGTTATTTGGTAAGCAGAATTTACTCAGATATTTCTAGTGGATAGTAAATATTACCAAGTTTATAAATGTATGTGATAAGCTTATCCTAATTTTTGAGCACATGATTTTTGCAAGTTTCATCATCAATCAGTTGAAAATTCATGTGGGTTTTTCTCTATTTTTCCAGTCATTGGGAAGCTGAGTTGTTTGAATCAGGTCTACATACAAATGAGAAGGCAAGGACTTGTGAGGAATGAGTCTTTATTATCAACTTGTCATAAAATCCCTAGCAACAAAACTTTTTCTTTTCATAGCCAGGAGAGAGAACTTCTATTCAATACAAGTTGAAACATTAGATTTTCACATAATAATCTTCAGAAGACATATTCAAGGAGAATAAAGTGTTTTCCTGTGCCAGGTTTATAACAATGGATCCTGTCAGTAGCCCATACTGATCTATTTGTTTTAGTGACACACTTCTATGAAGACTTTTTCAGTTTACACTAGAGCTCACTGATGTGGAAAAGCTAGAGGAGTGGAGATATCTTCCGTTGGGGGAAGAATCAGAGTCTGTTAACTCAAGATTGGCGCAATGTAACTGGTAATTTTATTGACTTACTAAATTAATAATCTTTCATCTTTATATTAGAAAGCTGTGATGTTGTAGGTCAACAGGCACTTTGTTATACAAATAAATTTGATTGTTAAACTCTTTTTTTCTTCAGAAATATTCATGTCCTTAAAATGCCTAACAACTGGCCAGGGAAAAAAATACTTCATTTGCCTGAAACTTTAGTTTGTATTAGACTTTTTTTCTGTCAGTAGAAGTACTTAGTTACTTTTTAGCTCCTTCTCCTCACTTAGTTTTTCAAGATAGGACCATAACAGTGTGTGTGTGATTTGTTCTGTGACAGACTATGAATGTATGTTAACTATGTGTGTAATCCAGAAGTTGGACATGCTAAAAATACATCTGTGTTAGTTCCTGTCAATTTAAATAGAATTATACCCTAAAAGGAAAGATGTACAGTACAGCTGGTCTTTAGACAACGCCCACCTGATGCTTTTCTTCTTTTCCTTTCCCATTTGACAGGAACGATGCTTTAATGAAACCCAGTGCTTACTTTGAGTTACTTCTGTGTATTTTGGGATTTATACTTTAAGCTGTCAGTGTGAGATTAAAAGGAACAGGGTAAAGTTAAATCATGATACTTGCTATCTGTGTAGATATAACTGTATCGTTAAATCTGAAAACGAAAAGCATTTTTAGTAACGATGGATGTTCTTTCTCTACACTAAAATCTCTTCACAAAATGCTCAGTTGGTGTATTTATTTTCACTTAATAGCTTGCAAATGTTTTCTTGGTGATAGCATACTAGCAACCAAACAGTTCCTGAACATTTATAACTGAACCGTCTCATTTATAAACTATAAACATAGAATGAAAATGGCTGGCATTTCTGCATCCCCTTAATTAATTTACTTGTTGCATTTAAGTCTTAGGAAGATATAAAATGAGTAGTCAGATGCATATCCCCCAATGGATGAAAAGGGAAAGATGAAATGTTAGGTCATTTCTTCTAGCCACTACCTTGTTCTGTAATATTACCTAGTTCTGATCGTATTTTCTCACGTTGGTATTTTGATCTCTGCCATACGTGGGGGACCAGACAGGCTTAAAGTCTACACGCACCAAATCTGACGAAGAGCGTGGAATTTGTCTGAAATATTTTGAATACAAGTCATCTCTCACAAGATGATTTAGAGTGGGAGTAGGAACGCTTGTGTGCAAAAGCCATAAGCAAGACAGAAGAGAAATACTTTGACTCGACTCTAAATTCGTACTTTAAAGATGGAGCGCGTCTCCTTGCAAAAATGTCTTAGCAAGCAGATTAGGCTAGGGGTCTTCATTCTGGAGGAGAAATTAAACTAGGGGAGAGATTGGGTAGGATTTGATCATATGTCCCAGTACAAAAACTAGGGACCATAAAATGAAGTGGGGAGCCAGACTGAAAACAAACAAAAACAGGAGAGACCTCAGGGTATGAGTCAGGGATTGCTTTTTAAAGGATTTTGTGTATGGATAAAGTTTAGAGATGTCGAAAGGAAGACTTAACAAATACTTGAAGGAGATCCACTGAGGATGGGTAAACAGTCTAACCACAGGGAATCCCTTGAGCTGCACGTGGACGGAGGCTGGCTGGAGAAGAGCGTGCTTTGTGTTCTGCTGAACCCAAAGGTATTGTAATGCAGGTACAGCGGGGGGCACAGCCTGCTGGGCTAGATGGCCCTGAGGTCTGGGTCACTGTGGCCATCTGGACACTCTTCCAAGCCTTCATAAAGATTGTGTAGTGCTGTGTATGTCTTGACCATGCGAGGAGACCCAGTGGTGGCTTGTTCTTCTTGGACACATAGGAATCCCTGCAAGCGAGATAAAGGTTTGAGAGGCAGCTAGTGTAGTTTCATGGCTCGTGGTGCCAGTTTTGGGACCTCTGCCCCTTTGTGAGCCATTGGCATGCGTGGCAGCAGCTGTGGGCTTGGACGTGCCTGGCTGCCTGCAGGCAGTCTGGCGTGCCCTCTTGCTGGGGAGTCGAGCACTTGGAAATTTATGGCTGATTCACACAGTGCCATACATGTCTGGAAGCATGGCCAGAGGCAGAGGTGGTTGCCTGCAAGTCATCACCTCACTGACCAGCTACCTCTCACTGAGCTAGTAGATATGCACCGAGGTAAGAGTCTAGCTCACTGCTTAACAAAAACGTAACAGTTGGCTTCATCTTTACCATCCCTGGTAATGCTGTTGTAAAACTGCTCTGCAAGAGTGACAGCTAAAAAGGAGACGAGCTTTTGGTCATCAGCGAGGGTCTGCGCACAATGCATGACAGGCTCGCAGTGGGGTTGCACTGGGTCTTGGTCTGAGAAAGACTTGGGAACTTGTGAAATGTGGTGGATGTGGATGTCTGTTAGAAGAGGCAATAAGGATCTGAAATGAAAAAAAGGGATTTTAGCCATTTACTAGGGGAAAAAGGTCGATCAATCTGTAAAGTACACCTGTTTTTTAAAAAGGAAGCTTGCAAAATTTCATTGCTTTACAAATACAAGACTGACTTCTGACTCAATTTCTTTTAGAAATGCAATGAAAATATTGTGATCTAGAGCACATAAGTGTGGGAGACAGGCATGTGAACAGTATTCATCTTACAATTTCTACTTTTTATTAGGTTGCCACTAATGGGATTATCGCAGTGAATGAACCCTCAAATGAGGAAAAATATCTAGGTCAATTCCCTGTCAGTTTTGGGGCTATTGCTCCCTTTATGGCTGATCTGGATACAACAGATGGACTTGGAAATGTGTATTACAGAGAAGATTCATCCTCAGAGGTCTTGAAACTTGCATCAGACTACATCAAAAGGGGGTTTCCTGAGACCACTTTTGAACCCAGCAGTGTTGTTATTGTTACCTGGAAGCTTGTGGCTCCTTACCAGGGACCTGGAGAAGATCCTACTTTGGAAGAAAAGGTGAATGTTAATCAGAGCTTTGAGACAAGTTGGACACACGTTCAGTTGATGTGTGACACCGTAACCTGTTGTTTTGAAGGCTTGAATTCCTTGCGTTCTTGTGTTGAAAAGGCTGTAGCAAAGTAGGAGCTTCCGCAATTTTTACCAGATTTTTTAATTTTAGTGTTTTATTCATTCAGAGAAAAATGCTTGAACCTTAGTAGCTGATTTCTTTGTATTCCCTGACATTCCCATACCAAATGTTAAGTGTGATGCGATAATAACTGAAATAGTTGTACATGTCCTGCCCTCCAGCTGTGCAATGCAATCCATTTGGCTTGAATTGTTCAACAAACTACTAAGTCAATTTGATATCAGACTATCTAAAATCTGATAAGGACTAATAAGAACTTCAGACTGTGAATCCAGTTCAGAGAGTTGACCTTCCATTAACAAAAAGCCCATACTTTGTAGCAAGTATTGAATGAAGAAGCAGCTAGAGGTTACTTTTTGTATTATTTGCAATCCATTTCCCTTTTCTTTTTGCTTTTTAAGTCCTGTTAGGTACTATCTTGTGAAGATTTCTGATGTTTGTAACTTCATGCACTGTAATTATCCTAATTGATGAGCCTGCTAGGCAATGTATGAAGCTGAGCACATTACCACAATTTAGCAGGTCTTCTTTTGTCAAAGGTTAATTTCTTACACCTAGCTTGACGCAACCATTGTTTTCACAGTAATGATTCCACACTGTTATATCAATGAACAGCTGATGTCTGAGGTATTGTAATGATGGTTCCTACAGTGTGTAGGAGTGTTCCCACAGCAACAGACATTTGCAGCAACATGCAAATTGAACTCTTCTTTAAATATTCTGTTTACAAATATACTCATGCCACTTTTCTACATCTTTTTATTTAGTCTAGCCCATTGCCTTTTATTTTAAGGAGACGGCTACTTCCTTAACGATTTAACTTTCCTCTTTCTGTTTAATATTTATGCATGCCAAATGTAAAACTGCCTGAGCAAAACATAAGTTTGCATAATACTGATTTTTTTTTCTAGTAATACATGATGCATTCATTATGTGTTATGGAAATTCAGATTTTGACTGTGTTTAAAAAGAAAAAAGTCATTCTATTGTCTGTTTTATTTTTTTCCCCATAGAGAAACACATTCCAGGCTGTTTTAGCCTCATCCGATTCCAGTTCCTATGCTATTTTCCTTTACCCAGAAGACAGTTTACAGTTCTATAGTACATACTCCAAGAATGATGATGGGAAGATTCCTGCTATGGTTGGCTTTAGTCAAGCCTCCACAAACTACTACTTCTGGGAAAAGCCGGGATCCTACAATATCATCGCTAATGATGAAGACAGCATTAGAAACTTGCACAAGTATGCTTTTTTAAACTTCTTAAGAAAACCTGCAGGATTGCCACGTTTTTCTTAATTGTAGCATGAGTCAATGAGAAATAAGTTGCGTTTAAAAAATCGCTAAGTCTGCCACGGATAAATATTCATTCTCTTGAAGAATATAAGGACGTTGATGTAATTTTCAAAATTTCATAGAGTTCTGTTGTCCCTACTAGGAGCTGCTGTTTACTTAGCTCTTCTGAAGATAGGGCCACTTAAGACTAACTCTTTATACTCTTTCATGGGCAGTCTTTTTGAGGGGATTAAAAAAAGTGAACAAGAAGGAAAGGGAGTAGGTTAGAAAGTTCTAACAAGTGTTAGCGAGACCTTTGTGACTCACATATGTCCTTCTGTTTCCACCTCTTTGGAGTCAAGAAGAGAGCTCTGAATGTGGTGAAAAAATGCTATCCAAATTGTCAGTGGAATTTTATAGCTGAATAAACTGTACTTGTGTAGTACTATGTTGATTACGTAATCGAACAGTTTGTCTTGATATTTCTTAGTGAAGTATTACATTTTGTGTAGCATAAAAATACCACAACTTGCACTTAACCATTCTGATTTGGCATACACTTCTCTTTGATAGAAGCAGCAATGCTGGGAAGAAAGGAGTCTGGGTGTTTGAGATTGGTAGCTCGTCTGACAGTATTGTGCCTGCCAAGATCAGCAATGTTCTGGAGAGCCTAGAGTCCAGTGAGCAAGACCAGGAGATGACCTCAAAACCATTTATGTCAGACTATGGCTCCACTGAAATAAGACAACAGTATGTCACCAGCAGTATGGACAGTATAGAAGAGGATCAGCATGTGACATATAGCGTTCCTCAGTTAGCTGCGGAAGACTTGGTAACTTCATACCAAGATATAACAGGAACACCTTCAACTGAGTCTTTTTACAGTCATCAAGATTTCCCAACAGCAAAAGCTCCACCTCGCCAGTTCCCGGCCCAGCAGTTCCCACCGCAGGAACCCCAGGTCATAGATGTGGAAGAATTTGATGAAACTGGTATCGGTAAGGTCTTTTGTACAGCTTGGTTCCTGCTAAGTTGGATAGGCTGTAGAAGGATTCAGAAGATCTGGGCACTTTTTAAGAAGTTTGCATTGCTCGTTGAGGCAGTTAACCCTTGATGTCACCTCAGAATCCCATCCTGCCAGTCTAGTGAACTAATCCTGTGGTCAGGCTTACAGGAGAGCAAGTTTACAGTGTCTGGGGAACTGGAATCTCTCCTAAGGAAAGCTTCCCATAAGGCTAGTGGTATTCCTAAAGTTGACCCATAATTTATGGAACTGATTTCTCCATGTCTTTTGTCCAGGACTGTTGTTAAAGGTATGAGCTGAATTTATTAGCTTCATTAAGCAGCTGTTCCTGATAAAGATGGGTTCTATTGAAACCTGGTTGTTTTTTTTTTTTCCTTTCCTGGATGTGTTACTTGAATACAGGTGATTTAATAAAGGTTGGGAATAATGACTGCTGTAAAGATCATTGGCTAAAAATATTGGCTCAAGTTTTACAAGGCTAGTATTTGCAATTCTAACTTCTGAGGAGTTGTTTATAGAAAATTCAAACAGTGCGACTGACTACCCAGATGTTGTTTCAAGAAGCAGATGTGAGCATTTCTCTGTGAAATAATAGGTTCAACCAACTAGGATTAGTGTGTGTGTGTGGTGCATGCTCCTAGGGTATTGTACTGATATTTTGTTCTGAGGTTGGAAAGGTTCACTTTTCCTTTGGTTTGGAAGCAACGGCAGGTAAAATATTGTGTGTTTAGTTTCACCAAGACAGCTTAACTGCGTGGATCCAGTGAATTCAGTAGAACTAAACATGTGAAACCCTGATGTTTTCTGGAAAACAGTGGACTGTTACTTACATATTCCAACGTTAGCAAAAAAATGAATTATAATTGATTGTTTTCCTTGAAGACAAAATGTGAAGAAAACCCCTGATTAAATGAGTGTAGTGATGCTCTGAAACTGAACCAGGGGCATGTGAATACTATAGTAATTACAAAAAGAATAAGTCTCTGGTCTTATTTTCTGCAGTGTTTCGCTACCACACAGATGTCCAACAGACCTGTGCTAACAATCGCCACCAGTGCTCTGTTCATGCTATTTGCAAAGATTACCCCAATGGATTTTGTTGCAGTTGTATTGCTGGTTACAAAGGAAACGGCAGACAATGTGTAGCAGAAGGTAACTTTTTTTGAAAATTGGGTGCGTATGAAGCAATTGCACATGGCATGCTTGAATGAGGTGACCTGTTTTGAAAAGTTTAAAAAAAGACGTGGTTAAATGTTTCCTGAAAAGCTTACCACTAGAGATGTTTTAAAAGGTATTTTAAGTGAGCTATGCTTTCTAAGATGGTGTTTTTGTTTGTTTCTAAATGGAGCAAATAATTTTAGGTAGTTAAGTATATGAATTATGCATTTTTAAGATGACTTTCCAGCAATTTCTTATGTAACTGACACAATTTAATAGATAGCACAGCATCCAGTGTTATTGCTAGAAGTAGCTGTCAAGTTCCAGCGTTTCATAACCTGATTTGCTCCCCACTCCAGAAATGGACAGTCTAAAGGGGATGAACAAATTAACTCTGATCATCAAATTGAAGAGCATGGCTCCTCTTTGTCTGATTCTTAAGCTCCTTTACTAAGGGGCTAATCTGCCAGATTTTTGTTAGATACCCATTTAAACTTTGTTCCTGTGTAGGATCCATAAAGGAATTTCTTATGTACACACTTGTAATCCTCATAGTGACTTGACTCAGAGTATAGATGCATGTCAATAACTGAAATAGCTGACTGCCAACTTTGTGTTGTATAAGGCAAGAAAGTAAAACCTACTACTCAGCTTCCAGTTCATACAACTGAGTTTTCCAGAGGGAAGGAAAAAAAAAGCATCTGATGGTAATGCAACTTAAATTTGTGTGTATTTAGGATACTGTATACAGAATAAAAGTAGTAAACCAAAGTAACTACTTCTGTAAAACAGTCTCAAAACAAATTTTCTCTAAAGGTCAGTAGTCAGATTACTCTGAAAACCTATGGGTGTCAGCCTTCTAGGTGGCATGGAATGAGCAAATTTACTTTCACTGGAAATTGATATGAAGTGTGATATTCAGGTGAAAAAGTGAAGTGCCACTTACTATCAGAGAGAGTGCAACAGCAGAGTGTGTTTGTGGAGTTGTCCTTGGAGGAAAAATTGTTAATGAGGGTAAAGGGCATCTCTTTCAGCAATTTTGGTTGCTTAGTAATCTGTGTAATGACAATACACATGTAAGCAAACTGACATACTGCTTCTATGCAATTTCCTGTCATTCGAATTCAGTGAGCATTTGTTTGCCATTCATTTTGATACTAACATCTTTGAACATAGTGCATGCTCTGAACACATTCTTTGCAGAGTATTTGAGAACTGTCATTTTCTTCTGATGCCTTGCATTGATTTGCCAGGTTCCCCTCAGAGAGTCAATGGGAAAGTCAAAGGAAGAATCTTTGTAGGAAATAACCCTGTGCCAGTTACATTTGAGAACACTGATCTCCACTCCTACGTTGTGATGAACCAAGGACGTGCCTACACTGCTATCAGCACAATCCCAGAGACCTTGGGGTATTCTTTATTGCCTCTTGCCTCTATTGGAGGTATAATAGGATGGATGTTTGCTGTGGAACAGCAAGGATATAAAAATGGATTCAGCGTTACTGGTAAGTTTTAAATTAAAATATTTATTCCTCTGTCTTGAGTTAAGAAATGTGTAACTAGAAGGAATATAGGATGAAAATCTATTTATTCTGAGCTGAAAACTGATTGCTTTATGAACTTATTGTTTAGATATTGGGCTTTTTATTTTACAACTTGTTCACAAGCGTGTAAGTCTCTTGGAGAAGAATGGATTGGCCAGTTCCTGTACAAGAAAAAGATTATTAAAAAGTATCTCATTTTTGGTACTAAAGTGTAAAGAGCTGCAAAAAAAACCCACCTGTCCCTACATCTATGTGAAGTATAATATATTAATTGCTTGATTGTGCCATGAAGCAAAACACAATGGAAATCTGACCTAGTGAAGGTCTGAATTTCTTAATGGAAGCAAATGCTACATGAGAGGCAAATGATTTTGCTAACTTACTTGAAGGAAACCCCAGCTCACAATTACAGCTTTTCATAAGTGTCCGGGGCCTTATCTACTTGTTTGTGCACATGAATTCAAGCTGTAGGTCCAATCTGTTCTTGAAGAACATGTGTTTCTTTTTTAAATTTTATCCTTTACAGCCCTGCACTATGAACTTAACTTATTATTTGGGGATTCTTTTTTTTTTTATATTGTGTACTTTAAGTTTGTTCCAGAATTTACAACATACATTTCACTTGGTTTTGATTTAGAAACAGATGTGTGGGATTTTATTTTTGACTGTATTCCTAATGGATGTATTCTCTAAAATGTACAACTCATATACTACTTTAATTGATAGGATAAGACTGAATATTTTTAGTTTTGTCTGAACATGTTTGCTTGATTTTCATTCTCCTTTTTTTTTAAAAAAAAAAAAAACAACAAAAAAAAAACAAAACACAACCTGCTTCATCAGGATTACTTGCAGTTTAGCATGTTCTGTGTTTAAGAAGTGAGAGTTTCAGTTATAAATACACCTCTGGAAGTTATTTCTGTAGGGACCCAAAACATTAGTAATTGTGCCACATCAAAGCTTGCTTGCATAAAATAGATATTTTTATTATCTGGTACAAGTGGTTATGGTGAATAGAAGGATTCAGAAACCAGTGTGAAGTGGTTTAACTAATACTGTTTCTATAGGTGGCGAGTTTACACGGCAAACAGAAGTTACTTTTCTTGGCAACAATGAGAAGCTGGTTATAAAGCAGAAATTCAGTGGAATTGATGAGCATGGTCACCTTACTATCAGCACAGAAATGGAGGGCAGAATACCTGAGATCCCCTCTGGTGCATCAGTTCATATTGAACCATACACTGAACTCTATCACACTTCTAGTTCTGGTAAGTTTTCGTAAGAAGGAAATGATATATAAGTGCACATTTCTCATCGTGGAGAGTAAGACAACCTGAAAAACATGATTTTATTACCTTCTTAAAGGGTGTGCTTATGACATTTATTTACAGAAAGTTGCTTTTTGCCTCTTAGGAATGGGTCCCAAAAGAAGGTGGATTTTGAGTGGGACAATGCAAATATTTCTCATATTTTTATTGAAAAAAACTGAGTTTAACTTTCAACTGTTGTTTGCACTGATGTTCCATTTTTTGATTGGTCTTATTTTTATACTGCCAATGACAGTCGTACAAATTGCAAAGCTTTTTGTAGGGTCCACAGCTCTCCAGTAGGAGCCAAACTGCTATACATATTTGTAGACCTATTTGTAGTAATGTTGTCATTAAATGGGCTTTGTTCTTGTCTAATGAGACCATGCAAACCAGTGATTTACCAGTATGTGTGGGCTAAGCTGCACTTCAATGACCATGCCTTCTGTTAGTAACAAGCATTGGTCAGTATTATTTGAGATGAATTTAAACAACTGACCAGAAAGTTAGGATGCTCTTAATTCCCTTAGCAGTTTTCTCCATTGTCTCTTCAGTACTTCTCTTACTTCCTGATCTAAGACTCTGAGATTTGGTAAGAGATCCATTCATTTCACCATTTACAATGGGATAATCCTTTCTTTATTATGGATGTCTCAACCCAGCAAAAACAAAGCAAGGTTGTAATGTTCCTTCTGGCCAGACAACCCCGCCATCAAAAGAGCAGTAAAGGGGAAGCAGCATGTGGTACCTAAACCCAAGTGCATCTGGTTATTAGAGAGACAGGACTTTGCTCTGATGGTACTTGGCACACTTTGATTGCTAGAGATAGCTGAAAGTGGTGTAGTTGCATCATCACTGCGCTACGTCTGCTGGTGCCTGGCTTTGGTATCCAGTGCTGAGCCCCTCTTGCTGCTTTGCCTGGGAGGAGGCATCCTTCAGGCTGGGTTTGATTTACCAGCAACCAAATAGCTGTCCTTCTGCTGTCCTATGGCGTATCTGATGGACCATTATTTAAACAGCAGAAACCCAGCTTTTGCCAACTGTTATAAATGGATTGATATACTGCTGTCCATTTGAAGACTAGTGGAATTCAAAGGAGTTTTCTGTAGGTGGGAGGATCTGCAAGCCTAGATCTGCTTTGAAGAGTAATGGTCAGATTTTTTCACAATATGGAAAACTGCTGTGGAGTGTACAAGGGCTCTCAGACGTGTCATCTTCAGGACTCAAAATCCAAGACCAGTAGATGGCAATGACCTTAAAGTGGGTGTAGTTTGGTGCTGGTGATGAGGCTCTTCTCCTTCTCGGCTTACAGATCCATTGTGCAGTTTCATCTAAAGAAACTTCTGAGTTTCCTGAGTTAATTTTTCTTTTCATTACCTGGCGGCCCACAAAGTAAATTTCAATTTTTAATTACGTCAAGACAAATTGTGTCTTGTCCCTGAATGCTGCACTGAGAACAGAACAAACCTCATCAAGTACCTATTCCTTTGCATGAGAATGTGTTCAGATGCTAATTGGGCGCAGCATTTTTGATTTCTATTCTGATCCATGTTCTTGTTGCCATTTTGCAGTGATCACTTCCTCGTCCACCAGAGAGTACACAGTGACAGAGCCAGAAAGGGATGGGGTTGCTTCCACATACACAGGTGCCTATCAGTGGCGACAGACCATCTCCTTTGATGAATGCATTCATGATGAGTCGTTACATGCTACTTCTGCTACTCAGCAGCTCTCAGTGGACAGTGTATTTGTCCTGTATAACAGAGATGAGCAAATTCTGCGATACGCTATGAGTAATTCCATCGGCCCAATCAGTGGTATGTATGAATTAGAAATCTTTTTTTTTTTTCCCTCTATTGTGAGTAATTAAAAGCATGCTTTTATGTTCTTTTAGCCTGCATTAGCTGGGCATTAATGAATTAAATTAGTTGCATTAGTCGCCAGATCTGGGCTCATCAATTAAGAATAGAAATGGGACTGTTGAAAGTTTGTGTTTTACTTGGGGAATGATATTTAAGTAATTATCTGCTTTTGAAATTCAGTGGAGTGTGTGTCTAACTCCTTGAAATACTTGAAGTACAGAAAGGACTATGCTCACTTTTGTTTGTTCCAAAAATAAAGTTCTACAAATTTAAATGAACAAAATAAGCTGTTAATCACATGTTGGGTCTAGGCTAGTGGCTGGAAGAAGCATTTAAAAAAAAACACACAAAAAAAACCCTCAACAGTCCTTTGCATAAGTTACAAGGAATACAGGTGTTACTGTCATTTGAGATTTCATGTCCTGCATATCTCCGGCAAGTCTCCTTTCTAGTGCAAAACATGCTTTTTTTTTTTTTTTTTTTTTTGTGTAATGTATGCCGAAAGCAAACTCCTTCTGGGCCTTACCTGAGTCATATTATTTGGGTAGAGTTCTTATGTCTGAATGTGATCTTTCTTGTCAGATGGTTCTGCTGATATTAACCGAAATCCTTGCTACACGGGTACCCATAATTGTGACACCAATGCAATATGTCGTCCAGGAACTGGAAATCGTTTCTTCTGTGAATGTTCGATTGGCTTCCGTGGAGATGGAAACGTTTGTTATGGTATCAGAAGATTTTCATTTCAAAATGACAGCTAACGTAGAATTTGGTTTGCTTGGGATGTATAGACCCTTGGTTTGAGGGGTCAGAATGAACCGACCTAAGCGGCTGGTTTGGGGAACAAAAGGTTAGAGGGATGCTGAGGTAACTGAACAATCTGATTAATTAAATTTTTGTAATTAAGTGATTAATTAATTCACTGTCTTGGAGAGTCAAACCTGGGTATGTTTTGTTAGCTTAGAAAGCTTCTTACATAGTTGCTCTTTTCATAAAACTTGTGGGAACTTAGCTGTGAGAAATGTACCGTTCTGCAAATTCTGGTTAAAATGAGTCAACTAAGTTAAAAGTTCTCGAGGGCAATGAGGAATTGCATGTGTAACATGCATACAGAGCACAGGTACATGGAACCCACTGAAATCATCTTTTTTAAGGTATGCTTTGAAAATTCCTTCTGTCCAAGTCTTTAGGATCCAGGGTTGAAATGCTTGAAGATGCATTATCTTTGTCTTGCTCTTTAGTGAAGATTTTGTTTCCCAGCTGTGTACAGTGTTTCTTCTGCCTAAGATCTTCTCTTCGTAACATCTGACAGTTTTTCGAGATGCTTTGTAAGAGCTACTGAAAAAGTTGAAAGCTCCATGTCTTTATTTATCTTCTTGTCAATGAAATGTGTTGTTAGGTTGACAAAGCTAGATTGCTTTGCAGTACAAAGTTTCCTTCTTTTTCATATTTCAATCTATTTTGCATGCCCGAGGTCATAGTAGAAACTTCAGAGAGGCCTCCTGCTTACTTTAAGATTTTGATTTTTTCCAGACATGCTCTTAAGGTGAACTAAACTTCAGTTGGTGACTGTTAGGCTGCACAGTTTAATAAAATCTTAGGTCAATTTAGCTTCTGAACTTGTGATCTCTACCTCTTTTATGTGTATGTATATTAATATAAGTAAACAGTGAGCTTTTGGAGTTAATTAAATCTTTTGCCATATAAACTAGTTACGGTATATAAGATCAAAAATACGTATTTTAGATCAAATGTAAAGGTTATATTCCCAGTATTAGTTCAATCCATATTTTAACATAATAGTGCACATCAATTGTTTGCCATTTACTGTCTTTAGGAATAACCTGCAAGTTCTTTTTAATGCATTAGGTTTTAATATATGGATAACTACAGAAGGAGTCTTTCCTAAAGTTTTGCTCACCAAGTAGTCATCACTGCTGCTGGTCACCTTGTAGCCTGTGTTTTCTTTCACAGTGTTACCTCCTTCTCTGATTTCCTGGCCTTCCTCTTACTACTCCATTATAGAATCTCTTCAGGTTGTTTTTTTGTGCAGTTTAGCCGAGGCCACAGTTACCTGAAAATGATTTTCAGGTTACCAGTACCTTTTAAGAGGTGTGGCCTATCCAAGATGTGGATTAAATACTCAAGCCTGCTATTATTTAACAGTTGCACAGGTTTTTTTTGTTGTTTTTTTGTTTTGGTATCAGTATTAAATACATATGTGTAATAACGGGAATCCTTACAATATTCTAGATGTTGATGAATGTTCAGAGCAACCAGCTCTATGTGGCAGCAATGCAGTTTGCAATAACCAGCCAGGAACGTACCGATGTGAGTGTGTAGATGGATACCAGTTTGCAGCAGATGGACAGACTTGTGTTGGTGAGTTTCAAATTTCTTAAAAACACCGTGATTAAAACACTGGCTTTCAGGCTGTGATTTGTCTCACAGAAACAGAATGCACCTTCTAGGATATATGCTGGCTTCTAACATGAATTGAATTTAGGGGCTTGTTCTACAGCTAGTGACTACAATCCGTTAGGTAACTGAAGAAGGTGCCTGAAGTACTTTGTTTCCATCTCATAAAAATTCCCCAATTAAAATGTTTCCAAATGGAAAAATAATGGAATGCTTCTGTCTTTTTTGTACTGTGACTTAGTTGTAGATTTCACATAGAAGTAAAATTCCAATTTGTAAAAGAAGAAAAATTGAAACGAGCAGTTACTAATTTGTCTTTATTTCACAGTGTCTCACTCTCAACATGAGGTACTGCTTTTTCTGCACCATGGCTGTAAATTATTTTCTGTTGTCTTGCACCTTGGCTTTTGGGGATTTGAAGTTTTGTTTCTTTGTTTCAAAGCTAATTGACAATAAATTTTGTCTTTTTTTGGTCTCCATACCTGATATCAAGGGACAAACCATCGCATCTTTAAAAAAAAAACTACACATCATTGGTTGTGTTGATCCACAACTTCTCTAGGCAGCTTGTTCCAGCGCCTCATGACCCTCATAGTAAAGAATTTCTTCCTATTATCTAATCTAAATCTGTCCTTTTTTAGTTTAAAACCATTACCCCTTGTCCTATCACTACACCCCCTAACAAAGAGTTCCTCCCCAGTTTTCCTGCAGGTTCTCTTTAGGTACTGGAACGCCTCTGTAAGGTCTCTCCAGAGCCTTCTCTTCTCCAGGCTGAACAAGCCCAACTCCCTCAGCCTGTCTTCATTGCTTCAGCCGCTCCAGCCCTTTGATCTTCTTGGTCTCCTCTGGAGTTGTTCTAATGCTTCCACGTTCTTCTCGTGCTGGGGGCCCCAGAGCTGAATGCAGGGCTCCACATGGGGTCTCGAGAGAGCAGAGCAGAGGGGGAGAATCACTTCCCTCAACCTGCTGGCCATGCTACATTTGATGCAGCCCAGGATACGGTTGGCTTTCAGGGCTGCAAGCACACATGGGTGGCTCATGTTGAGCTTCTCATCAAGCAGCACCCCCAGGTCCTTCTCCTCAGGGCTGCTCTCAATCCATTCTCTGCCAAGGCTGCATTTGTGCTTGGGGTTGCGTTGGTCCAGATGCAGGACCTTGCGCTTGGCCTTGTTGAACTCCACGAGGTTCTTAACAGCACCACTCTCAAGCCTGTCCAGGTCCCTTCCCTCCAGCATGCTGACTGCTCCACACAGCTTGGTGTCATCAGCAAACTTGCTGAGGGTGACTTGCTGAGGGTGCACTCACTCCCGCTGACCATGTCATTGACAAAGAGACTAAACAGTGCCAGTCCCCAAACTGACCCCTGAGGAACAACACCGCTCATTACTGATCTTCACTTGGACATGGAGCTGTTGACCAGAACTCTGAGTGCAGCCATCCAGCCAGTCACAAGCCCCACTCCTCTGTCCAGTAGGAATTACCATTCATGTCCACTCAGTGTACACTGAGCCTATCCCTTTCTTGCAGAACAGTTGGAAAAAGGCAACTTTTTCCACAACACAGGAAAGGATGGGGTCAGATATGGAAGCACAGCTTTATATTCTTTCCATTATAACAGCCACTACCCTTTAGTCACCTTGACCTGAAAGAGGATGTTCTTCTCTCCAGCCGTGGCCTTGCTGGTTTCACTCTACCACTTTTCCATGAAATTGATGTGTCATGCTTGTAACAAGTGCCAAGTGGCTCCTTACCCAGCTTGAAGGACTTCAGCATGATCCCTTCCTTCAATCGAAAAGAAACTTTGCATCCATAAGATGCAGGGGGCAGAAGATCATCTGTAGTTTCCCAACAGAGTGAAAGTAAATGCCATGGTAATCTTGTTCCCCTGGCTATGGGTTTACAGCCTGTGAACAACCTGAACCTCAGAAAATGCAACAGCTACCCTCTTTGTGCTTGTGTGGCTTGCTCTGGGCTACCCACTCTGCCTCAGCTTTTCTGGAATTGCAGCTTTTTCATACCAGCTGTGTGACTCACCAAACAGCTTAAGGAGAGTTTTAAGTGAATCCTGTCTTCCTATTAGCCCACTGAGGACTGCGGGACTCCCTAGAAATTCCAGCTCTAAAACTTAAGCATTTAAAATGCTTAATTCTAAATAGATTACTTCATCAAGCAGAACAGATAGAAATTATTCTAACAGTGGTGTCATCTCCTCCAGAGAAATAAAGAAAATGCCTGTTTTCAGATCTGGCTTTGATGGTATATTTTAGTGTTTTTCCCCTGCCGGTACTGTGGCAGTTTCCATCTGTGTACTGCGATGAAAGGAGCATTGTGGAGTCTGGTATTGGTCCCCTGTAAGTTCCTAGGAAGAACTGCATAAAGAAAGCCTCAGTGGACTCTGTTACAGCAGCTGGAAGTCTGTTTCTAGATGTGCACGCTGCGAACTTGTGTACTTCATATATATAAATGTATACAACATTTTTGTAGTATTTTGCCTCTTTCTTTTTTAAATACCCAGGTTTCTTTTCTTCTTCTTCGACATAAGAGAGAGCTGCTGAAACTCTGCCTTACCTGGAATATATTTGTATAAAAAGCAGTGTAGTGCCTTCAGAGTCATGGCTGCTGACGTTGAGAAAGCTGTGGAAAGCTGCAGGACTGGTCCCAGCTGCCACAGTTGGTCAAAATCTCTCCAATAGTTGACAAATGTGTTTATCCCTTATTAAATGAGTCACGGCTCCTATCCGTAGCCAAGTGATGACAGCCCTGGGTCAGTGCTAGGTTAGTGTAGCAGGATATCTAATAATTCCCAGCGCAGTGAACTGGCTACTCAGCTAACATGTGAGGTGCCTTTGTGAGATGGCTTACATTTCTTCAGTGAGGACTCCAGTTTATAAACAAAACTGGCATGGATATTAGGATCTATGGCTGTGGTAGCCTTTCTCCCCTGCTCTAAATCAACAAGTATTATGAGGTGCTAGAAGACAGTAAGTCGCTTATGAAACGCTAATAAGGTTTAACATCAGCGAAAGGGAAGGTCTTGGGGGGAAAACAACAACAGCCCCCAAAGCAAAACATAGTTTCCTTGTTTCCTTTCTCTTCTCTGTGCTTTCACAGCTGTTCTCTCTCTACAAATGTATTACAAGCTTCAGCTTTGTAGAGGAAAATTCAAACTTTCACTCTCTTGTACATCTAACCTGCAGCTGTTGAATATGCCGTAAACCACTGTCAGACAGGCACACATGGTTGTGACATTCCTCAGCGTGCTCAGTGTGTGTACACTGGTGGCTCTGCCTACATCTGCACGTGCCTCCCTGGCTTCTCTGGAGACGGGCGTGCCTGTGAGGGTGGGTAGTACCATTTGTTGTGTTTTCTTACGCTTTATTGCACAACTTGGCTGGTCACTGCAATCTCCTATAGTTGCTTCCGATTTAAAATAGGAAAGTTTGTAGTTTGAGTCCTGCAGGCAAGCACTGAAAGCTTTTGTTCTTTTTTCCCTGCACTTTTGAATTCACTCTTCAATATTTGTGCTACAGAAAGTCTGAGGTGAGGTAGCCACAATTTTTGCGGCAGCTGCAGTTAGGAGATGAGATCCTCATCTGCTGGAATTGTTTGAACTGTATTGGTTTATGTTACTAAGAGGGAGTCACATAGTGCTCAGAATTCAGAATCTGCAAAAATGTTATGTTGTGTTTCATGTCAATTGGAGGGTAGTGGGAGAGCAGCCTTACCTAAAAACATCTTGTAAACCTTGCTAGCCAAATCCTACCTCTCTTGCTTTGTTTTTAAGTCTTTTCCTTGAGAAACATGGAGAAAGAAACATATTAAATACCGTGTGAATTAACAGTGCCAGTTACCCATCAGAGTAGCGTGGTAGAGGGATTTCCTGGAAGGCAGAATCAAAAATACATGCATGCTTTTTTCCTCTTTGCATTTCTGTGTTCTTCCAAAGGTCTGTAATTCTAGTCCTATGTCCTAAAATAGAAGCCTGAAACTAATAAGCCAGATTTGCACTTTAATTCCTCACTCTGACTTGTAAGCTATCTTTCATCATGAGGTATGTTTATCTAAGACTGGTCTTTTATTTTACAGATACAGACGAATGTCAACAGGGCCGCTGTCATCCTGATGCTTTCTGCTACAACACTCCTGGGTCCTTCAGCTGCCAGTGTAAGGCAGGTTATCGTGGGGATGGTTTCCAGTGTGTATTAGGAGGTAAAATTTTACAGTTCTTGAAAGTTGGACCGGGAATATAATTGGAAAACTGGAGGTTGTATGATAGTTTGACTTCTCTATAGAACAAATTGTCTCACCGGGGACTTTGTTCTTTCTCAAGTCCCTCAGGTTCTGAATTGCATCAGGTTTGTGCCAAAGTCTGTATCTTGACTATTATCACTTTTCCTGCTCAGTATCCTGTTTTAGGTTTTGTTTGTCTAGCCCAAGCAGTTCTCAGCCCAAAGATGATGCTATCTTTAGAAGTTGCCTTATGTGATGGTTTGACAACAGATTGATTTTGTTTTGCATATGCAGTAGTCATGTATCGTAAAACATGGAACTGTTGGTAATGTAAACTAAATGCAGCATTACAGGAGAAAAGTGAAGGATGAGATGAATGTATCTGCAATTCACTGAGATCTAGATACCTACATTCCAAGTATAGCCAGTGAGAATCCAGAAAGACTAACTCCAGTTTCTAGCTCTCTTAGATGTTTCTGTACTTACCCAGTTTGTTCTCTATTTAGCAGAAAGTTCTTTATCCTTCCACACTTCTGTTCTTGCATTGTGGTTTGGGTCTCGAAGTATATAACTCCTGATCTTGTAGGCATGCTAAAATATATATATTTAGTAAGGAACCATAAGGCACAAAGTAGCATTGTTAGAGTTACTTTAATTCAAAAGCATGACAAACCTAGGTAATAGCACTTGTGTTTTGCACAACCTTGAATGCTTTCATCCAGGAAATACGTAAAACCTACCATCTGAGTACATTTGAACTCACTTCCCCTGCTTCTGAGATTCTTGCTGTTGGGCTACAGACCACCCTGCACCTCTCCATAGACTAAAAGTCAAAATGTGCAGCCAAGAGTAAAAAGGGCACATAGCCAAAGGGAAAAGAAACAAAAAGCAGTATGACTGAGGAAGGAGAAGCTGTCTTTATAAACCAGCTTCTGCACTGTGTCTTAATGTCCAAAGTATTTGATGATTCAAAGTTGTTTTTTTTTTAAATGATTGATGTGCTCCCTTAAAAGTGCTTGTCTGCATGACACAATATCACTGTCTGATGTGTTGCTGAAACTTAATTTTTTCCTTTTGCTACTGTCTTCCCTAATTTGAAGTTCTGACGTTTTTGCATGGTACGATGCTAATACCTCAAAACAAAAAGGCAAAGGGTAACTTATATAGGAGAGGCATAAAAAATCACAAGGTGATTTCTGGTTTTAGATCATATTTGCATGGCTTCATCGTGCACTCAACAGCACGTACTATGTCAAACCAATGTCTGTAGACTTCCCTATCATAGGTAAATTGTAGGAGCTTTTGCAGTGTTCAGTTCTGAAGCTCAAGCTTTTGCAACTGTATGTGAGTCTTCCAGTATTATTTTCAACGTACTTTTCATGCATGAATGTCCATGCATATTTTTCTTTTAGTGCCAGGTGAATGTAGAACTACTCAGTGTTTCTGACCTGTGTTAAAATATTTAGCAACGAACCTGCTGATAAAAGCAGGATTTTTACTCCTAGAGAAGAAACTTGATGTGAGTAGCTCGAAGCAAAATCAAACCTTAGAGCTTCCAGTTTTCCAAGAACAACTGCAGAGGCAGAAATACTGCGTTCATGTCTGGCACATTCCCCTTTGTAGCTCAGGCCGGTGATTTTGGGTGGTGAGGCCCTGGAACAAGCTGCCCAGGGAAGCTGTGGATGCGCCATCCCTGGAAGTGCTCAAGGCCAGGCTGGATGGGGCTTTGGGCAACCTGATCTGGTGGGAGGTGTCCCTGTCCCTGGCAGGGTGGATGGAATTAGATGGTCTTTAATGTCCGTTCCAACCCAAACCATTCTGTGATTCTATGATTCGTTAGGCTGTTACTTGAATTTAACCAATTAGCTCTATTACCGAGGCATATTTAATTTCTTCTGAGTGTATATGATAGCATACTTGAGTTGTTGTTTTTTTTGTTTGTTTTGGGAAAAACACCTTTTCACAGTGTGTCTACTAAACTGCTAAGTACAGACTAGTATTTTGTAGTAACTTAATATTGTTATTACTACTTATCCTGGATGCTTCGTGATTTTTCCACACTCAACACAAATGTAGCTTGAATGGGGATGTCTCAAAGTCAGGGCTTTAATGGTAACAAAAAAGTGTTTTGGAGAGTTTAGTTGTGTCTACTGTTCTAGTGGGTGGGGATCGGCCAGGTTTTGTTAATTGGTTAATATGGTTTTTGTTCGTTTTTGTTTTTTTTATGTGGTTTTGTACTACCAGTAGAAGACGTGCTTTAGAAACACTTGCATCAATTGGTTCTGCTCACGAAATTCTTTAACCAGGAGTTAAAAAAAAAAAAAAAAACAACCAACGAAAAAAAAACACAAACAAACAAACAAAAAAAAACACCAAACCCACCCTCCCCCCAACTTTATAGATAAGAAGTCTCACTTTTGCTGAACCCTGACTAAGGGGCGGAGCATCTGTGTTGCCTTGCTGGCCTGCAGCAATGGGAGTGTTGATAACAAAGTTAGCTACTCCTCCCTTCTTTGAAAGTTAATAGAACAATAGCTGCCCCTGGGATGTCACTTATTGCTAAAGCTTTAGTGCTTTTAAAATGGATATATCTGGCTGCTAATCACTACCAGTAGTTAGAATCAAAATACTTTCTGAAGCCTAGCAAAAAGCAGCTTAGTTTACTTTAGCACCCAATTTGTAAAGTAAGTTGCTTCAGGATGGAGATTGCAGAAGAGAGTCCATTGTATTCAGATGTTATTAGAGAGCCTTTCTTCCCTTTTTACCCACTAAGGTTTTGATCTCGTTAGCCTCAGTCAAGTCACTGAAGTCTTTCCTGGTTGTTAACAGCATGGAAAGTTTCATTCGTCCAAAGGCTCTGTTCTTTTTCCTGTCCTTTTCTGAACAACGTGCACAATTGCTTGCTTGTGTGGTGTCTTCATTATTTCGTGGAGCATGCAGTTGAATCTTACCACTGGAACAGCAACTCTTGTAGCAAGCAGGCTTAACAAGTGAGATGGATTTGAGTTGTACGTGAGTGGATGTGGTAGGAGTAAACCAGCAGGTTAATGAAAGAGTTAACGATGCTGGAATGCCCCACTGCTCACAGCTATTAAGAATGTCTGCACTTCATTATTTCCTCACGCTTCATTTTTCCATTTCAAAAACCAGATGTCTGAGTGTTTCTACCCCTGCAGACCCCAGACACTGTTTACTAAACAGACACAAGTCTAGATTATTGGACGGGGGGTCTGACCATTAAGAGCCATTCAGTGGTCCACTGCATACCATCTGTTTCACGCGAGAAATGCACTTACAGGGCAGCACTGGAAGTGAAGGATTGCAATGCAAAGTGAATGGACAAAGGGAAGCGTGTTGTTTTGTTTTTCCTCTTCCTTTTCTGGCAATGTCTGAGAACAGCAGTTAAAAGTGCCAGCATAACTCTTTGTGATATGTGGGGAATAAAGTGATCCACATAAGAAATAAACAAGTACTCTTTGGTTGCATACTGGTCACAGTTTTAAATCACTTTTCTGTCTTTAGGTTGTGAATGAAAACCTGTTTGAGTGGTTATATCAGATCTTGAAAATTTTCTGAATGTGAATTGAATTTAATATAGTATACCAGACTGTAATCCCTCCTACAAAGTGGAAGAGAAGAAGACCCATACATCCCTGTTTCTCATGCTGTTTTCTCGGCCTCCATCTTTTTTGAAAAAGTCCATAAATTATCTTCTGCAGTGCCGCCACAAGATCTTTCCTTTATAACCAAAAGAGACTTTGAATATTTGCATATGCATTTTTTTTTTTGGCTTATGTTGGTAAAGTGTAGGTGTATGTTTTTCATCTGGTCCACTTTCAGTATCTGTGCTATTTCCAGTTCATTTTTTCAAGTTCTGTGGTATTCTTCAGTGACTTTTAAATTCTGTGTTGCTAGTGGTAGTTGATAAAACAACTGGAAAAAAATGCCGAGAACATTAAATTGCAATTTTATTTTTCTGAGAAAGGGTATTCATTTAGCTTGAGTTCAGGATGCACCCTTTCATGTATCTAGTCTGACTTCTGTGTGCTGTGGTCCATGGAGCATCACTTCTTCAGCAGCCTTTCTACTCTGTTCTCACTACATTCTTACTACAGCCTCTCTCCTCAGAGCTCCCCTCTGTATGCTGCTTCAATTTTTCACTATCCTTTTGAACTCTGGGTACCAGAGTTGGACCCACTATTCCTTGAATCACGTTATTAATCCCATGTAGAGTAATAACTTTGCTTCTCTATACCCGCATGGTGTTCCCTGTGTATCTGCTGAATTCTTATTGATACCCCCTCACAATCCCAACAGGACTTAGCTTGGTGTTCACACTGAGCTGCTTATCTGCTGTCAGCTTTCCTGGGTTGTCATTTTCCAAGACAAGTCTCTGTCTTTAGAGGATGGTGTACACAGTATCTCCCACGAAGAGTAACTTTCCATTTGACTGTGAATCCACTTGTTGATTTTAGTGAGCTCAGTTTACCTAGTGAGGAGGTCGCGGAACCTTGAAAAAAGCATGCTTCATTTTCCAGTTGCTACAAACAAGTATGGTAGTAGATGTAATGGCACAGGTTACAGCAGTTAAGCATTATTTGCTCTTAGTTCTTGGTGTAGTTAATGGAAATTTTCCTCACGTAAGAGTCAAGAGACCAGAGAACTCTTCTAGTGTTAATTGTCCTGTATCACTGAAGAGTCTTAACTAGATGAAATATTACTGTACGGGTATTAAAGTGGGAGCTCTAAGGAACCTTCTCATTTAGGCTGGTGCACTGAAGGAAAGGAAACTTACAAGCCCTGTCTGTGTTTGAAAGCTGGCTTACAAAGTAGCCTTTGTATGACCTAAATATGTGCCAATTCTTGCTATATGTTTTGTCTAACTTGTATTGTTAGATCACCAAAGCTTTATTTACTGTGTGAATCTCATCTTTCAGGCTGCGTTATAGCTAGCCTCATTTCAGACAGTTAATTAACACAATTTAAAGCTTGCAAAATTAAGCCATCTTTTATTTTCTTAAGCACTCTGAGTAAAATGTATGACTATGTAAGCACTATGAGTAGATTATCCCAACCAGCTGGCACGTCTGGATCTTTAGAAAGAATAAATCATATACTCTGAAATCATATACTCTGCCTTCTAGAAACAAGATTCTGATTTTGGAAACTAATTTGGTTGACTAATCTCTTCCCTTTGGTGGGGCTAATTGCATAACCAAGGCGTTTGTGAGATTGGTTTTGATCATTCCAATATGAGCACTCTTCAAAGCTTCCTTAAGTATTCCTGTATAAATTCTGTAGATTTAAATGTGAGCATTGTTTTTGAAATTTGAGCAGGCATTGGTATTTCATGTTTCCAATAACTCCAGTATATTTTATGTGTAACAGTTG
Organism: Cygnus olor; assembly: GCF_009769625.2. Classification (NCBI taxonomy): domain Eukaryota; kingdom Metazoa; phylum Chordata; class Aves; order Anseriformes; family Anatidae; genus Cygnus; species Cygnus olor. The sequence goes on along the minus strand of NC_049171.1, from coordinate 80,624,195 downwards.
GGTCCAAGCTGGGGGTACGTACGCTCCTTTGTATACTTTATATTTGTTAACTCCTTTTCATAAAATTATTATTTTTTAAAAATTAACAGACTAGATTAATATGTTTGAGTTTCTCTAATTCTGGGAGTTTGGGACAGGAAGGAAAACTGACCAGCTTCTACATTAGCTTTTGTATCCCACTGAGGAGGAGCTAATAGTGTCTCAAAGGATGGCACGAATGCATTGCAGAACAGAAGCAGGGAGGGTCAGTTTACCAATACCCTGTATTCCCCCTGCTTTCTCTCATGAAGATGCGTGTAACTAGATTAAAAAAAAAAAAGTGATAAAACTATCCTACTGGAATCAACATTTCTTTTACCTGCATGGTATTTTGAGTACTATAAACAAAATTTGAGATAATGGAGTTTTTCCTTCAGTGTTTGACTTTGTAGGTTGACTCAAGGCCCTTCACCACCCACACTAAAGCTGAGGCCAAATATTTTATTTGCTTGGACTGAGCTGTTCTCCAGACATTTGTATTGCTTTAATTGTGTCCAGGTGCATGAAACTTCTCCAAAGCTTTTGCTTGCATAACTGGTTTAAATAATAATAATAAAAAAATCCCCCCCCCCCCTTTATTTTTTGATATCTGTGTGACTGTTACACCATGATAGTCTGTAGGCACATGGGATTAGATTCTAGCTTATCTGGGCTGGGTCTAGGCTGTCCACCAGGCAATGTAAAAACAAGGAAGTGTAATATTCAACCTCTTCATCAGACAGACTGTGGTAAGTATTTCTAGCTGTCTGTAGACAGCTCCTCAGAAGGAGGAAGATACTCCCTGGAATTAGAAGTCTTTCCCATTGTACAGGACTCCTTTATGAGTCTCAAGTGTAAGGTAAAAGTGACCCAGATTTCTTTGTGCAGAGAAGGAAGAATGTTATTTTTATGGCATTCTCTTAATTTCACTATGCTCTTTCATATCTGAAAGGATGTGTTGATCTAGATGACATTCCCTATTGCACGACAGAGAGATTTATTATTCAGTCCAGACTGCTTTGTAAACTTGAAAACAAAAGAAATGAATCCCTTTATCTCCTGATAAACTGGAAAGTTAGTCTTCTTCTGTAACCTCTGTAGCAATACATAAGCATTTGGTGTGGCCACTGTGTATCACATGTTTATCTGTATGCATAGTAGTATTCTTGTTTTCAGTATAGCCTCACTTCCATGCTTTACCAGGCACCGGGCAAACTGTTCCTGCAATTCCTCTTGTAGGTCTAAAATATCAAATGAGGGCTCAAACGTGATGCCAGAGCTTTAAAAAGCTATTATGTATCAGAGCAAAGAGTTGACTTGCTTCCTAGGCTCCATAGAGAACTCAGCATCTGCCTTGTGTCCTGATTTTGTCTTATGCCTCTGAAGGGAAACTCAACTTCTAGCATTACAAAAAAAAATACTTCACCCACTGTATGGTCTGGCTAATTACTCATATTTTAAGGCCCATGGGTATTTGCCAAATAAGTAGACTTTGGGGGGTCCCAAGTCGGACAGAATGTTCTTGCTAATGTGCTTCTAGGAGAAAAACAGAAGCTGGAAAACATTGTCTGTGACCTTTCGATGTAGGAAGCTGCAGGGGAGCTCCTTGTTCTGTTTTATATTACCCAGTGAAAGATATTTGAAATGATGTGAAGTTAAGGCAAACGTGTTAAATTTACGTAGGACAGACTTTCTGAAGGTGCGCTGAAGGTATATGCCTTTAAAGTTTGTAATAATGTTCCTCCAGTGGTGAGAATACTCGTGTTTTAAGTCGTCAATGCATAGTAACTGTTAGTTTAACAGAGTTATTAGTTAAAACAGAAATATTCACCAGTCTGTTTTTTTTTCACAGGAGTGGAAAAGACCAGATGTCAGCATGAGCAAGAAGTAGCTCTTGCAAGCGGAGGCGCCTTCTTCCGAAGAGAGATGAGAGTGGCTCAGTTCGTTCCTCAGTGTGATGAGCATGGCAATTACCTGCCCACTCAGTGCCATTCCAACACTGGTTATTGCTGGTGTGTGGATAGGGATGGAAATGAGATTGATGGCACCAGAAGTGGCCCAGGAGTTCAACCACCATGTAAGTGGCTGAAGCACTTGTCTTTTGTGTGTCTCTCTGCTGAAGTGCACTGTCTCCAAATACGGGGCCCCTGACATATAGCACTGACTTGGAGCAGTGCAGATTTCTGTTGTCCCAGGCCCTTTGACAACTCTAGCGTATGCTTTTCCTTCAGCCAGGGCATCTGGACAACTGTGGTGTGCCTCTGATTAAGAAGATGGTTTTCTGATTTCTTTTGTGCCTTGAAACTGTGAGAGGCCTCTATATAGTTTCTGCCCTCAGGGAGCTGTGGCAGCTTTGAATGTGTGGTAACTGGTTGTTGTTTCAGGAAATGAAAGATGTTCCTTCTTATGTCTTCCTCACTTGAACTGCAAAATAAGATTTTGAACATTTGATGGAACAAGCAATTACAGAGTTGAACATGAAATGACCTTTTTTGTCAATTGCTCCTTCTCAGTCAGCCAAGGGAAAAAAATGAGAAGCTCTCCGCATCAGATTATAGTTATTAGTGTCTACTTATAGGGCTGTTTCCTTCTAAGAAGCCTGGCTGTAATTGTATCTGCAAATAACAAGAGGCCTTGTTATGCCGTACAAGCTCATTTTTTTCCATCTGTTTCTTTCTTTATGAACAAGGTCTGAGCACAGCTGCTCCTCCTGTTGCTATTGGGCCCTCTGTTCGACCAGACACGATACCTCTGCCTCCAGGAACACACTTGCTCTTTGCCCAAAGTGGGAAAATTGAGCATGTTCCACTAGAGGGAAACAATATGAAGAAAAACGGTGCAAAAGCACTCTTGCATATTCCAGTAAGTAACCTACTATAAAATTCCACGTGTCTTGGAAAAGCTGCAGCAAAGATCAAAGTGAATGTTTGTCTTTTATGTCATTTGATAATTGAAGTTCCAAATTCAATTTTTATTCTTCATTAGAATTTCAGTAACCTGTCACTTTGTCACTGAAAATTCTTGACCTGACTACTCAGAAAAACCGAGCTATAGAAAAAAATATTTGTCTTTAAAGAATAGATCATAAGATAAAAATCTAATATTTGTGATCTTATGTGTTTCCAACAGCTCATGATATAAACACTCCTACCCTTATACTTTCATTGGCTTTCTATTCATTTCTGGCTGTGGTATAAAAATGCAGGAGATCTACAAAAGCAGTATATGGAGTTTTCCTCTTACGCCCTCAAAATTTTGTCATAAGTCTTAATCTCTTCATGTTCTCAGTCAGTTCTCAGCATTCTTGGCTACAGATATATAGATTTTTTTTCTTGTTTCCTTTTCCATGTGCAGCCCCAGTGGGTGGTAAATCCTTTTCCCACACTTCCTACTACCATCTTGAGAATCATTTTTCCTTGAAAATGAATCCCTGATGCTGAGAAGCATGTCACAGGTGATGGAAAAGATACACAAACTCTTTCCACTTTCTATTTCATCACATTCATTTATTTTGCCTGAAGCTTGGGATTTCTGTTTTCATTCTAGTATTAGTGTATTTATAAAAGATAACAACACCAGGTAGCATGCTGGCCTAATAGATGAGATACTGACTAAATTACCCAGATTCAGTTAAGTACACAGTACCACAAACTGTGCTGTGATGTAACGGCAAAATCAAGCTTTTGTCTCTTGTCCAAAGCACTGTTGCAGCAATGCTTTAAAGAAAATACTGTGGGTAGTTAAGCTGATACAGAGAAACAATTCTGAATCCTTGTCAGCTAGTCTCGTTACTTACTGGGTCTAGCTTAAATGGAGTAATTAGAATCATCATCAGGAAAGAGCTTCCAAAAGACAAGATACAACTCTTCATTAAAACTTCAGTTAAACTCTCGATTTCTGCACGCAGTATTGTCTTTGTTTTGTGCTATCTCAGTGTTGTGTATTTGGGAAGCGACAGTGTGTAGACATTTAGACTGTTTAGTACCCTACAGCAATAATGTAGGCTCAAAAATAAGTCCATCTCTGTTCTAATGCGTGTTCTTGGACCATCTTTGTAAGAAGTTGCTGATCCTTTTCATTTTCCATCCAATGAATGAGAATCTTAAGTTACAAATAAAAAAGAAATTGACTCAGAAATCCATACAAAATTAGTGTTTTACCCAGAAAATGCCATCCATTTGTTTGGAGAAAAGAGTTTCCACTCTGAACTCAAACTTCAGCCCTATCTTTTCTTGCCCAGAAAATTGCTTCCTTGTCCTTGAGCATATTTATTCCAACAGAATGATTGATTTATATTTCATTCAACTATTTTTTATTTTAAGAACTCACTTTGCTATAACTTTATGTCAATTAATGCTATGTAAGTAAGTGCTAAAATGCAGCCATTGTGCATGGATTAATGAATATACGGAACAGCAGTCAGATTTGATAGTCATTGTTCTGTCCTTGATGGGAAAGGATGAGAGGGGAAAAAAGCAGATGAGGAATAACAAAGTAAGATATTATCATGAATTTTCTTTAAATGGATATGCAGAAGAAATTATAGAAGTAAGACCAACAGGTCAGTATTAATATCTACAGTGCTTCATTGGAGTAAGAGAACAGTGAATGGTGACTGCTAGTTAGAAGGAACTTGCAACTAAAAGTATTATTCTAAGCTACGCTATGATGACTACCCATACTGTCCTTTTTTCTGCCTGTCTTCTCCATCTCTCACCTCTTCCCAAGAATTTTGTTTTTTCAGGCTTGAGACTTTGACCTGCTGGCAAATACTTTTGTTGTCGTCGTTGTCATTTGTTTTGTTTAGCATAAGCTGACCTAATTTGCTTGTTGAACAACAGGACAAAGTTATTATTGGAGTTGCTTATGATTGCATGGACAAGATGGTTTATTGGACAGACATCAGTGGCCCTTCGATCAGCAGAGCTAGCCTGCATGGTGGGGAGCCAACAACCATCATCAAAACAGGTAACAGGACTAAGTTCTTTGTCTTGCTACCTGCTAGTAATGGTATCAGAGACACGAGTTTAATAATCTATAATTCCCAGTTGTTGCCTGAGCTGTAGCATCACAAGTGAGTGCTATTTTGATAAACAATAACCACAAAGCCTGGTTAATGTAAAATGAAAAAAAAAAATCAATTTCCTGTGCAGTAGCACTTCATTGCCTTTCCACTACTGAGATAAGTGAGAAATCTGATCTCTTTATATAAACTAATTTTAAGTCCAGAAGTGCAGAAGAGCAGGCTGGAACATATGGGTAGACTAAGCTCAGATTGCTGTAAATAGAGACATTATTCATGCTTACAATGATGCAATGCCTATAAGATGTAAATATATGAAGAAGGAAAAAGCATAAATAAACATGATGTTAACAGTTGATTTAGGGTTTTGCTGGTTTTAACACAGGGTAGTCATGCCTTATATATCTATGAAAGCTTTTCAACAGTCAGTGGTTGTGCAAATAAAGGTGATTCAGTGAGTATAATGTAGCTGGATTTTCAAAATCCTTTGTGAAGTTCTTTGCAAAGAATAGGCTTGCTGGGGGAACTGAGGGATGGTTCTCTGCTGGACTGAGAACTTCTTATTGAATGAGTAAAAGATAGTAACAAGGGTAGCAGTAAATGGCTGGTGCTTATGATGGAACTGGGTTATCATTAAAACCTAGGGCATGTGCTGGGGCCAATCCCTGTTGTTTAATGCATTTGTGATTTGAAATGGGGGATGATGGATTGTCAGCTTTCTGTTGAATGACTAATGGACACAATCAAAACTAAAGCTGACTGAAGAGTTGCAGAAAGATCTCATATTTTGGTATGCTCACATTGAATACTATCTGTGGGTGTCACTGATTTTGTTCTGGCAAGCAAGGTAGGTAATCTTTTGACTGGCTGAGATTTGGTTTTCTTTAGGCATTTTCTCTCCTTCACTCTGCCTGTCAGTTGTCTGTTGTGCTGGGGAATAACAGGTGAGCAGGGAGGCTGAAGAGGAAAACCCCTGCTCTCTGTTCATGGGCTTGGGGATTGAACAGCTGAAAGGTGGCTAGAAACTGTTTCAGCTGCGAATTTCCTTGTCTCCCAGTTAAGTTGTAAAGTAAGAACGAGTAAAACTAGTCTCATTCAGTTCTCACCCTTGGAGCTGCTTGAGGCTTCAAGAATTGGGCTAGAGGGTAATGTGGGGTTGGTGCTTTTAAACATTATGTCCTGTTCTTCTATTTTTTCCCCCAGGTCTCTGTTGCTCAATGCAGTTTGTGTTTGTTTTCATTAGAAGAGTAAGTGTAAGCCTGCCCATCTACAATATGAAAACTTTTCTTAAAAAAAAAAAAAAAAAAGGTTAAGGGAAAGGACAGGTTTAGGGAACCCACCCCCTCCCACCCCCCCCCCCCCCCCCCCCAAAAAAAAAAAAAAAAAAGCAAAAATAGCTAGCGGCACTTTTTGCATGCGCGTATCCTCAGGATTGTAGAACACCTGTGAAGTCAAGTCACTGGAGCAGGTGGCCCTTGCTTTTGATCCTTTTCAACTGTTGTCACTAAAATTTAGGAAAATGACTTAGCAAAATGATCAACCAGTTTTAAAACTTTACAATAATCTTGCTTTGGTTTTCTTTATCTGTTTAAGTATCTCTACCTGGAGTATGTGCTTCAGAATAGCCAGTTCGCTGGGGCTCCATTCAGGCCCTCAGGGGCAGTGGAGAGGGGGGAGCAGCCGGGATCTTGCCATTGTCCTGGGAAGGGATAAGGGAGGTCTTAAAGCCATCTCTAACCGCAGTAGCAACTATGGTATTTCTGTACAACTTGATGGCTGAGGTATTTGTAGGACTTATTTTTCATCCTAACACATTCAATCTAAAAGGGATTCTGACCCGTAGTGCAAGCATGTGCTTGTATAAATACAGATTCAGTGGGGCAAGGATTTCCAAATTCCACTATTCAAGTATTTCCTCAGATTCTGCACTTTTTAAAAGGGAGGGAAATTGCTACTGCTAAAGATTTTGTATAGATTTAAATTGGTCTCTCTAATGCTAGAGTGTGTGCATGCATTAAAAGTCTTACAGTGTGTACAGTATTTTAGGAAGATTAGTGAAGACTTTCAACTCAATTTTATTATTTTAAGTAATTCAAGGTGCTTACAATGTAATGATGCCATGTGGAAACTTCTTTTTCTTGATCTGGTACAAAAAGTATTGTGTGTGTAAAGACATCTCGTGATTCCTGTTGTCCCCATAGGATGTGTGTGGCATTCCTGAAGAGATGTTGAGCACTGCTGCTCTTTACTTTCTGTGTGAAATGTTGACTGGTTTGATAAGGAATCAGAACAATATAAGGCTGAATATTCAGTATTTGAGTATCTCTATGCTGTCCAAAACTGAAATTTTAAAATTTCAGGAAATGGGAAAAATGCCTCACTCTCAGAAAACTCATGAGAGTCTTGTCATAAACTATTTTTTTGTTTTGTTTTGATATTTGTCTTTTTCCTCAGGAGAGCTACAGCTGCTTGCTGCATTCTTCTGTTCATGTGTATTTTTGTGGAATGCACTTTTTTTATTATTATTTTTTAAGTTCTTGCGATCCAAGTTGAGTTGCTTTGCAGAAGCATGTTTTATTGTGATGCTCCATCTAGTTCTCATCTATTCCTGCAGCTGTATAGCCTTTGGAGGCTTTCTGAGCTCTGCAGCTGTGTAGGCAGGTCAGGAAGTAGAGCTTCCCTCTTTGTAGTAATTGCCTAAATTATATCAGCTGTATGTGTCTAAGTCTGTCTGTTTCCCAGGGGTAGAGCCTGTGACTGTATCAGGCCTGATGACAATGTAGCAGGAACACATTTGTGCCTCTTGAAAGACTATATCTTAATTAATCTTTTCCAGCTTTTCAGCAATGAACATACATCCAAAATGATGTGTTCAGGTTAAGTTTAATCCACTCTGATGAGAGAGTAGATGCTGTTTAGTCTGCCGTGCAACTGTTATTCACAGCAAAGTTGTATCTCTGTCTGGTGTTCTGGACCAAATGCCTTTTCTCCAGAAAGGCAGTTTGTGTTGCGATCTGTTTGTTTAATGGCTATCAGCAAATAAACCTGAGAATTAACAGAAGGCTAGCTTGCCACATACCCTCATTCCTGTACATTCAAATGATGTGTGGATCTGCATTTGAAAAAAATCTATGACAGATGGCTGGTATGAAGGGCCGCTGCCTATTCTGGGGAGTGATCACATGCAATTCTTTATTTCTTTTGGAAGTGAAATCGGTATAAAATTGAATTGTACCTGTCTTTGGCTTCACTACATCCTGCACAACCTGCCTACTCTATTTCAATGAACCTTGAAGAGTGTAAGGCAGCTTTTCAGCAGTGGCTGAATTAAACTTCCAAGTGCCATATATTTATTGTGCATCCTTCATGTGAGTTAGAAATTACTAATGCTAAAGCAGTAGGTCATTATCTGTTGTTTCCTGTTGCTTTTGGAACAACTAACTGTCCAAGAAAATCTGTGCACATACAGTTCTAAAACATGTTCCAAAAAGGGTTGCTGTGCAAAAACAAAGAAGTGGATTTAAATTCCATCAGTTAGCTAATATCATTATCTCTAGTCCTTTGAGCTTGGTTATCTTTATGTATTGCATTTGCTAAACTTTGTATAAAATCCAGTTCTCAGAGGAGTGCAACATCCGCTAGTACCAAAGAGGGGGCAATATTAAAAGTTATAAAATCTGTTCTAGATCCTGACTTGCTAAGGAGGGTAGAATAAGTTGTATTCTAGCCCAGTGTAACGTAAGACATGAAGCATGAGTGTCTTAACAATTCAGGCTGTCTGTGCTGTAACCCTGCCTGAAATACAGGTGTAATCCATGGCTTTTATAAAGGAGGTGCTCACAAGAAGGGAAACATGGGCCGGGGGAGGTTTGGGGAAAATGCTGTCAAGCTGGGAATTCCCTCACTCTGCTTTAATCCAAGTCAAACTGCTTTACTTGTTCCTGTGTAAGTGCCAAGGAAAAGCCAAAGCTCGAAGGTGTGAGGATGGGAAAGGAAACACCAACGCTTGAAGAGTGAAGGGGACCTTGCTGGAGGTGGGAAGGAAGGTCTTTGAGAAGGCAGGAACCTACTCTAAAAGGTGTAGAGCTCTAGGTTGTAAAATGTTTCTGTTTACTGCTTATCAATGGTCTTGCTTGTTTCGTCAAACCATTTGTTTCATTAGGCCTTGCTAATGCAAATACTCTTTTCTTGCCCTCCTAACAGTCCTCAAGTCTTGGTATAGAGCTTGTTGTTCCCCTGCACAGGGGGCTAAGGTGTTAAACCTGACCTGTAAAACACCACAGGGTGTTGAAACCCTACTGTCCTGAAAAGGAGGCTGACTGGCAAGACTGTTACGTTAGACAGCAGTTTCGGCTAGCTAGCACTTGGGCACCTTGGTAGTGATCAGAGGGGTGTGCAGCTCTCATGGTGTAACCTAGCTGCATTAGCTATTGTATTAACCTAGTAAATCAACACCCAGAGAGTGCAAGAAATGAAGAACTGGGGAAGCTGCTGCCTAGCTGTTATGCTATTTTGCCATCCCTGCACCAATGAGGCACTGCAGTGACCCAGCCGCTTACAGATCCGTTGCATTTCAGGGCAACGTTCTTAAAAATCCATGTCCAGTAGTAACATAAGCAAGTCATCTTTGTTGTGTTTATTGGCACTGCGTTTGCTGTCTTTCTCTGATTACAGATAGATCTTTTATTTATATATCAGACACATCTCCAAGGGCTCTATGTGTTTATAAAAGTTCTGTGTATTTAAACTTCATAAGGCAAAATTCATATTCCTCTTCCAAACGATGTGAAGTGGCTTTTGTTGGACCACAGCCAGAAAACTGAAAGAAAACTTCTCTTTTAAGAGCTGCGAATGCTTATGAGGCCGATGTTGTGTATTGGTACAAGATATAATGTCTAGGCATGATTTTTTCTGTTCTCTTGCAGACTTGGGAAGCCCTGAGGGGATAGCTGTAGATCATCTGGGTCGCAACGTCTTCTGGACTGACTCCCAACTCGATAGAATAGAAGTGGCTAGGCTGGATGGGCGCCAGCGTCGCATCCTTTTTGACACTGGCCTGGTGAACCCCAGAGCAATTGTTGTGGATCCTGTGAGAGGGTACAGATGCCTTTTCAAAATATACATGCAAAGCTTGGTTTTATAGAATAGATTTATGCATTTATTTATTTAACAGCAGTGTATACTCTGTGTCCATGTATTAGGCTGTCTGTAGACAATAACAGGACTATAGTTCCTTAAAACAATGAACAAAAATGGAACAACCCACTCATGTCCTGTGCCTGAGTAGTACGCTTGAAATAAAACTTCTAAAATGCCTGCTAGGTAATACCATGATATTTTGATGAGAGATTTGTCCAATACTTGTTTGTACCTTGCTTTCAGTACATTGTTTGCAGGATGACAAGCGCTGCCTTTATCTAAAATATCTTTTTTTGTAAGATTACTGGACTAAAGTACTAGATGAATCAATTTGATATTTTAATTTCCATCATGACAACCATGTGTTCCTTCTTTGAAAACTTGTAGAGTGTCATTATTTTCATTATGTCATCATTTTCACTTCTGTCAGTTTGAGAGGTCCTATAAGGCTTTTATTTGAAGAAGCAGATAACTTCATATTTTAAAAAGAGAGCAGTCACAGAAATAGCTAAGTGAGGTATTAGTAGACAAGTGTAAATGTTTTCAGGCTACGGTTTCAGTCTGTAAAAATGGTACTGTATGTACTTTTATGTAGTCTTTAATCTGTTGACATTTTTTTAACCCATGAATATTTGAAGAAACATAGGGAAAATTAAAACTACTAATGCTGGATGCCTATTGATTAATGTCTGACCTTGCGTGCTATTTTTGTGGTGCAACTTTCTGTAACGTGGCTGCTACTGAGAAGAGAATTCAGTCAAAAAACTCAGAAGCTTAGAAGCAAAGAAACTTTCATTTCAGTCATGAATTGCTGCAAAGCTGTACTAAATGTTTGCTTAATTGATATAATAGCCATTTGAAATGCTCTTACATGACAATTCATTTATGAACAAATGTAGCATATTGCTCAGGGGGAGGTTTTGGAAGAGCATCCTCGTTCCGGATGTTTGCAAACAATGTTTGTAGTGAGAAAGAATGCATATGGCACTTAAAAAATTGGGTGACAAAAATTAAATGGAGAAGTAATAACATTGACTTCTTGCATTCACGTAACATAAAATAAACATTTCCTATATGTCACATAATTGTGGGATGAAAACATCTGTGCATGTGCATCAAGTGACAGCAGAGTAAGGAAAAAGAAATGCACTTCATAGTGTGAGGGAAGGGAAGAGGCACAAGCATAATGAGACTGAGGGGAGACCTGTTCCATGCAGAAACCCCCTGATAGCGTAGGGCTCTGGGATCTGGCTTCTGTCTCATAGCAGATTTTGTTAGGTGGGTTTAGGGATAAAAAAACAAAGGTGCTTGCATTGAGGGACCCTCTAAATTCTCAGACCCAGAAAGTATATTCAAGGAAAAAAAAAACACTGCTAACCAATGACCATTAATAATAAAGTATAAGTGAATTTACGGTCTTCTCTGGGGTTCTCCTCTGACCATAGTGTGCTCTGATCACTTCCATTGCATACTGCTTAGTATGCTGACAAGAAAAATGTAATTTTGAATGAATTCCACAAATGCGTGCCAAATGCTGCTGCTGTTTAACCTGAGCAGACGTGATGGCTGGTGAGGAGGAGTGTTAGGGATGTATGTTTTGACCAGTCCACAGAGCTGTTGCAGTAGAGGTGGCTTTGCCTGGCATCTTGCACATAACCTATACAATATAGAAAAAGCATTTCTCCTTGTGTGTGTGCTTGTCTTTCTTAGTTTTTAATGGAAGTATAACATTTGATACATCTTCACTATTCTTTTGTTGCTTCCATATCCAAGGGCAGTGTGGTCCTTCCTATGGATTTAACTAATCTGGGGATGATGGTGTTATTTCTGTGTTCTTGCTGTTTTCCTTGATTACAACAATCCTTTGAGATCAGTCACTGTTTTAATTTTTGCCTTTTTCTTCCTCTTAAGAAACTTGTACTGGACTGACTGGAACAGAGAAGCTCCTAAAATTGAAACCTCATACATGGATGGCACAAACAGAAGAATACTCGTTAAGGATGATCTGGGATTACCAAATGGGCTGACATTTGATCCTTATTCCTCAATGCTGTGTTGGGTAGATGCAGGTAAATAGGTGTTGAAATCTATCTTCATAATAGTAGTATAATAATTGTCCAATCCTGAAAGGATGCCCAGCCAATTAATGCTTATAGCTCTTTGGGCTAAGTCTTAGATTTCATACCTTGCTTTTTGGCTTTAATAATCTCACTGTACTTGTTCATATGACCACTGTTGAGTTCACATTAGAGACTGTAAGCTGAAAGACTTTAATTCTGACCAGAAGATTTTCCAGGGATGCAGCAGGTTTACATCTGTGTGTCTTGCATGTGGCTTTATGTTTAGATAGTATTTAGGCCTTTGGGGAAGTTTTGTTTTCATAGATAATAGTTTAAGACCAGGAAAGAACACTGATCTGTCTAATCTACAGAACATCACCTTGGCATTATTGTTCTAAGCCCTGTAACCTGTTGGAAGGTAAAGCCTGGCTTATATTTGACTGAAGCAACCCTTGAAAAAGCAATTCATACTGTATTTAGAGATCAAGAGATGAAATTCTGTCATTGACACATTGCTGGTTTCCTGCCAGTGTCTTACCTGTTTTTTAAAAAAAAAAAAAAAAGCATGCTTTTAATCCTCATTTCAGCTGTTCTTTTTGGCTATCCTGCTGTCTTTCCCACTGTAGATTCTGCCAGAGATCTCTTCCTGTGGACGTCCTTTTATACTTCAAGTCACCTTTCAAGTTACTGATAAATTAAAAAGATCAAGCTCTCTCTTTCACTGTAAGAGACTTTCTCCAGCCTTCATATATTTCTCCTTGTGCTGTCTTTCTTTTTTCCTCTCTCCTTCTTTTGTTCTCAGATTAGTCTCTTATCCCTTTTTCTCTTAATTTTGAAACCCACTACTTAAGAAAAATCTATGGGTGTTTACGTTCTCTAGCCTGTTTCCGAGGTGTGTAGTAGACTTAGAGCTAGACCTTTTAACACCCTTTTTGCATCAATAAGTTGGATGTTCCTCCTGCAGTATTGTCTTCATGGCCCAACCCATCAAGCTTTTTGGGAACGTGTTTACCAAACTCAACTTGAAAAATGCTTTCCAGAGGAGGTGGAACCTGGCTAGTGGCTGAAGGATCCCTCCAGAATGGAGGAGACCTTCTGTCAGCTTCTACCCCAGCCTGAGGATGCTGGTTTCTGTACCAAGAGTTTCAACATGTGAGCAAAGTCATAGCTGTACTGGATGTTTGTGTTCCAGTAAGTTAGGTGCTGTGCTAATTACATTAGCACTAGAGTACTTTGCCATCCAGTCTTTGGCACGTGTGGCAATTTGGCATGGGAAGGGCTTTGTCTAAGCAGCAGACTGAAAGACTTCCAGGAAGTTTTATTCTGTTTATGCTTGCATGCTTACGCTTACCCTTTATCCCCCCTGAGAGCTCTCTTGGTCTTGTTTTTGAATAAACTGAATTGTTTCACTACATGCAGGTACAAAGAAACTGGAATGCATGAACCCTAATCAGTTTGGTCGACGAAAGATTGTTGAAGGAATTCAGTATCCTTTTAGTGTTACAAGCTATGGGAAGAATTTATACTACACAGACTGGCGCAGGTATGTTATCTGCTAAAGAAATTATGGAATGCTTTATTCTGTTCTCCTGTCTCATAGGAACTGAAGTATTTGCTGCGTTTCTCGTGTGTGACCTCACACATTTCTTTTTTTCTTTTTTTTCTCCTGGCAATAGCTGTTGCAGGGTGGAGTGAATCTGCAGAGTTGATGTATTGATGTTGCCAGTTAACCGAGTTTTCTTTTCTTCAGCATATTGGTTTGTCCTCTAAGAAAATGCTTTTAGCACTGAACACTTTCGGGAGAGGAGTGGGAGTTAACATGTTTTCCTTATGGCTGTACTTGCTGCATTGTAGAGGCAGAAATTAGTCACTCGAGGCCTTCTATGCTCAATGTTATCTGACTGTTCAACCAGAAATAAGAAGACACTTGTACTGTCTTGGTGGCACTCTTTGTTGCAAGTGAACTAAAACATTGAAAAATGATTGAAACTTTAGAGTTTATATATTTAAAATATGCGTGCTGGATGTTTTTCTGGAAATACATAGTATTTTCTTTTGAGGTAAATGGTTATGTGGGCTTATCTTCAAACTTGTATACAACTGATTCCATCAATTGCAGCAAGAAGAGCTATTAATGTGCATAATTATTTCTAAGCTAGAACCTAATAGCTGGGAAATGCTATTCTGGGTACATAAGAAACTGTGTTGCAGTTCTGTCGTCTGTCTCTTGTTTCTAGGAAAAAAAATTACTTATGACCAGCTGTATTCCTTTCAGATAAAATGCTTCATCTGAAACACAACATTGTCCGTAATCATTATGTGTAGTATCTATGTAGTCTATGTCACAGAACATTTTGGAGGGGCAGAATATGCAATGTGTCAAAACTACTACCAGATGTGTTCCTGTAGAGGGACATCTGTGTTGGAAGTACCTCCAATAATAAATAGTAAGCTCCTTTTGCTACCTAGCGTGAGGGCTGTGATGTACTTGAGTTGTCCATGAAAGTTGAGGTCTTGGTGGATTTTTTATTCTCGCATCACTTCCTATTAGTCAAAATAAAAACACTTCCAGATTTCTTTCTTTTTTTTTTTTTTTTTTGGATTTGTTTTGTTTTTCCCTGTACTTACACATTACTTTCTCTTGTATGTGGCAGGGATGCTGTTGTAGCAGTGGATCGCATGGTTTCGATAGAAAATGATAACTTCCAGCCTCACAAGCGCTCCCGTCTCTATGGAATCACTACAGCCTTTGCTCAGTGCCCAGGAGGTAATCCTCATTTTTTTTCCAGATGTGCAACACCTTAGCCTGTAAATGAGCTTAGTAGCAGCTCCCACTGAAAGGCTTCCAACTGATATAGATGGTTATTTAAATCTAGTTATTGCTTAGATTTGTGTCTTTGAATTACTAAAAAGCACATACGTATGTGTTGTCTTTATAGAAGCAGTTATTGTGGTTGCCATATCAAACCAGAACAGGGAGAGAAGGGGCCTGTTCTTTCCTTTATGGAAGGACAGGTGTATGATCAAGATGAAAATCTGACATGGCAAAAGCTGCTATCTTGTCATCATCTAAATTGAATGCTATATTTGTAGTTAGAGCTTATTTACTTTTTTAAAAAAACTTTGAACTATAGAACATAAACTTTGAACTATAGAAACATCATGGTCTTTCGTCCTTGATTGGTGATTTTAAAATGAGAATGTTCAGAAAACAGCAGGTGGTAGAGTGGGTGGACTGGTCTTTCTGTTCTGTTGAATAAGTTTTTCAGCTACTTTATTGAAAAAACCCTTGTGAAGCTGGGAAGAGAGGAAGTTGATAACCTTGAAATAACCATTTGTTCTTCAGGAAGCAATACCACAGTTTAGTTATGTTCTTCTTATCAAATCACAGTTAGGAGATGAGTTCACTCTTTTATTATTACGATGTGGCTAGAATTACAGGAGTTGTGGTATTTTAACTTCAGGCCTAAAAAAAATCTTAAGATAGTTTCCACTCAAATCACTCAACATGTATAGTAAAAATATAACTTAATCGCATACATGGCTTAGAGCATTAAAAAATGCGTATGAATATCGTAACTAAGAAACCAGTTATTTTATTAGTACTAGTTAATACCATTAATCACTTGGTTGACTAGTTAATTATTAACTAGTGGTTAACTATTAACAAGTTAATAGTTCCATAGTGATAGGCACTGTATAGCAAAATAACACTGTGTGCACTAACTAAACGCGTATAATGTTAGTAACCTTGGCATCATTTCTGTCTCATCATAGGTCGATTTCAAGTGTTTTTCCTCCTTCTCTGACTGATACCTTTGCCCTCAAAATCCAC
The DNA here is from genome assembly GCF_009769625.2 of Cygnus olor. NCBI lineage: Eukaryota > Metazoa > Chordata > Aves > Anseriformes > Anatidae > Cygnus > Cygnus olor. The sequence continues at coordinate 80,608,120 of NC_049171.1, read as the reverse complement.
TGCTTGTAGATCTCTTTCGTTTTACCCTCAACATTAATGCATTCCTCCCCATACCCTCAACATTATTTTGTTTTCACGAATCATTCCTCAATGTTTTTGTAATGGGTGCTCTCCAGGAATGACATCCTGTAGCCTTGTAGATTTGGTCCTCATGTGTTGCGTTTCCCGTTTCCTCACTCAGCCTCTCTTCATTCTAATGTCTGTGACCACTCGGCCAACTTATGAAGTACATTTCAGAAACAGACTATTTTTTTCCATGTTGCCTCTCCTGCTCCGTCCTTATATCTGGACCTTTCTTTGAGGGGAATATCTGAAGCTAACACAGGGGATATGATGAATTCCATCTCCCCAAAGCATAGTTTTGTTTCACTCTGTCTCGTTCTGACTTTGTTTCTCCAGTGCAGTCACAAAATCTACACTTTTTCTGTACACGTGTTTTGGATTTTTTGTGGGTTTGTTTTTGCTGTTCTTCAACATTTTACATCTCTTCTCTTTCAGGACACAATTACTGCTCAGTGAATAATGGTGGTTGTACTCACCTCTGCCTGGCTACCCCAGGAGGCCGTACTTGCCGCTGCCCTGACAACACAGTTGGAGTGGATTGTATAGAAAGAAACTGAGTATTAAAACAAGCTTTCCAGTGGCAGGCACTTTCTGGGAATGTGCTGTAAACAATTCACTTCTATAAATACAATCAGGCCCTAAAGATAAATGCTGCGTGCTGCTGACAGCAGGCAACAATGCATGTATGCAGACACACAGGCAATGACTGTTGTAGCAGTTAGGCAAGACAGAGCTAGCCAGCTTGGGTCCAACTGTATCTTATTCCCTGTAATACTACCTTCGTGCTTTTAAATTTAAACATGGAGGCCTTAGTTGCACCTGTGCTAGGCTAGGAGGAAGTGTGTCCTGACAAAATTAAAGTACTGAATATAGAATGGAGTAAAGGATGGTGGGATTCTGAGACTGGGTTGTACCTCGAAGCATGCAGCAGTTATCTGCACAGTGGTATGGTGTGCTTAGCCCTTCACATGTGTGATCACATACATGACTGGGCTGTATCTTTAGCAGAGAAGCAGCCAGAGGTTCCCAAGGATGAATAGATGTGGATGGGAACACCCAGTAATATCACAGATATAATGCCTAACTCCATTCATTCCCGCTACTAGTCTTTACACTTTCAAAACTTGAATCTAAATTTTTGATTCTTGTGTTGCAGAAATACTTTATCCACATGCTGTAAGGGTAGTTCTCACTAACCTCGTGATCCCTTTCCACAGCATGTAATTCTTGATAGATAGTCAGCACTGCTCAGTGGATGTATTTGAAGTTTTTGCTGATTTTGAGAGATTTATTTTAATTCTGTCTGATGTGGATTCTGGAGTAGTTTCCTAAAATCCACTAAACAAACTTTAGACATAGATCTCAATTGCTGATAGTTCATCAAAGAATGGATGTTGATTCATTTGGAGATGTCTGTTTTTTTTAAAGAGAGAAAGTCATATTTGTTTCCTGAGAAGTTTAAAAATAATATTTCTATGTTTGATTCTATAAGCCTGAGAATGATCTTAGAACTTCATCATAGCTATCTTTCTTCTTAAGCTAGCCACATCATGCCTTGTCATAGGTGATGAGAAACATGAGAGTTAAAAATCTCATTTCCAGAAAGGTCAGCTGTGTCTTGGTGCTTAAAAGACAAAAGGTGGTGATGCCCCATTTGTGTGCCAGTGTTCAGTAACAGCAAAAAGGTATGTTGAAAGTCTAAGCAAAATTGTAGCATGTTTTCAACATCACAAATGAGTTTGGAGATAGGAGGCAAAATCAAAATTCATATTCTTAATGTCAAAGTATCAGTACAAAGCCAAGAGTGAAGTTTATCTTCTACAGTTTGTGTTGGGAAGGAAGCTTACGTGCAAGCCTACTTCTATCAGCACACGTTTCACAATAATGTGGTCTGAGCAGTAAGCTATTAACACCCCAGTTTCCCCACTCCCTCTTCAGGCACTACAGTTAAGCTTCCTAGAGAGCCAATTAAGCTTCATACAGAGCCACAGTCTTAACTGTGGCATCTTCCTCTTTAATTGTATATTTATCATAAAAATAGCAATGTAAACATTTTAAAGATGTTTTTGTATAACTTTTTATAACTTTTAAATCATTTTACTCATACACTTAATCAGGAATGTCTTACTGTAAATATCAAAAATGTGTTGAAATGAAGGTGCTTGATAATTCTTTCTCCAGAATTGTTCACATATCTGGTGAAATATTAAAGTTTACACTCTGTACAGATATCTACAGTACAGTCAATAAAAATGTTTTGTTTTTTTTTTAATTTTCTGTTAAAAAAAAAAAAGTCCTGCCTGCAGAAGGAATATGGTACGTGGTGTCTCAAATCTCTTTTCCTATAGATTTCTGGGTTTTAACTAACTCTCATATCTGTTGATGATGCAACCGTATAGGAGAGAAAGTGCTGTTGGAGATTTTGTATTTTAAAGCCAATAGGATACTTTTATGTAAAACAAATGGGAGAGCACTAAAAGAACATACAATTTCCTCTGTTTTGTGACTTGGATGACACAGACTTTTTACTGGTTGTTAACTTGTGTTCAACTTTGTTGGGTAAACATAATTCAGTTACACCATATGTCAGTCTTCTGCACTGGTGGAAATACAGGGCAGGGAGTAGAGGAAGTGAGGGCCAGAATTTATCCCTCTTTTCAAATGTGCCCTGGGTGCAGAGTTTGAGAATGATGGGGGTGCTTTGTTGCTGCAGGTTGTGTGTGTGTGTGGCTACGGGTGTGCTGTGCCTGCAAGGCAAGTAGGAAGCTAAGCAATGGGGCCTGTTGGAGGTGGCGATGCTGAGGTTTAACTCTTACACTTTTACTGCTACAGTATGTCAGGGCCAGGGTCAGGTCTGGATGAAGTGATGAGCACCAGTGATTGCCAGGCAAATCCGTAACGATGGGGCAGGCCTGCGGTCAAGCTGGTGAGTTGGTCTGTTGGCCAGGGTCTGGATCAATAGCGTGCATGGCTGTGGCACAGCTCAGGCAAGGCTCAGGGTGAGAGCCTCAGCTAAAGAGCAGCCTTCAAGGGAAGGAGGTTGCCCTCAGTGAGGCCTCCCAGCAGAGCTGTTTGAGGACAAGCCTCTGCTGAGGGTTGCTTTGCGTTTTCTTCATACATCCTGTCAGCCAGCTGGCCTTGTGCAAGCAGCTGAGCTGCTAGTGCTGGGAGTGTGCTCTGGGTCATGACACTGACGTTTCTTTATTCCTATAAATTCTTGCTTTCTCATTGAATCTTGCTAAATCTTTGGCCTCTAAAGTGTTCTGTGGTATTGAGTTCCTCATTTTAGTCATGGTGCGGGGAGGAATCAGTCTTTGAGATTTGCTATTGGCCATTCCAGGGGATCTGTCTTGTGTCTATCATATTATTTTAGTTAAATGTTCACGAGTGTTTTGAATGGGACATAGCAGATGAGATTTTTGTTTCCTCTCTCTAAGCATAGACAGTTAATGGCATCTTTTTATAACACAGGGCTTTCTCATGCTGACCCAGAACTAATTCACTTACCCAGTTCCTATCCTGATTGCTGCTTATTAGTGTCTGACTGTTGTAGACTTGCTCAGGCACAAGTATATTTCAGTTATATTTTACACTGTGCTTTGGGTTAAAAAGGTATTGGAAAATGGGATTTCTTTAATTATTAAAAATAAGTTGTTATAAAAAGCTGGGATTGGTAATCATGTCAGTCTTGCTGTCGTGTTCGAGGAAATGATTAAATGTAATTACAATTCACCCTTTTTTTTGCTACAAAAAAAATGGAGATTCACAAGTTTTTCTGGGAAGGAGAACAACTCCTTCGATGGTTAAATGAAAGACAAAATACTCAAGACTTTTGCAGAGGTAAGTTAAATGTTTTTTGAAATTTTTCCGTTTAGATCTTCCATCACATGGAAGATATTAAACGGTAACACAGTTATTAATGTTTAGCAATGATGTAAAAAGTTGGAGGCTGAAAGTAGTATCGACTCCCTGATGAATTGACAGGGTGGTTCAGCCACCTTTGCATCTGAAGGGTGTTTGAAAAGCCTACTTCACTCACTTGTTAACTTCTAAAGAACTTTTTCCTCATGGTTCAAGTCCAGTGTGGCTTGCTGAAACCCAGCATCCTGTCCAGTATTGTTCCAAGCTGGCAAACTGCTTACTGCGCAGTTCTCCAGCTGCACAATTTTGTCACAACATATTACATTTTTAACTTGCAGGCATATAATGAAGAACGACAGATGATTAGTAGGGAATAAGGGCCCCTCGATGACAGTGTCACAGTGCATCAGTTTAACCTATGGTTAAGTGGAAACCATTTCTTGTGTAGGATTTCATAGTGTATTGCTTGGAGATCTTGCTGAAGAAAAAAAAAAAAATGGTTGTGAAACGCATATGGTTATAGAGAATACAGTTGTGAGACACCCCCTGCTTGGTCTGTCTGTAAGTACTGAATATTATGTCCAGTATGCAAGTCCCCAGCTGGGGATCTGACAGCAGTTTGTTCATTAAAAGACTGAGTCACCTTCTTTATTTAAATTCTGCTGCATATGAAATCTGTTCTTTATCCGATAAATAAGTTTAGGATAGTCTGTCATTAAAATAGGGGAAAGATTTGAATATTTTTTTCCTACAAATATAAATATTGAGGACTCTGGAGCTTTGCTTAACAACATGATGCTCAGCTGCCAGTGCAGTGAGTGGGCTTCCCTGCTGCTTTGTGGCAAAGCAGGAGGAGCTGCAGTAACATTTGATGCTCTTCTTTTTTTTGGGTGAAAAATTCTGGAGCTGACGAATGGGGGAAAGCTGCTAGTCTCGTAATTAGTCCAAATGGTATATTTCAGCCTTTGGCTTCTTTGTTTTAAGCATGCACCAAAGCCAATTCAGTTTGTGGTCCCTTTGCTCTGGGCAGGCAGTGTTTGCTACACAGTGGGGTATCTGGAACACACATGGGGCACACAGGGTAGTTGTGTAATGCAGGGCCTGCAGCATGAGAGAAGCGCTGCCTGCTGTACAGATGTTGGTGGGGCGTGCCTTGTGGCAGCTGTGGGTCTGACCCAGGAACTTGTGCAGCAGTACTGGGGATGGCAATGGAAATCTTCCCAGGAGCCGAGTGTAGGGTTATGGAGAAAGCACAATTGCGGTGAAAGGCAACTGAAGGAGAGACAGATTTTGAGGCAGTGAATGGTGATGTGTGGGGAGTTTGGGAGGTGGGAGGAGCAATTAGCATGAAGGTTTTAATGCCTTTGTGGTCAGTACACTGCAGGGGGTAGGGCAAGGGAGATGAAGCCACAGAATCACTGAGTTACAGTAGATTTTAGAAACCTTTCAAGTCTCTTTTCCCCCTAGTACCAGAATTTCCCACTGACCCCAAGCACTCTCTTGGGGCATTGCAGGCTAAACTGTGAGATCCCACATCCAATTCTGCTTGAACATGAAAATCAAGAGCACAAGGCTTTGTTCTTCTCACCTCTTTTCCCTGCTTTATGCAGAGGAGAAACCTGAGCAGACGGCAGAAAAGAGCCAGAGCTACAAAGCACTGGTCTGTCCCCAAGCTTCAGGGACACCTCCCACCAGACCAGGTTGCCCAAAGCCCCATCCAGCCTCGCCTTGAACACTTCCAGGGATGGAGCATCCACTTCTCTGGGCAACCTGTAAGCCTGCAACCTGACAATACATTTGTAAGCATGAGATTGTTTCTCTAGCAGTGTATTAGAGGCTGTTTTAGTGGTTGTTAACCATTGAGTAGATGTATTTCATGTATTTTTTAAGTGATTGCACTTTTAATCATGCATCTGAGAGGCCTGTTGTCCTTTTCGCCACAAGTCTTGATGTTTGAATGGCAAACCACAGCTTTTTTTTTTTTTCTTGGAAACAAAATAGCTTTCTAGGTTCTTGGCTTCCAAATGGCAGTGCAGCCATGTCACTGACTTCTTCAAAACAATGAGAGATTGATGTGCTGCAATCAGTGTCTGTGTTAACCTAAAAGCCTTGTAACTCGGTTTTCACAGTGACATGCCACATAGCCATTTTTAGCTGACCTTAACCTGAAGAACCAATAATCTTTTCATTTGTTTCAGTCTAAGTCCTGGCTTATCTCCAAGCACCCAACTGATAAGGGTGATGTCTAGTATGGCCTCTGTAGCAGTTAAATAAAATGCATTTGGTCCTGGGCTAAAGGTTTGGCATGATCTATCTTCTCCAGGTAGACACATCTGTGCTCTGCCATGGCAAGAACAACTTCCAGCAGTGTCAGAGGGACGTGCTTTACTCCAGCTGTCTGTGACTTACACTCCTCTGCCTGATAGATTTTACTGCTAATTCTATGGATGTAGGAGTCTGGACTTGGCCAGGAAAGATGTTTTGAATGTTAACCATAGATTAAGACAAAGAGGAGGAAATTGTTTCTCTCAGGGGAAGTGCTTCCAGAGATTGATGTGCTCCTTGTGAAATCTCAGTCCCCACTGGGTGTTCCCTGGAATCCAAACTTTGTGAATACAAGTTGGCAGTACTTACTTTTGCCCGACCAGGTCTTAGTTTGTCTGCTGGATTGTCATCTCTCGGGGGCAGCCATTAGAGTCTGAAAACTTACGTAAATTACACATTTGTCCTGGTACAGTATTTTACTACTAGTGAAGCAAGAAGCTTTAGGCTCATTTGTTCTCTAGTGCTCTGAGAACTCTATGCTCTTACAGTTATGCAATTTGTACTTTTCATTTTCAGCTTGATTTTTACTTGAATGAAGAATTGCAGAGGGAAGAGCAGCATGTTCTAGTATAAAAAACTCCTTAAGACATTGCCTAATGAACAACAAATGTACAACAGCTAGGGAACACATTAAAAATTTATTCAAAGATTTATCAGGAACAATGTTTTCTCCTAAAGCCTCAAATCTTATACACATGACCCCTAATAACCTTGACTCTAGAAGTCAAATAAAGAGACTTAACACACAGTATAATTTTTCCCCCAAAATTTAGGTTAAGTATATTTAGACTGGAAGGAACCTCTGCAGTGTGTCAAGTCCAAAGCCCTGCTCAAAGCCAGACCAACTTCCATGCGGGAGCAGATTACTCATGATCTTGTCTGATCAACTTCTGAAATCTCTGAAGACGGAGGTGCTGCCTTCTCTTTGGGCAGCATCTCAGTACTGACCCATTTCAGTGCTGAAGTCCTGAAGCCCAGCATTTCCTCGTAAGATTGATGGTGCAAGAAAGACCTTCATCTAGCAGATTTATATTACATTGAAATGAAGTTAGGATTGGTGCTGTCACAGGAAAGGGAGCCTTGTGAAACATTTAAATTTAAGATTCTGACACTTTGAAGACTGACAAGGTATAATACAAACATAATGATTAATATAGCAGTCTAAAATACAATACTGAATGTGGAAATAAATGGTCATGTGTAGTGGAAGGCTATGTGAGAGATAGGGTCTCATTTTCTGTATCTGCCTGAATTTCAGATTGTCCATTGGTTCCGTTCTGAGTTGCTCCTGGTCCCACGTGCTGGTGAGATGCTTAAGACAGTCATTACAGTTACAGGATATCATTCAGGAGCAAATTACAGCTGAATGCAATACGCCTTCAGGCAGCTCACCAAATTTAATCCTTGATGTCAAGGTATGTCATCAAGTAGGGTACAAACAATGTTTTAAATTTTAAGTACTCTATGATATCATTAGTTAAACTGTGCAGTTCGGTGGTTATTTATCATCCTCAGGTTAGCCACGGTGTTGTATATGGATTAGGTATCATTTTGTTAATACAAAATTGCCTAGTATCATTTAATTTACAGTAATTTCTGATTCAGCATGTCTGGTGGCCAGGTGAAGTTACTGATTCTGAAGCGAAAGCCTTCAAGTAGAGTTTCTTTAAGTGCTTGTCCGTCTTCATGGTTTGAGAGGTTTCTCACTGTTGAGCAAAAGAAAATCATTTGTTCTCTGTGTCTTGGGACTGGTGTGCTGACTGGAACTCCAAGGTGCATCCAGCTGCAGCTGCATCAAATGAAAAAGAGACTGGGCATCAGAGAAGGTTTTTTGGCTCTTTGCAATTGCCTGGGTCCTGCAGCCCTGTTACTTTGCTGGGTAGTCTCCTTACAACAACTCACTTGGGTCTAATTCTAGTCTTTTATATCAAAACAAACAAGTAAAATCAAGGTAATTCTGCAGAAAATGTGAACTACTTCGAATTACGCTGTTTGCCAAGCAAGGCAGAACACAGCTGTTGGATGTTTTAGAGTACGCTAACAGCTTTAAACCCAAGGTCTGCAGGAGAAAGACTGCATGTAATCCGACTGACATCCCTCGTGGTGGGCACACTGGTTTGTAATGCTCTTACAGGGTAAGACTAATTTCTGCTTGTCTGTGCAGGTATCACTTTGAGAAGACATGAAAGAGTGCTCTTTTAAATTGCAGTCAAGCTGCCCTGAAGTCATGGGTTTCATCTCCGACTTGAGCTTCCTTTACAAGCAACATGGGTAGCTCTAATCACCTGTCCTTATCTATCGCTAGAGCTGATCAAAAGGTCTCAAGCTAGTTCTTGGTTTTGTTCAGCTATAAATCACTCCTTTCCCTGCTGTGACACTGAAGTAATTTGTTGTTGTTGTTTTCTTGTGTTAGTACCATGCATGCTTTTGGAGACTTGCCATGCAAATAGCACAACTCAGCTGGAGTCACATTTTCTAGCCATTTTACTGCAGATTTCTATATAGATCAGCTGTAATGCCCTTTTTCCATTGCTCCTTCCTCATTTTCCTTGCGGGCTTTGTTTTTATTCTTGCTAAATAAGGACTTTGAAGTGCCTTAACTCAGCTCATAAAGAGTTACTATGCCCTCGTTGGCTTGGTAGTGAACGACTGAGGCCCCCTGGTGCCTGCTGTATTAGCAGCTGGGCGCAGAGTGAAGCATTGCATATTTTCCATGCTTGTCCTCGTGTTTAATTATATGGGTAAAAGAGAAGTAAAGCAGAAGGAGAAAATGCTTCTTCCCAGTGCACACTGGTGCCTGGATCCTACCTCTTTGAATAATTGAATTTTATAGTTTTATTTATTTATAGTGTTATTTGGCTGTTTTTCTTCAATGCTCTCTTACTTTCTTTGTCCTGCATTTTTCCTCACATAATAATGGCTTTACTGTAGCTCTCAAATGAGAGATACAAGACCACATATAAAGCTGCCCAACACACAGGAAGGGTTTCATTTTTTTTTCCACACCAGCTTTCTTAATCTTTATTGCTTGCTTGGTTGAACAGTGGTGATGGTGTTTGCTCCCTGAATTGCTCCTTTCCATTTCCCCCTTACTTTTAAAAAGGACATTTTACATTTCTTCAGCCTTGGCTAGCCTTTTTTTATTTGCAGTTAGGGGCTGTGTAGTTCATTGCTTCTGTTTATGCAAGAATCCACATCAAAGACTTCATCGTTCCCAGTTTAGAAGATCATACAGAGATCAAAAATAAGACTTGAAAAGCCAAATCTCCCGGGAAAGAGGCTTACCCCAAATATCAGCAAAAGCTGTAAGAGTGAGCATTCAGCAGTTTTGGATGCCGGTTTTTGATTCGTGCAGGTGTGGTGGTGTAACTGGACACCAGCTAGTGGCACAAGGTCAAAAATAATCTGATTACAGCCATATGTTGATCCATTCTTTGAAGTTTATTCAAGTGTTTATGGTGGGCAAAATGTTGAGTCTTCTTGCTGAGGATCTTTTGTGATCAGAACGAAAATGTATTACTTGTAGGGATTCACAAATTCAGGAAATTAGAAGTCAGCTTCTTGCCAAATCATCTGTCAGTAGTGTGCTACCATTCCCAGGGCATTTATCATTTGAAATGGTTTTCCAATGCATACCACCAACTGGTATCTTGTTTAGGAGTAGTCTGAAGTGTAAAATTCAGTAATATATTTGAAATCAGTTACTTCCTAGCTCTATGTGTATGTGTATGTGGGGTGGTGGTGGTGGTGGTTTTGTTTTGTGTTTTATTTGCATTGTTGTTTTTTTCTGCTCTGATTTAAAAGCATGGTCTCTTTCAATGCTTAAGAACGAAATGGCAAGGAAAGTTTGTCTTAATATTTGCAACACAGGCTTTCCCTAATATTTTCTTAAAACCCCAAATATTCAGCTGTTCTGGAGAGCGCAGTGTCTAAAAAGGCAGAAGATAGTTCAGTGTTTGTTTTGGTTGTTTTTTATACAATCAAAAAGTTGTTAAGCTTTTAATAGTTGTTAATTTGATACCATTAGTTGATAATTTGATACTATTTCCCCTTTTTTGCAAATAAGGTATTACTTTTTTTGACTTTTTGCTAGTGCACTGCAAGCAGGATGCTAATAGATTCATTTTGTGTTGGCTATACAGCCTGACTGATAACTAGTGGAGGCTCTTGGCTGATAGTATGGCGTCCTTGTATTGCTTTCTTCCCAGTAGAATAAAGGTGAACTTAAAAATTAAGAACAAATCGCAAGCTTAATTATGTGGAGTTGTTATATATTGTTAGTAGACACTAAAACTGAGAGCAGTGATATGTCCTTTCTTTTCCTGAAGTCTGCAAGGACTTTTAGACAAGAATAAATAATTGTCAAAAGAAGGTAAAACTGAACAGAAGAAAACTTGAAATTCATGATCCTCTTCTCTAAAACCCGTATTTCTTTCAAACACAGGAAGGTGATAAGGATTTTGCATCTTGCTCCGTGGAGCTGTTTTCTCAACACCCATAGATCACCACCTGTTATCAGTGTATTTCAATTCCTTGCTGCATCTTACGACAAACATTCACTTCGAGACATTCACATTCAAGACAAGGTTGCTGTTTAGAAGCCCGAAGATCTTAAGCTGGCATCTAATATCAGTGCTGCTGACAACAAAAAAGATCTGTCTGATAAAAAACAGACCAGCTGCTAGTGTACATGATCCAAATGTGAAAGTGGCGTTCAGGAAGTGTGAATTCCAGTGCAATGCACTAACTTCAGAGACAGGCTGAAATCCAACACTTGACAGCTGGATCTCATTCTCCTTTATGAAAAGACCCTTATACTTAGCTTTAGGCTATGCACAGAAAGCTCGGCATGAATCTCTGTCTCAACGTGTGTTTTAACAGGCAGGCTGTATACAAAATGTGTAAAGAGATGATGAGGGGTCTTGCCCCAAAAGTCATATATCAGAAAACCCAGTAGATAGTCCTTGCCTTTTCCAGTAGCTCTAATGAACCACATGAAAAGTTGGAATCCATGTAACTCCTGGAGTAAACTTGAAATCTTTATTAAGTATCATAGTTTACACCCATCTTTACTCAAAGCACCTTAAAATACAGCCTCTGGGAACAGCTCGGGGGAAAGTAAACAGAAACAGGTAAAAAAAAAAAAAATATGTCCAGGAATTTCAGTTTACCTCTGTTATTGGGCTGCAGCTACCAGGATGCATTCGGGAAGGAGCTGGTTTTGAAGAGGAGCTCAGCAGTACACCAGTGGTGGATTTAGTGGTTTGCAAGAGGAAGGTTTTTCTGGGGTAACATGGGAGGCCATGTGAAAGCTCTGGAAGAGAAATAAAGAATTGGCCTCTTGCTAGGGCAGAACTAGGCTGTGAAAGTTTTTTTTGGAAGAAAGGACAAGAAATTGATAAGAGAGGGTTAAACCTGAGGGTGGTGAGAAGAAGAATCAAGAGGAGTACCTATGATAGTTCAGGCAACCCAGAAGGGCCATCTGGATCAGCGAGGAGTAAGTGAGTTGCCAAAGCATGTGGTTAACAAGTTTGGATGACAAGTTTGGCAGCGTTAATTATGTCCTTGATTGATGATATGGCTGGATGGAGGGAGCATTTGGCAGGACAAAGGGGGAGGCTTCAGAAGAGAGACGGGTGTTGTGTCCTGACCCTGCAGGACACAGGTCCACAACTGGTGTTTTGTTTTCATTGTGAAAGTCTGCAGACATCGAGGTGTTGTAGCAGGCAGGGCTAAGCACTGTGAGATTACCTGAGTGCAGCAGTAAAAATCACATAAGCATCACTAAAGGAAGTTAGTGGAAGAGTTGTACAATAGGAGGATCAAAAGGCTTAAAAGATCATATATTTAGTGGCTATGGAACAAAGACATAAGGAATAGGTTTGATTTAGCATCTTAAGTAGTTTGATATAATCCAGAATAAGTGACAGAGAAAGCTATCTGCTAATGTGTTTAGGATGCACTGTAATTCAGGTCAATACAGAATTTGAGATGTTAAATGGCTTTCTCTTCTTCTCCAGTCCTGTACAATCCATCTCTGGGAATTTGAAAAGGATTTACCTTCCTGTGAAATGGATCCCACAAATGGAAACATTCTTACACAGCCTGCATATGCAAAAGGCAGTCTCAGCTTCAGAAAATACTTTACATAAAGAGCTCCTGAACAATACTTGCTCCATAGTTCTCTGCAATCCCCAACCAGTGGGCTGTGATCCCTGGAGAAGGGGAATTAAAAGAAGAAAAATTGCAGAGTTGTGAAATCAGCTGAAACAAAATGTCAAGCACTTCTGCAAAGAATTCTCTACTTCTTCCCTTCCAAGGAATGCTGAGGTTAGAGCTCTGTGCCATTTGATGTTTTTACCACATATTTTGGCTGGTGGGAGAGTTAATGCTTCTTTCACACTTCCAGTTTTAAAATCTATCTAGTAAAAAAAAAAAAAAAAAAAAAGGAAAGAGTGAATTTTAGTCAAAGAGGAAATACTTAAAGCCAGAACTCAGGTGCCTCATCTCAGCAGCAAATGGCAGTGCTCTGCAACTGTGTGTATTCACGCTGACAAATCAAGGGAGCAGAATCTGATATCATGTTTTGTACTGGTGAGACACTTGTTTTTTGCAGAAAGGTCTTAATATCTGTATTTTGGTACTGAAAGAAGGGCCATTTTTCATGTACCCCCTAATCTCTGGTTTCTCAGGGTCTACGTAATAAGGCATAGCATTCTTAAATCTTCAGAAATTGATAAAGGTTAAAATGTTACAGTGACTTCTACTTGGTACGTTTCGCATGCCTTCTGGAGTAAGGCCTGCTTTTGAGAGAACTATGTTACATGAGAAGCCTTTCCTTCAGCTGATGATATTTCTTAGTGTTGGCTTTTGCTCTGGTGGTTATGATCTTTCTGTGAAGTTTGAGTTATGGCAAAAGAATATCCAAGGGCTTTACTGCAGGCTGTTAACTTCTTCCATTTTGGGTGCTCTTCCTTTGCAAAGCATCAGATGGTGAATTGTTTAAAGGTATAGTAAGTTCCCTTTAAAAAACTAGGAGCATGACTTTGCAGGAACAACAAGAGCATAATTAGAGTGCTCTCATTATCTCATTATACAAGTCTAGCAGACTCCACGGATATTTGAGAAGAAATGTAAAAAAATAAATAAAAAAGGAGATGGGGGAATGATGGCTGTTCTTCCAAGTATTTTTTCTCAGGTATTTTGGCACAATCATAGTATAATGGTAAGCTTCCTCATGTAAATGACCTCTGAAAGCACTGTTAGCAGACACTGCTCTGGTGCCTCATGTAAGTACTGAGCTCTGGCAGGGGACAAGGGACACACTTTGTACCTGTTGTATTTATAAAATTTGCTGCATTCTTACATTCGTGCAGAAAGCCATAAGCAGTATTTCTGTGTCTTAACCACTGCCTTTATGTTAAAGCATTACTTTTTATGAAGGCAACCTTCTGGTGGAAGCAACTCTGACACATTTGGTTAATATGCAGGAATTTGAATACAGGTGTGTCCATTATCTCTGCTAATCATGCAGATCTCTAATAATTACTGCAGAAGGCATAATAAGAGACAAAGCAATCCAGTGGCATGAGATTAAAAGCTGACTGTGCACAAGTTTGTGTGTGTACAGATGGGTATGTTGTGCAGGGCTTGAGTTGTATTGACGGTGTAAGTTTTGTTACACTTTTCCGAAGCATTTTGAACTCCTTGAGTCAGTGCAGGATCATGATGTGTTCTGCTTCCTTTGTTCTTTGCAATCCTGGTTTAAGGGAAAGAAGAAATGGCCCTCTGATGAGATGAGGTGGTAGTGGACTGACACAGGCCAGGATGAGGGTGTTGAAGACCCCCCACATTAACCAGCCAGGGCAAATACACTTTGTGCCACCTCTGCGGTAGCTGCAGGTCAAAAAGATGCCCTAGCTGTTCATTCCACCATTGGTGTATGCACAGCCAGTGCTTTAGGATAACTATACAATGACTAAACACAGCTTTTCAAAGTTGGTCTATCTAGTTTTACCTGCTAGATTCCCTGGCAGAACTAATTATAGGCCAATTAACTGTTAGCAGGTAAGTTCATGAGCCAGGGCACTTTCTGAGCTGGTGTTGCTGGTTTTGGTTTTGCAGGTGGTGGCTGAAGGTCCACCTCTGCAGGTCCCTAGGGGAAGGACTGATGGTTTGCAAAGGCAGAGCTCTCTAAGGGGTGGGCAGCCAATTTACCAAAAAGCAATGTCGAGAATTGAAACTGCTTTTCCTGGTGGCCAAATGAAGGAGCAACATCAGCGAGAAAACCTGCTTGAGCAATGCCCGGACACAGCACAAGCAATGACCCTGCCCAAGGCTTCACCTTGAAACCCTCGCAGGAAGACCAGACGTCTGAGGACCTAGCACGGTCACAAAGCACACTGTGGCAGTGTGGCTGGGAGCAGAATTTACCACTAGGTGGTAGTGTATCAACACAGCTTGGCTTTCTTCCCCCAGCTGGGAGTGTGTCCAACCTGAGGCAGGGTGGGCTGGGCAGGACCTGCAGCTGCAGAACTTCTGCCTTGATGCTCACAGTGTAAAGGGATGTCACCTTGAAAGTTCCCAGTAAAACATGTGGTGATTGGGGATTTTAAAGACAGCACCAGGAAGTACAGAAGGTTCAGAAAGTCAAGTGTTAGCAGAACAAAAGGATGAACAAACAAGCTTTGGGAGTGAAACCCTGTACCTCCCATGCAATAAAAGAGCAAAACGAACAGAAATGTGGTATGATCTGTCCAAACATTGTGAGATGTACCCCTTGGGATGGCATTGTGCCAAATACATTTCTGGGTTACTAGAGAACAGCTTTTCAAGGAAGCTGCTATTCTTGTCTTAATTTCTCTTAGAGCTCATAGGTGCTAACATGCTACTGAGATGCATCTGCATTGAGGCATCTAGGCCCTGTGCAATCTTCAGTGTATGGGTCCCAGGACAGCACTGTGCTTCCCAGCAAATCTCCCAAAAGAGCTGCAATGAAATCGGCTTAAGTTAGAGAATTTGTATCAGTAAAATATGTTGGGGGGGAAAAAAAAAAAAAAAAAAACAGCAAAAAATCAGTAAAATACAGCAACTGCTGTCGCTTCCTTGAAGAAAGGCATGATAAATGCCAATGTTCAGGTTCAACTTGAGAGATTCAAACATTGCAGGCAGAGAGAAGCTCAGATCTGTGAAATAACCTCAGTGCTGCTCTGTACTGGCGACAGCCAGCAGTGACATCAGGGCTAGTCAGTGAGCTTCTCATGAACAGCTTCCCTATGGAAGCAAAATTAGAGCAAAGGAACATGTTGTGAAAATGTTAATTCCAGCAAAACATGCAACAAAACGCAACAGGCTGATTTTTTTTATTTTTTTTTCCTCTAGCATACTGTTCTGCCCAGCAGTCAGACCATCTGCCTGGTGGCCGTCTGGGACCCACCAACACAACAGGCACTCAGTGTCCCAGGTCACCGGTGTCCCCACAGCCATGGTCACGCGGAGCACCATGGAGCCATCAGAGCTGCCCGGGCGAGAAGGTCCAGCTCTCTAATTCGTCTGGCACTGCATCTTTGCAAAAGATATTTTTCACATGGATAAACCATCTATCTCCATTTCTTCTAGTTCAGAATAAAATAAAAATAAATCTAAAATCTTCCATGGGAGAGGAATTGTGGTGCCTGCCCAGAACTGCCCAGCATAGGAAGCTGTTGCAATGAATTCTGTTCCACTTCAGCCTTGGCTTTTCACGTCTCCTAAGGTTTCGGCCACATTTCTCCATCAGGCAGGAATCGTTGTCTGGCTGTTGAAATAGCTGTGCCAACTGAATAGGGATGTAGTTCAAAAAAGAAAACATTTGAAAAAGTTTTCTTCTGCAGGATCATCACTGGTCCTTGAGCCAGCAGCTGAACAACACTGAGATAGCTGCCCTAACCTTCTTTTTTCCCCCCATTCCAGCATTTCTGTTTCTCTGACAAAGAGAGGTTCCAGATTTCTGCCGTGGTACTGTATTCCTGATTTAAGAGATTGGTCATTTAGAGGAGTTCTGAACATTTGTCTGGCAGCTCAGCACTTGGAGGGAATCTCCTAAAACATGGAGCCCAGTTGTCTGCTGTTGCAGGCAACTTTGTCTTGTTATCCCTTAAACAGATTTATCAAGCTTCATCTTAAAACTGATTAGGCTTCTTTTGCAGCCAAAGTTTCTGCCTGGAAGTCTGTTCCAGAGAATTACCTTATTGACGGGTAGAAATAATCATCTAAATCCAGTCTAAATTTGTATGTAGCTGGTTCACAGCCACGTGTCCTTGTGCCAGTGTTATTCCATTGCTTAAACCCCTCTGTCCTCCCTCTTTGTGTTTCCTTCCAGTATGTGTCCAGGAAGCGATCATATGTCCTCTCAGACTCTGTTAGAGCAAACAAGCAATAGCAATAGCTGCCTGTTTCTTTTTAGAAGGTACTCTGAGATTCCTGACATCCTTCTGTGCACCCATTCCAGCATGAATTCATTTTTCTTGAGCGTGAGTCATTCATTTCTCTTCGCTGTTCTGGAAAAGCCTCATCCGGGCAGTGCCTCACTCAGTGGCATTCATGTGCAGGGCTTTCTGCAAGATTGCTGCAGCATGGCAATAGTCCCATCGTCCATCATCCCAGATGTGCCCAGCCCAGCTCAGCTGAGTGTCCTATGTCATTCCATCCCTTCTGCTGTAAAAGCAAGTGTGTTGGGGGGGGGCAGGGGGGAATTAAAACAACTGGGACTAAGGGGGAAGAAAATCAGCTTCAGCCATCTTCCCTCAGATGGGCCACGTCAGACAGTCCTTCAAGCAGTGTGAGTATATACTCTATAATTTCTGAATTGGTTAAGCCATAATAAGAGGGTGTTTTTTCCTTATTAAATGGTTCTACATCCCCATCCTATAAATATAGTCACAAAATACTAGGTGCGGCCAGTGCAATGTTTCTGATAGGACTTGGAGTTCTTCCAGTTTGGCCAGATAATGTCTGATCTCAGTGCTTTCCCAGGTAATTTTGAGGTATACGGATTGGGTAAGCAGTAATAAATATAGCAAAGCATCTGAGATTCCTGCTGTCCAGTGCTGAACAAAACTTTTGTTCAGGAATCTTTTTAAATTGAGACGCTTCAGGTCTACTAATGTCATTTATAGGAAATAACTAGTTCTGAATTGTAACCCAGCCTGCTCTGTCCAGGGAGTTTCCTGGAACAGGGAAAATGCTTTTCTGTACTTGCAGGATTTTGAGTCGGTGCCAGATGGAAAGTGTGGAGCTCTAGGTAGTGACCAGTGTTGGGAAGGCCACCATAGGCTGCGGCGTTGGGGATACGCTAAGGGGTGTATATAGCTACTGCTTTTCTGAGCTTTATTCCAGTTTTGTCTATTCTAGTTAATATCTGTTGATTATGTTGGAATCGTTCCTCTTTTACACTGTCAGAATGTGTGAATATAGGAAAGACTCCAAAGAGAGTTTGGATAAAACAAAAAGCAAATCATGTATTTTGTTCAGGTCAGTGTTTTTTCAAGCTAGCATGGCTAAGCCTAAAGTGACCATCAGCAAAAGGCAGCATCCACAGTAATCCTAGTCCTTGACTGTGTTTCCTGTTCCATTTATGTACCGAGTTCCAGTTTTGCTGCATTTCCTTCTTGAATTGTTTTGCTACTGGTAAAGATAAAACTGTTGAAAAGATAAAACTGTCCAGAAGTTAAAGTTCATGACAACTTAATAGAGCAGTGTGAATATTTTTAACGAGCCAGTCACTCTGTCCTGTTGCCTTGCTCTGCTCAATGAGCTCTGCTTTGCATATGGGAGCCTACACAGCCTAAAGGGCAAGCTGTACTGGACACAGGTGTGTAGTTGCATCTTCCTCTGATACATTTTGATGAAAGTGTACAAAAGGAGGGACTGCACAAAACAACTGGTGGACCCCGAGAAATGTCAGCCTGCAAAAAAATCATATGATCCCTATTCCCTGTCTCACCTTTTGTTTTACTTGAGAAGGGATTCTTGATTATGAGGCACATAAATAACCGGTAATCCAGAAAACTTCTGCTGCAAATCCCACAGTTTTATTCTGAGATTAGGTGTTCTGCTTGAGGTTTTCACTGCACATTTTCCCTCTCCGATCTCTGAAGTCCTTTTCCTTTTGTTTGTTTCTAATCCTTTGATCTTACCCTGGGAATAAGAAAGTAAAAACATACTATTTGTTTGCTCTGTCTCTACTTCTCAGGAGTAGAAATTGCAAAACAAGAGTTTGTGTCCTCTACTGCAGGCCTTTGAGTAAAGAATTAAAGGCTCTTGTTTGTCACAGAGACTCTGCCATGGCTGATTCTGGGACAGAAAGCTCAGTCCTCACATATGAGGTTTATGTCCACATGAGGATTTGTTTACTCAGTTCTTGACTAAATTGCAGTCCAACTCATGCTTTAAAAGGTCCCTAAATAACACACGTAAATAAGTCTTTGCAGACAGGACAGATTGTAGTCATAAACTTGTTTTCCAGCCATGTTCAATTTCAGGCCAACAGGTGCTTTAAGCTATGGAGTACAGCACATAAGCATTACCCCTTGTAAAACCTCCTTTCTGTTCCACTGTTTTTATAACATCAAATTTTATGTTCCTCATCTGTTCAAGTTCTGCTAAACCATCATATCTGATGGAGTGTTTTTTTGTTTTTTTTTTTTTTATGCAGGTCCAAAGGGTGAAATTCAGCCCTTGGGGCTTTTTGGTTATTTTTTTGTTGTTCTTGTCCATAAAGCGACAGAAGAGGTCCTAACTGCTGTATGTTCTAATGAGGCACTGAAGGTTAAATTAGCATGCTTTTTACAATACAGGTTTTACCTGAAAATATCTTCCAAGGTAAAGGTGTCGTTAAGTTGGGCTCTTTATTTCTTTTCTTTCAGAGTTAGTGGAAAGTACCAAACCATGTCATTTAGGCTGACAGTTGTTCTGCTTCCTGAACTGGAGATGGTGAAACAGTGGCAGGTGTTTATAAAACCTCTTCTGTGAGCTCGTTATAATATATGCAATAATTAGCTCTCCTGGGGACGTATTTCCAAGCAGTCTGTCTGAGTGACTCACGCTGACTTCAGTGGGAGCTCCATGCAGGGAATTGGGTCCTTTTATAGAAGTGTGGGAAAGAAAAGCACTGTTGTTTTTAAGAAGGCAACTTGAATCCACAGATAGAGCTGGCTATTTTTGTGTCACTCTCCCGTTGAATTCTGCCTGGTCTTGATGTTATTTCAGCCGCTCTTTCCTCCCACCTTTCCTGGGGTGTTTGATTTCCTCAGGCATTACAGCCCTTGTTTTCCCTTTAGGTGCATCATCCCAATAATACTTTAGGCACATCCCTACTGATGGTAGCATCCCCCAGAAATATGAGAACATAACTGGTTTTATTTTCTGAGAAGCTTTTGTTTTCTCCTTTTGTCACCCCAGTAGCATGTACCAGCTCTGAATTTTCTGTCCATTTTACCCGCACCTGCTTTACATTACTACCTCTGCGATAGCTTCAGCAGATCAAACCCTGACATACAGTGGCGTGGGAGAACTGACTGCTTCTTTGTATTTTCTTTGAGCTTTAGCTGTCGTGCTTACAGAGTGCAGTTTGTGAGCCTGACACTTCGTGCACTGTATAAGCTACAGATGAGTCAAAGTCAACGATTTGTGGGAATCTTTCCGATAACTTCAGTGGGCTTTGACTAAAGTCTCCGGTGCCCTTGACTAAAACAGATGGCCTGTCTGCAGGCAAGCAGGCAGCCTGATGGACGTCATTTTCGGCTGTATGACATCATTGACACTGATTTACTCCAGTTGTTAGTGAACAATGCTTCCCACACATGCAAAGCCTCTCCTGCGAGTTGCCGTACTGAGTCCAGTCCAGCAGCTTCTTTACTCGGCTGTTCTGCTCCTGACAGTGTGGGCTGGAGATGAAGCAGAAGCAATGGGTGGGTGTGGGGTAACTCATTTCTATAACGATTTTCTCTTGAACATCAAACACTGGGACTAGTTTAATCCCTATAGCATGGTTTAATCCCTAAAGCATGGAGCTTCTTGAACTTTTCACATTTTAGTATTAAAACCATCAACTTGGAGGAGGTGTTGAAATTGGCTATCTGTCATTTCTACAGAGACAAAATGGGAATATTAACTTTGGCTTCACAGGCAGTACAGCAAGATCCTGTCACCCACAACACAGTGTTTCTGGAGTCATTCTGTGGCAGAGGACAGAAGCCAAAAACAGGTACTTCAGGGCACTGGAAAACCTTTAACTGTTATGGAAATACCACCAGATAGCTCCTGTCTGTGTAGAAGAAAAAAGGTTCCTGTTATTAAGGTCTCACCCTGAAAACTGTCAGATGATAAACTGCACAGCAATCTCTCTTGTACCTTTGAAGCAAGAAGGGAGGGTAAATGCTACAAAGACCCATACCTCCAGGCAGTCTACAGACACAGCTGTTGATTGTTTCTTTGAGGAGATTTGCCATTATCGTTTCCTTTTTGCTATCCTTTTCTACTTGCTTCTTCTCCGGAAGAATTCTGAAGGGGGTGATAAATCTCAGCCTGGACAGTTGAGGGCCTCTTTGCTCTTGCTCTGTCTCCTAGTCATTCCTTTTGAAGCACTGACCCCCAGCTCAGCCTGATGGAAAACTCTCAGAGAAACCCAGAACTTCCGTATTCCTATACCTGACAAGGATCAGAAAGCTTTTCTGTTCTGTCTTCTAAACTGTGGTGTTGCAGGTAATTTATTGAGCTTGTAATTTTCAGTGAGAATGAAACCGGCGAACTTTCAGTCCAAAAAAATACCAGCAGCTGTTGTTGGTCAAGGTATGGAATTCATGAATGAAAACATAAATCTCTTAAGCTTCTAAAACTGGATGGATTTATCAAACTAAAACTGACCATGGTACTGAGCACTGAAAAACAATTTCTAGTTTAAGAAAACGTTCATTGTGATCAACCACTTTCATATTGTTTCTTCTCTTCTTTAACAAGCACCTG
This sequence comes from Cygnus olor, assembly GCF_009769625.2. Lineage (NCBI taxonomy): Eukaryota > Metazoa > Chordata > Aves > Anseriformes > Anatidae > Cygnus > Cygnus olor. Next base: position 80,586,868 of record NC_049171.1, on the reverse strand, counting down.
CATGAGGAACTCTTACTGCTTATCCTTCATCAGGCTTACACTTTAATTTTCGTCTTACAGCATAGAACGGGTGAGAATCCTTCTTTTCTACAGTGCAAACCTAATCTCCAAATCAATGAAGATGATTCATAAGCTTTACCCTCTGATCTGGTCAGGTCAGCCACTGCCAGCAGCTTCCTCTCTGCTGGCAGCCAGCTCCCCTGCAGCTCTCTGAGCAGCTAGAAATGCAGACTGTTCGTGGTGCAGCCCACAGTCTTACTAATGATGGGGGAAGAGGGATCTATGTGGGTATAACTTTTCTACTTTTCTCCTCGGGCTCCTTGCCTAGAGCCCTTGCTAACGTTAGAGAAGCAGCTTATCTCCTTCTAGTCCAGTTGACTCTCTGAGCATCATGCCTTGGAGGAATTTGTTTGAGAGCTTTCAGTGGACATTATTAAATCCTGATCATTTCAGGTTTGCACTTAAGTTGTTGTTGTGTTGTTGGTTTTGTTTTTTCCCCAATGTGGTGAGTAGGTATGTCCTGTACCAGGGCTGCTTTTGCATTTTCCTTTAACTTTGCTGGGGGTAAGGATGTGAAATCTGCATGTACATGTCTGTCTGGTTCTTCTGTAAGATCAGATATGAAATATATACATAAAATGACTAGTCAGTTGCATGCTCCACGTGACTCAGTCTCTTTATGTAGCTACTGTAGCTACTCAGGAGAATCCTCTTGTCTATTAACTTGAATGCATAATACCTGTTGGGACAATAGGAGCAGTTCAAGTTTCTAATAAAGGAATTAATTTTTTTAGCCTATGCAACTTTTCACCTTATCAACTTTTCCAACATATTTGTAATTCTCTAATAAACTGTGAGCTGCTGTAAAGAAACTCGGGATTTAAGTCACCGTCGTGTTTAGATAGATAATTCTTCAGAGATCCTGATGTACTTTTAATATTTAAAAGAAATCAGGTAACGTTTACCTTGTACTATGCCAAATATTAATAGAGTGCTTATTACTTTTAGAGAGGAAAACAGTTAATGTTTCTTGGGTGGTTTAATGGGTGTTTTTTACTAACCAAAACTACTTAGGATAGGAGTTTGGAAGTAGAATCACAATTTTATTTTTATTTTCCGTAGGGGAAATGAAGAGAGAGAACAAAACCACATGGTTTTTGAACAAAACACATGGCATGTCTATTTGCAGATACTCTGTTGGTTATATTATATGTATGTGATAATGGCATACTGAATTGCATCATGTTTCTTCTCGTTATCTATGTATGTCATTACAAATTTGGCTTGGTACCACGTGGGACAACATCTTTCTTGAGTAGTATTGTGTCTTGCTGGTTACTGAAGCTTTAGGATTTCTCATGCAGTACTTCAAATCTGGTTTACTGCTTCTTATCTGAAAAAAATTACATTTCCTATGATATCCATCTTTAACCTCAATGTGAAAAGTGCTTTGCATGCAAGTCTGCTTGCAGATAGTCAGAAAATGTCAGTGGTGATGTACACAGAGGGCAAAAAGGAAGAGGAAGAAAAGAGTTGCGCTTTGTGAACTCACAGCTCTTCATTTCAAAAAAAGGTTATGGGGGATTTCTTCAGAAATATGCTTTTGTCTCAAGCTACTGTTTACTAATAGTGGGTGGTAGAGGTCAGCTATACAGTATGTGCACTGTTCCTGCTTCAGAGTGTAAGACTCTTTCTTCTGCTTCCTGTTCCGGCTCAAGACAAGCTGTCTCACCAATAGTCCAGCCCTGCATTCCCATTAGTAGAGATAAAGAGTTAAGAAGAAAAGGGTTGTTGTCCACTCTCTTGTTGTTCAATGACACAAAAAGAGTTAGTGGTTAATATGCAGATGTGCATACCACAGAAACATTATGGCCAGAAGAAAATTGCACAATCAACTCTGCTGAGCTGGGGGAGGCTTGTCACTTGCTGACAGAGCAGCCCCTGATATGCCTTGAGGGCACCTCCACTGCTGTGCTCTTCTCTGCTCATCCTTCTCTTGCATCTTTTGACTCTGCATTTGTAGGAGAGGGACTTTGGTATCCAACTTCAGAAAAATAATTGGGCCAAGCTCTGTATGGAGAGAAAAAAAAAAAAACTTGCAGAAAAATGTGTTCTATTCAACACTTATACAGTAATCAAGGCATGTGAAGCTCTACCTACCACCTGGTTAAGTCCCATATGCTTTTGAACTTCTTTAGTGATGTTCGTACACCCCTCGCAGGACAGTCAGAAGTGCAGCTGAGACCTTTGCAACCCACCTGCTTTCTGCACACTTGGTTGTCTCGGAGGTAACTGGAGGCAGTCTTGACTGTCAGCCAGCAGAACTGCTGACCTGCGCGGTAGGACTTCTGCCATGTAGGAACCTGAAGCGCCCTGGCCATGCTCACAGATTCACCATTTCTGCTGCATGGGTTTGAAGGCCTGTTTATGGAAACCAAAGAGATCCAGGGACAAAGCACTGTCTCATGTACGTCTGTACTTCTCAATTTGAACACCCTTATCTAAGACCTGACAAATAACAGCCCATCTACCCCTTGTGACCTGCTCAGACCCAGCTTGAGTCCACCTTCTCCCAGCAGCCCAGCTAAGTAGAGCTGTGGGTTTATGGTTATGGGTACAACATGTAGCACACATGGAAGCAGTGTCTTCCACAGTTTTGAAGGATTTGCTCGTGTTTTTACAGCATTTGTAATTTCTTTTTTCTCTCTACATTTTAATGTATGGCAGAGAGGTTGAAGAAGCATTCTCTTCACTGAGGCCAGAGCCTCTGTGTGCTTTCAACAGAATAGAGAAACACGGATTTCTAATGGTCTGACATTCATCTGGTTGAGAAGAGACAGATCACAACTCTTAGGAGCCAGTGGTGTATACCGAGACAGTCTGCACGGTAATTTTAAGTGATGTTCATGCTAAAGTCATGCATAGAAGCCATTCATTTTAGAAGCGAGCCAAGATCTCCTAATGCATGGCAGATTATATACAATGCTGAAGGTCATACATCACAAGACTTTCCTCTTCTGCAGCCGTGTATATAATATTTTAGTTCCAGTGTGACTTTCAAAGAGATTCTTTTATAAAGCAGGAATACAAAACTGCAGTCACTTCACACATAAAGGAAATAGTAGAATGAGGTTATTATTCTTTCTTAAATGTTGCAGTTACATAATTCTATTTGTAGTGATCCGTCCACATCCAATAGTTTAATAGCATTGGCTACCCTGAGAATTTAACCAATTTTTTTTACCGAGATCTTTTTCATTTGATTTAACAGTGCTCAGTATGTTAGGCATAACATGTTTAATAGTATCGTCTGTTTTGAAATGAATAAAATTCAAAGCACTAGTAACTCCCTGTCAATAAAAATCAGAGTCCAAAGTCTGTGGATAAAGAAAATACTTTCCATGGAATAAAGGAAGAGAAAGAAGTAGTATTAAGCTTTAATAAAATAGGTGTACTGTGCATTTCATGCTTCAGAGTAGAAGCTCGTTGATAGCACCGGAGTGCTTCCTTTCATTGAAGCACTGATTCAAATAAACTGCTATCCAAGCAAATTTTTCTCGAATTAGCTTGTAAAATGTGAGTGGCAACCCAATAAGACTTTGGAGCTGCACAGAGTTACACTGCAGAGTAGGTGAGAATGGATTCTCACGTTACAAACATTTGATGCCAATACTGCCTTAATATATTCCCTGCTTCTGCTGATTAAGCTGTTTGTGTGATGGGATGTTAAATTGTGCCTGGCGGAACTTGTACTGGTGATGTGGCTTCACATGCTGCTGCAGAGGAAGGGATGATTATCTGGGTGTAGGAACCTCTTCATCTGGATCTTCTGGTGATGGAGTGGTGTGCACGGACCATGGCCTGATGGCTCGGGCTTGGTGAGGATGAGCTGGGGAACAATTGCAAAATGAGCTTCCCTACGCTGTGCTGTCAGTCTGCCTCTACCCTGGTGGGAAGACCACTACCAGCATATCAGTACCTTTGCTTCTCACTACTCCCTCTGGAGTTAGTCCCTCTATTCCTCTGTCTTGTGTGAAACCTCAGGATCGACTGTCTTGGGTCTCCAAGGTTCAATGTTTTTTAACAACTGTGGTTCTTCAGAAGTTCAGGTGGTGCAGCAGCAGAGAGACTTTCCTCCTGGGGCTGACAGCAGGAAGCAAAAAGAATGACTCACATCTGACCAACTTCTGCTCTCTGCAGAATCTGAATCAACCAAGTGAAATAAAGTGAGTGGCTTCCTGTTCAGCTGGTACACAGAAAGGAAGAATTGTGTCCATTACTCATGCAGGGCTGAAAGGAACAATTTATAGTCAAAGGTCTTCCTATCTAATCAGCAACCTATCTAGGCTGATAAAATCTTGTGTTCACAATCTTCCCCGTGTTGTCTTTTTTTCTTTATACTGTATAATGTAGCAGCAGCCTCCAGGAAAGATTACACCATTGCAGGCTTGCAGCTCTAAGGCAGGTGTTCATTTGTTGCTTCAGTCATTGGAAACCGCTCTGTGCTTTCTTTTTTACTAAAATGCTCTGGTTTTCCTTCCTTCTTGTCAGGTGGTATATTAAAATGTTCTAGGGGATATACTAAAATGTTCAGTGTAGTGAATGGTTAATGAACAGACAATGTTGCATTTCAAAAATGCTAAAACACTTATTTTCAGAAGAAAGAACACATTTGTGCAAATGGGGAAAAAAAATTTTCATTGTGCCCAACTTTCTCCCCCATTCATTTTGCATTTTCTGGTTTGGTTTAGTTTTGTTTCTGCATAGATGTTTTTCATTTCGTTCATAGATGTTTGTCATTTGGTATATTTCAAGGCCCCGCTGAACTTTTTCATCAGATAGCCAGAAAGGTGTTCATTCACCTCATGAACAACCAGTGCTGTTTCTAGCCTTAGCGCAGGACGTGTGGATGGAACTGGGGAAGCTCTTCAAGAGCCAAAACCTCTGTTCATTTGTCTCTGTGACTAGCAGAGTAAAATCTGGATTTCCAGTGAATTGTTGACAGCAGAAAGACAACCGCAACTATGGGGTTAGCGGAGAGCCATGGGTAGCAGAGCCATGCGTGTTTTGGTTTGCTGGATACAAACACACAGAGAGGGGCTCCAGGTAACTTATCTTGGTGTGTAGCCCTATCTCTCTTCCCATGTTTTACTGTTTTTGTTTCAAGACCTTTTTGGTTCACAACGTCTCCTGCTTCCACAATGGAGCAAAAGACAGATATTATTGCCTCAGTTTGCTGCATTCTCCCACAGAGACTGAGACAGCATGCTTAGAGACATCTTTGATAGCCTAAGCAATCCAGCATTAGCACACCTTCTGCCTGGAATCAGAAAGTCTTGGCGTGACTGAAGTGGTTGTTCATGTCTGAGACGGGATGTTCTGGATCTGCCATGCACCATCTCCAGAGCCAGCTTCAGCAGAGGAATACCTCTGAGAGGAATTGCAGTCTTGACTCCTGGAAATGTCTTTGGGGCTGCTCCCACTCTTACTGAGAGCTGCTTTGTGGGGATGAGCTGCCTTGCGTTGTCGTATTGTGAATACTATCTAAACAGTTTAATGTACTACTAATTGCTTGCTTTTAGAAAATGGCTTTTCTATTGCCTAGGTTTCCTTTCAGTATCTTAGCAAGATCTCTGTCTTCAGTTCTGCTTTATTCATCCTCACAGGGACCTCAGTTCAAAGCTCACTGCAAGGTGCTGCTGTTAGCCAGCATTAGCATTAGCTGTTAGCACGTGCATTATTAGACAAGGATGCTAAATCTGTCAGGAACAGAAAGGATAACAGTGCTCACAGGTATTTCTGTTCTCTGTTGGGAAAGAAACCAAATATTCAAAAAAATCAAATTCAAAAAAATCAAAAAAATCAAATATTCAGCTCTTATATTCTCATTCTAGAAATAATTTGTTTTCTTTTTTTTTGTACAGAAACTACTACTTTAACATTTTTCAGCCTGTCGAATGAGTAATTTACAACCAAGACATTAAAAACAAACCAACAAACAGATTGACAAGCTCTCCGAGCCTCTGATGTTAATACATAATGAATTTGGTAATATTGGAGAAATGTCAAACTCTTTCACAAGCTTGTTTTTAAAAGCCACAGTCCCTAACTCCAGGGACAAAACATTGCTCTTTTGACTGCCAAAGCATTGTCCCTTCTGACTTCTGTTTGACCAATGATGAATGAATGGACGTGTCTTCTCTCTGGGAGCTGTCACAGAAGGACAGTGGTTAGGGCTGTGATTTCAGAACTCATGTGCCATTCTAACATGTTTACTGGATTCCAACCCTGCTCATTAATTAGAGATGCTTGGAGTAAATGTGACTCGCCAGCTATATGGTCTTGCCTGAAGAGCTGGGATTGCAGAATTTTTCAGTGGTCGATCTCCAGTTACTACTAAGGGATGGCATGAAAATGATGTACTGGAAACTGTGATCATCGGGGGGGAGGGAAGGTAGACTTGGATCACGTTATGGTGACTCATGCTCCCTCTGGAACAGGCATGAAATCTATGTCCTGCACAGCTAAGACATAAAAGCCAGCACAGCACGAACAGATCACTTCTAAAACGATGTTAGAAGCAGTAAGCTATCAACATTGTGTGATTTGCACTATAGCTGGTTTCTGGTTTTTGGCTTCGTGTTGTCACGTTTCCTCACCAGCAGTGAACAGAGAAGTTGAATTGGTCACCCTGTTTGCATGGCAAAATGAATGAAGTTCACAATCCCTCAAAGGGCCTCAGGTTTGAAGCCTTCTTGGTCACAAAATCCTCTCATTCTAGGTAGTTGCACAGGAGTTATAACAGCGCCTGGTTCTCTGCAGCAGTAGTGGCATAAGAGCTGATGTCTGAAGACAACGCAGGAAATTGAAATCAGTGTTGTTATTGGTTATCTTTTCACGGAGAGCAAGAAGAAAGGAGTTGTTAAAGATGTACTGTTTTCCTATACATTTAACTTTTAACTAAGTAATTGGAGCCTAGGATGGCATGTGTTTGCATGCATGTATTTACTATGGATGGAATAGCTGCCAATGCTTGTCTCCCCTTGAAATCAATATTATGGCTCCCCTTGTCTTCAGGGGCAACAAAGGCCAAATCTGCAAATCCTATCTGATAATTATAAAAGAAACAAAGAATTGCAGTATGCAGTAAAACCTGATATGGCTGTGATTCAGGAAAGCACTCAGTGCTCTCTGTCAGGGAAGTAAATCATGTAGGAACAAGGGACGTTCTCTGTTCCAGATGCCCCTCAGGAAAATCAAGCACAATTTTAATGGTGCAGGTTTATGTATGCCGTGCCTTCATGAAACTTTCCCATCTCTGAGCTGCTGTTTTTTAATCCCCCCAAATGTGCTTTTTCTTTCTTTTAATGTGTTGCAGTGTGCATTTATTTCCACAGCTGAGCACTGAAACCCCCAAGAAGGCAACAGCTGTTGTGAATGTCTAATCAGATTGCCCAGCTAATTAGCAGGTTAAAATGTGTGTTTTTGGGTGTTTTATTCCCTCTCCTTGTGATTTCAGTGACTGATGCTGTTAATGAACTCTTAATGAGGAAGGATGTTATATAAATGTTGGGTAAACAGAGTCATCTTTTATTTTCCAGGCAGAGCCCACAATTAATGTATACCACGCATAGAGTCATAGCTTCATTTAACTCATCTCAACTTGCCCACTCTACACTGAAATGAATATATCCTCCTTCTCATTTTGTGTCTTGTTGTGTGAAATGTACTATGCTGATCTAAAAGAGGCAAATTCTGTGGGTGTCCAGAGTTGTTGTCAGAGTCAGACACTGCACGCTTGCAAGACATGCTTCCACGCAACGCCTTTGGTTTGAAGAAATGTGTAAAATGATCTCACTTATCCTTTCAAAAGTGGTTTCTAACCCATTTCCTTGCAAATAAGCCATTGAAAATGCAATCTTCCCATTAAAGCTGACAATCTATTACTCATTTATTTTTCCCATAGGGTCCCATTCTATTCATGGTGTGGTCACAAGTAATCAGGGAATAACTGTGCCATCTGTAAGGAATTTTTAAATTTGGTTGCAAAACATTACTTTTTAAAGTCATTACTCAGGATCACTTCTCAACATGAATTTTGAAAGCATAGTGATTTTTTTTTTCAAGAGCTTTCTCTTGAAAAAAATGTGATTTTTAAATATAACAGTTATAAATATAATAATAATATAACCCATTGTTATAAATATAATGATGTTATATTTAAAAAGCAATAATCAGAGGTTGAAATCTTCTCAAAGCTTTTCTCTGATAACCTCTGCCAACCAGTGCTGGTGAGTAGGAAGAAGAATTTCAGAGAAAAAAAAAATATTGTATATTTTGAAAGCACAACCAAATGTTTAACAATTTGAAATGTAAATGAACCTAATGTCTTCAAGACTTTGCAGCCTTTAAGGAAATATATATTTATGGTAAATTCTCATCTTTTAGAAAATGGACATGTGTCATCAGCTATCTTTCTTGTGGAAAATTCTTGTTGTATTGCGTGTAATGTCAACAGGCCTCCGAATACAAAGAATTATTTAGCTCCCATTTACTGGAGCCTTCTCAAAGGCTGCTTAAGCTTCTCTCTATATAAATAGCAGGGCCCTGCAAACCAGGAATCAGTCTCCCTATAGAAAATAATGACATTTGCTTAAAAACTCCCAGTGTTTCTGTAAATACTTAATATTCATTTCTCTTTTAGCTTTCTGTTTTCAGAGACTTTAGGGCTTTCATTTTCCATGCTTTGATGTGCAACTCTGAGGATATGAGTAATTTTCAAAAGGGAAGTGGAGTTTCTTCATTGACCACATGAATGCAAGAGCTGGACTTTTATGAAAGATAATCCAATATTATGAAACTAGTGATGGTGTGGCTAAGAAGACAGCTTTAGAGCATGAAAAGTACCAGAATGGACAGAGTGAAGGGAAGCTAAATAATTCCAAGCACTGGTATCACATCCCAACATTCATGTACTGCACCCAGAGTTCACCTTAATGGTTCCTCTTTCTTGCAGGCCCTAAGCAAATGTTTTCCTAAATGCGTCATTTTAAGCATGATCGGCTTGGCTCAGGTGCGTTGCTGGACAAAGATTTAGCTTATTTACATAAGGCAAGCCTATCTGTCAATTTCTATCCACTTATTCTCCTCAAAACTTTTCTTTTTATAGACTTTTAGATAAAAATTTAGTAGTTACGTATCCCGAACTCTATTGCTAAAGTTATAATTTCTTGAAGTATGCTCTTGGTCTGAAAATGCTGATTACATGTACTAACAAAGATACACGCGCTTCTGACCAATGTGTAGGGGCCAGAGTTCTGGGTCAGAGAGGGAAAGAGCTTTTCTTTTCTTTTGGAAGTGATGTCCCCAGTGTTGTCATTGCAAATGTTGGAACAGTTCCTCTGCGATGCAGTAGGTGAGCCTTGCCAGTCTGTTAGCTAAGTTGTTTAGCGTGGACTTTGGTTAACCTACATTTAAATTTAACTTTCTCTTGGAAAACCTAGCTGTTTGTTTTCTGTTGTTGCTACGTTTGTGGTTAATATCTTGACATCCACATTATAATAATGGATAAATACAGAATTGTATTAATATGGATTTTTGTTTGGCATCAGCAAGCTATATTACGACTCCGCCAACAGCTGAAGCAGCCAGATGTGTGTGTACGTGTGTGGTTTTTCAACCACATAGGCTTTTGCACAATAAATCCATTAGTGCTGATTGCTTCCCTTTCTCTAAAAGGCCCTGCTTTTTCACTTCATTTTGCTATCTCTAACTGTAATTCAGCAAATGGCCTTTAGTAAAAGCCTAAGAGAAGGACATGAGTGAATTATATAATTTAATGCATTAGTCACAAAATAGCAGATGGATTTGTTAAGGGTGAGTCACGGCTTTATTGCCTGCGTCTTCTAGATGTAAAATGGATCTTTGTGGCTTTTTTGCCTCTAACCTTATTTATTCTTGTTCTGTTCTGAATGCTAAATACCTACTCTGTGTTATGGCTAGGACAACGCACTGTATGAAAGAGGCACCAGCTTTCTCTCTGGGTTCAGTATGCATTTTTAATTGCATCTGCTCATTTTACTACTTGTGAAACCTCACCGTTGGTTGCTTTTGGTTTTTTTTTCATCTTTTTTTTTTCCCGAGCAAGTTGTACATACAGCTTCAACACCCATTATACTTAAAACACACAGGGTCTTGCTTGGCACTTTGCGCTGGGCGCGCAGGCCGCTGGCGGTGTGAGGGCAGGAAACGAGGGTGACACCTCCTGCCAGGGGCAGGCCGCTCACACGGGGTGAGAGCTCTCTTGAAGGGATAATTTCAGTTTCCAAATTATTAATAGTTTTATGGTGGTGTCTCGCTTTGGGCTTGGCATGGAGCCCACAGCTGAAAAGTCAAGCCTCTCTCACACCAGTTCTGCATGCCTCGGTGTACGGCAGCTGGAGGAAGAAGTGATTTCCCCGTGCCCCACACTGTGTTGTTTGCACGTTTACCCAAGCGTTTGTACATTTCTCAGCACCCAAAGTTGCACGTTGTGACTAAGCGGTTGCAACACCTGCCCACCACCAGAAGGAGAGGCCTTCCTTCCTCTCCGCATCTCTCCCTCGGCCCTGGTACCCCTCCTGCCTCTGGGACTTTCCCCAGGCCAGTGTGGCCCAGGGGCTTGGTGGCACAGGGCCAGGGGAGGAGGAAGGGAGAAAGAAGACTTTTGTGATAGGCTCCTTCTCAGGGAAGAAGTTGTTGCAGTCTCATCTCAAGATCCCAGCCTGTTTACAGTCTCGCCAATTAAACCCTAAATCAAGAGACAAAGTAGCTTCTTTATAGGGTAGATCCAACAGATCCTTCAAGACCAGGTCTGTGAGTCAAGCTCTTACTCATTGCTGGGGACATGCCAAGGAGTCTGTTTTTAAGGCACTTACCTTCTGGGCAAGCAGTGCTATCAGAAATAATTGTAGTGATGCAGCTCCCTCTTCACAGCAAGCCAGCATTTGTTATGTTCCTGAACATAGCTGGCAGTGCCCTTTGATTAGAGGGCCAGGGCAAATTTCAGATTGTCTAAAGCTGCAGGAGCAGCCATGCAGCATGCTTTGCTTTTCCCAGATCCATCCCGCTGTTTTCTGTTCCTCTGTGTGCCTCTTTGTAAGCATCCTTGCCTCCTATGCTTTGTCCTTTCAGAATTTTAACTTCTGAAATTACTCCTCAGCTAGTGGACCTTCTGTTGTCTTCACCATGGTGCTTTTACCTCAGGAAAACAGCCCATTCAGCTCCTGACAGGCCATTTCGCACCAGCCTGCCCCATGTACTGTTTGCCCACAGTTCATTTTCTACAGTAAAGGCTAGTGATTAACTACTTTCCTGCCTCTCCCTTGCCAGCAGCACATTGCAAGCTGGAGAAGCACAAATATAGTTCATAAAAACACCACGTAAAGCTCCTCATTCCTCACAGAATTTATGTCAGAGTACAAAAGAGCTGCCCAAGGCCTCTAGTAGTTTTGCATAAAGCGATGAGTTAAATATTTCTAGTTCATGTGTGCAAATGGAGAAGCATTTTCATAGTCTGCAGCTGATCACCCGCATCCTTGAACCGCAGAGCCTGTTTTACTGAAGGGAAGAATGTCGCCTCTTGTGCTCACATGCACTTCGAGGACTTTGTGAAGAGTGATCCTATTAATGGTTAACCAAGTTGGTGACAAGACTGGGAAAATTTTTAATGATATATTTCACAGAGAGCACAATTAGAGCAATTTGTAAAGTGGAGTGTGATGCCACATGCGCGCACAGACAGATCCCAGGCAGGAGCGGGCAGGGTGCCACAAGCAGTGTGTGAGGCCTCCTGACCCACTGCACAAGTGACACAGGCAAGGCAGCATTGCTTGGAGTGACTCCTTCCAAAAATGGTGTTATGTGAGGACAAAATTCACTTTGGTTGTGGCAGGTTTGATTTCTTCCTCGCCTGCCCGCACTTGTGGTGGCAGTAACAGCATGTGCTAGAGAGCCCTGGACTCTGGGACACCTGGGTCTGCATGTGGCTGTGTTGACCAGACACTTTTGTTATGCAAACACTAAATCTATTGATGACAGACCAAGAAAAGAACTGGTTTGCACTAGGATGTGGCCCTATGGTGTGGTAATTATCTCCATTTCAGCCTCACCTCTGAAGAAGATTGCTGCTTTGGTTATGGTCACTGCGTAGGTGCTGGCGGCTGCATATTAACGCCCGCTTTGTCCTCTGCCTTTGCAGCAGTGAGGCGTTCAGCTTCTCAGAGCCAGCCACAGTGTGTGCTGCGTTTGTGCTAGCCCTGTGCGTGGCAGCAGTGTTTGTGCTAATATGGGTCCCATCTTGGCAGGCTTGAGGTCTGAGAGACCACTGAACCCCCGTGTGTGTCCTCTTCTGCAGGAGGGGAAGGGCAGCCGCTGGCTCCTGTCTCGGTGCTGGTCTGTGGGCTGCTGGCGGCCTGGTCCCCGGGAGCCTTCACATCTCCAGCCCAGGCAGCAGCTCGCCCCGGTGCTTTGGACTCCCAGGAGCCAGAGGCGCAAGCAGGTGAGCAATGGTCATCTCCTGCAGGGTCTTCTCCCTTTCCTGGAACAATTTGCTTGTTCTCCTCATATTGTAATCGTGGAGCATGGCAGGCTAAAGGAAAGTAGTTCACACTTCCATTTTTTAAATACTTTCAGAGCCTTTTTTTTTTTTTTTTTAATTCTGAAGGAGGATCACTTGGCTTCCCAAGTACATTTTAAAAATAGCATGACTTCTGTGACGATCCTCCATCTACTGGATTTATATAAATAGCTTCAATAAAAAAATCATGAAAGGATTACTAATAACATGCAAATTGTCATCTTTAAGGGTATCCGTCTCTTCCTCTCTCTCGTATTATGAACTGCGGATTTGCTGGATAGCTTCCCTTTGCATTATGAAGACTCAATATTGTTGCTTGGCTTTCTGCCACTTTTCATTGCTTAACTCCTTTAGATAATTAGCAGCTCTTCTGTTTATTAAGTTTGTATCAGTTTAATAATGCACCTCCACTGGGTGCTGTTAAATCTATCTCCCTTGAGCTGCGCTCCTGCTTGGTGACTGGGTTCTCCTGTCTATGCAATTGTATTTAGGGGATGTGAAATCTCAAGCAACTCACCCTGAAGTGTAGCACACAGCCAGTGCTACAGCTTTCCACAGTGAAGGAGAAAGGAGTGTCCTAACCAGAGACTGACCTGCCAGCCCACTTCTTCCATAGGTGAGCCCAGACCTGGTGGTGGCTCCTGTGCAGGTAGATGACTGTCCTGGCCACAGAACGTGCTGGAGGCTTTGCATGGCCCCAGAGACTTGCTGGCACCACAGCAAGTCCTGCTTAGAGAGCCCAAGCCCGAGAGACATGCAGAGACATAAGCTCTTTGAGAAGAACTGACGTAAAAGTACCAACCTTTTGGTAAGCTACTTGCATGTGAAGAGTATCAAAGTGACTAAAGGACATGATAGGAGTCCTGTGATGGCAGGACAGCACAGCATGGCGAATTATTTTTGCCTCGTATTGTGCTCTGTTTGGTCTGTTAATCTGATGATACTTAGTCTGTCATGAACACAGCTGCTATGGAAGTACGTATGTAAATATTCACTTAAATAAACACATCAGCTTTGATAAATGCACCTCTGCTCAATGAACCTGGCCGGCTAGCATAAATCAGTACAGATATTAAAAACAGGGACCATAAGTAGAACTTTTTCCTCTGTGTGTATAGTAGATGCCACTAAATTTATGACCTTTGCCCTGTTAGTAATCTCTATAGCATACACTAGCCATATAGGCTAACACATTGCCTGCACCATGGAGATGGAGAAAAGGAGGTTTTCATTAGGACATTTATTCTTGAAACTGAGAATTTAATCCTCAAACAAAACAGAGAAGGCCTTGGAATTAATCTGCAATGTTTCAGAGGCTGGAGCGCCGAGGACCTCTATTTATCTGCCACAGAAATGCCAAGGGCTGCATGGGTCATGGCCAGAGTTCACCATTACAAGTGATGGAGCAGCACTGAAATCTCTCAGCTTCCCTGGAAATTACCTGAAATGGAAAGTGCCAAATACTTTCCGAGAGTTACTTGACTCTCTGCAAGCTGAAGCTCTAACAGGTTGTCATTTATTTATCTTTCATTTGCAAGCCAGCCACGCTGCTGAATGGAGCCTGGTGCTTCTTTATACTAAAGCCTCTCTGAACTACTTCAGCATTAAGATCTGGTGACGACACCTCAGTCTGAATGAGGATGTGCCTGTGCAGTGTCTGTGAAGCTCAAGTTATTCTGAATCCCTCTGAAAGGCTGGGGCCAAACCAGCTGTAGTGGGTTTACGTGGCCACCTCTATGGCCCCCTGCTACCAAAACCTTGCCACGTAAACCCACTACACCAGCACATACTGCTCCTTTGCTGGGAGCTGTCAGGTAAAGGTACTGGCAGAAGTGACCAGCAAGAACTTACAAATAAAATCTGCTAAAGGGAGGAAAGAGGCAAAGGGAGCAAGCAGACCTTATTACCTACATACTGTAAATGGTCCCTGGCATTCTTCGGTTCCCTTTAGAACACTGAATCCTTCCACAAGAATGGATGTAAGGCTTATGATATCTGATACCACAAACTGGAAAGTTTGGAAACTGACTCTCAGGATCTGCGCTCACTGGTGCCTGGCTAATGCTTTGTGTCTTTGCTATGTTTACTTGATCTACAGTTCAAATTACAGCTCAGCAACTGACCACATAACATGATAAAAGAGAAGTTTGTCCCTACCTGACATGGCCTTTGTATCTGATGTGCCTCATATCTCTCCGGGTAAATTGGCTCAGCTTGACTTGAATGAAAACCAAAATAAATAATTTTCAAATCTTTTACCCATTCAAGATCTGTCTTCGCTTACACTGGATCTACTTCCGTTTTCCTTTCATTTTCTATGAACATTTGCCAAAAGTGTTTCTTTTTACTCAAATTTCAGGGAGGTTTTTTTCATACAGAGTTTTAGATAAACTCACTAGCAGGGAAGTGCATAGCACAAAAAACGCATATGATTTAACCAATGAGTCACATGCAACAAATAATGAATTATGGATGGTAGAACTCAAAAGAGAAGTCACAAGGCTTATGCAGCATTTAAATCCTGTTTACAACGCCAAATGAGGGCACTTTGATTCAGGTCCTTATATATTTGCTTACAAGCCGGATTCCCAGGAGCCAGACAGGGATGTCACCAGTTTCCCTCTGGCAGTTCCTGCTCTCTGTAACTCATTCTCCAGCCTACCAAAAAAAAAAAAAAAAAAAAAAAAAAGAAAAAAAAGGAGACACAAGAGACACAGAATCAATAAATGTCCTTTAGCTGAAGTGTGAAGAGCTGCCACTGGCCATCCAACGTGCTGCATGTCACCAGAGCTGCCAGGTTTTGCTGCAGCTGCTGAAAGACAGCGCAGAGAACAAGATGGCTGCTGGTGACAGGGGAACTGAGTGCCTCCCCCAGGCCCTGCCGTCCGTGGGGCTGAATGAGGCACACTGGAGGCTCCACTTAACGCTGTGTGTGTCTTGTGGTTAAGCACGCAGCTTTACTTTCCAAAAGCTTCCGTTTGGTGTTTCTCATAATCATAACAAGTGTTAAAATCACACGTCTTAAATTTGTATGTGGGCACGAGCAGACGAAACATGCATCACACTTTGATTAGTTGCAGAAGGGTCGGGCCTGGAAAAAAATCTCGCAGAATGAGCTGTATCTCTGCATTGTCAGCTGAGCTGTATCCTTATATGTATATAGCAATCGGTCAAAATATGTCGTTGTTTGCACCTTCTGGCACAGTAATTTGTGTGATACTGATCTAATACAATCTTGCTCTTCAGGGTCATGCTGATCGACATCTGCTCTGCACCTAGCAGCCTCTGTGTCTCTGGCACCCGCAGCAGAGAGAGCTGCTGCGGGGATGGCGTTTAAGCTAGAGCAGCTGGGGAAAGCCAGCTGACGCGCTTGCATGGGACCTGTGTCCCTGGTCACCTCCTCTACAGATCAACCAGCAAGACAAACTCTTTGCCATCCATTCAATCCTGTCCCTTCACTTCCAGCCACCTTCACTGCCTCTTCTTTCATTTGTTCTTCTCCTGTGGTTTGCTATCTTCAGCCTTTGTTTCCCACAGGCCTTCCTTTCCTGCCCCATGTAAAACTGTAATGTTCTCTTGCCTCCTCTCTCCCCCTCCTTTTTACCAGTGAATCTATGTGCAGTGCAAGGCCCTTGGAGCAAAGGCTGTTAGGAGTTTCTGCAATGCCACCACACAAAGGTCCCTTTCCAGTCTGAACCCTCTTTGTGTTGCTTAAACATCCCTGTATGTGGATGGCAGTGTCCTCCCTCCCATATGGAGGTAATAAATTTGTGATTTTGACTGGTGGAGACACTGTCTGAAGACCCAGCTGAAATCAGAGCTCACAGGTGTATATATGAGAGCTGTTGGGTTATGAGCACCTTCTTCAAACAGCAGCCATTTCTGTGACAACTCCCTTGAGTCTTCATCCCCCTCCTTTTCCCACACCGCAGCTCTCCTGCAGCTCCACGCTCCTCCATGCTCTGCCTTCCTAGCCAGTGGAGCAAGAATCTCGTTGATTTCTTGCCCAAGATGGGTGATGGCCCCAGGCACGATCTCCTCATGCTCCTGGGTCTGGTGGTGCAGCAGTGGCATGGGAGGAGCAGGGACAAGCCACCCTGTTTCTCGCCAGCGAGCAGAGCTGTCTCAGGCTGGTGGCCTCCTTCTGCTTGGGTTTATGAGGCTGTTGCCTCCCCTGCCCAGGGGCGAGGGAGCTGCCTGCCTCTTCCAGAAGCTCTGGCTGGCCCAGCCTGTTGGAGCGCTGCTTTTGGGGCACCGTCTCCAGGCTTCTGGGCCAAGACTCAGGCTCAGGTGAGACTCCCCAGGCTTGCCTTGGGAGCCTGGTGTCAGCCAGTGCTGAAGCAATTTGGAGACTCTCCCAGGACTGAGCAGGTGCTGAGCAGCACAGTGAGGAGAAGAGAGGGGTCCTAATTTTCTTGATTATTATAGTCTTGCTAATGTACTGGAGTTTGGGGGCCTTATGGCAAAGAATGTCTCCATGAGTGATTGTCCCAAAGGGCTAATGCTCATGTGGAAAAGGCAGAAGGACCCCTCCTTCCCTGAGACCATTCCCAGAGCATCCTCCAGTCCTTCTTAGGGGCAGTGCACAGGCTTGTTGTCCTTCCCCTGTAGGCAGCTGCCTGGCTGTCAGCCACTTCCCCTCCCTCCATGCCAGATCAGTTTTTTCGAGGGGCCACTGGAACCTCCGCTCCTGACCAGCCAGCAACTGGAGGCAGCAGTCTTTTCCCCTTGTTGCCGTGAGAGAAGCAGTGTGGGCCCTACGCCAGTCCTATACCTCTGCCATAGGGTTGATTTTTACGATTCCCACCCTCCTGGGGCAGTGTCTCCTCCCTGAGCGGCCCACGCAGCCTGCTGCAGGCCCTGCCTCGGGTGGCAGGCCGGACGGCTATCGAAGTGTGGGCTATCACAAACACCAGTGCAGAGTCAGGCCTGGCGCTGTTCAGAGAGGCAGGTGCTGCCGTATGTGAGCCGTGCTTTACTCGT
The DNA here is from genome assembly GCF_009769625.2 of Cygnus olor. Classification (NCBI taxonomy): domain Eukaryota; kingdom Metazoa; phylum Chordata; class Aves; order Anseriformes; family Anatidae; genus Cygnus; species Cygnus olor. The sequence continues at coordinate 80,569,269 of NC_049171.1, read as the reverse complement.
GGCACTTGCTTTTATTCGCTTCACTATGTCACTCAGCCTCTGGCCTTCTTGGGTAGTTTAGGGAAACGAATGCTTCTGGTCAGTACCAGCCAGCTGAGCCCTTCTTATTTGGAGGCAAATGTCATGCTGGAAAATGCATGGGTAGTTAGCTGACAGAAAGGAAACAAAGGCAAAGCATTTCTGTTATACAGGATGAGTTCTTGTTGTAAATAGTGCGATTATAATGAGCTTAAGCCTGATTCATTACCTCTGTTTAAAAAAATCACACACCTTCAGAGATAATGATCTTTAAATTTTAATTTGGTTTCTAAGTGACTTGGTTTGACCTGTTTTGCTAGAAATAGTAATCCTGCTCATGAATGCTATCGGCCCATTCAAACCATTCATGTACCAAATAATATATTTGAGGCTGGAGCTTACAGCTTTAACTATCACATGATATACAGTCTCATGCCTCTTAATCAGAGCATCAAGTGATTTATTCAATGTGCTTTTTTATTTCCTGCCACAGCCTGCCTTCTCCGAAGTTTCCAACAGCTCGCGGCAGCCAGCACTCGCTCTCAGGGCTGGCTGCTTTCTGACAAACAGGGCTGTCACAGACTGAAGCCCTTTCTGCTTCAGCTTCTCGTGTTTGTTCCTGTAATATATTTGGGAACCATCTTTTTTGTATTTACATGACCATGACCTCAAAATGGCATCTCATAGGTGAGCCATGTGCCAATTGGTATGCCACTGGATGCTTATCCCAAGCAAGATAAGTTATTTACTTATATATATTATTTACTTGTATACATTATTTACTTATAACTAAGCGATATTTATTTATATGTATAGAGTTCGCTCATTTAGTCAAATTTTCCGCTGGAAATGTAACTAGACCTAGATACCCCAGATTTGATCCAATCATGAGGTTTTAAATCTGATATTTTTTATATCACAGATGCTTCTGAGCTTTTGCAGGTCTGTTGAAAGAACAATTCAAAGACCTAGTCAAGGAACAATTGGACCAACAATTGAGGAATATTACAGGAAGTGTGAAAAGAAAATAATATTATAATTGAAATGTTTGTTTAGTATAGGAGAGTGTGCAGTGATCTATTCCCTATATTTCATATTGGTGATAGTTAAGCCTTATTCACAAGATCTGCCTTTTACATGCAACTGCTGCTTGATGACAGGAGGGAATCCTGCATGGTGATGTATGGTTCAATACAGGTCTGTGAGCCAAACCTTGGAGGGCAATGGCTCTCAGGAAAACTGCAGCAAGGGCATAAAGGGAAGTTAGATCACTAACCTATATTCAGCCTTCTTCTAGGCATGAAGGATGGATAATGTCTAGGGAAGAGGACACAATCACACATTTCCATGGAGACATGTGTCCCCCTACACGTGGGAGGTCTTGGTTTGACTGATCAGATTAACAACAGGCAATGATAATTTACTGCGTTGTCTCCAAAGGGCTTTCTGGATAGATCCTGTGTACAAACAACATTTCCCCAGCGTTGATCACAACCTGGGCTGTCTTCATCATCCCTGACACTGATTTCTGTGGTAGAAGTGCACAGATGGTTCCACAGACCTGGAACATCTGGTCCACAGTGAAAGAATTACAGGCTTGCCCTTTCCCTCCAATCACTAACATACACGTTTCTGCCTTTCATTTCTGCATTATAGGCCTTCCTTTTCAGACCAAAGTGGTTTGTTTGTGAAAACTTTGCTTGTAAAATCGAAGGCCTTGCCGCATTAAAGATTTGTCTTTGTAGGCAGAGATCTTGAAAGCTTTTTTTTGCATCTTAAAAGTTCTTACAGTCCTGTAGGCTGAGGAAGAATGTCACCCTGTCTTTCCTAAGGTAAACAGAGACTAAAGCTACCAAGGAAAACTTTGAAAAACTGATCTCCTGAATTGCAGCCTATGACAACAATCATGACCATCCTTCCTCCTATTTTAGTAATAAAAGTAGAAAAAAAAGGAAAAAAGGAAAGAAATGAAGCAAAAATGTGCCTCTTTCACTGTAAATTGTTTAAATATTAAGTTTAAAGATGCAGGTTGTTTCTTGTGTTTCTTGTAGATCAGGGTGAAGATAAGGAATGGAATTTTCTTAGCATCTCCTTTCAGAATGGGTCTCTCCCTGAAGGTGCACACTTTGATTCTGGCCATTTTATAGAAATGACAGCCTGCATCTGTGACTGAGTTACACTGTGTTTCTATTACAGTCCTACAAGCAGAACTAAGAGCTGTTAAAGTATAAACAGGGTCAGGGGAGACTGCTGTGAGAGCAGTGGAGCACGCAGCAGAGGATACTTGTCCCGGCCTTTGTTGACTCTTCAGAGATGTTCTGCATTTATGTGTTTTAGGCAGAGTATTGCATTGGCACTGGAGAAGCAGAGCCCTCCGGGATGAGTCATTTGTGTATCCTGTGATTGTGGTTTTGTATATCAGCCTGCCAAGATAAAGATTAGCATTCTTGAAAGAAGGACCCAAAATTGTTGTATGTTGCAGCTGAATCAGCATCGGCTGTCTACGTTGGTATTATCTTCTATTTTTTGTAATCTTCCTCATTCATATCTTGGAGATTTTGTCTTAACATGAACAGACATCTAGCTTTCTCACAGGGCCTAGTATTGCTGTGACTGGCCAGGACAATATTGGTGGTACAGAGGTGGCACTTTTTGTGACATCTGAAGCATGTGTTCCTAAATGTGTTCAGCATGAGGATGTGTTAAAGCAGCTGGTATGCAAAGTGCATGCCACAGGAGAGAGCCTCTGGTGTCCAATGCTGCCTTGTGAAAATCTGTATTCAAGAACTCACCCGTCAGGTCAGCACTACTGGGAGCAAAACTGACCTCACCTGTGCACAGCAAGCACTCAGATGCAAGCATCCTTCTTCTGTGTCCGCGGTGTTCATATCCATTCTGTTTATAGCTGTGGTGACTTGGACACCAGTTGCAGCTACTTGAAGCAGTAGCCTCGTGTTTTCAAACGGGAGCCATGTTGTACAGCATGAGGTGACGGAGTACTGTTATACCTGCTGGGCTACTCCACTCAGTCCCCCAGTGCCAGCAACAGTTTTAAGTCATTTTCTCCACTGAAGGATGAAGGTGAATGATCAGCTTTCCTTCTCTGCTGGTCATGGACAGTTAAGAGACAGCTGAGGTGATGAGGTGTCTGTGACACCCCAGAACCATGTAGGGAGAGCCAGAGACTTGAAGATGGCTCCCCAAATTCATGATGTTGTTGTCAGATACCTTTGAATGGCAGTCTGGTGGGATGGATCCATGCTGTGCTTAAAGCAGGTCTTTGCAACCTCTTTTAGATAAAGACTCTGATTATAAACTGTCGTTCCCTAGTCCCAAAATGAAGAATAGCAACTGCAGAAGTGCTGGATGAGGAGATGAGTGTATCTGTGCCCCTATGAGGAGCTTGGCACTGCTGCACCACAGCTCCACCAGTTTGACAAGAAGCACAGGAGTGAGGCCACCCTGAGACGTGTGCCAGGCACTTCTGTGACGTGTTGACACAGAGGTGAATGGTACACCAGCGTAGATAGACGAGCTCTTCAAGAAACCTCAATAGGAGCTTAAACTATCAGCTTAATCCCCCCCAGCAAACCCTAGAGAACCATAACTGACACCGATCTGTGGTGATGCAGACATTACAGGGCTGTTGTGGAAAAGGCTAGGACATGAATATCGCATGACCGGACAAATTACATACCATAATGGTCTGTGTACTCTCTTTTCACTGAACTACACTGGAGTTATTGTTACTGTCTTAGCTGAGAGTCTTCCTGAACATATACAACAAAATTTGAGAAGTACTTATGACCACTTGTGTAATCATGCATAATTTTACTTGTGTTTTCAGCTAACTCTTACTAGGATGACTGTTTTTTGTGCTGAAGAAAATGGCCGAATTAATTTATATTTACTAATAATTGACATCTGATATCAAGTTTTCCTCAGAAGAGGAGCTGGAATGCATGAGCTAAGTAAAAGTTATTTAGAGCTATAATCATAGTAGCACCAAAAGTACAATGCCACAGTCAAGAAATCATTACAGAGAGGATCCAGCAGCTTGCCAGGTAGTGGTGACTGTATAATGTGATATTTGCAATGACTGCATGTAAAGGCAAATATTAATGGACTCCTCTGATGAAAGATCAAGTTTATATTTCAGTCAAAGCATAGACTTACAAGCAGTGTAAACCAAAATCATCTGTAAGTGTAACGAATATACTTGTAGGAAACCCAAGCATTTTCAGTAATAAAGATAGCCAGTAAAATACCTAGTGCAATAACAACTGATGAGCTATGTGATATTTTATACCTCCTTAATGTTTTGGAAGATAGTCATAGCTTCATTCAAAATTAGCAATACGCACTTCTTCCCTTTTTTTCCCCTCCATTTGTTGTCAGCATAAAATAGTTTAAAAGCAACTCCTAAATACCATGGGCTATGAGGTATGCACAACCCTAAGCTGAGATAACAAGAACATCCTGCAACTAAAAAAGGAAAGAACAATCTTCTGTGCATCAGGAATAACAAAAGGCGTGGGAGTCATGATCATTGTATTCAGCCATGCAGCCACTCGCTAAGTACTAATCAATAGAGACAGATTTAGAAACCGATCTAAGTCATTTCCAGTAACAGAAGTAGAGGGCTCAGAAATGGCATAGCAACAGGACTGTTCTGCCTGAAGGAAGCCATTTCCATCAATCCGACTCCATCGCCGTCAGCTGTGACACACACAGGCCATGTACATGGTGTCACTTCTGTGCTGAGTGTGTGCAGCATTTAGGCTTTTCTGTTCCCAAATTGCACGTACTTACAATCTGGTCCAAGCAGAAGTGTCTTGTTTAAAATTGTGATCATGTTAGGATTTATGTCTTATCTGGACGTGAGTCAGGAAGTGACAAACTGACTCTGTACAGAACGCAGGAAGACCTGAAAGCCTGATGCTCTTGTACTCTGCCAGAAGAGCATTTTCAGACCTTACGGTACTGTGGACCGCTGAACCTTCACCAGGTGGCTGTGGCAGTCTCCCAGGCTGTTGGGCACACACAGAGCGAGCAGGAGCTGAACACCACCCTGCCTTTGGCCTTCTGCACCCCTGCTCCTGTATCATCTCCCTCTGTGCATGACTTTCTCATGCCTTTTTATTGATTCTAAGCTTCCTCCTACTTAAACCTATCGAGGTCACTTTGCAGTTTTGGCCCTTAGGCTATAACAAAAGGGAAGGAGAGGTTTTTAAAGGGCTGGCTACTGTGACCGTAGGGACTCTGGTAGGGCACACAGATTAGGGGTTACAAAAGCCAAAGAAAAGTGGCACATGTAAACACATATCAACTTTGTGTTAATCATAAAAATCATTAAAATGCTCTACAAGACTATAGCTTGGAACCCATATGTCACACATAACCTGTAACAGGGAGTGTTTGTGTGCACAGCTTGTACTGTGATGGAGCACTGTCTGCGGCTAGAGCCTCCAGATGTTTAAAGCAGTATAAGCAATTGTCACTCAGCTCGAGCATGCACAACTTCACAGCACTGTTGCAGTTCACCAGAAAAAACAGGGAATCCTGAGGATGTTGTCATAGCATGGACTCTTTGCTGGTTATCACAAGACACTGTCTGAACATGCCTGCATGCTTTCAGGGCCTCTTTTGGGGAAGATGGAGGCATGTACTCAAGTAGCTGGTTTGTAGTGTAAGTTTGCCCACAACATGTATACGTGTGTGGGTTCAAATTGAGCCTAGAAGAAACAAGGATGGATTGCATCTAGCCTAACTTCAGTCACTTTAGGGCAGTTGCCTAGGCTCCTTCCATAGTTAGTAGAGGGAGAGGAGCGTTTTCAGGGGCCAGTTCATTCCATTAATGCTTCAAACCTCTTTTAGGATGGAATAATTTGTCTTTTGGTTCCTATCTGTCCCCACTGACCACACAGGAATGTTGTTTTAGATTGCGCATCTAATTTACAGGGGAATGAACTTAGATCAGACAAATCTCATGCCTAGGGATTACTGCAGATGTCGAATTTCTAAGAAAAACTCTAAAGAGCCATCAATTTTTTCATAAATGCTCAGGCATTATGACAGATTTGTCAGTCATTTTATGACAGGAAGATGCCACAGCACTAATGAAGGGATTATTTTAGGTTTCTGTGTCAGACTCCAAATTTTGCTGTGGTATTTCATTGCCTCCTGTGCCAGGTTTTGTCTCCCTGAAACTGAGAAGAAGCTTTCTGTTGGTATAAGAACAAGAAGTACATTTATGCCTGGAGACTTTCCAAGAACTTTCCAAAATTGAGAAGTCAAATTAAATAGTGGTTATGTTTCCAGCAACATTGCACTGATGGTGAGTTTTATCCTCTTCCTTTATACAAACTGCTACAGACACAGAGAGTGCTTGAGTGCTTGAGTTCCCCCTCAGACAACCATATATTTGGAGTGACCCCTCTAAAACTAAGGTGATGTGGGCCTGCTGACTGTAGATGCAGAATCCAGCACCATACAATTGCACTTAGCCTGCACGGAGGTTATTCAGAGAATACTCGGTAAGGCTTGCTTTCATGGAGTGGCTTATGAGGCTGAAATCAAAAGGGATGGCGCTACCCTTTATCTTGCAGGTGTATGCCCCCCTCCTCCCTTGTGCTGGCACAATATTCGTGGCTATACCATCAAGCAAGTCAGCAAGCTGATCTGGTTGAAAACTTGCCCTAGAAAAGCAGCAGATTGTTTTTCAGCTGGGTCAGTGGGCTGATCCAGCCGGATGCAAGACCAGATGAGCACCAGCACTCCCTTCCCAGCACTCAGGCTCAGCACCCTGAGGTGTAGGTGTGACTGCAGGATGTAGAAAAATGACCTTAGCCAGCAAATATTAGTGGCAAATCCCAAGACCATATTGCACTGATGGAAGAACTCATAAGAGGTAATTCAGTGTATTGAGACCAATGGCTAAATTAGCCTGGTAATATGTGGCAGAGGAGCTCCAGGAAGCAGTTTAAAAGGCTGACTTTGTGACTTTGTGAGACAAACAAGCATTGCATGGGCACCCTTCAGCTGAGTGCTTGGGAAGGCACACAGGGAGCGAGGGATTGCTGCCCACCTCTGCGCTCCAGCGGCGCTTTTGGCACCTGGCAGCTGCCATCATGGTCACAGAGCAAGGTCAGAGCAATGTCTGTAAGAGGTCATGGCTCTGGGTCTCTTCCCCTTTAGCTGAAAATAGTACGCCAGTGTTAGCCACAAAAGAGTTGGTTGGTGCCTATGCAACTGTATGCACTCACACATAGATCAAGTAAATCTGGTGTTTTAGAACAAACATAATTTCTTTATTACGACTAGCAGAAGGGGATCCTGGCCTTGCTGTCCTTACAGATGTTATGGAAATGGAAATTCAAAACGAGACATCTAAAATTACAGGCTCAGAGATGCAGCTGCAGATTTTGAGTTGCACAGTTTGATGACCCTTTTATTTTTTTAATGCTGTGATTAGAGAAATAGCATCAATTGGAAACCAGAAACTTTTATTTGAAAATCAGTTCAGATTTGCTCATTGAAAGCTTTTTGGCAAAACTAGACAGAGTTTTGAGTTCTTCAGACAGTCTTCTCAGTTCATGAATTTTGCCTTAAGGCTGAACTGTTCCCTTTTGATATGCCTGTATGCAATACTCAAGCGAACACAATAGAACGGCATATTGGAAAGCTTTTAGCCTCTTGCACCTCTTAGCACAATCTTTGTAGCTGTCTGCATTTTTTATTCATCCCCCCCATACCACTGATAGTAAAAGCCTGGATGTCTTTCTTTTCATCTTTCTTTGCTTTATTTTTTATTATTATTATTATTTTGACCCAAACAAAAGCAAAACAAAGCAATCTCCAAATTCCAAATGTCTGCAGAAAAGGCTGCTTATGTGAAGCTGAAATGGAGCCAGAGCACAGCAGCAAGGAAGCTGTGATTTCATCCCGCAGAAACTCCAAGGCTTCACTGCAGCAGCTTGTGCAGATGCAGCATCACTCCGACTGGGTCCGTATCCAAAGCTAGCAGAGGAATCCCCAGAAGGAGGATACCTGTATAACTCTGTGCCACTGTCCCCTTGCTTTGTAGCTCCAGCCTTCTGAGGAAACCAGGTATGCCCTGCAGGTTTTTAAATAGTTTTTATTCCCTGGAGTAATGCCTCATTTCCAAGGGAAGGGTGAACTGCATAGAGATGGGGAAGATCGATGACAGGAAGAGGTCACCAAGGAGGGCCATTCCCTTGTGCCTTGTGCCAGGGTGTCCTGTGGGATGAGGTACAGGAAAACCAGCCTGAGGGGAGGTGGCTGGGGCGCTGCCATGGGTGGTTTCTGGAGAGGTTTGCAGCCTGGTAGTGGGGATCCTGAGAGGCTCCACATCTGGCATGAGGACCAAAGGGCCAGGAGTGAGTGAGTAGCAGCTGCTGCACGTATTGTGGTGCTTGTCAGAGACTGGTCAGAAGTGGGAGTGATGTCTGTGCCTGGGGGGTTGTGTGCCGGCTCGTGTGTCAGGTCAGCGCTGAGGGGAGTGCTGGTGGGGAAGGTCTGGGGAGGTGTGTGTGGGGTGGGGAAACACTGAAGATCGTAGCAAACCCTTTTACACCAGCATGACTCCAGGGTGACTCTGCTGAAAGCAGTAAATGCTGACAAAACTGCAAACAGGATTTGGCCTTATCATCAGAGAATGAGAAGATTTGGCAGAGGGCCTGGAGGGGTGCTGGGAGCTAGTCTCTGGTTCCATAAATGCGTATGTTTCTAAAAAAGTCTGTGCCGGTTGCTGGATATGTGTCTGAAGCATTCCAATCGTGAATTACCTTTCATGTGGAAAAAAGAAACTGTTGCACTTCAGACAGCCACCCTGCTGAATTATTTAATGCAACTAAATACCTGCGGAGCTCCGCCGCGCGTTACAAAAACCTGCAAAACTGGCTCAATTCCTGGCCTCGAATCAATGTTATGTTCTCTTTCTGTAAGCTACTTTATGGCATCAAATGAGTGACTTGGAGCAATTCTGGAGACATCTGGAGAAAGAACAGAAAACACAGGCAAGTGTGGAGGGGAATGGACACATTCCTGTCAGGACAGCCCAGGCTGCTGCAGAGGCTGCTGCTGCCTGTGGGGAAGTGAGAGCATCTGAAGTTTAGCTTTGTGGCCTGCAGTGTCTCCAGGGCTAGTGTCTGTCCGAGAATGCTAATCTGGAGAAAGTGCCTCCTACAGAAAGGCAAAAAGGCACAAAGGCTGAGCGTTGTCCCAGGGGCTGCTTCAAGAGCCGTGTTTGTTCCAGGACAGACAAAGCGGGCCCTGTGTGCCGTTCACGCTGGCTCTAGTGCACCCCATTGCTTTCCCTGCATCATCATTCTTCCTGCCAAATTCATCTCCTGTGCCAGAGCTGAAGGTGGTGTTAAGTACCAACAGAGAACCGTCTGTGTAAACAGTGAGCATCTACCTTTGCTGATTTTCCTCAGATTTCACCTCAGCTTTGCTGGCTCAGCTCAGGAGCTCATCCTTTGCCTGTTTATTTACTGTAGAATGGGGACTGGGCTGTAGACGTTGTTACTGACACATGACAATGTGTAACTGTATGAGGTGATGATCTGGTGTGGTTCATACTTTTGGGAGCCAAGAGAAGGTGCAAATTAAAGCTCAAAGTGCTGTATATATGCATTCATCCTATTATATTATTTGCATTTCTCATTTGGCTTCTCTCAGTCTTTGTAGTGTGAATTATTCTAACTTTAATCATTCCTACAGAAATTGATTTCAATCAAATTTTCTTATATCATTCAAACTCACCGCACTAAAGGCATTTTACTTCTAATTCAGCCTACAATGCGATTAGCAATTTCCCTCAAGTGTTTTAAAGTAAACTTTAAACTGGAGAAATTCCTTCCAAGTGGCAAAGCCAAGGCTGGTCAAACTAGACTCGCTGATTCATAGAGCCTACACATAGGACAAATGTAAGGGATCATGCAGTGTGCTACAGCCAGGCTCTCTGGCTACCAGCTCATCTCTTCTGCAAACTGCAACTAGAACCACCAGTAAAGACACCCTGATGTCAGCTTTGTGCTGGCCAGGAATTACTGCAGTGACGAGTCAGGCACCACTGGGAATCCAGCCCTGCTTGCAGCAGGCAAGCCTGAGCAACAAGAGAAGGCTTCCCAGAGCTTCTGTGCTTTCAGATCCTTTTGGAACCATTTAACCTCATTTATTTTTGTCTTTGTGCTCTACCCATTAAATAATATTTTTGTTTTCTCCCATTTCTATACCACTACAGTCAGCTATTAAAAAATGAAGAACTCAGGCATGAAGCACAACCAGTCTGGCTTTGTGTATCCTTGAATTTGCTCTACAGCTACCTCCTCCAACATTCATCTGGAAGTGCATCAACTCACAGACTGCTTCTCACAATATACACACTTTACAATATCAACAGTTAAACTCACGTGTTATTTTAATGAATCTCTCAGACCATTCATTGATTCCCCAAGTGCAAAACTACTTTACCATTTTTCTCACTCTTTCAGATTTTTTACAGAAGCATAGGAAAAAGTGGAGTATGGTGCTTCCTTGGGAAAACAGACCAATATTCATCCTCTGCAAATCTGAGCTAAGATGTCCTTTCCAAAAACCTCTCTGATTTAAGATGGTGGTTTCAAGCCATCTCACATATTGTATGTATCACTCCACAGTTTTTATTAGTGACTTTATTATACCATTAAAACACAGGTAAATTTTCCTAGACAAGTAAATAGGCATTAGAAAAGAAAGAGAGAGAGAATGTGACTGTGGAAATGGCCCACAAAATCTCAGCCTTACATTGCCTTTGTTTTCAGCTGAAACTTTGATGACGAGAGCAGACAGTGGCTTACAAAACATGTGGTGGGTACTTAGGAAGTTCTGGAATAGGATAGCGGCCCATTGACCCCTAAAATTTTGGAACCACTGATTTAAATCCACTGCCTGTGAACATTAACACCGCATACTAAAGAATATGAGTACTGATGCTACCTGTGCTGGTATCAGCGGTGCGGGCTCATTCTGTTGTTCAAGGGAACAAGAGGAAAATGCCACTCATCGTCTTGTATCTTCCTTGTTTTCCATGTTAGTACCACCTGCATGTTTGCAGAGGAGGGAGAATTATAGCAGAACACTACAATTTAGGAAGAATTCTGCTGAAAAACCTTACAGATTCAAGAGAGATTCAGATGATACTTGTAAAATAGAGGGAGTCAGCAGTGAATTAATGTTGATACAAAGAACTAGACTTGATTTAAAGTTATTGAGGCATGAACTGGGGTCATGTTACTCACTTTAATGGAGCTGCTGCAAATTTATATTGACGTACATGAATTCAGAATCAATTCCCTCGTGCATAGTATTTTATGGTAAAACTCCGATTTCAAACTGAACAGCAGGCATGCTGCCATATCAGCAGGAGCTTTAATTATCGTAATTAAAGAAAATCCACATATCTGAAAGATAGGTCGCACTTTCAAGCATTCTAGAGAGAAGAACATTAATGTTCTGATAAAATCTTTAATTTCATTTACTTACCTTTCTCAATATATATATTTTTATTATTATTCCAAATAGTTTATAATCTTTTTATAGCATGTACATGAGAGCCGTTTCAGGGCATTTCCGTATAGGCTATGACCATCTTCTTTTCCAAAGACTGCAATAGATGCCTTGCAAAAATCACTCAAGTATTCACATGTGGTGGCCACTTCTTATCTGAAAACTCACAGTTTCAGTAAAAGTTATCAGTCTGAAGTGCTTCTATTCTTGGAATACCAAAGTTGATATTCCAAGGGCGAGTTGATGTATTGTTGTACTTCTGATCTGGCCATCTTCCTTTCCATTGCTGCTGCTTAAATTCTGCCATACATCACCACAATGACAAGTACAGGCCGCCTCGTTTCTCTGGTCTTGAGAAAACTAAAGACAACGCGTAACTCTGAGCATCCTGCTGGCTCTATACTGCACCTCCTGCCAGGGGAAGCTGGCCAGCAGCAGGGGGACCAGTGACAAGCCTTGAAGTAGTTACTGGTGGGCACGAGTTTCATGGCATGGCAGAAACCTCTGCTAGAGGAGAAACCGGCTGCTGCCAGCAGGGCGGAGGGACGCATAGGCATGGTCTTGCTTCAGCAGGATCTGAAAGACTGATAAAGCAGCGGTATCTCTGCTTTCTGGTAAACAGGAAGCTCTGGTTGAGAGGTAAAGAAGACTTCTCTTTCTTCCGGGCTGCAGGAAGCGCAGGGGCTTCACACAGACATTCGGGAGTTTGCGCCCAGAGAAGGGCACCCTCCTCCTCGTGCCCTGCACCGCTGGTGCCCTTCCCTGGGCGCAAACTCCCGGATGTCTGTGTGAAGCTGTCACCTCGTGCACTACACTGTGGCAGGTGGGCCATGGGGCCTGGTGTCTGAAGCTTTCCCTGTGCATTGGGTAACCCCTTGTCAGCACCGTGACCTAAGCTTTACAGTACCAATTTGCTATTGTGGTAGCCAGCAGGCAACCAGAGAGCAAATGGAGCGCTAATATGAGTTGAAGCCGGGTAAAGTCCTCACCAGGAGACGCGGCAGAGGTCGGGGAGCAGTGGGGCGATGCACCAGGGAGAGGCGTGAGGGGGGTGCATTACAGTAAGGCCATCTGAGCACCCTGCGTGCCTTTGCCTGGTTTTGAGGCACAAGAAGGGCTTGTCAGACCCGGGCAGGCTTAGGGTAAGGGCACTTATGCACGGATATGTCAATATGTCAATATATAAAGCGTGCGCCTGTTAACATGGCCCGTGACGGATTGCTGCCCCTTGCAGACAGCTAATAAATGGCCCGGCCTTGCCAGTCGGCCTCCCGGGGAGGGTGCGCACAGCGCCGTGGTTACTTCACTGCACGCCGGGTTTACCTGCACAGGGTCTGAAAAGGAAAGGGGGGCTGGGGCCGGGCCAGGCCGAAAAGCACTCCGGGGGCGTGGCTTGCCGGGAGTAGGCGTGGTCTATCGGCGAATGGGCGTGGCCCCGACCGCACGCCCCGCCCCGAGGGCTTCCCCCCCTCCCCTCCCCGCCGGTCACCCAGGCGGCGCCGCCGATTGGCTGCGGCTCGCGCGTGACACCGCCCCCCCCCCCCCCCCCACCCCTTCCCTCTTCCGCGCGCCGGTGGCGGCGGAGCGGGAGCGGCGGCGTCAGGTGGGGCGGGGCGGGGCGGGCGTTGCCATGGCGACGGGGGCGGGCGGCGCGGTGGGGCCGGGCCGGGCCCTCCCGCCATGGGCTGCCGGGAGGCCGGCGGCGGGATAAGAGCGGCGCGGGCGGCCGGGCGTGCCGGCTCTGCCGGAGCAAGGAGCGGGTAAGGGCGGCGGCGGGCAGCGGGGCAGCGCCGCCTCGGCGTGCGGAGGGCTCGGCGGGCCCAGGCCCCGGCGCTCGGGACAGGCGGGTCCCTCCGGCGGCCGGTGCCTCGGCGCCGCTGGGCCCGGGCAGCGGGAGGCGGAAGAGGCGGCGGCGGCGGCGCGGGCGGGGCCCTGCCCGCCGCGGGGCTCCCGGGAGGGGCCGGGCCGGGCCGCGCGGGAGGGGCGGGGCCAGCCCCGGGGCCCGGCGGCGGCGGCGGTGGCTCCGCCCTCCCGGTGGCTCCGGGGGCGGCCGTTTAACGGCCCCCGCGCGCGCTGGATCTCCCCGGTCCTGCCCGGCGGGCCCCGGTAAGGGCAGCCGCGCCCCGCCGTGCCCCCTGCTCCCGGGCGCTGCGGTGTTGTTGTTGTGCCCGCTGTGGGCAGCGGCGGGGCTCCCGTGGTGCTCTGAGGTGGCGGATGGCGGGCCGGGATGGGATGGGGTGCTCCTCTGGGGGAAAATACCTCGGGATCGGGTAATGCCCGGTATCCCGGAATGAACCGAGAGCTGCCTCTTATCTGTACAGATAGCGGGGGCAGCAGGTGCTCCGCTGGAGCTGAGGGCAAAACCTCTTGTGTAAGAGGAGGCAGAGCGGCTGAAGGAGCTCAGGAGGAGCATCGTGTGGTGAGCTAGGAGCCGGGAGAGCATCTAGCGCGGTTATAAATGGAAACTGGCTAGAGGAGAAAATCTGGACGGGAGACGCTTTTTCTGGTTGTGATGCCACGTGAATCAGGAAGGCTTCTATGAAAGCATCTGGAGAAAGTCGGAGTCAGTGACGCAGCCTTCTGTCGCTAACAGAATCCTGCCGCTGCCTGCGGACTGCTGGGGGTAGCCTTTGGCATAAAAGCAGTGAGGAGGTCTGTTTTAGTCATGTGTATCGTGATCTTTTGCTAGGCAGCAGGGGAGAGATGTCTGGAACGTTTAACCCTTTCTGGAGGAAATATTGATAGTAGAGGTATGTCTGTTGACATATTCTGGTTGAGGTTGCTTGCTTGGACAGGAGACAATGTCTGCAAGGAGAGCTTATAATAGTGGGGCTGCAGGATGGTAAGGAGTCATCAAAGTCGTCATTTTTTTTTCTTTAACTGTAGGCTGACAGACCATCGCCAACAGTGCAAAGAATAAAGTATCCTCTTAGGTACCTTGGGAGACTTGCTGTTTGGTGCCTCTGAGAGTTTCTATTGGACACTTAAAATACCAAGAGAAGGAAGAATGAGAAGGCTTTCATATATTGTTATAGCTGAGAAGAGATCAACCTTTTCATATGGTGTTCTAATTCTGTTCTTTTATCTTTAAAATGTTGAATAATTGTTGTAGGACTTTTCTGTTAGTTCAGCAACCATTTAATAAGGATTCTTAAATGCTTCCTTTTGCTTCTGTTTCTCTTAGACCTGTGTAGGCTTTTCCCATGCCTCTGTATCAGTTTGTAGTGCTGTTCTAGACAGTAAGAAGAGACTTTAAGCACCTTGAACAGTAGCAGTGTTGGAAAGTAAAACACTTGATACCTAAACATTAGGAAAGGGAAACTGTACATTCTTAACACCCAGGAAAAGTATGTTGCTGCTTTTATTTAGCTTTCTTTGGAATTGAGCTCAAAGAGCACAAGCAAGCAGTATGAATTTTAACAGATGCTTCAGGCAGTTACTAGTTCTGATTTTTTGTCAGTGATTTCTTTCATAGTCCATGATGCATCCTTATTAATGTACAACTGTACACCTTTGTAGCTTGTGCAGAGACTTAGGACTCCTGTGTATTTGAAGAATTTTGCCATTGTCTCTTCAGTCTCTTCAAATAGGTAATATTGCACATAGAAGGAATTCTGAAGCAAAAAATGGTTCCTGTCTTCTGTGGGTAGAAGGGAGCTGAGGGAAAACAGGGTGAAAAGATTATGTTGTAAGAGGATTCTGTTGCACCAGGAAGCACTTGCTGCTGAAAATGCTCTCACTTGCCTTCTGCAGACAAATTAAGGTTCATTGGAGTAAACAGCTGTCATCAGCCCTCACCAAGGTCTGTTTTATCCTTCTCCGATGAGGCATCAGGCTCCATGGGCTTCCTCAGTGAAGAACTGCACCAGCTGCTGCCTGGGATGTCAGTACTGGATGTTGTTAATTTGGGCCATCTTTAAGGTGTTCCTTTTTAAAACAAAGCAAAAAAAAGATTTTAGTGTTTTAAAAGGATTGTAATATGCAGGGAGGGAGGACTCTGTATATGCCTGTGGTTATGTTTTACCTCTTCCAGTTGGAGATGGTTGTGAGTGTCAGTCACTCTTGCACACAGTTATATGATGAAGAATAGATAGGATCAAGTAATTGAGTGGGTATCATCAGAGCTATCAGCTCCTGTGATACCACTGTTCTGAAGGAGATAAACCTGTTTTAAGTTGTGTCAAGATCAGGGAGAAGAATCTGTGGGCACTTCTCTTCTGTTGTGGTTCTGGTTCGCCTGAGCTGATCAAGCAGCTTGTTGCTGTGGGGAGATCTGCCTCCTGCCTTCTCCTTTTTTCTGGCAGCGACTGACCTCTGCATGGCAATTTAACACAAACATAAGCCAGCTGGAAGAAAACTTTTCTGCAAACCTGTGGAAATGGATTGCATCGAGAAACTGAGTGGACCAGCAGTGTTGGTGGAAGAGGAAAGGAAGAATTGCTGGGAAGGAATAGCCATGCCTCGCTAGCAGGGAGCTGCAGATGGGCTGAGCTGCTCCTCAGGAGGTGGGGACTCCCCCTTAGGCAGAGCAGGATATCTGCTTGAGTTTCTGAGGTTACTTGGGAGGAACCAATAAAGCATTGTGGTGTTTAGTAGACTGAGACTTTTTTTTCCCTTCACTTCTCATTCAGATGCTGCATTTCAGCATGCCTTTCAGTGACATGTTGAAATTAGTTCATTAGTGATTGTCTTGCCTCCAGATAAAACAGTGCAGAAACAATGCTGGATGTGTGAAGGGGAAGGGGAAAGAGAAAAGCATGTCATGTGTAGTCTTGGTGGAAGAGGTTTTTCTTGCTATAAACTGTCAGCTGTAATGGCTTATGCTTACAGCCTAGGGTCTGATTAGCTTCCCAGAAAAACGGGATTTTAGGCTTTTGGTACTAACTATTAGGGTAGAGTCATGGGTCTTGCTAGTGTGACTTGTGCTCTGCAGGTAGACAGCTTAAATCCAATGCTGAGGGTAAGTGCAAAGCAGAACAATTTAACACAATTAATCAGCTTATGTATGTTGAAGAAGGGGTAGGTATGTAATGCTGTAGTCCATCCAGTGGAGTCCTGGAATAGTACTATTTCCTGATACCTGCTGAAACAGCTATTACGTTTTGGTTTCCTGCATATTGAAGTTACAGTAGGCCTTTCGAAGTCACCACTGCATATTTCATCTGTCATCTTCTGTGTCTGTGCTCTGCTTCTCAGACTTCTCAGCCCTCTACCTCGCCATACATAGCTCACTACTGCCTGCTGCTACTGCGGGTGTGATTTTGCATGGGCCATGTGGTACGTAAGCACTGAAACTGTTGTCTTGTGCACTTCTGAACTTGTGTAGTTCTCTGCAGACTTCTGGGGCTTACCTCCTGCAGCTCTTGTTTGCACAGCACTTTGAGCCACGTGGAATGGAGGGACTCCATGAATCACTTCGTGGTACCCTGTGAAAGAACCGGCCTGCGCTTTGGTAGCCTGGAGTGTGGGGTAGTGGGGATGTGGGGGACAAAAGTAGGGAGCGGTGCTGGAAGACTGTTTTCTGCAAGGCTGTGTCTGTGTCAGGCAGTTGTTCAACCATTCTAACAGTCTCAGTTAATCCCCACATTTATTTGTTCTTTTCCCTCTTTTCCTCCACCCCCAGGTAAGCTTCTTGACTGCAGTTACAAGTATCATTGTGCTGTGAGGGAAAGTACGCGTGCATGATGCACCAGGAGTGGGTGGGCGCCTGGTTCTTTGGACTTGTGGCTGTAGAGAGAAGCCTGTCTGCTTTTCTAAGAGAAAACTGGGAAGTGGGGAGATAAAATGTAAAAGGGAATTGCCAGGTAGTGGTAGCATTAAAACTTTGAATTTTGTACAATTCTATTTCAGCAAATGACTTTATCCATTCCTCTCTAGTATTGTGGAGACATTTCCGGAAGATTTATCTTCTTGAGGGGGATGAATGGCAAAAACATGTAACTTGATCTGTTAACCTTGGTAATCAACACTAAGGTTAAGCCTTACTCTACTAACCAGATTAGGAATGAATGATAGAAATGGCACTGTGAAGGGATGAATAGTTTGTCTTAATTTTGGAAAAGAGTGAATTAGCAAGGAAAATATAAAGATTTAAGGAAATATTTTTGAGCATTTGTAGCGTTTCAGGAATCAATAAAAGTACAACAAACTTATGCTATATTTCAGGTGTTTTTTGTAGTTTTTTTGTAGATTTGAGTCAGTAATTGACACTAAAATAGACTTAGATAATTTATTAAAAAGTATCAACTTCCTATTCTGTTTCTAATAGAAGATGAAAGAGGCTAACAATCCTAATCTCAAGTTAGGGGCAAACATTCTTATGGCTTGCTTTAGAGAAAATGAAACAATTGTCAGACTATAAAACCTAACGTGTAGCTACCTGATGTACATTATGTGCCTTTGCATTAGCTGCATCTCTCAAATCTAAGGAAGAAGAGTGTAGTTTCACTCTTGATTTATAGTTCAAATAATGAAAAATCGAAGGAAAACTTTTATGTATCTGGGTATCTAGGTGAAATTCTACATGGGTATCTTTACCTCCAAAAGGTGGTCCTAAATTTATTAGAAACTATTTTAAAAGCTTAAGTTACTTTAGTTACAAAGGCACTTTCATTATTGGAGTCCTGTGAAATCCCTGGCATTTGCAGAAAAAAAATTTGCATGTGATGTTTGGTTACCAGAAATACTTCTTCACTGTATATCTAGTCTTCATCTGCCACACTTCATTCACTTTATAAACTGTCATAACAGTTTCAAGTCTTGTTTGTGTGTACATGTGATGGGTTTCTGTAGTTTGGGGGACATCTTAAAGTTTGACTGGTTTTAGTATTTTGAATGGCTTTATGGTTTCCTAGAGTGTTTCAGAATTTTTTAAAATATTTGTCTATTTGCTAGTAGGTATGTTGGGAAACTTCACACTTAGTCATTATTATATAAAGTATGATCATTGATTATAGTTTCTGTGTTGCGGTACTTGACTAATTTTTGAGTGCTTTGAAGCTTTTTCTTGAAGTTTAACGTCAAGAATAAAACAAAAATCCGATTTGTTCCCAACTTGCATTTCCACTGAAGAAAAGTTACCTGAAGTGAGATGTTGTGTGACTCCTTCTGGCTGTAGTTCTCTTGCTGGTTAGGCAAGGGTGTTCACAGGCTGGTTTGTTTCCCTTTGCTCTAAAGCCTGGGAGAGGTACAGGGTCAGGCCCCCAGAAGCAGCTGATGCTGCTTGTGCTTTGCAAAGAAGCTGGCACACTGAGCTTAACTGGAACAACAGTGTGAGACTCTGTTCTGGGAAATGCTATTTTCTCATAATAGCTTCAGGTTGCTACCTGCTGTCTTGTCCCCATGTGATTACGACTAGAAAATACGGATTTCACAGACTGGTTTTAAAATCCCAGAAGCAGAGTGTCTTCTGCATGTTAATGACCTCTTTAACTCTGATCATTGACCATCTTCTCTTATTTAACTGCTTTTGGTGAGTACTTTAGACGCAATGGCCAAGTTTATCTTCAGCGCTTTGCTTTCTAGTTCTAATCCTCTAACTACCAAGCTTTCAGTTTCAGGAATAGCCTTTACTCGTTGCTTCAGCAAGAGTGCCTCAAGATGCTGCTCAACTCTTTTTGCTTCTTCCATCTCTGAGTATTTTGGTGCAGTCAAAATGTATAATCTCACAGGTTACAGAGAAGCGTGCATGGTCTTCCACATCACACTTCAATTTGTGTCAAGATGACATTTGTTGTTTAAAATCGTCTCCAGGTAGATGCAGTGTGTTCTGTGTACTTGTGGTGTGGTCACAACTGCAGCATTTTTCCCTGGTTGCACTGGAGACCACAGTATCTGCTGTACAGCCAAATAATGCAGGAGGATGTTCTCAAAGTCAGGTTAGCTTTGCAGGGGCTCATCGCTGTGGGCTTTCTGCTGGAGAGGTCCTGAACTTCCGACTTGACCTCTGTAGTAGACTGTTTCTTTCCTGTTGCTGTTTAGAGTGGAATGTAGTCTTCATCTTCAGAGTTAGTCACCACTGCGCAACCACAGCTGTCAAGACTTGCTCTCTTGTCTCTTGAGGGGTGTTTATCAAATACAAAGCTTGGAAGAACACATTTTGGAGTATTACTTGGTTATCTTTTAATTTGGTGAAGAACTTGTTAGTACTAAGTGTTCCAAACATGGTTTACTTGGTAGCCTCGCAACTTCAGCCTTTTCACTGCTGAATGTTTTATCAAGTTCTTCATCCTCTGGTTTTCTTTTGAAATAACTTAGTGGTCTTTCATAGTTTATTTTTCTACATAAGTTCTGTCTTGTGTTGGCATATGTATCAGTTCCTTTCTCTAGTACCATGTGTTCCTTACAGACATTGTCTTCTGGCACTTGAGATAACATCTTGAACAGGTTCTTGTCTTCTCTGACCGTGGTAGCCAAGCTTGTCTTAAACATTTTCATGGTATTGGTAACAGCATGGTGGTATTCTTCTTTGGAGCACTTTAGCCAGTCTCCGTGACAGTAAGCATACTTGTTTTTAACACAGTTGATGTAGCAGTGATTATCTCCGCAAACCTACAGCGTTCACTGTGCCTACTCTAAGGAATGTTTGTCCTCAGTACCTGCATGTGCTGGTGTGAAATATGTAAAATTAAATGAACTGGAATGCATATAATGTGGCTGACAATGTGGCTATAGTTACTGCTTTGAATAGTATAAAACCACAAGCTAAGCATAACTTATGCCTAGCATATACTATGTACAGTGGTAATGCGTGACTTGCGTGTAGGTGGTTGTTCGGGAGCCTGTCTTTTCATCAGTGCTGTACTTTTATCTTCTCGATGACTCATCTTCTCTAACCTGATTGCAGGCTTAGCAAGATTGCATGCCCAGGTGTTTCACATTGGTTGATGACTAAACAAAATTCCATGTTGAGTTGAGAAGCTGTCTCAAAGCACTTGTGATATGCAGATAAACTGAGGGACTCTTTGCTGTTTACTGTATCAGTGCTATTTCATTCAGACTCAAAAGGGGGAAACAGTTGCTGATCCTCTAACTTGTAAAAGGATGCAGGTCTTTGTAGCTCAAGGCAGAACCTGATCACAACCTGCTGAATTTCAGCAAGAAAAATTTTCCTTGCGCTGATCACTTAATCTCTTGTGCCTTCTTTTCAGCACAGTTAGCATTGCACTGCTCCATTTCATTACGGCAGCTTGCATAGCTCCTCATTACAAGGGACGCTTTTTAAAATCCTACACTAAGGGCTCTTACTCTTATCTAGTACTTTTTCCAAGTAAGGGTCATATAAGTCAGGTAGGTATTTGTGTGGAAAACCTGTGACAAGACAAAACCGAAATACTAAAGCATTCCACTTTTCTACTAACAGATTTTACCATCATGTAATAAAGGGGAAGGGAAATATAATCAGTTTTGGATGTGTTCTACAAATGGAGAGTTGACACTTAATTCTAGTCTCCAAGATTATAATACTTTCCAAAGAGTAAATATGAAGTGAGTAGGATTTGCAGAAGTGAGAGTAGGATTTGCAGGTGCCATATGTCTTAAGTTTAACATTCACTTTTTAAGTATCTTGAAATTACAGCAACATAATAAACTCTACTTGTAAAAGTTCTGTCATGAGTTAAACAGGTAATGCATTTCTTTGGAAGTAGACTTGAAAATGAACAACAAATCATGACATGAATGCTTCATGGTCAAGTTGGGTAAGATGCTGTAGCTTGAGTTAAATGTTCTTTAAAAGAGGTCTGTGTTTCACTGCTGTGAACACTTCAGTAGCCTGTGATGCATCAAAATTCACTGGATTGGCCTTAATGAGATCATTTATAAAAATGACTCCCCTGACAAAGAACAATTAACTAAATGTACTATATGGAATTATGCAAGGAATTTCATGGAAGACATGGGGAAGCTGTTTCCTGTGCTCCAGGAGGTGTTAGCTTGCAGATGTGGTGGCAGAGAAGACAACTAATACACAGGAGGAACTAAGATGAGTGGGGTGTGTTAGCATGCTTTAGAAAACGTGAGGGCTGGGTTTGAATAACACGCTTGGCCTCTGCCATACCCTGGTACAGGAGGCACTAGTAGACTAGGACAATTGCTGAAATCCTAGGTTTTACCAGTAGTTTCATCATGGTGGATTTCAGAATTTTTAATTTAATGATTGTTTTTTAACCTTTGGAGTTAGTTTTATTTGTATGATGTTTTAGAGGTCTGAGCATACAGTTTGTATATTTCTGGTGCATTGCTTGTATGTGGACAAGTCTGCGTTTAGGTTGCATGTGAGCTGGTTTCCTTTCTGGGTACTCAGATCCCTTATCACCTGCTATTTCCTTGCCAAGTTCTTTTGGTTTTGGTTCTCCCTGGTTGTGCAACCTCCTTAGAGCAATTTATTATACCTCACTGTTGTTCTTGGCTTGATTTCCAGTCCCCTATGTGCAGCTTGTAGTTACAATCCTTTTATAGTCACTGGCAGCTAATTAATTAGAAACCGGTTGTTTGGAGCTGATAGAACAAGCTGATGCATTTCATGGCCATTAGTAGGTTTTCTGCTCGGGGACTGATACGTAACAAAATGTATGTAGCAGAAATGCTAAGGACGTAAATTGGAGTTTGTAGAATGGAAGTAGTGTCATAAAGTTATACTTTGGAAATTCATGAAGAAAATGTTTTTTGTATGTAAACAAGAACATTGTGTATGTATTAATCTGTTATACCATTTTGATTTGAGCTTCTATCATTCATTCAGAGGTGCTGTTAAAAATAATTGTGCTGGAATTTTTTGAGATTGTAGAAGTAGTCTTGCTGGGCAGAGTACAAGTCAGAAGGTATCCCAGAAACTGGATTATACTTTACTTGGCCAGCATATTTTTTAGAAGTAACTTAAACTGCATCTGCTGGAGTTTAATCTGAAACAAATTCTGTGCCCAGTTACCTGTGAGTTCAATTTTTCCAACTGTTGAAACAACTCCCCCCCCACAAAAAAAAAACCACACCCACCACTGAACAACCACACCCACCACTAAACCACTGAGGCATGAAAATATATGGCAAATGATGATTTGGGAATAAGGAAAGGCTTTGTTTGTCTGTACTTCCTCACATTCTGTGGCATTTCATAGATCTGTATCCCAATCAGAAGAATGACACTTCTGAAACTGAGAAGTCGACTTGTCTGGACATCTAATGTCATTTCATATCTCTAGGTACCTGTATCCTTAGGTATATTGCTGATTATAGGTTTTCTGACTTGTTTATACACATGTGGTAGGTATTTTGGAAAGTGCCTATTTCCTTAGTTTGGCTGAATTTAGCATAGCATTTGTCTGATCTTGATTGTCTTCTTCCTTGGTATACCTGTTCAACAACAGAAATGACTCATTTAGGAAGCACTGTGACATGGATTGCTGGCTGTACACCATATTAAAAGGAACATTTTTATTTATGGACTGTCTTTTTCAGAAAGCACAGATATTTTAGTTCCCTAAAATTCTGAGCTTTTTTCAGTATAAGATGAAGTGCTTTCACATCCACTTAGTAGTAGAAATCTAATTCCCAAATTCCCAGGTTGTATAAACATTGAGCTTCACTGCTTAAATTTGATTTTAATATCTAGGCAGCAGAACATAAGTAGACAACGTTTATAGGAGGCTTAAGATGTGTGTAGAAGCAGGGCTTTGTCTTGTGGTGGTGTTTCAAGGCGAGCATCCCACGTAAGTGAGAAGGGAGCTGCATACACTTCTGACTTTATGTGAAAGCGGCAGTAGTAAGATTATACATGCACAAACACTTGTGTATACAGCAGTGCTATTGCTCTGAAGATCTCAGTGTACCTTACAGTGTTTATTGCAGTAATACTTGTTTATCATATTATGAACTCGATGTACTTTTCCCTGGTCAGTTAAGAAGACAGTGTGTATATTATTGTTCCAAATATACTAAGCATTTTTTCACTTTATGTTGGGGGGAGAGTCTGAATAATGTCTTTGGCAATATTAGTGGTCTAGTGGATTTTGCAGAAGACTAAAAGCCAGTTTCTGAAGTCCTTAATGAAATAAAAGACTGCCAGGCATCAAACCATGCCAAGGAAATTGACGTCTACCTGCAGTTGCCTTATGATAGCTTCTGTATATTACGAAGCTGCTTTTCATGTGCAGCTTAATGGCTGGAACAATGTTGCCTTAATGTATTTTCATAGTTTGTCTGCTTTTGTGACCCCCCAGATAGCTAATAAGTGAGAGCAAAGGTTAGAGCAGGAAGTGGCTGGAAATAAGGAGTAAGCAGGAGGTCTTTTGCAGAGCTAGAGCCTTGTCTGGTATGTCTGTTTTGAGAATGAGCTGTACTTGAGCTGTCTTGTTTTCACTTGTTTGCTCTTGTTTTTGAATATCAGTGTTGTTGGATGGTTAGCAAATGTTCACTGCCTGCTTTAAAGCTACACTTCTGGCTGATTGCCTTGCGTTTGTAAAAACAAGGCATGAAAGTGAAAGCCTCTCAAGTTTTCTGTTGATGCTCTGCTTGAATTACAGGTGCTGTTTTCTTAAGGGACTGCATATGGCTCCTGTTTCATAGCCCATTTTGACAGTGCCAGTTGGGTATTCATTTCTAGCCTGTTTAAAGTTTGGAATAATATCAAAAGAACAAAAGGAAGAATGCTAATTTCTGCAATACATTAGCTTCAAGCTTTACTTGCATTTCACTACCAAGGAGTCAATTTTGGTGTCTGCTGCTACCAAGATAAACAGTTTCTGTAATAAACCTGGCAATGTGTGTGTTACAATTGTGCAAGCCTGTTAGTGTCTCTGTCAGTGATGTGCTGGTGCTCTTCACCATACCTGTTGTCCTTTGCTAACAAAAAACAGAGCTTAAATTGAAAGTTTAACTCCAAAGTAAACCTGAAAATCACTGCTAATATAATCACGTTAATGTTAAAATCATGGAAGAGGTCACAAGCATATTCTACGAAGCAAAAAGGTTAAGTACAGGCAAGAAGACTGGGACAAGTATTTATTGAATGGAATGAGTACAATGTAAACATAGCTTTTATTGGCCAGTAGTGACTCATTCCCATGTTTTATTTCAGAGAATGAGTAAAACAGTTCCAATTTTAGAATTTGAGGCCAGAAATAACTGTATTGTACAATGGCTTATATAAATAGCATTTTCCCAAGTGTTAATTTTCATACCTACTGACAATGCAACTTCATTGTACTCTGTACTCAAAAGGACTCGCAGCCATGCCTTTGTGTAAAGCTTAGTCAATGTTTGTCTCTTATCTGGAACAGAAAACTAGGGAAGGTAAACAAATTAACAGCTGCATGTGCCAAACATTCTACTCGTGTTTGAATAGCCCATAAAGTAACTTCTCATAAGTTTATTTTTTTCTTACAAACAAGGCTATTGCTCCTTTAGTGCAATGTATAACAGGGCTAAAAGCATATAACCCTGTATACAAGACTGGTTGCTTTTATTGAAGATAACAGTGGGCTACAGGAAATGAAGGCTTACAAGTGGCTCATGCATGTCATGCACACCTCAGGTAGACGTAACTTTGCTTTACTCAGGCATTCTAGCTGGGTCATGCAGTTGTATGGATAGCACTCAGTAGCATGGTCATTTTAGACTGGCAGATACTAACAAGCAATTTGCAGAAGTTTTGATACCTACTTCATAAGAAACAGGAGACTGAAATAGTTTTCTGTTGTTGTTCTTTGCTAGTACTGTAAAATTAATATAAAAATTAAAAGGCCTGAGAGGAGGTGGGTTTTTCAGAGCAGTAATTTAGGCTCTTGTGTGAACTGGAGACCACCACCAAACTTTCCACCTTGTCTCTTACCCTTGCGGTAGTTGTTGGACAGCAGTTACAGAAAGTAATTGTGAATTAATGTTAGAGCATTTTGATTTCATTTGACTTACTATAATATTTCATTGCAGTGTTGCTATAGTAATTTGCTAATTGGTACTTTTTATTGTGTTACTGGACTTTTCAGATATTTCTGGACAATGTATTGCTGAAAGCACAGCCAACTCAAAGGCAGAGTTCACTCTCATGCATAATACTAGTCCTGGGCATGAGCTTCTTTGCATTTTCATCATTCCCTCACATTGTAGTGATGTTGGAGATAATACCTAATCATTAGTGCTGTATAAAGTTAGTATATTCATGATTTGGTATTCAACGCTCAACAACTGGTATTATTTTTAAGTTCCATTGTGGCTTAAATTATTTCAAGAAAGCTTTTGATATTTTCTTTTGAAGATACAAAGCCCACTGAAGTATAAGGCATTCCTATACTTCAAGATGCTCAACTGATGAGCAACTTCATAAAAATGAAATAAAGTCCAGAGAAACTACAAGTTTCAATTGCAGGTAAAGTGCAATACTATATTTATATCTATACCACAATAGTAAATAGAAAGTGCATCCCCTGAGAGCTGGCACAGGAAGGGGCTAAAGGGCAGAACTGATAGGAATTGAACTGAGGATGATATAAAGATGGATGTGAAGAGATTATATTTGCATATCAGGTCATTCACAGCTTAAGTGATTTATTCTCTTTAATGCGTGAGGATTTTTTTCCTTTCAGACATGGTTACTATTCATAAAGAACACCTCAAATAAAATGAGATGATATTCTAGAGGGTGGTATGGAATTTAAGGGTGTGCATTTTTTTCAGGGCTAGCAATGCAAAGTCCTGACACACTGTATATTCCGTAACTGTCCCATTAGGATTGTACACAGCACTGGTGAACCAAGATTTTGGTAGGCTTCTTGCTGTTCTCTTATGGTCTTGCTCATCTGTGATTTTTATTTCACCTACACAATCTCTCTGAAATCCAAAGACAAGCTAAGACACTCTACCACGCTACTGGTACTTAGTACAGTGTCTGCTTCCATACTGCCAGGCATCACAGCAATTAAAGATGTCATCTTAAAACAAAAATACTGCAGTAGAGTAGTTCCTCCTTAGAGCAAGTTAGTTGGCATACTTTCTCAGAGTAAGAGGCAATGCCATGCTGTGTGGGATGAAGTGTCAGTATACCACTATCCGCAACAGAAAGAGAAAGTGATAAGCAGGCTGAAACGTTAGGATGTGGGTGGATTTGTTGTTTGTTTTTGGGGAAGAAAAAAAAACCCTCTGTGGAGCATTTGCTTTGTTACAACATCAGTGAGGCAAGTTGTTCCGTGAGTTTGTTTTAAAAGCGCTGTGCTTTAAGGGCTTAGGTGACTGGTCAGGAAACAACACAAAAGGCTTGCTCTGCATATGCAACTTTTCTGGAAAGTTCTTAATTATTTCTTATTTGATTTTGCTTTATTCTTTGCCTTCCATACAGGCTGAACATTGAGGTGATCTGAAACTGCATTTCCATAGACGTGTGGTGTCAGTCTGTTTCAGGACTGAATTGCAGGGAAAGAAATGAGTATAAATAAGCAGCTAGCACGTGTTGAAATGATTCCTTCTAAACAGAACTGCTTTGTCCTGCATGATAGCGCTAATTTTTTTTCTGTGCTTTAGATTGACAGCATCTGATGTTCTTAGCAATTGTGTATGAAATTCTCTGTTAAGATGGCATGCTTGATGTCTTTTTGCATAAGTGTTAACAAAACAGTGTTTTATCTTACAAGTGATGTTGAAAATTCACCCTTTTGTTAGAGTTTTGCAACTTAAATCCATGGAACGGTGCAAGCAATGCAGAAAACTTGGAGAGTAAAGTTTCTGAAAGAAGGACACTGAAATATGGAGAACAGTGTCTTTTACGTCTTCTAATAAAGTCTAGTGCACAAAAACCGTGAGTTGCCTAAGCTATTATTGCTTTAGTTGCAATGAGTTGTGAACACTGGCTGTATGGAAAAGATGGTTTTCTGTGAGGCTTGAGTTGAAATGTGCTGCTCCAAGCACTCAAAGGCGGGCCAATTACTACAAGCTTGCCTGGGGAGGCTGGAGGTCTGTTCAGTGCACATACTCCATCACAATCGTAAAGATAAAGTTGAAGTTTTCATTTAATTGCCACCTGATTACTACAGTCATAATCTTTTTCTTTTTTTTTTGCTTTTCTATCCCTGAATTAAGGGGAATGGAGGGGGGGGGAATATGGACTATAAGTGGTTTTGGAGCATTCACCTAGAGACCTTTATAGTTGAATGTTTTTTCAGTCTTTTCTTGGTGTTGAGCTTTCATGTTCCCACTGATGGCAAATGCATTTCTGGCTCTTAATCACTTCTAGGGAATGAGGTTTTAATGTTTAGATTGGCTTTCAGCATTGGCACCCCAATTTGTCGATGTTTCAGTAAATGTGTGATTGGACAGCTCATCTGTCTGTCTGATTTGCTAATAGGTGTGGCTTGTGAAAATGTCAAGACTGATAGAAATTGGGTTCAGTTTAAACATTAATTTGGGACCTGGACAAGTTGGATTGATGGGCAGAGGCCAATGGGATCAGATTCAACAAGGCCAAGTGCCGAGTCCTGCACTTTGGCCACAACAACCCCATGCAATTGTACAGGCTTAAGGTAGAGTGGCTGGAAAGCTGTGCAGAGGAAAAGGATCTGGGGGTGTTGGCTGACACTCGCCTGAACATGAGCTGGCAGTGTGTCCAGGTGGCCAAGAAGGCCAACGGCATCCTGGCTTGTATCAGGAATAGTGTAGCCAGCAGGGCCAGGGAGTTGATCATCCCCCTGTACTCTGCTCTGGTGAGGCTGCACCTCAGGTACTGTGTTCAGTTTTGGGCCCCTCACTACAAGAAGGACATAGAGGCCCTGGAGCTTGTCCAGAGAAGGGCTACAAAGCTGGTGAAGGGCCTGGGACACAAGTCCTGTGAGGAGCCGCTGAGGGAACTGGGGGTGTTTGGTCTGGAGAAGAGGAGGCTCAGGGGAGACCTTATTGTTCTCTGCAACTACCTGAAAGGAAGGTGTGGGGAGCTGGGTGTTGGCCTCTTCTCACAGATAACTAGTGATAGGACTAGAGGGAATGGCCTCAAGTTGCACCAAGGGAGGTTTAGGTTGGAAATGAGAAGACATTTCTTCTCAGAGCAGTCAGGCATGGGGAGGGAGGATGGAACTCTTACATTACTTCAGTGGGCTCTACAGATACAAAGAGTAAAGCATATACAATACTGTTCTCTTCCAATTTTATTAACTACCTCTTTTCCAGTGATTAGGGTAATAATGATTTGGATATCTGTCAGGGCAAAAGAAAAGAACTGGTTTAAAGTGCAGTCAGGTGCTGATGTAAATGCATAATTCAGATTCTCCATCACTTGTATATAGAGCTGCAAGTGCTTAAAGTATTATGCATGTGGAGAGTCATCACTTAAAAAAAAAAAAAGATACTGCTTCTAGTGGAAGATGTTTAAATTTGAATACCTAGCACATTTTTTATTTTCAAAACTAATGAACTTTATTACGTTAACTTACCCTGCATGCACCAGTTTGTTTCTCTGTAACAGAATTTTGGTTATACAGAGTCATAAGCTAAAAGTAGAAATAAGAGCTTTAAAGCTCAAAACTCAAGGAATTTTCATGAACTACAAATAGCTATCATAAAATGCATTTTAGAAACGAAGAAATTGCTTATTAAATATCATGCATTTTTTTGCTTTTCAAACAGGTGAACCAAGGGTGGCATTTCTGGAATATATCTACTTTTCCTTCCAAATAGATGATAAATGTGTTAAGCTAGTGAAGTAACTCTGGTAAGAATCTTTTCTGTTACAGAGAATGACATATGTATAAATATTCAGTCTTGCCACTGAAAGAAGCTCTTTGTTCTATTACTACTCACAAACTTGTTCTTTCCTACCCTATTTTTTCCTTGTTTTTAAATGTTTCCTGATCGTGCAGCATTAATCTTTCTGCTACATTTCAATGATCTTAAGTCATTTGGCCCCCTTCATGGAAGTTCTGTGCTTGGATGTTATGAAAATATTTGAGTTTTGAAGATTTTACTTCAAGTGTTTACATAAAAATAAAGAGTTAAATATGCTGTAGTATTCATTAAATGGGTTTTATATGGATTAAATATTCTTGTTTCTGCAGTTGCTATCACAGATTTTTTTGTCTTGCCTTCATCAATGATCTAATCAGTTTTCTACAGCTTACTTGCATTTCCTTTGGCTTTTGTTTGTTTTAAACTTCTCAGCATATACTAGTGCTGACCAATTGAAAAACTGTAGTGTAAGATAAAACTTTATTTAATAAGAGTGGATATGCAAAGCATATGAGTGCCTTGTGTGCATTATGTAAAGTAAAATTAGTTTAGGAATCAGTATCAATGCTTTTAGTATTTTCTCCTGAACATGCACAGCAGGATCAGTATCTTGAATTGTGTACATAATAGTAGTGATTGCCACCCACTCAGTTGATTTTGTTTGAGGGGAAACACTGTTGGGGTAAGTCTAAAGCATTATATTTATAATGCTCCCACATTCATCTTAATTCATTATTTTTTCTTTTTTTCCCCTTGAAGCAAGGTGTATATTGCTTGAATATATAACAGGGTAGAAGATAATGTCTTTTAATAAAATATTTAAGAATGGATTTCGTATAAATTCTGTTTAATAGCTACTTGTTGTCCCTTTATTTTTTAGTTTAAATGCATTTTAGAAGCAGATGAAGATTGAAGCTCACATCTCGCTTTTTTAAAAAAAAGTGAAATTAAGTAATTAACTTTCATATATTCAGTGTGAAGGAATGCTGTGTATCATGGGCTTCACCTGTTAGATTTATAAAATGAGTGTTAGGAATAATCAGCTGTTAGCTAAAGTCTCACTGAAATAAATTCTCAAAGCTTATCTTTCCTGTTCGTTTCTACCTTATATTGGTATATTGATTCCTCAGTCCTTCAAATCTTTCATGTTTGGGAAGTGGACAGATAGTGAAGAACTGCCCTTCTCTTCCCCCTGTCTTTGCCATAAGGAATGCATTTTCTGTAGTATTTAATTTCTGTACTTCCCTCTAATTACAGCTCAGACATGAGCAGTGCCAGTAACTCACTGGCACGGGAATTTTTGACGGATGTCAACAGACTGTGCAATGCAGTGGTCCAGAGGGCAGAGGCCAAGGAAGATGAAGAGGAAGAAACTCATATGGCAGCACTGGGACAATACTTAGTTCAAGGCCGTGGGTTTATTTTGCTTACCACACTGAACTCCAGTATTGATCAGGTAATAGTTTTTCTTACCTCATTATAAACCTTTTTGTGTTGAGTTTTGAAGGGGTTTGTCTGGCTTGTATTCGTGGTGCTGGTTTTCTTGCCCTTCTTGTGTGTGTGCAGGTTAATTAGACTAGAAGTTTAGAAGGCTAAGTTGCAATTACATTCTGTCCTTCACCAAGAACAAAAAATAGCTAATATAACTTCGCCAGATGATAGTGGTGGCTATTAAACTTTTGATTAGTTAAGCCATGTGTAAAACTTGAGTGCAGCAGCTGGGTGGAAAGAAGCAATAGGTTAGAATTTTTGAAAGGAATGAGTCTTTTTAGGGAATCTGCAGTTGACATGCAGTTCTTACTTTGAGAAGGTTCTTCTAGTTTAAAGCAATAAAATAAGATTAGATAACATATATCTTTCATTTTTGGGGGGCAATGGGGAGAGGAATGTCATGCATCTTTCAACAAAAATTCTGAGGATAGTTTCTTGTTGACTGTCATGTGAATGGATGATTGATATTTGAATTGTCCTGTTTAGAGTCTATCCCAGAATCCCATATATGCCATAACTGTAGTGTTTTAAAAAAAAAAAACTGTCAATCCTTCTTTCCTAACTGCCACCATCCTTCACTGATGGTGTAATTTCAAGAAAAGGGTCCAAAATCTTACTAAGCTTTGCCTATTCAGAAAACTTGATTGAAATGTATTTGCGTTGTTCTTCCCCATCTTATTTGTTGTATTGTTTAGTAGTTCTCTACTTTCCATCCAAGAACGAAAAGAGGTGGGGAACAAGAAAGCAAATACAAGTCACTTTGTAAAAGTGGATCTAATAAAATGGAACTTTAATTATCAATCTAATTTGTAGTGGGGTTATTGACGGACATGTTTCTGATTCAATCTTTGGAATGTTCAAGCTTGAACTATTTCAGTTGGTTTCATTCAAAGGAACACTTTTTTTCTGTGAAATACCAAGTGATTTATCAGTGAGGTGTTTGTTGAACCAAACCAAGTGAATAAGCTAGCATGAAGAAATTTAGATATATGTATGCAGAAGTAGCTGATGCTGTTTTGCAAGCTGTAATTCATTTTAGCTATTGACTTCAGTAGCTTAGCTGTGTAATTGCTTAAAACTTTAGCAGGAAGTACTCTGAATACTTAATCTATTAAAATATTTAAGTAGATAGCATGTTAACAGGTTTTTTACTTTAGTCCTGTCTCCTAACATTTGCGAATGTGTTTCTAAGGACACTGAATCTAAAATCTGTGTAAATAAAGGTGTGTACAAACATTTCAAGTCACTTTTAAATTCTAGGCTTCAACTAAAAGCAGATTGGTAAGAAGTCACAACACTTTGTTAACAAGCTTACTCAATGTTGTTTATCTTCACACATCTTAATTTCATTGCTACCTCGAATATTTGGGTAAAGATTTTCCTTTCGCTGCATATCCCTGAATGGTGGTAACTACCAAAATGGTCAAGTCAGACATTTTTGAAGAGGAAAAAGATGGGATTTCTTGATCTTTAGAACTGAAACCACACTGGTAGTGATGCATAGCAATGAGTAAATTAATTGTTAGAGTTCTGTACCTTTTACTGTTTCTGTCTGCATTAAAATTCTTAGAGTTGAAGTCTTAAAATCCAAGTAGGATTTTGAGGTATTTTAGTAAGTAGTCTGTTTTCTGAATTAAGAATCATCTTTCTTCTTTCTTATATTTTTACCTTTTCATTGTGAGTCAAAAACATCACTTGATAAGTGTAAGTTTTTCATTGGTTTAAATGTGTTGGTCTGGATAAAGTAGAAAGCATCACATAAAGTTCTCTTAACTTATAGTTCTCTTAACTTATATTTCTGTAACTACAGAAACTTTAAACTTTTCCCGAGCTTCATGTTGACTTTGGCTAAATCAACTAGTTACTTGCTTTTGACTTTTCTTCCTTGGTTTTCCTGTTTGATTTTTTTGCAGAAGCATAATAAATATCTTAGATGTTTTCTTATTGGCTGCAGGTGATGATTGTAGCATTCTTGGTGGTTAGGTAATTTTTCCACTGCATAAAACAGAAGAAGGGCTTAGGGAACTGAACGTTTATAGCTTTTAAAAATAAACCTGAAGATTATTCAGGAAAAAAGTACAAAAGCTTATTTCTGCTTTGTTTCCAACATAGGAGCTGACATGTCGGGAAGAACTTCTGACTCTTCTTCTGTCACTTTTGCCACTGGTGTGGAAAATCCCTGTCCAAGAAGAAAAAGCAATAGGTAAATTTTATGAGTTATGGTATTAAGGACCTAGAAAAATGATGCATTGTATATTACTACAGAGGAAAGGAATTTGAAAGAGTGATATTTTCACGGAGGTGGAAATGTTTCATGGTGAGGTAGGAGGAAAAACTTACTGGTTCTAAAGTGATACATGCTGGCATTGTAGAGTGAGCAAAGGTAGGGTAAGAAAGACTTTACTGAAATTGAAAAAGAGAATAGGCTTACGGACTAATTAATATCAGACAGAGTATAAGTGCAATGAAATGGTAAGGAGGTAGGCTCTGAAAATAGAAAAATACTGTAATGATGAACAGACCCAGGTTGTATTTCTTAGTTGGATGTTCTGTGTCAGAAAAACTGATGTGCTAACAGAGGAGTTAAATCACGGGAGTTCAACTGCTGAAGAATCAGTTTAAAGCAAATTAAAGAAATAAAAGTTACGATAAAAAATAAAGAAGTTACAGGGATGATACAAGATAAGCCTTCACAAGAAGTGAACCAGGAAATGGCAGTCAACTTCATTTTCTGGGGGGGCTTTTGCATTTGTTTGCTTTCTTAGAGGATAAAACAGATGATGAAACAAATTAAAAAATGGTCTGTTTGAAAGGATTCCTGAGGATTCCCACCTGAAGCTCTCCCAGTGTTCTCTGCAATTTGCAACTCCTGTGAATCTAAGCTTTTGTTAATGTTTGGAGACTTAAGGTATTTAAAATGCAAGCTTCATATTACTTTCATGTAATTAACTACCCTGCTTGCATCTTT
Source organism: Cygnus olor (assembly GCF_009769625.2). Lineage (NCBI taxonomy): Eukaryota > Metazoa > Chordata > Aves > Anseriformes > Anatidae > Cygnus > Cygnus olor. Next base: position 80,535,524 of record NC_049171.1, on the reverse strand, counting down.
CTTCCATGGTCTTGGAAGCATGATAGAATTAAAGAAACATTTTGGTCTCATGATAGCTTACTGACTCTTCCAGTTTAGTTTAAAATGCTGGTGTTTTAATAGGATAAGATGTATTGGTTTTGCACTTTGCATAATGCACGATTTTTCCTACTACAAGCTTCTGTCTTATATTACTGATGCGGTGAAGATGCTGTATTCAGTTGTACACCAAGAGCTGGGTTTCCTTGGTCTGAAATAAAATATATCTTGACCCATCTGTATTAGGTAACTTTTTTCTTTCTGTGAAAGAAAATACTCTTTATTTTGTTAGGTACTTTTAATTAACTTCCTGCTTCCAAAACAGATGATCCTTAAGCAACTATGACTGTGAAGCAGCAAGGAACAGTCATTCTTGCACATGGAAGCACTTTTCTTTCAGTTTAATGGTTGTATCTGTAGCATGGGCTTTTGGGGCTTTGTTTTTTTTGAGGTGGTGAGGTGTTACTGTTAACTATCACATTTTTTAAATACTGAACTTACTGGATGATGAACTTTTGCAGTTGTTTTATGCTAGGTGTTCTATTGCCCAAGGCATCCAGATACCATTGTGCCATTAATCAGCAATGATAATGGACTTTATCCAAGAGCACAACCAATCTTTTCGACCTGCTTTTTCAAATTATGGTCTGAATCTACCAGTACAAGAGAACTGGAAAAACTCATATTTTATTCTTCAGTCATCTTGCCAATTGAATCAGACTTAAATTTTATATTTGCCATTTTATACTGAGTAGCTGAAAGGTGTTCAGTCTTGACTTGGCTTTTGTGGGAACATTCCACACCTTAATCAGTACTCCTTTCCATCTTCTTGTCCCTGATTATTGCAGTAAGTCTACAACTTTTGTTGGTTGCTTTTGTTTGGAACAATTAAAGCTGAAGTGATTGAGGCCTGTATACTTAAAGATGTGCAATATTTCTAAGTAGGTATTTTTTCCCTATTACCACCAATACTCTCAATTGTTTTTCATATGCTCTTATAAGAGGGCTATGAGTGAAGGCACTCAGCTCCTATAGCAGCTGAGATGCATAAAGCAACAGTGAGTCATCAAATTGAAGACCTTTTTTCTCCCCTTTAGAGAAGCTTTTTTTCATTGTTGTGGGATGGGGTTGTTTCAGAATGATTATTGTGAGACTTAGAACATATAAAATGGTATGCACACAGTAAATATTACTTGTGTTACTGCCTAAAACTGCTTCCACAGCTAAGTAATAGAAGAGATCTGAGAGTTGGTATCTTGCTGATTAATATTTTATTACTGCTGTATTAGTGTAAGTTAACTGAACTTGAACTGAGTGTAAGTAATGGATTATGGTTTTGTTTCTCTATATCTTATCTGTAACAGCAAAAAAGATTTTTTTTCAAACTACGTTTTCTTCCCCTTGCTCCTCAAACAGTCCTTTCACGTACTTGATATAACCTTATATTTTAAGGGAAAGGAATAGCAGTGCCTACAAATAAGTTCTTGGAAACTCTAGCACGTTTTTGTCTATCCCTAATTGAAAAATTAACTGTCTAGGCTTTAAAAGTAAACCAGTATTGTTCCTAAATGTCAGTTGTTTACTGACTTAGTACATGCCTGTAGATGTCAGACATAGGCAAAAAAAAATGGTATATTAAAATAAAAATTTCTTTCATATTTTTGAAGCAAAAGTATTGAAGTATTTTCTACTTTTGTTTTTAACATAATTTTCCTGAATGTTTCTTTAATGTTCCTTTGTTTTTCTGTTGCAATAGGTTTTAATATACCCTCTACAGTAGATATATGCCTGACCAAAGAGAACAATTCAAGTTCAGTGAAATCTACTCAGGAAAAACTAGGATTAGATGGAAGCACTCGTTCATCTCTTCAGGCTTCTGTAAAACTAAATCCTCGATCCCGAAAAAGTGGACATGTGCGCAAAACCACCCATCGTTACTCTGTGCGAGATGCGAGAAGATCTCAGCTGTCCACTTCAGATTCAGAGGGCAATTCTGATGACAAGACTACTGTAATGATGAAACACAGACGCTCCCAGTTCCTGCAGCCTTTTTTAACGTATCCAGTTAGGGAAAGCTACCTTGTAGGTAGAAGTGACTACTTACCTGCTGAAACGGTACCAAATTCTAATCTCGATGCCCCTAATCTAGAAAACTCCTGCCAAATTACTCCAGCACATGAGCTCAACCCAGAGATTTTGAATGAGCCAGCTGCAGGAATTGCTGAGAGCAACACGGATAACTCTCCTTTTGACCTATGCCATGTATTATTGTCACTGTTGGAGAAGGTGTGCAAATTTGATATTAGTTTGAATCACAGTTCTGCTCTTTCAGCTAGTGTGGTGCCCACATTAACTGAATTCTTGTCAGGATTTGGAGACTGTTGCAATGTAAGTAACACAGAAAATGAAGTAGTTTCTGCAGGGTGGACAGAAGAACCTGTGGCTTTGATCCAAAGGATGCTCTTTCGAACTGTACTGCATCTTATGTCTTTAGATATTAGCAATACAGAAACAATGCCTGACAATTTACGAAGAAATTTAACAGACTTACTTAAAGCAGCATTAAAAATCAGAATTTGCTTAGAAAAGCAACCTGATCCTTTCGTTCCAGGGTACAAGAAAACACTACAGCAGCCGGTTCAGGATGACTTTGTATTTTCTAGATATCATCACAGAGCTTTGCTTCTACCTGAGGTTATAGAAGGAATCTTGCAGATTTTGATCTGCTGCTTACAGAGTGCAGCCTCTAATCCATTCTACTTCAGCCAAGCTATAGATCTGGTTCATGAGTTCATACAGCATCAGGGATTTAAGCTGTTTGAAATAACAGTACTTCAAATGGAATGGCTGTGTATGAAGAATGAAGGAGTAACTGGGGAGGCCTCAGAGCATCTGAAAGCCCTTATCAACAGCATCTTGAAAATAATCAGCACTGTCAAAAAAGTGAAATCAGAGCAGCTCCATCAATCAATGTGTACAAGAAAGAGGCACAGACGATGTGAGTACTCTCACTTCATGCATCACCACAGGGATCTCTCCGGGCTCTCTGTGTCTGCTTTTAAAAACCAAGCTTCCAAAAATCCCTTCGAGGCAGCTGATGGAGAAGTTCATTATCCTGACAGATGCTGTTGCATTGCTGTTTGTGCACACCAGTGTTTGCACTTGTTGCAGCAAGTTTCTTTGAGCAGTACTTGTGTTCAAATTCTCTCGGGTGTACATAATGTAGGAATATGCTGTTGTATGGACCCAAAATCTGTGATTGTCCCATTGCTTCATGCTTCCAAGTTACCAATATTAAAAAACTTTCAACAGCACATACTGAACATCCTTAACAAGTTTATATTGGATCAGCTGGGTGGAGCAGAAATTTCTCCAAAAATTTTACAGGCATCATGCAATATATGTACTGTTGATTGTGATCAGCTTTCTCAGTTGGAAGATGCCTTGCAAGGCAACTCTAATGATGCCAGTCTTGCATCTAGTTCCTCTTGCAGAGTTCAGGGAATTCTGCCTAGCAGTGGATCTGAAGATATGTTACTGAGATGGGCTGCATTAGAGGCTTATCGGGACATTGTTTTTGAAGAAGACAAACTACGTGGCATGCAGATTGCAAGCCATATCTGCCACTTAATCCAAAAGGGAAATGCAGTGGTCCAATGGAAACTATATAACTCTATTTATAACCCAGTGCTTCAGAAAGGTGTTGAGCTAGCTTACCATGCTCAACAACTGGGAATAACTACAGCTGATAAACACACATGCAGTTACCATAGCCAGTGCTTGCCTTATGAAGTACTTCAGATTTATTTGCAGACACTCCCTGCGTTGTTGAAATCCAGGTTGGTTGATTTTCTGCTTATTAATGGGAAAACATGCTATTTATGTAGTACAAAGCTTTATATATTTGTCACCGAGTAGAACACAACTTTTTTGGACAGTAGTCTGCTTTGGATATTGGGGGGGAGGTGGGACACAAGATCAAAACAAGATTTACTCCTAGATTCATAAGCCATGCCAAATGAGGGTTCTGCAGTGATGGGCCATGGCCTCTAACAAGTCAAAACAAAGCATGAAAGCATGTAGAAACACAATTTTTGATGTGACATACTCTTTGACTCTTAATTCCTCATGCTGAAGTGAGTCAGGAATGCTGAACATGTCAATTTTCTGTGGTAATTAAACCAGTAAATTTTCTGATCTGTTTCCGTTTTTCTACTGTTTACAGAACACTAATCATTTAAAATGGTTTAAAAGGAGAATAACATTCTTCTAAGAAATGAAATAAATTATTTATTGTGGAGTCAATCAAGTAGCTGTTGAATAAATTTCCATTTATGTTTATTAATAGGAATGTGTCCTTTTTTCCATTAAAGTTTCTGATCATTTCTGTTGGAGTCTTGATAAACTGAAATGAATTTAATAGGGTTACCTGAGATGGTTATGAAGAATAGACTAGCATTCCAATGTTCATGAAGGCTTGCCTCATACATTTCTAATATTTATCCTTATCTAAACTGTCAAACTATCAATTTCTGAAGAAGCATGTAGTGAAAAGCCCTTTGTGGCAAAGAGATAAGAGAATTAGTTTAGACTTATAAAACAAACAAAAAACCTTTAAGGTATCTTATCTACCACTGGCCTAAAACTTGTATATATACAAGTCAGTACATGACTTATTTCATTCTAGAGCGCATATCTCAGTTACAGTGAAAGCTGATGCTTCAGAAAGGAAGATGGAGAGTAGGGAAGGTGGATGTCTGCAAGCCAACATAGTACATTAAGAAACTTATAGATCCTTACTTCAAACGGTTTGAATTCTATGTAATATGTGGGGAGTAGAAAGAATGGAAAAATATACTTGGAAATACCTCCCCAATTTTTTAATATTGAACTTTCTGGCACAACAGTCCTACAAAGCTGTGCTTCAAAGGCATTTCAGATATAATTCAAGAGTGTTTTTACAACTGTTAACAAATTTTACTACCTTACTACCTATGTCTATTTAAGATCTCAAGTTTGAGAGATTCGCTACTTTCTAGTGAAGTCAGACATGAAAGACATGGAGATATTGACTAGCTACAGTTGCTAATAAAAAGTTAGGTGGAAGTACCACCAAAATGCATGTTATAGAGTTAAACACCTTTTTTAATGCCTTTTTTAATGCTTTGAATATCATATATATGTGGTCTGTGTTTTAGTGGTTAACTAATGTTATCCAATTGTATCTTACCAAAAAGGTATCTTACCAAAAAGAGATGGAATTTTGCCATCCCATTTCTGAGATGGGATACTTATAGCAATTACTGTAAATGTCATCTGTCCTTGGTGTTACTTAGGTGTGGACCAGAGGATTATTTTTGGGTATCTCATCTTATGAATAGCTCATGAGGTCTTACAAGCTATGTGAATTTTTGTTCCTTTTATGAGGTAACTCTTATGCTTTCTCTTACAGGATAATTAGGAACTTGTTTCTGAGTTGTAATGGGGTGAATCAAATGACTGAGTTAAACTACTTAGATACTTTAAGAAGCCATTCTTTGAAAGTGTTAGAGACTTTGATACTCTGTCTTGGTGATCAGCAGAAAGAACAAGCAATGCCAGAACTAGAAGACCTCAACAGTGAATATCAGATGTCTATGCCTGACTTGCCTGTATCTCTTTGTAGCCAGCACATTGTTTCAGAAGTGCCCCAAAGCCTGAGCAAGTTTTATGCTGGCCTGAAAGAGGCTTACCCCAAAAAGAAAAAGTTTGAGAGTCAAGACATTCATGTCAACACAATAAACCTATTCCTCTGTGTTGCTTTTTTGTGTGTAAGTAAAGAAGCAGATGGTGATCTGGATTCAGCTAATGACTCTGAAGATACATCAGGATATGATAGTACAGCCAGTGAGCCGTTGGGCCACAAATTACCATTTCTGTCACTGGAAAGCCTTACTTTGCCCTCCCTGGAACACATTCACCGGGCCGCAGATATCTGGTCCGTGTGTCGTTGCATCTATTTCTATAGCTCGGTTTTCCAGAGACAGTTCCATAGACTTAGAGGCTTTGAAGCATGCCATAGACTACTCATCCTCATAATTCAGAAACTTGCAAAAAATGAGAAGGAACAAGAAAAAAAGGAGAAAGTACAGAGTGAAAGCAAAAGTTCACATGGGAGTCCTCGTGCTGACCGTCTCAACAAGGAAGACGCTGTTCAGTTCCCTAAGAGCAGGGAGATGACACAATCAGAGCTCAGTAGTGCTGACCGTCTTGCTGGTGCAGAACAGCTGGTGCCTGAGTGTGTCTCTTGTGACATCTCTGTGAGTAGGGAACATGCTTCAGTTACATCAGTTGCAAATCTTGAAGAGATTAAGACCTCTGTAAGAGAAGAGACTGAATGGGCACTTCAGGGTATCAGACTTCTGGAAGCTCTGCTGACAATTTGTCTACACAGTGCAAGCACCATCCAGCAGAAGATGGAAGGGGAGGTTTTTCACCAGGTACTGTGTAACTCCCCTTAGTTTACCTTACTCATATTTGTTATGTATGGTATTACTTCAACAATAATTCAGTCAGGAGTTCTTTTGGAGATTAAAGGAGGTTTGTTCTTACTCTGGTACCATAATATGGGTCATGCATCAAGTGTGCTGTTTAACTGTAGGCGTTGTAGTTGGTGGTAGTGGTCAGCAGGCATGAAGGAATGGGAGTAAGCAGATGGACAAACTGGCAGTTGCTGTTTCTGGGAAGGCATCTCCCCTTGTGTCAACTTGTTTCCCTTTTTCTGTACCCAGTAAAATACTGATTCGTACCCTGCGTCTCTTTGTCCTCCAACGTGATCTTTGTCTTCTGCTCTTTTGGGTTGGATCCGTGTTCGTGCCAGTTTCTACTTTCTCAGAGGCTGAGGGAGTGTGTTCTAGAATGGCAGAATAACCCAGCCTGGATGATATTTTTACCGTTGTGGCTTCTTGAATTGTATTTCCAGTTTATTTTTTCATTCGTCTATTACAGTTTGAGCCAACATGGTCAGTGTGGCTAAGGGCTGAGCTGAACATTGTATGCTCTGTTCTGGGTCAATGCATCTTGAGTCCAAGGGAAGACTGATCTTAGCAGATGAATTTTTTTCTTCTGTAGCCTAAGATGGTCCTGACTAGAGGAAAGGGATGGTTTCCTTGGCCAATAAATGCAATAGTAGATGTTGACTACTGTAAATTGCTGGCGATTATTTTTTTCTGGTTGGGTATGGCCTGCTCTTTCTACTTTTTTTTCCTGTGTAGTTCTTTTGTCTAGTCCATGCTCTATGGAGGCTGTCCAAGCTGATGGGTGAGAGTGGTGAGAGAGACTTCTTTTCTGAAAGGGTCTTCACTGGATAATGTGTGACATAGGTGAGATTGAAGGATTGTTGTGTAGGGAAGACATGAAATGTATGCAATACCTTGCGTGTAATGGTTTTGATGAAAATGCTGAGCAGAGCATGGTGCTTGAGGAAAGGAGTATTAGAGGGCACAGATACTTAAGACACGCGAAGAAACAGTTACTTAAGCTTTAGAGGTGAATTAATTCAGCATACCACCAAAAGCTGTTGATTCGTGGAAGACACCTTTGCTGTGCTTTATTAGTTTAATGGTCATCTTGAATTGTACTTAGCGGTTCACTGTAAAAGCAGGAGGAAGTAGGTACAGGTAAGAACTAGAAATGGGTGTTTTTTCTGGGCCACTTGTTGTTTTCCTTAAGTTGGTGTTGTCACCCTTGATCTTGTTGACCTGTCTAGTAATAGTAACGTGGTGTGGTCTAAATGCACTCTGCACTTAAAACTGTTTCAGAGGCATTTATTTTTGAACCATAGTGCTTTCACTTTTTTAGGAAACAGCAAGTTGCCTGGATTTTTCCATGTGCAGATTGCTTAAACTACTAAATCTTTGTCGTGGCAAACATGACAAGTCTTTGTTACCGCAGGAGACCTCAGTGAAGCCTGGTAGTTCTAGCTGGGAAATCTAATCAGTGTAGGTGGAAGGAAGTTCTTAAATGGGAATAGTGGACTATTTTAGTTAGCCAAAACAGAATAACATGAATCAAAATGTTTGTCTCTTCCAAACTGTAGAATGCTTCTGTGGATGATATCTTGCTCCAAATAAGAGAACAGCTTGCTCAGTCAAAAGTGCTAGAAACTGCCTTGGCAAAGCCTCTGTTTGATTCACTGCTCCGTGTTGCATTGGGCACTTTTTCTGCTGATCTGGATCGTTCTGAAGAAAAAATAGAAAAGGTATGAAACACCCATTAAATACATAGTCTAATTCTAAATACTGCAAGGTTTGCCAGATCCAGTTTATGTTGTTTAGGTCTGTGTTTTTAAATGATAGGATGTTTAAGTGTTTGGTTGTTGTGGTCGTTGAAAATGAATTCTCTGATTCTAATGTGTTTAAGTTGAATGATGGTTATTCGTATGCTCCTTACATTTGCTGCTCTGAAATGAGTCATGCGCCCAAAAAAGGAGCAAGCTATATTATACTTTATAGAAATACATGAAGTTCTCCTCACTCTTCCATTCTGTAGTAGGGAATGGAAAAACTCAGAGGAGAGCATGAGAAGGTGGATATTCACTCACATTAGGGGCTGCAGACATACCTTCACTGAAGAGTGGATGTCAAAATCTTAACTTATGGTGATTTTTGCAGCGACATTTTTTCTTAATGCATTGGCCACCCATTTCTCAAAACTTTGGGTAGCTAGCAAGAAAAATTCATTTTTGCAGAATCCATTTTCTAAGAATGAAGTATCCTTAGAAAGAATCTCAGGTTTCTTGAAAGTATGTCATCTGTTTTTTTCTTTCCCCAATGGGCATGGAGAAAGGTTCTGGAAGGTTCTAAGCTACTTTCTTTTCTGAACTAAGGTGGTAAATTTGTTTGGTGTGTTAAACAGACACATTACACTGAAAAGGAGCCTGTGTCACAACCTGGAGATATTTCTGAAGAAGCTGAAGAATCACAGTGCTGTAGCCTTAAACTTTTTGCTGAAGAGGAAGGATATGAAGCCGATAGTGAAAGTAACCCTGATGACAGTGAAACCAAGGATGAAGGTAAATTTGAACTTTCTGAGTATGCAAAGCAGTCTTTACAACATGGACAGGCTTGCTTGTCTTTTTGAGATGTACAAAAATAGGGTGTGCATTGGAGGTCTTTTACAGATACAGGTAGCTAAGGTGTAGTTCTGGTAGGATCCAGTTACGTTTGGAGAGATGTCTGTCTTTACACTGAGTGTTAAAAGAACTGTTTCTGTCCTGGTTTATATGATTCTTGCTCTGAAGTCATGTTGGGTTGTCTTTGCTGAAATGTATTTCTGTGATCTAGAAGCAGTTTTCTCCAGAGATGCTTGTCAGTAGGCAGTTTATAAATCAAGGTTCAAAATTTTACGTAGTTTTATAGTTGCTAAAAAGTGCATAGTCTAGTGTTACCTGTTTTCATTCAACAATTGATATGCACATATTTTACTTTTGTGTGTAACTTTGAACACATTTTTTTGTGCTGAACACCTAGATACTTATATTTTGGTATAATATGAGGTCAGCATGAACTGTAATGGCAGCTAATAGAACTGCATTTCACTATTACTGTTTACCTGTATGACTAGGCTTTATCAGTAGTGACCTAGAGAAGTGTATACAGCATTTTAAAAGCATTTCTAAATTAAAAATTCAAACTGAAATATTTCTGTGAAACACTTTCAGGTAGCATATGTCTGTAAAACGTCACAAAACTAGTATGATTTGGTAAAGTCTCACCAAGTTGTAAGAGGGGGGCTTAAATGTTTGATTCTTGATTGTCATAGAGATATTCTGCCACGCATACTTCCTGAGTTACATCACTAAACAACTGTTTCCCCCAATCTTTTAACATAAAAAATGATCATTTAAATTTATGCCCTTTCTTGGCAGGCTCATAGCTTCTTTATAGAAGCTCAGGTTCTGATGCACTGAGTTTTACTGTCATATTTTGAGTTACGTATTTCATCATTGCTGTGTGCATGTGTAGTTCCCAGGAAATGAAGGCATGTAGTTCAAGAACATGTAATGGGAGAAACTGCATCTTTGCCCTTTTGTATTGGCAGGAAAATATGAAAATGTGAAGCAGAATAGAAGGCTCTACTAACTTCTGAAAAACTGCTGATATGTTAGTGACTGTTTTTTGTTTTGTACCTTTGAGAAGATTAGAGAAAGTATGTCCTTGGATGTTCTACTTAAGTCTTGCAAACTGTATTTAACTGAGTAATTTTCAATAAGACTGTCTTTCAGGACCAGATGTGAAGGCAGAACCAGGGTGTACTGATCCTTCAAGTTATTTTAATGACCTAACTGAACACATCAGTCAAGGAGAATTAATATATCCTGAAATCTGCATGTTAGAATTGAACTTGCTCTCAGCTGGTAATGCAAATTTAGATGTGCTTGCTCATGTATTCCAAAGCTGCCTGGAAATTGTCAGCCAGAAGGAGAGAAATGCCATTGTGCTTATAGAACAGGTAAAAATGTTATTAAACAAATGCAATGCTTCAGAAATGTAATATTTTCTTTTATTCAGTTCTATAGTAACGATATAGCTAATAAGGTGAACTCAGAAATATTATTACTTGTTGTTATGGCATTTGATAAGACCTGAAACAATGTAAAGGACTGCCAATAAAGCTGCATTGCATTAAAAAGTTACGAGAAACTATACTTAACTAATGTATTTAAAGACAGTTGACCTACAGAGCTTTTGAGTTACGCAGTTGTTTTCACCAAAACCGTTGAATAATGAAAGCTCTGCGTGTGGTTTTAGAAACCATCAAGCTACTGAATATAGAAAACAAAAAAAGCAAATAAAGTATATATGTATATACATGTTTGATACATGTATATTTTGTACTGTACTTTTAGAAACTTTCAATGCTATGTCTGAAAAATATTTCACTCTTGCTCCTTGTAAGTTTATATTATAAATCAGTTAAGCACATGTTGATGTCTTTGTGGTAATTTTGAATTTCTGAAGGCTAGCTTGTTGTTTTGCTTTTAAATAACTAAGCTTTAGTAAACTTATTTTTCAGAAATAAAAGATATAAGTAATCTAAGCTTAGCGTTTGTTTGTATAACAATTTGGTGAAGAAGTGAAGTTACTGCTTGACAGGTTAATCTGAAAGCAGGAGGAGAGGCTAAAGCGGGAAGAAAATGTTCTATTTTGGTACTTCAAGTCATAGTGTGAATTACTAGCTTTAAATCACTAGTACAAATTTTCCGAACTTCAGCATGTGAAACAACTTAATAGACTAATATTTTTTACTTTCAGTTTGTTTTTAAAAAAGCAAGTATATATTTACTGAACTAACCAATTTAGAAACTTTGAATATACTTAAGAGACTTTGGGGTGACATTATTTAAGATTGCATTTCTGAAGGATGTTGCTCTTAAGTAAATGACTGACTTTCTAATTACTCTTTAAAATAGCCTTGCACAAAAAGGTTGGGGAAAGGTTAAATTTGCTTTCAATATTGCATCTCTATATACCAACATGTGTTTTGTCACAACCTGTCAAATTTTTTAATTCTGTTCTGGGTGAGAACACAAGGGAGTAGTTCTCAGTTGCTGAATGGATAGTGGTAAAGGATTCTTTCTCGAATCATCTGGATTTCAGTGTCTTTCTGATATGATGCAATTGAACTGTAATCATGAAAGCGTGCTCATTAGCAAATAAAAAAACAATGCGAATCAACTAGAATTATTTTTTACTTAAATCAACAGTGCATAAAAACTGTTTGAAAAAAAATACTTGTTACTACTTTGAGCTGGTGCGTATTCTTGAGATGTGACATTTTCCCCTGTATTTTTTTGAACAGGGTGCTGTTAAACACATCTTGGGAGGATTTATGAACATACTGACACAAACAGAATCTAGTTTTCATGGTGAGTACAGAGTCTAGGTTACTTAAGCACTTCTTATAACTTAATGTACATAGCCCCAATTTTTTAGCTGTCAACGGAATGGCAAAACATTGTGAATTCACATTCAAAAAAACATTACAAACTGAATTCATTGGCACGTGTGAATGCAGCTGTCTCTAACTTGTGATGGATATCTAATTTGTGTAAATACAGGGCTATTTCTGAGCTAGTAGAAGCTGTTATTTATGTACGTTCTGCCAGATCTGAACAGAATAATTGAAACCAGAAACCTAGGATGATAATGTTAACAAACACTACTTGGGGAAAAATAGCACTTAGCTCACTGATTAAATCTGACTCCATCACAACATAAGCTTTTATTTCAAATTTCTTTATAACCCAAAATTTAGTACTATCTTGATTGTGTTTTTCTAGTCAGAAAATACCCTAGCTAATCCAAGAAAGTGGAAGCAAAGTAAAAGCTTGTCCTAAGGTAGCTCACAGAATGAGGTTGTTCCACAGCAGGAAATTCTGTAAACCATCCCAGGACTTAATCCCTGGCTCAATGGGGAGAACCTTTGCAATATAGATGATACGTTTCTTAGATTTTCAGACGGTTTTGCAAACCTGGATGCCCAACTTGCTGTAGTGATCTAGATTTGTTCAATGGAACTTTAAATGCTAATAGTGTCAGGAAGTAGGTAGATCACTGTAGAATTCATCTTGTAATCATTGCTGCTTCCTGAGTTTGAAATCTTTTCACAAAACACTGAATTCCAAGTTAATTTTTCCTCATAGTTGTATCAAATATAAATTTATGAAGTTTTTCAAAATTACTCTTCAAGAATATTTTCTCTTTATTTTTAGCATGTCAGGTGGTGCTGGTAGACCTGCTAGTTTCTTTGATGAGCTCACAAATAAGTTCAGAAGAGCTCACTCTTCTCCTAAGGATATTTTTGGAGAAGACACCTTGTACGGTATGTATTCAGTAGCACATTACAAAATTGAGAAGGAAAAAAGGATCCTTTTGTGCCCAAGTATTTTGGGAAATAAGGACTTTTAAAGAGCAATGTTGGTTGTTGAAATAACTTATTTTCAAAACGTGATAGGGAAATTAGACAGAAGTGAGAGGATTTTGAAGTCTGTTGTTGAATATACTAGAAACTCCTTTCTTTAGCACAAGAAAACAGGACTTGTCTTAAGCAGATGGACATCACGGTTATAGATGACAGAGTATTGTAATACTGCAAAATGTGAAGTCTTTCCCTTAGTTATAAAGCATCTCTATTTCAGGAATGGGTGCTGCTTTAACAGCAGGAATTACTTTCAATACTGACTTAAGCTGGTTTGTCTAACACTGGAATCTACTCCTTGTGTGGGATATACTGCTAAAATAACTAGCAGTTGGTTTGTGTGGGAGTCTGTACAGAAAAACACATGGAAATTAAGCATTATTGTGGAACATAAAATAGCACCAAACTGGGAAACAAGTCAATCTTTCAAAGGTAGCTTGCAATAATTAGCTATGTACCTAAGGAAACGTTGGCCTAACAGCTCAGGTAGTTTTGCTGCTTGATTATGTAAGAACCAAGGGATGGCCTGTGTGTGCACTCACACTCCCTCAAACAGGGAGTAAAAGGTGTGGTCTTTTTTTGAGGTGTAAATTAATCTTCTATTCTAGCATGTCAGAAATGTGAGGTAGGACCGCACAATGGCCACCTACAGTGGTTCAGCTAATTCCTAGGCATTGTAACTTGAAGATTGATCTGCTGTAACTAAATCCCCACAACTGTTGGGCCGCAGTCTGATCTAGCTACTAACTGTTGTAATTGTCTCAGTTTGGATATCTAATCCACCTCTGGGAAAACCATGAATCCAAATTTAAATGAAGAGTGGGGTTCTGTGTAGTGAAGAGATGATGCTTGAGTACATGGTATTAAACAGTTTGATTCTTACTTACTTGTTTGGTTTATTTCTTCTAGGAGATACTGCTTAAGGGTGTATTGAAGATTATAGAAACTAATATTTATATGAACCCATTGCAATACCTTGCTTTCCCTTTACTGTATGGCACAAACTTGAGTAGCAGTTCTTCACAAAAATCTGCTGGCACTTTCAACAGCAAAACTGTTGGACTAGTAAAAAGAGCAAAATTTTCACAGAATAAGAAAGAGGCAGATGGTGAAAATTTGAGTCACCAGCTGCTTTCTTCTTGGCATGTAGCCCCAATTCACTTGCCTTTAGTTGGACAGAACTGTTGGCCACACATGTCTGAAGGCTTCAGTGTCTCACTGTGGTTTCATCTGGAGTGTGTTCATGAAACAGAAAACTCAACAGAGAAGGGGAAGAAAATCAAGAAAAGAAGCAGACTCTTCTCTGTAAGAGAGAACAGCTTTGATAGCACAGGTGAGGATATAGTAGTACGTGCTTCTATGTAGGCAGCACCGAGAGATTCTAGTTTATTTTTTATTACTAATTGATGTCATATACAAAGGGTTGCGCTTTTTTCTTATGATGAATATTAAACAGAAGTGATAATAGCCTTTCTGATTGTTCTTTGTGTACTGCAAGATATACATAAGAACTAAGCTAGAAATTTTTACTTAACTAAGCCAGGAGTGTTTTATCTTTGTTAGATTCATGTCTACTTCCTTCAAAATGTAGTGTTTTCATTGAATTTTTAAATTCAGTAAAATGTATTTATTCTGCTTCATGTTATGTTGAAGGAAATATTCAATGCTGCAGCTGAAAGATCATGGGAGAAGACTCCAATTTAATTGGTCTTGTGTTGATGAAGCAAGTGGCTTTTGTGTTGTGGCTTTTGTGTTCTTTCTCTTTAATAGAGAGCTACTAAATCTTTTTGATTTAGGATTTAAATACTGGAACTCTTACTTAAAAGATGTTTCAAATCCATCAAGAGCCTGAGGCTGACTCAGTGTAAATCCTCTAAATTTCCCTGTGTGCCATTATAAATACCAGTAGCTGTAAAAACACTTCTCTATAATTTTTTTTGAAGACTTGCTAGCTCCCAAACTCTTTTGAGCTGGATCTCTTGTATTGTAGTTTATAAGAGGAAAAATTACTTGAGGTATTTAAAATGCCTCCCAGTCACAACACTTGGGATGCTGTCTACTGTGCTTTTATTCAATGCAGTTGAAAAAAACTGTGTTGGGGGGCTGAATCTTGGAACTTACTAGAACTGCTTTTGTTAAAAGGCCTGTACTTTGGCTTCATAAAGCCAAACAAAAATACCAGATGCAAGATCATGTTTAAAGGGTAGTATGATTTGTAAAGAACCAAGTCTAAAGACTTGGTGCACTGAGACTGCTAGGTCAACAAAGGAAATGGTGTGTTAAAACTATTGTTGAATTAGAATGTATACATGTTTAGTGGGTTTATCTGATTCCAAACAAAAACATACCAAGTGGTTAATGTTAACCTCTGTTTCAATACACAAAAGACGTAAGTCTCTGAAGAAAAATGCACATTTTAGCTTGCTAAAAAATGAATTGTATTTTAATTGTTTATAAACATGCTTATATTTCTAGAAGAAACCAAGTCTATAGGAATGGAATACCTAAGCATGGGAGACAAACTTGTTGAAGATGGCTGCATTCATATAATTTCATTGGGTTCCAAAGCATTGATGATACAAATCTGGGCAGACTTGAACACTGGAGCTTTCATATTTCGGTATGGTGTATTAGTCCAAAAGTCATGTTTTAAACATGTTGTCCTATCTAACTTCTAGTAGCAGCTTGCAGAGAATGCTGCTGTAGAATAGAAAACTAATTTTTATAGTAGAGCAATTGTACATGCTGGAAACATCAAGTGAAGTTTATTGTATACAAATCTACAGGACTATTATTACATCTCAGGTCTTGCATGTTTCATATGGATATATATAAATACTTGCCCTGAGTTAGTTGCAAGATTAGCCATAAAGAGTGTAATGCAAGGTGACAAGGTATTAATAAAGTGACACAGTAAATGTATGAATGTAGGCAAAAGCTTTTGCAGCTGTAGATTTTCATACCTCAGATGTGAAAATTCTTAATAGCTATGACAATCCCAATCCTCATCTTAATCTTCTGAACACATCTTAGCATTATTTCACTTCCTGGATCCTTAAAACATATCTAAAGTCTGAATTTTAGTGTACTTTATTTCATAGGGTTCAAAGAATTTGCATTTTTTAGTGAACTGAACTTCTTTGTAAAATAGAGATTATCCTAATCTAAAATGCAAGTAGATTCATGCAAGCAAGTTAAATAACTAAGGTGAAACAATATATTTGCATAGATTATGCTGAGCATTCTAAACAAATAATTCTGTGATCTAAAAAGTTATATGTGAAAGATGAGAAATGAAACCTCAAAGTGACTGATACAATGCATAGTTGGGGCTGAAAATGCAAACTTGAAAACA
Source organism: Cygnus olor (assembly GCF_009769625.2). Taxonomy (NCBI): domain Eukaryota; kingdom Metazoa; phylum Chordata; class Aves; order Anseriformes; family Anatidae; genus Cygnus; species Cygnus olor. Next base: position 80,519,191 of record NC_049171.1, on the reverse strand, counting down.
CTTTGTTTTCCATTTTTTGTTTTCATAGTATGTGCATGGATCCAAATGATGAGATGAAAGCAGGTCTTCTGGCACAGGCTGAATCTCCAGAGAATGTTTTCCTTGTGGGCAGGTGGCAGCATTTGGCAATAACATATTTACAGCTGCCAGAAGGCAAGAAAAATATCCATGGAAAGCTGTTGTTGTGGGTTTCTGGTCAGAGGTAAAATGTACACTAGTTACATCTATGTCTTTTTCTTAAAAACATACTTCAGTGCAGGCTGAAGTTATGGTTGAGAAGTAGTGTGTTTTTTTTTGTGGGGGGAGAGGGGGAGAAAGGGAGCGTAGGAGAGGGTTGTCTTTCACTTCCAGGAATTCACTATTCCAGGAATAGATTTTTAAAAAGCATTTTTTTCTAGGAATAGTAGAAATTCTTGAACTGCTATTTTGAAAGTTGGCTATAACCATTCAGGTGTGTGTGTGTAGCTTGTGTATGGTTGCTTCTTCACTGAGGTCAGAGGGGAGGAGGAACTTTATGGCAAAACTAGCTGTTAACTCCATCCCTTTTCTTCTGTCCTGTGCAGTATTTGAATATATATGCCATTATATAACTGAGTTTCAAGGTGCCTAGAAGTTGAAGATGACTTCAGTAATTTAATGTCAATAACTACGTGGCTTCTCATCTACTAAATATTAAAATTTATTTTAAGTCTAAGCTGACTACCTGAGGTAGCAATTTTGATCACTTACACTTTATTTTTAGGAAATGTGAGATCAACTTAGATTATGCACTACCAAGGAAATCAAGCTTGTCATCTGACAGTAATAAAACATTTTGTATGATTGGCCACTGTACATCATCTCAGGAAGAATTGCTTCGATTGTCAGGCAGATGGGATCTTGGAAATCTGCTTCTCTTTAATGGTACTTTTGTATTCTTTGTTTTTCTTGCATAAGTCTTTATTTCCTCCTTCCTGATCAAAGACCTAACCTTGTTTCTTAACAATGCCACTTATTACAGTAAAAGCAACAATACATTATTTACAAGTGCAATGTGTTAGGGAGGAAGTAAGCAAACATTGCAGTATTGAGTACTTCCTAATGTGTCCTTCTGCTTCTCCCACTATTGTCTGTCTGTCTTTTTTTGATCTGTAGCTGGCAATTCCAGTTACTTCAGTGATCTTAAATTCTTTAAATAATACACTGGGGGGGGGGAGAGGGGGGGGAAGAGATGGCGATATTTGCTCTGCTTTTTCTTAAAGCACTCAGTCTCTGCCAGCTGGAAAACAGATTTCATATACCTGCTTCTAAATTACTAATTTCAAATTACTTGAAGCATATTTAAGAAAAATAAATCCAAACCACTAAATGCCTTATGTTAAACATGCTTATTTCTGAAACTGCTGAAGTTACTCTAGGGTTTTCTTGGAAATATAATTCTCTTCCCCTTCAGAAGGTTTTGTTCAGGACTTCTGTGTGTTTGGTTAGCCCCAAAGACTTGAATTCTGCTGATTATAATTCTGGCATTTCTTCATGTGTAGTGGTCTAGCGAGAACCACAGTACATTTGAAATCAGTCTGCTGGGGTGCGTGGTGTGTCTTATGTGCTTTGTGTATAGAGATGGCATATTTGGGCAGGCAGTAAGATGCTTGTTGTAAATGTAAGCTCCACCTGGTGAATCTCTATGGTCTGAGTTGGCTACAGCCAGTATAATTGGTGTATCCAGAGGGCAATGGATATACAGCAATCCAGCTGTCATGTACCCAAACATCATAGACTTCAGTCCTTCTGCAGTCTTAAGCAACTGATAAGAGATGCTTCATTTGAAGATGCGTTCTCACAAACAGGTGACTTGAGGGATAACCTTCCTTCACTTTCTAGACAATGTCATTTGACCTTTCATTTTCTATACTTTTTTCTACCTGTTGGTTGTAGTGAACTATTATTATTGGATCCTTGATTCACTCTAATCAACTCTCCATGGTGTTGTAGCATGTTATTACTATCTGCAATCGTGCTATTCTTTGAGAACTGAGTAGGCTTGAATAGATGACTCTTCAGTTTAAAAAAAAGCAGTGTAATTGATTAATTAAGTGCCAAAGGCAACTGAAAACAAATCAGGAAAACTGTCTGTATTAAATTAAGACAACAGAACTGAATAATCAGGCCTATGATGTGGCAGAAGTCACTGGTTTACAGTAGTTAGCGCTGGATTTCACTGGTTGTTTCTGATCAGCATGTCCTGCAAAGAGAGCCTTTCTTCTTAAGCCTACTAGTCAAGGTATAAACTTTGCTCTAATATATACTTAGAAGTTAATGTCCTTTTTGTGTTTTAGGTGCAAAGATTGGACCAGAGGAAGCATTTTACTTATACACGTGTGGACCAGACTTCACGTCTGTAATGCCTTGTAAATATGGCAAAACGTTGACTGAATGCTCTAAGTACATAAGTAAAGATATTCTACAATGTGAACAAATTAAGGAGCTCTTCATGGCAAAAAAGGAAGTGGATGTTGGACCTTTAATTGTAAGGTTCTACTTAAAAATGGTTCCTAATCTCCTAGAACTGATTAAAAACCTGGGAAACTTTCTGCTGCCTCCTAAAATGCTTTACTTCCTAAAAGCTGGCAGGAGCAGATCCAGTTCTCATTAACATTACTGCAGGGGTCTTTCCACTTATTTCAGTGGGAGTTGCACCGTATACCCTGTCTAGAGTTCATCTTGATGTATATTTTGTCTGTCTGAGAAGCAGGCACCTCTAGAGGTGTTTTAAGTACCTGTCCTAGGATTAATGGATAGCTGTTCACCTCATTAGCATAGAGGTAGCGAAGAACAGCTTAGCTTAGTTAACTTTTTAGCATTAAAACAGGGAAGATAGGATGTATGGCTTCAACAGGAAGCAAAAAACTTCATCCCAATTCTTCTGTGGTGTTGAGAGCTGAAAGCCTGACTGAATGGTCATCTTCCAGCTTAGCAGATCTTAGTTTTTTTCGTCTTCCCTGACGTCTTCCCTCATGCATGCAGTTGTAAATATTAGTTATGTTAGAAAAAGAATAAAAATTTGATTCATATTACATTTGGAGAATTCTATTACATTTGGAAAATTGTCTTCGTGCAGGTAACTCCTGTTGTATGAATTGTTCCCACTAGAGGGAATTTTCTGATATAGTTCTACAGCAACTCTGTAGCTTTAGGCAAAGGATCTTTCTGGATGTAGTCCATGTAAACATCAGTGCCAATTGGTAAACTAACTGGTACTACACTGAGTAACCAGAGTAAAGCTATATATTCAAGTGAAAAATTCATCCCTGTACTTTTGTGTAGAACAAATGCCTTAAATGTAATTACTCTATTTTAGCCTCTATTTGAAATAAATAGACACAGTCAATTTTCATTTTCTGTGAAAATGAGTTGGTTACTTCTGATAGGAGCTTTGATTTTTTTGGTATAGTCTTTTCATCAGTAAAAACAACTTCTGTAGCCTTATGTATAAATTATGTATAAATCTTCTATTGACACCCTTTTACTAATGGTAAAGTTGATTGAAGAACTGACTTAAAACTAAATGTTTTGGAGATATTTTGAAAAATAGGAGTTACTTTCTATTTTGGACTTGGTCATTCTTCCACTTTTAGGCAAATTTGTTGCCCTTCCTAATATTTCGGTATGTTTGTTTTCATTCAAATTTGTTACCTTTTTTGCAAAATAGTTGTGGTTATTTTTCAGGTGATAACAGGAAGCTGATCCTTGGTGTATGTTTTTTAGCTACAGCCAAGGAAGTTAAGAAAACACTATCACAAAGATTTCCTAAAATTTAGGAGTTCTGTTGCATTTTAGTACATGAGTGTTTGTACAAAACTTAGTGCATACTAATGGTAAAGCAGAAGTGAATTGCTTAAGTTGCTGCTACTTGCTGTTAGGTGTCTATACGTTCTTTTAATTAAATTGGTTCAACTATCTTACATTTTTGGCTAATAAACCTCTCATTTTAGGAAAGTCTTGCTGTTGTTTATACCACGTGCTGTCCTGGTCAGTATACCATATATGAACCTGTTATTAGACTGAAAGGTCAAGTGAAGACCGTTCCTTCTCAGAGACCCTTCAGTTTAAAAGAAGTTCAGAGCAATGTATTGGATTCTCATCACCTGAAAACACTTCAGCCTGTTGAATATAAAACTCTCCAGGGTATACTACATGAAATTGGAGGAACTGGTGCATTTGTTTTCCTCTTTGCTAGGGTAAGGGAGCTGGAGGAGGGGAAATGCATGCATATGTTTTCCTGTATAAAGTTTTCCTTTGATCTTGGGTAGCAAGTAACATATTCCAGCCACCTAATTCATGTTAATTACAAGTCTGCATGTGATAATTTTTTCGTTTTAAAGGAAATTTGTGGAAGGAATCTGTTCTAAGAGTGCATCATAAGGTTGTTTTAAACAGGAAGCTTAATTGAATTATGTAATGCTTTTTATAATACAGCTGGTACGTACAAGATGCGTTCTGATTTACAGATGGGGCTTCTAAATGTCAAAATAACTTATTTTTAGGAGTATTGTAGAGCTGGCCATATTTTTTTGGTTTCTAATTTTAAAGTCTGAGTATTGATTAATATTTTTAAAGGTCCTTAAATGTATTGCATCTCTAACACGTGAAACATGGGATATTCATAATGCAAGTGTGAAGATGTGTATAACTACATAGTGTGCAGACCTTTTATCTAATAAATTGAGAGCTTTTTTTTGAAAGGAAGTATTTTAGCCATTAGCCATGTTCAAGGCTTAACCTGTCCAAGAAATCTTAATTTCCAAAATACTAAGGCTATGAAGCTTAACTTAATTGCTGCTTTACTAGGGCCTGTATGTGGAAAGCCAAATATCCATGCTAGGAGTCTCTGAAGTGTTAGTTCACTCAGGATACTAATGCAGACCTAAAATGTGTTTTGTATGCGTCTGTGGAAACAGTTTTCTAAAAAGTACACATGGAGATTAACCAGTGCATGTTAAACTAGAGACAGGTGTTGAGACTTAGTTATGGAGATACTGCCTGCTAAATTTTAACATAGTACCACAAATAAGGATTTTCTCCTCAGATTTCACTATGTAATACATCTTTGTGCCCAGTACATGCTGCAGATCCTGCTATAGACCCTTATTTGCATTAGTAAAGCAAACAATAGATGGGAAATGCTATTTCCAATCTAGAAATGATTGGAAATACTAGCATACATTTGTATAACTAAGTGCAGCAGCATGAACTGCTACACAGCAAGAACACCTGTAGGAATTGAAATTACGTTCATGTGAGATTTCCTTCTACGTTTTCGGTTTTAAAAAAAAAAATTCTTCTTGGGCTGCAAGAATTCTTAGAGGTGAACAGTGGAGGATGGTCTGTCTTCATCTATCAAATTGTCTCTTTATGGACTAAATAAAACTTGTATCTAGACACTTCCAATCACATGCTGGAGTAGTCTGTGCCACCAGGAACCTTAAATTAAAAGCTTAAGCAAATTCAAAAATAAAAGGCAGAACGATGAGAGCATCCAGAGGAGGGCTATGAAGATGGTGAAAGGTCTAGAGGGCAAGATGTATGAGGAGCAGCTGAGGTCCCTTGGTTTGTTCAGCCCAGAGCAGAGCAGGCTGAGGGGAGGCCTCATGGCAGGGCCTGCAGCTTCCTCACTGAATATGCATACATATTCAAAAATGGTTATGTATGTCATCTGACAGTCTTTAATCCAGAAGTTATGGTTTAAGACTACCACAAATCATTTCTAAGGCTTTTTTTCTAAATGTTTCTCATGTAAAGTGTTCTGTTAAACTTCCTTTTTCAGGTTGTAGAGATCAGCAGCTGTGAAGACACTCAAGCTTTAGCACTGCAACTTATACTGTCTTTAACAAAATACAATCAACAGAGAATACAGGAGATGAAAAATTGTAATGGTTATTCCATGATTCATCGAGTGTTGATCAAACCAAAATGCATTGTTGGATTTTGCATGCTGAAGGTAGAGCATTCTTTAAACCTGATGCTGTTAATGCTAGCACAAATTTAAAACTTCTCCGTGACTTTAATTCTACATCTGAAGCTGTCTGTGCAAAAGTAGAACAGTGATTTGGAGCCAGTTCAGTCCAGGATTGTTTTGTCTTGAACTAGAAACTACTGATGGGTGAGCGGAGAAAAAGGAAGTGTTGAAAGATCCTGATTTCAAAGGGGATGGGAAAAATGCTCAGAGGGCAAAGACTTTCAAGTAAGCTTTAACTCCTAAGCAATTAACAGCAAGTTGGATTCTATTTTTGTTTTTAGATATAGTTGCCAGGTAGAGAAACTTCTGTGCAGTGAATTAACCTTGTTCTATTTGTACCATCATGCTGTAAGATGGATAAGTGGCAAGAAGTGTGCTAGTGCATCTTTAAATAAATGAACTGCTGGTTATCTGAAGCATCTTGGCAATAACTCTTTGAGAAGTTTGCTTTTAATGAGAAATCTAGTTGTACAGTGATCATGAGAACACCTGGTAGAAGTATTTTGATGTATATATGGGGAGAAGAACAGTCAGTCTCAGACTGGTGTCTCTTGGAGGACAAAATTCTTTGAATAAAATACAGGCTGAGCTTACTGCAATTTAAGAGCTTAGGTGTGACTGTAATTTTCAAGTCATGAAGCTTCACTTGAAAAGTCCTGATCAAGGCGATCAAAAGTGTCCTTCAAAAATGTCTATTTTGTACTCAAAACACCTGATATTTTTCAAAAATTGTGTACTAGTGTTATGAGAATCTAAAACGCATCCAGTGAGGTTACTAAACTCAAATTATTTTGCAAGTTGGCCAGGTAGATTTGTGCCTTCCCTGCCACAAGGTTGATACGTCTTTAAAGGTTTTTGATAAATCTGATAGGACAACTGTTCTGTTTTGTGGTTATTCTAAATTCCCTTCTCTGCTTCTTTAAGACTCTCCTTGAAGGATGCTGCAGTGGTGAGATTCTGTATATAAATGAGAATGGGCAATTCATGCTTGACACAGGTTCTACAGCAGTTATCCAAGATGTTCAATTGTTAGAAAAGCTACTGCTTGACTGGAAGATATGGTCTAAAGCAAAGGTAACTACTTTCTTTTTGGAAAGATTAAGTCTGAAAGCCAAATTTAACAAGTGTTATGACCTCTGAAATGAATCTCTCCGGTTAGGAAACTTTAGTAATTACCGACATCTAAAAATTAATGGTCCTTATTTTTCTTTAAATAGCTGGTAGTAGCTTCTAGCTCCCAGTATCAACCCAGTATCAATGTTGCAGGCTGCCTTAGTGTATTAAAATCTACAGACATAGTGTATGTAAATTACTTGTTAGTTGAATGGATTGTTTTTCATCCATTCCAACAAGTTTCCAAGAGAAACTTGGTATGACTGAGGAAAACCTTCTGCTTCCCCCTGGAATTAAAAAAACAAACGAACTTGAAAATAACCATCTGATGTTACCTAAAACACATTTTGTGTATCCTTTATTTTAAGACGTATCTTTTTTCGTAGCTTTAATCACTAGAATGGGATTAATTGCAAACTCTTAGTTTGTAATGAGCATAACTTTTCTGATGGTTTCTGCTTCTGACCTGACTGTTTGCAATCATTTAATCTTTTTCACAGCTGTAAAACTAAGTTAATTTGACTATGTTCCTTATCTGTTAGTTGTTTTTATTCTCAGGATAGATTCAGCAATAGATTTTAAGCTATGTTCCTGTTCTGTTTGTTTTTCAGCAAGGTGTTTGGGAAACTCTGTTAGCAGCTCTAGAAATCCTTATCAGAGCTAACCACCACCAACAGATGTTTAACATTAAACAGCTGTTGAAAGCTCAAGTGGTACATCACTTCCTGTTAACTTGCCAGGTTCTGCAGGTAATTCCAGTTTGAAATCCTATTTTGTGCTTGGCAAGTACTCAGTTTTACTTAATGAAAAAATATGGAACTGCATGTTATAGGAAAAAATTAACGCAGTAGACTGTCCTCAGTGCTTCCAGACCGCTTTCATCCTCTACAACAGGTACTGTTGCTGTAAACTGATACAGTTCCCTAATGAGAGCATGATGCTGTTTTTACTGATGGACAGAAGGAACAAGTGGTTTTAGCCATTTGCTACTAGTCAAAAGCCTAGACACTAGCTTACTTGTAAAATCCATGCATGAGGAGGAGCTGAAACGAATTGTGAACCTTTTGTGCAGACCTAAGGTGCATCTCACTAGTTTTATCATTATAATCAAGTCCTCATTACTGATAAATATATCTGGGTCATACGAGAATGTTACCACCTGCCTCTCTGTCCTTAGAAACTAGTACCTTTATGCTTTAGTAATAACCTTCTTGGAAATCACACAAAGTAAACGTGACACGAACTGTCTTACTGTATTTTCAGAAGCATGTCCCTAGTTAGTGATGACCAAAATCTTACTGAAATCTCTGCAGACTTTTTAATGAGTTAAGATTTTTTTCCTCAATCTGAAGGCAATTAGATCTGAAATAAGTGTCTCTCTAACTGCCTTCATACCTGTTTGTTCTCTTGGTATAGCATGATAGTTAAACTCTCAAATTAAAAATGCAAATAACTTAGTTGTACTGCTCTTTCTTTCTAGGAGCATAAAGAAGGGCACCTTGCATCCCTGCCTCGGGAGGTTTGTAGGTCATTTGTGAAAATAATTGAAGAAGTGCTTGGATCTCCCCCAGACCTGGAATTGCTGACACTGGTCTTCAATTTCCTCTTAGCCGTTCACCCTCCTACTAATACATATGTTTGTCACAATCCTACCAACTTCTACTTTTCACTGCACATAGGTAGATATTGCGTTTAACTAGAAATGGAAATTAAGATAAAATTCTACTGAGGTGTGTGTGTATATAAATATATGTATCACTGTTATAGACTACTGCCCTCTAAATATCTTTTTTTGGTTGCTATATCGTAACTTTATTGACAAAATTACTGACTTAAAGTATTTCACTGTATTGAAAGACATTCTAGTTAGACTTTGCTTGGTTTGCTAGGAGAGCTTTCTTCTGTCTAGGGCTACAGATAATGGCCCTGGTGTTTGTCTTTAACTTTCTTGAAAGTTTGATGCTGCTAGATGTAATACATAACAGTTGCCTGTAGAGACACGATACCTATGAATGCATGCAAATTTGATAAGTCCTAGATATATATGCTTTTGCAGCATCAGAAGCTTGGGCTCAGAGAACTATAACACACCAATGATGCATTCATGTTGAGCATCTCTTTCCAAGAAAGACAACATCATTATTTAGGTAATTGGGGTTCTAGTGAAAAAGTTTAGCTGGAGTGTTTCATAGTGTGTATTTGCTTTTATATTACAGATACCAAGTTAACTAAAAGTAATTCTGCACTACAGGTTTAAAAAATAATGAAGGTTGCCCAATTCCATTTATTAGTGTACCTCACAGGATTTCAATTATTGCTGCTGCATGTAAACACTTAAAACTAGAACTCAGATGAAGCTGATCTGAAGCAGCTGTCAGTAGGCCTACAATGCAAATTTGTTATGAAAGGCTATCTCATTAAAAAAAAAAAAAAAACTAACTGGTTGTTTCTGAGAATCTATCAGGAATTCCAATGTAAATAAAACTTTTTACAGAAAGTTCATCTAGGGAGATGAACAGAACATAGCATCATACCACAAGAGTCCTATAATGTTTGTAGAATTTTCCATGTAAATTATAAACTTAAGTCAATGAAAACTGCAACCAAGCTGTTTCCAGATGTAAATTACAATTAAGAAGCGTTTTCCTGCCACTTCTATGTAATCATTGCTGCTTGTTAAATGTTTTGGCATTTAGCAACATAATAACAAGATTAACATTAGCATTGTATGACTTCAGCTGTAAACTATGCAAAGATTGAAAATTTGACCAGTTAGAAAATTTTTCTTCTGATGCAGGTGCACATCCAGTTTTAGTAACTGGTGTCTGTCCAAAGACAGTATGGTTGTATTTCTTATCTATCCTGTAAAATAAATAGATGTAAATTGAGTAAAAGTAGAATCCGTTTTTTTAATACTTAGAGCTTTATTAGATGAACCTGAGCAGTCATCTGTCTTGACATGGCAAAAAGTCCATGTTTTTTATTACTAGCTGTATGCATGTAAGGACCATCTTTAAAGATAATTACTCTAGAACAGCTTAATATTTTCAGTGTTCCGAAGTAAAATTTGAAGATACATTACTAAAATAAACAACAAAAGCTGTTCTCAAATTTTTTCCTCAGATGCTAGTGAGTCAAGCATTTGTCACTAGCCTGTAGTGATCAACTTAAATGTAACCTGAATATGAATTTTAGTATATCAAGAATGTGAACTTACTAAGCTTTTATGTAACTACTCCCCTTTTCATTCTAGATGGCCAAATTTTTCAGGAGAAAGTTGAATCCCTTATGTACCTGAGAAATTCCAGCAGTGGTGGGAAGTCGGTAGACAGTTCAGCATTTGTGGTTACAACTCCAACTGGTTTTGCAGCTTTACCACTGGAAGGTAAATCAGTGCTGGAATAACACACAAGGACGTTGACAGTTCTTTGTAGAGTGCTTTAAAGTGTTACTTTCCCGCGTTTTTCTTACTAAGACCCTACTGCCACCATCACCCCTCAGAGGCTGGTGTATGAACAGCATAGTAAGAATTGAATTGAATGCAACAGGCTGCCTCAACTGCTCTTTTTTCTCAGGTTGAGAAAAATTGCTATGCTGATAGCTCAGGCAGTGAAGTGGGACAGCTAAACAAATTCTTTTGTTATACAGGCTTGCTAGATAAATATGAGAATGCCTTAACTAGGCAATAGTTAAAATAGTAAGCTATAGGCATCTATCTTGACTGTGTGGAAAGTATTAGGCTGGTGCTTTAATTGTGCATAATTTTTAATCTCATCTAAATTTAGTATTAAAATATTGGCATTTAGTTATACTGCAGGTATATATACTGTCCCTACGTGAGAGAAGATGAGAACCAAGGTATAACTTGTTCTTTACATGCTTTATATAAATTAAGAGTGAATAGCTTTATTGAAACAGTCTCATTATATAGCATGCTAAGCCAGTCAAGGGCTGTGAAAATTGCTGCTTTAATCAGTTTTGATTTCCTTTACTACAGATGTTGAAGTAGTGGAAATCTACTGTAGAAAATCTACTATAGATGTTGAAGTAGTGTAAGTTTACTAGTTTACACTGGTAACTTGTCAGTTAGGTTGTTGTCCCAGTGTGGTATTTTCAGCCTTAGTGGATAATTTCTTAATCACACTTCACACAGATTTGCATGTACAATTGACAAACCACCTGTGAAATGAAAGATAAAACATGTAACTTACGCTTAAGCCTTTAAACTCTTCAACAATAAGAAATATCTTCCAAATAAAAATGCATGGTCTAAGCAAGTTTGTCAGTATATACAAAACAGGAATGGAAGATGACTCTGATCTTGGATTTAACTGCAGTATATTTCAGATTGTGTATGAGTTAGCTATACTCAGTATAAACCAACTTAATACTTGTACAATTGGCGTCTTGTTGGTGCTTTGCTTAGGAAATCAAATAGTATTTCAACTCAGTGTTCAAAAACTTAGTTTAAATCTTTTACTGAAGGCAGTGATATGAAGAGCAGACCACAGAGTTGTGTATAGAGTTGGTCATTCTCCCATATTTAGATGATATACGAAATCTTATTCTTCTAAACAGTACTTTTTCATATCAATAGTACCAAACTGTCGTACTTGAATGAAGACTATTCATGTGTGCCAGAGGAATGCTCATCATAAATTTTTGTGAAAGTAGGTGTTTGTTGTGATTATGAATTTATTTTAAGTTTAGATAAAATATTTCAAATGGCATTCTTGTTAGACAAGACATACATACTTGTGGGTTTGCAGTTGTATACAGTATCTGCAAATGTGTGTAAGCTTGGCTATAAGACTGCAGCTATGTGGATCCTTTCTATTATGTACAGGGCAGCTCAGTCTAGCTGAGTGTATTTGTGTATGCATGTGTATATGTACTCATATGTTCTGTTATATATGATTCACAAAAATGTTCTGATGCGTTGTCATTGCATCAGTACTAGTCTAAACTATTGCCCTAGTACTAACTAGTGCATAGTTTTCAAAATATTTCCAACTCAGTCTCCTTTTCCTAAACTACCAGCAGCCATCCTCTACCAGGCTGGCATACTTACTGCTTTCCCTCTTGAAAATATTATGGGTGACATCTGTAATGTGCTATGGAAGTAGGACTGCTTCAGGCTAAAATGTGCCCTTAGAAGCAGACTACTATGCTAAATAAAACATTCAGTAATTCATTACAGATCAGAAGTACACGTAATGCCTTAGTGCAAAAAGGTTAAAACTAGTAGGTGAGCAGTTTGCTAGTATCCACTGAAACATGTTGGTAGATTGGGCCTCTTACAAAAGAGATAGAGCAACCTATGCTTTGAATTTGCTTCGAACAGAAGAGGTTGGACTAGCAGTTTCCAGGAGGTGCTTTCCACCCTCAGTGGTTCTGTGATTCCGAATAAATTCCTACTGAGGGTTGGTTGAGAGGATCAGAATGTAAATCTGGGGAACTTTCGCTTACATGCAAAAACTATTTTGCAGTTCATGCATCTTTCAGATTTATCCATGACTTGCTGTTGTGGTTTAGCCCGGCTGGCAGCCAAACACCACACAGCTGTTCGCTCACCCTCCCCCCTCCCTCTCCGGGATGGGGGAGAGAAACAGGAAAGTGAAGTCTGTGAGTTGAGATAGACAGTTTATTAAGACAGGGAAAAGAATAACAACAACAATAATAATAATAATAGCATTAATAGTAATAATGTGTACGAAATAAGTGATGCACAATGCAATTGCTCACCACCCGTTGACCGATGCCCAGCCTATTCCCGAGCAGCCGGCCCCCCCTCCACCCCGGCTAGCCACCCCTATATATTGTTCAGCATGACGTCAGATGGTATGGAATACCCCTTTGGCCAGTTTGGGTCAGCTGTCCTGGGTCTGTCCCCTCCCAGCTCCTGCTGTATCCCTAGCCTGCTCGCTAGCAGGACAGAGAGAGGCTGAAAAGTCCTTGGCTTGGTGTAAGCACTGCTCTACAACAATTAAAACATCAGCGTGTTATCAGCGCTCTTCTCATTCTAATCCAAAACATAGCACCCTGCCAGCTACTAGGAGGAAAATTAACTCTGTCCTAACTGAAACCAGGACACTTGCCAAGTTTTTGGATGCATAATAGCTTAGTATCTCTACTTGATCACTTGGCCAAATCTGAGCTATGCCGGTTTTTAAATCAATTTTGCTGCATAAGACTAGTTTGGACATTGCTGTATTTGCACGTGGAATGTAACAGTGAGGGAAAAGCCTGTTTTAAGTGCAATAAACGAAGCTAAAGATACCCTTATTTCTCTAGGAAACATTTCCACAGCTACTGTACAGGACGAGATAAGTTATCAAGTACCTAAAAGGCTATGCAAAAGCTTACCAGCATCTCCTACTTCGTCACCTCAAGTACATCAAAAAAGACTAATTGAAAGATTGGGAAGGAGCATTGATGACCTGCAGAATATTGGCAAGCGTGACTACATTGATCTTCAGGGTAAAACTGGTTTTGTAAGACATTCTGAAAACATAAAAAGAGTACAAGAAGACTTCCTTAGCAGTTGTGAGTCTGCAAAAACAGTTTGTGACTCAGAGTTAACATCTGCTGAAACATTTGAAGACATTCCAAAAGAAGAGGAGTTATCTGAAAATGTATTTGAGAGTAAAGAAGCAGATGTGGACCTGAAATGTAATGAAGGTGGTGCTGCAGGTGAGCCATTGCTGCGTCGTCCAGATCATCTGAGAGGACTGACTTCACTTCAGAAGAGTCAGAGTAATTTTGCAGGGTTGGGCTTAGCATTTTCTGTTCATGGAGGGTCATCAGCCATTGCTCGCTGGCCAAGCTTTGCTGACAAGAATGTACTTCCTGAAGAATGGGAGAGTCTTGCTTTTTCCTCATCTAATGAGAATACCCGAAAAACATATGAAAGCTCTGATGAGAGGTAAGAAGATAAAAATAAATCAACAGTAGCTCAGTATATCAGGGAAGTCTTTAATTTCACAATGTTCTTGATTACTATCCTACATAAATAAGTCTGAAAAATTAAGGGAATGTTTTTAGTGGCTGTAATAAACCAATTCATTAAGCTCTTAGTAGTCTACAGAATTATACTGTTTCAAATTTGACATTTACATAGAAAACTCTTAACATTGGGGATTTTTATACTACCTACAGTAGAAGTGTGAACTCATTATGGTAGCTCCCCAAAAACCTATGTAGGCATTCTGGTCACATTACACTCTTGTTATTTATTGTCAAAAGTAGATATCAGTAAAGAGTGGTAATAGAACTATTCGTTAAACATTTGCCAAATCCCCCCCACTCTGTCCACCCGAATAGTAACCAGCAGTTACGCATTTCTTAAGGTTTCCTGTTGTAGACAAACTGAGGTAAAATGCATTTCTTTGTGTTCAGATGTACAGAAGACTGTATTGTGCTTGTCTGTTGTGGATTATATGACCTCTTGCGTGGAGTTCTCCTAATATTACCAGATGTCATGCTGGAAGATGTGATGGACAAACTTATCCAACCTGATTATCTCGTAGTTCTTGTGAACCACCCATCTCCTCTCATACAGCAAGGCGTCATTAAAGTAGGCCAATATAAAATGTGTTCAACTAAGAAGTCAGCTAGTTGTTAGCTTATTTTGTCAGAAACATGAAAGCAAAATAAAAAATACTAACAATTTCTTCATTTTTGTGGACTTCTGAATTTTAAAATCTGTTTCCACCCCCATGGTTTAAAACAAAACACCACCAAGCCAAAAGAATCTTTCAACAGATAAATATAGTTTGTGATCTAAGCCAGAGAGCTTACACACTAGGATGGAAGGCTTAATACGCCAAGTTTGAATGTATCTGTAGATTTAGACTAGATACAGAGGAATAAATCTTTTTATGATAAGGGTGGTGAGAGACTAGAACAGGTAGCCCGGAGAAACTGTGGAAATGTTCAAAGTCAGGCTGGAAGAAGCTTTGAGCAACCTGGTCTAGTGGGAGGTGTCCCTGCCTATGGTAGGGGCAGTGCGTGTGGGGGTTGAACTAGATCTTTGATGTTGCTTCAACCTAAACCATTCTGTGGTTCTGTACCTGTTATATATGTGACTTTATCTCCCTTGAACTTGACTAGGAACCTAGAATAGTCTTTGGAGTTTAAAAAATAAATAAATTCAGCTGTGATAAGTGTAGCAAGGCAGTTTAGACCAGAGTTGCAATGTAAAAACAATTAGTTTTTAATCTGGAATTTTAAAAATAATTGATTTCAAACTGTTTAAATTGTAGGCAAGAACTAACTTTAGGCAAGTTGTTAAATATTTACATCTTATATTGTAATTATGTATTTATTTTTAGTTGTTGGATGCATATTTCAACAGAGCAAGGAGGGAGCAGAAGGAGAAATTCCTAAAGAATCGTGGCTTCTCCTTGCTTGCTAACCAGCTCTACCTTCACCAGGGGACTCAGGAAGTTGTAGAGTGCTTTTTGGAAATGCTCTTTGGCCGCTCCGTTGGCTTGGATGAAGAGTAAGTAATGCTTTGCTTTTGTATCCTGTAACTTAACATTTGAACTAAAAGTAGTGCAGTTTCTTGCTGAAGGCAAAGATGTAATAGCTTCCTAAGTACTATTTTCTTCCTTCCATAAAGCAAAGTTCTTGAAATATTTTACATGTTTTGCTGCTGCTTTAACATTTTTCAAGTGCATTAAACCACTTAAAGCTGTTGATAAACAACTTCATCTCATGGGTGCTGTCAACTGGGATGTTCTAAACCTTCAGCACTTCAGAGGACCTCGAAGGCCTTTGCACTTTGAATTTACTGTAGTCAGTTTAACTCATCCTATTCTTCTCTGATCCTATGTGAAACTCTGATTTCTATCCTTGGGAATTTTAAACAGTGATCACTAGGCTGCTGCTACTGGACTTTAGTAAGTGATTAAGGAAAAGCTTGATGCTGGTTGTTTCCTTGGATTGGTGCTGGTTGTAAATCCCTGTTTTTCTTTAGGGCTAATGTGACAGTAGTGCTATTTACTTGAACTGATGAGCTACCCCATATTGGCAGGAACAGATTACCTTCAAGCAGACTTTCTAAGCAATTTATATATTTTAGAATTAGTTTGACTACTTAATGATTGTACAGGGAGGACACGCATCCAAGTACAGTCAGCAAGCAGTGCATAAATCTTCAAAAAAGCTCCTTTCCAGTTGCCTTCTTTGCGGGATTTGTAACCAAATGGCTTCTGCGTGTTGGCATGGTCTTCACTCCAAAAATGTTCCTGTTAAATTTCATCATAAAAGATCATTTGTAGGAAGGTGAAGTACTACATATGCTTTTAGATACTGTTTCCTTACGAAGTGTTTTATTTTGCTCTTGTTTTCTGTGGTACTGCAATGAAATGTAAGAAATTGGTATTTACATCTTTGCCAAAGTGCTAGTGTAGACTGGTATTCCAGCATTAATAATATATTATTAATTATAATAGCTGCATATACTAGGTTGCTATGTAAAGATGTTAGACTGACTTGTATTTATTTCAACAGATTTGATCTGGAAGACGTCAAGAATGTTGGACTTTTTCAAAAATGGTGTGTCATTCCTGTCCTGGGTCTAATAGAGAACTCTTTGTACGATAATGTTCTGCTGCATAACTGCTTCTGTCTCCTGCTGCAAATTATAAATTCCTGCTCAAAAGTTGCAGACCTGCTGCTTGATAATGGTTTGCTGTATGTGTTGTGTAATACACTGGCTGCTCTTAATGGACTGGAAACAAAGTGAGTACTTTATCTGTTGCTATGAAATAACCCAGACACAACCTTTAGAGCAGCAAAAACTGAAGTATATAGTATCCTTATTTAATTTTTTTAAATGTGTAGTGAACATGTACAAAATAAACTGCTTTTGAAGTCTTCAGCTTTTAACTATACCTCCAAATGAAAGTTAGTGTTTAGATACTTAGTTTAAACAATAGAATACACTGGTTGTAAAGTATCCTTTGATTACCGTAAATTTTCAGGTGAAAAGACATTTCAAAATGCAAGTTTGTCATACTGTGTGCACTTCAGATGTTTGTCCTAATACAACTCTCCCGAAAGTAAGATAAAGGCCCAGGAGATGGTAGCATTCTACCGTATCTATTGACAATGTCAGAACTGCAGAAGCGTCCCTCCTGTGCTGCCTGTTTTCAATATTTGAGATTCTGAGTAGCTCAAATGATTTAATTATAAATATTCTGTACTTACTGAAGAAATTTTATACAGTAAAGGAAGGAGAGGTGGGGTTTTTGCGCCTTTATTTCATTAGTTCATATGCTGAAGAAGTAACCAGATTTGCTGTATCATCCAATAGTTTTAATTCAGCATGGTTACAGAAGGAGATTGAACTGAATTTCTTGAGACACCCTTTTGAGAAATTTAGGGTTCAGAACTGTTCTTTAACTTATAAATCTCATTTAAAAAAAATTACTTTTCCAGTAAAACTTCTCTACAATCCTAATGTTACACTATCTCAAAGATTTTCCACGCATTCAATTTGCAAAAGTTAAGGCTGAAAAAAGTCTTAGACTACAATTTTATGGCCTATAGCAGTAATACCTTCAGAAGTAATAATTTCATATGAAATACAATATAGCAGGTATGGCTGGCAGAAGTAGCAAGAGCAATAGTAATGGGTCGTCTTACAGGTTATATCTGCTAGAATTGTCATGTTTCTGATTTACAACTTTGCAGCATTCCCCTGAATGACTACAAGTTGCTTGCATGCGACATACAACAGTTGCTGGTAGCAGTTGCAATTCATGCCTGCAGCTCCTCGGGTTCGCAATATTTTCGTGTTATTGAAGACCTCATTGTGCTGCTGGGTCATCTTCAAAACAGTAAAAATAGAAGAATGCGAAGTAAGTTATTTGCTTATTTTTGGGGGTCACAGGACTGGAGAAGTACATCCATTCCCCGCTGATCTTTTACTATTCCAGTTGAGGGTGAAGGGACATTTTTTGGTGATGAATCTTTCTTCTTTTAAGTGGTTCTCAAAGTACTACTCTTCCTCGGAAGCCTGTCTTGTGGTAAAGAATTGTGTACTGCTGATATGAATGAACAATGACCATAAAAATTCAGTCGGGATGTTTAAATAGAAACCTTCTGTAAAGTTTCATTGAGCTTATTTTTTAGTAATTAAATTCTATGGCTTCTCTGTGAGAAGAACTCACTTCAGTATCATATGCAGTTGTATAACGATAAGATGACTTTCAATGTGACTTCTTGGAATCAAGAATTTTACCTCTGACACTTTTTCTTTTACTTCTAACAAACATCTGGAAAAAATTCTTGAAGACTTGTAAGCAAATCATGTCATTTGGTCTTTATATGCCCCTTTCTGTAGATATGGCAGTTGCTCTGCAGTTAAGAGTTCTTCAAGCAGCTATTGAATTAATAAAAACTACAGCAAACCAAGATGCTCAGGAGCAGGCTGGATCAGTCCCATCCCTATCTGCACCACATCGTGCAATGTTTCAAAAGCGTAAAGGCATTGCTGGTGAGGAGCAAAAGTGTAATATACTTGTACTCTTGTCTCTGTGCTACTAATGAAATATCTACTTTTGATCTCTAATTTTAGTGATACTACAAATGAGACCTGTTGTTTTGCTTTTTCTATGAAAACACAAGTTCAAAATGGGTATAGATTACACTGCTCTAAAATACATAATGATTTATTGGCTTTATATATTAATACATACTTTAGAACAGTGTAACATACCTATTTTAAACTTGGTTTTGTATTACAAGGGGAGAATGGGGGTATGAAGTTGAAACTTCAGTTCACTTTCTCATTAGTCTCTAAAGGCAGGTACTGCCGCCTTTGGAAGAGAATATCAATTGAAAAGTTGTGTAGTAAAAACATTTTTAAGGTAATTCATAGTACCTAACTTCACAGTAGTAATGAAATACCAAAAAAAAGTGCTTCTAACTTGAATGCAGCTACAATGTGGGGATTGCACTGTTGCACAGCTTTTAATTAGTGATTATCCTGAAGTAACATCTGGCACTGCAAATTCAGTTGGGAATGTGAGGGAGCTGGATTCTACCATGGAAATTTTCGTAAAACATTTGTACAGTTCTATGTTTAACAATAATACTGTCTCTGTATTGGATGGTTTGTGAATCATTCTTTAAAGCTTTTGGAGTCTTCTGGCTGGAACTTTAATTTGTATGTTGCATTTAAATGAAGCTGCGTTTAAGACTTGTAGAAGATACAATTTAAAAACCTGATGTATTTCAGTTGTTTAAAAAAAATCTTTTATTCCATATTTTCTATGGAAACCTTTTTTGTAATATGGTCAGCCTATGAGACTCCTCTCCATCAGTCCAGTAAATACAGTGAAAATATTTGTGAGTGAATCTAGTAAGGCACCAAGGGTATGTGTGTGGTTGTAGTTATTTCTAAAAGAATCAAGTACGATCAATGCTCAGCAGTTCATTTCAAGAATTGTTTTTCCAAGTAGTATTCTGGTAAGATAGAAATAGTTCTTGTGTGGTACAAAATGCATTTGTTTATATGCTGTTAATATAGTGACTCCTCAGTTGTGTTGGTAGTTAGCTTCTGATATTAAAAGTGAGTAATACCATATTAAAAACTATTGCAACCCTTAATCATGATTGCACAGTGAAAATGGAATGAGTGACTTTTTACTTTGCACAAGAATACAAAAGTTGCACAATAAACCTGATCTTGAGACTAACTCATTTTATGGTGCCGTTTCTTGAATTTTGTATGGTTTTAAATATAAAACGTCTTAAAAGAAAGTGGCAAACACTCAAATGACACTTTTTCCCTTTAATATTAGCATATTTCAAATGCTTGATTTACTGAAATAATGCAAAATCTTTGGATAAAAGCAGTAATTGAATGATGAATCCTGTGTTTTAGTAGGATGCTATTAATGTTTCTCTGCTTCAAGGTTCCAGAAAATTTTCACTCGCTCAGTCTGATGCTCTGCTGATGAAAATGCGTTCAGTAGCAAGTGAGGAGTTCAACATGATGATGCAACGAAGAATGAGTCAAGAGCATCCTATCCAAGCCACCGAGACTGAATTTGTACAAAGATTACAGAGGCTAACTGTCCTAGCTGTTAACAGACTCATTTATTTAGGTACGATTTTTTGTGTATTTCTGTTTTGCCAGCGCAGTGCTGTATGAAAAATCAATACTTGCTTTTGGAGAGTTTGTGTTAAAGAATGTAATGCTGTTGATATTGGCTTAATGGAGTTAACTATAAAAACATCAAACTCTCAGTAATTTGTCTGTCAGTATTACGTAACTGACAATCAAATCTGAGTATTTGAATGAACTGAACTAGCTATTGTAGTTCTACATCAGTTCATCTAAGCTGCCTGAATTACGACCTGAAGACCTAAGTCTGACAAAGGGAGCTCTTGGTTTCTCTTTTAAAATTCATCAGTTTGCGTGTTTCTATGAAACGGCTAAATTTGTTAGCAAGACATGATGACTTTGAGGGTTAGTTAAAATTCCCCAGAAGCAAGAGTTTAGCAAGTGGGACAAAGAGTTGAACTGCTCCATGATTAACTGTAAATGCCGAATGAACTGGTACCTAAGGGAATTGAAAGAAAGAGTACAGGTTGATACTTAAAACAATGGGGTAAAGACGATATTTGATTTAATGCCACTTGAAGGAACATGGGATTAGCTTGGTTGAGATGGTACTGACCTATTTGTGCCTTTTAAAATTTAAGCGTCTACTGAAGAGTGCCTTGATGTACTGGGTATAACAGAAACCACAAGTCAAAGCAGACTTTCAGCATCTCAGCTGGAAGTTCCTGAGGAAGAAAACCAGCAAGAACTGCCTAACGGAACAAATCCTTTTCTGAAAGACATGTTCAAAATGTTGGTGGAAGGAATCAAACTATCCCTTGTAAGTTACTAATTAGATGTTTTCCCCATTAGAGCATATTTCATAAGGTTCATTTAGTAGGAACTTTTATGGACAGAAAGCTTTAGGCATAAAAGCTTGCTGCCTCTCACTTCAGCTGACGCATTGTTAAAAACTGTTCAGCTTCCCAGTTACTCTGAAGTTGTGAAATAATAAATGCATCTGTCCTGATTTAACCATAACACTTGGCAAAATTCTGATTCTTGAACGAGTATGCAAAGGTTGAATAGATTTCTGTGTAGCCGACAACTTTGTTTTTCCCCTTAAATCTTGAGGTACGTTTCTGGACGCTATAAAAGGAGGTCTGCTATGTATCCACAGATGATGCATAAAAAGGAGAATTTGAGTGATTTATATATAATATAAATGTAAATAATACTGGTGATGTAACTAGGGTGGCAAACCTTTTTAATTATTGCTAAAGGTCAGAGTTTCTTTTCTATCATACAGTTGTTAGCCTGTCAGTGTTTCCAAGATGACTAGCTTTCACTTGAGTAATTTGAAATGACTATATTGGAAAAACTAACTTGCTGCTTCTTGCATCTTTATTTCTCTGAAGTCATCTTTATAAAAAGTAGCTCAAGCTAATTTTCTCCCTAATTCTGGAAAATCAAGTTTGTGGGGTCTTCCCATCATGTCTTACTTGTAGAATTTTTCAAAGACTACTGATTCCTTTGAGCTCCAGCTCCTCAATCAAATGCCCAGTTTCTAACCTTGTATGAAGTAATCCATTATTCTGAAACTAGTGATTAACATGAGAGCTATGTATTAAACAAAACTCCTTTGATTTTTAAACCTTCTGTTATGATGTTAATCTTCTAGATTGTTGTATAGTCTTTCTAACTGAGCATCCAGTTTAGCTAGGAGCTGCATCGCTGATATTGGCAGATCAAGGGAAAATAATTACCTTACTAGAAAAGGAAATCCTTTTATTTTTAGTAGAGTGCTTGTTAATAAATAAGAATTCAGTAAAATAAGTTTAAACACCGTTTTTGGTGGAGAAGTCATTTATTGCTTTTACATTGCTTTTAACAGTAAGTTTGTTTTGCAATGTAAAGAAATCTGGTAAAAGGAAGCCCTATCTCATTGAGAAGACTTAAAAAAATAAGTAAAATAATAATGTCCCTTTACTTAGGGTACCAGCAGAATGAACGCACCCAAGCAGCAGTGGAAGAGAATCCTCTTGTCATGTAAGGACGCTTTCCGTACACAACTTGGGAGGCTTCTTGTGCACATCTTGTCTCCAGCAAGACCACTACAAGAAAGAAAGCAGGCTTTGGAGTTGCTCCATGAAGTGAACCATCAAGAGATTATGCGTGACTGTCTTAGCCCAACTTTGCAAGTAAGCTCAAGAGTGTTTGAGAAAAGCCTGTGGAACTTGGGTTCGCATTTCTGGTTTAAATTGTACAGTTATCTAGAACCGTGTGGCTGAAGTTGTTCACTGCTATTTTAGTGACACGTGGCATAATGACAGTCACATCATATAAAATGCTTGCATGCATCTCTGCAATTACTATATTGTCCTGAGGGTAGATAGATTTGCCTCGTAAGAGGCAAAGTGTGGTTATTTCTGATTATGGGCTATGTTAACTGTGTAGCGCATCAAACATCACATCTCCTGTGCAATGCCAAAACAAAAGGTGATACTATTTTTAACATGAAGGATTTGACTGAAGATGCTTGAAGTTGATGTGCCCTGAAAAAGTAGGATAATGAGGGATTATCCTTGCCTTGGAACTCTAACTGTAGACTTTCTGAAACTTGTAAGAACTGATTGCCACTATAGTTTAAGAGGTCGTCAGTCATCAATCAAAGCACTGCTGTTCTTTAAGCAAAGCACTATTTTTCTTTAGCCTTTACTCTTAAAGTGGAATTATGTACTCTGTGTTATTGTAACAGCTTCTCCCTGCATTTCTGGGTTTATCAGGAAAAAACATTTTTGATTATGCCCCCTAACAGGTTGTGTGTGTACTGCAAGTTTGAGAGAAAGCATTTTTTAGGAGTTGTAATTGGACGGGAGCGTTTCCGTTTGAGATCTTTAGGAGCTGCAAGCATGGGATAAATGAAATAAGATGTGCCACAGTTTGAGTCTCTGTATGCTAAGGAGAGAAAGTACTTATTGAATGAACCTATGATGCTTACTTATTATCATATGAACATTATTGAATTAAATCAACACTTTGACCAGTAGTAGTTCATATGGTAACAGTGGCTTCTGGTGTGTCTTGTGGAGTGTGTTTATTGCCTCTGTCTGCTTAACTTCATTATTTGTCTATTCTAATTTGGCTAATCAAACAAGGTAAAATTAGGAGCCACTGGCACATATTTCCTGAAGCGTAGATGAGATTGCAAGAGTATTTGAAAAAGCAACTTACCTCTCATGTAAGCCATTTGAAAAGTCACAAGATGCTGGGGGGAAACTATAATGTGGAGGATTACATTCAGCATGTGCTTTCCAGTTCTATAACAGTTTGTCTTTGGACATCAAAGCTTTAAATTACAGGAAAACGAAGAAGAAACCTGTCCAGGCTTACCAGAAGAGGGAATATAGTTGGAGGAAGAAAAAAGTTCAGTGTTGTATTTTACAATTAAGAATGACCATACCTCTGCTCTCACCCTCCCTTCTTTCTTTTTGTCTTTTAGCATGGACCTAAATTAGTGCTATATTTATGTGAGTTAATGCACAATCACAATGATGAAATGACCAAAGAACAACAACTAGCAGCAGGAGACTTTGTGAATACTTTAAAATGTTGTGGCTATAAATGCATTCCTCTGAGCACACGACCCAAACCAGATCTAATAAAAGCTTTGAAAGAGGTTTGTGAATAAAAAACTTTACTTCAAAAACTAGTTATACTTAAGACAGCTATCTATTTAATATATGAGGATGGAGTTTTAATGAAGACAGTGGTTTTGTTTGCTTTGAGCATGGCTTATGTTCGTTGACATTGTCTGAGTTATGAATATTTCTGTAACATGCTCACACTTCACAGCAAGCTCATTTTAATGATACTTGGTTAAGCATATTACTTAAAGCAAAAGTGAGAGCTCACAATAAGTTACTAGTACTTCCTTGCCTGGAGAAAAATGAATTTTTCTGGTTTTCTGCAAAAAATAAATTTAGATGTAGTTTTATATTAAAATGACAGCTCAAGTGAAGACTTGGTTTTAAATGGTGGGAAGGTATCAGGACAGTGATTTTTCTACCAGTCTTCCCTTTTTTGGGGGCATATACTTTAGCATCTGCTTCCTTTTTTTCTGAGCTTGGAGAAATAACATAAAACTTCTGTTCAGGATCAGAAGAAGTATGAGATGGAAGAAGGTGTCAACAAAGCTGCCTGGGAGAAAACAATGGCTAATAATCGACAAAAGTAAGTAGTTTCTTGAAGGGGCTGCAAGAGCTTCCTTAGAATGCTGTCTGCTCGGCAACACCATTGCCATTACCTCTGTAATTATTAAATGTGTGGGATTTTTGAAATTAACGTGGATAGGAGCTTTCAGCTATATTACTATTACATAAACAGCTTGATTGTGGGTATATGCATTTGGGTAGGTTGTATAATCTTGAGAGTACGTACTTTTTTGCATATTTGGAATTCTACCCCCAGTTTTACAGCCATTGTATGTGTCCAATCAGCTTGCCTCTTGCTGTGATATTTTAAACATAACTTCCTTGCAACTAACCCTCATCTTCAGTGAATACAATATAATATTCAGCAAGTATCTGTGAATTACTTTTATGAGCTCTGCAGTCTGGTGCTTGATGTAACACAAATTGAAATAGCTTGTAGTAGACTAAGAGGTTCTTTCCAGGTACATTCCAGGCCATACCATAAAGTCAGCTGAGATGCACACAGTGTGCTTTAATGAAGGCAACTGTAGCTGTCTGTAAAGGTCAACTTAGTCAAGTCTGTCCAGATAAGCAACAAGACTTCACTATGTTAAATAACTTAAGAAATATGAGTAGTAGTAAATTACTGTTCTAAAGAGTTTTATTGTAATGAAAGCACACAATATTAATGCGTATAAATTGATCTTCTGATTTGTTTTTTCTTGTCTTTGGTTGCAATCATCATCTTTTTGTTAAGGCTAAGAAGCAGAAGGTATTAATGTCTCATTAAAATATGAATATAGGCCGTGTTGCTCTGTAGCTGCTGTAACAAGAACTACAGATATCCAGTGCCAAACAGATCGCATTTTATATGGATTTCTTGCTGTTTTGCCTTCCCTTCTCAGTGTGATTTGACATTTTAAAACATGATTCCTTTTCCCTCAGTCTCTTTCAACGTCTGGATACAAAATCTAAAGACATTTCCAAAATAGCTGGAGACATCACACAAGCTGTCTCTCTGTCACAAGGAATGGAAAGGAAGAAAGTTATCCAGCACATCAGGGGGATGTATAAGGCAGAGCTCAGTGCCAGTAGACATTGGCAGGAACTTGTTCAGCAGCTTACACATGATCGGTAAGTTGTTTTCTCATCTGAGAGAGGGGGAGACGCTTACTGCCTGATGTGCACTTCATACTACTTAGAAGTGCTTGGTATGTAGATGACATTAGCAAAAGTAAATCATTGTAATTTATTCATCTTGTTAAAGGTCTGTAAAATACTCTTGATTTTTCGTTTTTTTTTAGGGTGGGTAGCCAAGTAGTATTTTTGTTACTGAGACAGTTTTGTTTTCTTGTCAGTCACATTTTTGCTGTGTTTAATAGAATGAAGAATATTATGAAGTTTTTAATATTTTACATTACACTGAGAAAGAAACGAAATATTTTTCATGTCATTCCCTCTAGTATCCAGCTACTGTGTTTTCTAATCTTCATAGAGCAAGATGTTAACTCTTGACAAGAAATTAAACAATGGTGCTTTTACCACTGATGAACTGAAGCTTCTAATAGCTGAGTTTTCAGAATAATATTGCATTGGACGCATCATATTGCTATTTTCATCAGAATTAGTAACTGTAAGTGTAGTCTTACAGTAGTAGTTCATAATGAGCAAGTCAGTGTCATAGCCCATGAAAATAAACTACATGAAAATAAATATTCCATCTTAATTTTGTTGCCGAAAAACTATCCAGTGCTACTACCATGGAACTTCTGTCTCTGCCATTTAAACAAAAACTGAATGAATAACAATATGTACTGCCTCTACTGCTAGGCTCTATATATATCTTGATTTTTCATATCTTGATTTTTCAGAGCACTCTGGTATGACCCAGTCTATTACCCAACTTCTTGGCAACTGGATCCAACAGAGGGCCCAAACAGAGAGAGGCGCCGCTTGCAGAGGTGCTACTTAACTATTCCAAATAAATACCTTCTTCCAGACAGACAGAAGCAGGAAGGTAATTATAACCTCTTATAAGAGAGTAGATCTGAATAATAATGAATACCAGTGTCTTATTAGTTGTTTTTTTAATAGGCATGATAAAACCTCCCTTATCTTACCTATTTGAAGACAAAACATATTCTTCTCATTCTTCAACTGTTAAGGACAAAGCTGCAAGTGAACATATAAGGTAATTTTTGATAAGGTTTACCTCCCTTTTTCACTTTTTCCTACCCAAAATAAGTCCTTGCGTTGTCTCACCTTACTCAATTCTCTTAATGTTTGTTGAGAGACTATTGTCAAATTGAAGGTGTTTTCTTGCTACATGCACAAGGGATCAGAGCTACCAATATGTAGGTTTTCTGACACTTAAAACACAGTCTCCATGATGTCAAAAATCACTAAAAGCATATAGTATCTGGTGTTATAAAGGGATCAGGGTATTCTGTGGGACAGTCTGATGGGATTTCTTTACTTATTTGTTGCTTATATATCCAGGACAGGCAGTGCAACTAGATCTCATAGTTCTTTCCCTCAGTGTTCAAAAGCAAATCATTCTTTTGTCTTCCTTGCTTTTATGATTGTTATACAACTCTATAGTTGTGTTAATTTACTGCCCATTACAGGGTCTAATCCTACCTAAAATGACTGCGGAGAACATACAATGCAATAAATTAAATACAGATACAGTTGTGTGCAAGTCTAGAGTTGAGGTTCCGTTTTCTTTACCTCCTTGGGATTTAAACCTTTTGGGTCATAGTCCTTCAGTTGTAGCCTTTGAGGCTGTTAGTTTTAGGTACACGCCAAAAGTAAGCAATACTACTCTTGGAATTCTTTCAGAGTTAATCGAAGATGCATCAGTGTAGCACCTTCTAGAGAGACTGCTGGTGAACTGTTGCTAGGTAAGTAGAACTCCTGGTTCTCATAAATATCCTTGTCTACGATTTCTGCTGTGTGTGTATACTTGGCTGAATTTTTAAAGAACATTTTTGTTCTTGAATATGTTATTAGGAATGTTACTGCTAAGTAACCAAACTGTTGATTGACGTGTCATGTATAATATATTTTATATATCAGTTTTGGCATTTGCATGAGCGGTGTTTGGATTGTAGTTAGTTTTAAAGTTGCATGGTACTTGCCAAAAGTTGTCGAATAAGTTCTATGTCAGCCAAGTACTGTCTTGTCCAGGTACTGTTCTTAGTTTTCTTAACACCTAGATGCTAAATGTTTGTATGAATTAAGGTGCGGTATACAAATGGTAATATTGTGGTACCTTTTCGCAACTATTTCTTCCTGCAGGGAAATGTGGCATGTATTTTGTTGAGGACAATGCTTCAGACACGATTGAACATACAGTAAGTATTAGAGCACGCTGTCCATACTTAACTTTTCCAAACTGTGACAGTGACTAGCTTTTGTCTACTGTCACCGAGATTGCTGAGTGCTAGAGTTAGATGTCTATGGACAAGACCAGCGAAACTGATTAGTTTGGGTTCAGTGTTCCTGTTGTGCCTGGCTGTGGTGTCAGTGATAGTAGCAGAAAACGGAAGAGGAAATCCAGCAACTTGGGGCTGGGGAGGGAATTGTGGATTGGGAGTCTTTTGCAACTTCTGTCCATTACTCTAAATGTATAGAACTTGCTCTAGCCTGCACCTGAAATAACTTAATGGAAGCTGGATCACTGTGATGTATAGAGACTACCAAATGTATGAATTGTGCTGTATTCTTACAGCATCTCTTACCTGAATACAGTATCTGTTACCTAAATTTTTCATTACATAGGATGTTCTAATCTCGACCCCCCTCCCCCTTATCCTATATAAGAAAAAATGTTTTATGCAGGAAATAGAAGCTGACTTTATCTTTCTGATATACAAAGGCTCTGATGTATTACCTAATTCAACTTTGTATGTCCAACAGGCATTTAAGAATTATTGAGCTAGGGGTTATGCTACTGAAAGTCCTACAGTATTTTCAGGGAGCTCCTCCTTGCATTCACTAAACACAACTCCGGTTTAAGATGCTACCAGCTGTTTTGCTGTTTTACTGCTTTGTTCTTTGTAGAACTGCCAGAACTGGGATTCATGGCAAAGCTTTGCTCAGTCTGGCTGTCCGATATTTTAGTTTAGGTGCTAGTGAAATATGTTTGGTCTGGAGTGCTGGATAGGGTACTGAAGTGGCTGTGAGAAGTATACGTGATTGCCTTGAGGAGAGGGGAGGATGGGAAAAATCTATGAAAAAAGTCACCAGAATGTCTTAAAGCATCACAGCAAAATTATCCAAGTTTGCTTTATGATATGCTCTATGGTTATAAACTGGTCTCACTGAAGAAAAGTTGCTCGTTTGGAAAACCTACTTTTTAGGTTAACTTTTCAATTGCATCTTCCTCAGAGTTTTCATGGAGAAACTGAACCAGCATCATTTTCTTGGACCTATGAGGAAATTAAGGAAGTTCATAAGCGCTGGTGGCAGCTAAGAGACAACGCTGTGGAAATATTTCTAACAAATGGCAGAACTTTACTCTTGGCTTTTGATAATACAAAGGTAACGTGGCACCAATGCATAATAAGATATCAAAGAATTTTGCTGTCTTCATAACATGTTCATGTATTAGTTTTTAAGGAGATCCGTTGCATGAACTAATAATAAATTCTGCTTAATATCTTTGGAAAAAACTCTGCTTAGCTATGCTTCTAGACAGACAAACAAAATCATGGTGTAAAACACATCTTTGTATTAAGATGTTAAAGAAATCTTAGTAATGCTAAACATTACTCTGTTACAATAGATCTCTGGGAATTTGTGAGAAACTTACTAAGCTTTGGTTTTTTGAAGCTTTTAAAACTATATGATTAAATCTGGTATTTTCTTTTAGGTCCGTGATGATGTGTACCACAACATCTTAACTAACAATTTGCCTAATCTTTTGGAGTATGGAAACATTACTGCTTTGACCCACCTGTGGTGCACAGGACAGATTACGAACTTTGAGTACCTGACTCATTTAAACAAACATGCGGGCCGTTCCTTCAATGATCTCATGCAATATCCAGTATTTCCCTTTATACTTTCCGACTACACCAATGAAACACTGGACCTAAATGATCCATCAGTATATAGGTAATATGAAATGTTTGGAACTGGTTATTTCCAAATACTCAAACTGACTATTCAGTGTAGCTATTTAACTTCATTGTATTAAGTCTTGAATATACATGAATGCAACTGTTCAAGGCTAAGATTCATCCATAATAACTTGAGCTTTTTACAGTATGTGGCTGCTTCACCTAGGATGTTTAAATAAAATACCTAGTGGTGTGAGTATATATTCACAGGATGTCATAGATTGGACTTACCTACTGTTGTGAAGTGATAATGATAGTTCATTGATTTTAAATAAAAGACATATGTTTAAATTTATGACTAAAGACTACCAGGCCAAATAGCAAAAAATCAAACAGAAGAAAATAATACCATAAAAAAAATTGGCCAATTACAAAATAATGTTGTCTTAACTGTAAATAGATCCACATAAATTGTCCCACCATAATAAATTCCTGTTAAGCTGCTTTTGACATTAATGCACAAAGTCTTTGCTTTTAAATGATGCTTCTGATTTGACAGAGGTACTTTGAGTGCACTTGCTAGCCTGTTAGTGTGCTATGGGCAGCCTGTGAAGTTTGCCTCCATAGCACTAACTGGAAGTGTCCATTTTATTTTCTGAACTCTTATAAAATGCTGTTTTGCTTGTCCTTTGTGTGATTTTTTCCATATTCCTAATGATGCATTAAATGGTGTGAATCAAAGATCATTTATAAAATGACAAGATATGGATGCTACTTCTGTTACAGAAATCTGGTCAAACCAATAGCTGTGCAGTCCAAAGAAAAAGAGGATCGTTACGTAGATACTTACAAGGTAACTAAGATACCTGCTTTTTGTCTTTCCTATGTATAAATACGGAGGCTTTTAAAAATATGTAATGATAAGAGGACACACAGTATTTTGTTTATGGAATTGTTGTCTCCAGTGTGTTATATTTCCTCAGATTTTTTTTTTGTTTGGAACCTGTGATTGTTCCTGTACCTGATGTCATAAATCAATTTATTCTTTCCATGTGGTACTGTTTAGGAGGTTAAATTAGTACGGTCTTACACCTGAACATATACATTTAAAGATCTCTAAAGATCAGGAAAATGTATTGTGGCTTTTTCACTGACATGGTTTCAATTAAACTTGTGGCTAATGTTTTTGTTAGATAACTGAAAAACTGTTTTCCCTCAAGTACTCCACTATTTTAACTTGGACTGTTATGATTATTGTGCTCTTCAGGGTTTTTTGCTGTTCTGCCTTTTTAAGGGTGTAGGAAATAAACTGCTGGGGCTGGAAAGCATTTGTATCTGGACCTTAAAACTTATGTCTGTTGAAATGGTCTAGGATATTATTTACATGGAAAAAAACAGTATTTGCAATATAGAAAAGACGGTACAATTTCTCTGCAGTGTTATAAAAGGGAAAAAAAATGCAAAAGTAATAAATAACAGACAGCAAGTCAGTTAAACTAGCTCAAGACTTTGATCCCTAGCTGTATTGTAAAAGTGGTCACATGTCTCTGGACACAGTCTATTTGATTCTAAAGCACTTCTAAATGTATTGTTCCTCTAAAAGTTCGTGTTATTCCTAAACAATGTAGGCAAGATTTTACTTTTGTTACTAGAATGCAGGGAATAGGATTGTCCGTTATTTTTCTAGTGTTAGCACAGCATTTTCATGGCTTTTGTAACGTGCCAAACTGCCTGTTTTTTCTATAAGTTAAGAGTCCTGTTAAATACCTGTAAAATGGAGTTGAACTGCGAATAAAATTTAGAAGTTTTTTTTTAGAAGACTGACTGACTTTGAATGGGCATTCAGAACAATTGCTGGAATATCTATTTGAATGGTAGGTGGTAAAACTGAATGGCTACTTCAGGAAGTTGTATACTGTAGTAGGTGTTGACGGTGGAAGTTTTCTTTAAAAAAAAGTGATGGTGTTGGGCATATCTCAGGTTTTTGAGGAGCTGAAGTGTTGAAATACTAACTAACTGATCTCAGCAATTAGACTTGATAAAAGCAAGCTGTCTGTTGAAGTTTAAGTAGGAGGTTTGTGATATTTTTCCCCACTACTTTTCTAGTATTTAGAAGAAGAGTACCGTAAAGGAGCACGGGAGGATGATCCAATGCCCCCTGTCCAACCATATCACTATGGATCTCATTATTCCAACAGTGGAACTGTGCTTCATTTCCTAGTGAGGCTGCCGCCGTTTACTAAGATGTTTTTAGCTTATCAAGGTAAGATTACTTTTTGCTTTCACTTGCCTTTCGCATCTGAATCTTGTCTCAGCAACCCAGGAAAGCTTTATGTACCTCTTGTTTAGCATAGTATCAATTCCAAATAGCTGAGATCACTAAAATTAAATCTGATGTGCTTACACAATAGACCTATTCTGAAATTATCAAGCTAGAGAATAGAGCTGTATATCGTATTTGTTTATACTTTAGCTCAGCTTTTTATTCTAAACATATATCATATTTGACTTCCAGTCCTTGTTTTACACTTAGTAATCAAGGTAGACAAATTCTAAATGTTCTCAGCTAATTCCAGAGCAGTAAACTTCTTGAAGTTGTGGATGTGCAGGTGTTTTTATGTCCATCGTTGATGTTACAAATTTGGTTTGGATTTCCTTACAGATCAAAGTTTTGACATCCCAGACAGAACTTTTCACTCTACCAATACAACGTGGCGCCTCTCTTCGTATGAATCGATGACTGATGTAAAGGAACTTATTCCAGAATTTTTCTACCTTCCAGACTTTCTAGTTAACAGAGAAGGTATACTATGAGGATACCAAAAATATATACCCAAAACAGCCAGAGGGTTGAGTCTGGGTTGAAACTGAGAACACTTATATCCCATGATTGAATATGCTAAGTAGTAGATATGTGGGAGAAATCTGGCATGAATTTATGGGTTATGCTACAAAAGCTGTTATGTAGGACATAAGGGAAATTTCTTAAACTCTTTCCAAGCTGCAAAGGAGTGTTTCCTATTTATCTGATTGAATGTGTGTGAGGGGATTTGTTAAGGGTACTGCTTTGCTGATTAGCAATAACTGTGCTTAATAGTTAGCCTTCATAAAAACCCTCCTTTGAACTCCCTATAAACTAAAATGTTGGAACATTTACTTCCATGCTTCTAGGTTTTGATTTTGGAGTACGTCAAAATGGTGACAGAGTTAACCATGTTAATCTTCCACCTTGGGCTCGTAATGACCCTCGTCTGTTCATCTTGATCCATCGTCAGGCTCTGGAGTCTGATCATGTTTCCCAGACAATCTGCCACTGGATTGACTTGGTGTTTGGTTATAAACAAAAAGGCAAAGCCTCTGTTCAGGCCATTAATGTCTTTCATCCTGCAGTAAGTATTTATTATCAAGCTGCATGTTTGTTCATTGTACTTAGTAACTTAATGGGGGAAAAGTTCAGTCTAACTTGCTTGGAGAACGTCCAGCATGGAGCAAGTTCACTTGCTCACAAAATCTTAAAGAATAAGAAAAGGCTTTAAGCAGAACTGAGAAGATCCCAGGGACTAGTGTGAATTTCTTTCTTGCCTAGAGATGGGTATAAGGAATGATCAGGTACCGGGTTTACACTTCACACCTTCTCAAAAGTTAGTTGTTTGCAGTGGTATACAGGCTTGGTGTTTGTAGCTGTTTGTAGGGTCTAATGCCTTCTCATTGAAAAGAAGCCTTAAATTTAGGCAGACTCTGCTGCAGGTTCTGGTAAGATTAAAATAGTTCATTTTCTCTTGTGCTCAGTATTTGTATTCTTCCCTTATATATATATATATGTATATATATATATATATATATATATATATATATAAAATAGTCTATATATATAAAAATCTTGTTTTGCCTCTCTAATAAGCATTTCTCTTCCAGTAAGTTTAATTTCAGAAGAGTCAAATAAGTCTTCATTAACATAAAGTCTTCCAGAGTGTCATCACTGACTTGCTATAACACTGACATCTCAGATTGAAATATATATTTTTTAAGCTTCAATCATTAGCTTCAATCATTACTATCACAAGGCTTGGTCAGCCCAGCAGTCCTGGTTTCAAGTGGATATGTGCTTTCTGTGTGTTCCATAGTTGTTGGAGGAGCTAATAGCAGTCATGTTTGGTAGTGTTGGCTTTTACTTTCTAAGTACCCATCCAAATACTTTGCTTCCCTTTCCTTTCTTGTGCTTAAGTACTGATTTAGTTATTTTCTGCAACTTAAAACATTAAATTTGTGTGAATGCATTCACTTTTTTCAAGTGAGCAGTGAAGGCATTTGTCAGTGCAACTGATGAAAAGGATGTGGTACTCAATTAGAGACATGGTTAATTATGAAGAAAGAAAAGTAGAGAAGAATTCCCACTTCTCTGGAATATAGAGATTCTTCCTCTCTCCCATTTCAAACCAGAGCTTTAATAAATTAATTGTAAAGACGTACACAAAGCTTTTTTGTTTATCAGCAACTCTTCAGCTTTCACACAGATTAGTAAAAGTCTGCTAAGAAAACCTTTGACTGAAATTGTGGAATACATGTAGGAAAAGCTCAGAGGATGTCTCAAGGTGGTAGTTATCTGCAGTAAAGAAGAGCTGAAAAGGTTGCTGTTCTCAGGGGCTCCTTATTCAGGATAGCCATTGTGGGATGGATTCCAGTCCAGCTGAAGAACTGATGGGTCCAACTCTTAAATTTGCATGTGTGTTTATAAATTTTTCCCAAAGAAATATTGGACAAGCTCATTCTCACCCCTCCTTTCATTTCTCCTCTCTAGACCTATTTTGGGATGGATGTTTCTGCTGTTGAGGATCCTGTTCAGAGAAGAGCTCTTGAAACGATGATAAAAACATATGGGCAAACGCCTCGCCAGCTATTCCATACAGCACATGTTACCAGACCTGGATCCAGGCTCATCATGGAAGGAGAGCTCCCTGCTGCCATGGGGTTACTAGTGCAGTTTGCTTTCAGAGAGACCAGAGAGCACACCAAAGAAATAATATATCCAGTATGTCATTTTGTTTGCAAAATGGTTCAATTAACATTCATATACTGTAATTGTTGTACCCTTAATATTTAAAGTTGAGTAATGGAGAATTAGATACTCTTTCACCTTCAGAATAATATTACTGGAATTGCATCCATTTCATTCTCCAGACCCTTCCCTCATTCCTTCCTACTACCACTGGCAAGGCTTGCACTTCATAGAGGCGCTACTCAGCATACCATACATCCTCACCAGAGAGGGGCTAGACTGGTGTATATGAGTTTTGTCCCTCCTTCTGTAGTATACCAAAATAAATGTGGTTCTTGCTTTCTTCCTTCTATACCTCCTTTATCCCAGCATCCAGTTATCTCACGTAATAACTGTCACTGCACACTTAAGTTCTTCTCTAGGAATTATGCAGGGTGTATTACCACAGACAAGGCGTTCCAGAGGTACCTCTGCTTCTAACAACTGTCAACAGAATAATACTTTATCTGAAGTATCTATAATTTGCCTAGTCTAAGGTTTTACAAGGCCTTATTTTTTTAACTTATCAGTGCTTTTTATCGTATCCTCAACCTTTTTTGTCCTTCATTTTCTATGATTTTTTTACGTTTAATTTAGACTTGCATGTACATTTGCACGTAGATGTAGCAATCCTCTTGTTCTGTTGATCAAGATACCTGATGGCCTTTGGTACCAAAAAGATCAGGTGCCCACCAGATTGTTCTCATTACTAAACACTTCAGTGACTGTTCCTTAAACTGCAAGTTATTGCCCATGTTTGCATTGTAAAGATAATATAGAAAATGAATGAAATGATATTACAAATCCATGAAAATATTTTTCACTGTTTTATGTCATAAAGTAAGATAGACCTGAATTTAAGTTGGTTATAGAAAATGGGTATTAGTTTTATGCCTTCAACAAATTCTGGGTTCTATATGCAAACCTAGGGTAGGTAAATGCTTACTGTGCTTCTTTGTCCTCTGCTTTTTCATGTTGTGTAGGACAGGCATGTGGTTGTTTATGGGAGTGTGATATGAATGATTCTTCTCCCTTCCTAATGAAATATTTTTCTGAATAGTTTTTATGACATTTTTAATTTGAACCTTATTTGTGCTTGTTTTAGAGTCCATTGCCGTGGATAAAAGGCTTGAAGTGGGGAGAATATGTTGGTTCCCCCAGTGCTCCAGATCCTGTTGTCTGTTTTAGCCAGCCACATGGAGAAAGGTTTGGCTCTCTGCAGGCTTTGCCAACTAAAGCTATATGCGGTCTGTCCCGCAACTTTTGCCTTTTGATGATATATAGCAAGGAGCAAGGTATGGATTTGTGATTATTCTCTACATGCACAACACATGCAAAACAGAACCATAATATCTGTAAATCTAATGCTACTATTACCCAGTAAATTTCCCACATTTAGTCTTTTGCTGAAGATCAATTTAAATCGATTTATTACATCCAAGAACAGCTTCCACATGTATGATATCTTTCCTGGCAGATGGATTTCCCTTGTAATTTTCAAAACTACCTATAGGCATCCAGTAATTAAGTTATTTTTCATTAAGGTGACTGAAGCATGAAGCTTTAACTTTAGAACTTACCAGCAGATTCAGTCCAAAATGAACTGAAAAACAGGAAAAGAACATGTGGCAATGGAAGGGATAATTAAAAACAGGTTTTAAAGGTAATGAATGAGGAAAGTTAGCAGTAAAAAGCAGAGGTGAAGGATCTTCTGCTCTCAGGTAAACTTCTTGAAGGGATTCTAATTGATAATGTGTAAACAGGTTCTCATGGCTTTTTTCCTTTGTAACGTGCTAGTGAAAGATTTATAAATTATCTGTTGAAGGCTTCAGGTGAAAAAATAAGTAATACTCTCTTCAAAGAAGTGTAATAAGTAGTAATTATTTCTCTGTCTGGGAAGTACTGTCAACATCCCTTTTTCTCCATTCCTACTAGATACAATGCTGCTTCAAAAGCTTTGTTCAGCCTTCTAGCTGTTTTTGGAGAATGCTGAATGTTTACGTAGTCTGTGAAAAAAACACTATTCATTTGTAGGCTGTCTTCATTTGTAATGTACTAGCAGAAAGCATCTTATTTTGAAATCATTTTCTGTATTCTAGCTGGTAATAAAACACAGACCTTACTTTTTATTATTGACTAACAAAGTGATAAAGCCTTTGGTTGCATATATGACACAGAATTTTATATGCCTTCCTTCAGGTGTGAGAAGTATGCATAGCACTGATATTCAGTGGTCAGCTATCCTGAGCTGGGGATATGCTGATAACATTTTACGACTGAAAAGCAAGCAGAGTGAACCTCCAGTAAATTTTATCCAGAGTTCACAGTTCCATCAGGTAAAAATCAGTCTCTCGGTCTTCAATTGAATATTACTAGTTTAACTATGCAGTGGCTTGATGTGGCAGTAGTTACTCTTGCTTTCATTTTTTGCAAAGCCTATAGCAAGCAAGAATTCTTATTTTGGGGGGGAATAGCATCCAAGCACAACTTTATGCAATTGTCCAATGTTTTCATTCTAGTCTGTTGGATTCTCTTTCATTGGCATGGGTCCCTCATTGTTCCAGTGGATATTGTTCCTGGATGTGTTCATGTATTAGGCAAAGATCCCTTCTGAATGCATTTGATTTTTGTAGCTTTTCTCTTCTGTGGATTATTGGTGTGAATTTATGAAAGCTAAATTCTGTACCAAGAAAAATTGAAAACAAGGAAAAATTATAGATGCGCCTCACTGGAAGTAGAATTCCACTATAGTTTGATTCCTCTGGGGGGAAAAAAAAGATTGCCTAAAAGATTGTTGAAGAACTCTGTATAACTTCTGTTTCACTTCAGTGTTGTTTGAGACTTTACTGAAAATACTCTGGTTGATGTGGTTGTAGATCTAGAAATCTGCAAAAATTCACTGTGCTCTTTGGCTGTGAACTCAGGGCAATGCAGCATTTTCTGCTTTGTTTCTGGAGTAATACTAAATATGATGTAAAGCAGATATATCTTTAACTCCTGGATTTCTTCTTTAGCTTAAGTATTTACATGGCTTTTCTTAGGATAACCAATAGAAATCATTTGGACCAAGTGCTATGGCATAATGACAATAGCAGTTCCTGTTCTAATTTTTTTCTGGCTTTTTGCCTTTCCAAGGTAACCAGTTGTGCTTGGGTCCCAGACAGCTGTCAGCTTTTCACAGGTAGTAAGTCTGGTGTCATCACAGCATATATGAACAGATTCACGAGCAATACGGTAAGTTCTGTTGGGCAGAGCTGATATTTAGGGTTTAGTTATTTGCTCTTATAGCCTTTTTTAAACAGGGAAAGTGAGAGAAGGGGAATGTTATATTCAGGACTCTTACTAAAAAGATCAAGTGCTTGGTTAGTATTTATTTTTGAAGGTTCCTCTTTGACATAGTAAAATATTCTTTTCATATTTACTTGTGTAGTTTATGTTGCTGTTTTCATGTGTTGCTAGCCTCTAGTTGGCCCTCACCATCTGGATGTGTAACTGATTTACACAGAGCTTTCAGTTCAGGCTAGGGCTTGGAATTGAAGTGTTCTGGCACAAGGAAAGCTCTCTAAATTTGGGGGTATTTTTTCCTGTGAAAGAGTCAGCCTTTCAAAACCTTAAATGAAACTAGAATGTGCATCACCCCAAAGTAAACAACATTTCAAATGCAGGAGGTGTTTACACCAGAGAGAGTTACCACAATGTATATACTAACTGCTAAGCCTCATCACTTTGTCATATTCCTGAGGGGGAGAGTGGTGTGGAGGGAAGTAATACAAGTTACATTCCTCAACGTGCTAGTGGAAGGTGCTGAGATACTAGTAGAAATCTCCCAGATACTATGTGGTTATAAGCATGGTATGAAAATATAAACAGAACTTAAAATTCATCTTTTGATTCAGACTGAGTTTTGGAGCTTGTCTGATTTTCTCTAGCAGTAATTTCTACTCGTTTTCACAGTTTTAACGAAGTTTGTAACGTTCTTGACAGACATTTTCAGGAATGCCTGTGTGATTATCCATAGCAACAACCCAACTGATTTATCAAATTTAGCTTGATACAGGTATTGGCAAACACGTTTGTATTATTGTACTATAGATGCTCTTGAATTTACTACATTAGGCTGGGCTATGGGGAGGTTTGGTATGATCTGCTGTGCCTACCCAGTCTGCTGCCACTTGCAACAGTGGCAAACAGCAGATGCTTAGACTGGGAAGAACGTGAACATACTGCAATTGCTTCCTTGGCTTTCTTTCAATTTCTGGCGATCTGCAACTCAAGCTTCCTGAGCTCAGCAGCTTTGACTTTAAAAGTTTAAGTAGAACTTGAAGCCTACCAGCTTAAGTCAGTTCGATCTTAAGTCGAGCACCTTAACTGCTCACCACTTGTAAATAACTTATATTGGGACTTGTATTCCAGTTCTAAGGAAATTAAAAAAAAAAAAAAAAGTACTAAAATAGAAATTCATTGCCATCTGACGTGCGGAAAAGAAACTCCAGTAGTAGGCTTATGATCAAGTTCTCTGCATTTCCTAGAAACAAGTGATTTTTTTGTTTAGCTGCGCAGATGTTGTTTGAGACTCTTTGCTGAATTCCTCAGCATTGTCAGTTTTACATGCCTCAGGCAGATTGACCTTGATGCCAACTTTGTAGCTCCTGTTGTGGAGTCAGTTACCCAAGTCAGGGCTGCAGGGAATGCAAATGTGCTTCCTAGCATCTGTTCTGTATGCATCTTGTCAGCTGTTCAGTGATAAAGTGAACAGTCTGTTATAACACAGTGCTTGAAACATGACTATTTTGCCCCGATTCACGCATAGGCATAATGTGGGTATCATGTCATTGTCATTGCTGTTGTCAGCATAGGAATCTGAAGAGCCATGTTGTCAGAATCCAAAACATAGCTCCACGTTGTCAGATGTTTTTTTCCTAGTCTTTAAGATGGTTTAAAAAAAAAGGAAATACTACTTCGAATGTTATAAAAATGCCTTAAACTGTATTGACTCTTGCAGCATTACAGCTTAAATTGTCCACTTTTAGCACAGAAAAACAAATAGTTAAGTGTATTTTTCTTCTGTCTATCGCTACTTTAAAGTTTTTTGTCTGTTTTTGTATGAGGGTACAGGATAAGTATAGCAGGCCTACAACATGCTCTGATGTGCAAGGAAACATAGCAGAGAAATGTTCATTTTTACAAAGATTAGAATAATCTCTGTACAGCGGGCTTTCTTACAGCATTAGTATTCTGATTAAGCAGCTCCTTCAGCTAACACCATTTTCAAGATGTCTGAATTGTTTCATATTACGTAATTTGAATAAGTTGTCTTATTTGGTGGTCAACTTGCTGCTTTTATTTGTTGTTCAGTAGTATTAACTGCTGAGCTAGATTTTGTCTTTATTTCAAAGTACTGCCTCAATACTGAAATACTGAGGTTGTAATTTCTCTACCATGGAAAAACAGCAGTCTTGCACAAAGCAGACCAGCTGATTTCAAGGTGTTTAGTTGACAGCAGAAGAGTTTCTCTTGAAGTTACTGAATTATGTCAAAATGTTTGCTTAGAGTAGAGCACTGGAAGAAAAAGTTGAATGTTATTGATGCATATGGCATATCATTGTAAAAACATTGGGGTAATAAATCAATAACAATATTCTAAAGTGATCATGGTAAAAGGGAATCATCTTTGGAAATCCAAGAATTAAACTTGTCCCTAGGGTTTATCCTTTTCAGAAAATAGACATTAAAATCTTAGTTTGATTTTTGTTTCATCTTGCTCTTTTTCAGCCTTCAGAAATAGAAATGGAGTCACAAGTCCATCTGTATGGTCACACAGCAGAGGTAACAAGCTTGTTTGTGTGCAAACCGTACAGTATAATGATAAGCGTCAGCAAAGATGGAACCTGCATTATATGGGATTTGAACAGGTATGAGTATATATGTAACCGGCAACATTTTAAGTACTTGTTTTCCAGTGTTTTGATATCTTTACACTTCAATGTTAACTGAGTTTACTTCATACATATCTTTCATGTGAAGGCCAACTTAGTGGTTTTTTACATGAAATATGCAGGAATTCTAGAATGAAAATGAAAAATAACATTATGCAGAGTGTTTGTTGAAATGAATGTCTTAAATGTAGGAAAAGGTTCTTCAAAAATGATTTAATCTGAACTTCAGGTTTTTGCTCTCTTTTTTTAGGCTGTGCTATGTCCAGAGTCTGTCTGGACACAAGAGTCCTGTGACGGCAGTTTCAGCTAGTGAGACAACTGGTGATATTGCAACAGTTTGTGATTCAGGTATATCTGGCAGTCAAGGCTTCTAACTTGCAGACCAGATAAATCATGAGACTTGCTTTTATATTTGTTGAGTATGTATTAATCGTCTGAGGATGCTTTTGGTCAAATAGGAGTGCTTTTCTGGTTTTTACATACTAGTGTATGAATTTCTCCAGGAATTATTAGGCAGGTGTTAGAGTGAAATGGAGAGTTAGGGAAGCAAACAGCTTGGTCCCTTGATAAGGACTTGAAATCTGAACAGATTTCTGGGAGACCTAAATTCTGTGAAGTTGCTTTTCATTTTTACAGGGATTTGTTGTTACAGGTACAGATCTTAAGGGGAGTACAGTGTATTGCTGAGTAACAGGATTTTTGTTCATCACTTAATTTAAATGTTTCCATATTGCTAGAAGCAACCAGATTGGCTTTGCTTTAAACCAGCGTATAACAAAGAGGAACAACAGCTATAATAAAGGTGGAGTAGGTATTTGTATTAGGGCTCCTATAGAAGGAAATAATTCTGCCCCTGTGTTACTGCCTAATTTTATTTTAGAGCAGGTTTTTTATATTGTATTTCCTATATAGTGCTGTTCCTGGACTAGGGCATTAAGATCTTTTTGAGTATAATTTAGGGTGCTCAGTGACTCAAAGACTGCCTGTGTGCTACAACACAAGCAGGGCCAAGTCAGAGACCTCACACTATGTTGTGATGTCTATAAGAATACCTGTGTGTACTTTATCTGTTAACTTGACATGGGGGTTGGGTAATAGGTTCCATCGAAATGCCAATCTTCTTCTGTTGATCCAAGAAGTACAGAATATGAAGGAAGAGAGCTTAACTTTGTTTATCCTTATTGTTGGAAGATGATCGTTGACTGAATTCGTATTTTGCTTTAGCCAGTTTCCTTTGTTATGCCTGGAGTAAGATAGGTCTTACATAATGACATATCTTTTAGCCAGCTTTCCTTACTGTAGGTCTCCATAAACTGAATTAAAACAAATGCCATTCCAAATCTGAAGGGGGAAAAAAGGCAAGATAGCACAGTTTATAGTATTAAAAAATGAGGGGAAATTATTCTGGGGGTTTCAGAAACATTGTGTTTAGGTTTCAGACTGACACGGAGACTTACAACTCATCCATTTCTGTAGCTCTTAAGCCAACTTCTGCTGGAAAATATTGTATTCTTTAATTGGTAAAGGACATGTGTTTCAATCCCTTTCAAGACAAAGCAGTAGCTGGGTTATCATTACTTATATATATATACACCATATATATATTATATATATTACCTATATATATACACACACACACTATATATATATACATACATATATATCATGCCAGATAACCAGGTAGGCTACTTGCACTTAGTATTTCAAGTATTTTGCTTAAATGCAAGCCAGGGTATGAGAAAGCAGTTTAAAGAAGATAGTATGATTTCCTTTTTAATACATGAACATTGGTCATACAAAATACTACATGAATTCATTTTTAAAGTACAGCATTCCGTATATATGAAGTGATGTCTTCTGAATCGTTTTTGCAGTGGCTATAAATATGGCTAAATATTCTGTTGCATAGGCCTAACTCTGGTACAGATTTATCTCTTAATACTGATGTGCTGTGTTCTCTTACAGTTGGAGGGGGTAGTGATTTGAGACTTTGGACAGTTAACGGTGATCTCGTGGGACACGTACACTGCAGGGAAAGTATTTGCTCTGTTGCTTTCTCTAACCAGCCTGAAGGAGTATCTGTCAATGTGATTGCAGGGGGGCTTGAAAATGGAGTTGTAAGGTAAGCATTTGAAACTTGTTTTAGTTAGTAAAATGCTTTATAACTTAAGTTCGTGGTTCGATAGCATGTAGCCAAACAACCAGTATGATATTTAAAGAAGGTGGACAAGCTGTTGTCCAGTTTATAATATTAGGTAGTTACTAAACTCATTGTGTTTATCACTGAAATAATTACAGAGATAAATGTGAAGGAAAATTGATTTTTCTTTCAGACTGTGGAGTACATGGGACTTGAAGCCAGTACGGGAAATAACATTTTCCAAGTCAGCCAAACCTATTGTAAGGTAAACAGATTTTACGTATACAGTAAATGGATTTTTTTCTTGGAAAACAAAACAAAGAAAAACAGCCTGTAGTATTGAAAATGGATTTGACATGAAGACAAGAGGTGAACACCCATGTTTAAAAAGAGCCATGCAATCCTACTAATTATTCATGAAAGCAAAATGAGCACAAGTGTACTGTATTTGTAATGACAGTAATAACTATGTTCTGCTGCTAGCAGATAGAAATTAGTAGGATTCCCTTGAGAGCTGAACAATACTACCCTTCTTATTAAGTTTAATATTTTTCCACAGAATCTGTTCAAAAATCAGGAGATAATATCTTAACGTCAGCAAACTCAAATAGAAGAGTATTTTCTTCCCTCAGAAATAAATGAAAGGACTGCATTTTCCCCTGACCATTTTCTGATACTGGAGGAAAACAGAGAAAGGAGTGAAGGAGACTCAGAAGCGTGGCAGCTGCCATTTTAGAGTGCTTATGTAATTTTGCCTACTAGCGTTCCCTGGAGGGTTTATATAAGCAGAATTATTCTCATGCCAACATGCTTTCAGAACACAGT
This sequence comes from Cygnus olor, assembly GCF_009769625.2. Lineage (NCBI taxonomy): Eukaryota > Metazoa > Chordata > Aves > Anseriformes > Anatidae > Cygnus > Cygnus olor. The sequence goes on along the minus strand of NC_049171.1, from coordinate 80,475,828 downwards.
CAAAGGAAGGAATCTTTATCCCTAGAGGTACAGTACCCTGCACAGAGGTCTTGCAGGGTTCTGCCGAAACTTTATCGAGTTCATGTTAGTGTGGTACAAATCACTCTGAAGAATTTTGTTGTGACCATTACTGAAACATTTAAAATCCAAACTACTAATCACTATTTTCTAGAAATGAAAACCATCTGATAAATAGCAGCATGGCAATAACTGCTATTTCAGAAAGCTTTTTGGTAGTAAAATTTAAGAGCTATTAACTAACTTAGTTTTCTGCTTAAACGTGACAGAAAATGAATGCTGACCCTCATGCTCTCTAACATTACCAACGGCATGACTGAAGGGTGTCAGTACCATTGTAGCTCAAGAAATGCCCAACTGAACCAAGTCCTGTGCTGTGATTTAGTTTTTGCTTTTGTCAGCCAGTAAGTTCAGAGGGTATTGTTCTGTGCTTTCTTTCAGAGATAGAAGGGGCAGCCTACTTCTTCTGATGCTGCAAATAAATGAGTACTAAATTATATGGCACGTTGAAGTGCTGGATGAAGCTGTGGTTCAGCCTGTTTCGTTACAATGCTGAGCAGCCAGCTATGTGCAAACATTACTGTGTTAATGCGTGCACTGGGTCTTTCGTAACTAATTTTTGTCTTCTAGCATTTTATATAGCCAAATCTGATATAAAAATAGATTTTCCTCTTGTTTTCCAGCCTTACATTTTCCTGTGATGGACATCACTTGTTCACGGCTAACAGTGATGGAAATGTTATAGCTTGGTGTCGCAAGGACCAGCAGCGCCTGAAGTTACCCATGTTCTACTCATTCCTTAGCAGCTATGCAGCTGGGTGATGACTTCTTGCTGCTAACTCGTGTCTCTGATGCACTTTAAATCCAAAATAGATTAAAGAATCTTATTTAACTAGATTTTGAAATAGTTTGAATGTCTCCAGAATGTCTCTAGATTTTAAAAAAGAACAGTCTGAGGCGGTTGTAAAATTCTGTGCATGCGCAAACTTGAAGCCTATCAAGGTCACCAGGAGGCTCTGGTTGTATACTCCAATACCAGCAGTGGTGTATAAATAAATCTACAAGTCAAAATGCTGCAATATAAAATGTAATATTTTTTTAAATCACTTCTTGGAAACAAGTATTTCAAAAATTGAATCAGTAATGTTTATTTCCCTCCAATGCTGTAAAATATCAGCAGTGTGAAGTTCTGTAAATATTTATTAAAATGTCAGCATATGTATATCTGATTAGTTAAGGGCGGTGTAGTTAGCTCCGGGATAAGTGACCGAAAACTCAAAAATCCAAGATGATTCAAAATTGCTTTTTTGAGAAGCAAAGAACTTAGTAGGTGCTTTTAGCACCATCTTATGGTATTGTAATGTTGGAAATTTTTGATTTATCTTTCTTTGTAACTTTTGCTGTCTTCTCTGTTCAGATGGCATAATAGTCTTTACAACAGACAAAATATTTGTCTTAATGATGGGCAGACACCTCATAGCATCATGAAGCAATAGTTACATTGTGTTTTGTTTTTTTTCCATGTGGGATTAACTCCCTAAATTTGTAGCACCAAGCTATGTGATTTTGTGGCAGACTGCATATGCACTATACACACGCAGCTTATTTTCTGGAGCTCTAAAAAAGGCATTAGAGAAGGCACAGATGTGTTCCTATTCCCGGTGTCATTGAACTTCAATACACTGTGAAATGTATGAATCCAAATGTTTAAATCCATGTCCATGGGCATCAGGTAGTTCAGAACAGTATATACAGATACACTCTGCAAATATGCTATTTATTCCTAGGTGCTATTTTTGAGAGGAAAAAAGCCTCAATTGTTAAAGGCTTAACAAATTTGAATTCTTAGGCCAGATCAAAACCTAACGTTTCAGTTGATGTTTAGGACCTCTAAACCTGACTGACACCATGAATGATGCCTGCTAGTCATGTGAATGGGAAAACATGAGAATGCTACACAAATCTAATGTAGTTCCATTTTTCTTCTGAATAGCTTTGCTTTCTCATCGACATACTCCCCTATTGCCATACAAACTGCTGTCTTATGTTAAAGGTTCACCTGCCTTCCAAATGCTGTATATGAAATTGTCACACTATGGAAAGCATGCACACAAGAAATCTGTATACTTCTTTCTAAAATTCCAAATGGTCTATACAGAAATTCTTGCGACTTCCTGATTTGAACTTTTCAAACCAGAAAATCTTCAAGTCTTGTTGGTCCATGACAACAAAGGCTGATGTTTAGTTCGATTAAGCAAGGGGCTGTATGAACTGAGTTTTAAACTGCATATATTGTCGTGGCATTGTATGGGATGGCTTTAGTCATGTTTTTTACTGTCTAAATGTTAATGTAAGGTCCAAATGCGGACTGAAAAGCTTCTTGGCTCATGTTGAAGTGATGTGCTTTATTTAAGAGACAAAATACAAATGTCGTGGTTTGGGGGTGCTTTCGTGCTCCTTGATTTGGGGTGTTGCTCACAAAGGCTTATTTTTCTAAGGTAGAATTCCACTTGTTACAAATCAATATGCAAAATTGCTGGCCTTGTAAAGAGTGCAATATTATATATTTTTATGTAAAAATCAAAGATTTTTTGGAAGCAAGGAATATTTATTCAGCTTAACATTCTGGAACTATTAAAGTAACATTGCAATAGTATGTGTGCATGATGTACTGAAACTTCTGTAAATGTCACATTCCACACTGTCTTTGTATACAATGTCACATTGTTGGGTAATAAACAGATCTTTGTATCAAACTGAGATGGGTAGAACCATGGTTTTGGCTTAGTTTCACCTCTCTTCTTTCAGGCATCTCTTGATCGCTTTGCTCCAATTTCATTTCTGCTGGTTCTCAGGTCTTTCATCTTTTAAAATACTCAAAGTGGGGAAGTTCTGTTTGTGTGGGCTACATTATGTGGCTGCTAAACTGAAGGAGAGGGGCTATGAGAGTGGAAGTGGGAAACCTAAGGTATGTTACTTTGTACAGGTGTGCACGTGTCCCTCCTTCTCCGGGGATGTGAGGCTAAAATTTGAAGTGATGTCCCTAAACAGACATTTTTTCTATCTTCCCAGCCATCCACTTATTTTTGAAAACTTAGTTGAGCTGAGGAAAGGTGGAAAAGCAGCAACTCCTCTCTGGATTCATGGAGCAAAGAAAGATCGCTAGGGGAGGAAGAGAGTGCTGGTGGGAAGTGAAGAGTGGGATCTCTGGTACGGTTCTGGCAGAGGGTGCAAAGATACTGCTGTTGGAAGCCAACGTCTGGGAGAGATTCATGGGGCAAGGCCTATCTGACAGCGCACAGGATCTGATTTCTGTGGTGAATCTGGGGATCTCTCTGAAGATGTATAGTGAGAAAGAGAAGGCCAGGCAGTAGCCAGATGTTCACTTGTAGCGGGGAGAGGAGAGCAAGTCTCCAAACCGTTACTGGGAAAGGGAACTTTGGGTTCAGTCAATATCCAGTGTTTAGAACAAACCCATTATAATGAATAGAAGGAATGAAGGAATCAGTAGAAAACTAAGTGAACTGAAAACTGAATCAAATGGGATAAAAATGTTTTGGCAAGGGTGTGGAATTCTGTGAGGAGATTAAAAAGTTTCAGTTCAGAGCCTGAAATATCTACTTTAAAGATCTTTGCATTTAAACCCTATCCTTGAAGACAGTTGATTTAAATAAATAAATCTGTTCCTGCATACTGAGCAAGAGTCTTTCCTCTCAGGATTTCTTGAGTTACTATTTGATCTACTATGCATTTTGTGGGAGAGGAACAAAGCCTCTAGAGAGTGGGGAAGGGAGGGGGGAGGGGAGTACTCCCGGTTTTGTAACTAACAAATTTTGGAAATTCAGTTTACCTTCCTATAGGGTAGTCCACAACAGTATGGACAAAAGGGTAACTCCAGTGCCAAGAAATAACCAGATAAAGTAAGGTGAAACTCTGTAGAATGTAAAACTAGAGTTGTTAGCCTTTTTTGTGTGTGTGTGGAATGAGTCCAAATAGGACTGACTTTCTCCATGCTTTTTGCTTAAAGCTGTACTGGAGTTTTTCTCACATATGGAAAAAAGTCACAAGACATATGCTGCTACTATATGACGATAATGTAAGACAATGTCTTAAAGCTGTTGTTTGCCTTAAGACCATTACTCTGCATTAGTTGAGCTTGCAGAGGTACTGACAGCATTTTCTTTCACACGATATTCAGTTAAAACTGCTGACAAATGACCTCTCTGCTAGTAACATGCAGAGTTACTTGCTGTTTGCTGCTCTGGCTGAGGTCAGAAAGCCACTGGTTTTACATCTGGGTTTCTGTAATAGGCTGCGCTGTGTGTTTCACAATTCAGGTGGGTCGCTCTTGAAAGAGGATTAAGTATGTGACTGCTCTGATTACAATCTTCCACTTTGTTGGGCTACCTGGTAGAAAGTCAAACAAAAGCATGCGCTTGCAAGCCACCTTTAAAGAAAAATTCAAAGATCTTAAATCTCCAACACAATTGAATAATGTCTGCATTACCGTCATTAGAGGCTAGTTGTGTAGACTAGCAGGCACCAGCCACAAAAATGTGCTTTAAGGCAACTGTTTTCCCCCTTAACGTTTAGATATGTTAGAATCTCCCAGTAAATACACCGTGTAGTATCTGTTTCTATACTATCATTATTTGAGCCACCCTAGCACTGCCTCCCCCTCACCGCCGCCTTCCCGCCCGGGGCCGGGGCCGCGCTGCCGCCCCTCAGCGCCTCAGGGCGCCGCCCCGCCATGTGCCGCCGGGCGGGAGGAGCCTCGGCAGCCCCGGGAGCCTGGCATCGGGCGGGACCAGGCGGGATCTAGCGGGATAGGGCCGAGCCTCCGCCGCCGGCCGCGCCTCCCCGCGGCATTACCCGCCCGGCGGCCCGGGGCTTCGCCTGCCGGGACCCAGCTCCGCTCGTCGCCGCCGGGAGCAGCGCGGGGAGCGCCGGGCGGCACAAGCCAGGTTCTGCCGCTGGGGACGAGGGGGGTTGGAGGTGGCTCTGGGCAACGCTGCGGTGCCTGCTGGGGCTGCCCCGGGGCGCTGCAAGGCCGGGGGTCGGGGGCCGGGGGTCGGGGGCCGGGGGTCGGGGGTCGGGCCCCGCATCGCCGCGCAACTTGGGAAGCGAGCCGCTGCTGCTGGGGTGGCGCTTCTCCGAGCCGCTCCCCTGCTCTGCTCTGCTCCCCTACAGTCCAGGCCAGCACGTTTTAGACGGGGTTTAACTGCAATAATCGACTTTCCTTATATATTTCTTTAAAAGTTCACAGCTATCTCAAACTTAGCCAAGGAAGCAAACCCGTAGGTAGGTCTCTCCTCTGTCCTCTGACAATTTGCTCGAGGCTCGGTGTGCGCAGTGCCCAAGTGCCACTACCTGTGCAGGGGGTCATACGCCAAGAAGCAAGGTGATGCTTGCTTATAAAACACGTGGGCACGGTGACAAGAATTTGTGGAGCTTGACGATTGGATGGGGTTCAGCACTATGTTATGTGTAAACCGAGCTGTTGAAGTTTGGCTGTTTTGCAGTTACATGGTCAGCAGTTATCTGTGAAGTTGATGTATGTATGGAATGACGAGTCTATCCGTGAAGAGCAGTCTTTGCCGTTAGTCTAATGATTTCTGCTGACGCTACTGAGCACCTTCGGAGTGGATGGAGTTACCCCTGAAATTCCTTCCTGTCAGTTTGGCATCAAACAGCCACAAGGCTGGAAACGGTGCTGTTTATATTCCTGGTGTGTTTGCAGGTGGATAAATTCGTACGGGGATCTTTCTGCAATTTAGAATTTGTTTCGCTATGCTGTCTGGTTCAGGGACTATTCCCTCAAATGTCGTGGGGACTAACTGCGTGATTGGGTTAATGTTTCTGCTGTGCTGCGTGGTCCGGGGACTACAGAGCTCGTGTGGAAGGTGCTCTTCAGAGAGGTGAATCCCAGAAGCTGCAGACCGTACCAGAACAGTTAGCACTCTTTAGATTGTTGAAAGAAAAGAGAATGCAACAGTTGGGTGTGGGGCTTTTTAGATTAAGTACTACAGTGCACCCTTTTGGTATGGTGTTTTACGACTGTACTCGGAAGTGTAAGGGGGAAAATTTGGCCTGCAGCTTTTCATCCCATTCCTCACAGAAGTCTATACTGAAGAGCTTGAAACTACGTTTTGCTTACATGTTACACAGTATTTCAGACTCTGTATTTTACTAATAAGTATTAGTAAAGTTTCGTAAATGTATGTTGCACCTCTTAGCTATGCAAGGTCAAATTGTTCCTGCAAATATGTAACTTCCTGGGTTATCAGGAGATAACTTGGCCTTTGAAGCGCTGTCCGGTACAATCTATTCAGAAAACAAAGAAAAGTTGCTCTTCACAAGTGTTTTTATGAGCTCCGGAGATTAAAATCTTTGGCACAAATCAGTTAACTGTATCCAGCAAAAAAATGATGGAGTTCATATCAGGTAAAAGGTCAAGCAGTCAAAGCCCCCTCAGCCGGATGGGACGGGGGCTGTCACCACGCAGCTTTCAGGAGCGATGCGTTTGGAAACGGCTGGCCAACACGGTGTGCCATCCTACAGAAACTGCTTGGCCAAAGAGGGCCGTGCAGGGGCTGTTGCTGTCGTTCATTAATGCGATGAGCGCTCGCCGTAAAGAAAGGAGTCACTGAGACCAGACCGGTGAACTCGGTGCACTGCATAAAAATATACTGCATAAATGAGCTCCTGTGTGATCTAGGACCGCTGGCATGCACCGGTAACATGTAGACTGCACGTAGTCTGATCACAGCAGGGTTACTGTAACTAGGGTGATTATCAGAGCCCGTGTACCTATGTATCGATCTAACCTAATAGGGGGCTGCTGGAAAAACAAGCAGGAATGAACATCATGAACCCAGCTGAGTAATTCCTGGTTCAAGCCTTTGTAGGTAATTGAAACGATGGGGAGAAGTAGCCATGTAGGCTGCTGCCATGCAGGACACAAACCTTGCTGTGCTGTCCCTGAGAATACCTGAATGCTCGGAGCGGGGCCGGGGCTGTTCATCAGCTGCAGGCTCGGGGGCAGCACCAGGACGGAGATCCCACAACACTGTGTCTGGCAAAGGGGGTTCCTCAGATTCCAGAGAGTGAGCCTTCAGAGAAGGGGTATGCGATCAACCGTCTTGTTATTAAAATTTCTTTTCTCTCCAGAGCTTTATTTCTAAATAACAGTGTTATTTCATTAAAGAATATTGAGCGCATGGTTGTTAAAGAATGTTGTAGGTCCTAAGGAGCACAGAAGCAGGTCTCAGCCAAAGCTTTATCCACTAAGACAGCCGAGCCAGCTCATCACTGTCAGGTTTGAGAGTGGGAACTATTCAGATTGTCAACACCACTTAATATCTGATAGGGTCATAACTGATACGCCAGTGCGTACTCTATTTGTGTATCATGAGGGAAGTCAGAGGTGTATTTAGCTAAGTAAGTGAAATGTGAAACAGGATAAATCTGCCTTATGAAGTTCTAGAACCAGAACTGACATATGAAAAAAAAGAGATTGGATACTTAAATGGATCCTAAGCACTCTCAGAAATACAGTAGTTAAATATTGAGGTGTGTGTAAAGGTCAGGGTAGGAGCAGGCTTTGTAATAGAGCAAATGTTTGTGCCTTAGGGCATAAACAAACCTCTTACGAGGGATAAATGAAAATTTTCTCCAGTGGACAAAACACCTGTGGCCAGATAGTTTTCTTTTTATTTTTATTTTTTTAATAAAACCTCTTAATCTGATTATTTTCTGATACCATGAAATAATTTACCAAAGTAGCTACATATTTTGCCCCCCCCGCTTTGTTGTATCGGAGTATAGGTACGGATGTATTATGACGTTTGTGGCATTGTTTGGGAAAACAGGTTTGGATTATTTTAAACATTTTTGTGCCTAATAGACTTTTCAGAATTCCATTATGGTCATCACTGAATCCCTTATTCAGTAGATGCTTAAAAACCGGCTGGAATTACTAGAAACACTCAAATTTTCTGGTTCTAATGTGTATAACTTTTATGGTTTGAGTGAATTACCAGAAAAGCCAGGGAGATCTGGAATTCTCTAGATGGTTCATGGAGTTTCAGTTACTCAGTTCACTTTAATTGAACTGTATTATTCAAAATCAAATTTCTAATTTGCCTCTGGACTTTGCTGTGCACATGAAGACATGGCTCTGTACTTCACTTAGCTTTGATTTTTCATCTCTGTGGTCATTATTAGTCTAGCCATGGGGATGATAACAAAATTTAAATGATTTATACTTGGAGGGGATATCATTTTGTAAACAAAGATGAATGTGTTTACTCTTGTCTTTATAGCTTAAAAGCTGGGGGGTGGGTCAAAGAAAAAGATGAGAGATGAGCTATAATTCAGCACCTCCTGCTCTTGTGACTGCCTGGGAGCCTTCCTGCTTGTCCACTGCAAGGCAAAACACATCCGAAAATTGTTTGGAGGCTGGCTGGTTGGTTGTGGGTTTTGTACTGGGCATTGCATTTTATGCAAAGGCAGCGCCTCCACGTGTATTTAATCCTGTACCTCGTGAGGAATATGATTTAGCAGATTGTAAACAAAGGCAAAGGGGGGGAAAAAAAACCTCCTGCGATCTAACACAATTTTAGCTAGAGTGCAGTTCAGGAAGAAATTTGAGGTCCACTGAAGAAACACACACATACAGAAAATATGTTCTTTGTACTTGCGTATATTAAAGCTCCTGTTTTATTTTGGCACACAATATAATTTAAGGTAGCATTTCTACTACCTGAGCTCGTACAAGTACTAAAAAAGGTTGTCATATTCTTTCAAATTAGTGCTGAGCATGGTGAACCAGAGATGGCGAACCATCATATTTGTATTCTTCCATCCTATTTACAGCACAGACTAACAATTTCAGAAAGAAGTAACAGCTATCTTTGCCTTGTCGCTGAATGTGAGTGTTTTGTGAGATCCAATCAGTTGAAAAGTTCTTCCTCCATTCCTTACGTGCTCTGGATTGTGTTCTTCTATTGACGCAAAAACGCTGAAGACATCGTATATGTCATTTTTGTTTACAGGAGTATTTGCTGTGTCATACTTAATTTCTTGTTTATATCTCATCCCCTGGTTATTGGATTAGGTAAGCTATTGAGTTTCAGGAAGGGAAATTTGTGTAGTTATAGATGTTCACTGCTTGTTCAAAAAATAAGCGGGAAGCAGTTGTTTTGAGACTGGCTCTTTAGGGAGTATCAATGCAAGAAAACCACTGAAACACTGACGTACCGTAATTAGGTTGACCAGCTCATGCCGTGATGTGTACATCAGGCAATAATTGTTTCTTATGTCTCAGTATCTGTGGACAAAGGAGACTTCTCCTAAAACGCCGCTGCTTCAGGACACCTGAGGGCAGAGAAAACAGCTTAAACTGCTTAGCCATGAACTGCAGGGGCTTCAGCACAGAGACTCGTTCCTCTTCTGCTCCCTCTATGTCACCCGTTCCCCGATCACAGCCTCGCTCTGCCCAAGACTTTCTCAATAGGTCTTACCTCAGTGGTTCCCAAATCCTTTGGATTAAACCACTGCCAGACCTTAAAACTGGTGCATACGGCTTTCAAATCCTTAATTGCAATCCCAACGGATTTCAGTGCATGCTATGGCTCCTTGAACCAGGTGTGGGACATCTGCCTTGGCCTCATGGGCTGCAGCTACAGCCACACCCAGCAGCGCTTTCTTTAGTGCGCTTCTGCACTTTGCACCCAGCAGTGCCTTCTGTGGTGCACTTCTTTCCCTGACAGATAGGAAGAGGCACGGGTATATTGGAAAAGCCTCGAGTAAATGACAGCTCTGTGTGAAACAGAGAAGTGGTAGGTCGAGGATGAGCAGAGGTACAGGTTTGGAGTTCCTGTCAACTCATCAAGGCAGATATCCATGCTTGCCCGTGTCAGTCCCCATATGAACCATGCTCATTTCAGTTTAGAAACATGGTAGTATTTTCCCAGATTTGTAAACTATCAGACTGACAATTATAAAAGCAATCTCTTTGCTTTTGTTTATTGTTTTTTTAACACTCAATAACCTTGATACCTATGTATTCCTCAGTGAGTAACTCTGAACTATTAAATTCCCGTGCAAGCAGGACTTGGGATGTTGTCTCCGAATCTGCACGTTGCCAAAGGAAACACTAAAAAGCAAGGGAAAAAGTACCATAGTCATTCTGCACAACTTCTTTGCTTAACCTGGAGTCCAACAGGTTAGTTTCCCAAGAGCTGCGGGTCTCTTTAAAAAGAGTGCATTCAGTTTGGTGTAACATACCATACTGTACATGTTTTTAGTTGTCTTTTTACTTCATTGGAGACCTGCAAGAAAATTTTGGAAACCACGGCATCATTTCTTCTCAATCTCAGTTTCTTCATTTCTAAACTACTTACCTTTATAGTCATAATATTGATTTTTTTCCCACCTTAAATACCTCTGTTTCTGATGCTTGCTGAGATCAGTGTGGCATTCAGTCTCATCGTGCACATTTCTGGACTTGTTCTCATGTGACTAGGTATAATTGGGGTATGGAGCCAAACTGCATGATGACCGTGGGGTCTGTTTGGGGACAGTGTTCTGGGCTGGCGTTCTGAACCAGGGTAACAATTTCTGCACTGGAATACTGGCAGTGTAATCTACATTTACATGTTATTTGCAGAATCCAGGATGAATGGTTGCAGTCAGTGATGCAAATCTGTGATGCGATCAGGTGCTACTGAACAAGAGAACAGATAGAAATGGTATCTGATTTGTGGTTATAACCTACAGCCTGGCAGTGTCAATGTGGTGGTGTGGGGGCACTGGTTAATTTCAGTAACTGTCTTATCAGTAATTGGTGTATTTGCTAGCTGTACTTTTAAATTGTATCAACTTTGCCTCTTCCAGGGGAAACAAAATGAAGGAATTAATGTCGAACAGTACAACCAGTATATCTCAAGCCAGGAAAGCCGTGGAGCAATTGAAAATGGAAGCATACATGGACAGAATGAAGGTAAACTTTGACTTTATGTAGATATTTTGCATGCACTCACTGCTTTGTGGTACAGCCTACCTTTAATAATCCCAAAAGACTGGATCAGCTGAAATCAAAATTCTGTGTTGAGTTATAAGGCAGTATCAGCTCATAAACTCATTAATTAAAACGACTATTTATAACTCAGAAATATTAGTGCAATTGACATGAGTAGTCAGTCTTGCTTATATGAAAATGTAAATTTCAGTTGCTGCATTTTGTTTCAGTTTTTAGCAGTGTCTTGCTAGACCAGTGAATTTGCATAGCTATGGCTTCTGTCTTGTAGAGTATCCTGACAAGTTCGTTACGTTATAGATGTATACTCACAAGGACAGGTATGTTTCCTTTCGTATGGCTCTGCCTTTCCAGTGCAGCCCTCCAGGTTAGTTTTGAGTCGAGTTGGTCACCTGATTTAGGCCACATCACAGCTGCATGAACAGAACTGACAAGAAGGAAAGGGTGTGAATGAGTGCCAGAGGAAAGGGTCAGAAAAATGTGGGCCACTTTATTGTAATTTAAAATTGTTGATACTCAGTAGATCGTCTTAAACTTGCTTTTATATAATCAAATTATAACTTTCACATACCGAATCATTAGCTCGGTTCTGCAGATAGCTTCATTTGTTAGATGTATAATGACGTTCTTAATTACATATGTAAGAAAGACATAGGATATTTTTGCAGTTAGTTTAATTAAAAAGCACACAGTTATTGGCATATGTAGTAGACCTAAAAACCAGATAACTTCAAAGTGGAATTGTTTTACATTTCAGTTTGGGACCACAAAAGGCACCAAAGAAAATCTAATGTGTTTCAGTATTCCAAAATATATTCTAACATAATGTATAACTAACATATAACTAATGTATATGGGACACTAACACAAACTAGATATGATTTGCAAATGTTTGGTCTTGATTTCTGGAATGTCTTTGAACAAGTGTATGAGGTATTGTGGAAAGAGCTTGGTTGGTTTCCTTATTTCCTCAAGATCTGCTTTGTCCTCTAATCTTTGAAATAGTCGAGCGTGTGCTTCAGTATAGGTGAATTTTGCCAAGAGACTTCAAATGGTTTCATCAGGAGATTTGAGTTCTCAGATCATAACTGTAAAGGTAGAGAAAGGAACCAGTTTCCTTTTTTTTTTTCCCTGCTGTTGCAACGTTGTTTTGCAACGGCTTAAACTAGTAGACATTTAACAAAAGATCAGTCGTTTCCAAATAACTTAATTAGACTCTGTTTTGCAAGTTGCTGTAACCAAGTGGTTATTCCCCTAGTAGACAAGACCACGTTGTTAACATGAAAAAGGAAATTTTCCAGGTGCCTGCATTATTGACCAGGGAAATCAGAAGTTCCAGCTCATTTTCTACTACAGAGGCACTTCGTAGTTTCTGTAACCAGCAACAGTTGGGTCTGCTCAATTAAAATTTTGTAGTTAGAAGTACATTTATAGTGGCCCATTCCCTGCTGTGTGCTCGATTTTTTCAACTGATTTAAAAATCCTATAGCCACTCAGAGCAGCAAGCAATGCAATGTTTTGAGGTTCCACAAAGACAAGTCACTGCTGAGGCGTGAAAGAAACAGGACAACTTACACGGGGAGGATGAAGTTATTGGTGTACAGTTTGGTGGCTGGAAGGAGTATTACCATGGTGGGTTTTTGTAAACCTTGAGAATGAGAATCCCCAAAGGATCGTAAATTGAAGCTGTCTTCCTTCCCTGCAGAAGGAATAGCTGGAATTATAATGAAGTAAGTAGAAGGCAGGAGGTGCGGATTCCAAGCTAGAAAACATGAAATGAAATCAGATGAAAAATGGCCTCATGACTGGTAGAATAATGCGTCTACCAAAGATACTAGCAGTGAAGTTGAGAAAGCAAAGATAATACTGGTGCTTTATCACAGTTGTCCCAAGAATAAAGCACTACTTAATCTTCCCTTCACAAGCAGAAAAGCGAGGAGGAGTGCTCTGACACTAAGCATCGTGGTATATCGGCTATTATTCCATTTTCTTTTTTCTTTAAGAAGGTAGAAAATATCCCCAACTGTTTCTGAATGGTGTTGGGAGATAGGTGGTGGGGTTGGCAATAAATGGGTGTGAATCTTTGTTTTAGATGTAAAGGATAAGCAGAGTGGGTGTCATAGCAAAGATGGTAATTAGTCACAATCCATGACAAGACAGACATAGTAATTGCAGCATTTTGCCCTGTCATTGAAGCTTGTAATTATTAGCGCAGCTAACGGGATTATGTTCTAACTTTGGCTGTTTTTATCACCTCTGTTATTCTGAAATGTAATGGTAAAATTCCACTGTCCTCCTGAGACTAATTCTTCAAAGCATCAGGGTTGAGCGTTTGTTGTTCTTCTTTTATTTCTTCCTTTCAGTAGTTTGACAACCTGATGTATTTGTCATTGCACAGAATAAAAATAATTGTATAAAATGTGAGATCAGTGTAATACAGGCTACAGATATACTCTACCCCCTCTATCTATACATTTTAAAATATTTTTAAAAATGAAATGCTAACTTGCTGTTAGAACTCACCAATCAAACTGGAGTCTGATTTTTTTTAGCCACTTCTGCAGTATGTATAAATTGCTTTGAATCTGCAGACCAAGCTGTATTGCGTAGGTGAGCTGAAATGATAAATGTGTGTTAGTTTCCTTTGGATATTCAAATCAGATGCTTTTACTTTAAGTCTTGGCAAAAGCTGTTCTGGAACTGCCCAGCAACATTCGGCTCCAAGTAAGCCTAAAGGTGAATAGAAGCTGTGATGGACTGGCCTTCATTTAACTCCCTCCATGATAGAAATAGGGCAAGAAGCATATTATTTCCTATGGTAACAAACCACAGCATTGGCCATTAGGCAACCTGTGTGTGCTGACATATGCTAAAAAAGCTATCTGTCTCTGCTGCAGCTGTAATGCAATGCGTAATGCAGAGGTCTTCTGCCACTGTTGTTCTGAATAATAATACTGAGCAGGAAACGTACTGGAGGCAACGTTATATTTGGCGTCTTTTTGGCCACAGTTCCGAATTTGGTTCCTGTGGCTGGGAGCAACATTGGCAATGTTTTCATTGCTGCTGCAGTGTGATCATCTAACTTAACTCTCCACAGTAAGTGGTCATTTTTTCCACTGCATGAGCATGAGCTATGCCAGTTAAGTGAAGAAATGCCATAATTCAGTTTCACAATCGCTGGAATCCCAATGGAGGATTTCTCCTCCCCAACCCTTTTTTTAAAGGATGAAAATTCATGGCCTAGTACAGGCTGGGAGGTTTAGTTTGTGACAACGCACTGAAATGTGATCGTGTTCCTCAGTTTCTTGTTGCAGGTTTGCTTTCCACTAAATTGTACTATGGCTTGTCTGAAAGCAAACGAATTTGTGAATTAAACACCCTGATGTTGAAGAAGGTGCTTGCTCTGCTTCATAATGTTTTGCATTCCTACTTGTTCAGTAGAGTGTAAGTTAAATATAAAAAGTGGTTGCATTTTTGCTAGTGAAAATCCTTTTCATTGCTGTATGATGTCAAAGCACGGTGATATGTAGAGAAACAATCAAATTGCTGGACTTAGCCCTTCTAGGATTGACGGTTGAAATTGTGCTTCTCTTTCACTGAACAAAAAGAATATTCCTGGGCTGATGCTGCATATCCATAGGTGAAACAAGCATGATAGTTATGGGAAGGTCAGTCTGCTGAAGTCCAGCATTGGTTCTCTGCTCGTGTAGGATCAGCCTGCTTAGAATGATTGTTGGTTTCATGAATAAAATAAAATAACTTATTCAGTACCTTAATAATTGAAGATGAATGTGCTGAGCATCTTTAATAAACCCTTTCTCAGGGACCCAGAGAATTAGAGTAGGTCTCCATTAGATTTTGTGGCAGTAAAGTTTATGATGATGTAACACTGTAAATGTCATTGAGTTTTTTTGTGGCTCTGAATTTAACTTGCTCTGTTTGAGTGAAAGAGAGTTCAGGACCAAAGAAGTCAACTAAAGCGTAGAACCACTTTAATTTGAGAGATGCAGCTGAGCTTGAAAGACAATAGAAAAGTGAAAATGCATATGTTAAATAATTATGAATATTCTGGTGAATGTCATTACCTGAAAGTACACATTCCTCCTGCAGTTACTGGAAACACGCTAACCTCTCCTTCAGGGGATGCATTCTATGCTAGGTTATGTTTTCCTGAGGCCAGCGTAGGCCATTAGCAAAGAAAAGCATCTTCGCTGTCTTCTGATCTTTTGGGGCTTGATACTAATTTCATAGTAAGTCACATTGTGCCTCTCTCTGGAGAATCTGCTTTTTAAGAATTCACAAGTAAATTTAAATGGAAATTGGGAATATGATAGCATGCCCAAGCTTTCAGTTTGGCCATTATAATTCTATCTCTGACTCTAGACATGCCCTTAATCTCATTCCTTTGTCATTGCTTAGCAAGTAGCTAATTGAAGAATGTCTGAAAATAATTAAAGTTTGTCATTGTATTTGAAGTCTGTCTCTACTGCTTTTGCTTGTCCCGCTTCTCTTTCCAGAAGCACCGGCCCTTCTGGATAACTTTGCCAGCTGATTTGCTCAGTTTTGTTCTCAGTCTTCAGCTTTGTATTGGCCCAGCGATCTATTGTTCATCCGTAGTGTTTCTGCCCACCCTTTTGTCTCACGAGCTAATTCAAGAGCCAACAAATTCTAACATAAACAGCCCTGCTTCCTCAGCTAGGAGATACTGGGATGCCAACCGTAAGAACTTACAGGGTTTAAGCATCCTACAAAGGCCTCTTTTAGTGGATTTTAAAGATAGAAAGTCACTCATTTCCTTTGGGAAGCTAATTTAAATTTGTGTGAATCGTGATCCAACACCCATTGACTTCATAGGTCTAATCTGAAGCCTACTATGGGCTGGACTTCTACCAAAGCAGGCAGGGTGTGGGGAAGCTAAAGCTAACAGTGGTGACACACCTGTCAGAAGAATACCAGAAATCAGATTTGTTTTTCCTTTTTACTGTAGTTGTGCAAACATGCGCACGTCAGTGTTTGACTGAGGAGAATCTCTCCTGGTGCTCAGAGAAAAGACTTTTTTGTGAAGGCTATCTCCTTTTTTCAACTCTATTATAATATTGGAAACACAATAATTAAACAAAGCAAAGAGATACCGATAGCTGTAAATATCTTGCTAACGAAACAGAACTGAACAAAAATAATTCATGTATATATCCTAAGTTCTTGAAAAAAAAATCACAGTGGCCTAATATCACCAATATTCTTAAGGCACAAAGTTGCAAAGGTTTCAAGATTTCATCTAGAGCTGAAATATTTTCATTTTTCATTTCTTGCAAAATATCTTGAATGTCAACACACTGTTACATTTCTATAGGACTTTTCAGTAAGCATAAGCCAGAATTCAGAATTTGAAGACCTTAGAATTGTTTATTTTAGAAGCCTGCAAGTATTAATGTAAAGAGCAAGTTTCATGTGATAACTAAAGCTTTACTTACAACAACTTACTAAATAGAAGATATTTGACTTCACTGAAGAGGACAATTTTAGCTTAAATGGGAGCTATGAGAAATGATTACCACGTCTTGCTCCTGATTTATTTTTATTTTTTTTAATTCCATGGTCATGTGCCTAAAGACCTTTTTTTTTTTTTCCACATCTAGAGGAGGAAAGGGTAGAAAGAGTCTGTGGGGAGCCATCCAACTTTGCTGCTTTAATGCCTGGGAATAAGAGCTGAGGCAGAAGGCCTCTACAAAGACGTGCTTCAAGGAGAATTGATATTGCTTATGAACTATTAGTAGATAGATGTTTCACTGAGTATATGCTCCTGACCTTGCTTCTGTTGGAGAGGAACAGCAGAATATGAGTCATATAAATCAATACCATCCCTTGTCGCTATGTTAGGTAAAATGTGTATAAGGATTACAAGGCATACATCTTAGCAGCACAAATTCAGAGCTGTGGTTACTAGTAATTTAAAGAAGAATAAACCAGTTTACTATTTTACGAGTTTCCAGTATTGTATGTTATATGAAGAATATTTATGCAATGCCACTTGGTTCAGATTCAAGTGTTATAATTGTTCTTTCTTCTCTTCTACTAGGTATCCAAGGCTGCAGCAGATTTATTGGCATACTGTGATGCTCATATTGGAGAAGATCCCCTTATTATTCCAGTACCCGCATCTGAAAATCCCTTCAGGGAGAAGAAACTCTTTTGTACTATCCTTTGAGTCAGTTTCCAATTAAAAATATCTTGTGTTAAAATTTGGTATCAGTGGTGCATGCTATTGGTTTTAGCATATTTTCCTCAGATATCAATACTTAGCCTAGAGTTACAATATTTTTAGAAGGTAGTGCATTTTCTGGTATAAATAAGTAAAAGAATCCTAAAAAAAAAATCAAGGTAATCCTTATCTTTCAGACCAATGCACAAGTTTAATTTCAGTTTTCATAAAGATTATTTGGGTCTTAATGAAAGTATTGAGTACAGTATCATATTGTAGATATCTTTGCCAGTCATAGATTTTTCTGAGACCTAAATGAGTCATACCGACTCTGAAGCTATTTTTAACATTCTTATTTTCTTTGGAAGGTGAATTAATTCATTTGCCTTTACAAATTTGTATCTAAAAAGAGTAGTGTGACCTTTCCGCAAGTAGCATTGTTTAGGAAGAAATGCTGGTGATTTACAATGTTTGGAATGATCAGTCTTATACAGTAAGTGATGTTTATAAATATGTTTTGTGAAGACTGTAATAAACTTGAGTACAAAAACAACCTTAGCAGCACTGTCAGTACAAGCAAAGTGAAAATACACAGTCACATACGAGTTCTGCATCAATAAAACTGGAAAAACGTGGCTGCTTGCATCTTATTTTGAATGATGGTGATTTAAATTATTTTAGAAAGGAAATGGAACCGTAATATATCAGCTGTTCCTGAGAGGCTTAGTGAAGGGTGAAAGTTCTGCCCTGATCAGTACAGGAAGGGGGGATTACAGTTCCTAAGCAGCACTCTACATGCCTTCACTCATGAGAGCAAGACTTTATGGGGATGGAGAGCAATGGTAAAAGAAGGTTGTTCTAGAATACGCATCAAGAACAGTGCCGTCAATAGCCACTGAGTTTGTTCCGCAGCCACAGACTTGTCATGAGAGAAGTTATCAGCAAGTAATTTGGAGGGTTCGGAGAGGTTTTTTCTTCCGGCTTTGTCTAAAGTGATGTATTGGGTTTACGTGGCAAGGTTTTGGTAGCAGGGGGCTGCAGGGGTGGCCTCTGTGAGCAGAGCCCAGCAGCTGCTCCATGTCAGGTCAGAGCCAGCTCCAGCCAGATCCAAAAGGGACCCACCGCTGGCCAGAGCCGAGCCATGAGCGATGCTGGTTGGGCCTCTGGGAGAGCAGGTTTAAGAAAGGGAAAAAAACTGCTGTGCAACAGCAGCTGGGAGAGAGGAGTGAGAAACAGCTCTGCGGACACCAAGGTCAGTGAAGAAGGAAGGCAGGAGGAGCTCCAGGTGCTGGAGCAGAAGCGATAGGTAATAATCTCCCTACCTTGAGTCTGTTTTGCTCGTGATGATAATTGGTAAGTGATCTCCCTGTCATTATCTCAACTCTCGAGCCCTTTCCACTGTATTTTCTCCCTTTTTTTCTTTGAGGAGGGGGACTAAGAGAGTGGTTGTGGTGGAGTTCAGCTTCCCAGCAGGGTAAAACCACAAGTGTAGCTACAGGAAAAGAATGAGATACGGAGTATGAATGATCAGTATTTATTAAGTACAATTAATATCAATCAAGGCATCTGATGGAAACTACTGTTACATTATTTACTTCTTATTTATTTATTTAATTCTCTTCAAAAATGAATTGAAAGCTTCTCTCTGGTCTGATATATTAGGAGAGGTCCCTCAGTTCTCTACTTCATATGTATGGTATGTCAATACAATGGAAATTTCACTCTGTGAAAACACGTGTGTGAAGTCAGCCTCAAAAGTTAAGTGGGAGGAGAATTTTGTCAGAAATTTCCATTACTCTGAATGAACTGAGGCTCTGAACAGCCATCCGTAACGTAGCACACCTTGTGTGCAGAAACTTGGATGCCTTGAGTGCCTTAAGTACCTGCAAGGCAAAAACTAGGTGAGGAATTGAGGGTCTTGGGATACTTCAATGCCGAATTTAGATGCTAAAAA
This sequence comes from Cygnus olor, assembly GCF_009769625.2. Lineage (NCBI taxonomy): Eukaryota > Metazoa > Chordata > Aves > Anseriformes > Anatidae > Cygnus > Cygnus olor. The sequence goes on along the minus strand of NC_049171.1, from coordinate 80,456,613 downwards.
TGGCAGTTTGTTAAATGAAGCTTTTTGTAATTAGCTCAAAGTGCATATTCTTACCTTTGAACGTGTTTTTAACAGTTTCCATCAGTGTTCATTGTACTGTTATGTGCAACAGAAATACAAGATGGCTTCATTGGACACGTTTAGTTTTCTTTGCCAACCAACTCGGATAACATGACCTGACCGCCTGCATCCAGCTACCCCTCTGGCCACGCAAGACAGATGGATTTGGACTGGGGCTCTGCTGCAGGCTAGTGCATTTACCAGCTCTGCTAACACAAAATCTGCATGTTAATTTATATAACGTAGTATTATTGTAAAAAAACAACTTTTTTATCACATTAGAGTAATATTGTAAAAGAATATATTCCTTGTAACTAATAGAGTTTCATGATTTCTTTCATGTAAAGGTTTTTTAATTTGCCAGCTGAAGATATCAGTAGTGTAATAGGCACAGAAATGCTTCAATGACTATTCTGAAAACAAACATTCAAATGTCATGACTAGGTCTTGTTTTATTTAGGTTGTATCCAGATTCCCATTTAAAACTTCTCAGTTTAAGATTCCTATTCCTAACTTGTAACAAGAATATTTCCCGACACATGGCGTGCTTGGCTTTATCTTGGAGGGTAGGGAAATAGGCTTTAGCTGACGGAGTAGCTATTTCCTTGACAGTGAAATAAAAATGGCTTTCTGAAAACATTTGTTAAAATGGAGTAACAAAATGCTTAATAAGGTTCTTTAGGGAATCCTTCCTACACGGTAAATGATTTGGTAGCTGCGCTGATCACCATGGCAACATTTTCATTTGTCCTTCCGCATGTATGGTTTTAACTGGAACAGCAAGGGAGGGGAATATAGGGCACGCAGCGTTATTCTCAGAGGCTTTGTAAGAACTTGCATTTGTGGCTCATCATTAACATTCCCATGGAAAATAATAAAATTGCCACAGCTTATTACAGTGCTGCAAATAGCGTGCTTTTTGTTTCCAATTAGCATCTGAGGTCTTGAGATTGAAACATTTCACACTAGCTTTGAGCATCACTCATTTTAAGAGCTGTATTTGCAAAAATCCAGTGTTAACTCAGACGAGGTGACTGTGATGGGTTTGGACTTCAGGCTTTTCTCCAAAACTTTTCTTGAAGTAGTTGTGACCATATTGAACCTTTTATATTTTTAATATCTGGCTTCCTATGTTTGTGGTGTCTTTCATCAGCTCATAACTTAGTTTAAATTAAAAAAAAAATATATTTATTAAGATGTTCTCATGCTTCTGATGTTAAAAAAGAAAAAACATGGAGAACTGTAAATTGCATATTTATTATAGCAGATGTCTATAATGCACCTGAAGAAGTTAAACTGTATAAGCATAACACTGTGTTGGAAAACAGGACAGCTTTCTCCAGTGGCATTGTGCCTTATTTACTAGTTCCTCGTATGAATATATTCTATTGGCAAATTGCTAATTTGAATGAAAAAAAAAAAAGAAAAGAAAAAAAGGGACTTGGAAGATCAGCAGTTAAAATAATGTTACCATTTTTGGATTACACAGGAATATACGTTTTTATTTTAGAACACCATCAAAATATTGACTCTCTGAAGAAAAGGGCATCATTTTTTTATGTCAACTTGATCCACAAATCAACGTTTTAAAGAATGTCTTTTCCTCTAACCCTTCCAAACCATAAAATATCTTTGTCATTATTATATTTTTGCTGCTTTGACATTTGAGATGGTTTACATAATCTGCTATTGATATTTGAGTTTCATGCTCAATCATTTTACCTCAAACTCTACAGAGAAATATCTAAAAGTTCTTGAACATTTTTCTAAAAATAAATTCATATTATTTCATGAAGTACAACGTGTTTTCAAAAAAAGAAAAAAAAAGTCCCCTAAAATATGGCTTTGTCCAACAGTAGGATAGAAGGCAGAAGTAATATAGGCAGAAGCAATGAGTTTTTATTTTCATCAGACTCTCTGATTTGATTCCCAGCAACTTGAGTGAGAACAAGACCAGGCCTGTTACTCTCCTAGTTTTGTACTCATCTCTCTCTGAGTTTTATTTCATATGCCATTAGATTTGTCATTTTGTATTTCAGGCCCAGAAAACAATGCATGCTCGCTGTTAACGGTGAGAGTTGTTGCTGTCATCTCGTGGAATGAGAAACTTGGAACACAAGTCAGATTCAAGAACTTTTTGGCGTTTTGTTAGCAAGCCTTTCTTCATTTTATCTGCACGTTTGCTGCTCTGATGAAATAGGACTTCCCAAGGGAGGATTAATGGTAAATTATAATGTATCAATACCATCTGTGGGGCTGGCTGTTTTGCATTCCTTAGATTAACCTTCTTGGTTTATATTGAATTTAGAATGTCATCTTTTCAATACTGAAATTATTTCCTTCTCTATTATATATCAAATTCCTCTTCTTTCCTCCCTATAACATGTACTAAATTAGTAGCAGGCTGCTTGGCTACTGCTAACAGGTAGAATTTCTAAGGCTCTACAAAAATACGAAGGAAGAAGAACAAATGAAGGTAAATTTAAATTAAGCTATTCTAGGTCACAATACAGATTAAAATAAATACAGACTTTGCTGTCAGTGACACCAAGGTAAATGCAGGAGGTATTACCAACTGGTTAACTGGTTCAGAGGGGCATCATAACGAAGAATGTGTCAGGGACTAATGGTACAATGGCATTTTGTTGCAGCGACTTACAATATGATTAACCCTAGCTGAAGGAAAGAACACTTTAGGAACAATGGTCTGTAAAGGTGCATATAAAAGTCTGGAACATTAATGCAGCAATTCTTTATCCAGTTGAATTTCTTGTGTCAAAGGAGTAAGAAAAGATGCACTTTGGGAGGACAACATATAATTTTTCCTATCTCTTTGTTGTATAGAGATAAAAATCTGTATATTATCCTAGAAAATGCTGTGGTTATCTCTCACCTTTGGGGGTCGCATCAGAATCTGGATGTGCTTCTTCATGAAGACTAGAGAAAAGTTGGGTGAAGGGCTGGTTCCTAAGAAATAAAGGTTTCTTGTATTGAAAAGTAATAATAATTAGTTTAAGTCATTACATTGAGTATATAAATGTTATATGAAATGGTAAAGGCATCTGCATATTTAATCTTTAGAGAGAATTATATTTAAAATAAATATTGTGCATCTAATTTAATTTAACTTGATAGTATGATTATATTAAGCACATCCAAAAATACCAGAACTGGTATGGGAAGAAATTTTATGTCTGTTAGAGGAAGATGTGTGTATGGGTTTGTCAAGTGCATTTTTACCACTCACACTTGTGAACAAACAAAAGGAGCAGCTTTACCCTAAAATAGGCTATTTTCTTTCCCAGACTCCTTTTATGAAGCAGAAATTGCACAGGATCGTCTATTACTGCCACCTACTGATAAAGTGATAAACAGTCGGCTGAAATGGAAACAAATAACAAGCCTCAGCTTGAATGACCTTAAAAGTGGATTTTAAATTAATACATGTACTGTCAGAAACAGAAAGCAAGCCCTTCAGTTTTCATGGTCTGCATTCAGTAAGGTATCACCTGTACCCATATTACTTCTGAGATGTGGTTCAACCTCACAGTTCAGTTCCAGACTTCTCAGTTTAGGAAAAGATGGAAGTCATATAAACCATTTGGTTAAATAGGTCATAAAATAAACAATTAAAAACGTGTGGCAATCTTTGGGTGTACCAGTAGGAGTTGCTGTGTACTCCCTTCTTGTATTTATTTTTCCGATTTGAAATGTTACCCAGGTGTGTCTTCCTGAGTGTGGCCAGTTGTGCCACCACTTATATCTTTGTCACTTTTCTCCCTTTAGTAGGTGACATGACTGCAAACTGCAGTAAGTCCTGGCTCTAGGACTGAAGTGGACCCGCAGTACTGTGAGCTACTAATAAGTTATCCTGCTTTCCTTCTTCTTTGCAGAACTGTGGCTGATTGCTCTATTATTCATTCATGTTTAATCTTTGCTCCTGAGTACTGCTTTGGTTGTTGTTGCTTTGCTTTTATTTATTTATTCATTTAAGGGTGTGTGTTTTTTTTTTTTTCCAAGTTATTGGAGTCTAGGCCAAACACTTTCTCATATGCCACAGAGTAAGTATACAGACAGGATAGAACTTAGGCCACTGCTTACACTTAGAACAGCATTTCACTGAAAATGTACTAGGTATGGTGTAAAAATCTATTCATTACGTATCCTCTCGCTGTACCATACCCTGTTGTGTCTTTGAACTTTAGGCTGCATATGGCAGCCCTTTATTCTTTGTACAGCATGCTTTAAAGAGATGCAATATTGTTGTTTCTTTTTTTCAGTGAAAGAATGACCCAAACTTTTTGTTAAATTTATATTTATAGAAAAGAACCATTGTGACTTTTTAAAAACCTTTCAAATCACATTGACTTTAATGATCTTTACAGCATAACAGCAGCTCTCTGGCAAGTGTGGCTCACTTGACTTTTGGCTGTAAAATTGTTCTTAATATTCTTGTTGCACAGACTGCTCACTTCCATGGTTCTTGAACTGGTTCTTATCTGAGAGGTTTCCCTGGAGAGCACACCATAATCTTTTATCATATTCATCAGAACACAACACACAGATTTCCAATATATGTATCTGAAGTACTGATGTATGAATATGTTAGTCATATCCATAGAAGATCAAGAGAAAAAACTTCAGATGGTAAGATTCTTATGAAAAAAAAAAAATCCTAAATGAAAATTCTGAGAATATAAGGATTGTCATAGATAATAGCCTCTTTGAGGCATTTTCTTCTTTGTCAGACTGTACATAGAATCATAGAATCATAGAATATCCCAAGTTGGAAGGGACCCATAAGGATCATCAAGTCCAACAAAACCTGTATGTTTTGTTTTGGTATGTTTGCTTCAGGTTCTGGAAAATTGCGATAGAGATCAACTATGAAATATCTATTCAACAATAATCCAAAGGCTGTACAAATTATTATATTTCTTTACAGTTCTGCCCATACCAGCTAATAAAATACTTGCAACAAGATGTGAACACATTTATGGATATTTAAACAGATCTGAATAAACAGAAAAATACATTAAAAGATCATTAAAGTAGCTAAGTTATGCACTCATTTAAGAAATGTCAGTTAAATTTGCTTATGCATCTTCCATTTGCCTCTCTCATTTGTATGCACTACTATTACACATTTTCATTGCAGGAATTCCCACAAGGCACAGTATAGGCAATGCTCAGTTAATGAGCAGTTATTCAATGCTATTTTGGTGTCTTTATTCACTGTGTAGCCCCAGGCTTGATTTACTCACAAATTCTGCTTTCAGTGTAGAACTAGTCCTTGATGAGCTTCTCTGTGGTGCTCATGACTGATTGCTTCACAAAGCGTCTCCACAGTGTCCTGGAGGAATGAGAGGGTGGAACTATTTCTATCTTATAGTGGGAAGCTGAGGCAAGGGCCTCAACAGGAGGGGTGAAATTGTCAGTACCTGCCTCTTCAGAGTACTTAGCTCTTTCAACATATAAAACAATGTTCTCATTTGTTCAAGCTTCAGCTTGAATCCTCGACTCTACAAACTGGAGTGACTTTTGCAAGCTGAGTGCCCAGAAATTGAGTGAATAAAGCAACGTTCAATGTTTAGTTTTGTGATTTTTATGCCATGACACAGAAGCAATGATGAATCTAATTCTCCTGAGAAGCAATGAAGATACTTTAGCCTTGTAACACTATTTCTTTCATGGTCCCACCTCATTTACCTCACATCTTCTGCAACAAATGCCAATTTTCCAGCAGAGTATATCTATTCTATAGCACTGTAAGAATCACAAGGTGAAAAGAGCACCCAATCATGTAATTTTTATTTTATTTTATTTTATTTTATTTTATTTTATTTTATTTTATTATTTTTATTTTATTTTATTATTTTTATTTTATTTTCTTATTGAAATATAGCCTGCATATTATCAGTTCAACGATAGATAATAAAATGATTAATAGCATGTGGCCCATCTGCCTTTTAATCCCCCAAACAGCTTACCTCTTTACCAGCCGTGTGATTTAAAAGTGTATTTGCTGTCATAAGTTTCAGCAAGACTTCCTGAAACCTTACTCTCTTTTATATCCATATACTCAAGCCTTTGTACCACTTGTTAAAAATAGCTGCTTGTTAGCTACACATGAAGTAACTGACCCCACCAGCTGGCTGTTGCCTGATTATTGGATATTTCAGGCTGTTCCAAATTTCTGCAAGACATTCCTGTTTGCTCTCTGAGATGTGCCTGTCAATATTTAACTGCTATCATATAGGCAGTTTTGAGTCCATTTCTATTTTTGATTGTCATGATCATGACAAGGAGTCAACTAAGAATGCGAAAATTATCATTGCTGTATTGATAAGTTTGGAGAACTGTGATGTCCTGTGAGACAATTTTGTATGGTAGTTATGAATTCTTGTGCAGGTTAGGCTGGGCCCGATAAACAAAATCAAACTGACCAGCCTCTTTCCAAAAGATGACAAGGATATTCTAATTTATCCCTCTCTATAATAACGCATGGTGACTTGGTCATCCGCTAGGATGCTCATGAGACTACTTTGTGAGAGGAAATGAAATGTAAAGCTGCACCTTTCCATAAAGTAAAGTGAGATGAGGGTAGCTGGAACATCTTTGTATATAATGTGAGAGCTGTTTTGGTTGCCAGGTTCTTGCAATGCCAGTGAAAGGAAGACCCTACAGAATATTCTTGGACCTCGGAAAAGTCGGTCTAAACTGTGGCTCCTGCCACAAATCAGATCCATTTGCCAAAATGGTTAAAAGTTCTGCATAGAAAACATCAGGAAAGAAGAGCAAGTTACAACACTGTTCTGCTGACATAAATCAGCAAAGCTTAAAGGGACTGCTATAAATGGACACAAGGATGCTAACCACTAAAAAAGGGGGCAAGCAAAATAATAGACAAATAATTTCATAGGAAACGAGTACTTTTTTTTTTTTTTTGATGTTCTTAGGTAACATCCTTAATTTTTTAGAAATTAAATTATTTTAGCTGAAACTTACCAAACACTTCACTGTGAAACAGGTCATTGTCACCCCAACCTTCAACCCAAACAGCTACAGTGTGGAATAGCTTCAAGAAAGTTCATTCTTCAATTGGGAATCACTGGGCAGCCTTAATTAAGAAAACAACAAAACAAAAACAGTGCAACTCATGACACCTCACACTGCTCAAGTTCTGGTGATTCTTACAGATTCTAACTACAGGCTACTTTACTACCAACCGGCATGAAGGGATTGCAAGATTTGGTTCTATTACAACCAGGCCCTGAAGCATTTCGCCACCACTATGGAAAGAGTCTGGTCAATATGGTTTCTGTAAAGGAAATCCTGACTTTTTTTACCTTTTTAGCTCTTTGAATCTCTTAATAAAGGAGCACAGAGAGTAGAATCAGTAGTCAGAAACGTATCTGGATTTTTTTTAAGTGTCTAATAAGTCTCCCTTAGGAGACTATTAAGGAAAATAGCCCTGGGCAAAACCCTGTTAGATTCTTGCTTCTATCCAGTGTACAAATAAGTACAGGCCTGATACCACATCGGTTGCACACTGTGTGCTGTCCAAAGCTTTCTAATCATGTCGCTTTTCATACCTGTCCATCATGGTACTTAGAGTTGCCTGGTCACATACTGTTGACTTTTCTTTGCTGCTGCTAATTATATGAGCTGGCAGGCCCTGCAGAAAGACAGCCTGCTTTCCAGAGCTCAGTTGTCACAGGAGTTCCTTTGTCTGTCCTCAGGAGACCCCAAAGATACTGACTGCATTAATAGCACAAGCTGAGGAGTCTAAGGACTTGCCTGCATCTGTACTTTATCCTGATCAGAAAGTGAAAGGGGAGGCAGGGAAACATCTCTTCCATCTGGGAAAATAAGCAAAATCTGTTTATTTTAGAGATCCTAAGGAAGGAAAGAAAAAGATTTATAATTCCTCAATACACACGGTGAATCTGCTTAGGTTAGGAGAATTATTGCCTGCTCAGGGCAATAATTAGGACCACAATCATTAAAAAACTGAATGCTACAGACTGGCTAACTCTGCTACATAACTTTGGCTCCAGTATTCATGAAAGAAATTTCTGTCTCCACTCTCCAGCTCTTGTGCCCAACACGTTATGCCTTTGTGTGCCAGAGGGACAACCTGAGTCTGTAACATTAGAAGAGTAAGTCTGCCCAGAAGGCACAGAATGAAAGTGGTATATTTTTGAGTAAATGACACATTGTTGGTATATTCTTGTATATAAAGCAAGGTATTAAGGAATTGAGTCCTCTGTTTTGTCTGCAGGTAAGTATCACTCCTGGACAGGTTTATAAATTAGCTCCACATCAGTTCGCCTGGTCTGGAGTGAACTGATGTGAGGGCACCTAACATTAAGTACAAGGAAAACAGGCAAAGGTATAGGAGTATTAGCAGTTGCACCAGTTTTTATTTCTGCAGCTGACCCTGCTGAAAGGCAAGTGAAGTGTAAATAGTGATTAATACCAAATGGCATATTTGTGTAATATACTTTTCCTAGTACTATTATTTCCTGACAAATATACACTCAAATGCATATTAAACACGCTCATGTATGCAAACAAAATAAAGCTGATGTATTTCCAACACCTTTTATTATTTTTTTTTCAGTTTAAACCCAATGTATGTTGGTTGAAGTCATTGATTTTCCTTCCAATATCTCACTCCAGCTGAAGAATGAATTTTAATTAAGCTGTGCAAAAGGACTTTAAGCATTTTCCAATCATTTCCACAGCTTGAGGATTTTCAAAAACAGAATTAGTCTTCTTTTCCTAAAAACTCAATCCTTTCTTTTAATTATACTTCATACAGTTCTATTACTAGATTATGTGTTTCTGACAGAATACCATCAGCAAGCGTTAATTTAAGCCTTTCAGCTGTTACACAATAACTTCCAGTTTATGCTTTAACTTCTGAGAAGCTTATTTATCCACATCACTTTTTCAGGTAGATTCACTCTGCACAAGGACAAGGAAGCATTTGTCTTTGCTATTTGTGTTCAAAAGGGCCAGAGAGACAAATACTTTCTTAAAGCGCCAATAAACTCGTGTTCTCCTTCACCTCATATTATCGAAATCTATTTAACCAGAGTGATGTTGTGCAGATGGTTACCCTCTTGGCTGTTCAGTCCAGCTACCCAACTTCAGAAAGTGGTGGTTGAAGGTAAGAGGCAAGACTGATCTTGGACTGTTAACATCTCCTAACACGCTTTCTCAGGAATATGAATGTTACTATCACTTCTTGGCCATCGTCCTGTTGCAGTAATGACACCTTGATTGTCTAAAATCTCCCAGGAGACTTTAGCCAACTAACATATTCCTTGCTGGAATAAAATATTCCACTCAGAAGCGCAACTGTGCTTGAGTGCTGTAATGTCGATGCAGTTCTTCGCCAAAGTGAAGCACTCTCTTGCCGTTATTGGATTATTAAAGGATTGTTCTGGAAAGCTATTTTGTTATTACGGCATAACTTCTTGAGAGGGACATGCTGCAGATAACTGTGTCGCACAAACAAAAAATAACCGGGAAGGTTGTTTTCCTAGTTTTTCTGAGCTATGCTGGGTGCAGGAATGAAAATCATGAAGAGCTTTAAGCCTCTGCTGAGCCTCTTATGGTCCAAGCACAGCCAGAAGTCATTTTCAGAGCTGTGACCGTCCTGCAGGACCTCGAGGCTGCTTGGCCATGCAATCAACAGCATGGCAGGACCAAGCTGCCACCAAGGGATGACCAGATGCTGAGCTAAAACGGAGTCAATCACTCTGGGAGCTTGGTACATCTGCAGTGACCATCCCCACACTCTCTCCTCCCCAGAAGCAGAGGGTGTCCACGCTGGGATGGCCGCGGGGGCCGGCAGGGGAGCGTGAGGGTGCCCAGCGGACGGTGACAGGACGGGATCAGCCTGGAAAGGTCCAAGCACCCTCAGACTGCCCCTCCTCGGCGGCGTTACACAACTATCTCGCATCGCCGCTCGTTTTGCGTCCCGGTGCCGCACTCGGAGCCGCAGCGAGGAGCGGGGCGCTGACGGGACCTCCCCCGGCGCCTCCCCGGCGGAGCGGCCCCGCCGTGCGCGGCGGCCCCGGCCCCGCTCCCCTCAGCCTCCCGGGGCCGCCCCGCGGCATTGTGGGGGCTGTAGGCGGCCGCCGCCGCCGCCCGCGCCGCCGCCGCCCGCTGGGGCCGGGCGGGACTGCAGCTCCCGGCGGCCGCGGGGCAGCGCCGCCCGGCCCGGCCCGGCCCGGCCCTGCCCGGCCGAGTAGGGAGGAGCCGCGCTCGGCCGAGCCTGCCCGGAGCCCCGGCGGCGCCGGGAGAGGCCGGCGCGGAGGGGAAGGGGCCGGCGGCGGAGGAGGAGGCGGCGGCGGCGGCGGCGGCGGCCAATGCGAAACTGGCTGGTGCTGCTGTGCCCCTGTGCGGTCGGGGTCGCGCTGCACCTCTGGCTGCTGCTCGGCTGCCCCGGCGGCCCCGGGAGGCAGGCGGCAGGTAGGGAAGGGGCGGCGAGGGGACGGGGCAGCGGCCGGTTAACGGGCTCCGCGGGGGGGGGGGGAGGGGGGGAGGCAGCGAGCGGGGCGCCCAGGGGCTGAAATTGGGCTGCTCTCAAAGGGGGAGCGGCGGGGGGGACCCCAGCCCCACGGCGGGCGCGGTCCGACCCCAGCGGGACCAGAGCCCCGAGGGCCGGGGCTGGGCGCTGTGTGGCGCGGCTGCTGGGCTTCAGGCCGCGAATCCGCGCAAGTGTTGGAAACGAGCTGGGAGAGAAACTTTGGTCAGACACCCGGGGATGCCGTCTGGGAACACCGAGATGCTCTTTTTACAGGGTGTCTGGAACCCGATGGGGGAATATTGGGTTCTCTCTTTTTTTTCTTTTTTTTTTTCTTTTTTTTGAGATCTGCTTAGGGCTCTGTGCAGGGACCCGGTAGCCTGTTCAGTAACAAAGCCACGCACCAGGGCCCCTTCTGCTCCCTGCACAGAGTCAGCTGCGAGCAAGCAGGAGCCTGTCAGCTGGTTTCCAGTGGTGATCAGCAAAGGAGCAAGGCCGGGGGATTTGGGGAGCCCAAGGGCTGCGGGGCTGCGCAGGTGTCGCTCTGTGTTGTGGCCATCTAGCAGATGAGTGGCGTGGCACTCGGATCATAAGAGCCGGAGTTGTTCTGAGACCCGAGCGAGTGCCTTTGGATTGTGTGAATTGCCCTCTTGTCCTTCCTCCGTGGTGCCGCCTTTGTAACTTCGGTGCGTTGGTCTGGGGTTGGAATTGGCAACACCGAGTCTCACGATGACATTTTCTGCTGAGATTTATAAGAAAATCCAGAAGTTTCTCAGTTGGGGAAGGAGGGAAGAAGCTTTACTCCTCAGGGATTCACTGTTACCTGCACTTGTTATTGGAGTTTTTGCTTGTTACACTGAAACTATGTTGCACTCAATAATGACAACTAGATTATTATTTTTTTTTAAAGTACATTTTTAATAGAGTAAAAGTAAGCGTACATTTTGGTTGTGCAAGGGTTATTGAGTTGTAGCCTACTGAGCAACGTATTGACACCAAGGAGAGAAAAACTGATGCTTTGTATAAAAATAGAACTTCCATCATCCATAGGAAAATGCTCAAGATGATACGTGAGCTGTCTCTCCATAGACTCGATCTTCGCATTATAATTTAAGGAAGAGTCTGCCCAGAGTCCTCACAAAATACTGCGAAGTGTACAAGCTGCAGGTATGGCTGCCTTGGCAGAGGAAAGGAGGATGAGCTAAGGGACCTCTTTTATCTCTGATGTCTTCTGTACTCTATTTTTTATTATTCAGAGTGTTTTAGGAACATTAATAAATTAGTATACAAGAGTGAGATGTCCCTATTTATTAAAATACTTCTTGAATTTGAGACTATTTAAGAAGATTGGGAATTACCTGATAAAGCCAGGCATGTTTCATTATTGACTTTCTTGATCTTTCTTTTTCTTTTTTCCTACTGCAGTTGTTCTTTATTACATACTGCCTGCAGTCACTGGTATGAATAAGAATTCAATTTGATCACAGGACAGTGTTTCACAGTAGCTGTGGCATAAAAATGCATTATTTGTGTACACCTCGTATGTCATTTGCCTGTGTCTCAACAGTTGCAAAAACAGCTACCAGCATAGGTCAAAAGCAATAGTACATCTTTTTTTTTTTTTTTTTTAAGAAGTATAATTCCACTCTCAATAATTATTGCACACATGCACAGAATGGAAATTGCTATTAAGAAGCTGACAACCCGTTTAATGATTATTTACCTCGACACGTTCAACTTATTAACACAAGATTGGAATAGACATCAAAATTGTCAATTCAGCTCACCCTTTCTAATAAGCAACTCTCGATCTTTGCCTTAAAATGGCAGCTAGGCAGCCTATATTTATTTAGTGAAGTGTCAAAGTTGCTTTTTATTTGTTCACTCGGATTCTAGTGTTCTTTGGAAGGGGCTGTTCCAGAAGCTTATGGTCCTACTTAGAAATGTTTCCTCATTTCTGGCCTAAACTTGCTTGTAATTGGTTTATGCCCTTCTGTGCTTAAGCCTTTCAGCTGCAAGGGTCTTTCTCCTCCTTTAACTACACGTCTATCATGCAACCACGGAGAGCAAAGGTATCTGTTTTAAGTCTTTGTTTTCCTAAGCTGGACAAGCCAGGTACTTACAATTTCTACTGGTAAAATAGGCTTTCTGTTTCTAGTCGTCGTAGCAGTGAATTCTTGTTGTTTACATCTAAAGTCATCTGATCTATAGAAAATAATTTGTATTCCAGTCTCTGCTCATTCCTTCTACTGCTTCTCCTCCTCCTGGAAGTGACTCCTTTAATAAAACCCTTTTCCTGACTGCCCCATCTGAAAGGCCTGTGGTCTGCCTGCATGCTTTGGCCCTTGGAGTCATCCATCTATCTCTCCCTGTGTGGTGTTCAGACTTCCTCTGTGTTCATGATGACTTTCACCTTGGTGTCACAGAAGACAGTATACTTCGTGTACGCCGTGCTCATTAACTGGGAAAATAAATAGGATCGGTTCTGAGACCAAAGGCACTGACCGTTGCCTTGGTGTCCTGACTTCAGTGGCTCTTTGCTCTCTTTTTATTTATCAGTTAATGGGACTGTAATTCACACTTCTGAGCAAGACTTGTGCAAGAACATGCTTTTAGGTTTAATTGAAGTCTAACTGGTTACAAACAGGTGCTATCCAAAGGAAGTTTGTGGGTAGGAAGCTTTAGTTAATTTTTGTAAAAATCTTAGATAAAAGCTAATTATAAAATGACCTCAGAAACTTGAGAAAGAACAGACAGACCTGCTTTTCGCACTCCATGTGGATTTATTGCTTCATTGCTAATTGTAGGTTTTAATTGATGGTGTGAGTCGTACTGAGTAGGAAATTATGAATTGTAGGGCTTCAGTTAGTGTACCTAATCAAAAGCCCCACACACTCAATATAATGTGCTACTTCTCTGCTGAGGGTAATGCCCTTTCAAACATAATTCCTGTTATATTTCTGAGGGTGTGCGGCAGCTAAAACTTGACCGTTTTGGTTATGTTAAGAGTCAGTCTGAATAATTATGGAACAGATTAAGAAACGCCATTTTCTAGAAACTGCTTGTGTGCCATCTGTTGTCCTGTGGTTCAGCACGTACTTTCTCCAGCACTGGCCTAATGGAACCGCATACAGGGTTGGTCAGGCTGGCATTTAGTGATTTACCTTGCAGAATTAGGGCTGTGTCCTGCATGGACTAACCTGCGTACGTGAGAGAGGAGGGAGAGCTTAACCTGCTTTTGGCTTTTCAGTACTAAGACAACAAAATGTAGAAACAACCCCTGAGGCTATGAATAATACTTTGCTCCACAAGGAGAATTTCTGCCAAAAAGTGATACTTTCTTAAGGTGTTCTTGAGATCTGTTATGACCCTGTCTGCCAATATACAGTTTGTACATTGCTTGGTCGTTAAGGTATTTCATCTTTTGTAGGCATGCTAAGACTAATTAGTGTGATGGCCTTGGAAACTGAAACCTGCTGGCAACACGTCACGTTTGGCAGTGGCAGTAGCTGTGCAGTTCTGCCTAAAATGCAAGTTGTTCCCCAGCCTTGATCTATAAGATCTTAACTAGAATGTTGTTCTGCAGGGATGGACCATCCCAAACAGAAGCAAGTCCCTCACCTTTGATGGGCCTGAAATAGTTGACAAAAATCCAGTATTTGGCAACTGACTTGGGATTTTTTTCAACTTGCAGTTATTCTGCCTGATGCATTGCAAACTACTGATGAACAACATTGGAGCTGTATTTTTTAATGCATTTTGGCATTGAAGCAAAGGCCAAAGAGTCCAGGTTCTGCCTGCCAGAGCTGGGCAGCGAGGCTTGTGACTGAAGGAAGGTCTTTACCCGTTCTTTTCTAAATTGCACACTGACTAGAACAACCAGAAGGGGGCAAGCAGCTTTCTCTGGGAGCAGGCTTTTGTTCCATGTCACCAAAGGTTGCTAATTTACTTTTCAAAGATAAAGGTGCTGTGCTTCCAGAAGATGCACATCGGTTTAGGTGTTGCGAAAAGGATTTGCTTTGTTCCTTTTGCATCTACACTTCTGATGCTTGGCACATTGTTCCCAGATTTGTCTGGAAGTGTGCAAGTGCTATATCATTAATGTTGTTTAGAGCACCATCATCCAGCCAGTATTACTACTGCTGCTTTGCAACTTTGAAGGACCCCGCTGTTCTATTTCCTTAAGGGAATGCTGTTGATGTAAAAAAAAAAATAAAAAAAATCTTCTGCCTACAGAGGTTTTCTGTAAAGCTTGCTTAAAAGCTTGTCTAAAGGCTTGTCTGTGTCAAAGAGCACTGTGCTCCTGCAGCAACCGGGGTGCACATCTTGTTGATTTTTAGCTGTGGTATAAAGTAGGTCCTGCAGTGAGGTCATGTAGCTCTGCTTGCACAGGAACCTGTAATGCAGATGAGCTATTGCAGATTACTTCAAGTGAAGAAGATTAGAGTTGGGGGGAGAGCTGCTTTTGCTCTTTGGTTTGTTCTTTTTCTGCATGTGTCAGCACTCTGTGAATACAAACCTTCTTTATATTCAGTTAATTCCTTCCTCCGTGTTTGTTTGGACCTTTTACAAAGCAGCACAGAAGAGAAAGGCATTTAAAAACAGGGATATGGTTGCAAAGTTATATGAATAGGCAGAGATAACACCTGGAATATGTGGGTTTGTTGTGTTGGGACCTTTTTAGTCTTATTTTGTGAAGTGGCTTAGTTTAGAATATTCTTAATAACTTCTGACTGCCCTACTTAATTCCATTAATTGTTTTTTTTTAAAAGAGAATAGCTGCATGTTTAGCAGAAGATACAAAGCCCAGCTTTTCGTGGAGCTCTCTTACTCTAGCAGTTGCTGCTGGAGGTTTTCTGGTGCCTGATAGTACAAGGAAGCCTACACTGCCGTGTCTTTCAGTGCAAGCACCAACAAGGAGTCCCTTTGCTATCCAGTCTGGTTCCATGAAACACGTAGGAACTGAAACACTTTGGGGCCTGTGCTATTTGTCAGACTTGACTGAAAACACCTGGCAGATTTAGTAGTTGTTAGGGGACTCATCAATGGAGATACGTGCAGCAAGATCACATTTACTTTGTTTATTGACAAAATCAAGCTAAATGATCTCTCAATCTTTTCATCTCCTTCTAATGGCAGTAAATATAATTAACAGCTTGACTTGACATTTTACTTGAGAGTCAGTCTCACAGGAAGGAGAGATGCATGCTAATATTTGTAGTTTGGGATTTTGAAAAACTTCTGGAGCCTTTGACAGCGGTTGAGGTGGTTAAAATCTGGCTAGGGCCAGCGGACTGCCTGTCAGGAGGGATCTGTTACCATGGTCAGCTCCGCAGGAGACACACTTCTGTGTCTTTAGTCTTGTCCTCCAAGGGCACAGCTTTGTGCTCTCTGTATGCATTTATTTACCCCTTCCTGTGTTTCTCCCTGACTTTAATTAGTTGGTAGTTCTTTGTCAGGCTTGACAGACAGGTGGAGGTCCCAAAGACGCATTTTCCCCTGGTTTCGTGAAAATTATTGACTGAAAATCCTGTGAAAGCTTATGGTAGGTCATGCTGAGATGAACAACTGCACTAATAGAAATACATGTATGGTCAGACATCAGGGAATTGTATGGGAGCGTGTCCTTACAAATACCCCAGCCTAAGAAAAGCTTCAGTAAGAGCTGATTAACCATGTGATACAAGACTGGCAGATGGGACTTCTGTCAGTTCTGGTGCTGACAGAAATACTCATTATGGTTGCTGTGCAGAATTAAATCATAGGAGCAGAGAATATCCCAAGCTGGAAGGGACCCAGAAGGGTCATAGAGTCCAACTCCTGGGTTCCCAAAGGACCACCCAAAAGTCAGATGGCTGAGAGCATTGTCCAACCTCCTTGAACTCTGTCAGGCTCGGTGCTGTGACCGCTGCCCTGGGGAGCCTGTCCCAGTGCCTGACCACCCTCTGGGTGCAGAACCTTTCCCTAACACCCAGCCTGACCCTCCCCTGTCCCAGCCCCATGCCGTTCCCTCGGGTCCTGTCGCTGTCCCCAGAGAGCAGAGCTCAGCGCCTGCCCCTCCGCTCCCCTCGTGAGGGAGCTGCAGGCCGCCATGAGGCCTCCCCTACCCACCTCCCTGCCTTGCTGTCCACCAGAACCCCCATCTCCCTTTCTGCGGGGCTGCTCTCCAGCCTCTTCTCCTCCAGTCTGTACATATAGCCTGGGTTGCCCCATCTCAGGTGCAGAATCCAGCACTTGCTCTTGTTAAATGTCTTGTGGTTGGTGATTGCCCAGCTCTCTAATTTGTCGAGATCCATTTATAAGTGGATCTCAGCAGCTGAGAGGGGGCTGCCTCCATTCCTGTTTTTGTAGTCTTTGCTGTGGGGTAACCAGCTTAAGCAAAACAGCACAGTGAAAGCTGTTTGTGCCGGATGCAGCACCCAGTGTGGGGTAGGCATTGCACATTTGGCTACATACGCTCCACAGAGAAGTCTTGGGCTGCTTGATGCATCTGAGATGCAGCTTTAAGACAATAAGAATTCAAAAGCAAGGCAACTAATGGTAGCATGGCCTTTTAATTGGAAATGTTTCTCCTCCTTCTGCATCCCTTCAGTTAAAGACACATTTAGGATTTCTCAAGGAATGTGATACCCAATTTTTGTTGTTGTTTTGTTTTTTCCTATATAGCTTTTCACAGTTAGTAAGCTAGTGGCCACATCCCTGTAAGGTACTTTCTCTGTTAAGCAAATGGAAAGTGTGAACAACACACGGGGGAAGAGACATACACTGGATCATGCAGAAAGCTAATAGCATAGCTGGGATTAGGCTTCTGGTGACCTGCTTCCCACATCTTCACAAACCACAAAATTTGCAGGTTTTCCTTTGCTTTTAGAACTGGAAATATTAAAGGCTTAATTATCATAGAATCACAGAATGGCTTGGGTTGGAAGGGACCTCAAAGATCATCCAGTTCCAGCCCCCCTGCCATGAGCAGGGATGCCACCCACTAGATCAGATTGCCCAGGGCCTCATAAACCTGGTCTTGAGCACTTCCAGGGATGGGGCACCCACAGCTTCTCTGGGCAGCCTGTGCCAGTGCCTCACCACCCTCTGAATGAGGAATTTCCTACTAACATCTGATGTAAATCTCCCCTCTTTTAGTTTAAAGTCATTACCCCTTGTAATTTTGCACAATCAGTGCAAGGTTAAGAGCAATGTATTTTGTATATATATATTAAGCCTATTATTAACGCTTAAAATGTTGGTCTAAGAATGCGTGAGAATATAATATGTGATAATTCACCTTGGTCCCCAGTGGCAAGTATTGATTGCTTATATAAATACTTTGTTGCTATTGACTTGGAGGTCAGCATGTTCTCTAAACTTCTGCTACATAGATCATATACATGCACATATCTGAATTGTCTTTATAAATGAATAATAGCCTCCTCTTTTTATTCCTCTGTCTCTGACTGTCTCCCTCTTTTTTGATAGTACTAGTTCAGAGAGAGACATCTCAAGCTGTTTTCCTGAAAGTTTAACAAGTGTTATTACTGCTTTTCAGTCAGAAGTAGAAACCTCTGCTAACAAGTTGGGAGCTTATTCATCAGATTTTTGCAAAAGTAATCTGTCTTGCTTTCTTTCTTGTTTTTCTTTTTTCCATTTTCAGAGGTATTAAAAGTAAAATGGCATAACCCGTGGGACAGAAAAGACAATCTTCTGAGTGTAGACTGCTGTAATGCTACCTTACTAAGGCTGAAGATGGCCTAAAACAAGAGAAAGCTGTCTGTTCTAATAGCACTAGGATATTAATTCTGAAGCATCTGTTACATTAATGCTGTTTCCACATGAATGGTTCCTCAGAAAAAGCTTCACTCATTTTAAAATATAAACGGAGTGAAAGTACAATTTTTTTATTCAAGTAGCTTTTTTTTAAAAAAAATTGATTTAAGCCAACTTATGGTATTCAGAGTCTAGTCAACCTACAGACCTCTGCTCATAGTTTTGTTTTTCTTAAATTTTAGTTTAATGAAATTGCTCTGCTTTGAATTATAAGTGATATTTTAAAGAACGAATCTGTGTAAACCGTGCCTAATATGCAGTCTACAAACATGTTAGTCCTCCTGAGGTTTATATCGGAGGGCTTGCAGTTAAGGCTGCAGAGGCAGTTTAAAGAATAATCAAAGGATGGAAGGAGAGCCTAGAAAGAAATGGGGTGTGTGAGAAAGAGCTATGAGACTATAGGAGAATTTGTTATAATGTTGTAGTCTTACAAATGTGTGGCTGTATCATATACCTCTGCTGTGGAGTCCTGGCAGATCTTCGATATGTAGTGGCCTCTGAAGACATGCAGAGGCTCTGGGTAGTCGGTACTTACCAGCACACTGGAAGGCTAAATTGTGTTCGGATTGAATGATGTGTTTGATTCACAAGTTTCTTCAGATGTTTTATAGAGCAATATCAGCAAACAAATCATATTCCCGAACCTTGCCACCAATTCAATCCCTTCTTTTTATATGAGAGATAACAATTGACTTCAGTGAAAACTGGTACTGAAGAATGGAAATAGTGGCTTACTGCCTGGGTTTTAATTCCTTTTGAGCATAAGCCGATGTATACTTTGCTTAATAGGTTAATGTGCAGCTTAAGTTATCAATAAGCTTGTACATGTCAGTACAGATTCCTTTAAATAATTATGGAACTTAAACCTTTTTTTCCTGAAAATCAGTGTCTACATGCTTAGAACTAAGTACTTAGTGGGAAATAGACTGGGAAAGGTTTGCCTCTGGAAACATCACTCCCTGCTTGCCCTGCTCTTGTTCCCTCCTGAGAATTGGTGGCAGAGCACTGTTTTACTTGGCCTTGGGTCTAGGGAGTTGGGTGCAGGCCATTCTCAATAAGCCCTAGAGCTAAAAGATGTTCCTCGGAGGTCTCTTGATGTGGATTCAGCGCAGGAGAGGCCTCTTGGGGCTGCAGTGCAGGCTGGAGGCAGGCTCTGAGGCCGGACGAGCTGCGGCGTGGATCTCCTGACGGAGCTGCGGGGCCCTGTAACGAGACCCATCTGTCTTCCCCCTTTCAAAGTGGAGAAAGCGGAAGCTGGCACAGAAGGTGGAAACTGGATAATAACTCACTTTCTAGTGGGAGTACACAATACAGACTTGGAAATATTTTTGGTCTCTTTAAAATTAGATTAGAAAAAAAAATCTCGTCTATGCTGTATGCGGTAGTTTAGAGGACCTTCACATTTACATTTGTTTTCTTTATCTGCAGCCTAATGAAAAATAAGTTTAGTGAGATGAGATGAAAGCAATGTTTTGCTAGAGCTAAATATAAATCCTCCCCTTAACTCCAGAGTGTCGGACAAATTGAACTATGCAGATTCACTTCAGCTACTCGCCAGGCTGTTCGCAGGCTCCAAGTCACAGCTTCTCAGGTTTCTATCTAGTGACAGTCTTGCTTTAAAGCAAGTCCAGCTTTCATGATCTCTAAATTAAAACAGCACAGGCTAAATCATGGATTACAAGAATTGGCTGTGACACCCAGCTATGACTAAAGCCAGAGCATTCCTCTGTGTAGGGATGTAATACCCTGCGTGAAGGCAGAGTGGTGTTCAGCTTCAGAAGGCTAGGAGCGATTGACCCTAACATACTAGAGTGAAATGGTGAAGCAGGGGGGTCCAGCAGCTTTAAGAAGAAATGGAGGGAAAATCGGTGTATTTCTGAATCTGATGGGCTTTATTTAAATATTTTTTTCGAGGTAGAATAATGGTGAGTTGTAATAGTGAGAGCCTGGTAGCAGCAATGCCAAGCCCCCAGACTTTAGGACAAATGGTGCTGCAGGAGGTATCAACAAACAAGCAGAAGGCCTGGAATTTCTCTTTTGCAGAGCGGACAGCAGGACCTTGTGTCTTGCCTATAAGGTTTCCAATGGCTTGTAGGAAAAAGAGCAAGAGCACGTTCTCAGGGGGCACTTTGCTCAGACAACAGGCAGGCAAGTGCTTAAAGAATGGTGTCAGTGAAAACCAAGGCTTACGTTCTTGCCTGCTTTGTGTGTGACGCTTTCTAGGTTTTGTTTACCTGCAGTGACTCGCTTAGTTCATTGCAGTAGAGTTTTCTCAGATTGCTCGGGAAGGTTTTGATGTGTTGAAAATGTTTTCCTGATTCTGAACCAGGAATGCAATAGTAATTCTACCTCTTGTTTTTCAGTGTTTCAGGTACCCGGTACTCTTACTTTTGATGTGTATTTTAATTCTTGCTTGCAACTCAGACTTGTGGTAATGTGTGCATGTAATAAATCTGCTGTTACTTTATACTTCTAGGTCCACTGGCCTTCTTTCCTCAGTGGAAGTTGAAACATTATGATGTTGTTGTAGGTGTTTTATCAGCCCGACACAATCATGAACTGCGCAGTGTTATAAGGAACACTTGGTTCAAGCACTTGAAACGACATCCTGCACTGAGCCAACGGTAATCTCTAGTGTTTTGTATTTTGGGGACTTTGAGGAGAAAAGAATATAATGCACAAATATCTTGATTTAATCCTTTTTTTGGAAAGTATTTCTTTTTTTTTTTTTTTGCTTTATTTGTGAACATTTTATGCTCTGATCTTTTTTTTTTAAAATCTGCTTAGTTCTAAATAAAAATACTCCTTATTCTGGGCTGGAAATATTTTTATAGAAGTAATTTTAATTGTTCAACTGTATTCAGAAACTTCTAACTGTTCAACTGCTCGCTGCTATTCGTTCTTGCAATGAATTGCCATTATTCATTAGTGATGTGTAGGACTCCCTATTTTGTGTTGCAGTGTACGCTTCAAAATACTTAGTAATTCAGGATACTTGAAGCAAGCAGGGTCATATTTGGTGAGAGAACCACAAAATCTTTTGCAACAGCTTCAGCTGTAGAGTTTCAGCTTATTTCCCACTGAACCAGGTATCCCAAATAGCTGCAGTGTGAGTGAGCAGCAGAACCCTTCCTCGTTGCTTGTGTAGACCTGGCAGTCTGCAGACCAGTCGGTCTCGTTCTGCTGAGGAAGTTCTGCTGCAGTTCGTTCCCGTAAACGTTGTCATCTCGATAGGCCTCACCTCTTGGTACCTGCCTTGCACTGAAAGCCATTTACTGTTCACAAATTTGGTGTCAATGTGCAGTTTGGAGTGAAGCACGGCTGCTTCAGTCATCTAACAACGTGATCTTTCATAGCCTATATGGAATTTGAGGAGGATATTTAGCTGCTAATTGAAAGACTAGGCTAAGGTGGATGCTAAGTTGGAGGCATAAGGTGTCTCCTGACTGCAGCACGGGGGCTGTAAGGAGCAACCTGTTGTTCAACTACAACCCACAGCTGAGACATTTCATTGTAGCGAGTACTCTGGAGTCCCTGTCCCTCCCTTGGTACTATCGTGTCTTTTATAGTATTACCTCATTTATTGCCTTTTGAATGCAGAACATTTAATCAGATTTGAATTAAGTAACAGAACGAGGCAGGGAAAGACAGGACTTTCTCTTCTTACTGTATTGTCTGTCTTGAATCCCGTTGCTGGTATTCCTGTGCCCTCATGTAAAAGGTGTGAAAGGCTCACGTGGGTTTGGAATTGAGCCCCCATGCAGGGATGCGTGTGGTTGCTCTGCATAGAGACCCTCACTGCTGATTTTAAGGAGTTCAAAATCTTAATCCTGTGAAAGACAGGCCATTGTGATGAAATAAGTTTACTGCAGGTGGAGGGAGGAGGGAAGAGAACTGGTGTTAATAAAACCAAATTATTTTAGTGTCCTTGTGAAGTTTATAATAGGTGCGCATGGTTGTGCTGTGCCAGTGGAGGACAGAGAAGACCCCTATTCCTGCAAACTTCTGAACATCAGTAACCCAGGTACAGAAGCTAACTTTTAAAATCCTGTGGTCTGAACTACAACTAGTAACCTTCTATGAGAGTAATTTGGTGTGCTTAACTGAGAGAGCTAGTCTTGAAAATGAACTTCACCTAGAACTTGCTGTCATGACAGTTGTGTAACCTTCCTGAAAGAGCCAAGTATGGGCGTGAAAAGGAGAGACCTTTCAGGGTCTGAAGGGGAGGCCATTGAATTCTAATGAATTTGCGTTCTCCTTGTGTCAAGGAATGGTCTCCCATGCAGCGTGTATTTTTACTGTTATCCCTGTGTAAAAGGAAGTTGGGGAGAGCTGGAATGACCCAGTCCAGTAACATATATGAACAGAGTAGCACGGCTGGGAAAGGGGTCCTGAGTGTCAGGCAAACTCTTGTGTTGGTGAATTGAGTTTTCATCAAGTCTGGCTGACAGATTTTCCAGATCTTGCCATAGAAAGGGAACAATTAGGTAAAGTACAATGGGGAAAAATGAAATGGTGCCTTACGAAAACACCTGAACTAAAACTATAAATTTACTCCTGTCACCTTTTTTGTCCCCAATTTATTTTTGCTCTTTAATTAAGAATTAACTAGGGACTGTCTAGCCCTTAAGCCATGATTTACAATAACATGAAACATCCGCTACTTTGTCTTTGAATGGCAACAGCCACTGCTTAGTCAACCTCCTGAGAATAAACAGTACCTCAGGGCCTAGGGGAGGGGATAATGCCAAAAAACAGGCAGCCAAATAAGGTGGAGGTGTATGCCATTTTGATATGTAGTTATTTTAATATATTAATATACAGAAATTCATGCAATCAAATAGAATTTTTGTCTTCCCTCTGTGGATTTACTGTGTTTCTAGTCTTCTCTCTGTGGATATGTAGGCATTGCCTTGCAATTGCTGGTAACCTGCAAACTGCTGCATTGCTTTGAGTTTCTCCTTACTGCAGTCTGCAGTCGTCTTTTCTTCTTCTCCAGTATTTGGTTATCCTTGTGCACTTGCCAGCCATGCTAATTAATCAGCATGCGTTGTGTGTATTTAGTGTGATTTCTGTTTATCCAGTTCCAGGACTATGGAATCTCCTCACATTATCTCTGTCTTTTCTTTTTTCATACAGCTTTGAATCAGGAAATTGAAGCGTTCAGTCTCCCTGAGGACGTACCTTCCGTGCTATCTGAGGACAGAATTGTCAGTGTGAACTTTCGTGTACTTTACCCCATTGTCATTACCAGTCTTGGGGTATTTTATGAGGCCGATGGGGTGGGATTCCAGAGGAACATCACCGTCAAACTGTACCAGGCGGAACACGAGGTGGAGTATTGTAGTTATCTTTTGCGAGTGAATTAAGGCATATTGTCTCTTTATTGTGGATTAAGTTCTTACAGAAAGCAACATGCTGTGTTGATGATTTAGAAGAGAAGTACTTAACTGGCAAGCATATGAATTATATTTTTCTTCTGCTGCATCATAAATTCTTATTTCACAGCTATATATATCCCAGATGGGTAGAAAAAAATAAATTCACAAAGTACTATGAATTAATTGAAATGCTTTCTGAAAGAGCACTAATATCTAATTCAAAGATACAATTTTGATTACATATGAGATTCTGAAATATTGATAGGTATTAAGGAATGAAAAATAAACTATTAAATATATTTAAAATGCATTCACAGAAAGACACATTGCCTTTGAGACAAAGAGATGCAGTATAGCTGTAATTTTCTTCTTGTCTGTCCTCTGGCAAGACATTTTGACTTTTTTAGAAATTGTTGTTTTTTTACAGGTAGTAATCAAACTTCAGTGATAATTCCTCCCAGTCCCAATCTCAGTTATGGGTGTAATAGGCTAGATTAGTGTTTGTGGAATGAAAACATGGAGGGAAAAAAATGATTGAGCATCATTAGGAAGCACTTCTTTACTGTGCAGGTGATGGAGCACTGGGATAGGTTGCCCAGAGGGGTTGTGGAGTCTCCCTCCTTGGAAAAATTCAAAAGCCCCCTGGGCATGATCCTGGACAGCCTGCTCTGGATGGCCCTGCTTGAGCAGTGATCTTGGACCAGGTGGGCTCTAGAGGTCCCTTCCCACCTCAGCCATTCTGTGATCCTGTGGTGTTCATTGCATTTAGTATATTGTATTTATCTCTTCTAATAACTTGATGGGCAAATGTAAAGACTTCTGACAATAATACAGAAAGAATTTTAAATTTAAGTTAATAATTAAGTACAGAAAATATACTGAAGTATGGCTTTTATGATGGACATCCAAAGAGTTAGTTTTACAATGGAAAAAAAAAAAGTATACTATAATCAGGTTTTTGTTTGCAAAATGGTAGAATAGTAAATGTTGATAACCTAATAACTTGATCTGCATTAGCTTTTTGCTTACAGTGAAGGTGAAAAATTATGATCTTAGGAAAGCTTGGAGACTGTTTTCTGCAGATTGGGAATCAGGCAATGCAGCATCTTTATTTCGCATGTTACCGTCTAAGAGCTGTTTGGTGGCCTATTTAATGTAGTCACAATTAAGTTTTAGGGGTCAGCATCCTCTGTTGCATTTAATAGTAGTCAGCTATATAAACAGAAGATTAAAAAAAAAATCTGTTATCTAGGATGCTGAGTCTTCCAGATGACGTGCTGTGTTGGCTGGGTTGTAGCTGAGCTTGCACTGTTGTTCCATTGTTGCTTGCTTCCGCCATCTCAGCCCAACACTTGAATTCTGTGCACTCTGTGAGACTGTCTTGAGAAGAAAATTGTATAAGTTTTATACAATCAATAAGTCTGTTTCCATTGTAACTGAGATTATCAAGGTTTGTATAATCTCACAGTCCTTGCGATGTGTTTTTGTTGTTGTTATTCACAGGAAGCTCTCTTCAGTGCCCGCTTTAGCCCGCCAAGCTGTGGAGTGCAAGTGAACAGGTTGTGGTACAAGCCAGTAGAGCAGTTCATTTTGCCAGAGGTATGTGCAGTATCAGAAGTGCTTGCAGATCTTTCAAATCTGTCAGAGAGACTGACAGATAAAACTGGCCTTTGCTTGAGGCAGTGAAAAAAGGCGAAACAAAAACCTCTAGAGTGGTATTTGGGGGGATATGCTGAAGTCCAGATTTTTTTTTATCATCTCATCATCACCAGTAGTTACAAAGAAAAATGAAAATACAAAATGATTTAAAAAAACAAAACAAACAAAAAACCAAACCCACAACTTGGCAATTAGTAGCAATTTCAGTATTGTGGAAACTTTTTTTGCTTTCTGAGTGAAAATTGTACCTGCTTAGGTTGTGTGGGAAAGTTTACCAGAGAATGGGACAATTCTTTCTGCCTCCTGCTTTTTCTGACATCAGTACAAGAGATATAGAGGATAGGCTGGCACAGATTTCTACAGAACAGGTGGAAAAGAGGTTTCTGGTTCTGATGCCTTGGACACAACAGCAACGTATTGTGTGTTATGATTGCAATGACAGTATGAGTTGAATAGTCATAGCTGAGATGCACATAGTTGAGATACTTAGGGCTTCTGAAATTTTGGTTGTTCCATGTCTGACAGCAGCGGTAGGGATATTGTTTGTTCATTGAGCCATGCAAGAAGGCTTCAAGGAGGTCTTTGGTAGGATCTACATGTGAAATAGCAGATGGAGTATGTGTCACAGAGGCTGATATTTGGGGCTTCAAAACTTGTCAACAGCTGCTCAGAACTTTGGGGAAATACTGCTTTCTGGGCAGTAATGACAGCTTTAGCATTTTCAATTGTCCTGAGAAACCTTCCTAGAAACCCTTAGCTAAGCTATCAAGGCAGACTATAAAGTTTTGTTTTTTTTCGGTTGGTTGATCCTTTTTGCATTTAGGA
The DNA here is from genome assembly GCF_009769625.2 of Cygnus olor. Classification (NCBI taxonomy): domain Eukaryota; kingdom Metazoa; phylum Chordata; class Aves; order Anseriformes; family Anatidae; genus Cygnus; species Cygnus olor. Next base: position 80,430,324 of record NC_049171.1, on the reverse strand, counting down.
GGTGGAGTCCTAGGGCTGGGTTTTGGCATAGAGCTATAGTTGTGGCAGCTTAGGAAGGAAAATTATTAAACAGGAAGAAACAATATAAGTAGGAAAAAAATCCTGATATTGTTACAGTGAAGGTTTAATGAATACAAGTTGACTCAGAATGAGAATTCCGGTTCAGTAGATGCTCTCAGGTACAAGGAGTTTTTCCTGATGGACTCCCAATACCTCTTTAAATAAGCTTCCATTTTAGGCTGTTTCTCTTCATTTAAATATTATTCAAATTACCGGGCCTTTGCTGCTATTTCTGTAAGTTGTCTTTGGTCTGGGTTGTTTTATTGTGGAAGATATTAAATCTTCTGTGAAAGAACGGAGTGAGAGAGAAGACTGAAGGGGAGGGGAAGACATTTGAGGCCAGTTTACTCCCCACTTAATTCCTCTGGCTCTATACAAATGACTGCATTTGGAAACCTGTTCTTCGTAAGGAAACTCTGCAGCTGATTAATTGATTTGTCATCTTAAACAATTTTTAAACATTTTGCTCCTCCAGTAACTTGCTAATATAACATGTAAGTCTTTTCCTGTAAGACTTTGTTCCGAGTTACTAAAATTCTAGGCAGTTGTAATTTAGCTATAACTGATGGCATTTTTCATGAAAGGCAGATGGGAAGTATTTCATTTAGAAAGGGGATATTAGTATTCATATATTTCTTTGTGTGGGCAACCTTAATCTGATATATGTCATCTGCTGAATGCTTACAGGATAACATGATGTTTCTAATGTAGATTAATAGGGTTTATGCACAGCATGTAGTCTTCTCTGATACTTAAGATGCTGAAGCATACAAGATGATTCAGAAGAGATAGAACGCCCACACGTTCCTGCCTACTTGTTTGAGAGCAGTAAATTTAGTGAACAGTTTAATTGTCAAAAGATGGTTTCTGAGACAATATCCATTCTCTGTCCTTGCACCTTCACGAAGTAATGGCTTGTACAGACTGCTGAAGAACTTCATTCATCTTCCAGCTGACGTGCTGCTCTTTCTCCTCATTGGGGGGAAAGGGAGGGAAACACAGCGTTAGAATAAGCATCTGGCAGGCCAGATTGCCAAAGACAGAATTGATCATTCAGCTTTGCAAGGACTGAAAACGCAGAAGAGCAGAACTACTGGCAGATAACTAAACCTCGTACATGGGGCTCTTGTAGCCAAGTCTTAGCGATGCACTTCTGTTGACAAAAAGCCACAGGCCACTTGCGTGAAAATGGGACTCTGTTCCATATGTGTTCAGTGCTACTAATGGGGCGTAGTTGGAGAAACAAAAAGGACAGCACTGTTTAACGTTAGGAAGGGAGTTTGGCAGGGCTGCATTATGTCAGTACACCTGTTCGGTATTCACTGTAATTGCTGCTGCATTCTGGCAGCAACAAGGTTGGAATTTAAATGGGGAAAAACAGATGATGTAGTCTCAGGTGTGCCACTAGTGCTTTGCTTTCAGCATTTTTAGGCCTCGGCTTCCATTAAACAGCTTAGAGTAAGAATAGCTGAAGGCTAAAGTAATTAGAAAATTTGCTTACAAGTCTCTCAACCTGGAAAGTAATGATAGTTTGCAGCTTTAGAACACCTTGCATTCAGGGTTCACGGGTAATAACTGTTTAAGACTCCTGGTACATGTTTGAAGTGAACGTCAGTAATACTCGGTGGTAGGAACTTTAATGTTTCTGGTTGCTGAAAAGTGAAAGGACTTAACAGCCTTACTTAAAACAGCTTAACAAAGGTTGTGTCTGTATAGAAACCACATAAGTGGGATTAAATCCCAGTCTCTACTGCAAGAAAAAAAAAAGAATGGTAGATGAAAGCCACTACAGATAAAGAAATTGTATGTATGGGTTTCAGTGTGCAGGGTGTTTAGGGGTCCTGACACTAAAAAATGTCTCGGTGGTCCATTTGCAATAGCAATGCTGATTGTGACAAATGACTTCTTCCTGAACCCATGCTCTGGCAAATTGCTAGTATGTCATCTTACTTGACCACTGTGCAGCTTTCTATCTTGTTAATCACAACACTTTGATACAGTGACTGTAGCCAATTGTTGGTATTCCTGGAACAAGTGCCAGAACTGCATTTTACTGTACCTTGAAGTCCTACCTTAGATCTTATTCTAAATCTGATGTTTTATCCCTTCATAGAGATATTTTTGAAGAAATATGTATAAGCCCGTCTTTCTGTTTGGGGTTTTCTTCTTGAAAATGCAGCTTATTCCATTACATAATTTAAAGTTAACAACTGCTTCCTAGCCTGCTTCAGTACAGTTCAATACCTCTTGGACTTAGGGCTTGATATTGCACAAAGTTTTCAATCCATAATTTACTGCTGTTGCTTACAGAAACACAAATACACAGCAGGCATTTGGTGAGGTCCTCTTCATCATTTGTTAATGTACAGTACACACAGACCTCTTACTTCTCATTTGGAAGATAAAACTTCAGCAATTCTGACACAGATCTAACAAATATACAGAGTCCTGGAGATTTGGGGGTGTTGAGCCTGGAGAACAGAAGGCTCTGGGGAGACCTCATGGCAGCTTTTCAGTACTTAAATGGGGCTTATAAAAAGAGATGAAGAGCTTGGGCAGATAGCGATAGGACAAGGGGGGATGGTTTTAAACTGAAATAGAGGAGATTTAGATTAGGTATTAGGTGGAAATTCTTCACTCAGAGGGTGGTGAGGCACTGGAACAGGCTGCCCAGAGAAGCTGTGGATGCCCCATCCCTGGCCAGGTTCGAGGCCAGGTTGGATGGGGCCCTGGGCAACCTGATCTAGTGGGAGGTGTCCCTGATCCGGGCAAAGGGGTTGGAACTGAGTGAACTTTAAAGTCCCTTCCAAGCCGAGCCATTCTATCATTCTATGATGTAATTAAAGAAGCAAGGGGCAGATACTGAACATGCAAATCAGGCTTGAATAAACACTGACTCCATTATTATAAAGCTGGCATTATAAATAATAGATGAGAACCTTCTGAAATATGCAGCTCTAATTAAATACCGAGACTGTTGCAGATGTGTTAAGACTTCTGGAGAAAAGCAACGAGTCAAGCTGTACTGTAAGCTGGACATCATGGTTAGTAACTGAAGAGCTTCTGGAGAAGTTTTTTGAGGTACAAGGAAGCTGAAATGGGAAAAAACTGAGAGGCTAGTACAAGTAAACAGACTTTGAACAGCAACAGAGAGATGTAACTACAAGTACTTGAAACAAGAATTTGCACCCTCACTACAAGAAGGACATCGAGGCCCTGGAGCATGTCCAGAGGAGGGCTACGAAGCTGGTGAAGGGCCTGGGACACAAGTCCTGTGAGGAGCGGCTGAGGGAACTGGGGGTGTTTGGTCTGGGGAAGAGGAGGCTCAGGAGAGACCTTATTGCTCTCTATCTACAGCTGCCTGAAAGGAAGGTGTGGGGAGCTGGGGGTTGGCCTCTTCTCGCAGATAACTAGTGATAGGACTAGAGGGAATGGCCTCAAGTTGAACCAGGGGAGGTTCAGGTTGGAAATGGGGAGACGTTTCTTCTCAGAAAGAGCAGTCAGGCATTGGGACGGGCTGCCCAGGGAGGTGGTGGGGTCACCGTTCCTGGGGGTGTTCAGGGAAAGGTTGGATGTGGTGCTTAGGGACATGGTTTAGTGGGTGACATTGGTGGTTAGGGGATGGTTGGACCAGATGATCTTGGAGGTCTTTTCCAACCCTAACGATTCTATGATAAGTCATTTCTCTGTTCTGAGGTCCACACCATTTACCAGTGTTTTTCCTATGAAACTGGGAGAAACAAAACTGAATGCGCTCATTTAGCAGCCAGGAGTGTAGTAGCCCCACAGCTGCTCCATACACCCTTGATAAGTGTGAGATTGCTTTGAGAAAATAGAAAAATGTAATAATACTACCACTATTCTTAGCTGTTCAACATACCATTTGTCCTTTTGCATGTTCTCAGGGGTCTTCAGGAAAGTCTTACCTAAAATAGGTTGGACTATTAGGGGGATTAGTTTCAAGTTGAAATGAAATGCTTTTAAATGCAAGAAAAAATATATTAAAAAATGCAGTAATATAACTTAAATTGAGAGTTAAAAATAGAAAGTTTTAAAGAGGTTTACTTGTTTTTCTCCTCCTTTCCCTACCTGCCAAGATGTGAGGCCAGAGTTCTGTGACTCTCCTACAGGAGCTTGTGGCAGCTTTGCTAGGATAAAGGTGGCACTGTTTTCCTTTGAGTTTTGCTGATGTCAGGACCGTGTCTCTGATCTCTGGTTTTGGCAGATAACTAAAAAGCAGCACTTATTTCCAAATCTGTTTTAACATATTCTTTTTGTAATGTAGTATTCTGTATTTGATTAAAAAAAAAAAAGTCAGTTCACATTTGAATGCCATCTTAATGATGTTAAAAAGCCAAAGGCTTTTACAGTGGATTCCTGTTAAAAGTTTAATGTTCTTAATGCAGATTCATGATTAGTCCTAAAAGCACGATAGTGTTACTGAGTTTCGCAGATATATTTCTTTTATCTGACTTTTTTGAAGTGTAAGTAAAACATTCATGTTGCGTGTTGAAGCTATCCATTTTGTGAAGTTGATTATTTTAAAATTAAAAAAACAACTGTTTGATTTTCATCCTTTGAAGTCTTTTAAATATCTTTGTAACAATGTTATGCTCTCTTAACAGAGTTTTGAAGGTACCATTGTGTGGGAAAGCCAGGATCTTCAGGGTCTTGTTTCAAGAAACCTTCACAAAGTGACGGTGAATGATGGAGGGGGTGTTTTCAGGATCATTACGGTGAGTCAGCTCACCTTCCCTTCCACCATTTTTCCCAGAAGTCTCACGTATTTAGCACTTTGCTTTCCTGTGTTTCTCCATGAAACATGAATTCATTTGGGCTTCTCCTCTCGTCTCATAGCACAGTTTTGCTCTGCCTGGGAAAAGGACTGTGTTTTTTTTTCTGTCAAAAGTTTGCATGCTTAAACACGCTGTGCTGTTGTAGTTTAGCCAGAAAAACTTTAAATTTTACTCTCATCTCCAAAACTACTTTTTCTTAAAGTTTTAGTAGGTGATGAAATAAGTGTAATTGAGGTATGGAGTGTTGCTGTGGCTTTGTGTTCATGGAGCCACTAGTTTTAAGTGAAACTTTCAAAAATGACCCAAAACGTTACAGTTAAAAATCTTAGTCTTTCATTATGCACGTTGGAATTTATATGGGGAAAAACAGACGATGTAGTCTCAGGTGTTCAGAATTGCTTTCAACTTACTTTATTCTCAGTTTCCAGAAAACTTCACACCTTAAAATTAGAGGAAAATGGGTCACTAACGAGACATGAACTAATTTGTTTCTTTCCATTAATCTGTCTTTAACAGGCAGGGGAAGGGTCATTGCCACATGAACTCACAGAAGGTGTGGAGGGTATAGCAGGTGGTTTTATCTACACTATTCAAGGTAAGTCTGCAAAACAGTATCACATTTGACATTATGATAAAAAAGGAACTTTAAAATACTTTTTTGAGCGTAAAATTCATGTTCTCTATGAACTCCATCAGCTTAATTGTTTCTGCTAAAAATAATCATTTTTTTTTTAATGTCCAGTGTCAGTGTCCTGATATGGTTTCTTTGCTTACCCTTCGTCAGCCACTCCAATTGACTTTAATCCCATTGTTTTTTTTATTAACAGGAATAACATTTTCAACTACAATGTCTTCTCTGCCCTTGTTTTCTGTTACCCAAACCCAAGTTTAAAAATGCTGTGAAATGTGGCCCTCAGAACATTTTTCCTGGGTAACATTCATATTTGTTCCAGTCCTGCTACTTCCAGAATTTGTGTTATAATATTTATTATTAACAACTGACAAACAGCCATTACCTAAAATAGCTTGCTTTTTCACCACTTTTGCTGCTGTTTTATACCTATTTCAGTGGAACATTCAGAGACCCTGTAGGAGCCCTTTCCAAGGTATAGGATTTTGGACACGTAGCCCTGTCGTGTATTCTTATCTCTCTGCCGTAGCTAACACAAGCAATGAGTTTGAGAGTGTTATTCCTGTTTTTGTAGCTAGGTGTAGCAGATAAAATTGAGCAGTCCTGTCATCTTGTCATTTGTATGGGAACATAAACTGAGGGGTGCTAAGGCCCATCCATCCTGTCTGTGAAAAGTTCTTCAGTACTGCAAACTATCATCTTACCAAGAAGTTTGCTATTCTTTCAAGATCTTTTTAGCTTTTACCCATAGTCAGTTATGTGATGAAGTTCAGCAGGGACTGCCTATATCAAAGCAATGCCAGTTTGGTTATATTTAGAACAGGATATTTTTGTTTGTTTTGGGTTTTATATAACAATAGCTTTTCTAATCTGCTGGTAAGAGTGGACAGCTCTTTATACTAAACAATTTTATAAAGTTGAATCGTTCTGTTACTGAAAAGGAGTTTTTTTTTTTTTAATTTAAAGACTATATAATCTGTATCAGACTTTATGCAAACTTACTTTTTTGTTATTCTGCAACTTTTGACCTCGTATAAATTCGTGAATTAGTTGTAGGATTTTCATAATTTCATTGAACACACCTTTTCAGATTTGCTTTTTCAGTATATTGTGTATGATCCAAGAGAAATGTGTAAACTCTTACGTAGATACGCATCTTTGTTTAATGACGGGTGCTGTTTCTTTCAGAAGGTGATGCCCTTTTAAAAAGCCTCCATACTCGCCCAGAAAGGTTTACAAGTCACTTAAAAAGTCTTGAAAGAGAAGATACTTTACTGAAGGAAGAAAGCAGTACCTACGATGATATTGTTTTTGTAGATGTTATTGACACTTACAGAAATGTTCCAGCCAAACTACTGAACTTCTATCGATGGTAAGTTGAAAAGACAGTATTTTCTCTTGTGATTGTTGTCGTTTTTAGTGTAAGATAATCCAGCATGTTACATTATCCAACAGCTTCCACAAAATGCATATGTAATGTGATTTCTTTCATTAAGTTGTGGTTCTTTCTCTCAATTTTGGGGCACATAGTGTATCTAATGAATAAAGTAATGAGATCTGTATTTCTTGGATGCTCACCCTTGATGTCTCAAATAAGTGTGACCTGGCAAAAGAGACTTCTGCTCTCAGATTCCAGGTGTCAAAATTGTCACGTGTCCTTGAATTTCTTTTGTTTCTAACTGAAAACTAGCAGCTTTAGTCTTCGAAAGGATGGCTATGGCCAGCTTGTAAACTTTGTGTTTTGGTTTGTGGCCATTGCCTCTTGTTGCGTCACTGGGAACCACTGAAAGTAGCCAGGCTCAGTCGATTTTACACCTTACCTTCAGGTATTTGTAGATGTTGATGTGATCCTCCTTGAGCCTCCTCTTCTCCAGGCTGAACAGTCCCAGCTCTGTCTTTCCTCATAGGAGAGGTGCTCCAGCCCCAAGTCATCTTAGTGGCCCTGCACCAGACTCTCTCCATCCAGTATACCCTTGTCTCTTTTTGTACTGAGGAGCCCAGAACTGGAGGAAGTCCTTCAGCTGTGGCCTCAGCACTGTTGGATAGAGGGGAAGGGTAGAGGGAGCTTTTGTGTAAAGGGGGGAAGGAAGGGTGAGAGAAAAAATTTCCATACTGCATTATATTATCTGCAGTAAATCTAGTAAGTTATTACCTCTAATTTGCAAGTATTCTCATTATTCTGAGACAATCACTTCAATTAATTGGTACAGAGTAAGAAATATAGCTGACAGTTTTAGTTGCTTGCAAGATTACACATTTAGTTAACAAATTTCATGGGTAAGAATGTAATTGAAAACTGAAACATGCTTTAAATTCTAAAAAGGCAGTTTAAATGTCAAGACTTAGATCTCAGTGATCATTTCTTACAGGTTAGCAAAATCTTCAGGATTTAGTAATAAAAAGTTTAAGGAAAATGCCTTTCTGGCTAAGTGAAATTACCCTTTAAAACAATGTTTGAATAAACCAAGGAATAATTCCTAGAATCTTGAGCTTCTTTGATTATTTTACAAGTGACAGATATTAAAGTATTTCAGACAGATAAATTTTTCTTTTTCACATATTAGAAGTGAGCTTTCCTGAGGAAGCCTACGTACCAAGTTTCTTTCCACAGATGTTCCGTACAAGCCCCTACAGCTGTACTGCCCTTGAACTGACTGTCTCTTCCTGAAGAATAGACTCCTAACATGTAGCCATTGGCTTTTAACAGCTGTGCTGCCGTCATCACCAGGCATTCACATCCTTCTGAGGTCAATACTGTTTAAGACAGATTAATTAGTAAATCTACCATCTGTCCTGGAGAACAAAACTACAAGTATCTTCAGCTTTTACACAAATCCATGCTATAAGGACGTATATGTAAATCCATGCTATCAAAATAGGATGCAGCTGCATCTATACCTTAGTCAACAGGGAAACCATTTAAAAGTTGAGGGAGGGAATATCTTTCCTTACCTCTTCCTTCCCACTCTGCTTCGCTAAAAACCCTTGTGGAGTGTTTTGTTACAAAATTGTAGTCCGTGGGCTATACAGCTCAGCATCTCATCGCTTTTCTTTTTGGCTACAGGACAGTTGAAACAACGAGTTTTGATTTGTTGCTGAAGACGGATGACGACTGTTACATTGATTTGGAGGCTGTTTTTAATAGGATAATGCAGAAGAAATTGGACAGGCCAAACATTTGGTGGGGAAAGTGAGTTGTATATTTTCTTTTTGTTTTTAAGAGAAACTGTCTTTAGTGAATGGTTTACTGCTGTAAGACTTTTTTTTATGTTGGTTCCCCTCTTCCGCACTTGTAAGTTAGTTATCAAAAGCAGGACTTTTGTACATGTAGCACTTTGAAGCTTAGAATATAGAAATCAATAGTTTACATTGATGTTCCAGAATGTTCCTCTACAATAGATTGAACTTGCTGTGTACCTTACCTAGTTTTTAAAATCTGTTGTACGTATATGTCTTTGTCGTGGTACTTAAGTAAATAAAAGTATTACAGTAGTACAAGAAAGTTAAAATGTGAGTAAATGCTAAAACTGTCAACATTACTTTCTCTGAAGCCACTGTGACGTGGCTGGATGCCTGGGGAAATGGGGTGAACAGAAGAAACAAAACTCACTTTATAGCCTGCACATTATTTTGAAGTCTGAATGTCAGGCATTGCTGTCTCTTCTCCTGCTGTCTGAACTGGTGGGTCTGATTAATGAATTCCTGAGTGAAGTTCACTAGTCTGCAAATAACTCAGAGGATCAACATAGCCCATCTTTCCCCTTCCATCCATGGAACGCGTTGCTACGCTGCACCCAATGTAGTACAAAGGCACAACGTGTCTTTCTGTTGCCATCAGCTTACTAAAGAGCTGTCCTTTGCTGCTCAAGGTGTCTCGCTTCACCCATCTGGTACTGACTGTTGATGACTTGTAAGGTGACTGAGTGAAGTGTAAATGTGGGGGGTATAGCTGGCTGTCATGGTGGTCTCAGTGATCTGAGTGGTGGGCATGTGGTCTCTAGCCTGTGTACAACCAAAGGGCAAATTGCCTGTTAGATTTTCTTGAGACTACCTTACCACAAGGTAAAACTAATATCGAATATTGAAGTTGGGTTCATTCTAGCAAGGTAGGAGGTCGAGAACTTGAATCCACTCGGTGGAAACCAACTTGCAAAAGGAAAAATTGAGCTAGAGGTAAGCTGCCTGGGCAGCTGTTCCAGCTGCTGTAGGGAGGTTTCTTCTGGAGTGTGTTTTTGGCTGTAAGACCCGAAGTTCTGGTACCGAAGAGATTGTCCTTCTCCTTGGTCTCCCACCTGTGCATCCATTTGCATTGCTGCCTGCCATGGGCCTGTTTCTTGGCCAGAGGTTTCTGGATGGTTGTTCAGCTTTCTGGGTGTCGGCTGAGTGTACAGGAGCCTTCTGAGTGGCTTTAGGGAATCCCCCATGCTCTCCTACCTTTCAGCTCTGTGACATCTTGTATCTTCAGATTTGAACATCGGTCAAAGTGCAAATTAAATGCAGTTAGGCTTTTCAGGGAGCTGTTTCTGGGTGTGTGGAGACCTTGACTTCCTGAGCAGATGATAAAGCAGTTAATGTATCTGGCTCTTGACACGGCTTTATTGGCAGTCTCCCTTCCTTCTGCTCTTCTGAGAAATCAAACTTTGTATTCTTCACCTAGACTTCCTTATTAAGCTCTCTCTAGTTTAGACAAGTGTCTGATTTGTTGCCCAGTGTTTCTTTAATCTGTTAATACTTTATAAATTCTATCATTCTTAGAGAGACTGATCAGAGTTCTCATGAATTCTGAAATTGCCGGCTTACTCTGGCATTTTGTAGAAACAATGAGATCTCAATGAAGCTGGGAGCTGGGGCACTTTGGATGGAGCAGTACTTAAGTGTGCTATCAGTTAATGGTCCTTTTTTGTCTGACACTTCATATTGCATGGTGGTTTTATTCACTATTTTTAAGTCACCATTTAAAAAGATTTTTTAGCTAATTTAGTGTGTTTCAGGACTGCATGGTTAGAAAAGCAAATAATCTAGGGATCCTACTCCAGAACTGTGTGTCATCTTAGAGAGAAGATGCTTTTCTTAGTTACTGCTCTTCTGTTCTTTTAAAGCTGCAGTCAAAAGACTAGTCATTCACAGATAATTCTGCCTGTCATGTCTGCAAATGACCAGATTTTATGATACCGGTAGAAAACACCAAGCTGTTTCTGAAGGGACTGAGTCCGATGTGAATGCTGTAAACGAAAAGGCGATTCACTGAAGTTGGCTCATCCACCATGTTGTAAAAAGCAACGGGAGTTCAGAATGGTGCTTTTTCTTGACCTTAGTTAGACCAAAATATTCCAGGTATCTGAAGATTTCCATGAAGATCTGTTTCATTTGTAATAATAGTCCTCGCTTTCTCTGCGGTGTAAGATACACTGTTGAGTGTAACATGCTTCATATTCTAGTACCAGACGTCTAGGCTTGCCTTCAAATAGCCATTATATGAATTTAGGAGGATTTACAATGCTTTCTTCTGCAGACTGAAAAATGAATGTTGCTGAGTCTTGCTGTAGAAAGCGTGTTAAAGTATGAAGTCATTTTATTAGGTCACTTAAAAGGAAGAGACAAGTCATGCTGTGAGGGAAAGAGTTGGACAAAACCTTTTCTGTACAGGTAATGTCTTCAGCATAAATTCTCTAATGGTTGTAGTCTTCTGGTAAGACAAGTGTGAGATATAATGAACAAAGCTGAAATCACTCAGGAATATGAAGTGATTGGCAAGGCAGGTACCCCTCGGTTTTTTAGGGGGCTACACCCCTCCTGCTGTGACTCGCTAGAGCGGAGGATACAGAGTCTGAAGTGGATCCGGGCATTGGCTGTGGCTTACCTGCTGGGTGCTTTAACGCGTCAGCTTCATGTGATGTAAAGTCTGATAGCAGGTCTGCCACTCCGCCCTAACTCCTCGCTGTTAGGGGCTGGTTCTGAGGTGACAGTTCTTCGTAGCTCACTAAAGGTTTTAGCTTCTTATGCTCACGACTAAATTCAGCAATGCTTGAACCCGTTTGCAAAAAGCAGGGAGAACCTGCTGCATCGACACAGATAGGCCAGTTAGATTGTAAGGTGAGAGGAGCGTGATCCCAGCCTGTTCCTGAACAGCACAGGCAGACACAGCAGCCTAACGGGGCAGCAGGGCTGCGTGCTGACAGCGTGCCAAACTTCTGCCACGCGGGCTGGGAATGGGACTGTGCAGGCTGCACTTCTGGCTTTCTGCGTGCATCTAGTAGTAAATAAAACGTTCCCTAGGGAAGTAAACTGCCAGGACGGTGTTTTTAGTTCAGTGATGGCAGCCTTTGTTGAACATCTGCTTGGTTAAGTTTCATTTGGAAAATAGCTAGAGAAGGTGGTGGCTCCCCAAAAGCTTCAAAAGCAAATCAGCGGTGAGAAAATAAAGCCAGATCTGGCATCCCTTTCCAAAAGATAACATGGTCTCATCTGCTGTAATCATGACTAAGTTTTCTTGGTAGAAATTTGGTCTAGCATGGCTATTTTTGGTAGTGTATAAAAATCCAGTACTTTGTCTTGCTTCCTGTTTTTTAAGCAGCCCCAAGTTTTCTCAGGAAGATGGGCTGTGTCACAACTGCATGCCTGCTGGAGGCACTGCCTTCATGTGGTGCTGTAACCAAAGGGGATTGGGTACAGATGTGGTTGTCAGAGAACCTACACAGTGATGTTCACGCTTTCCTGGACCAAAACATAGCAGTGGTGCAGACTTGTTAAAGACCCGACTGTCAGTGTTGTGTTTGTTTCTGTTCTGAGAACCTCCTCAAGATCAAAATCAGACAATAATTTAACTTACAGGTGTTGTGCTGAATTAGGTATGTGCTCTAGAGAAATGAGGCTATCTGAACTCCTTCTACTTCTTCCCCTTAGTACTGCTTGCTATTATTGTTACTTCAGTGGGTAGCTGTGTTTATAGGTTTCTCGGAGGGCTTTGTACAAACATCTCACAGGTCTAACGTGCTCTTCAGTTTCAGACTAAATTGGGCAGTTGATCGAACTGGGAAGTGGCAAGAGCTGGAGTACCCAAGTCCTGCGTATCCAGCCTTTGCTTGTGGGTCCGGCTATGTCATCTCCAAAGACATCGTTCAGTGGCTGGCAAGCAACTCTGAAAGATTAAAGACTTACCAGGTATTACAGCTTTGATTCGGTTCTTCTATCTTAAACTGGTTTGGGGAGCAGCATGCCCCCTGGATGAATGGGAAAGAACACAGCTCGAGTGTTAGTGTTGGGGTCTCCCAGCTGATGCTTCAGCTTTTGGCAGTGCTTTTGGTCACTGTGCTTAGTGTCCGTTCCAGCTCAAATCACAGCTGTTTTGGACTGAGAATCTCTGGTGTGGTAATCTTGTTTTAGTACTGTCTTCTCTGCGAAAACAATTTTATCACAGAAAAGGTGGGGAGGATTAATTGGACACCTGTAAGCTACTCAAGCATAGCTTTTTGTAGTTGCCTTCTTAGTGCAGGTATGTGCTTCATGCTCTCCTGGTGCTAATATTTTTTTTTTTCTTTTTCCACGTGTTGTCTCAGGGTGAAGATGTGAGCATGGGCATCTGGATGGCAGCTATAGGACCCAAGCGATACCAAGTAAGTCTGCAGAAATTTTCAAATCTTATGGGAAGAGATCGTGACTGTTGCTCTAAGTAGCAAAAATAAAATAGGGGGATCGTGTTTTCTTTTTACAAAAATTGAAACAGCCGTTGGATCAAAATCCAGAAACCACTTTTTAAAATGTATTTAAAACAAAAAAACAAACAAAAAAACGCAAAACCACCCTCCATCCCCCAACTGCAAGTTCTTTGAATAGCTCTAGCAGCTCAGAAAGGGAAGTATGCCTCTAGTTGGTGACCTTTGTGTGCAAAATGTATTGCTATAAACAACGAAGACCTGATTATTGGAAGTAAAGTTTGTTGAGCACTGAATTCTTTCTAAGAACTACTGAAATTGTTGTCTCTCTAACAGGATAGTCTCTGGTTGTGTGAGAAGGCATGTGAGAGTGGTATGCTGTCTTCCCCTCAGTATTCTCCCCAGGAACTGAGAGAGCTCTGGAGAGTAAAGGAGCTGTGCGGAGATCCTTGTAGATGTGAGGAAGGATGAGGAACTTGCCTTGGAAAACAGGGTAGCGTGTAATAAGGATGGAAAAGTGTACATCGGGATTCCTTCTTGGAATAATACAGAATATTAAGGTATCTTTTAATGTTGGGTTTCAACTAAAGCGTAACAATATTTGCACATCCCTTTTGATAATTACAAGTGGACTGATACTATTCATTTTCTATAGTATAGATGTTGATCTGACAAAAACCAAAATGTTTAAGATAAACAGTTTCCTTTTTATATAAAGTCAAAGACCTACTTGTAATTAATAAATGCACATACGAATGCCAACTAGCCTGTTTTTTGTAAATTAAAGTACTACTGATTTAACTCTGTATAGAGCTGTACCAGGATCCACTGGAGAGCTGTGTTTAGTACCAGGGCATCTGGTAAGTCTTGCTGCAGCAGGTTCTATGCAGTTTGAGGGGTTGCTCTCATCTGTGCAGGGGTTGGGACAGCTAGGGTTTGGGATTTGTTAGGTTTAGTTTGTTTATACCATTATCACTTTAGATATATATATATATATTTTAAAAAAATAAATCAAAGTTTGCTTATACCAAATCTTGAAGTACTGCAAACTTAGCCTGACTAAGAGGTTTTTCTGGTAGCTCAGTGTGTTGTTATGTATGAATTTGGTGGTACGCAAGTGAAAGTAAAATAAGATTGAGGAACTGCACACTAAAGAATGTAAACGAAATATCAATGCCTTGCAGTATACTGAGAACTAACTTATACTGTGGTATGTTAACTCTGCAGGTAGAATTAAGGTTTGTCAGATTTTGACCTTAAACACTCTAAGGCTGTGTAGATACTTCTGCAATTACTGCTGTTTTATACTTCTTTGCTTTAGGGGCTTTGGAAGTAGGTGAAAACAGCGCAAGTAGCCTATTTCAGTGCAGCACTAATTTTGTCCTAGAGCTATTACAAGTGAGGACATCACAACCAGATCATGTATCAGTTCCATACAAACAAATTCTCACCACTGCAGTGGGAAGGTAGTATAAAATATTGGCAAAAGGGTTACCTTGAGTTTTATTTAATTGAAGACTTTAAGCACTATTTGGTATCTCCCACATAAGACACTTCAATCAAAAGCAAAGGCCTTCATAAAGATTAATTACTAAGTTTAGGAGCTGGAAGTATTATTGTATAGTGCTCTGGTGCCATGTATGAAATTCATGTTCTCCCGTAGGTGTTCAGGCACATGTTGTACACGCTGTCTGCAGGCAGCCCGTAACTCTTCTGCAGTTCCCGTCTTGGTTTTGCCTTCAGTCTATCAAGGGAGCTCCTTGTTACCACCGTACTAGCACACAGTCTCCATTTTCAATTGAGTAAAACTGCAAAGGCTTTAAGTCGTTGTCTAGTTCAACTTCTTTTCCTGCCAGCTAGAATAAGAAAGGAAAAAAGATTTCAGTTTAAGTCTTACCAGACCTCTGTTAATGTAAACCAAATTTAGATCAGGCAATTGCAGTCAGGGAGGATCAGGCATTGAATCAGGTCCTAAATTAACAGCAGGAAGACTGCCCTCCTTAAGTGAAATCAATTTCATTAGGTAGTATTTTAGAACACGCTATTGACCTTTAGCAGCATGTAGTATTTTGTTGCTGAGTTACCTAATTTTAACTCACTTTAGAACTTTCGTAGGACAGTTTCAGTTCTGAACCAGGAATTTTAAGTAGGCGATAGAGCAATCCTTTGACCCTTTGAATAGTCATGGACTCTGGAAAAGGGAAAGAAACCAAGTGGTTAGAAAAATGCTGCTACCACTGAGCTGTAGCGAAGTACCAGTTATTCAGCTATACTTGCTCATAGCAACAGTGAAAGGCTGTATTGCTGCTTCAGTTCTAACACTGCAATAATGTATTTTGTACCTGAAATGATAACTGCTAATGATGTCAAATTGAAAACGGTTCAATCTCTGGTGGGTCAGACAGAATAAGCTACTACATTTGAAGCGTTTTGATCCCACATGCCAAATTAAAGTGTTATGGCTTCATACCTTACCTTTTTTGAGTTTGAATTTGCTACACACTAAACTAAGTGACCTTTGGGACATGTACCAGTCAGGTTCTGTCTACCTGCATCTGGTGACTGTTCCTTGAAGTTTTCATACCAGGAATTGGCTTTCCCAGCACAAATAAATGAATGTCACTGTGGAACTAGTGCCATTCTTAGAAATATTGCTACATTAATTTATCCCAACCAAATTGCCAGCAGAGTTGTATAGCGGTTTCTATTATGAAGTCAGTTACACGGCAGGATATTTTTTGTAATGGCTCTTGAATGAGTAAATGTAGTTTGTTCCAGAGGTGATACCTGTGTTTGCAATAGATATACTCAATATTTTGGTTGAACTTTTACTTCTTTTGAAGCTTTACCTAAAGGCACAGCAATAGTGAGTTATTCCTGTAATACCACACATTGTACTTAGACAAATATTTTTCTATCAAACGTTTTTGTAAAAGCTGTATCTATCTGATTTTATGCAACTTGTGATAATAAATGTGATTTTTATTTTAGAATAAAGTTTGTGTAAGTCTGTTCTTTCAGACAACATTCTGATACATCTCTGAGACTTCAGTTCGATTTAGAACAAAGTTTGTTCATTTTAGTAGACACTACAGGCACTAAAATTTCACAGAAGACAAATTTGATACAGGTCAGAATCAGATTTCTAACATAATTTATAGTAATTTGTAAGATATTAGACCTAAATATCTAGAACTGCAGACTACATAGTTGGCTCTTACCACTTCATGTTCTTGTTACTGGGCAAATACCTCCACCAGTTCATACCCATTAATTAGCCTTTGATTGCCTCATACACATCAACTGTGAAACCAGCAGCATACATGGTAACATAAGCATCAATTTTCAATTTTCAAACTGGACTGAAAGTAACTAACTGGGTGAAGGTCAGAAAAATAATGACTTTCTCAAACGAGTTCTACCTTTGTCATTCCTTTATATGACAGAGTCTTCAGGAGCTGACAAAGGTAGAGGCAGCTGTCATTCTCTATTACAGTTATTTCAAAAGGAGCTACAAATCACCTGCTGAAACAAGAGAGAAGACTTCTTACCTGGTAGCTTTTTTTCTACTGGCTTCTGTTCAGGTTTGTCAGGACATTTAATTGTCAAAGCTTAAGGAGAACAGTGAAGCATTAGTGAATAAGGTAAGCCCTATTCTGTCAGAAGCACAAAGACTTTCTAGTCTGTTTTTATACAATTCCCCCCCCAACCTGATCTTCTCAAAAAATTACAAGAGCCTGTGTCTGAGCAGCTATGATAGCATTTAGTTGTTCTCTAAAAAATTAAAATTAATTTTTCATTTTTGTCCTTTGTATGTTTACCTAAAAGTGCTTCAGTTCTAGTTAACTTATAAAAATAACCTGCGGTAAAATTTAAAACTGCCTCATCCAGGTCAAAAACCTGCTTTAAACTGTCTTAAAAAATATAATACAAACATATTTTGAGGAAATTAACTTAAAAAAAAATAACTAGAAATTAAGACCCTTTAAGAAAAGTTTCTAGTATGTCTAGCCAACTACATTCCTTGTTCTATTTAGTCTTCCATCTAAACCTTAAAATGCAAGTGCCTTAAAATACTATTTTGGACAGGGAGTAAAAAAAAATATGATCAATTCTATCAAATGGGAAACAAAGCTAAGTGACTTTGTACATCTGGGATGTTAATCTAGCTTAAATATGTAAACAGCCCCAAATACCAAAGCTAGCTGTAATTTTCTTGACTGTCTTAAAATTAAGAAGCTAACAAAAAAAAATCAGAAAACAATTCAGCTGTTAAGGTTAAAATCTCAAATCTTTTCTGTGGAAAAGTCATTAAGACTGTGAGAATAGAGCACTAAATATATCTATTCCTCATTAAGGCTTATTTAAGAAAATAATTCAGGTTGGGTAGAGGGAGGAAAGGAGATGGAGTACAGAGAAGCAGGTATCTAGTCAAACTCACTGATACGCATATTTCTAAGAAACAGAATTACATGCTGCAACCCTGTGACCTCTCAGAGGCTTTTGAACCCTTTGTTCTCCCTAAACACAAAATTTATAAAATATTTCAAATGCAGAAAGAATAATTTTGACCATTTCTGGCCTCTTACTCAGAAGCTGATTTTTCAGAGTCAAAGGCTGTTGTCCCTTCAGTTCTCCTTCTTCAGGTGCACCATATTCTGTGTGAAGGAAAGTGCGCATTGACATGAGCAGTTCTGAGACTAAAACCCAACAGTAGCCCTAAGATAAGCAGTAGTAATGGTGCTGGATCGGGCACGAGCCTGCTGCCTCAGCTCCTGCAGCAGCTGGGATGCTGCACACAAAGCAGTAGAAACACCGTATAAAAACACTGAAATGTGTATTTTAGGAGGGAGCGGAGCCGGTGGCAGGCAGGTGGAGGTGCTGCCTAACACTCCCACTCCCAGCACCTTGCAGCTGCCCCACAGCAGCAAAAGCCAGTCATGTGCAGGCCTGCCTACAGGTGGGCTTTCTAAGGCAGGAGGAGCACAGGGAAAAGCATCAGGCGGAAGGGAAGCAAACTGAAGAGAGAAAAAACTAGTGCTACTGCAATGCCAGAAGTGAGGAAATGCTCATTTGACTTGTACTCACTAAGGCAAAGTGCTGCGTATCGGGGATGGGCAGCACGAAATTCTTCACTCGGTTTGTTTCTCTCTGGGTTCCAATTTCCGCCAGCTGCTAGCCACTCTTTTCCAAATATTTTGCGATAATCAAGCTCTGCTCCTTTTCTTTCAGCAGGAAGGATCTGTACTGACACGGGAACGGAGCACCATAAAATGATACGACTTTCCAGAAAAGAAAATCTATTTCATGACACTGACCCTTACAATCACTTCAGTACGTTAGCACTACCAATAATCTTACAAACCCCATTTCTAAGTACTAACTGACCCATAAATTCAGTACATTTTAAAGCTATTAAGAATCTTATGAGCTCTGTACCTCTATGTACTGTCTGATCCATAGATGAGTATCTAAGCCAAGACGTTAACTTGTATTATGATGCAGATATTTGTTGTAGCTACAGAACAGATGCTGTTTCTGCCCTCTTTTATGCTAAAGGTGATGGAATAATCAGTACTTTACTTTTCTGAACACAATCTTAAAAGAAGATGAGAAATAAATTCCTAAGGCAATGATTTAAAAACAATTTTTCCGTAGACTCATGCAATTTGTTGATGCATCACGTACCTCAGACTTGTTCAAAACCTCCAGTTGACTTATCTTGGCAATAATTAGCTGTCTCAGGGTCTCTGGGTTCTTCTCTGTGTCCATCAAAGGGTTATTGTGACACTGCAGTGACCGCAAACTTGGCAGTTTCTCAAGCTCATTGATTGATGACCACTGAAATGGAGGGGAACAGTCTTTTGAGAAAACATAAAGCATACTTCATTTCAGAACAATAAACAGTAACATTGACTTTTCCTGTACAATGACCATGAAAGAAACTGTTCTTTTGGTCAGCAGAACCAAGTACTTTCATCCTGTTCATTTAGCTATGAATTGCATTAAATTTAATTAATTAAAAAACTAAACAGACCAGGGACTACTCAGCATTTTAGATCATTAGAATGCCACAAGAAGAATTATGAGGTAGAGGAGGGATAGGACTAACTACCACAAACCTGTTTAACCGAGATGCCAAGAATCTTTTAAAAGTCTAAATCATCCCTCTGTGGTGATCAAAGAATTCAGTAGATGCCTCAAGATCTTATGCAAGCAATCAAAAAAAATTAAAATAGCAAACTGTGAATTACTCTTAAACAAAGATAGATGTATATACAAAATGCAAAACCATCACAATCTAACCTACCTGCGATATTTTATTGTCATTTATTGCGAGGCGTTTTAATGAAGGAAACATTTTAGTCTTGTGTCCTAGGAAAAAGAATAAGTTTACAGACAATAATGAAAACTTTAAATAAACAGACTTATAAAACTATAAATAATTTGCTTCTTTTACATACCAAATTCACTATCAGGAAAGTGTATGGAAGATATTCCAGTGTTTCTAAGTATTAGCTGTTCTAATCTGAAATTTAATAGATACAATGATTACTGTAATTGGTACAGAACATTTTTTGTAAAAAAAATTTTTTTAAAACAAAGATCTAATAAACTTTTGGCATCATGAATAGCGGTTTTATAGATAGTACCCACACTTCAGAGGATACTTTTTTTCAAGGAATAAATACAATAATTTCAAGCTTTCAAAATAACTCCTGGATTTAAGTGGTGTGATTTGCCATATAATTTTTTAAAAATAGGCTGTTAATTCCTCATGGCTGCTATTTTGGCGTACAGCTCAAGATAATAATTCTGCAAATTAACAACTCTATTTCATTAGTCCCACAATATTCCATTCACTGGAACTGAAGTGCTCTTAAAAGGAAGGAACACTACTTTCCCTGGATAAGCCCCAGAGCAGCAAATCATAGTTCAAGCCCATAAATACCATAAAGACATTGCTACTGGGTGTACAGTAAAGCAGAAGAATCTGTGTAAAGGGTACCACCACATTCATTTAATAAAGTGAAAATACATTTATGTAATGCAGTATGAAAATTATACTTTTTTCTTTTTTTAAAAATAAAATTTGAAGTACACATCTTTCAAAGTTTTTAACCTACCCTCAAAAAGCACTGAAAATTCCAAAGCGAGTCCTTGTGCAGGGGACACGCCAATATAAACATAGTGACACACTACCAGTAGAGTAACAACTGTAACCTTCACCATAGTTAACAATCGCGAGCAGATGACAGAGAAGCAGGAGAATTATTGCCAACTCCCTCCAAACTCACTGTATTTTGCTTTCTTTACAAAGGACAAATGGGTAGAAAGCATGGGTGTAAACTGCTCTTGGAAACTGCCCATCACCAATGATCTTTAATGTGCCAGTCTCAGGAGTAACACCTGCCAACAACCTGTCCACCAGCGTTCTGCAGACTCAAACAACCACGAGATGGCTGTGCAGCTACTAATGAACCTCTATGACACTGTTATGGTCAGAAAATTTTTCCTAAGAAGGCACTTCTGTACCTCTTTTACTTTGCCAGACTAGAAAAACTCTACAGTCCTGTTATCTTGGATACAAAGGTGTACATACTAATAGATAAAGAACTTAGTAATGTGATAAATCACTTTAGTTTCATAAGTATATAATAAAAATCTAATAACAAACAGCTTAAGAATGTCTTCCTTATAAAAAAAATAAAAAATAAGATTATATTAATATAGCTCAATTAAATAATGCAGTTACTCTCCTCAAGAGGGCAAAATGCTTCTATTTCAAGATTCCATAAACCTTCCATGCAACATAAAAATGATCATATTTCCATTAACAAAAACTATGAAGATGAGTAAGAACAAAACAAAGAATTTCCAGCAAATTTGTTTAACAGCTACCTGGGGAGATGTGCTATCTGATGCAGCTGATTTCCATCCAGTAACTGGTTGTCTGAGAGGTCTAACAATTTCAGGGTCTGCAGGACATTATCAGGCCTGCCACATTGAAAAAACAAACAGACAAACAAAATCAACAAACCCGCACCAAACAAACATAAAATAAATAAATAAATAAGAATATTTAAAGTTATTTTTAATGAAAACACTAGTTTTCTAGGCATATAACTGCATGCAAATAATTGCCTACTTATTTAAATGTTTTGAAGTACACCACATGAAGCTTGCACCATTTATTTTACAATTATGTCATGGTAATGCGAACATTACAGGAACGTAGCTCTATCTGCTATATAACTTCGCAGAACATCAGTCACAAAAAGCTCATGTACGTTACTTATCTTACCTTTCCAAAACAGTAATATTATTGGAAGTAAGGTACAATTCTTCAAGTGCTGGCCATCCTCGAGCACAAACAAGGACCTACGAGCAAAACTTAATTTAATATAACAGAAGTTGAGAAAAATTATTCCAGAGATTACACTTTATGCAGATTTCCTCAGAACATGTTCAAAACAAATCGTAGGTTTCAAAACCAGAAATAACTACTGGAGATTGCCTACCCCTCCTTTTCTTCCAGCTGGTGCTTTCCTGTGTCTAGGTCTACTAGCACAGATGAAATCAAAGGGGTTCTGCACAGCCACACAATTTGTGCTTCCAAACTTGGAAGACAGCACTACTGAGATGGGCTTCATGGGCCCTAAAGCCCCAAAACAGCCCACTGCTAACATATTTAACAACAGGACTTCATCCTTAATGAAACAAGATGTTAGAATAGAATCATTTAAATGTTTGCACGTTTCAGTCCCTGAAAATAAGTCAAAGCTTTGTTTATTCTGTGCTATGTCTGTGTTGCATGTAACTGGGTATCATGTATTTCAAGCATTTTCTGTAGATGCAAAGATACTAAGCCAATCTCATGCTGATGCAAAGTGATGCCAAAACAAGTATTTCATGTCATACTGACCTATGTTCTTTCTCTTCGCATTTGTTCTATATATGCATTAAAATATAGATAAACTTTTACTAAGTACAAGGAAACAAATAGTTTTCAACCTTTGGAACGTGAAATTAAATTTTACTTCAAACTGCTTAATCTTGACTTGTTAATTTACAAATGTAAATGAAGTTAAACATTTTTTCATTAGACTCCAGTGCCAATAAAGCTTACATTTCCAACAAATACAGTTAAGTCACAGCACCTTTTCTGAGGATGATTACACTTCAGACGAAGAATATAATGTATAAATATTTAATGTGCTTTACATGTTTTAAAACCTACCAATATAAATAAAAACAAAATCAAGAAGGTTATTACCTCTGTCCATGTTATCTCAGTCTGATTAAGTGCCAGAATCTTCAGTTTTGAAAATACATTACATACAGAAATTGATGTAGATGGAAATTTCATTTTGTTTTCACTGTGTAAAAAGAATAATTATCACCATAAACTTAAATAAACACAATTATTTAAGTCACTAATTTGGAATTATGTAGGAAGTACAAAAATAATGTAAGCTTTTTTTTTTTTAAATCACTGACATTGTTTCACATATTTAAAAATATTACAAAATATTATTTATATTCAAACTTTTTTCCTCATTTACTTTCTCAATTCACAAATGCATATTTATTCATCTATGGCTTCCCTCCCCTTTTCTTTCCCTAAATTTTGAATGTGAAAAGAATGATTTTCATTAATATTAAATGAAACAAACTCTGATTTGGGGCTTAAACTCCTTAGTGTTGATTGAAGCTATCTAGATTGAAACAAAATGTATGTAAAACAAAAGGATGTGATACCCACTGTTGATAGCAAAAATATCAAATAGTTAAAAGATTCAAAACTGGAGACTTCAAACTAGCTTTCTTAACCTGCCCCCCAAAGACATTTTTGTTTCCTTCTTGAAGTATGATCTACCTGTATATTAAGACAAAAAAATCTCTCAATGCAGTTATACTCACATATTTGTAAGTAATTTTTTCCCATTTAAACAAGCACTGAGAGAGCTGGTGGAAAGGTGATCAATTTTATTCTTCCAACATTCCTTGCACAAAAAATTCATTAACAGACTAACTTGGTAATGTCTTTCTTTTTTAACGTAAACTCTTAACAGAAGGCCAAAACAATAAAAAAACAAATTCAAACTATTTCAGTTTGTAGTCATAAGCTTCAAGTTCCACCATCATTTCCATTTTGCATTCCAGTTTTATCACAAATAAATCACAAATAACTTCTGAAAACCCGTTAGCCTAGGCCACACTTCTCAACAATGCTAAAATGAAATAATTATTCTAATGAATTAAAATAAATTTCCCGTATTCTCATGTATGCTGATAATAATAAATGACTACGTATGCTTCATGCAAAGTTAGATCCTAATTTTACAAATAGCACCCAGGTTGCAACACCTGTTCAGTGCTAAATATTGAAGAAAATGGAACACCTACAACTATTTAAAAATTGTTTTTGTCACGTTATCTATAAAAACAAATACAAAAATTGCGCTTGCATTGTTATTATACTAACATGGCATTTATTTCAATTTAGCTTACATCACTTTAAAATTATTTTAGCTGCATTGTGTGTACTGCACAATGAAGGCTTTGGAAGCTGGTAATAGGACAACAGAGATCACATACACGACCATATGTATTTGTTGTTTAAAGACATAATGAAAAAAAAAAGTATTTATAAACTTAGCTCCAATTAAAACCAGTATTGAGGCATTCAATTATCTTATAAAAGTTGACCTCGTATCTAAAAGAGCCTCTTCTTTTTTGTCCCTACCCCCAAAGGTACAGAAACCCAAATATGAATATACCTGATATTAAGTGTTTCCAGATTTGGAACTTGAGAAGCAATATCTGTGACTGTATCCCAAGATGACAACAGATTTTTTGATAGATTTATGTGTCTGATATCTGAAATTTCATATTAAGAAAAGAAACATCTCAAATCTGAACTTCCTTTTTCAGACACTAGAATTAGGGTGTTGTTTTTTTTTTTTAATCAAATAAGCAGAAATAGAATACGTTTGTTTGCCCTAAGAGGTACTACCACTCAGTTACAGCAAATTTTACATTGCTCTGTGGTATGAAAATGACTTAAGAGAGCTTAACTTTACAAATCTAAAAATGGATTAATTTTTGTGCTGACAGGAATCCTTACCAATCCTTACAAATGAACAAATATGCTTTCTATTTCTCTAATATAGCTACAACATGCAGTATACTTAATACATTATTTGTTATATATTTGACACCTGTGGTACCTACAGAACCTATCAATTGTATTTTTATGTGGTTATCTATTCTAGAGTAAAATTTAAAAAATCGCGTTGCTGGAAATGTCTGGAATTGCAGTCACAGTAGCAACCTATGACAACATTGCTATTTTCATCTGCAGTCTGCATTCCTTCTCAAAAGTTGTAGGCTTCTACATTTTAACTCTGCAAGCACTGAAAAAAGCTTCCAAACATAAACTATGGTTTTAAACTTTTTTTTTTTAATAAAAGGATACAAATACAGTTCCTCATTCTTTGAAGTGAACACTTGGAATGCTAAAATATATACTTTTTGTGGTATCTCATTATATAGCACCTTCAAAAAAGGATACTAGCACATGTTCTGCTGATTTCCTCTTTCTGACCAGCATGGCTCACTGCACACTCACGCACCGAGATATCTACCAGTAGGTTCAGCTGGCTGAATGAGAAAGAACATTCTGTTGAGTAATCTTTGAACAGAAATAAGCACATCATATAAACACCTGGCTATTACAACCAAATAATATTATTTTCATAAATACCTCCTTTAGAACTTGGAATTGCTGGAGTGTGTCCAAAGACGGGCAACGAAGTTGGTGAAGGGTCTAGAGAACAAGTCTTACGAGGAGCAGCTGAGGGAGCTGGGGTGGTTTAGCCTTGAGAAAGGGAGGCTCAGGGGAGACCTTAGTGCTCTCTACAGCTACCTCAAAGGAGGCTGTAGTGGGGTGGGGGTAGGTCTCTTCTCCCAGGTGACAAGCAATAGGACAAAAGGAAACAGCCTCAAGTTAACCAGGGGAGGTTTAGGTTGGATATTAGGAAAAAATTATTCACTGAAAAGGTTGTGAGGCACTGGAACAGGCTGCCAAGGGAAGTGGTTGAGTCACCATCCCGGAAGGTCTTCAAAGGACACGTACACGTGGTGCTTAGGGACATGGTTTGGTGGTAGACTTGGCAGTGCTAGGTTAACGGTTGGACTTGATGATTTAGACGTCTTTTCCAACCTAGATGATTCTATGAATTAGCACTGAACATTTTGGTATCTTTCTTGGATATTTATACTTCCTTGGATTCTCACACTGCAAAGTAGGTCTGGTTGAATCACGATTTCTTCCTTTTCCCCCACCTTCCTCTTCCCCTTCACTCCCCTCTCCTCTGCCTCCTCACAAAAAAAAAAAAAAAAAAAAAAAACAACCAACTGATACTTATCCAACTGTAAAAAAAGAGTCATAAAACAAACTGTAGCTATGCAAAATGGAATTTAGTTAGAGTTTCCAAGTTAAACTTGTTTTTGGTAATACTTTCTGCAAGGGGTTCTAAGTTATTTGAGCATTCTTTGTATAACTTTAAAAAAAAACAGAGAGGCATTTTTTTACTGGTATGTATGTTATGGGAGGCAAAGGGAGTACGTCAGCGGTCCCAGAGAGGAGATTGCCACCTACTGAGCTGTTACCTCTCTGGTGGTGGAGGTCATTAGAACTGCAGTCTACTACACATCATTATGTTATTTATTTTTTCTTAGCCTCCCAGATAAATGAGCATTGACACGAACTGACTGAAAGACATCTTTACTAGCAGTACAGTGACTTTCTGCTTTCCTTCTCTTAGTTACATAGTCAGTGCTGATATGATTAAACAAAGATGAAACAAGAAATACTGTACAATACTCAGAAAATATAAAAATCCATCATTTTTAAAAGGACCACCAAAGTGTATAGGTAAACATAATGTTATAAAAGACATTACTGATGATATGCAGATCATCTTAACTGTGTGCTATCCAAATCTTCAGTTTACCATCCATTCATTGAAATCTCAAGCAAAAACCCTGTATTTGCAATTGTCTATTGTATTAAATTTGTTCTCCATCTCAATAACATGATATTTATCATTCAGCAGGAACCTGTTCTCTGTCCTGCCGTAATGCCACATTAAAATAAAAATGTACCAACATGATAAAGAATGGCAGTATTTGTAGACCCAAAGTTACTTGAATATAGTTTGTGTGCAAGATCTTGACTAATTTAACAAGAAATTTCAGAGTAAGTTTAGGGGCCTAAAGAAAGCCTGCCATTTCACCTAATCCAGTCTAATTACCAGTTGCTGCCAAAAGAGAGTGTACCTGTTTCCCTCTATGCATTCTCCTAGAATTTTCTGATTTGGCAACTATGTGGTTGCTGTACAGCTTGAGCCAATTCACTGATCCAATGGAAAACCAACCCAGAAAACAAAGAACGGTTTCATACTAGATCAATGAGCTGAACCAGCTCACCTTTTGGTTCCATAACACCAGATCTCATGTTCAAGTAAACAGCAGACACAGAGAAAGGGAACAAGTAAAGTTCTCTCTTTTGGCAGTAGTTTACAATCACATCAGATAAAGTATATAATGTAAAATTATACAATCAGTATCAGAAATTTCAAATAACCTTATAATTCACCACCAACCTTCTTGAATGTTCTTAGAGGAAACAGTACTCCAAGAACTATGGAATAATTACCCTAGTCATTGAGGAACATATAATCTTTCTTTCCTTATGGTTGAACAGCAGTGTATCCTAGATTTTGATATAATACACTTGCCTTTGTTGTTCTGCAATAGAATCCATGCCAATAAGTTCCACGGTCTTCTTTCCCAATACTAATGTATTCTTTGTCCCATTTTGAACATCTTGCTCCTTCAACCCGTATCGGTCCTTTACTGCAGTGAGAAAATCTACTCCAAAATTTGCCTTGTTTGGCCGGATAAATGATCCTCCTCTGGGATGCCTAGAAAAGAACAGCCAGGAAACAGTGAAAAGTTATCAAAGGAATGATAAAAAAAGGAAGTCTAAAAAGTACTGATTATTACTTTATTAAAAATACCACGAACCAAAGCAGTCAAAGGGAAATTTTACAGGCTAATTTTAGAGCACCACTCCCACTCAGCAAAACCAGGCAAGACTTGCAAAGTATCACTGATAGCATTTGACCCAACGAATTGGCGCTGTGAGATGCTATGAGAACTGAAGTACCACATATCCAAACATGCTTACACATCGAGATTACCATGTCAGTGCCATTATCCGGAATAACCGTTCCATTGTTTCCAAACTCACTATGAACCGAGTTTTCCCAGAAAATAAGTTTCTACCTATGGACAAACACAAACATACCTAAATCATATGACAAACTTGTCTGGAGCCTTAGCTCAGCTTAAGGCTGAGGAATACTCAGAATAGTAGGAAGAAGAGAGGAATCAGAATAGTCAGCATTCCCTCACTATATTTCACTTGAATAATTCACTCATAATTCTAAGAGAATGCAGCTTTGTCAAATGACATCAGATGCAAATTCTACCTCTTGTTATACTAACTCAAACTTCAAAAAAAAAAAAAAATCTAATACTAACTTGGTAGAATTTTGAAAATGAATATTCAACAAAATTACCTGGCTAATGCACATTCTACAGAGTCCTATGAAGTTTCTTAGTTTTCCCTTGAGCTCAAAAACACATGGCAATTTCTTGCCATGCAATTGCTTTGACAATTTCTATCAAAACTAGAAAGGAAACAGTAGGATGAACTGGCAAAGACAAGTTGTGGGAATGGTATCACAGAACAGATGGAGGATCTGATAGGAGGATCAGCCAGAAAACAGCAGGAAGAAAATTGGTAGTTATGATTACCTGCCTGCCTTCCAGCTGAGAAGAGCACTGACTTTGGTTGGAAAGTACTCAGGAGGATGAAACCACTTACGTAAATAAAACTCCTCTTTTCAAAACAGCATGTAAACGTCAAGTGGCTCATTAGCAAACCATAATATACATCATCAACTCTACAGAGTCCAAAATTCTCTCAGCAAAACAGTAACTAGAGGCCATGAATCCTACGGACCTATTGCAAGTAGATGGAATAGCTTGGGCACCACATATTCACATTTTTATTAAAAGATCAGTACTGGAAATTGTCTGTGCTAGTTTTATTCATTAACATTTCTAGTATTTATTTAAGTAAGTACTCTCATATCATAATTAAAGAACTGGAAAGAACCAACATATTATTTACTTAAAAACAATTTTCAGTCTAGTTTTGTAGCAACTAAATTTAGAGTACAATGGTTACAAAACATGCAGAAAGGCATTTTTACCCAGAGAATGTAAAGCCAGTGTGTATATTCATATTCAACAGGCATTTTCAATTACCGACATTTTTGATCTAGTAAACTTCTCTTAAGCCTTTCCTTCCGTTTCTTTGAAGTTCTTCACAGTTTGCAAACATTTGCTTAGTTCAAATGTCAAATTTCCTCTAATGTAAAAATTATGTGACTTCTTCTTAACAATACTTCTTTAAACCAAAAATCACATTTTCACTCCTTAATTATAACATCACTTACACATGATGTACATCACTCCTACACTTGCATTTACTTAAGTTAAACAGCTTTGTGGATGGCAGATGCTGCAAGATTCCACTAGGGTCTCCATAAATAACATTTCTTGTTCTGTTTACCTGTAGTTTACCCTAGATCCTGCTGTATGTTTATTTTGAAATCTGCTATCCCTTTTCCTATCACCTCGACTCTCCCCATTTTGTCATCTCTATTCCTCTGCACTCAAATCCATTCCACAGACTAAGTTTCTTTTTCAGTTCTATTTTACTAATTTGATCTACTTTTTCAAGAACCGTCATAGAGAAGGACAGAAAAGGAGATGCTGCAATAAGAACCTATTTTCAGGCAAAACGACTACATGTTCAAGGAGAGAGGTCACTTACCTGTAAGTTGTTTTCCCTAAAATACACTGCCTGTATTAAGTTTCACGCTAGGGAGCACGAGCTCTACAAGCCACATGTATGTATCACACAACCGATGTACAGCACCTGGACTCGTGAAGAAGCACACCTATCAGCCATCAGTCTCCACAACTGAGAAACAAGCAGGTAGTTCCTAACGCAAGGAGTCACCCAGTGTGCACATCATTAGATGGTAGGATGTGAGTACTAATCATCAACCTGACCTAAGCCGAGCGTTTGGAAGTCAGAGAACAGGGATTTTGCTCTGATGTGTGCAAAAGGTCCGAGAACCAGGACAACGCACCGCACAGAAGTGAAGTGGCTGAAGACACACCCCAGCTCCTTAAACAGAAAATCTGGAATATGCCCAAGTGGGGCTCTGGCAACCAGCTGGCTCTGGTGAGTGAGTGACACTTCTTACTGACTTTTAAAACAGGAAGGTTGACCCCAATCTCAGAAGACTGTTTGTAGGGCACTTTCTATTCCCGACTCAGTAGCCTGAAGCAATACAGCCCATCTGCTAGCATGCTCAGGGCCCTTGAAGGATACTCATTAAAATTCAGGTAAGCTATCAGTTTCCGCTGTTTAACCATTTCCCTGGGGGAAAAAAATAAATATCTGGCATCATTCTTCTTTTATGATGAAGAACAAAGTAGCAGTACTGCCTACCATCACAGGTACGTGATGGCTCTTCACATGCCAGTGGATGTCACACACGTGCATTTCTCAGTGCCCGAAGTACAACACAGCTGTATGTAAGCTGTGCTCTGCCAACAGTTACACGTTTGAGCATGCCTCTCAGCCAAGGAGGGCTCTCAGCTTTATCTGCCTGGATGGTAAAGGTAGATGGAAGGGTTTCTTTGTTCAGTACTGGCTGTTTCGCAACAACTACCTCAAGACAATTATAACCATGGCTGGAGGCATACACACCGCAAGGATCAGAGGGTGTCACCAATTAGAGCTGTTTGAATCCGTGCCTATCTTGTCTGGATGAGCTCTAAACAGGTCTTTTCCTTTAAGGGGAAGGTCCTCAATAGATCAGACTTCTTTTAGAAGAATCTACACACTTTGGTAAAGAAAGCCCTTCCAATTTGTTTTTGAATAGAGACTGATAGCTGTGACATCAAACAAGGTTTTTAAGCAACACCCAGGACTAATCTGCTATGGTGTATCAAGTTCCTGACTGTACAGCTGAAGCTTTGCAAACATCAGCAAGTAATTGAAGTTCTCGTAAGTTTACCTCAGTCACACAGACATGAAAGCTGTCTCAGCTTCCACAAAACAAGGAAAGAAAAAAAATAAAACAAGGAAAGAAAAAAAATAAAACCATGACATCTGCAGCTCCAGATGCTCATCTGAAGGCTCTGCTGGTGCACATGACACATTTGAATAATGGTTAGGGCCAGCAGTTTTGTTTCAACACCCTTCCATCGCCAGCAGAGAGCAGAAATCTCAGCTGGGTACAGCACCACACAGTGAAACAATCCAAATTTCCTATCTGAGATCTTTGGAGGTTAAAAGGAATCTTGGGAATGCATGCTCCCCTTATTAAACTGCTTTTTCTTCACAGACACTAAAATGAGATTGACATCTCCCTGTATTTGAAGAATTTGTTTGTGTTCTAAGCAGATATTCCTGGAGGTGAATCTGTCATTCCTGAAGGAGAGAGAGTCTAATTTAATATGAACAGATCTTTTTTTTTTAGGCAGGAACATAAATGCCATGCAAACAGTAACAGCTGATGGTCACAAGTGCTGTCTGTAAATTTAAAAACATGCCCCTCGCAATTGATAAAATTCATTGAAGAAGAAACTGAAAACACATAATGCCTTTGCAAGGCTAGCTTGGCATTTCAGGACTACAAAAATATAGAGGAGTCAAAATTCCCACCAGAAGAAAATAAAGCAAAGGAAAAAAACAAGTCCCAAAGAGCTGAGAAGCAGTTGCAATTCTGCCTGGCTGAACGCATCACAGAAGCAAGTTTTACAGTTACTGCACTTCCCTCCTTTTCTCTTGTCTTCCTCTGAAAGGCAACCCTGGGGAAAGAGGTTACAATTTCATGGGGTCAATACTGCTAGCAATGGCATCAGCTGATAACGCCAAGGTTGTGGGTTTGTTCTTGGTACAGGCCACCATATTGATGCCGGCCCAGCGCGGATGCCCACTCGGCACAGCACACTGCTCTTAATCAAATCAAATAAAATCAGGATTCCTCTGTAAAGAACGAAGCTATTCTTTAGCAGGAGAGAACACATCCCTTTCAATTGTGAATCAACTCTATGTGATAAAACAGAACATCACTCCCAACTCATGTGGTAAGCGGAGAAGTATGTCAGCTAGCACAGGGGAATCCAAACATCTCCCCAGCAAAATGGTGTGCATAAAAACCAGCTGCTAAAACAGCCATGCACATGTAAACACTGTGTGTGAATGGGATACCTGAAACTGTCTGAGAGGATGTCTGTCCAAAAACCCCATACAGCTAAGGAGGAAGATGACCTTTCTGCCAGATTAAGCAGTAACCAGGGAATTACACAGAGACTTTTTCTGGGAGGGAGAATCGGGGGGGGGGGGGGGGGGGGGGGGGCAAGACTTGGCTTGAAAGGAAGCATAAAAGAAACCTAAACATCTGTACCTGGGGGGAGAGAGAAGAGGGTACGAGACCAGCAGTCAAGACCCAGTCTGAAGCTGCCAAGTCACCCTGCCAGCAGCACGACCTCTCCCCAGGCCAGACAGAGCTGCCCGCGGTCAGGTGCTGAGGTGAGCCCGTGCCCAGCAAGGGAGGGGATGGACATGGTGGGGAGTGAACTGTATGCCCGATATCTCAACATGGAGGTGGGAACCTGGGGGTGCCTCCTACCTGCGGACGCACCAGCAGACTGCAGGAAGCAATGCAGGGACATGAAAGCTGGAGTGCCTGCGTCTCCCTGAGGAGGTGCGCGCACCTAGGGGACTCGCCGGCCCAGGGCAGGCGCCTGCCCCTGTAACCCACACCTGCCAGGGCAGGACACGTGTCACTGTGGGAAAGGGGGTGTGCGACCAGAACTTCATTTTGAAAGCACACCCCAGTTTCATCACTGCGAGTACATTTTAACGCTGCTTTAAGGCTTGATTATTCACTTCTCGTTTCTCTCGAGGCGCTGTAGAACACAGCTTACTTTATTACATGATACACTAGTGCAGCTGACAGGTAAAATAATAGCTTCCTCAGTTATTAGGAAACAAGACTTTATTATCAGGAAGAAGAATCACAAAAATGCCACTAAAGTATGCATTGTCATTTCCACTACTCCAGATTTGATGAACATGCTCATGATGTCTGCATATTTTTGAAGCACTGCTGTGTTGTTCTTTGGTTCTCAGATTCTTATGAAGTTGAATTCATATCACATAATATGATTCAGACATACATATTGCCATGAAACATATGCGTTTAGATGGTGTTTCCACAAAACATACTACAAAGGCTACATATAGCTGTCTGCAGACCCACTGATTTATCCAAATGAGGCCTACTAAGAAGATCCTTCGGTAAGGAAAATTTCATATTTGGTTTTGTTTTCTTCCTGTGATGTCATCTTGAAACATCACTGCGAAAGATTTATTTTTTTTAAAAAGCACCCCTTTCAAAATTATCTTAGGAAGAATTAAAAATAAAAACTTGTCTTTTCATTGCATTTGTTTACAGTTTTACAGTTTAAGGTACTCCATCAGCTGCTTTTGCTTATCAGAATTCAAGGAGTTAGAGAAGCAGGCTTCTAAGCAAAGGATACTACTGATAAGGTTTGATTATATATATATATATAAACATAGAAATTTTATTTATTCTTATATATGTATATATACTCATTATATAAAGAAACAATGTAAAAATTTACTACTATTGTTTGATTAAAAAAAATAGAGTTGATACTTGAAGGTTTTGGTGTTTTATTTTAAACCATCTTCTTGACAAAATAAGGCATTTATTTATACAGAAAGTTATGTCTGTTCTCTTAATCTTCAGACATACTCCAGAAAGCAGAATACAAAGAACAGCTATTGTATGAACAACATATTCAAATATCACTACATTTAAAGTTGTTATGGATATGTGCAGTTTCATTCAGAAAGCAGATTTTTTACAACACAAATTGAGAGCGTTCTCTGAGCTCATGTTTCCTGGGAGCATACTAATGAGTACTTCTATTATTTCTCGTACTGCAGAAAATAACTACCTTTAACTTGGAAACTGCTTCAACTGAATTCAAGGCATTTAAAAAGGAACTTCTGCTAACAAATTCAGAAGACACTGTTGTCTAAAGACCATAGTTTTCTATTCTTTAGCTAGGAAAAATCCAGGAATGTTGAATTTCTTCTCTTCCATCAAAAATGTCCTTACCCTCCTTAAGCCTCACCTTATTTTTGTCTCCCTTTTTTTCCTTGTACCTAGTGAATCAGTTCTCATACTTCTTCGTTTTTTTCTAAAGACCATATTTTATGTTATCATCTCATTTTCTCATAATGAGGTCTCCAGGGCTCCCACCATACACAAATGTGGAAGTTAAGAAGACACAGACTAAGAATTCTGATTTGCACTACTGAACACAATCTACCTCTTCCCTGTTTTGCTAAGGGTGGCAGAGAGTATTCCCAAAAAGGATTTCAAAATAGCTACTTCTTAGTTTTGAATTATTTAATAGGTAAATTCTGTTGATTTAGTCTGAGACCAAACAGCTCCGCTTGCTGGCTTGAGAACAACTTTCATGTGAACTGATACCAGAGTATATTCTCTAACAAGCCTGGAACCACTATCAGGTCTTGACACAAGTACAGAAGCCTCTTCTGCTACCTCAGTGTATTCCATTTGTCCCCCTGGAGATATTTTAGCCAATAGAAGACTTTTTTTTTCCCACAATATAGAAATAATAATTTTGATCTCAGTTCTTTTTCTTCTATGTGACATACAGCAACAGTACAGTTCTCAGTCCCTTCCATATCATAGAGCTATAATTCAGTTTGGAGAAGGTGCCAAGACTCATCTGCTCATAAAAATGGAAACAATTACAATTTCCACAAGCTGAAAACACATGCTCTAGAGTTAGCAAACACATGCAGCATGACTACATGTTTTTAATTATTCTTTCGGAGGAAATTCACATAAAAGAGTTCTTTCCGTTGAATCATCCGTTGAGAGCAAAATAGATATACAAATATACTACCTCAAGCTCAGAAAAGTCTTTGAACCATGTCTAGCTAAAGCTAGCAAGACTGTTGCTACATACTTCTACATACTTTTCTTGTTCTTTCACGCTCTTCCAGTCATCTGCTATTAGCCATTATCAGACAAATCTTTGGACTGACTTCATTCAGCTAGTCTTATGAGTTTCATTCACATGCAAGTTGGAGAAAAGACAATTTGCCTATCTTCTCATCAATGACTTCAATTTTCTCAATATAATTAACACAAGGAATTCATTTCAGAGAAGTCTTACATTTTCCAACAAACCAAAGCAAACACACATCCTAAAGCAAGACCACAGACAACTTATTTTCTTTTGTCATTTTCCTTCAGAATGAAGGCTTTTGAAAATGTAAGTGTTCACTGTCACAGAATTTGATTCATATTAGATTTATTTTACCTGAATGAGCACTCACAAAGTTTGTAACAAATAGTAATCAAACTGCCCTTTTACAGTTACTACCAGCCTTGGAACATAAGAGGAGGACAAAAAAGATGTATAAATCATGTCTCCATTTTATCTCATTAGTGTAAGACCGGCTGTGATCCATTGGTCAGAACAAACATCCACGTAATGCCGCACCCTTTCTCCAAAACCAGCCAATAGAAAACAGTTGGGAAAAATGTGAAAGCAAGACAAGTACTTTAATGATACAGCCTCAGAGTATTCTCTTATCCTTCATCAACTGTCTGCTCTGGAACTTACTGAGCTAGCAGCCCAGTAAGTATTTGAGAGTCATTGATGGACTTCTCTTCTATGAATTCACCCAGGTATTTTCTTTAACTCAAACTTTCAGCAGCTGCAGTGTCCCCTGACATGGCAATCAACAGCTTGCAGCTGTTTGCCCTGGAGTCCTGCATTCCCCAATTTCAAACATGTTAAGTGCTTGAGTCTTCAATATTATATTTAATGTATGCATATACTAATTAAATAAAAATAGAAGTCCACACAGCTACACTGTGTTTTGCATGCATTAAACACAAGTGAACTTACTTAACAGTTACTGAGTGGTACAAGTATCATCCAATCATTATCAGTTACTTGGTATTTTCCCTTAACAATACACATGCAAGTTATCTTAAATCCAAAACAAAACTATATCTGAGACAGTTAATACAGACCAATACTTCACTTACAGGTAAGTGAAGGACATACTGATTTTCTTACTGAAGTAGAAGATTAAGGCCTACTAAGGTAAGACTAACAACATCCAAAAAATCACATTTCATTACCCACCTCTGAAATCACGACTTGTATTTTCCAACTGTTTACCATATTCTAATCCCTACAACTGGATCAATAACAATGCAAGAGCTGGCATAGGTGGTCACAGCATTCAAATTAATTTATTTTTTAAATATCAGCCAATTGATAACAAAAGGATTTGCCTAAGAAATTGACAATGGGCATAACCATATTGCTAGTATGCAGGACATGTTAACAATGGGAATCAACTCACCTGCATTTAAAATACTGTGTTCCTTCGTAGGTACCATCATGTTTTCCTCTCTGAGGATCATCCCATTCCACTCCAAGCCAAATTCCTGAAAAATACGGTAGATACATTTTCAAATGTAAGGCATCATAGCCATAGAAACATTATGGAACAAACCTCCGAAGTTTATCTAGCCTAACCTTCCCTCTCAAAGCAGGAGATTGTGACCAGCCCTAAATCAGGTTAGACAGTTAAGTCTCTACCGAGACAGGTCTTGAAAATCTCCAAGAAAAGAGATTCCAACCTCTCTGGACAGCCTATTCCAGCCATGTTATTTTTGTATGGAAAAAGATTTTCCTGCTGTCCAATCTGAACCTTTCAAGACACAGTTTGTGGCTGTTGCTCCTTGTTATAAAAGAATTTGGCTCTGTCATCTTTGCAACCATTTTTCAAATGCCCATAGTCAACTATTTGATGCCACCTAACTTCCCTTCTTTACCACGCTAAGCAAGCCCAGCTCCCTCAACCTCTCTTCACAAGACACGTTGCCCATATCCTTGACCCCCCTGGCAGCCCTCCACTGGATTCTCTCCAGTTTATCCGCATCCCTCTTGAACTGGGATGACCTGAACCAGACACATTATTCCAAGTGGAACCTTATCTAGAACCTTTGTCCTCAGAGGGGAGACAACAACTTCCCTTAGTTTGTTGGCCATGTTCAGCATTCCAAGGTAACCCAGTCCAATGCATATCTCGCTTGTGACAAGAGCTCACTGTTGGTTCATATCCATCACAGCAGCCATCTTACCTCTCAAGTGCTTTACAACACATCCTGTAGGTTATTAGTGCAATACATGGGTTTATTTCACACTACATGCAGAAATTCATACCCCTTGAATTTCTTAGGCCCACTCCTAAAGTTCGTAAAGCTTGCTCTGGATTGCAGTTCTGCTTTTTGTTACATCAGCCAGTTAAGCGTGATTTGGGTTTTAACTTGGAAACTAGATAAATACAAGGCAGATGAATGGCTGTTAAGTGGGTTGGTTTTTGTTACACCAGCCAGTTGAGGGTGATCTCCGTTCATGACCCATGACACTGACAACAATGTTGAACAATACAGACTGCAGAATTTACTTCTGGGTTACCTGTATGTTACCAGATATCAGCCAAATGTCATGTCATTGATTACCACGCATGTGCTTGACAGACCTGCGGACTTTCAACCCACTTAACAGTCCTTCCATCTGCCTTGTATTTACCAAGCTTCCAAATCAATTTTTATTAGAGAGAGCATAAAAAGCCTTATTAAAGTCAAGGGATACTATATCCCCCATTTGGTTTGCCCACATTCCCCATCCTATCATCACAAGGGTATCCAGGTTGTCCAAGAAGGACCCGTCCCTTCTGACGAGCATCCCCAGCTACCATTTTGTCCTTCACACACCTGGAAATGTATCCCCGGGGCACGAGCTCCATGACCTTTGCGGGCTCTCAGGTGAGGCTGATGAGCCCACAGGTCCCTGGCCACCTCTCTTGCCTCCTCTATCCTCCCCCAGGCGTTAGCAGCCGCCCCACCCTTGTGACAACTCGGGCTTCTAAACCAACAACCACAGACTTCCGAGGGCTAGGAGTTGGTTAACATTCACCGAGGAGCGCCCCGGTGCCGCCCACCTACCCGCCGCGGCAGGCAGGCCGCCGACGTACCGCACGGTCGCCCGCTCCGTGCCGCACAGCACCCTGCGCCCCAGCGCCTCGGCGGGCAGGCGGCCGCTCATGGCGGGCAGCGGCAGGGGCAGCGCACGCAGCAGCAGCAGCAGCAGCAGCAGCAGCAGCAGCAGCAGCAGCAGCAGCAGGAGCAGTAGGAGCAGCGCACGCAGCGCCTGCGGGCCTCGGCGCCTTCCGCGCTGCGCAGATTGGCAGCGCCCGCCCCGCCCCGCCCCGCCCTGTCGCGGCCGCCATTGGCCCGCCCCCGGCTCCGGCCCTGCCCGAGTCGCCTTCGCGGGTGAAAGGGGTGAGGCGCCGGCGCCGTGTGGCATTATGGGTAGTGTAGTTCGGCAAGGCGAGGTTTTCCGCGTGGAGTTCGTTTGCAAGGAAAGCAATGCAAAAAAAAGAAAAAAAAAAAAAAAAGCAATGCAAAAGAAAAGGGCAAAAAAGCAGTGCCAAGCAGCACAGGTCGACAGGCACCCACCATTGACATTGAGCGGGTGGCTTTCGGAGCAAAGCAGGGGCTGGAAGGAGGAAGTGACAGGCATTGCTCAGCACAAGGGCGAGGCAGGCGGAGGAGAGAGGACAGAGGAGGGAGGAGGAAGGGAAGGAGGAAAGGAAGGAGGAAAGGAAGGAGGACAGGACAGGACAGGCTGCCCGGCTGGGGTGCTCTGCAGGGAGACAGCGCTGGGCCCTCCTGGCGCAGACCTCCTGGCACGGCGCCTTGGCCTTCGTGACCTGGCGTGAAGCAGTTCCGCACGCAGCAAGCCTGGTTCTGCGATGTTGATTACAGGCATTTGATAACAGTGGCGTATTGCAGCCGCACTGAATTGTGTGGCAGAAAGCAGCTGCTCCCCAGAGGGGCCTGCCAGTGAAGATCTTTGTGCCTTCACCTAAAAGCCTTCTTTGCCAGAGGTAGGTGAGTTTTCCTAGGCCACCTAATATCTCTGGGGGGGGTCTAAGTCCATCTTCCACACCTGTGGTGGTGTTGCCCTCTCACCTGGTTCCTGTGCCCCGTCATCTCCCACAGAGGGCACCCTCGGAGCAAGGCCATCCAGTTTTCAGCGGTGCCGAAGCTACCTACACATGGACCGTGGTACCAGGATGACAGCAAAAGCAGTAGCACTAAGTCCTCTTGCTCTCCATTTCTGACTCATTCACTGCTCCTGAGTGCAAACCTGAAAGTGTATATTAGCGTGAGGAGTTGAGCTCCGTCCTGGTTATTAGTGTGAAATAGAGTTACTTTTGTTTTTTTTCTTTATCAGATATGCTTGTCTGAATCACCAAAGAAAAGGCATTTTCTGTCAGAAAGGAATCGGAGTGGCCAGACCTGTAATTGTAACCAATCACTTTTCTTTTGGCTTTTATGGCTTCTTTGGGTTTTTACTTACATCAAGAGTTTTGACCTTTAAAACAACTAAATAAAAGTCAAAATGTTTAGTAAAAATTACTTTCTTTCACACGCCTACAGAGCAATACATTGCACTGTCCTGCTCAGTTTTGTAGCTGGATGCTACTCTATGCAGCAGTTGCAGTATTAGCAGTATATGTTCTTGTAAAGGGAATGTGCCCTCTGCTCTATTTCCTTCCCCCTCCTGCAAATTTCTTTCTCAACATTCCCCTACTGTTCTTCCAACAGCAGTCCCAACAATGTGGAACATCCTTAACTTCATTATTAATAGTACTGCAAAGCCAGTTGCAATATTTTTATTAATCCTTATGAATTATTGTCAGGCTGTTTTCCTAAATTACATGTTTATTTGGAACAGCACTCAGTATGCTGAATATTAATTGGCCAGAATGGAAGAGTAAGTGATCTTACACTTCTTTCCTGCACGTCAGGAAAAGTGTTTAAAACAATATTTTTCACCATCTTTTTGACCCTAACGGCATGTTTATAGACAATTCAGGCAGTCTGAGAACCTACATGTGTATTGCTGAATTTCTGTATTTAGTATTTCTAAGATGATGCTGAAAATAGCATAACTTCCTGTTTATTCTATTTCCTTCTACTTATTGTTTCTTCTGTTTCAGCACTATAATCAACAATCAGGTACAGTTCGTCCAACATACCTGGTTTTGTTTGATCAGAAACAGGACAATGCAAATAAAACAACCAGACCAATGTAACATTTTCACCTTTTACTAGACTTACAAGCTCCACATTTTATACGTACCTAAGTAAAAGATCTTTCTTCACAATTTCTTTAACATTCATTTTGGTTCACTTGAAATGCAAGAAAATGGGTTTAAAGCACACTTTTTACATTTCTGGGAATAGCAATGACAATTCCTTCAAAAGGCTTTTAGCGTGTTTTACTTTTTTACTGTGTTTTCACATCAGGCTGTGTAGCACTGTCCCATCCCACCCACAAAAAGAGAACGTAAGTAGCAATAGGTTCTTCAGTTAAATCCTACGGTTTTCCGTGGCTTTAGTTCTATGTCTCTGTGCATTAACTTCACAATTATCTGAAGCTCTATTTTTAAAGAACTTTATGTTTCTTTCTTGCAAGCACTTTCATTTTTCTCCCTTTGATTTGTTCACAGGACCTTGATGCCACATGCACCTGAGTGCTTAATAACTGAAGTCGATGCAGAGTTGTTGTGCCTCCCTCAGCTAACAGAAGTTCACTGCAGGCTAACATATGCTAGACTACAGCAAGACAACAGGCTATCTTTTATATGCATTTCAAAACAGCATAAAAAAAAGAGTTTACCATTTTTCTTCCCCCCCCTTTTTTATGGGCTTCAGTTATTACTTTAATCATTAAGCAACTTTTACCATATGGTCCAGAAATAACAACTGAAACTTTATGAAGTGTGAAAATAATCCACTGTGATCCAGAGAAGATACATGTGCTAACTGGCACCATATCATGTAATTCACATTTCCAAGGGAGTAAAGAGTATTTTCACAGATTGTTTTTGAGCAGAAAATTATCTAGGATTTCTCTTCACATCAGAGTTACTCATATCAGGTCACGTAGCACTGTCCCTGGAAGTGTCATGTTAGGCTTTCTTGGGAGTTATCTTCCATGGCTCTCTATGCTGTAGTAAACTAAATTGCTCAGCAAATGCCTAACTATAAACTTTGCAGGTCATACACTTGAATGGAAGTGGATTCATGAATCACGGATTATTCCCAGCCACACCAGCTGAATCACTAGCCTCAGTGACAAGCATGAATGCGTACATGAAGCTAGTAAAGAAAAATATGAGCACTTAGATTTACTCTGTTAGTTTAAAAAAAAAAAGCCAGTAAGTCGGCATCAAAACAATGATTTATTTTGTCACCTCCTCACCAAGTTGCCTTCTGAAGTCATTTAAAAGAAACTGCTGCAGAAAAGGTGAACGCCGGTGGTGAGGTCTAATAGAAGCCATCCAGGAAGGATGTTAATGCGAGGTAATGATCAAATCAAGTCAGCATGTAACAGATTGTTCAATTACTGTAATTTTCTAACAATTTTTCTATTCTTCAAGCTAGGGAAACAATGTACTCTTTGTTTTATCTGTACTTTTAGTAATATATGCAAGTTATTTACATAACCATCAGAATAAGTCATTTATAACTCTAGTATCTCTTGCATTACATTCAGAAAGCAAAAAGGGAAGCTCAGGAAAACTGAACACACACTTTTGCTTTTCCTAACAAAATGAATGAGATGCTGTAAAACAAGGTGAAATTACACGAGGCAGCCTCAGGAGCCTAAAATGGGTATTCTTATTCTCTCAAATCCTTTCCTTGGCTCTGCTTCTGCCTCATCCACCTGCCAGCTTTGGCATTCATCAGGCTTTTGCTGAGTAGAATAATTCATTAACCTAGACCAAGAAAAACAAACAAACAAACAACAACATACCATCCTCTTCTCCCTGGTTAGCAAGTTAACCTTTCATGGAAAGGCTTATAATGAGTGATACCACAAAAGCAAAATAAGTGTTAAAGGCAAATGGGTAGGAGAGGTAAAGAAGCTCCAAGTACGTGGAAAATGGCAACATAAAACATTAAATGCTTTAGCTTCTTGGAAAAAAAAAGTTTCTTCCATTTCAAGATTGCAGAAAATCTTGGATTACCCTAGTAATGGCATAGGATGAGCCAAGATTTAAAGTTTCAGAAGCAAACCAGACTATTTTGTCCAGGGTCAAAAAGGAGTTTGATGGTATCATGTGTGCTATGGCGTTAGTAGCAAACCAGAAATATAGCTGAGGAAGAGAATTACAATGCAAGTACTGAGCAAATAATACAAAGAGCATAGTAAATATCAAACCTGAAACATAGCACAATGAGATTAAGACAGAACTAGGAGCAACAGATGCCCATATAGCTCTTGTACATGAATAAAAGCCTGGCCCAATTCAGTGCTAGAAGCATTTGATTTCGAATCAATTTTTATATAAAAAGGTGGGAAAATATACACAAATCCATGCTTTTACACCATAATGTTAGCATTTTAACAAAAACTGGGGAAAGAAGCCATTAATATAGGAAATTTCCACAGCACAGAGGCATTTAGGTACTTAATAATTAGCAAAATCAACCATCGAGGTGAAGGCTTAAAGAAATACTGCTTCTTTCCCACTGCCATGAACATTTTTAGAAACATCAATGCGTATTTTCCACACCCTAAATTTAAGTCTTCGTTTGTGGAAGGCAAATAAAAATACAAAATTAAAGCTGTGGATAAATCACTGGGGAAAGTAAACTTGGAAAAGACGGAATACAAAATCTAACAAGCCAGGTTACAGTTGTAAGGCCTTTTACCGCTAGCTTTAAAAGCTCATGTCTGCACAGACATCAGCTGCTAATCACATCAGTAATAACTATCACATCTCAAATTACAGACTCACTTAATATTAAGTATTAAATCTAATATTTATCAGATCCCGACCTCTACCATTTCTAATTAATTTCTCTTGCCATCTCATTCCTCCCACTCTGTTTTACATGAACTTATGTTTGCTTTGCAGATTAAGCTTTTCCTCACTTCTCATTAATAAAGTTCTTTTTAGAGCTAGGCTGGAAGAAAGAACTAGATTTGTATATAACATGGTGCAAAGTAGCATTTCTATCACAATTACAGGAACAGGGGAATGTAGATAAGAATTACCAAGAAACAGACTTACAGGACAATACTGGTGAGCATAAATAATAGCAACTACATGTTTTAACCAAACAGCGAAGGTATCTCCTTGCTGTAGAAGAAATTTGGGAAAGTAGATTCTAAAGCACTTGTTCTGCAGTGAATGATGGGTTGTGGGCTCAGAGTTTGTCTGTTACAGAGAGTAACAGTGAAGAATAGGAACCCTTAGTAAAGCATAAAGGCAAGAGGATCACTAAGTAGCATAGCACCTTTAGCACAGCAGAACAGAAGTAGAAGGAAATGTTTGGTGAAGTTCATTTGAACACCTACTGTGCCTCCCTGACAGTAAGTCAAATTAAGTACAGAAAATGCCATTTGGGCTTAAAGGGTGAACTTAGAGACATTTGCATGAAAGTGCAGAAGAAGGGTTTATTGAGTGGAAAAAGGATAGCTTTCACCTTTGTATGGTCATTTCTTTGTGACCTGGGAGGTACGCTGCAATTTTATAATTTTATAAGATTTTCCTTATAGCATCTTTGACCCCCTGTAGAATTCTGAAGCTTAGCTTCTTACAAAAAATAGGTATACTAACCTAACATGAAAAGTTAATATAAGAAAATCAAAGTAGTAAGAGCATAGCTAATTAAGTAGGTTGGGGTTAGATGTGAATTGTGAAAGATAACAGGAATTCTTAAACTCCTGTAAAATAGTCTTATTTCTATAGCCTGAACTGGATTACTACTTACACTAACCACAGAACATGAAAACTGCTGACTTTCTGTAGAATATACACTTTGCTCAACATACTGATGTAGAACAGAAATTAGCATCAGAGGTTATCAAAAAGCTTTATTAGTAACTGAAGTTATTGGAGATGCTTAGTCTATGTGTGTATTTATAATGAACATAGAGATTTTCATGTGGTGGCACTTTTTTTTTTTTAA
Source organism: Cygnus olor (assembly GCF_009769625.2). Taxonomy (NCBI): domain Eukaryota; kingdom Metazoa; phylum Chordata; class Aves; order Anseriformes; family Anatidae; genus Cygnus; species Cygnus olor. The sequence goes on along the minus strand of NC_049171.1, from coordinate 80,386,805 downwards.
TATGCGTAATGTTCACAGAGAACATGCCAGACCTCCTTTATGCTCTGTTCAAGAACAGGAGTAGATACCATGCCAGTCACACCATACCTTATGCACTGAACTATGAAACTCTCAAGTTACTCTTGATGGCTTCTGAGGGAAAGGAAAATAATAATGCACAAAGACCACACATTTCAAAGTATTTTTACTGTCTCAGTAACGAGTTCATGCAGTAGCCTTCACACCTTTACCTAGAGGTAAGAGTTTGCATCTTCCGCAGGAACAGTAATTACAAGGTTGCTTTACTAGGAGTTACATTAGCTGTAGGCATAGCCAGAATAGTGCAGTATTGAAGCAGAGAGTACGGAGAGACAGCTTCTGTGGCCTCAGGAGTAGAAACTTCTCAGTTCAGTCACTGAAACAAGGTGAGTGGTACCTACAGAAAGAAACTTTACTGAGGTACTCAGTAAGTTTCAACATTCGACTTTGAGGGTTGGTGTGGAAATGAGTGGTTGTGTCAGCAGCTGGCTGATACATACAAAGTTGCTCTTAGTGGGTTCATAGAACAGCCTGAGCTCAAAGGAGAAGGCAGAAGACAAGCTATCTACTCAGGGAGGTCCTGAAGTGATACGATTTGCATTACAATTGATGCAGGTAACATCAACCATGTAAGAGGCAAAGACAGATGTGACATCCAACCCCTGAGAAATGCACTGACACAACTAAATGAATTCTGCAGCCAAAGACAACTCTCATGCTGCTTCAAGGAAGTTATTTACCTAACATGGCTGAACACCAGGAGCTTGTACCACGGCCAATACTGGAGAATATAGATGAGGATACAGCATCTCTTCTGGCACCAAATATAAAATCTGCCTTGACTATGCTTAATGATGCTTTACTGGCTTACGAAATGCAAGGGAAAGAGTCTAGCCTTTGCAGCTTCTGAATACATTAAGAAAAATCCTGAAAGGTTTTGATTTATTCTAGCCAAAGCAAAGAGCAAAACGCTCAGAAGTGGAGTATTGTTAAGGCACACCTTCAGAAAATGCTTTAACTACTGGTATCAAAAGCCTGGTATCAAAATACCAGACAGAACAGCAGGACAGAGCTGCATGGTTTCTTGTTGGTCCAGCTGCCTTTTTCGGGGGTACTTTTCTCTTCTTACCTGTCTGTGGTTTAAAGGGCCCATAGCTGGAAAGCTTCCAGTGTACCTACTCTTAAGTTAATGGATGCATGTTTTGGCAAGATACAGTATTAAATACTGGGAGGAGTTGCCAGAATAAACCAAAGAACTGACTGCACAGCAGAAATCTCAGATGGTAGAAAAAAAGTTTTAAAATAAAAAACCCTACTTCATCAAGAAAGTTTGATTACACAACTATTTACATCCAGCAACTGAACAAAAATGAAATGGCATTAAGTGCACCTTGCACTGTATATATAGTCATAATATTCTAGTTGACCTAAAGATGTCTTACACAGTAAGGCTAGGAAATTCTCCTGACAACGCTTTTTCATCTCTCCACCATTCAACATCAGTTGCAACAGTGCTTAGAAACTCATAAGACATGGCACAAAATAAACATTGCACTTCGCTGCAGATGGTATTTTTCCATAAAATAGTAAGAATGTACAGGCTTACTACTAAGCACTACAAATTAAGAAAGAGGAAATGCAGTCACTGTCATGAACATTAAATAAAAGATACCCTTCAACTTTAAGCTAGTCAATCCTGGCAACGAGGTCCACTCAGTGAAAAGGCTACTTTGTGCTTAATCATAGGGCAGAGAGAGATCCCTCCTAAGCATGCAGATAAAAGGAATAAGCTATCATCTATAACTACATGATGTCTCTGACTGAAAGCAGTCATCCTGAATTTTTTCATGCTTGATCACTCTTGGAAGAATCCCAAGGCTTGCCAAAGGAAGACATTATAGCAGCCTTCTGTTAGTTGGGTTGAGGTAATGACTCTCCCTGTTTTCCAGGTACAGTAAGTGAACACATACATATAACTACCCTTCAGCTGTTAGAAGCCAAGTACCTCTGGCCATTTCTTTTGAGAGTGTGTTATCAGCTTAAAGACACTGCTGATAGCATCAGTCCCACCTTTGATCTGAACCTACATCAGAGCAAAACCACATACGGCTGTGAAGACTAAAGAAACTGAACCTAGTTAAAGCCAGCCCAGCCAAGAAACAAACATTTCTCTGTGTGTACACACAAGCAGAGATTTTTGTCACTTACCAGGCCACCCCTCTAATCTAGTTCTCAGTTCAATGCAGGCATGCCTGTGTACATCATTTCAAAACCAACATTTAAGCAATTAACAAATCTGAAGTAGTACAGCTTGTAAAACAAAATACTGCACTTTGTTTTCGCCAAAAGTTACAAAATTTGTCCCTACTGAGAAACCTATAACATGCCTCCTGACACAAAATCTGAACATAGACATAGTATGAATTATGAATCAACTCCTGGAGAACCCCCTTCAATTAAAAGCAGAGATTAAAGAGACCTGCACCAGTGTCTTAAAGTCACCTGCTGTGAATCTCATACCATTCCTAATAGCACCTTACTACATTGCTATTTGCAGCTACATGTTTGAGATCTAATGCATAGATTTAAGTCCCAGGCTACAAAATATTTGACAGCTTAAAAATCTAAAACCAGGCAAAATTATTCACAACAGAGCTGGAATCAGTGGCAAATTCATGCTTCTCTGATGTGATAGAACATTCTCCCTAAATTAAGCAGAAGTCTCTCTAAAGCTAACAGTTCAGTCTAAACATTAGTCTCACTTGGATAAAGAAATATTTTCCACAATTTGTATTCCCCTGAAAATATCCTCAGACACTGTACAGGATATTCACATTAGGATTAAGTGAAGATCCATCTGATCTTCACAACTGTAACTTATATTTACAATGCAATACTTGTACATGCATTCTGGTTGCAAGTATCTTTTGTTATTTAACATTGCAAATTTTGGTTTACTAGAGCATTGCTTAAAAACACACAAGCCACTCAGGTTAATCAAACAATTTAATATGGAATTTCAGGCAGAAACCTACAGTAGCCTGGCTGAATATGCACCATAACCTATGAGAGTTCCAGGGCTGAAGTAATGCCAATGATTGTGTAAAGATCACACGGATTCGGAACTTGTTTGTTCTAGTACATATGCTTTAACAAAGCCATCTGCAAGCAGTTACAATTAAAACCATATAGATAATAGGATATATCACAATACTCAGAGACCAAATTGGTTTCAACAATAGTTTCTGTAATGTGGCAACACAAGTAGTTTTAAGTGAGGCTGATTATTACACCTTTCAGATAATCTAGTTATTTTCCCATTTTAAAAAGCTTCCATTCTCCCCCAGGAGATAAGTTTATTAATTTTCCGTTTCTTTGAACATTTTGCTCAGCTGTTCAACTAGTGCTACAAGCTCGGGGTTTCCCCCTAGTGATTCAATTTGTTTATAGGCTTCAGATTCAAGCTCTTTTAATGTGTTCCGAGTATACTCGAATGAACCCACATTTTCAAGGTAATGCACACAGTATTTTTTTATATCTATGTTTTCTGTCCTTTGGCGTAAAATGTTTTGCACCTGAGTACTTTCAGGTTTTGACCAAATCGCATGAATGGTTGGGAATGAGAACTTGCCCTCAGTTAAGTCTTCACAAAAACTCTTGTTTTCACTATATTCTTTGGAGTGCAAGTTGGCATAGTCATCTCTTATTTGGAAGAAGAGACCAAGTGTGTTAAGAAGTGGTTTTAAGTCCTCTTTATAATTCGAGAAGAGCTGCATGAGACCTACAGCCAATCCAAAGAGACCACCTGTCTTTTGTAGTACCATAGCTTTGTATTCAGCTTCTGTAGGACAGGTGTAAGTATCCCTCCAGTAAATATCCAAGCCTTGACCTTTATGGAGTTCCAGTAGCTGGCGGGTAAAAACTTTAACAGCATCTGGGTGATCAAGGGTTAAAACCTTCTCTAAGCCAAGGAAATACACATAATTAGCACAGTTGATTACTGATGGAATTCCATAGATACTGTGAGCCACTGGAAAGCCCCGTCGTAGCTTTGAGTTATCTTCAATATCATCCACAAGCAGGCTTGCATTGTGCAACATCTCTGTCACTTCAATGATAACCTATTACAAGAAGAGAAAATTATTATCTCCCGCTGCAATTTAACCTCCAGTTTTGTGCGATTTTATTTACGATAGGAAAAGTTTTAAAGCATGATATTCTTTGTCACCAAGGCTCCCCATTAGATCACTTGTTCTTACTGTTAGTTTTATGAATCACTTAGTCATCCAGTTTGCCATTTAGTCCTGGACCACTGAATCTGATCACAAAAGACACTATGTGAATTTACTCCACAAAGCCTTTCCACATGCCTACTCCTCTCCGTTGTTGCTACAGTCCTAAAATAGGCCATTGTCTAGGAGCCATACAGTAACATATTAGAAACACAAAGCAAAGAGAAGAAACATGATGTGACAAGTCTAAGTTTACTAATTTGAAATATGCCAGAGACAGTTCTTAAGAATGTCAGGTGTCATCTATGAACACATCTGTCATGTGTACCTTGTTTTGATAACTAGAGTTTTCATCTTTCTTTCCCCAAACTTTGTGTAGTTATCTTTAGTGCTGAGTTCCTAAAGGACATTGGCTGTTCTCCAAAACCTCATTTGGAAAATTCCTGGTAGAAAGGCAGTATCTACAACTTTTGGGAAAGCTTCTTAAACATACTTGTTACACTTGACAGACCAAAATCATGCACCAGCTGAGGTACTCAATAAGCTATTCACAACATCAAGCGTGGGGCTGACTACTTTCAATAAACAGTTCCAAAGCAGGACACTTCAACAAGAGCTTAAAGCCTGTGTATGGTTTTCATTGCAGAGCTCCTATGCAAGCAACAGGTATATTCAGCACCTGCTTAAATGGAAATTTAAGCATGTAAAACTGCATATGGTATAAACTCACTGCAAAAAACACATCTGATAAAGATAATTTGGAAGCTACTGAGCCAGTCAAACTTGCTAGCAACATGCATTGCACTCAAGCACTCATCAGAACAACTGCTTCTAAAACCCATTAAGGCCATCATTTAAATAGTAGCAAATAGCTAGTATGTTTGTACTTGGTGGGTGCTGTAGGAAGCATTAAGAGGAACTTTGCTGCTGCAAGCATTTCTTCAGCAGCAAGCCACCTAGTGTTCAGTGACCACTGTCCCCAAAGGTTAAAAACTGAAATCCTGTGATCTAATTGTTTGTTTGTCCAAGATAACAACTATAAAAACAAGCTACTTAAGCACTAATGACTCATCTCGGAGTTAGAAGTGAGGACTACTTTGACCTGTAAAGGTACATTGTTGCCCACTAACTTTAAAATCATGAAGGACAGTAATCATAAAAAGCAACTTTGCAATGCCTATTTTTCTGAATATTGGTTTAGTCCATTATGTCATTTTCAATACTATCAGGAAAGTTTCCCAGTGAATTCATTGGATGAGCCTACTCCAGCACTTCTTGTTAGCATATTTCATACCACTTTCAGTGCTGTGAACTCTTAGAGCTTCTAGACATTTAAGGTTGAATTGAAGTAACTTAAATAGTGCTTCATGACTGTTCGAATTATCTTGTGAACTTTCATAGGAAAAGCAGTGTCAGAAATGCTTTAAGGTTGGAAATGAGGCAGGAAGAAGTTTAGACAGCAGAAAAAGCTTATTCTCTAGAAGATATCGGGAAACGCCTGAGGAAATGAGTAAGACTGCTCTTCATAATGAAAGCAGAAAACCAACACAGAGCACTATGGTTTCTTACAACCCAAGCCCATCTAATCTGTGACTGCTGCAATACCACTTTCAACACACAGATTTCTACCTTCTTACCTGCAATAGCTTGAAAGTTTACTCGGCCCTGTGCCAGGCCATTTCAGTGCTATCTTAGAAGAAAGTCGATCTGACAGACGCTGTATTCTCTAACTCAAAAAGCTGGTGTCTCAGTGCAGCGTAAGATGAGCACTAAGGATGCAGTAGGTAGAAAAGACACCATGTGGCTGAGAAAATAGTAAAATGATGGTAGCCAATAGTAAAGCTTAGTACCAAGGAACAGTAGCCTCAACTGTATTCATCTAGATAAACTACACGAAGATAAATAATATCAAAATTCAGATTTTTAATAGAATACAAGTAACTGGAAGGGAGTCAGGCTGCTAGACAACTGGAAAGACTTAAGGTTACAAGAGATGTCAGAAGGATGACAGGCAATCGCCCAGACTTCAACAACCTTACATTATTAAAATGAGTACAATTATAGACAAAAGCCATAACAATTTCAGCAAGATTCAAAGATGACAGGGTCTTGTTTTTGTCCTGAGGTGACTCAGAGAATCACAAACCGCTTAAGTGGTAAAGGAGACATTAAAGTGTCAGTTTTCTTCATAAAGATAACTAAAACAATTGGTCTAAATTTTCAATTATGGTTACATGACTATCTGTTTAGAAGTGACAGGTAGAACTGGTTACTTCTGTTCACACTGTGGTACTGCAGCTTTAATTACCTATAGTGCTAGAAAGACAACGGACTCCCATCATCACTAGTGCTCACCAAAGGGTAAGAGGTTATAACTGCAGACTGCAGTGCAAGAGATTCCAGTAGGCCATAATGGAAAACTTATCATGAAAGGGATTCAGGATTGGAAGAGGTGCCCTGAGAGGCTGCAGAGTCAGATTTTCAAGACTCAGCAAGGCTCTCAGAAGCCTGAAGCAGCTATGGAACAAGTCCTTCTTTGAGCAGGTTTGACCTAGATAACTACGAGAGACTCCTGCCAATTTGAATTTTGATCTATGGATTTTAGACTAAACCCATGCATACAAGTACACAGGTTGCTATAATACATTTGTCTAACTGGAAACCAGAATAAATCTGGCTAAAGAGTTATATGGATATACTGGATTTATGTGACAAGGGCTTGGCAGCAGGAGGGCTGCAGGGGTGGCCTCTGAGAAGTGCCAAGGACCTGCCCCATGTTAGGTAAGAGCCAGCTCCAGCTGGCTCTAAAACAGATTCAGCCACAGCTGAGCCAACAGATGATGCTGGTTGTACCTCTGGCAGAACAGATTTAAGAAAGGGAAAAAACTGCTGTGCAACAGCAGCCAGGAGAGCGAGGAGTGAGAAAACAGAACCAGCCCTGCAGACCCCCAAGGTCAGTGCAGTGGGAGGGCAGGAGGTGCTCCAGGCAGGCAGCAGCAGTTCCCCTGCGGCCTGTGGAGAGGCCCCTGGTGGAGCAGGCTGTCCCCCTGCAGCCCATGGGTCCCACATGGAGCAGATCTCCACACTGCAGCCTGTGGAGGAGCAGGTGGATGTGACCTGGAGGAGGCTGCGGCCCATGGAGAGCCCCCGCAGGAGCAGGCCCCGGGCCGGAGCTGCAGCCCGTGGAGAGGAGCCCACGCAGGAGCAGGGGGTCTGGGGGGAGCTGCCGCCCACCCGTGGGGGACCCGTGCTGGAGCAGTTTGCTCCTGGGGGATGGATGGACCCCATGGTACGGAGCCATGTGGGAGCAGTTCCTGAAGAGCTGCTGGCTGTGGGCAGCCCCTGCAGGCTCAGTTCAGGAAGGACGGCATCCCATGGGAGGGACCCCACGTGGAACAGAAGCAGGGAGTGACCGTGGAGGAGCAGCAGATGATTAAGTGTTATGGACTGACCACAACCCCCATTCCCCTGTGCCACTCAGGAGCAGGAGGTAGAAGATGGATGGGGGGAGAAGGTTATTTTAGTTTGCTTTTAGTTTCTCACTGCTCTGGTCTGTTAGTAATAGGCAATAAATTATGTTATTTTCCCTACATTGAGTCTGTTTTGCCTGTGAAGATAATTGGTGAACGATCTCCCTGTCCTTATCTCAGCCCTGGAGCCCTTTTCCATTGCATTTCTTTTCCTCTTCCTTTTGGGGGTGGGTGGGAGTGAGAGCACAGTTCCAGTAGAGTTTAGGTGTCCATCAGGGTGAATCCACCACAATGCACAAAGTAGAAAAAAAATAAAATTACTAGGAGACTAATGCAGCCTCTTCCTTCACTGTTTAAATTACTTAAGCCATTTTGCTACTCAAGGACTATGAAGTATCACACAAGCTACCCTAAAGAGGGATCCTTCAGACACTAAAGGCCTGCCTGACCATTAATGAAATTAGCTAGGGACCAGGTAAGTGTCAAAAACAACAAGAAAACTACCAACCACCATAATTGGTTACTTTAATTCCTTACATTACCTTGGATACAGAGTACCTTCTGCACCCCAAATAAGCAGTTGGGTTAAAACTATAGTCGAAGCAAAAGGGGAATTTTGCATTTTAGAAGCCAGTGTTTAAACACACAGCTATGCATCTTGCACAGATCTGTTCAACAGGGGAAAAAAATGAATATTCCTGGTCAAATGTTTCCCAATAGAAAGTAAGGACTCTAGACTGTGTAAGAAGTCCACCTAAAAGTCCAGAACAAGTGGTTTATGAAGTTCACTTGACTGCTGGCTTTGATATTCTTGTGTCAAAATAGTAAGAGCTTATTCTCGATCACTATGTGTAGTTTACAAGGTAACTATCTAGGTTCTTTCATAAGTCATGGAAAACTCATTGTTAATAACCAAAGTGGGTAACAATAGCAGCTGCTCATCCACAATTCAAAAGGTTGAGTACACTTCAAAAGCAGTAACTGTTCTACACAAGACAAACTGCGGAAATTGTTTCTTCAGTGTTCCACCACAGCCAAAGCTTTGCACTAGTTATTTTGCTGAAGCTGTACTTTATATTTGGAAATTATGTAGTGTAAATTATCAGAAGTCTTAAACACATTAAGAACAACAATGCTATTGATATTCTTGGAAGAAAGATAACAGCCCTTTAAAAATAATTAGCTAGTACCTGTATCTTATCTTCTGGAACATTCAGCCAGTGATTAAAGGCCTGTGACAGTTTGGTTCTCACTTGCTTACCTACAATTAGAAAAAAACAAAATCACATGAAGTTCATTATTAGACAACAATTTGTCTTAAGAACTGTAACTGATTTGAGAGCAGCAAGATGATAAGCATAACCACTTGAAAGGGTAAAATATATTACAATAAGTTTGTAGCTTGTTTTCCTCACTGTATAAACATTAAAACTCAAGTTGCTGATTGTTGGAAACATTTCACAATAATATACATAAAAAATACTATAAAGCACATATTTACATGTTACTATTTAGTTTTGACAGTTTAATTAGAAAGTGATCTTGAAAATAGTCTGTCAGTAACCTGTATAGATCAGCTTGCTACCTCTGAAAGCAAGTCCTAGTTTGCTAGGCATGTTGACTTTGTGTAGGATTAGAAAGTTTCAAAGAACTTTGGAAAAAACTTTGATTCATTATTTGTTGAAGATGTGTATTTGCTGAATATTTATTTCCTCTCCATTGTCAAGTCCTTCTACTGTAGTACTCTTCATTTGCGACTGACTTTGTAAAGACAAAAGTGACACGCGACATACTTATTAAATAACTCTAAACAATCTACTTCTGAACAGAATAGAACTTTCCAAGACTTCAAATATTTATCTGATACTCTAGAAGTTCACCTATTCATAACGGGATGTTCTGCTTTTGCTAACTCTGGTTTGGCAGAGAACCAGACAGTCACCTATTTCAGAAGAACGAAAGACAAGATTACAAGTACAAATTTGGTGTTAAAATAAGTATTACTCTTCATTCCAAATACATTTTACCTGAAGGAGTTGATTTTAAAATAAGTTAGCCTATGTTAACAAGTTAATCTTGCCTATAAATTATTGATGCAAGCTTTCTTTAATAAATCGCTAAGAGTCGTATACAAATATTTATCCAGTGTGTTTATTGATCTTTATTGAACAATTTCATATTGATCAGTCATTCTCTACCCACACGGACTGTGCAGCTTCAAACTTTAAGAAGCTCAGCTGAGCTTAAGATCTTCGAGTAACAGCAAAATATGTTGACACAAAGAGCTTGCATACATAGCTTGTATCAACAAGGTTTCTGGAAGCAGTTTCCAGCAAACCTCAAAGCAGTGCAACATAGATAGCAGGTTCCATATTACTCCAAGACCTACTGAGAAAGATAACCTAAGAACGATTCCGCAATATCAGCCCTCACGTTAATGATGCCATCCTGCCCGCTGCACTGAAGAAGTTACAACATCTGAATCTTTCCCCAAGGCTTCTCTCTATGGCTCTGCGACCAGCACGCACAGAACAGAATAACTAACGCGGATAGATTCACTTGCAATCATATACTGTAGAGAAATCAGACGGGATTTCTCCTCTCCTACTAATCAGGCCACCAAGATGTAAGCAACAGGTTTGTGGTTTGGGTTCTATAGTGGGGGGTGGTAACCATCCTCATTTGTTCAACGGGCTTCAATTTTTGCTCGGTTCTCAAAGACTTTTCACTATTTCCTAACAAAAACCGAAAGGTGATGGTGACAGAAGTGACTAACGAAAAAGCATTTCTTTCCCAAGAGCTTTGGCTTCTGGCTGTGCCCTATGGAAAGGGGCACTTTTACCTGGACATACACTGCCTTTGGCTCACATTCTCAATTTTTGTTTTCTCTGTTCAGTTTCAAATACTAATAGCTTTTTGCAGGAGCGAGGGATTACTTTGTTTCTGAAAGAGCGCAACAGATATCTTAAGCTTCTCATGCCAGGCTTATTCTCTATCAGGACAATAAATATCTAGTTCTGTTTTTTTTAACCTGTGTATTTAAATCAATAATTCACTGACTTAAGTTCACTATTTTAACATGGGTAACCAGAGCTCAAGTTTGATTGCAAAATTAGAGTAGCACCCAAGAGTTTTAAAATATCTTACATTAGCTAAGCACCATCACTAGTTTAAGTCAGATCTGCTTCTGACAGCAATAGCTCCTGCAGATGTCAAGGATTTGAAATACTACCAACATTCAGACTTTGTTCCTCCTCTTTCCTTCCCACCCACCATGTGGGTAGATTAGATTTTGGCCAAATCTGTTCCCTGTCTTACTGCATATTCATGACCACCAAGTACTGCACAAAGCAGGGTCAAGACTCCCTGCATCAAAGGCTCAACTTTTTTTTTTTTTTTAAATAATAATTGCATGAGTTAACTGAGGAGGAAATAATCACTCAAGTATTGAGTGTAACTGTTACAGACATCTGCCAAATTGTACAACTTGCCAGGTATATGTAAAGAAGTATTTTAGTACGTCCATAAAGAAAACTAGTCAGATAACATCACATTAAGAAAGCATACCTTATCTACAGCTGTTTGCTCACTTCTGGATTAAGAAAAAAAAGTAGCTGTCGCATCAATATAAGCATTAGGCAAGCTAATTCTGTTTTTCTAAATACATTTCCTATAAAATACACCTACGGAGTGCTAGATATTCAGTAACAAGTTTTATTTCATCATGAGGTACATAACTACTAGCATGTAATCTAAATGGACTGTTAATATATACACAGTGGATTTAGCCATTTAGCTCCTCAGTATAGACTGCATTTGAATTGTGAGACTTGTCTACCATGTACTAGCGAGGCTGTCTAGACACTGACTATTAAAGGAAAAGAACACTATCCGTATAGTGAAGCATTAATCTTTCCTTTTACAGGTGCAGATTTGCTTTTGTGAGCCCCATTATTGCTTCATAAATGCTACTGTATCTTGTTCTGAAGTCAATCCTACCAGATCTATTTGATGTTAAAGCAATTTTCCGTATGCATGTTTTATGCCTACAGTCACGCTACGATGACTAGAGACCAAACCCCTTCAACACTTCATACAGTAAGGCTCCATTCTTGGCCTCCAGCCCTCCCTTCAGACTAGATGGCAGGACAAAATGAAATGGAGTAAAACTTACCACCACCATAATTACTCACTTTTTCCACTGTTGTGTGTCACTACCCTCTTGACTAGTCTAAGCAGACTCTTGTACAACTGAAGACTATCCAGATCCAACTTCCAAAGTTCTTCTACCTTCTGTACCCAGCCATAATTATAGACAGTACTGCAACAGCTTTTTAACAAATTTACGCTAAATGCACTGTTTGATCTGCTGAGGATCCCAATACTGCCCTAATCAAGCAAAAACTACGCAAAACTTATTTTCTCCTTAGTAATGCAGGGTGGAAAATAAGGTAAGAGAAATATTTCAAAAATAATAGATCCACTCTGACAAAAACTCTTTATAAGAATGTAAAATTGTTATCCTAGAAACAAAGATTCAGTTAAATTAGAGGTCACACTGAGGACAATCCCTCCCACCTATTTAATCAGATAAGAGACGCTTCTCTAAAATCAAACCGACTACACATGTGTTTATATCTATATGATCGTTCTCCTGATAGAGTACAAACCCAAAGCTCATAGACCTCCTGCTCTGGACAGGCTGCTGATCAGTATTTCTTTACACATGCTGCATTAACGTGACCTCAAACTATGCCCTTAAGGCAGCACCCCACTTAGAGTGAGGGTATGTGAAATGGATTGAACAGCATGGGGAAGAGCAGAGGGACTATTAACCCAACCCTCATTAGAGCCTCACTAAGCTAATTCAACTCATTACCCCAGCAGAAAGCTGACTGCTTTTTGCTAGGCTAGCTTTCTGCCAGCTTTATGTACTGAGTCAGCTTATAAAGCAGGTCTGCCAGAGTTAGTAGAGGCTTAGCAGCAGATGCTGAGAGCTGGGGGGAAAGGGGGCATCACCCTTACGGATGAAGCAAGCTATTATATTACCTCAGCTACATCGTGCACTTCCACGTTTAGCTCTGTCCTCTGATGGGTTAGGGCTAAACGGGTCCCTGAGCAGACCTCCCCACACAGCTACAAGAACACTACAGCCAGTACACGTGAACTGCAGGCACGCAGGCAAAAAAGAGCAGGCCCATCCCATTAAACCTGGGCAGCCACTTGGGACAGATTACAGCCACTGCAGGACTGTCTAGCTCAAACTCCCACCCTGTTCCAAATAGGGTTAACTAGTCCAGGGCTGTGATTCTGCTTTTTGCCTTGTTTCCTCCTCTCAGGATCCTGAATTCCACCATCCCATGGTCACAGACACAGCTGCCCCCAGCCTTCACATCCCAACGAATTCTTTGTTTTCAAAGTGTGAAGTCCAGCAAAATGTCTTCCCTCATCAACTCATTGGTCCTTGATGCATTCCAGAAACCTCTGGGATTGCCTGTGCCCTGCTGCATTGCTTCTTCTACTAGATATTGAGGTAGAAGTCTCTCTGTTGAGGACAAGGGCCTGTGAATGAGGCTTCTTCCAGTTGTCTGGAGGCTTCATCTACTTCTTCCTGATCAGATGGCCCATAACATAGACCCACCGTAGCGTCACCCATATCGATCTGCCCTCTGATCTTGAGCCTGTTGGGTGTTTATGGGTTAATCTAATCCAAGGCAGAACTCTGTGCAATTCAGCTGCTCTTTCGCATAAAAAAGGCAATTCCCACTCTTTGCCATCCCAGCCTTTCTAGACAGTCCATATCCATCTGCAGGTCTCTGGCTATTCCAATATCCCAATGAAATCACAGCCCTGCAGCTGCATGCAGACACCTAACTTCTATTTATTCCCCGTGCATTTGTGTACAGGCACTTGAGAGTCACCCAGTCCTACAGATTCCCTAGAAAAAAAGTGAGAGCTTCCTGCATCACATTACCCTGTTATCACTTCCTTATTTGAATGCATACATCTGGGGTGGACTCCCATCAGCTTTGTTCTGTTAATTACAAGGTCTCTTGTCCACATCAGATTATACCCTTTGCTTGCCAGTTCATTTCCTTACTTTATTTTGGGTAGTCTTATTCTTCCGTTATCACTTCTAATTTAAATATCTTCTCATCAGGTCAGTCAGCCAGTGCCAACTTAGGTTGGTGGATCCCACCTCCTCCTAGTAGTCCTTGATGCACAAAAGGAGTCCCATGATCATAAAACCCAAATCCCTGCTGTTAATATCAGCTGTGCAATTAACTGGTTGTTAACAGAAAGGATCTGCTTATTCTTCTTGAATAGGGGAGCAGGAGAGAAGAGCTCAAGGATCAAGGAGAAAAAAAAATACTTGGTCTCTTGTGCCCATCCCTCACTCCAAAAGCCATGTAGTATGTTTGATAAGCTCCAGGTATCCCCCACCTATATCCACTAGTGCTGAAGTGGAAGAGGTGCAGAGTTCAGTAGCCTGAGGATGAACACTCCTTGCTAGTCTCTCCAGAACATCCCTGACCCAACCTGTCCAGAAGTAGCAAGCCTCCTGAAGATAACAGCTAGACAGTGGCCTCTGTCCCCTGCAGGCGGCAGCCTCCCCACTACTAGCACTTGCTGTCAGTCTGAAGCTGTGCCATACGCAGTTCTTCTAGCCATTCGTTTTCTTCCGGTGCACTAAACTTACCTGACAATTCTTCATAATGAACAGGAATCTCTCCTGGTGCCAGAAGCCATGAGCTCCCAGCTTTCACCATTGTGCAAGTCTCCATTTTCCAACCTGATAGGCACTCTTCTTGCCCCTCCTTCAATGTATTCAGGGTCTTGAACCTGAAGGGGCCTTCAAAACATTCTGTCAATCTCCTGATTATTCCTGATACTGTGCAGCCTGCTGACCCTCTACTACTGCTCCTTTGCTTAGTGTTTTCCACCTTTACACATCTTTTGGGGGCTGGAACTTCCTTTTTCTTTCTTTTACTTTCTCCTGGCCCAGTGGGATTCCTAGGCATCTCCACAGTCATCTCTGCAGTACAAGACCTGGAGAGATGCCACCTCCCTCAGGAGCACAGCTCGACTGAGGTCCCTGATGTGTAAGGTGCATTTGCTCCAGCGGTAGAGATCATGCCCTGTGGCACATCACCACCATTTGTAAGTGCATGTACCATGTTCTCAGTTTCTGGTCTCCTTCTACATGAACTGCTGTGCAGACAGCTACATCTGTTGGCTGCCTGTTAGCTGTATTCTCTTTTAGAGGATATCAGAAGAGTGAGGAAAAATGTAGATACTATTAAAAAAAATCTGTTTTGGTAAGTTTGACAGGCTACTGTCAAAGTAAAGCATCACCTTAGTCTTGTTACTGATGCTTCAAAACTCCTTCACCAAGCTGGTTAAGTTCAACAACCGAGCAGAAAAAGGTGAAGAGAGACCAAAAGCCAGTCTTGATTGTTTAACAAGCTAAGCAAGACCGGTAAAGACTGAAGCGAGGACAACAGCAATGCACATGAACGGGAAGATGCAGAGTTGTGAGTAGGATCAGAATCTATCCTTTTCAATAGCAAGCCCATATACTCCTTAGGGCTGCAAAAACAGCTTCAGCTGTTAACTTAGCTACTCAGAGATGAAAGATTCTTCCTCATCTGCGTGAATTTAAGACAAACCATGCTATTGGCATTTGTGAAATTTATTTCTGCTTATTGCACTTTGTTCACCCAAGTAAAGGGCAGAATACTAGACTCAACAGAGCACTGGTATAAACCAGTATGGCAATTTTATGTTCACCTACTGAAATGTTTTACAAGAAAAGTTACTGTTTCAAGATGTATGCTCTCCCAGGCGCTATATTCTGTTAATTAACGCTTATTCCATCATTAGCATACTAATCATTAAAATAGCAACACAGAAAAAAAGACTTACGCCCAGTAGCTTTTCTAGCCTAGTGTCATAAACTCAAGCTTGTCTGTTTCTTTGACTAAGTATCACCTCAGTTACCATTAAAGTCCTATTTCGTTAATGGCAAGCAAAATAATCAAGTTTCTCTTGTTTTGAGAGATTAACCCTTAACATCACTATAAAAGTGTGCATTCTTACAACACAGGCAACATTAGCAGACACTTTTAAAACCATCTCAATACAGTTACACAATTCTTCTTTATGTAAGAGTTTTAATATGCATCTAACTGCATTCAAGTTTTAACAGGTTACTAAACCACTTGGAGACTGTGTTTTTCAACTGGTCCTACAAGATAAGCAACTGGATATTGAAGGGCCATAATTGTACATATCTGACCGAACTGCGCTTTCTCCAGAAGCCTCTCAGAGCTCCAGGTGATCCAAGATAGAAACAGGTCTTTGGCCTCACCCTTGTGCCACTCCACAGACTGGACAAAAGATAACTATTCTGCCTGTCAAGTTTTCCAACAGGTTAGGTGATTGATACTACCTAATCATCTGGTTAGTGAGCTGAGAACTGGCATGAGTTAAGATGCGGGAGAATACTGCCAGAAGGAAGATGGAATTAAACCACCTCTTTCAGCAAAAGCTTGCTAGATTAGCTCAGGCATCTCATCTGGGCTCCACCCTAATTATGAACTGCTAGCATATGTCTCATTTTTCCCTTCACCAAGCATCGGTGCTTATACCGATGCCAAGGCTCACACAAGTAGCTGGCTCCTACTGATCTGTGTTTGGCATAGCTGACTTAGGGCAAAGCCAACATTTCAGAAAACAGTAAACATCCAGCTATATGATTATGAACACTTACCGCTTCCACTGCTACTCCATAACAGCTTTCCACAGGCACACAACTTTTACCTGTCTACCTTAGGAGAATTCTTCCATTCCAAATCACGACACCATTCCTACATGAATGTCTCTCACCTTCCCCAAAGCATAAATTAACAAGAGATCAATATGTTTCAGTGGACAACCAGATTTATGATACTTTAGCAGGACAGGACAGAGTGCTTGCACTGTTCATCAATATAACTTTATAAGCCATCGGAATACAGGGTTGAACACACAATGAAGTACAGGAATTTAGCCACAGGAATGAAGGTGGGAAGGTTAAACCAGATGCATCATTTAAAGTGAAAGCTAATTGAAGAGCTATTAGTCAAGCAGTTATGCCTACAGAAGATTGTTTTCTTTGTCTTGGCACTTTATCTCATGTATATTTGCTACTAGGTAACTGAGCTTTTTTCTCCCAGCAGCTACAATTGCTTAAAAAGAATAAAAAGCAGCTAAAACAGAGGGGTTATGATATATCGTGTTTATGTCAGATAAACAAACCAAACAAAAACCCTCCTTTAAGATGGTGTTGGAGAAGTTTCTTCAGGACCAGCTCTTAGAAAGCTCTCTGGAATATCATAGATTGATTCTCAAATAAGTCTTCTAGCAAAATCACCACCTGGTTTCACATAAAATGGAAACTACTGTGAGGAAACAGGAAAAACTTTCTGGCATTATAAAAAGAAGTGTTAGTGCCAAATTCTTTCCTTCTCTACTTTTTCAACTCAAGCAGTACTAGCTGCCAAGACCATGCAATCATTAACGTAGACAAGATGCTCCTGATATTTGTAAAGATGAATAATGAACTTCAATACATATGGGCTAAAGACCCACCCTGCTGATAATACAGGTCTTGTTACAGATGTACAAAGCCAGTTAGTACTGTACCTGTGATTAGTTATGCTGTTTGTCTAGATAGGTCTCCTATCCCCAGTCAGATATCACTTTGGTCAGAGTTACTTTCCTTAAATATTTACCAAATTCTGTATATTTGTTAGTTCCCCCAGTATTTGATACAAGTTGAACAGAGGCTTCTAGTTGGCATGCCCATACATTAATTCTCTATCAAACTGCATTCTGCTAATATAGCCGCTATTCAAGAAGCGAAACTTTATCTCAATGTGTTGCTAGTGACCTAACACTACATGAGGACTGGCAGACCCTCTGGCAAGTGAAGCAATCCAGGGACAGCCAAAATTGGCCAGAATCAAGCCTGGCTCTACATATACCAGGGTGAAGAAATAACATAAAAGCAGCTATTTAAAACATATACACACAATCCATCAAGTCTAGTACAGCAAGCAGATAAACTTTGGGCTGGCAATGTTTCATTCTTCAAAAATGGAATCAAGTCTTCAGTGCTTGCCCTTACCAGTTTCAGTAAGTAGCAAGTCAGCGACTCTGAATGGAAGACATGGCAAATGCAAGATGACTATCTGTGCTGCAACAGACAGGCTCAGGTGCTACTGCACCAGTTTCACCAAAAGGATAGTTTTCAAGAGAAAGAAAAACAAAACTAACACTTTTCAGTATTTTTAATTACTCTTAAGTCCACAAATCAAGAATGGATAAACTTCTTGGCATATATTTCCTAGGAAAAAAAATGTTAGAAAAACAGTTTTGATTTTTAAAAGAGTAAAAGCAAACTTACCTGGTAATTGAAGTAAATACTGGTATGGCTCTAGGATTCTTTTAGATGTTTCATCCATCCCATCCATGTCTTTATTTGATAAGAGGTAGTTCACTGTTAAAGAAAGGATTGTGAACACTATTTAAATGAAAAAATGTTGAATTAACAAAATAAAGGAGCATACAAACATAAAAAGTTAATGACCTCTACGCTAGGTGCATGTACTACAGTTTTGAACATGACGGTGACTACTACCTTTACTATACAAAAAGTTTCCCGGATGGCATTTAGACAAGAAGCAAGCGTGTTTTAAATACAGGTTTCTTTAATTATTCACGAATAGCTTAAGCCAACTCCTAGCCTTTTAGCTTACTTTGACTTTTGTATATATTACAGGGCTCAGACAATAGAGAAATATTTCAGACATCAGCATTCACAACAATGGAGCTCCACTATAAGGTTTCAGAGAAGACAGTCAGTACATACAAAACCTCATACAACTAATATGATTAAACCTCCCTAAGCAGTTTCCCCACACAAAAGTGCAGATGCCTAAGAGCAGAAGCTACACCTTACTCCAAGGCAACCTAAACAAGCTGAACACTAGCTTGAGCTTTTTGACAGAATCCTTCATCATGATGGACGTTTTGGAAGACAGGAATGCATTGCTTACCTACCACTCTTTAAGCATACAGACATCTGCACACGCTTTCCTATGTACTACATACATCATACTCTCATAGTAAATCTTTTAAGATCCACTCCCTTCATAGCTCAACAATTATCTATTGATTATTTTTTAGTTCACATCCATATGGTCACCCATATTTGCATTTTTTTTCTAGACTGTTTCCTATAATGGATTCTCTCTCCTTTCACCTCTAGCCTTCCTTGCTGCACTGCAGATACAGCAGCTCAAAACAATTCTTCTAATGTCATTTTAAGACAGGAACTGCAGCAGTAGCGTAACGTCTCATGCTACTTCGGCATCATTTCTCAGCTGTTTAGCTAGCATCCAGGAAAGAATGCATTTTTCCCCCCTCTTGGAGCAATTAAGTAGTTTTATAAGTCACCAATGAAAATAATTATTTTAAAGTGACTTTAGAAGTACAGACAGGTGCATTCTTAATGTTGGTACATTAAAAGGAGTGGTTGACATGAGTGAAATACAGTATATTCCACTCTTTCTGAGTCCAGCAATAGGTTTCCCATCAACAACTCAAAGGATCAGTATTAAAGTCATCGCTTCCCCTTAAGCTACTTAGGCCAACTGGTATTCCTCAACACTCCGGAGTTTTCCCTTCCAGTGACAGCTCCATCAGTTCTTGTCTATGGATCCCACTCCCACCCTCCGGACCCACAAACATTTGTAGCAGTACAAACTTGGGAACTAATCTGCATCAGTAACTGCTTGCGAAGCTTAGGTTCGGATCAATCCCTTTATTTGGTTCGCTGCATATGTTAACCCAATTTGTCAACACTTCAGGGGCAAGAAATGCTATTTAAGCAAACACAATTGCTACTGAAATGCTTGTAAGACCGCACCTTTCTGGAAAGCTTTGCATAGTTTTTTTTAGCTGTAACACCACAGTAAGAATTACAGTCTTTCCATCCTACCCTGTGGTGTACCACCACAATGGGTTGTCAAGCCACACTAATCTAAGCCGGGCTTATCTGACACCCTCAGCTCCCTGTTGTTCTCACCTTATTGGTATAGCTTCAGAGATAGGAACTGCTTTCAAGCTAGGACTGCCACTGAGAACACCAGCTGTAAAACTGTACCCCTACACATCAAGAATAAGTCTCAAAGGACTTGAGTGAGGAAGTGAAATTAAAAAAAGGTCATCACAGCCCATCCTCAGATGTTTTAAAGGAGAAAGAGATGCTCAGAGTTGGATATACAGGGACACCATCAAGTTAGCCACCCTCCCATGATGATTATTCATCAAGAAGCCACACGGATGGTTTAGAATTGAAAGTGCTTAGCTATGGGAGATGCTGGGGTTGGAATTCCTTCTCTGTGAGAGTTTCTCACTGACACTGTGCCTACAAGCGTTGGGCAGTTAGCACACATTGTAGCAGCACAAAACAAAGAACACGAAGATCACTCACCGGCCATTGCCTTGACAAACTTCTTAGAAGTAAGTGTTAGAGTTCTTCCTCTCCCCTCAGGGAACGAGGGGGTTTCTTCCCTGTCTGTAGGGCACTAACACAGTATTCAAAAATCCCCATCCAAACTAAAAATTGGCTAGTATTACAGAGCAAACAAATCTACCTTTCAGGCAGTACTAATAGGAATCCTCCAAAACGCTGCTTATCGCAAAAAAAAATAATCAGGCACTTTTCCCACAAGTGCCAAGACTTTTATTATTAAAGCAGAAAAGCATTACAGCTTACAGTTGAGCTTCATTTTTGTTTTTAAATAAAGCAAAAGAGGTCTAATGGACAGTGGTGGCAACTTCACTGAAATAACTTCAGCTAAGCTTTCCTGGGCTGTTATGCTACCTGCAAATGACTTGACTAACCTCTGTTAAGGAAAAGAGAAAAGATGCGATCCCTCATAAGATACCTACAAGTCTACTGCCCAAAACTTATAGAAGAAAGGGACACTCAGTAAAGATATCTAAATGAAGGCACATATAATGGCCTATATGCTGGAATACCATAAAGTATGAGACTGTACAAAGAGCAGAAATATTACTGAAGTCACCACATTTAACGCTCATTGGAAAGTGCTTGGTATGAAGGGTTTCCTGCCCAAATAACCAACCAATTTACTACAGAAGTTTAGCTGTTGTGGAAAGTTTCCTCAAGACACTTACAGACAAGATGTTAGTCAACCCCTTCTAATAAAAAGAGAAATCGCAAGACAACAAACAGTATGTGAAAGGGAATGCAAGGCCTTTTGTTAGTGAAAGCGGCACGTGTTTATTCAGAAGATTAAAGCAGCTCAGGCCATTTCACTTCGTTCGGTTCTCTTTCAGACCAGCACACACACTTCCTGCATCTCAACTCACGCAAGGCTCACGTCTCTTTTGGTTATTTCTCAGCAGCCCCATACAAGCACACAAAAGAGCTGCTTGGGGTATGTGCCCCGCAACCACAACAGCCAGCCCACAGCGCTGCAACAAGCCTTATCTCTGGTGATCTCTTTGAGAACACAAAGAAGATGGGGGCATTGTCTTCCAGAAGAGGAAACTACTCTAAGACAATGCCTGGAGCTGTGGCCTGTGCGAGCAGCTAAGCAATATTAACTCCAGGCTACGTGCCAAGAAGCATCCTCACTTTGGGGCTTCGCAAAACAGCGTTTCACCCCATCCCTCCCACTCTACAGAAGTCTCCCAGTTTGGGGAGGGAGCGACGAAGATGACAGGGGTTCTCCAGGGCAACACGCACCTAACAAGCTGCCTTAAACAGCAGCAGCACACCTGCCCAGAAGGCGATCACAGCCCCGAGGAGCAGAGACCCGCAGCGGGCAGCCCCCAGAGGAGCCCTGCCCCAGGACTTAGCGCACGCAGCCCCCAGCCCGAGGGGAGCAGAGCCCGGGAGGGGTCCGCAGGGCGAGCTGTGCCCCAGCGGGCGCGCCCAGACCCCTTAAGGGACGCGTACCGGCTCAAGGACCACCAGGGCTCCCAGCCCCGGCACTCACCTAACCGGCGGAGCCCTCCGGGACCGGCACGGGGCTGGGGGCGAGGCTCGGAGCCCGCCCGTGCCTGGCTCCCCAGCGCCATTTTAAGGCGAGGGGACCCCCCCCGGGACCCCCCCCCCGAGCCACCGCCAGCCCCGGCTCCCCCGTTTCGGGACCGACCCCAGCTCCCGCCGCTCACCTCACGCCGCCGCCGCCGCCAGCCCGAGCAGCCCCGCCCCGCCCCGGTCCCGGCGGGAGGCAGGCAGTGATGGAGGAGCGCCGCCCCCTTCCGCCCCGCCGGGCGCCACCTTCCCCTCTTGGGGGAAAATGCGCCACCGGAGCCGCACCGCGCACGCGCCGGCCCAGCCCCCTCCTGCCATTAGCATTCGGCTGGGGCCCCTGCCCCGCGCGGCGGCCGCGCGCGGTGCACCCTGGGACGTGTAGTCCGCGCCGAGCGGCCGCTCGCTGAGGGAAGCGGGGCGGGCGGCGGAGGAGGACTGCGTTACCCGTGGGCCTCCTCGGCGCCGAGCCTCAGTTTCCATAGAAGTGGAGAAAAATGACGTCAGTATTTCCGACGCGGCGGCCAATGGGGCCGGAGGGGGGGCGGGCCGTGCGGGCCGGGGCCCAATGGAGGTAGGCGGGGAGAGGGGCGTGGCCCGGCCCGTCCGGCCGTCAGTCAGTCGGGCGGTCGGTGCGGGAGGGGGAGGGGGAGCGAGAGGCTCGGAGCCCAGCGCTCAGCGCCGCCGGCTCCGCGTCCGCGCCCGGGTGCGGGCGGCACGGGTCGGCCCCGCCGCGCGAGCCCAGCCGTTGGCGGAGCGGGGGCCGAGGCCGCCCGAGGGGGAGCCGCGAGCAGCAGCAGCAGCAGCAGCAGCAGCAGGAGGAGGAGGAGGAGGAGGAGGCGGCTTCGCCCCGTTCCCTTCCCTCCCCCCCCGCCGCGGGTCGGGGGAGTCGCGGGCGGGCGCCGCGGAACAAAGGTACCGGCGGCCGGGCGGGGAGCGAGCCCCGGGCCCCGCGGCGGCGGCGGGCGGAGGGCGGCGGGGGGGGGGGGCCGGGCGTGCAGGCGGGGGGGCGGCGGGCGGTTGTTTTTCTCTGCTCACAGCGCGGCTGCGGCGGGACTCGCCGAGCCTCGGCGCCCGGCGGCGGGGCGAGGGCGATCGGGAGCCGACTGCCCCCCTCCGCCGGCGGGCACCGCGCCCCCCCCCCCCCGCCGAGCAGGTCGGGCCCCTCTCTCCCCCCCCCTTCTTTTCTTCTTCTTCCTTTTCTTCCCCTCCGCCGCGTCCCTCCCCCCGCCCGGCCCCCAGCCGCGGAGTTGCGGCTGTTGCTGCTGAAAACTCCGGCCGCGGAGTCAGCGCTTTGCTTTTATTTGGGGGGGGGTGGGGGGGGACACGAAGGGGAGAGGGGAGGAGCCGCCGCGATCCGGAGCCGCAGCCCCTTACAAAAGCGGTGCCCCCCCCAGATTCCCCCCCCCCCCCCCCCCGGGGTCCTCCCCCCCAGCCTGCTGCCCGCACTCTTCCTCGTACAATGGAGGCAGGGCCTCCCCTCCCCTCCTCCCCCCCCCCCCCCCCCGCCAAGTGCGGGGGGTCCCGGCGCTGAGAGGAACGTGACCCCCCCCCCCCCTTTTCCTCCCGGCGGCCGGTGAGGGGGCTGCAGCCCCCCGGGGGGGACGGCCCCGAGGCCGTGTGTGCCCCCCCAGCCGAAGCGCCGTGCGGCGGGAGGCCCGCGGCGGGTTGTTGTTGTGGCAAGTTTCTCCTCCTCTGACAGAAATGGCGTCAGCGGCGGCGGCGGGCGGCGAGGCAGCGGCCGGGGAGGGGCGCGGGGGGGAGCGGGGCAGCGGCGGAACGGGGGCAGGGGGGGCTCGGGGAGCGGCCCCCCCCCTCCTTTAACCCCCCCCCCGGCCCCGGAGCCCCCCTCTCTGCTCGCCGCCGCCGGCCCCGCCTCCCCTCCCCCGCCCGGTGCCTCAGCGCTTTGTTTTAAATTCCAGGTCCGGCCTCGGCCGCTCAGCCCCCGCCGAGGCTTTTACCGCAGCCTGAGCTCATCATGAAGGTAAAGCGCTCGTACGCGGGGACGGGGTGGGGGGGGGTGGGGGAGGAAATGTCCGTGAGGGAATGTCCGGCGGTCGGTCGGTCTGTCTGTCCGGTCGGTCG
Source organism: Cygnus olor (assembly GCF_009769625.2). Lineage (NCBI taxonomy): Eukaryota > Metazoa > Chordata > Aves > Anseriformes > Anatidae > Cygnus > Cygnus olor. The sequence continues at coordinate 80,362,884 of NC_049171.1, read as the reverse complement.
GTCGGTCAGTCCGTCCGTCCCGGGGTGCTCCCCCCCGGTGGAGGAGGATATGGCTGCCTGGCGTGGAGGAGCGGGGCCGCTCGGCAAAGTCGCCGGAGTTTGGCTCCCGTAATCCGGAGGCGATCGGGGAGGGTCGCCCGGGAAAGCGGCTCCGCAGCGGAGCGATCGCTGGAAGGCGCAGGAAGGTTTTCTGACCCGCTCGGGTTTTCCTCCCGGTGCCGCGCAGCATTCGCGTGCATCGTCGCAGCTCGTTTTTTTCCCCGAGCCTTTCTCGTCTCTTTCTTTTTCATGCGTCGGGCAAGCGTTACAGGAAACAAAGCGTGTCAGCGGAATAGCGTGATTTGCTCTGTGCGGAAAGGATCTGCGTGCCCCAAAATAGTTAGGAACAGCTGGCTTCGCTAGGCTTTTGTCGTTTTGCTGAGGATGGCTCACCTGAGCTGCTGTCTGTGTTGCTGTAGCCCCCCCCCCCCCCCCCCCCCCCCCCCAGGATCTGTAATTCAGCTCTTGGTCTTGCTGGGCTGCGGTAAACCTTGCTTCAAAATACCACAAATATTATCAAAAATAATTGTTAAAACCTGTGGAACATCCTCTCATCGGTATTTTTTAATAAAGAAGAGCAGTCTGTATATGGGGTCTTGCACTGTTAGAGTTATGCTACTGTCTGTCAGTGAGTCTTATGTAAAATATGTGCTAAAAGCTGCATTTACAGCTGGAAATGGTAAATGGCACGGATCGTTTTAATTTCTAGATGGATCTGAGCTGCTGAGCAGCGAGCTAAGTCTTTCTATAGAGCTGTTAAAGGTTCAGCATGTGTGTTGTTTTTTTCTTCCCCTTTGGTGACTTAATGACACTATCTTTTAAAAAAATCAAGTTTTAATTGCACTCTATGCTTTTTCTTAAGTAAGCATTAAGATCTAAAATACTGCATGTCTCTTCCTCATTAAAAGTAAACTATATGAATTTACAACAACAGGCTGTCGATGTAGTGTGATACGGAGCTTTCCAAATGTGGCTCATTGCCTGCTGGGGTTGTAGGAGATGGAAGCAAGAGAAATAGGAGGCAGTATAGAGAGCTAGAGAGCTTTTTTTTTTTTTTTAACCTCAGAAGGAAAAACACTTATTTAAATGACAGCTAAATTTACATACATTTCTAATATTCTTTTTTCCATGTAAACAAATCGTATAGTTACCATAGAGATTAGGCTTAGGTACTCTGGTTATAGAGCCATATAAGTGTGGATAGATGGATGGGAGGATGAGGAGGTCGGATTGTAAGTGGGAATACAAAGTGTTCTGCGAGATGATGATAATGCCCCACTTCAGGCTGAATTGAACATGTAACAAATGCTCAAATTTTAAGTAACATGCAGAAACCTGTTAATAGAGTCGTATTTAAGGGAAAAAAAAGGCCCCAGTGTACTTATCCTTCTGTAAGACTTCTGCTGTTGCTGCATTTTTATTTATTTTTAAAATCTGGACGATTTCTGCCAGGGTGTTCAAATGCTGATTTTAAGTCCATGATTTTTGTAATTTGTGTGTAGCATTACATTTATATATGCTTGAGATAGCTCCAAGTACTTTATTTACTGTGCCTTGTACTGTTAACTGGGGTTAATCTGTAATTCATTACATGGAAACTGTATTTACTTGTTACAATGAAACTTTTAATGGAATCATAGCCCAAGAGAAATTTCTAAGATTCAACCGTCTTTCCAATACCATTTTTTAAGATTTTGGGAATAATGCAGTTCAGCATGACTTTCTGCCTGGCTTAAATTTGCAATTAATTTGCTAAGCCTGCAAGGATACAAGTTAGTCCAATAAGAAGCAGCAAGGGAGAAGGCTTAGGAAAATTACTGGCTTTCTGTTGGTATTGCACAAAGTAACATTGACTGTATTGGATCGAGATACTGTTTAAATATGGCTGTGTTTTTGTGTGCCTTTTTTTTTTTTTTTTTTTTTTTTTTAATTTATTGGAAGAGTATTCCTCAAGGACACTTCAGCACACAGAGAATTTAATGCTTTAAGGCCCGGTCTTAGTTTGAGTCTGCTGGCTGCAGACTGCACAACTGAGGCCCCGGTTTCAGTTGGTGCCTTGGTCGTTCTTTCGGGTGCGGAGGGTGGTGTGTCCCAATGCACGAAGCGTTAGAACTGGGCTCCTTCTCTGTGTCTTTGTCTCTGTGGGTGAACTTGAACACCTCACGTAGCTTTACTGACTCATTTTTTCAATCTGTGTACTATAGATAGAATGTTTATCATGCTTTGTAAAACACAGCGAGGTATATTTAGGAAGAGTGCCAAGTCGTACTGATGGAAGGCTGTAAGTCACTCGTCATCTTGCCTTTCGGAACCCTCTGAGACAGCAGAGGGGCGCTGCCTGCTAAGCCATTGCCACCTCCAGAGCCGCCGGCATAATTGTTCTCCCCACAGTAAGCCAACTTAATTCAAGTCAATAAAGTCCCTTGTATAAATTAGTAACTTTAGCCTATTACGTAGGCCTTCTATGGACTGCAAAGACCATTTGGAGACAGTCTTAAAATATATTGAAGTATATCTTACAAGGAGTAAACCTTGGGAAAATCATGCATGTTGTTGTGATGCTCTACTAAATCTGTCTTTCTTGTATTGAAGTACCTCTGATAGTCATTAATACACTTGTGTAGATAACAGCTAGGACGACTCATATGTTGGAGTGATTTTTTTTTTCTTGTTAAACTTGGGTACCTTCTGCATAATGTCTTTTTGCGTTCCATGTGCTTTGGAAGCTTGCAGAATCGTTTTGATTATTTAAAAACTAATTGCGTGCCATCAAATTAGTACCTACTAAGTAGATTGCAAAGTGCATATAAAAACATTATTACGGTTTGTTTTTATTTTTTTTCCTGAAGTCAGGAAATAAATTCCAGGAAAGCAGAGTCTTTGCTTTTAAAGAAAGAAACACATACAAACTCAGTTTCGATCATGATTTGTACTAAACACTAAATGCTCATGAGATTTTTAAATATCTACTATAGTATTTGCTTGAAATTTAAATATGTGCATGAAGGTAGTATACCTACTGTAGTTAAAAAGTTCACTGCTGACTGGCAATAAAAATAGCAAACGTCACAGAAGCTAGAGCAATACACTGTAAATAAAGTGGTCTGGAATGATGGTTTAAATGTTTTTAAGTTATTTGTGTGTTAATGTTTTTCAGTCTTCAAAGTATGAAATATTAGTGATGGTAGGTATTTCTGTTTGGTAGCTCTAGGTGTTTCTGAGTGCATTTGTCACACTGACAAATGAAGGAAGCACTGTGTACAGTTCGTGGTGTGTTTTCTTGTTTGTTTTTAATTCGTTACGAATTTACATTTTGGTTTCAGTAGTATTCCTAGTGACTTCTCCATCTCTACATGGAGACGATTGCTGCACACTGATGCTGTAACCACTTTCACTTAAAGCCAGTCAGTCTGCTGCTCTTGTTCTCTGCCAGTGTGGCAGAGGACAAAAGCAAAGTATCTAGTACATTTTTCAGTCTTTAATTTCCAACTTCAAGTGCGAGTCAGCTGAAAGTCCTGTTCCTCTTATGCAGGCTGGAAACTAGTCGTGGAAGGTGGTGACCTTTCACTTTCTGGTTAACTATTTGAATTTCCTCAGAAAAGGGCACTTACAGAGGAGGAGTAAGTAGCATTAGAGTAGTTCTTGTGTTGGAGGTAGGAAAACAGGTAAGTCTGAGGAGGTGGTTTTCCCCTGTCATTTGTTTTTGCACGATTGAAAATGATTCTAAATTCTGTCCTGATGTTCCAGTTTGAACAAGTGATCAGAGGCAGTTATTGACTTCCTCATGCTTGCATAATTATGTAGAAAGGAAAGCAAACACCACTTGCACCAGGCAATTACAAGTCATGTTGGAATAATCTAAGCTATTTTGAAATGGGATATTTGCACTTTTGAAATGCTAATCTTAGTATATTTTACAGTGGCTGAACAACATGGAAGTCTGGAATTCAAATCTGCATGTTTAGTATGTGTCTATTCGTTAGTTGCATGCCTTGATAAGGACTCCAAAGTTAATTAGACTACCTGGTGGGAAAGAAGGCCGTTAGACTGAGAAGACCAAAGTTGTAATAAACTATAGCAACGGGAAAAGTTGATTTGCTTGTATTATTGTCTTCCAACTTGGTGAAGGGTTTTTGGATCAACAGTCTCATAGCAGCATAACTACTGCATCAGGATGCTGTCTAAGAAAAATGTTAGCAGACAGAATAATGAATATGCAGATCTTCGCTAGACATTTTAGGATGCTTATTCAGTGTTGTATACATCTAGTGCAGAAGTATGCTGTGATAGATACACGTGGTATGTATTTTTAAAGAAATTCTGCATTCTAGTTGAGAGGTCTTTCAAAACAAAGTGCAATCTTTTTGATGTATGAAGCCTTACAAGCACTGTCAAATACAAATACTTGGTCTGAGTGTTTCACTGGTCATGTAAACTGAAAAAGGGATGAATTCCAGAAAGGTGGACGTGATGCATACCACTGCTGCAAACTGGTTGCAATCTTTTGTTCAAATCCTACAGATACACACTTTTTTTTTTTTTCTTAGAAGTGAATGGTTTTATAATAGGCTGAAAAATAAAAAATATGGAGCGTTTGAGATCTCATTTGGAAAAGGTAACGTAGATTTTACGGGAAGATACGGAGTCTAAATTTCCTTGGCACCCTAATGTGATACAGAGCCATCCAAATGCTAGATTGTTTATCAGTTCTGTACGTACTTGGAAGTGGTTAACCCATTGTGAAATGCAGTAGTAGCTTCTCTGCAGTTCTAGTTACTATAATGGGCCTTTCAGCTAGTTTTACAGAAGTGCACAAATCTGAGTAAGTACGGATCTCGAACTGCTCCTGTCTGAAGTATGATTCAGGTCACAGCTGGGAAATGTTAGTGAGTTGGGGTTTGTACTGCTGCTTGCTTTTTAGTTGATACGCTTCAGTAACAAATATTTCTCTTCGGCCTTTCCTATTTAGCACTTCCAGGGCTGTCCAGTTACCGTGCTTGCTACTGCTCTCTGGATATTAGCCTGTGCAATGGATTTTTAAAGACTTTTGGGAGGTTTCAACAGGCCTCCAGGGAAATAAGGAAACTTGTTTAGCCCTATGCATAAAGTAAATGTTTAGTGATTAAAAACGTGTTAGAACAATTATTTAATAAGGTTTTGATGTAAAATCACACACATATATATATATATATATATATATATATATTTAATTGGTTAATGAGAGGATTTTTCAAGGGATATTCAAGTATGGGGAAGACTGCAAGCTACTTTGTTATTCTATCCTTGACAAGATGGCTATTTTCTTTCTGAATAATAGTTTGAACCAGGGAAGAAATTCAAGAAAGAGCTATTGTGTGTATTGTGTGCTTTTTTTTTTTTTTTTTTTCTTAGCTTGGAAGCCAGCGTGTAAAGCAGTCTTGACCTGTTTAGCAAGAAGTGTTTGTAGGCAAGCTCTGGAAAGGCAGCTGTGAGACTGTCGAGGCAGGGTGGTGGAGGGTGTTGCTGAGTTACCTGTGGAGAACGAGGGCTGACGCCACCAGCCTGTGTTACGTGCGACCACCGCGCACCAGTGGCTTCCTGATTTAGAATATATTAACCGCAGTTGCATACAGAGCCCTGCTGTGGGCTTCCCTGACCCCGTGGGGAGTACCGTGCAGGTTTTTGTTATGAGCTAAGCAAAAAGTCATACCCAACTGTGAGAAGATACTTGCCTTGCTGCGAGCAAAAGCCGTAGGCATCTCCAGTTAACCTGGAGTTATCATTTGCTCCTGTTGCTGTTGTCTTTGAGGCAGTGCTCTGTGGGTCAGTATGCTGAAGAAAAGATCTCTAGGCATCTAGAACTCCCAAATTACGTAGCCTTTATGGTGACTTCTGCAGACCACCTTGAGTAGCATGCTATTTAGAGAGAGCGCTCATCGGCTGTGATTTAAGCTAACTGTGATGCAGACGTACCAGCTCTCTAGATCTCTGTTGTCGAGCAGATCCCACCGGTTGGACTAACTGGTGAATAACACTCGGGGTTCTTGGGCAGGAGAGCGAGCCTGATCTTTTTCTCATTGTTGAATCCGTTGGCTAGTTCCCTAACAACCTACCCCAAAGTTTTTGTTTTCATAAGCAGTTTGCCAAATTAAGTTTGTACAGTCAGTGAAGGAATACAGTCTTGTCTTCCTCTTCCACTCCTGGCTGTTGATTCGTGCTTTCCTTTGTGCCAGCACCATTTGTCTGGTCCTGAGGTAGACTGAATCAAACTGAAATTAACTCAACAATCAAGTATATATACTCCTCAGCTACAGCAGCATGACCTGTCTGTTCCCTAACATTTGGACAGAGGAAGGAGGGAGAGGAAAGCAGAAATGACTGATTTGGAGTGGCTTAAACTGCTTGTGAACACACCTTCTTCCCCATCCATCTGCCAAGTTAGCAGTTTGTAGTCACGAGGCTAAATGTTTTGTAAATTGTCTATATGTGAAATTGTCATAGAGGTTTTTCTAGGCTTGCTTACTAGCTAGAACAGTGCACTTTTCCAGAGGCTTGAAGTCCATGTTTTCTAGAAGGTGTTGAGTTTAAAACACTAAATGGAATTGGTGATGTGCTTTGAAGGTGATTAATAGAACTTAATTTTGCTATGGTAAACGCTGATGTCAAGTTCAAAAGATGGGGAGATTTTAAGCAGAGTTAGAATTTGACACAGAAAAAGAAAATATTTTAAGTCTTTCTTTGAGGAAGCCATCTTAAGCTTTACTTCCCCTGTCATGTCTGTCCCTTCCTCCCCCATTACAAGATTTTATTCAATGCTTGGAAAAAATATCATTAATAATAGTGTCTTCTTTGCTTTTTTCCCCAAACTGGAGGAAGAGTTGGTATATAATTTCCTGCAGAACAAGAGTCAAAAATATTAAATTCCTATCCCGTAAAGGTGACAACCTTTGGGGAGCTAGCATCTATGTTAATACCTCCTGACAATAGGTATTTTTACCTGCGGAGGGAAGGTTGTGCTACTCTTATTCCAAATAAAAGCAGTTGGAAACAATAATCTGGGGAGAAATTATACTAGTCTTACTTTGATGAGGGAATGAAAGTCAAGGCTTTGATTCTTTCAATGTTAAAAAGGCCCATATATTTGTGGGTGGGTTAGTGGAGACTCGGTGACGGTCAGGAGTTATGCCGGTTGGAGACGGTAAGAGTAAGTAAGGCATATGACACCTTCTGCTCATTACCAGAAACTTGGTGCAAAAATTTGGGCATTTAATACTTTATTTTTGGAGAACTGGGGCTCTCCTTGAGCTTTTGTCTCGGATCCTTCCCCCTTTCCCTCTTAGACACCCTTCTGACACATTATTGTTCATTGTTTATGTTGGTCCTTCTAAGGGCGGCGAAAAGTAATTTGACTTCAGCAAAATTCTGGTCCAAATGTGTCTGATAGAAGCTTTCAGCTGGTAATAAATAACATAATAGGGAGTAATTTTCTTGCTTGTTTGTTTTTCACATTCTCTTCTGATCTGAAAAAAATGTTTCAGTTTGTGGCAGGGCAGCCTGATCCACGGTGATAATTTTTTCCTTTAGATTTCCAGCTATTCTCTCATCAGGAGGCTGTTAGTGCTAAATCTCTTATTTGTATATTTAAAATAGTCTGCTTCCTGTTTTCTTAAAGGTGAATGTAGCAAATGTGGTTCTGAGGTCACAAAGAATGCTTTAAATTAACTTACAATGGCGGAAGATAGACCTCACGATATCTTGTGTGAGTGTATCAATAAAAGAACATTAGCTTAATCTTTGTTAATGCTGTGACACTTGAGTTAATATGACTTCTCTTTCTGTGAGAAATAATAAAGGGTTGAGACGTTTTGGAAATCAGTAGATGTTATATTTGAATTTCAGAATTCAGGAATTTCTAATGGAATATGTGTTTTGACTCTACTTTTGCTGCACTGCTTATTGAAAGACAGATGATGCTGTGATATTAAACCAATGTTACCCCAAATTAAATCTCTGAACTCAGAAATAATAAATAATTCTTACTTTTTTGCTTCCATAACTATAAAAGTGCTTTTGAAAACATAGCAATAATTTTATAAGTTTCCTCTTTTATTTCTTCATAAGGTTGTCATGCTAGCTGGGCATCAAAGAAAATACTGAAGTACTTTGGCATAAGTAAGACCACATTATAGTTTAAGGATCGGAGTATGATATGTACCCCAATGCATTGCTGCCTGGAACAGAGATGAAGAGGGAGAAAAAAATTCCACTTGAAGTAATTTCCATTTTGTGGATGCAGACTCATTCTGAGGTGTTCTTGCAGAACTTTATAATGACAGTCCACATGCATTTACCTACAGGACATGATTTGGATAAATTTATGATGTTTGTGTCTTCTCTGTGGAAACGTCATGCCTATTTTCTGCTATGCTGGACAGGTTAGAAGACATTTAAATTTGGATTTATTCCTTTACTTACAGATTACTAATATGGCTTTTACGTTCCTAAAAGTCATGGAATACAAAAGATGATGTTGCCTGGTGATGGACAGTGTTATGTACGTGGGCTGGAATGTGAAAAGAGTCTATTCTTGATCCATTTTGGAAGGGGTTGTTGGGGCTATTGTTTTAACCGTGTTCCCTGGAATAATTTAACATTAATTTCCAGAAAGTATTAGTATGGATGCTAGATGTCTGTCTGCAGTAAGTCAGATTTTATTTGTTGATAATTCTTTGGCTGTTGAGCTGATATTCTGATTTCAGTTTACTTTGCCTGCTGGTAGCCAAAATGTATGGATTGATGTTAAACAAACTTCACTGTATTAAAATAAATCTCTTACTGATTTCATATGTTGACTTTTCTTGGGCAAACCAGTGTATATATTTCTATATATACACCTACTGGTGTAGGGTGATTCAGGTTTTTAGAGAAAAGTGAACTGAATGGGTTACTTTACATTCCATATAGTGAGAAAAAATCTCTTTTGATGACAGCATAATAAGAGTGTAAAAATGAAAAAGAGGTACGTGTACATCCCCTGAGGAAAGATTTTTTTTCTCCATTGGTAATATATGTGGCATTAGTAGTGCCTAGATAGCAACTCGGGTGGTAGTAGGTCATCTCTAAATGAGAGGAGGGCTGGTTTTTGCTAGGGAATATACACACATATAGATATTTGTATCCCTTCAGTGTCACTGATTTCAGTTCAGTAAAGTAAGTAGACTTTTAAGTACAGTTTTGCATTAAAATAGAGAACAATCGTACCTGTTTCTGACTGGAAGAACTTGTTGTGCAACAGCACTTAACTGAATATTTGCAATGGTGCAATAAAATCTTAATTACGGCCTGACAATAACTATCAAACATAGCATCTATTATGGGGCATAAAGATCTTTCACGATACTTAAGCTGGTCTGATGGAGTTGCTCTATGTGTGAGCAGTGTATTTACTCAGTTGGATTTCTAAGGAAGCAAATCAGTTTTTTTTTGTTTTGTCAGAGAAATGTCAAAAAAAGCGGTAAGCTTCGGGTGCTCCACTCCATGCGGTTCCGGATACAGTTCCAGGTCCTTGCTGCCTTACTGCTGTAGCTGTATCTATATCCTCATGATGCTTGTTCAAAATTAAACTCTGGAAGAAAAAATAATGCCCTGAAATACTGGAATGCCATCTGCAAATGCCCCGTGCTTACAAGACAACTCCTTGGCTGCAAAGGAACTGCAGCATCTTTTCTTTTACCAGGCAGTTTCTCCTCCTGCAGCCGTTGTGCTCGCTGACCCATCTCCCAGCCCAGCACCCGAAGGAGGCCGTGGGCACGTGCCGATGGCTCGGGAGGGCCCACGCAGACCTTGTAGCCAGGTGTGCTGCTGCTGGCAGCGGTGATGTGCAGTGTTCCTGCGAAAGCAAGGATTGGAGTGGGCAGATCAGTCCCACGGTACTACCAGAAGATTAGGGCTCAGAGCTGTGTGTTTCAGGATTTCTCTCTCACTCATTATCTTCCTAAGCTTGGGGAAAAAAACCACCACCACCGCCTGTTGTTGGTCATAAAAGTAGTTAATAACAGTTTCGTTGAGGTACGTCGCTGACAGCGTAACCTGTGGATTTGGCAGGCACACAGGTGCTTTACTGGTGGGCACTGCGAGAAAGCCGCATTGTCCTAGGGACCTTGTGGGATGCCTCCTGTTGAACTCCTGAGCACAGGGTGAGGTTTCATGTGGGCAGCAACGGTAAAATTGTTGCAATGCAGGAGACCTGGATAGACTATTTTTCTCTTTCACTTCAGTAATCCTAGGTGTTACTTTTGGAAAAGAGGCTAAAAAAAATGAAGGTTTTAGTATAAGAGGCTTAAAGACTTTAATAAATAACCGGGCTTTACAGAATAGCTTCAGCACATTTGAAAGTAGTCAATATAGTCTTATATCACCTGTGCAACTTGAAAAAAAAAAAAAAAAGTACTCTCTGTTCCTCAGTATGTCAGAGAGTTTTGTGGAATCGTAGCAAGGATCTTTCCTTAAATAGCCCCTCCCTGGAAATGGCTGCCATTAGTCACAGGCTCAGCCAGCTGAAGATGTTTTGGAAACAGGTGCAGCAATGAGTAGCCAAAGAAACTCTAGCATTCTGGGTAATTAAATGAGATAAAAGGTATGAACCAAGCACTTAATGTTCTTCAGTACGCATACTTTTGAAAGGTAGCCTCGTTGAATGCTAGCTGCTTGTATACACTGTTCGTACAGCACTAAGGTGGAATTTTCATTTTCTGCATAGCACACTTGCATCTAAGCTATGTTAAAGCTATTCAGAAGTATGCAGTACTTGATGATTCTCTTTTTAAACTTGCCTTTAAGTGGTTAATTATTTTTCTTTTTTTAGCATCTGCGTTACTTTTAATGTATGTGTTCTTCGTTTGCTACAGGTATTTCACTGATGGAAAATCCTTGAAAGGGTGTTCAAGTAGTAGAAGGGAGTTGAACCGGAAAAGCCTGCGTCTCTGATTTGGTTATTGCTTTGTTGTTTATGTCTAGTCTCTTTTTAAAACCCCTAGCCTCCTCTCACAAGCCCAAAGCTTGAATACTGAACTCTTTGCATTTAGATGGAGAACTTCCACTGTCTGGAAGACAAATGCTGTTGTGGGGAGGGATGAAAAGAGAAACGTGCAACTTTCATGTAATATCTTCGCTACTGACCAAGCAGAAATATTTTGTCAGTAGTAGTTCCTGAAAATGCGTTGAGATACGTGGGGAATTTATACATGCACTTATGCTGGATTTGTTCAAGTTAGGAATTGTGTTCCCACAAGTTAGAAAACTAATAAAATTAATTCACAGAAGAGTATTCCTAAAGAAACACTGTAGTCTTTATGGGGATATCCTTCGTAGTTTTTGTGGGGTTAGATCCCTTTGTAAAGGGATCTAACTGAAATATTAAAACTTTTTTACATTGTAAACCCATGTAAAATTGTACTGAGTTACGTTATGTCTTCTGAAGGAAGACATGGACCTGACATTTATTTCTATTAGTACATGCAGAGTGGGATACACAGGTAACATGCATGGCTTTGTACTTCCCGAAGCCTTACCACAGACCTTGGCAGGTGGATCTGAAAGAATCATTTGCTTTTCCAGTAGAAGGCTCTTGTACTTACCAGATTTACCTCTCTGTGTGCTAATTTTCTTTGTAAGGATAAGAACACTTGAAAGACCACTGGTACTGATACTGGTCAGAGCCTCTGTGAAAAATATAAGCCAGTGTTTTGTCCAGAGCATCTGAGCGTGTTGGTCTCTAACTTCATTTGTAAGGTGAAATGCACGTAGGATGCGTTCAGTTTATTTCGGAACTTTTTTGAGACTCAAAATCAGTTTGCTTCACTCTGAACTGACATGGACGCAGAAATAGATTTTCATTCCGTTATAAGTAGTGTATTTAAAGAGCTGTAGGAAGTGTGTGCTGTATGCAAGGCTGTGGATAGGTCCCTGGGTAGTTCTTGTTTCAACTGGGTGATCACACAACTGACCACTGGTAGAACAAGCTTTACTGAGATGCGTGGAGAAATGTTTTTCTCTTTGCTTGTCTGGCTGTTGAAATTGGCTATGTGTTGAGGAGGTCTATGCCCCAAGAGCACGCCAGGACAACCCTTCAAGAAGCACAGGATATAGTATGTATTTAGGAGGCTACAAACTGGGGAGAGGAATGCAAAAGTTAGATTTGAGATATTCTTGATTCTTTCCTTAAACTCACATAAGAAGTGAAGTTTGAAATATGAATTACTTGATTCATTTGGAGGAGTTAATCTGTTGGAGGTTATTTTTATTTTTTTCCTTCCTCCTCTGCTCTCTCAGCATTCATGGAGAGAGTTTTTCTTCAATTGCATGAAAATAAATAAATAATGGTTGAGTTAAAACTTATTTAACAGTTTGAGGAACCATCCTTCTGAAAGAAAATTGCACTGTAAAAACAATTGTCTGTACTCTTATGGCAAAATACTACGCTACTGAAAACAGTTTGTTCAGTAGAATATTCTGCCACAGCAAGGCTCTTTGAACATCACTCACAGTAGCTTAGTCGGAAGTTGATCTGAGTTATGGGTTTTGTGCTACGATTTGAGAAAGAGGCACTGGGATTTCTTTTGGGATAACTTCAGGTTCACTTGTTTCTTCTCCTGGGACGTTTAAAGTGCATTGTTGTGCAGAGATGCCTGTGCTATGTGGAAATGGTCGAGCTGTCAGAGTACAAGCTCAGCATGGGTTATAATTTTCTCCATTTATTTTTTTTAAGGTAAAATACTTTACTAATTTCTGTGCTGCCCCAGCTAAGCTACTTTCCATGCCCTGATTAGTTGACACATCCATATTCTGCAAGGTTGTGAATATGCCAGCAGTGGCCCAATAGATGCTGGTTTAAGAAAACACCAATAGACCTAACAGAAGATAATTCTATTTCTTTGTTCTTCCAGGCTCAGAGAGCTGGTTATGTATGTATAGAGCTGAGCTCTTAACTGATCCACTGACCGGGAGCTTACCCAGCCATTTTTTAGGAGCGGCAGGCTAAACTTGATTTGGATCTGTGTCAGTGCTGCTTGGGCACTTCTGAATAGTGCAAGTACGTGTGTAGTATGCTCAGATTTCACTTCTCTTCAACTCTGCTTGTGCGTAGCTCCAAAAGCTGTCTTCTGAGTGTCTTAAAGCAGTGGTTTTCAACCAGTCATCTGTGGGTGCCTGGTGTTTTGCTGAAGACCTTTGAAGATCTGTTCTGATCTGTGAAGATATACCTAGGTCTGTTAGTTATTCAGGAGCCTCTAGCTCTCTTAGAATTTGGGATCAAAATCAGTACATAGAAAAGTTTGAAAAAACTTTGCCTAATGCAACTGTCCTTTTGTAAATGCATTTATTTGCATGTATTTATTTCTCCTTTTTTTCTGCATACAGAGTCATAGGTACCTTAAATTTGTGTGTGTTTTCTTCCCCTCCTCTTTCTTGCTCAGAGAGGAAACTGAAGAATTATTTGACTGTTTTGAAAGGTGTAAGTAATATCTTCCCTTATGGATACACGTACTTGTATTGTAGCAGGGCTTATAGGCAGTTCAAGTGGGGTAGAATGTACTCCAAACATTGTAAAAAGATCGATGCGATCACTGCTGTACTAAGCTTAAAGTACTACTGATGTTTTCTGTATGTATAGTTAGTGTATGCTGTTACTGTATGCTATTAGTGTCTTAACTAATGTGATTTTAAATGAAATAATCGTTTATTAGAAAAATAACCCTCTTTATAGGAAGCTTGGAGAGAAAAATCAATATTTCTTCAGTGTAGAAGGGAAAAAAACATAGGAAGGAATGGTCTGCAGAAGACACTGAAAAATAAATCTAGAATGTACCATGTGGAATACCTGGAATCATTAGTTAAAATATCAGAGGAAGGCTTCTGTAGCATGCGTTATACTGCAAGCTCTGGAGATCTGTGGAAATTTTTCTATTGAAAAAGCTTTTTTGAAATTTAAAGTATTGTAGCAGTGTACAGAACCTGGGACAGAAATAACTGAAGCAGCGCTTGTTTGGACAGCAGGAGTATGCCATAGGCATGCAATTGTCTAGTGATGTGAATGTTTTCCCCCCAGCTAGAATTAGAGGAAGAAGTAACAGGCATTTTTTTTTTGCTTGCACAGTCTCTCATGTCCTGTTTCTGATGGATCCAAGGATCTTGTGTGTTAATGGGATATGAAAATAAATGTGTTTTGGGGAAACTGGCTAGTGAAGTCTTTACTTTGGGATGGGGGAAGAATTGCTGTCCTGAGCTTGCAAAGCATGTGGTGCAGGTACACCTGTAAAGAATAGTGCTTTTAATATCCACGTGCCAAAACTTGCACTGCAAAAGTAATAGTGGTCAGGGTGATGTTTGTTTATATACTTCCCCCCATAGGTATATATTTTAGTTTCTAGAAAATCAGCCATTATCTGTAGTTCTTTAAAAGGTTTATTTTGTTGGCTTATTTGCCTTTGAATTTCATTCCAGTTTCACTCTGTTGCGTTAACTGCTTCAAACGTCCAATTGTGGCAAAGGGAATTCAAGAAAAGCCAAATATAAGGGCTAAGTATTTTTAAGCCAAACTATTACGCTCTTTGTGTATTAGTTGTTTTACCCAAACGAGATGCACTTTTTTAGCTCTTGTGTAATGTTTCCCTCTGGAGTCTAAAGCAGGGCAGGTTACTGAGTAGGGATGTGAGGCTAGCTCAGCAGTGAGGAACTGTCAAAATGTTCCAAATGAGGATTCAGTTACACTGAAACTTAAGGAAAAGCCTACAGATTAGGGTATATCTAGTTGAATTCAGAGATCTTCCAAAACAAATGGAAAAATACTTGAATGTGGCTGTTTTGCAAACTGGAATTCTTAAAAGTTATTGCTGGTGCCGAGCTGGAAAGGAAGACTGTTGGTCTGCGTCTCCCAGATCTGCTGGAGCCAGCGAGGAAATTTGAGGGCAGTTCGCAGAGCTGCTCAGTGGAAAGCCAAGCAGAGACCGGTCTGAGTGTCCTAAAGTGCATCTTCAGGTACTGCGGCACGTCTGGTGGGCCTTATACTTTATCTGAGATGCAAACCACCTGTTTGAGTTGGGGGAAGGGGAGAAAAGGAAGCAAAAATCAAGCTGGTGGAGAGAATAACCTTTTCCTGTAGGTAAGATGTCTTTGTGCTGTATGCTTTTGGTCTAATGTAGTCTGAAATGGGGATTTAACTAAATATACATTCACCAAGTCTGAATCTTCTGCAGGAAACTGTGTGCAGGAACTGCAGTGGATTGGATTATGTGTAGTGATATTTAGTCTTTCTTCAGTTGTTTTCTTTTTTTAATAGCAGTGTCAGGCATGGGGTACCTCTCTGTGAAGGGGAGGGAAGAAGTGTGCAGAGCCATGTTCCTGTGACCATAGCATGTCTGGGAGTGCAGGTGCTGGGTCACACGGTGCTCATGGGCTCCCCGGAGTAGATCCCTGCAGAACCCAGGAGACAACTGAAGGAATATGTTTTCTCATATTTTTATCTCTTTGTCATTATGGAGGTAAGCTGAAACCAAGGCTTTCTGGATCCAGCGCACTTTGGCGGCTGCCATGGCTGTTAAAGCTCAATGCAGTTAATCTTTATCCTTCCCTGTGCAAGGCAGTGACTTGTTTGGATGCTTGTCCAGTGGTAGGGTTCTGGAGAGTTTTCTTGGTTTGTGGGTCTCTGCTTCTTAAACGCCTTGAAGATTGTCTCAATGCTGGTCATCATCTTGGTAGAAGTTCTCTGTAGTCCAGCTGTTAAACTTCATACCCCTGGGATGACAGACCAAATACATTGTTTGTTAGTTTTGACAGGACTGATCCTGTCTGTAAGCTGAATTAAGTCCAATTCCTATTTTGTGGGAAATTCTGAATTAAAAAAAAAATCATTTTGAAATCAGTTCTCAGTTTATTTTGGACTTCTTATTTTACAAAAACAGATTATTAAAAATATTTTTGGTTTTATAATATGGTGATAACGGTACTTTGCTAGTTCCGTATTAAAAAATACATATATATAAGAATCAGCACTCAGTCGATTCCCACAGGCTGCCCAGGTGGATCGATATTTTTCATCTGAAAAAAATGTTTCACTGGAAAAGCTAATACCTGCTTTGTTTGCAAATAGTGTGCAATGGATATAAAACTTAACATAAACTGTTTTTCTGAGTGCTATCCAAGTAGATTAGACTTTGAATACAAACTTGCATTTGACCTTGCATGTACTCCAGTACTGAAGTGCTTTCAGACAGTTTAAAGCCACTTCAGGAGTTCAGTGGAGATGTTGGACTGAAAGCTGTTTGTAGATGCCCAAATCTCTGACTTGCACAGAGGAATGGAAACTAGTTTAGTGGAATTATCTGAGGAAGAGGTAGGTTGCTTGATTCTCTAGCTACTTAAAATAAAAAATCAAGTCATGTGGTACACGTCTCTTCTTCCTCATTCAGCCAGTGGCTTCAGACATTTAATTTTTCTAGGGGAAAAAAATAGAAATCTAGAGTGCAATGAAAAGGTAAATGATGAGGAAGAATATTTTCTGTTTTCCGAAGTTTCTATGTTTTTGCTGTTTTTGCAAGAACCTTATTCTGAACAATGATTGTGGAATTTTGAGATGTTGGCTTACCCCCTGGCTCCTCTCCTCCTACTTTGTTAGCTCTGGTGTGTGATCAGACAGTTAAATGATTCCACTCAGTAGAGTGGTAGAGAACTGTAGCTTAACAAAAGTAATGGCAACAAGTTGCTGTTATCCCGTTTTGGGTTGGTGGTCATTTTGTACTCCTCAAGTTTTGTATGAACTACTACAAGAACTACTGTTGGCAGTAGGTAACGCCTGTCACCAACTTTGAATGTTTAAGAACACTTTGGTTTAGATGGTTACTTTTTTTTCCCACTCCTCCTCAGGTAGACGGAGATTTTAGAATTTATCTTTGCATTTGTGACTTTAAGAATAAAGGACTGAATTGGTTTAACCATTATTACGAAGCTGGTTTTCTGACTTTGCGTAATGACCACAACTGCATCCTGACGATTGTTGAGTTACCAGGAACAAGCAAGAGAATCAGTGTAACTTGCTTTCAGAACAGTTCTGTTGCATTTGATTTGTAGCTTAAAGAAGCCACACGCTTTATAAGGACAGAACTGGCACAAAACCCTTTAAGTTTTTAGAAATTTCCCATCAGTTCTGTAACATTCAGGACTGTTGTGATGCTTTACTTCTGGCTTTTTATTTTGTCAGCTCATACAGTTCTACAAAAGAGAAAAAAATCATATTTTGTTTCTTATACAGGTAGTTGTGTACTTCGGGTTGCAGATACAGCAGCAACTGTGTATGTTAGTCATTTCTCACTTAAAATCGGATTCCTTTTTCTGTAATAGCCCCCATTTCTCTTCTCTCCCGAGTTTAACTAAAGGGCCTATTCTATGCTTTTAACAGATAAAGCATTATGAATATTGCCATTTCAGAAATCTAATAAGTAACTGTATTAAGTACAAGCTATGTTACCATTTTTTTGGTAAGTATTAAGGAAAATGCATTATGAAATTCTAATCCATTATAATGGGACGCCTTCGAGGCTAAGAAACCACAGCTGTAATAGCCACAAGATTGCAGGATTTCAGAGCAATGAATGTGAGGACAAGGCAGCCAGCTTTGGCCTAGTTAATTTGTCGAGAGGAAGTGGGGACTGACTGCAACAGTTCAGCTTTTGAAGCTGAAGAAGTGAACAGATTGCTGCTCAGCAGAGTTGTGTATAGTGTATTTTAAAATTAGTATTGTGATAAGTAAGTTGAGCTCTAAACAGATGAAACCATGTGCATGCTTCCTGTCTGTCTGAGACATCACACAAGTGCCTGGGGGTGGAAGGATGAGTTTTGATACACATCAGCACGTATCAGAAGTGGTAAAGCTGGTATTTCTTTTGCTAGAGAAGGATAGAATGGTTTTTCCTGATCTCTTTGATTGGCTATTTTGTACGTAGTGTAAATTACACAATCTTTAAAAGCGCAGAGAACACTTCAGAAGCCCTTCCTGTTCTGTAGCTGCCTTTATCACAATGTCTTAATTATAGGAGTTTTTTGATGAGTCAGAATTTGACTGTCAATAACTATAGCCAGATTAGGTTTAGTCCGAACTAGTAATTTGAGCTTCACTTTTGCATTCCTTCAGCATATATTTAGTAAGACTTTATTCTGTGTCTTCAAGGCTTTAAATCTTTATTTCATCCCTTACGATCTCTTCAAGTACCTAGCTACACAAATTATTAACTTCCTCTTTTAAACCTAAAAGCCCTGTTCATCCTGCAGCCGTGGGATTTCATAATGCTCTAGACAGCAAGATTAAAGAACCTTCCAGCATTGCTTCTCTCCTGCGCGACGAAAGAGTGGCCAGGCACTGCAGGGTGAATTTGGTAAAGAACTGTAGCTGGCTAACACGTGGGTGTTTGCGATGCTTCGAAGTAAGAGGCAGGGCTCTGCAGAAGCCTACTCTGTTACTGTGAACGTGGGCAGAAAGAGGACCGGTCAGGTCCAGGACTGCGCGAAGCAGGCTAGCACCTTTTGGGTGCTTAGCACAAGACCCATCTGCAAGCACTCACGACTCCTTTGGGCATCCCATTTCCTTCAAGGTGGCTGCGCCCAGGGTTTGCTGCACTCCTAATCCAGTGCAGGAACAAATTGGGTGCTTCATTCAGCAAGCCAAGGTCCTGGGGGCGTAGAGTCCAGGGCTTTGCACTAGTTGCCTTTCAGCCTAAAGTCTTAGTGTCTAGGATTGAAGACAGCCAACAGGCTAAGCTGGGGAGCCATCGAGTCAGCACACTTGCTAGGGTTTCATGGCACGGTATGTGCCACATTAACAGTTTGCTGCTATTGGAAATGGAAACGTGCTGCATCCTCTTTTCTCCTCCCCTCGGGGGCAGTTCTGGGGAAGACAATAGCCAAAAATAAATGGAATGTGAGGCAATACCACAGCCTTGCCAAAAAGGCAAATGTCATGCTGGAAAGTAAAAATACAGTTTGCAAACTGTGCAAAATAGCCTGTTAGCTTCTCTTGCTATCAGTTAGGCCGTACCTGGAACACTGCATCTGGTTTTGAGCACAGGACTTCAGGAAAGATGGGAGCTAATTTAAACAGGCCTCAGAGGAAAGCGGTTAGAAATACAGGGTGCCTAAAAAACACAGTCCCTAATTAAAATGCATACAAGAACTTTTTTTTTTTCTTTTAGAGATGAAATTACTCTAAGGATGTGTATCTTTAAATATGAAAGCTGCAAAGAAAGTAGAAGCATCCTGGCCTCCATATGCAATATGGATAAGACATAAAATAAGAGTGGCAGAGAAAATGTAGACAATATTATGGAAATAATAAGCAGTGGAATATACTGCCTACAGAGAGTGTGGAATATTCACTCCTGAGTTTAAGAATAGATTTGACAGACATCTGTTATGAATAATACAGTTAAAATTATCCTGCCAAGAGGAATGGCCTTGATAACCTTTTATGTGTAATTAAGTTTGTTTCTTGTTACCAAGGATCTCATCCATCTGAATTTAGTCTCCAATAAATTGGTTAGATTAAGTTATTGTAGTCTCACTGTAGGTATTTTTTAAACTCATTTTGTTCCTGAATGTCCTGTCCCTGGCTGGCAGTTTGACATCAGCTGACAAGGCAGCAGGTGAGGGAGCATGAACCCCCCATAATTTCTTGTGTTGCTGTATGGCATTCGGCAACTGTACACCAGAACCTACCAAAAGCATGGTGGTATACAATGGCTATCTGCTATGGACACGTTTTCTGTTGATCCCAGTGCAGTGACTATATGTATGTTCCTAGTTCCTGAATGTTTGCATTTGAGCGTAGCTTCCATGTGTGGATCTGTAACTTAACAGGTAATCTGTATTTAGGATGGATTGATTAATCAGTAGGAAAGATATGGTGTATCTTCACTTTGTTTCCTATTTATATTTTTAGTTTTGCGTTGGTTGACAGTTGCATGTAGCTTTGACACTACTTCTGATACTTGTTTGACATTCTCCTAGTTAGCAAGAATGGCAACACCAAAATTGAAATGCTACATGTGAATTTTCACCTAAGTAATGTGTAATTCTGTGACGGTTTTACTTTTTAATGTGATGCTAAGAAAAAATGCTTTATACTGCTTTACAGATCAGCTACAGTCATGATCTGTACAAGCTGCATTTCATATAAGTATAGAATAGCATCTTAAATGCATAGGATTTCAGAATATAATTTTATCAAAACATCTTTAAACATTACAAATCAAAGGAAACCATAGCTGTAGTTAGTGACTTGACTTGGATCAATGTTCTAGAAATTTGAATTAGTACATGTCATTCCTTCAACTTTGCCTTTCTGTTCTAATCTATGAATAAAAATAAATCCCCCTAACCCCCCCGCCCCCCCACTCCTTGCCAATGATTAGTTTACGAAGAATTGTTCTAAGTATGGAAATAAACCAAGGCAAGACGTTTTCTTCTGTGTTTGAAGAAGAGGCAGCCATGGTTTATGGTCTTTTTTTTAAGGCTCTGTTTTTTCAACTTGGTATGAATTTGTGCTCAAAGTTTTGGGCAACAAAATATTTCAAAAGTAGATGATAATAAACAGATGCTTAATATAGTACAGTTTCAGTGTGTGTGGGGGAAGCGATATTCTTAGATAAGGATCTGATTTTAATTTCTGTTTGCCATTCCTGTTCCTGCCATCAGATTCATTATTATTTTATCTGAAAGCGTTGCCATCTTTTCTCTCGACCAAAATGACAGCATTTTTGTAATCTCAGATAGTTTTGCTGCAGAATACAAACAATTCCTTCCACATTTATAGATTTCACTGTTTTGTATACTGTTGCACTGAATTTTTAAGAACTAACTTATTAAAAAGAAAACAATAATTAAATTGTCTTTGATTGGAACTAGAAGTATTGCCAAAGAATTATCAAATTGTTTTAGAAAAGGTGGGTTTTTAATTGATTTTATTGACTGTTTTTTCTGGCTCCACGTAGTTCTATATTAGTCACTTCATTATGTTGCTTGGGAACAACCTGGACTAGTTTGTTTGATTAAACTATCAAATCTTTGTTCCAGTCGATTTGGAACACAAGCATATCATTAGCTTCTCTTCTTTTCAATCCTTTGAAACATCCCAAATTTTCCACACTTTAAACAGCATTTCTAGACAGATTTGTGGCACGCTTTTAAATCTGAGGCAAGTTACCCAGATCTAACAATGTAAATAATGTTCCTAAGCATTATCTGAAGCTTTTAACTTTTAGTTGGAAAAAAGAGTGTTTGTCAAGAGAGAGACTTTAACTAACTTATATTCAAATGTAAAACAGATATCAAGGACAACATTATTACTAAATTATTTTACCATCTAATAACAAACATGTAATTTATATATATATACACATTTTTTTTCCTAAAATTCGTCATATTTGAATACCTTTTTGATTCTTGTTCTAAAACACATGAAATCAGAACAGTCATTAAAGTATCAGTGACTAAAAGAGAAATCTTCTTTTGAGAAGTTCCTTTTAGAAGTTAGTTATTACTTTTTTCATCTTTACATATGCAGAAACAATGCTCAGACTTCACTTGGGACATACAGAAGTCGCAAAAAAGCGTGGCGGACCAAAATTAGTGAAGTTGCACCATTTGTAGTACTGCACTCTAATGCTAAATAGTTTGAATATTTAGTTAAACCTTACAGAGAATTGCAATCTGGTAGCTATGGCGATGATTGACTTGAAAAAAGATTTTAGATTCAGCAGGATAAACAGTGGAGCAGACATTTGAAATGTCTTTCCTTCATGTGGTCTTTTGGCAATGCAGAACAAGAGAAGAGACCTACATGAGGAATTTAAAAGAAGTGGGATTAGTTTTGGAGAGTACAATTGGTTCTGGAGTATTTGATTAAATAAAACATTTTTATAGAGTGAAATGCTATATTGATGGGGAAAAAATGAATACAGATTTCCATTCTGATGTCTCAAAGTACTGTATAAACATCAAATCCCTACTCCCCTTTGGGTAAGATATGCATGAGCCACATTTTGCAGACTTGAAAGCTGGTATGTACCTGCTGGGTTGCATGGATGTGGAGGAAGTCTGTGGGCAAGTTGGAAACAGAATCAGAATTTCATTCATTGTGTGTGGTTTTTTTTTTTTTCTTTTAGGCATAGTCATCTTTATGGAATTGCTGTTTAGAATAAAATGAGAGTTTAAACTTTAAGTGTTTGGAAATGACACTACTCATTAAATTTCTGGATGGAGAATGTAGTTGCTCTTTGGGTATAATTAGGATAGACTGATTTTTAAATCCTTTTCTTTGAACTATTTTTCATTTTCTGCGTTGAGTTAAATTATTTGTACAATTCTATATCGGTTTAGCAGAGTTCTAAAAAACAAAAAAAGTACCAGGGTTACTAGTTCCACAGAAATCTAACTTTACACAAATTAATACAGAAAACTCATTTTGCATTTAAGACATATATTAAAAAGGAATATTGCCTGTTGTTAGTGGATTAAACCTCTTGGTTTGAGTCTCTAGGTCCTTCGTGATGTTAGTATTTGTAAATCTTTTCCACGTAGCTCATTTTTATTTGGAGAAGAAAATCAGCTTTTGTGTCTTTTCGAGTCTTTGAGAATTGAGAATTAGCTAGGTGTGGAACACATATAACTGGATAATTTGAAATAAAGGAAATCTTCCCTTTGCACTTGTCAAGAACACTAAAGCTATCAGAAGTTGGTTTATAACTTCCAGACATCTGGCGACTAGCTTCTGCTAACTTCCACCTTAGTAAATAAAAATATGAAAAAACCTGTTTGCCACGGTTGTATGATGCTTGCTTACGAGACTGGTGAGGTGTTGTTTGAAACTTCCTGTAGATTCTCAATTGAAACAGGTTTCGCTACAGAAAGCCTCTATGCTCCTCTCCTTTTAATTGAAAAGTGTTCAGTTTGATCTTGATGTTGTTATCCTAATTTTGATTTGCCGGTAAGACATTGATAGCATTGAGTAGTTTTCTTCATAAACCTCAAAATTTCTAGTTTCATCTTTCTCAGAACTGTGCAACAGCAACCAAAAAAAAAAAAATCAAGCCAAAATCTGTCAGCCAGAAGTAAATTTGCCTAAACCTCTCTCTTCCCCTTGTGCTTTCACGTAATAGCCTTTCCATGTAAAAGAACAGCACTGCCCTTCATTCTGTGCTGTAGCTTGCAAGTTTCCAGAAAAATTAATCCTGCTTCCTGTTGCAGTGTTCTTTTTTTTAGTCTTCTTGGCTTCAGTCTTTTTCTTTTTTTTCAAATGTTGCATTCCTCTCTGAGCAGTTACGTGCCTCAGTAACAGTTTTTTTTAGAAAGGTTTTTAGAATTTTTCAGAAACGTGTTGCTCTGAGGATAGGAGGAATGTATTTGAAATCAGCTTAGGTTATCTGCCAAATTGAGTACATTAAATATGGCACAGTAATAGGCTTTTCCTGAGTGGCTGCTGCCCGAGTGACAGTTGACTGTCCTCCCAACCACAACAGGTTGAGTTTGTAATTAAGAATGCAACTCTTTGCTCACACTCCGTGATTTTGGTTATTTAAGAGCCTGATTCTGCAGTGTGTGGGCAGGTCTCTGCCACTGGGTGGAACTTAAGGCAGTTTGAAAATATTTAAGCAAATAATCTTAGCTATAATCTTCAGTGAAGTTATGTATCTTAGCAAGTGGGGAGAAAGTCTTTTAATGGTTTGTGTTTTTTTCCTGATTTTCATGAAAATGTTTCTTCAAAAATTGTCTGTGTGAAGCTGGATTTACCATTGTTACCCCCCAAATGCTGTTTTTCTGAAATCTGAGGTTTTTCAAGCCATCATTGCCCCTGAACTTTCTGACCGCTTGTTGACTGGCTTTAGGGTGCTGCTAATTCTGCAGGACGGAACAGGGGTTTGTCATCAGCCACGTGAAACTTTGGCTGTTCTTGAGAAGCTTTAAGGATCTGGCTGGATTTTGCTCTGAAGTAGTGGGGTGTTACTGGTTGGTTGTTAATGTTAATTTGGGGGACTTTAGTTGGAATAGTAACGTGTGTGATGGTCCTGCTGGCAAACTGGGTGCTTCCATCTGGAAATAGGGCAGATGCACAAACCATGAGAGAGCACTTTTGAAAGAGAACTTTTAAACAGAGCGTGGAGGGTAGAAAAAAGTATTTCCACTGTTTCTCTTGCTTAATATGAACAAGGAAAAAAAAAAAAGTAAGGTATTGAGCTTTTTTTTTTCTTTTTTTATCTAAAGATTAATTTGGGTTCCTGGCAGGGGAGAAGGCCTTTAACAGGCTTTCTGTAAACCTTGGTTATTGAAAACAAACATGTTAGATTTCCATTTGAAAACTAAAACCAGTCATTACTTTTTAGTAGTTTGTGGTTTTTTACTTTCTTGAAAATGTTTCATTAGTTTCCTGATTTGGGAGCTTTGTAAAGTGGATAGGCCCTGCATTTTGAATGTTTAATACAAGATGCAATCCTGGCTTTTTGCAAACTTTGTCAGAGAGACAAAGGGGGAAGGTACAGGCCCAGCTTTCTCCTGGCATATTAATCTGAAAGCAGTCCTGCAGGCTTTCCTCCTAAGCGTGTCTGCTGTGTTTCTAGATTGAATGCTTAATCTTGTTTTCATGTGGTTTACTTGGAACATCCTGTGTGTGGTGCAGAGGAATACAGATGAGGAGATAGAAATAATGCATTCGCACACGGTGTATTAGAAGCACTTAGAGGCAGAGGACAATGTAAAGAAGCTTTATCAGCTGCTGCATGGCATGACAGACCTCACAAAGGAATTCCAGCACAGTCATGCAGCACGGCTGAAAGAGGTGTGAGGATGATTTCATCCCACGTAGTCGGAAAATACCAAAACGTCCAGGAAAAAAAAAAAAGACTCGTCCAACCGAGCTCTGGAACAGCCTTGAGGGGTATGTAAAAACACGGAGCCAGCACTTAAACGGCTGACAATCAGAATTTTTGGGGGAATTGCTTTGCAGGAGGCTGGGTAAGCCCCCCAGAGCCCCGCGTTAGCCGGGCGGGAGCGGCCGGGAGCCCTCCCCGGAGTCGCCTCACGGGGCCGGGCCGAGCGCGGCGACGAGCCCCCGGCCACCCGCCGCGGGCCGCCAGAAACTTCTGGCAGCTTGGCGGCGCCGGCCCCTCCTCTCGGCGCCGCTCTTAAAGCCGCAGGGCCCGGCCCGCCCCGCCCCCGCCGCCTCCTGCCGGCCCCTCGGCGGCTCCGGTGCCGGCGCCCGAGATGCCGGGGCCGCCAACGTCCTCGTCTGCAGACGGAGCCTCGCCTGCCGGGGCTGCCTGCGCCGGGGCGGCCCCGCGCTGCCTCTCCTCCTTCCCCTGGCGGAGGTGGCGGCGCTGATTTCAGGGTGCCCCTGGTACGAGGTTACCGGATCACGTTCTCAGCTGGCAGTCGCGTTGTAACGTGCGCGGTGTGTTTGTGGTAGCCGACGCTAGGAAGCAGAGAGGCTGAAAGCACGTCCTGCCAAAGCGTGTCAGAGTGAAACGGGCGGGGATGCGTTGGCTCTGGGTGTGAGGGTGTCGATTAAATGGCGTAAGCACAAAGCCGAGAAGGAATAACAGGAAGGTAAAAATAGCCGCGTGCTTATTTTTAATCTCCATCTAATTTTGGTGGAATTGACTGAAACCTGTTTGAGAACAGGTGACTCATCTAGAGCTGGTGAAAATGACAAAGTCGCAGCACGGATTAGATGAAACGGATGCCAGGCTTTGATCATCGCTGTTTGCATGTTGAGTTTGCCTTCTCCATCACGCATCACATCTTGCTGGTTGTTTTAATTTGCCTTTTTCAGCTGATACTATCAACCAGAATGAGGGAGGTATTTTGAAAAGTTCAGTTAGGCAATTTAGGGGGAAAAAAAATCATTTAATACGTCTTTCAGTGGAATGCTAAAATCACAGAACACTTTCCTAGGTGCATCCATTAAAGATTTCCAATGGCAATTGGATATTTTAAAATGTCTAAATGATTCATAGTGGTTAATAAAGAAGTGTATTTCACTGGTATAAATATTTATGTCAAAGCCACTCTGATACTGTATTTCTAGTACGTACCTACAGTGGTTAAGCAAATGGTCCATATGTTTGGCATTCCTCACAATTACTCTATTTACAGTGCTAAATATTAACTAATGCCAGTGAAAGGAGTTAGCCATTGTAAAAGTAGCTTCAGGAGGTTTAGACTAAGGATCAAAATTAACTTCTGGGGGAGTAACAGAGATCAATTCTTGCAGATGTTCGTTCTTCACATGAATTTTTGAAGAAACTTTTAAAAGTAAGCCATAATAATGATAAGTTAATCACTAGTTGTATTGATTAAACTCTTCATAAAAAAGAAATTGAAATCCTATTTTGAAGTTTGTTGATGATTGTGGAGTTGCCTGTTTCTCATCCATAGACTTCCAAACAGTCAAAGACTGGAGCTTCAAAATGTTTCTTCTCTTTATTTTTATTTTTTAATTAAGATTCAGTAGTAGTGAAGAAAAGGCATTTTTTATTTTCCATAAGCTAAACCTAATATTATGACTCTGTCCTCGAGATCATCCTTGAGATCATTTGTTTGGCTGTATTGGGAGGTATAGACTGGTACTGACGCAACCAGCTCTTGCAGTGTGTGTTTATGGGAGAATCCTAGCTACAAGCATGCTTGGAGCGATCTGTCTTAAAATAATCTCGATAGTCTACACTTCCTATGAAGTTTAGAAGATAACTGATAAGAAAGACTATCAGCATCGTAGTGTTGAAGAGTTTCTTCACTAAGGAATGGGGAGATCAGGAGGATGCTCCCCTCGTAGAGCTTTACTAACTTTGCAAGAGAATCTGTTTTCCACTGTTCAGATTTATGTTGTGTGAAACAGTCAATTGATCTACTGAGAGCACTAAGCAAAATCAAGTTTATCACCATCTGAGTCCCTGTCTCAGCATCCTTCCAAGAGGAGTAAGTAAAGCACTTCAGCCTGCCTTGAAGGCAAGTACTATATTTGCACTGTTACAGAAGCAAGAAGGAAATGAATTTCTGAATCCCAGCGTTGTTAACAGCTACCTATTTAATCTCAGTTGAATTTTATTGTTACTAAATCTGTAATAGAAATGGATATGTGTTCATGGATATACTACTCTAGTGCAGTCAAGCATGCATGTGGAGAGGGAGAAGGGGGGCTGGGATTCATTAGAGCATTCATGTTTCTGATGATCTTGACGGAGTATATTGGTGACAATCTTTTAGTATTCTTCAATATATTTTATTACCTGAAAATGAGTGTTAGACTTGAATGAAGAGTCAAGATAAAATGTTATTAGTACGGAGTTAACATTGTAGCAGCTCATGTCACTTGATTTCAAGTTTGGCAAAACTTACATTTCCGAAAGACAGACATTGAAGTATCCAGGTACCTACTTGCCTGCCTTTACTTGTGTCCTATCAGAGCTGGAAACAGCCAGGGGGAGCTACCTGCTGTTGGGTGCAAACAGCCAGGGACATGCACAGCCTCAACAGTAGCTTGGAGAGCTATAGAGGACTGTGTTATCTCCATATTCTTCCTGTAGAGAGCCTGGATGTGCCAGAGTTGCCTCTTGTAATCTGTGCCTGAATCTTTAGGGGTGCATAGACATCACATGGGCTTAGGCAAGGGCTTAGATCTCTCTCCAAAGTTGTTATTTGGGGGCTGCATGGAGGCCTGCAGCTCTTGGAGATGTAGCTCATTGCTGTTGTTCATCTACCCTGTCTTCTGTCTTCTGACCCAGCTTCTACAAAGTGATCCAGAGAGGTGGTTCTGCTACCTCCTCCCGCAGATGACACTACGAGAGGTTGGGTGAGAGGAGATGGACCTCCTCTGAAGGAACAGAGCCTTCCTGAGCCCACTCATGCTAATTGGACTCTTGTTCTACCCCTGCCCCCGGAACGTTTATTTCCCTCCTTCTGTTTCCCTATTTCGGTGTTACCTGTTCCTCCTGTTACTCGTTGCAGAACCTATTCCTTTGTCTGGGCCCTTCACTTTTGTTGTGGATTCATTCTATCACCATTCTCCTGCTGTACTCTGTCCCTCAGGACACGCTCCTGGCAAGCATCCATCCACATAATTTACTTTATTCAAGAGTTAAAAAAAAAAAAAAAAAAAAAAAGTCTCTCCAGAAATGTTCTACTTAAATCAGGCTCATTTTTCATTAGTATTTGAGAGAAATAAAACAAACGCCACTGTCTTCAAGAGATGCCTCAAATCTTGAGGCAATTATAGGAGAAGGTGGAAATGCTTGGTTGGCCTTCACCATTAGAGCAGGGCTGGCTGCCTGCTGCATCCCCTGGTGGTGCAGAGGTTGGAGGTTTATGCGGTGACTTGTTGCAGACAACCGTGGTGTCAGATTATTATATTTACGGTAGTCGTTGCATGAGTTTAGTGCTGCACTCTGTGTTTCTACTGCTGGGATACACATATGCTGTCAGGTTAAGTTTTATGGAGCTGTTTTGTAACACTGTCCACAAAAAGCTAGCGTGACGATGATAGCTGTATTGCCAGCGGCCAGCAATTAAAAAACAGTTGTTTTCCTTTCTGTTCCAGGCCATTGATGAGCCTCCCTATCTCACAGTGGGCACTGATGTGAGCGCTAAGTATAGAGGAGCCTTCTGTGAAGCCAAGATCAAGACAGCAAAAAGACTTGTCAAAGTCAAGGTATGTGGTTTTCCTGCAAATACTTTTGGGAAAAGAAGTAATGTATGTTCAACATAGTCCTTTTCTTGGAGATGGCAGCACAGCCTTTACTATAACAATAAGCGTATTTTTGTTGTGGGGTTGGGAGGGATTCCCCAGGGATTCCCCCCCACCTTTCCCCATGCAATTAGATACATTATGTTTCCTTCACTGCTTTGTCATCTGCCTGCCACCAGGATCTGTGGCCTTCAGTGCCATAGGCTGACTTTAAAGTAGTTGCTGTAAAATGACAAATGTAGGTTTATGTATGGAACAATGTCTTTGGGAAATAGATGAAGCTTCTCAAAAGTAGATTTAATATGGTTTCTTTTACTTCAGGAGCTCAGGTCACTGCCATTTTGCAGAGGCAACTAGATAATGCTTCAGGAATAAGATGAAGTCCTGCTGTCTTTCAACAAAGACTTGGCATATTAAGTCCTACGGAATAGCAAGCAGGGAATCTCACCTAATCTTTACAGTTTCTAGTTAATGACTGACTGAATCAATATAAGCCACATGCAGTAGAAATAAAAATCGTGGGGGAATGTAAGAGACGTTTTAACATCCATTGGGAATTTAAAGTTGTTTGTCTGGTTATTTGTTGTTTGTTCATTTAGGAATATTAAAAAATATTTTAGTTTGTTTTTATTTTGCAGTAAGTCCATGCTGTAAAAAGGCCTTAGATTTCAGTTTGGATAGTGTTGCCCTAAAAGCTTCTAATTTGGGAGCAGGTACTATTTTTCTGTTCCACCTCTTAACCTTATATAGAGTTACATCAGGGCAAGGATCAAAAGTACTTATAAAAAAGAAATTATATTGTTGCTCTGCAACACAGTTATACTGGCAGAGTATTTTTCTTATCTACTGTAAAAAGAAGTGAAAAATGTGTGCCCTGTGAGTGGAGGTAACATGTTATAGGAGAGTCTCCATTATAAATTGTTGTGCCAGGCTTGAACCTGCCCTCATGCTATGGCCAATTTTGCCTACACTATGTGTAAGGGCAGACTGCCTCCAAAAGCCCTGATGGGAAGGATACTGTCACTTATGTGATGATTAATGTTGACTGTAATGAGAAGATGCTAGTCTTAAATCTGACGTCTTTAAAAAGCCTTTAGAGCAAATGAGTGGTCTTCTCATTTCATTAGTCATAGCTATTAACAGCATGAGCTGGTTTATGTTTTACAGCACCATTGAATTTAAGCCATTAAGTACTGGTATTTAGGTGTGAAGTGTCAGTATTTAAGTACAGGAATTGTGTTGTGCCCAGATCGGTGAAGTCCTAACTACTACCAGCTCTTTAGAGGACTTTCAGCCCACCTTCTTATTCTTAGATGGCCACTTGCACTTTTGTGGTGTCCATTGAGAAATATTTTTGTATGGATTTACTTGCAGCTTGGTGACTGCAATGTTTTGCAGCAAGATCTTGAAGTGTAACTGAATTTTCAGTCTGAATTGCTTATGGAGGCTGTGTCTAAAGTCTTGCAGGAGGTGGAAGAGAGAGAGGGAGCCTTCACTATCTGTTACTGCATAACTTAGGGCAGTTAAGCACCTGTACAGTTACTCCTTTGTAGAGTAATGTGTGTTGTGGTGTCATGGTTTGTGGTTTGGTGTGGGTTTTTTGTTGTTGTTGTTTTGTCTGTGAGTACAGTATCAATATCTCTTTATTCTGATTGCCCTGCACCAGTAGTGTATCAACCCTAAACTTAAGTGACCCCTTAATTTTTTCCTCTTTCTGGAGGGTGCAAGCTTTTTCCAGTATTAGTCTAAGCAGAATTCTTACTATCAACTGTACTTTGGAATTTTGATAGTTTATCTGCTACATTTATTTTCCACTTGTTTAACAGACTTTTTCCTGGCCCCAACACATTATATATCTTAGTCTTCTTTGTATTGGGTGCTCTCTCTTAGTTGCCAAAAATTCAGTTAACTTCATAAGAGAAATTTTAGTTTGAGCCTTTCATTTAAGTTTCAAAAACAGTTGCTCTGAGAAAGGAAGGTAGCAACATTTTTTTTTTCCTGGTGTCGAGTTTTGTCATCTTCGGGAAAGTAAAATACACTTAATTACTTCACCTTTTACTTGCTTTCTTCGTCTGTCAAATACTGCTTCCTGGAATATTTTGAGGTGTGCCTTCATAATGACTCTTCCATCAGCAACATAATTTAGTAACTTTTATTTAATGCAACTCAAGTGCAATGTGTTTAACACTTCATTGTCAATAGATGCCATACTTCACACTTACATGGTAAAGAACTTTACATTAAACAGTATATCTTCATTACACATGTTGCCATGTAAAGGAGTAAAACTGAGAGTTGCCTGGACTCGTGAAAAGTTCTGAGGACACTACAAATCTGACTAAAGAACACAGCTTTTGGTGCTAGTGGTAGGCCACTCCCTCTTCATAGGATCAGTCAGAGCTTCTCTTAGTTATTTAAACCAGTTTATTTTGATAGTGTACTCTAAAACACAATTAGCACCATCATCCCCACCCACCAGTTGTATTTGGGCACCCTGCACAGAAATTTCAGACGAAACTGTTTTCAGTGTCTGTCTTTATTAAATAGAAAGTAGCAGAGCATCTGCTACAAAGAGCCTTACCAGCACTGTCATTTCAGGAAGGTGAAGAAAAGGGAAATTCCACCCGAATCTAAACAGTGTGATGACCTGCTGGTCAGATCTGATTTCTGCTAATATCCAGTAATTTTTTTTTTTAACTTTTAAAAATATGTTTGGAAATCTCAGGAAGTGAAAACTGTTGGTATCAAAATCTCTTGAAAAAGAGGCACGTTCCTAATAAACCTTTTAAAAAGAGAAAACGTTCAGGAATACACAATAGTAATTTGATGTGTTCTCCTTTCTTTTGTAGTACACTGTGGCTGGCTCATGGTTTTGGATAGAGTTTCTTTATGCTGTGAAACACATAAAAGATAATTACAGAAAATTAATTAAACCAGTTGCCTCTAAATCAGAATTGATACACTGGTTGTTTCGTCTGAGTGACCACAGGTGTCAGATTATTTTGCATCTAAACTTTGAACTTTTGATTTCTGGATAAATCCCCATCAGGCTGAAGTTCAGAAGGTTGGCCCTTGCTCTATTAATCCCTGTCCAGAATCTTCTGCGTGGCTTTCAGTTTACAAAGTATGACTTGTGTCTGTCTGTCAGACAGGAAGTATTTACTGTCCGTAGGTGGGATGATGCAGCTCTAAAAAGAACATACTTTCAGTAGGTATTGCTGTGGTTTTAACAGAAGATGGACAAGATAACTACTTCATGAAGTAACACCTTGAGGGTAGTAAAGCATTGTAGTGTGTTTATTTTCTAATCAGCCAGTCAAGGTAGGCTTTCCTCAGTCCTGGTTTTAGGTGCTATTCTCAACTGTTTGCTTCTTGCAAGGCTTACAAAACTCCTAAACTTAACTCTTGAGGAGTCAAAGTAGGAGAAGTGGTGTTAGAAAACAGTATCTGTTCTGAAGCAAACTTCACCATCACTGTGTTCTGCACAGGAAACCTCAACTATAGCGAGAACATAACTTTGGGCACCCTTGTGAACCAAGTTCTCCAACTTAATGTAGTATTACTGTTAGCTATTGTGAGTACTAAATAAAACATCATACACTTAAAGCAAACAAGTGTGCTCTGGTGAGCTTTAGAACATCATTTGTGTGTGTTAATAAAATGTGTATATATATGTAATGCCAGAGTTTTTTCAGGGTTTCCCTGGATTTTAAAACCAGAGTGGGGATAAAAAACAAACAAAAAACTTCAGGTGCATCGATCCTTTGACTTAGTGTGTGATCAAGTTAGTTCAGAGTGAAATGAATGATCAATATCTGTATCAGATGCTGCAGGTAATTTAATCATAAATTTGAATTTCCGGCTTATATTTTCCTGACAGTGTGTGCTGGGTTAAAGACACAGCCAGTGACTTGTAAAAATGCCTCGGAAATGCTTGCAGGCTTTACTTAAGTTTTGGAAGAATGAAAATTTAGCAATCCGGACATTTATTTCCAGTTACTAGCATCTCAATGGCTAGGCTGACGTTAACTGAAAAACTGGAGCATTCTGTTTGGGTTTTTCATTTTGTTCAGTTGACAGCAGTGCCCTGTATGTTTTCACACAAGTCTTTCAGCAGTACGTGAAGAAAATGCACTTCAACCAGCAGCAGTAGCAAAAAAAATGCACCATGATATGGGTTTAGATATAGGTGCTAAAACTGTTTGATTTCAGACCATTGAAATGTAAATGTTTCTGCACAGTTATTTATGCTCATAAGTTCTGAAACTTCATCCTTTTTTTGCTGTGGTACTAGAACAGTACAATTCAAATCATTGACAGATGTGCAAGTATTGTTTTGAGCTGTTAAACATTGTTGGTAAACTATTGTTTGTCAGTTCCTTTGGTGGTAATAGGTCTGTTGTGAAAGGTAAAACCAGTTTTGGTAACTAAGAAATTGTTTCCTGTTGTTTCTAAAATATGTGAATGAAAGTTTCAGCAAGTGAAATGATAGTGGTGACTGATTGCATGATGAGAGTAAGGGAAGGACTATTGACATTGCATGTGCTTATGCTGCTCAATTGTATCAAGTGATTGTCAGTTGATTTATATTTTTTTTAGGTAACTTTTAGACATGATTCTTCAACAGTGGAAGTGCAGGATGACCACATAAAGGGTCCCTTAAAGGTAATACATTTGTTTTATATTTTGTGAACACTTTGAAAAGCATTTGAAATAAATGTGTATGCGTAGTATGAAGTGAAAGAGGAAGGTTCATTTTATTACCTAGGCCAGATAGTTTTGTGAAGCATAAAAGGTAATGCTGCAAAGCTAACGTTGGTATATGCTTCCTTTTCATGTTAACTTTTTCCTCTGTAGGTAAAGGGGATACAGCATACTGGCTGATGCAAGCCTCTTTCGTCTTCTTGGCCTTAAAGCTAAGAAGTTTGGCTGGCTCTGATTTTTAGTTACTGTTGCTTTGGAAAACTCGGCTGGAGGATTTGATGGGCAAGCTCTTATACAAGAGAATGACATCACTCAGATTGGTTCTTGTTCCCCACCTGCTGGCAGGAAATAATCAGCTCAGTTAGTTGGCTTATTTTAGTGGAATGAAAGAAAGAAGTTTTAAGGAGTACAAGCAGATTCAAATGAAATTGAAAAGGTGTGGTATATTTAACGAAGTCTATAGATATTAATTCTGTTTGATGAATACAGAAGTGTAAACTTCATTGTCTGTTTTAGAACCTGTCTGGTGCTAAGTGGCTTTTACATTTTAGGTGGGAACTGTTGTGGAAGTGAAGAATCCAGATGGAACTTACCAGGAAGCAGTGATCAACAAATTAACAGATGCAAGTTGGTACACTGTAGGTAAGAGAAATAATTATGTATTCGAATAAAACTCCTGACTTAAATTAAGCCAGTAACCTGTATTTTTCTTGGACATGTCTTAAACAAGGTGAGAGAAATTTTTTGAAGACCCTTATATAAGCATTCAAAGTTTGCATTTAAAAAAAAAAAAATCAAAATTTCTTACTTTGGGTTTTTATAAGAAACTTCACCCACCACAAGGTGAAATTAGGATGTAAGATACAAACTTAGTGAGCTGCTGTATAATTGGGTACTGTTTAGGTATTTAATATGCTCTTATTAAATATTCTGAAGCAAAGTATGTTGTCACACACATTTGCACAATTCAAATTGCAATACATACTTTTCCCTACTTTTAGACTTTGCCCTGACAACTACTCCTGTGAAATCAGAGATACAGCTTGTTTTTTTGGTGTTTTTTTCATTTTAAGTCTTTCTATTCATTTTGCCTATTCTAGAATATGACATTTCAGGCTTTAGATGATGTATCCACGTGCCAACAAGCAAACCTTGGATCTATTTATTTATTTATTTTTCCATAGGTTTTAGAGAAATGGGTTTACCCTTTGATGCTATGTACCAGTAGATAAATCTTGGGGAGAACTGGTCAGTGGTAGAATGATAACATATATTCCATCTGTGCACTGGTAATTTTAAAGCTACTGTAGGAAGTGACCTGTTTCTTGAAGTTGTATATTCCTCTCCTT
Source organism: Cygnus olor (assembly GCF_009769625.2). Lineage (NCBI taxonomy): Eukaryota > Metazoa > Chordata > Aves > Anseriformes > Anatidae > Cygnus > Cygnus olor. The sequence continues at coordinate 80,328,039 of NC_049171.1, read as the reverse complement.
GATAGATAACCAGGACTTGGGAAGATGAGGACCAGGTCTTGAAACCTTAGCAAGGTTTACTTGCACCAGGATACTAAGGGTTGTTACTGCTAAAGTGCTGTTGAACAACTAGGGAAAGACTAACTTCCCTAGCCTTAGTCCTTTTAGAAAGGAATAGAGCTGTGAGTTTAGATACAGTCTTCCAGGTAAGTGCTGCAGAAAATACTTGTTTTCCTGTTGGAGAAGTAGGCTATGTAAGTAAAGGAGAGACCAGGCTAGGATGGGTTGAAACATGGGGTATAAAGACACAAACTAACATCATAGTTAGTTCTGATAATTAGTATAGAGGTAGATCAGATGTGAGAGCTTTAAAGAACAAAATGGTATAGCTGGTAGATCTCTGTTGTACGTCCATGCTTATGCTTCTGAGAAAGCATGAGGTTAACGGTTCAGCAAAAAGAAAAAGATAGGAGTCAGTGCAGATTAAATTCTGAAAGTTGGTGTCGTGTTTTTTTGTAAATCAAAGTACATGACTGCCAATAATCCTGTGTCTGAGAAAGAGGAAGAAGAGATGTAAGTGTTGAGACTAAAAACCTTATTTTATAGATAAAAGTAGACAAAAGCATGTTGACCTTGCAGAATCAGTAAAAGCTGCTGACTGTGTAACGCACTTTAAGAGAATTGACTCTAGCAGTGAATGATTAGAATAATCTTTGTCAGGAGGGTGACTGGAATGGGTTTGAAATTACCTTGCAGACCGTGATGACTTTGCAGATCTGAGTGAAAGTCCTGCTTCAAGGGCTAGTTGGCATTTACCAAATTTCAGAATTAGCACGCTTCTTAGCCAGCAGATTTATCTAATGTAATTGCAGCACTTGTTGAGAAGTATCAAATTATTTGCGCTATTAATGGTTTTATGAATAAAGTTACTTTGTTTTGATTAAAACAAAACAAACTACACAAAACTTTGTAGAAGGACAGATCTGAAGTAGTAGCGTTCCTGAAGTTGTTAATGTATTACCATTTGTGCCACTGCAGCAGTAGTGTGTGAAATTTAGGCTAACCGTTTTGTCTGCTTGAAGACTCTCTTAACACTAAATTATTTAGGTTGTCTAAATAGAAATTGTATGTGAGTTCACTTGTAAGTTTTTTTTTCGTGCTACTTCTTTCTTACAAAAGGAAGATGGGAATTAATTTAAAACAAAAAAACAACAAGCTACCAGTATAGCCTTTAGCATGGGCAAAGTTATCTGTGTACATGGTGTGCATAGTTTATTTGCCTGTCCTGTAAAAATTTGTCAAGAAGCACAAGGTAAACTAATCCTGGTAACTTGATACTATTCCATTATTCAAACGTGTCTTCAGAAAGTTTGCGATACTCTTAACACTTAAACTCATTGTTTACTGTGAGGAAAAAAAATGTAATATCGCTTTACTAAAAATGTGGAATTGTACATGTGCAGAAGTAGTCTCACCTCCTTTTGCACTCTTTTCATCATTACCTTGCTGCTTTTTTCTTGCAGTTTCAGGTTTGGCGTTTTACAACGCAATACACATTTATATGTCTGCTTAGTAGACTGCTTTGAGAATGCCCACATTAGATTTGAACGTCACATGCATTAAAGCCATCGGTGCTATGCTGGCTGCACAAGTCTTTCAGGCGGTCAAAGCTTTTTGGTCGAATGTATTTGTGTTATGGAAGAAGATTAAGGATCCCTCTGGCAGGGAAGAGGCCACAGATTACCACTCAGGATACATAACCTGGCTACCTACCTAGTTCTGAATAGTAGTCAGCTTATCCCTTGAAGAGGATAGACTTTTTTTAAGCTCTAATTATGTAAGGAGACTCAGTTACATTAATTAACACAAACTGAATTAGGAACCTGTTGCCTTCTACTTCTCTTAACAAAGGGAGGGCTCAATTATATGTTGACCATTTGAGATGCAGCTCAAAAATCTGTGTATTCTGTTGTGCAGTTCTTGCCCTTAATACTTTTTCAACAAATATTGAAGTGTCAGATGTGCATCTATGGTTGTTATTTTATCACTATACTGTAGTCAACAATTACTGCAGTGTAAAACAAAGAATGGTAGTCATAAGGGGTAGTTTTTCTTTGTTCATCAATAGTACTGTGTTATATAAGGATGAAAAAAGATCTCAGAACTAGTTAAGAGTTTCTTTTATATCAAATAAATAATGGTTGGGAGTTCTGTGTGTGTGTATATATATGTATTTAATAGATGTTAAAACTAGAGTATGGCACCCACTATTTGATAGTCAGACATGGCTGAAAACTAAGTTCTGATCTTGCCAGGCGTCTTTTGCTGGTTGACAGCCATTCTCTGAACACTGTTATTTTGGCTCTTGTTTGTCAAAGTGTTTATGTATTTTTAGTTTTCTACCACATGATTGAATTTTAATGAGATTACTGCTGAGCCTGATTCAGACACTGTTGACAGAAGAGAAAGTTTGAATGAAGGTGAAGGAGACATGTTAAGAACTTGCTGAAACTTTAACATTTAATTTAATCTTTTTAATCTAATCTTGGGGTTGTTTCCCTGCCCCCAAAAGTCTTCAAGGTCACTGCAGTGCGGGGACAAGAATATAATTGTCATCACCGTTGGGGGCCAGAGAGGAGGTCAATTCTTGTTTCACTGAACAGTGCAAGCATTACCTGAGTTAAAACTTGTCACCAAGTTTTCATCCATTAAGTACCTGTAGTAAACTTGATAAAAGTTTACTTTTTATATGATCAGTTTATCGACTTCTAAAGATACCACCTTGAATGTGTGCGATGTATTTCTGGATTTAAATGGATGAAGTACGTAGCTGAAGCCAATTGTTCTACAAACTTCTTTCCAGTTGACCTTGCTCAATTGCTAGAGATAATAAAGCCTGGTGACAGCAGAAGTAGCATGGAGCCAAGAAGCCGGGAGCTCCACAGTTCTCTTACAACACCTGATTTTGATGATTGTTCTTTGACCAGTTTGTTGTCATCCTCATTAGGCTGTTATCGCTGCTGTTTTACAGGTTAGCTGAATGAGGTCAGCAGGGAGAAATGCTGAACTTTCAAATAACATTGAACTGTAATTTTTTTTTCTCCGTATGTCAGTCTGTGCTTCTCAGCAGTAAGAGTAGCTTCCAGTTGAGGATTGTAGGAATTCTGGTTTTGAAATAACGTTCTGTAAAAATTGAAAATGCTGAGAGTTGTTTTTCATTTCTAGCTTGTATTGATTTTTATTTTTGTGTGCTGGTCTATAAATTGTATGTGCTTAACTACTGATTAGTTAAGATTCCATTTAACATGTGCAAGCATGGAGTAACTACAGTGAGCCAGCAACTTAAATATTTGGCCAGTCTGTGCAAATGCTTTACTGGATATGTAGTAGTATCCAGGTACAGCTTTGTAAGGCCTGGCTACAGGAAGATCTTATCTCATTCTTTCTGACACTTAAAGTAATTGATTACTAATATCCTGATTTTTTTAAAAAATAAATAAAAGATCAAATCTTTTTTTCCCCCTGCCTCGCTTCTTACCTGGTGACAGTATTTGATGATGGTGATGAGAAGACTCTTAGGCGTTCTTCGCTGTGCTTAAAAGGAGAGCGACATTTTGCTGAAAGTGAGGTAATTGAAGAATTTTAATACAATTTCTAATTTGGAAAAATTTAAAGTGATATATTTTTAGTAATTCAGTCTTCAGTATGTTGTGTACATCCATGCTACTAAAAATGGTGATTATGTACAATATAGCCTACAGGGTATGGCTTTTTTTTTTAAACCAAGTAATATAGTTGAATTTCACCAAACTGTGTAAGTTAACAAAGAAAATCAACGTTTCACATCTATCACTTTTATATTATTAATGGTCCATGGATTGGGGATCACATAAAAGGCAGCAATCACATAACTACTTTGCTTTACAAATTTAAAAATATCTGTAAGTATTCATTGCAAAAAATCACAAATTGTACATAATAAATGTACATCTTTAGATATATTTAAGTTCTTGTGGATTTTTAAGTGATTGTTACTTCATGATAGCCAATAAACTTAAAAGGTCGGTGCTTTTTTCTTAGGTAAATCGTAAGTTGCTGTTACCTGTTGATTTGAAGGCGTTTATCAGTATTTTAAAGCTGTTTCATGTCTTAAGTGAGGTCTGTGTCTTAAGTGTGCAGATATTTGTAGCAAATTTAAACTAGTTCAAACTTCGGAATAAGGCTTTTTCATCTTTATTATGTAACACAATCTGGACTGATGGGTGGATTTATGTAAACATGCTAGCTTATTGGAAAGCTACTGCAGTAAGGTTTTTTTTTTTCTGTATAAGTATTCTTTGTTATTGTAGTCAGCTTAGCTTCTTGCCTACTTTCTGCATTCTTGTAAAGGTTCAGATACCTTCTAGAATGGTAAATCAGGATTAGGCAAATCTAAAGAGGGCTTGAGTGGAAGCCTGAGTCTGGATTCAGATATAAATACCAGAATTTTAAAGATTGCATTGTTTCTCCAATTAATTCCTTGTTATTAATGATCAGCATGCCTGAAAATCAGGCTGCTTCAGTTACAAAAATACTATTTTAATGTGGATTCAGGAGTTTTACTTTATAGTAAGTGGGTTGAAAATTTTAGTGTGTGTATATGTACGTGTATATAGATAAATAGATCTGCAACCCAGCTGGCAGAACAAGAGTCAGTTCAGATTATTTTGTCAGTTTGAAAGAAATCTTACGTTCAGGTGACTCCTGTTACTTTCATTTTATGATCATTCTTATCATAGTTTTTGATGTCTTGATAAAAGTTGCTGATAAGCAATTCATTGTCACCAGCTCTCAATGAAGGGCATGTTGTGTGTTTCTAATAATTACCTCATGATTGTAAAGCTACTTAGCAGGGAAAATTGCAGCTCCAACTTCTTTTGCAATTAGACCGATGTCACACGATTATCTTGTTGTGATACTGCTTTAACTTGATCTCTGATTTCACATTGTTTACGGGATCTGTTAGGGTGTCTGCCATGCTCACAAGTAATTTACTTCAAGATTTAAAAAGCCAATTTTATTATATCTATTGAGTTCAGTTCTGCCTGGTGCGGAAGATGTTTGAGATTCTAGTTGATGTTTCACATTTAGAAATTCACACAAAACTCGGAAGTGTAATTGAGAGGAACATGTTTATTTTGGAGGACTTTATGCCGCCTTTCAAAGAATGAAAAGAGGTGCTTATGGTACCGAAAAAAATCTGTGTACCAGCAGCCTTCAAATTCGGAATGATTCTTTTAAACAGGTAACAGCAGCCTTGAAGAAGATACTGGAGGTCTGTGAGGTCCTTCTGTTGATGTTCTAGTAGTCTTGCTGACACAATGTGTTGTTACAGCAGAAACATCACTGCTTTTAAAAGTACTTTTGTAATGAGACAGTTTCTGTATTGACAAAATTACTTTAACCAAGTTGTCCAAACTTACGTTTTGGACAATAACTTTGCCTTTTTTTGTTAGTGTGTATAAACGTGTATTTTTTTCATTTCAACAGACATTAGATCAGCTTCCACTCACAAATCCTGAACACTTCGGGACTCCTGTTATAGGAAAGAAAACAAACAGGGGAAGGAGATCCAATCACATGTAAGTTTAATGTCTTTGTCTGTGCTCTTACCCAATTCTGAAGTTCCCAGTATTTATTATTTTTATTATTAGTCGTATATTCAAAAAAGAGCAAGCTATATGAAAAGTGTTGTTCAGCACTCAGACTGAAAGTCAGTTTTCCCTGTATTAGTGCATGCAAGAATTGCAAGTCTTCATGGGATCAGTATTTGAAATAGTGGCAGGTATTGACAAGTGAGTGGAGACAATCTCTTGGACTTAAACTAAAGCCATTGCAACACAGTTTTTTTCTAGCTGATGTGAGGTCTGTAGAAGGCACTGGAATCCTCCTGGTATCTTTTGGTTTCTCATTGCAAGGTCTTTGAAGGGCTTTTAGAAATAGATGAACAATGTTATGGTTTGGAGCAAAGCTTACAGATAGAAAAAAGAAAACAACAACAAAAAAACAAGATCAAGAGTAATGATTTGATTTCCTGGGTTCCAGAGTTCTTGGTGGTTGTGATCTTGAAGAATCATTATGAAATACTCAATTGACTCTGCTCTTGCTCTTGTTTTTAAAGTTTTGAGGTAGTAGTGACAGGGATAAAAAGGGAGTTGTCATGCTTGGATTATCCTTCATTGCTTTGTCTTTTTGATCATAAATATTGCTCTGTATTTGTACAGGTGATACAAACTTACTTGAATATTGATTTACTATTCTGCTGTACTGAAGGAGAAAGATTGAATAAGCTGGCACGTATCACAGCAGACATGATTGCAGCTTCCTTGGTGTCTCTGAGTTGTTGTCTTCTCTGTTTACCTAACTACACAGGATGTTGTTATGGCAGAAACAGGATGCTTATTTTTATCTTATGGTTCATACTGACCAAACTGGGTAAAAAGACAAATTGTACAAGATGCTGGTGAACTGAGCTAGGCTGTAGACTCTCGAAGGTAGTCCTGGCTTTTTCTTGTCCTTAGCTTTGTTCTCTTCTCACAAGAGATTCTCAAACCCCAAGAAGCAGCCTGAAAGACTTTTATACTGTATTTTAAAAGAAATAAACACTTTTACAAAAGGATGTTGGGGGGAAAAATCCTTTTATTTATGAGCGCTGCAAATGATGTAAAATTGAGGTTGGTAAAATAAAACAGTAATTCAGTTTAGGCTATAAAACAGCTGTCATCAATTACGCAAATGCTAACTGTGAGTCTTCTGTTAATATTGAGCTTTTTGCACAAAAGTAGTTATATGAAAAATGGAAGATAGCTTTTAAAATTCTGCATTATATGCTTATTGAACATGCTGTGTATTTTCTGAAAATTAACCTTCAAAGTGAGTAGTCTAAAGAAATAGTCAAATAATAATAACAGAAGAGAATAATACACATGATGTGTTTATATATAGCCAGGGGTGCTGAATATTTTTAATTGGTTGCATGCAATTTTAGTTGGAGTAGTTTTCTACATTTTGAGTCCACATATGGTTAAAATCAGGTGTAACTTTCTACTGGAACAGCCAAAAAATGAGCTGGAACCTTCTTGGAATCAAAATATGTTTGTGCCTTGGCCCATCTACTTTTTTCAATGTGAAATTGAAGCAGTCACTGAAATGTATCACTGCAGATCTTTGAACACACACACACACACACACACACCCCGTTTCAGGATAAATAAACAACTTTTTTTCTTCTTGCTATTTATCTTTGTAGCTGATGTTTTTTCTTCACAGATTTGTCCTCTCTCAGAATAACTTTGTCTGCTGTATGACAGATGACAGCAGGTTTATAGACTATGGCTGCTAAAGTAAAAACAGAGACATTAAAAGGGGGGGGGGGGAAATCATTTTCACTTAATGATGGTCCAAAACTACAGTTACCACAGTATTTTTGTCCTAGTGAAACACTGTTCAGAATTAGTTTTGAATGTCCAGACAGTGGGTTTCTGAGCTTGTAATATTTTGGTATTATGAATAGTTTTATAGTTAAAAATAAAATTATTTTATGTCCCTGTAAATATTTTTGTTCACGTTTATCTTAAAATACCATTCAATTTAAGTCACTATCATTTATGCTTCTTAGATAGTTAGCTCTGGTTCACCTCTAATTATAGTAGATGAGATTTGAGCAGTTGAGTTTTAAGTCTTTTTCTGTCATTTAGTCCTGAAGAAGAATCTTCATCCTCTTCCAGCGATGAAGATGAAGATGATAGGAAACAAAGCGATGAGTTACTAGGAAAAGTTGTGTGTGTGGACTGCTTCAGTGTGGATAAAAAGAAAGCTCTGTGGTTTCCAGCCTTGGTAAGACTTTCATCTTTATTTTTAATTTTGCAAAGAATTTAATGCATTTGCTAGGCATTAAAGAAAGGTGTTGTTTTTCCTCTTCAGTGGGTTCATCTATACTGTTAGTATGTTTCTTAAAAATTGAGTGTCATAGTAGTCAAAGGAAATGCTATGCATGTGAATGCATTTATTTACACAGTCATTGATAAATGGCTTTAGTTCTTCCAAATAGCCAGAGCTAGCTGGCCTACTTCCAGCTCGACCGTGTGTTGAGTAGTACCACTGAAATAATATTTGAGTTTTTTTACCTATGCCATCGTATATAGTTTTTCTGAATTGCCAGGTTTTATCAAGGGAGAAAGTATGAGAAGAACAAAGATGGAAAGTTTAGTAATTAAGTAGACATTATTTTTCTAGTTCCAGTGTAAACCTATTTGATTAAAAACATTTGATTTTATTCTTTTTTTGCTTTAGATAGGTAGTAGAGAATTGCCAATGAATTCCTTTAAAATAATGCCAGAGTCTTTTAGTACAAATCTTAATTATCTTTATTTGTTTTAAAGACACTTTTTTTTTTTTTTACAAATAAACCTGTAATAAAATATCACTATTAGTCTAAGGATTATATGTAGACCGACTTATACATTTAGAAATTAATGTATTTCCATATGCGGTACCTCCAGTACTAGGCTTTTTCATTTATATTTTATTAATTTCAAATACTTGAATAACTTCTCCCTGGCAATGAGAACTTCACAGCTGAAAATGTTTTATCTAATTTTGGGAAGACTTGTGCTCAGACTTTGAAATGCTGCTGCTGTAACATTTAACTCTTTGTAGTGTGTGCAGTATCTCTCAGTTGTAACTTTCTACTCATCACCTCCTGTGTCTCGTAATGCAGTCCAGAAGCTTTTCAGCAGGATTCCCTTTGGAAAGTTGGTGGGAGAGAATGAGTCATTAAAGCTCCTTTACAGCAAGGGAGAGGGCAGTATATGTGGCAAGGAGGTGCCACGTTAATGAAAGGGAGCTTTAACAGAAATTTGCAGTAACAGACAAGAAAATCGAGCTGTTTCTTTCCTGAAGGCTGTCGTCCAAATTGGTGCAATATCCCCTCCCTCTTGGTTGGTACCTAACGCAGCTGTACTTTGAGCAGTGGTCAGTTACGCTGACGTGTTTTATGTCACGCTGTTGGCTTGGTCCTTCTGGTCATGCACGTAACTGAGAGCAGTTTCCATGGCAGGCCCTGTTAGCCATTCTACATGCATGGAGTAGAGCTACTAATCAGGATAGCTGTGGGTCAGACCTTAGAGATTAACTGAACTGTTGCTTATTCTCCCAAGGAGTACTAAAGATACACCCTGTTCTTTCTTTGGCTGTCATTTGGAGAATGGAATAGCTTGTTCTCTGTGGAGTTTCCTGAAATGAATGAGAAGTAGGAGGAGGAGGAAGTTTGAGGATGGAGCTTTTTAACTCTGAAATAGCTTATCCTAGATTAACTGTTACTTCAGTAATGAGGTTTATAGCGCTGCAAATAAACATCGTACTGTATGTAACCTGAAAGGTTATGCCAGGGAATAGATCTATGCCCCAAACAGCTTCCTCCCCCCCCTTCTAGCTGTGCCTCTCCATTCTTTTACCTTATAAGTGATTACCTGCACTTTATCAACAAAGTAATTTTATTTTGTTACCGACTGGTTTTGCTTAAATGTTACGGTGTGGCTAACTGTGATTCTGTGAACTATGGGAATAATGAAATGAAAATGCAGGCTTAATGTTCTGAAGAGTATGTATCCACAAAATATTTCACTGTTATTGATACTGTGGACAGAGATGGTTTATGTTACAACACGTGGATGTTGTACAAGCCGCACAAACGTGGAAAGTTCGGGAATTAGTCTAAACCTTTACGGTGAAGAACAGTCAAGATTAGTAGTAGGAACTGATTACTTTGGATATCATTCCTATAGCCAGATACATTTATAAATTACAATCTAAAACCATAGAGGTTTAAATTTGGTTTATATATTTTCTAAGTCTTTGGTGGTTACATTGGTTTAATCCTGCATGTATTTTTTGGTTGTGTGGGTGGTTTCTTTTGTGTGATGTTTTTTGACAGCAATAGCTAATTGTAATTTTAAAAAGGCCTGGTATTTGCTCCTCATGTGAGATAGTGTGATTTGGTAAGCTTTATGGTATTGCTGGCTTTTAATATATACCTAAAGGCTTCTGGAAGGTGCAGAGAGGAAATCTTCTTTGCAGCATTTTCAGAAAATTGAACTTACATAGGATCATCTCTGTCATCCTCCTGTGAATGCAGTGGATTTTGTTTTGCAAGGAAATTAAGAAAACTTGATTCAGGCAAAATAGAGATGATGTTGCTTGATGTATGGTACTAGGTGAGATAGTGTTAAGTGGCTTTTCAACTTGTGAATGAATTTCTGACTGCTAAAACTTCGATGCTGTTTAGCCTGTGCTGTATGATTAACAACTGTTTCCAGATCAATTTGGAGCTTTTGACTCTAACATGTAAAACACCGTGGCTGGTGACCTATGTAAGAAGGAAGGCGACAATCTATCACGTAGCATCTTTCACGTGTTTGATGGAAAAAATAAGACTGGAAGCAATTGGTACAAGAGAGGAGGCATTTACCAGGACTAAATTAGGGCTCTGGTAATTTGCTGCTCCTTGGGGTTTCATAGCAGCTGGAATTTTCTTAACTTTTAGGGAACTATAAAAGTTTTAAGAGAAGTTTTAAGTTTTTTTTAAGAAGTTTTAACTATAAAAGTGTTAAGAGATGGAAAGGGCTGCTTTTCTGTTCTCAAAGTTTGAAATTTCAGTAAGTAATGTATATTATTAAATTCCTGAAGCTTTTAAATTAGTGACTTGTATACTAGTTTAGCACATTTTAAAAAGCTTATAAAACTGCAACAAGTAATTAATATGTTGTATCAGTGCTAGACTTGATTAATTTACTCTTTGATTTAAACAGCCTATCATAACGTATGTACTTGAAACACTTTTCTAGGTAGGTAACTTATGAATCCTCCTCTTATAAAGTTGCATTTTGTAAATCCTGCAAGGTTTGTGGTGTCCTCCCCCCTTTCCCAAACTGTGGGTTGTGATATCCTTGCAATTTCAGAAGTTTTTCAGAAGAGGTCTCTAATTCAGGTGGCAGCATTTGGTGAAAGTTCGGTCCCTCTAGGATGAGGAGTAGAATCAGCCTTGGTGACATGGCAGGTACTTCGTGTTTGTGAGGAGGTTGTTTTTTCATGTCTCTGGCAGCAGCAGCCAGTTTCCTTCAGGAAGCAAGTATGGACATCTACGTTCAGTAATTTCAGGAGGCTATCACTTCTGTGTTATGAGGGATCACAATTGCTCTCATCTCGGTGTTGCTGAAGAGAAATAAGCCCAAAATATTTTTGAGAAGCATTGCTGAATACTGTTGCTCTCCTGTTACTCCTTTTTCTCTCTAAACTGTGTTTGTGTAATATCTTTGCAGGTGGTTTGTCCAGATTGTAGTGATGATATTGCAGTGAAAAAAGACAATATTCTCGTTCGCTCTTTCAAGGATGGCAAATTGTGAGTAGGAATGTAGAGGTTGATTAAATGAAACGCCTCCAAGTTGAGGGAAACATAGTATGAGATATGCTGGGTAAAGTATTAATAACATCAGTTCAAAAAGTTTCTGTGAAGATTTTTCTAATGTTTAGGAAACTGTCAATGGCCTACTTGGTGACAGAATTAGCCTTGCATCCTGTTGTTAACAACAAAGTACATAGATCTATATTAGTTTTAATTTCATTGTTACAACTGTGGCAAACAAAGCAGTATTTTGTGACTTTGAGAACAACTTGAGCCTATTTTTCCTGCTCTGGTTGGAACAGGGCACTGCTTTTCAGAGATGTGGCCATGGGTTTATCCAGCCATGGAAAGATGTCTGTGTTTGTGGTATGTATGCGTGTGTGCACAGAACTACTTCTTTGAGGTAGAAAGGTATATGTTTGTCTCAGTATAGACTACAGCTGCATATTATCACATCTCTCTTCCAAAAAGATGATACTATTCAAATGAAGAAGTAAGACAGAGAAACCTAGAAAACCAAATTGTATGGGACTTACAATAGAATAGGGAGCTTTCTGTTCTTAAACTCATATTGGTCAGGGAGGAAGCTTGATATATGTCAATTCTTTTTTCTGGGTTTTAGCTCTTGTTTAAAAAGCTCCAGCTATTTATTTTCCTTGGCTTGGTTTAACAGAATGCTTTTACAGAAAAGATACTGAAATATTTAACAGTTTCACTGTAGTTTAGTTACTAAGTCTAGGCTATCACTTTCCTGTACCATTTGACAGTTACTTATGCATCAATGCACCTCACTGGAGAAATGCACATAAGTGTGTGTGCAGTCAAGTGTGTGTAAGTTTCCCCCTGCCCTCTCTCCCCAAGCCCAAGTTCCTGTTCAGATGGGTTTCTTTGGGTATAGTTGTGGTAGAAATTAAAAGTGCTTTGTGTTATTTTAATATTTTTTTTCCATGTTTTTCTAAATTATCTAGTGTTTCTGTGCCAAGAAAAGATGTCCGGGAGATCAGTGAAACTTCCCCAAAGCCTGATGCTTTGTTAAAACAAGGTAAAAATATATTTTCTTATGAAAAGTGGTGTCTGTGTGTGTGCCTGCTTACTTTGTAATGTAAATTGAACCAAACTTGTATAAGATAGGCTTATGTGTTTTTTTTTAAAAAAAAAAAAAAGCTTAAATTATTTTACAGAAAAGGATCCTATATATCTTGAAGGTAAACATTACTGAAAGCATAGAGGATCAATTTTCTTCAAAGAACAAGAAAAAGCATTTTATCTTGTTTTAAACACAGACGTGCCAAATGAAGGATGTAATTGTACAGTGCATGCTGGCTTTATAGGTTATTTAGTATTTGGTCTTTTGTGTTAGACCTTCTTAGAACTATTTGTACCATAATACTCCTCATAGGTTTGAGACAGGTATCTTTATGCACTGTCAAGAAACTGGAATTGTAAATTAATTTGAAAGCTTAAGTTTGTGTGATGGAACTCTTAAAATGGGTTTGTGTTCATGTCCTCTTCCTTCTCCTTCTCCCTGTTTAGTGTATGTAAACCACAGTGTACAGCTGTTGGAACAAGAATTCTTTCAAGTATTAATGAATGGCCTAATACATAAGGTCCTTGTTTGCATGTGTAGTTACTAACATGGTAATAATCCTAATAATAGCTCTGAGTAATTTGATGTGCAGAAAAGACAAAGCTGGTTTGACTGGGTAAGACAAATAATGATGGGCAATGGGGACTATATTGAGGTTCTTTGAATTTGGGGGTGGAACAGTTCATTAGCAGTCTTCTCTTCCTCTCAACGACTTCTTTTTTATTAAAAGATTTGCTGAAATTGATTCTTCCTGCAGTATTAACAAATGCTCGTCCTCTTACAGCTTTCGACCAAGCCCTTGAGTTTCATAAAAACAGAACTGTTCCTAGTAATTGGAAAACAGAATTGAAAGAAGACAGCTCCAGCAGTGAAGCTGAGGAGGAGGAAGAAGATGAAAAAGAAAAAGAGGATAACAGCAGTGAGGAAGAGGCAAGTGAAGTTAGCAAATAGCATAGATACACACCTGACACGAATTAGCAAGGCTAATATTTAATATTTGGCAGCATATAATAACTTAACATAGGCAACACTTTTGTTTCTCAGCTTTTAAAATCTCTGTTTAACAAAGACCAGTTAATGTGAAAATATCGACATGGAAGTCTAACAAATATTTTTTGAGTCACTAAGCAAAAAGCACATGTAGTCAAAAGGCTGTGTCAGTGGGAACTAACGAAAAATAGAAATTGAAGCTCAGAGGCTGATCCTGTTTTCCAGTTTTTCCCATGCTGATCTTAAGGCAGTGGTGGAAGGGTTGCAGTACCTACTGGGGACTGAGCAGGGTGAGGATAGCTATTGATGTGTGCTGTCACATACATATTGTTTTTCTAAAAGAAAGAAAGGTTTCCTTTACTTGTAAGTATTTTCTAATAGAACTTACCTGCTATCTATTAAAGGTGCAATAGTCTTCCAATTGGGAAGATCTGTGTAACTAAAAAATACTTCAGTTGTTCCTGAGGAAGAATATGTGGTATGTTTTGGGAACTTTAAAGGAAAGAACTCTTTCTATTGTATTTTGAAAACATCAGCAATTAAATCGTACAACTTTATGCAAAGGTAGACAGGCAGGCCTTTTCTTTGCACAATACTGTTTCAGTATTGAAAAGCAAAGGTGTTCTTTTTCTTTTTCACAAATGCAGAACATCACATTTCTGAATGTGGCCCAGATGGGTTTCCAATTCTTAGGTCACTCTCCATCTGAATAAAACATTGCCTTTCTGTTATAAAGTTGCTGATGAGTGCGTTGTAGCATGCACAAGAGTGTAGTTTCCCTTTGTGGTTTATCTTATCTCAGGCCTATTACATATTATGGCGATGTTGATTTCTTTTCCCCTTTGTGGAAATGGATTAAGTTCAGTGCATGATTTTAGCACTACTGTAAATAATTGCTCACATAAACGATGATAAACTCTTTTACTGGCTATAGAGCTATTACCCCAGTATGTATCTGATTTATCATACATTCCAAGACACGGGGAAGTTTGCTACCTTTTACACAGGAACAGTATCTGAGGAGGCATCTCGAAGCTGTTGTTCCTGACCCGTGCTCTTAGCATTTTTGAAAAGTAAACCAAAGTAGGCTGGCGTGGTCATGCTGTTGTTGTCTTTTTCCTGTGTGTGTCTGTCACCCTGTAGTTGTTCCCTTTCTCCCTCACTGTTTTATACTCTCAAATTGCTTTGCCAGGCCCATAGCTATGGGTCCTCTTGCAAAGCAGAAATTGCAAGCAGCTTGTGTTGTTCTTTCACTCTCTGCTTTTAACTGCAAGAAACGGAATTTACTGGTTTGCTAGTGGTGAAAAGCAAATGGTGAGAGATTGTGAAACTTTCAAATAACTACCAAGAAATCTGATTTATTGTACCTTTCTTTTATCCCGGTTTACTGAAGGATCACTACTACTCTGGCTACCCTGATGTAAAGAAGCAGAAGAGCTTTCAGTCAAAGCATGGAGCCTGTGCACTCCTCTTCCACCTTTGTCCTTTGTACAGGAAATATGGAGTGCTACCTCTTGCTTGTTTTTCTAACTACCTGTTCTCCCAGTCTTAGGTCCAGAAAAAACAATGACAAGAAGAAAATTACTGGAAAGAGCTTTATTTCACAGCTGGCAGTGAAGCTGGAAGAGGGACTTGAGACTTTTACATCGTGTATATTTTGTGAGGGTACTCAGTCTGTCTCCCTCTATGATCACTGTTTTTTCTCTCACTAAGGTTCAAGAGCTCTTCCTCTAATCTGTTATGCAACTGACAACTGAAGCAGTAAACTGAAATTCCAACTGTAGTGGAATGTTCAAGGAGGTGGTTGATCAATGCTTGTCATAGTTTTTCTCTGACCACATCATCCCTGGAAATTGTGGCTCTGGCATACTGATGCTCCAGCTTTCATTCACTTCTTTATTTTAGGGAGGCTGCGAAGTGTGAGGTAAAAACTTTGCCACCTTTCCATGCTCATGAGTTCATTCTGCCTGTTCTCTAAGCTTACAGGAGATCAGCCAGCTCTGATCAAAAGTTGTATAGTCCAGTTTGCTGGAGTCTATGCTCTGATATTTTGAGAAGCAAGGGGGGTTACTTCTGTCAGGCCAGTGCAATTCTTAAACTTCCAGAGCAGGTTTATGTCCAGCCATGGGCATGATGAATGTAAGATTTTTACCTGTGCAGGTTGACATACAGTCGTCATATAGCAATCATTCCATCTCTACTTATTTTAGGTGGGAAAAAAAAAAAAACGGTCTTTTTGGCTATGTGGTTTGAAAGTATATGACCTTGTACCCTTTCTCTTTGGAGAGGCAGTTTCAGAGCTTTCTCTGTAGCTCCTCTTAGTTGTCTGCAATGTTGTATGAGCTAGTCTTTCCATGTGCTAGACGTGAAGATCTCAGCTAAATATTTTGGGACCTAACTATGACAGCTCTTGTAATAATTTCTTCTCCGGTATCTATTGTTTCAATCATCTGCTGAAGTAGGAGGTTTTTAAAACAGTCTTTTCTGTTTCTGCAGAAACAGCCTTCTCTCTGATTTTAGTAGGTTGTCTCTCTAACCTCCTGGCTATCAAGCAACGTCTTCTTAAACAGTACTTGTGGGCTGCTTCTTTACGGAGCATTTTTTTTAAATCCACCTGCAGATTGCCCTAGTGCTTTCCAGGACATGAAAACTCGTCCCCCCACACCCCCAAGCTCTTACTTACATTGCCCCAGGCTTCACATATAGATGCTGTCATAGGAGAAGACACGCAAATCCTCTCTACAAAAGAGATGATGAGTTGCCTTCTTTTCTATATTTTTTCCGAACGGAACAGAATGGCAAGCTGTTTCCCTTTCCTTTACTGAATATGATGGTAGCCAGAAGGATTGAGAAGGACCTTCTCTTCCCTAGTACTGCGTTACAATACTGTGTGAATTTTGTGTGCTGCTTAAAGCACGTTGCTTTTTATTATGGATTTCATTATTGGGCATATAAGCCATTTTTTTGTCCTTTGTGAGATGGATACATCAGGGGATACAGAGTAACCTGGTAGTGCTGTTGTCTAACTTGGAAATAAAGATGGCAAGAGTATGACATACCTGCCTCAAACCATTGTCTAGGAAGCCTTGTCATGTACTCTGATTATTTAAGAGATTCGTAAATGTTTGGAGATTACTAACAGTTTATTTTCATGGTATGTAGCATGTATCAATTTCTGTAAAGATTCTGAGAAAGTGAAAATTCTTTTCAAAGGTACACAGGGTCTTAAGCTTACCCCTTAGCACACTTTCTTAGAAAGCTGATGTGTTCTGTGTTGGGAAAATTAATAATGAGTAGCTAGTTGGCATTCTGGCACCTTGTGAGTTAGCACATCTGAGATAGAAGAGTATTCTTCAGGCATTGTGTCTTATGGTGAGGAAAGAGCAGCCTTTTCATCACCTGTATTTTAGCTCCCCTAGTATTTGAAAATTATACATTTGCTTCTTAAAAGCTTTGAATTTCCTAAGTTCAGTGCTTTCCCCTCTCCCCATCTTCCATCCCCTAAATGTGTTGTGGGACTGCTTTTTTTATGGCAAGTGGTCACTTGTTGAGGAATGTGAAAATCCCATGTAGGTCCTCTTGATCTCTTCACCATGGTCCAGAGTATGCTGGTACAAGTCCTTTCCAAATACGTGTCATTTGAGATTTAAAAACGAACATAACACCCACAACACTTCCCTGCATCTGTCCCACATGCCTGCCTGCCACCTTAAAATGTAAATTCAAGTCATTTGTTCTCTGTGGTCACTTTCAACTTTTTATGATAACAACTTGAATCCTTTGCTTGCTAGCAGTGTTTCCTTCACCTTTGCTTGTGAAACGTGAGTGTAAACTATTTTAGGTTTTATTAGTTATTTTTGGAAGCTTACAGATAGTATTAAAAAAAAATGCAAAAAATTAACCAACTTGTATACAGTGTATTGTTTTTGAAGCAGCTTAGTCATCAATTTCTAAGAATTCTGATTATGGTATTAATGTTTTGTTGCAGCTGGTTGTGGCAAATGGTATTTCCTAAGGAAATTAAACCCTAGTGCTTTGTTACAAAACCCCACTGTTAATTAATTTAAGTAAACCTAACACAGAGATTTGTTAGTGTGACAAACTGAACATCCGAAATATCCATTGTTATTTCAGTTCTGGGATTGATCCTGCTCACCACGCGTTCAGCTGGTACCTCATGGCAGCATGCATGCACTGTCATTGGCTGCGGTTTGTCAGTGCTGTGGATTAGAACTCCCAAGAAAGTGCAAGCACAATTTTAATCTTTCATTTCATCCTTGAAAGTCACCTAGTGCATCTAAGCATTGAGAAATTGCTTAACTTGCAGAAGAAATAGAGAGATCTGATAAAATCTCTTGATCATTAATACTGATATCTTCCAGACTTCCTGCATAAAGGAACAACATTGAGAATACATCTTGATTTATGGTATTTATGATATTTATGGCACTGATTCATCAAAAATCAAATTTCAGATGGATCTTTACAGTTACTGTCTTAAACAGCTTTACAAAATATGTGTGGTATGTAAAAATTACTTCCATGTAGCATAGCACTGAGGCCATGTTACTCTTTACAGTATTGTGTTGCTGACTACAGTAAAACAAACTTGAATATTTGAACCTAAACTAATCACTGCAGTGGTTTTTTAATGAGGACTCAAAATGGTGATATGTTTGTTCTTTTTTTTTTTCCTAAACAGGAGGAAATAGAGCCTTTTCCAGAAGAAAGAGAGAACTTTCTGCAGCAATTATACAAGTTTATGGAAGACAGGGGTAGGCAATTCTGTGTTTGACTTGTGGCAGTTGAAGACAGAGGGATTGCTTAGCAGTACTTAGACTTGAGTCTGTAAGCTAGTTACGTTGCGGTTCATTTTTGGAAACAGATTGCATTCCTTGCTCCTGGCTTCCCCTCTATTTAGAAGGTAACAGTCTGTCCCTTGACTCTGTCCCTTCCCAGGACAATACTTGTACGTGTAGCTGTAATGGTTTCAATGAGTGAAACAAAAGTATGTATAATACAAGTACAAAGAAAAGTTACATCATTTGTGCATACTCAGTAATATATGGAGGAATGCATATGTATGATTTTTTTATATTACTGAAGTATGAGAAAATGGGTTATTAAAGCTCTTGAGTTTTTTCTAGTTTCACAAAGAGAAAAAAGCAGATGCATAAGGTGGTCAGAAAGTTTATGGTATTTAATAGCATAGTAGTGTATATGGTATGGATTTCATGTTACGAAAAAGATATTGCAAAACATTTTAATAACTGTCTTTCTTTACAGGGACTCCTATTAACAAACGACCTGTACTAGGATATAGAAATTTGAATCTCTTCAAATTGTTCAGACTTGTGCATAAGCTTGGAGGATTTGATAATGTGAGTGTTAGTATGATGAGTATTCCAGATCTATAAAATCTGGGGGTGTTATTTTTGTTTAAGTGGTAATAAAGAAGAATCTGATACAGGAACTTCAGACATATTAAAATGGTATCCTACAGCTGTCTAGGATACACCGTAGCTCTGAAAAGCACGTTTTAACAGGAAACAAACTAGTTATATCCTAAAAAAATTGTCTACTCAATATATTTAATTACTGCTGCATAAAATCAGCCAGCTTGTGTGTTTCTGTGAGATTTCAATAATTTCCTGTCCGATAAAGCTGTTACCTCAGAAGGTGAAAGAGTTTCTGCTCAATAAAATCTCAAAGGCAAGTAATCTAAGTTAAGGTTAGATATGAGACCCTTAACTCCTGTCAATTTGGGGCAATATACAGAGGAAAATGCTGACTGGGTTTGGTAGAGTTGGTCTTGGAGCAGTAACTGAGGCATGTGGAATTCGTGGCCACGCAGATTCTCTAACTGCTTTGGGCTACTTCCCTTAAATCTAGCCTGTTGGTTAAGGAGATATGTCTGTGCAGTGCCACCTTACCAATGACAGCAGAGGATATTGTACTTGGTTATAGCAGTATATCTGCTTTACCTTCACAGATGGTGAGAAATTAGCATGTCATATTGTCACCAAGCTCTGACACCAAAGAGCATATTAGAGGCATAATGTAAGACTAATAGCTAGCGTGTCTGCTGCAGTACTGCCAGGACTGAGTATTGCTAATGCTTTAAATGAGACTTTTTATTTCCAATTTAATTAAAATTCTAGCTGTCATAGTTAAGAATTCCCTTAAAATAAGAATGACATATTGATCTTTGTATTTTTTCCTTTGTTTTATTACCACCTGGAGAGAAAGGCCAGCTATGGCTTACTGAAATGCAGAAATGCTAGCTTGCTTAAAGTAGTTACAGTAGCCTACGGTTTGTGTTACAGTGAAATAGTATGTGATCGCAGGAAATTAAATATAATTATTATACAAAATTGTAGATGTTGTCAGCTTAGTCTTTTGTGTGTCAGTGAGTTAATTGAGCAACCATTATTTTATTTTCTCTAATAGATTGAAAGTGGAGCAGTGTGGAAGCAAGTTTATCAAGATCTTGGAATTCCTGTGTTGAATTCTGCTGCAGGATATAATGTTAAATGTGCATACAAAAAGTAAGTAGGAAAGTTTTGAAGTGTGTGCTGAAAAAGCTCTAGAAAGAAATAGTGATCTCATGGTGGTGGCAATATACATAAATTCTGTACTTTTGGTTATAAATGCAGTCTTTGTAAGCTACAAAACATATTGTTCCTTTTAAGCTTCTGCTAGGTAGCATGGTCTTTCTTGAAAGAAACTTGCTTATCAGAAGCTTTTTTTTTTTTAAGATATCTCTACGGCTTTGAAGAGTATTGTACCTCAGCAAATATTGAATTTCAAATGGCATTACCAGAGAAAGTGACAAGCAAGCCTTGTAAAGACTGTGAAAAAGAAAAAGAATTGAAGATGCGTGAAGATCCAGAGCAGGATGTAAAAGAAATAAAAGCGGATAAGGAGGAGCGCAAGCAAGAGGAAGTAGCAGCAGTACAACAAGAAGAAAAAAAGCTAGCTGAGAATGATGATGAAAGTAAAGAAAATGATAAGCCCACTGTTACGGTAAAATACTCTTACGTTCATATTATATCCGGTTGATAAAGTCAGGTAGTGTGTTGGTAATAATCTGTGTTAAGATTGAAATCTCTGTAATGGATTTAAAACAAGACAAAAACATGCTGTAAAATAAATTTAAGACAACAGGTTAGGGCTATATTTATCCATAAGTGCCTGTTTTTAGAGGTTCGTGATCTCTAAACGTTTGACTTGTTAGGAAGCAGCTGCAGCGTTCCACCTGTTTGTGTCCCTCTCAGGTCAAATGGAGACGAGTTAGCATGCAGCTTTATCCTGATCTGGGTAATACATGCTCACGGTTACCTTCAGTGCTGATTTCATTTTGTGTTGGGCCAGGCTTTTAAGCCCTCTTACATCTTGCATTTACTTCACCAATCCAATGAAACTAGTGGAGTTCTACGAAGACCTGGGCCACACGATGTACACAGTGATCTCATGTAGTTCAGCGGTCCAAAGACGCAAATGTTTTTTTACCTTTTCAAAATCCAGTGTTGACTCGGTGATTTTAGTGAAGGAAACACAAGGTGGTAAGCTGAAATGCTGTACAGTGCAGGCTTAGCAGTTTGCTCTGGAAACAGCGTAGCCCTTCAAGTCAGTGTGTGATGCAGCTGTAATGCTTCTGTGTGCAAGTGGCAGCCAGTCCTGGTCTATCTGCTGTTACTCGGGAGTGAACACCAGTGTCGATATTTCTGCATCCTCAGTGCAGACATACCTTGTGAAGTGTTGATGTAAGAGATTTCTCTGCAGTTTCAGGTCTAAGAGTTGCATGCTTTTATCACTATTGCAAAGCTACCTGGGAGACTGGCTGCAGCTCTGAAGTCTGTTATACTTAGGTTGAGAATTTCAGAAATAAAACCGGTGGAAATTCTGTAATTTTAGAAAGAGTCCTAGACTCTAGTTGTTTTTTTTCCCTCCTCGTAATAACTTCAGTGTGTTTTGTCTGCCTTTTTTAAAATACTTTATATTTTTATTTGGCCTTGTGAATTAACTGAAGGTCTTACTATCCTAGGGAAACAGAAAAAATTTGCCAGATTCTGCGCATATTCAGCCTGATCAAGAAAAGGACTTAAATGTAATCAAAACTGAAGATGAAACCAAAGCAGAAGATAAAGAAGAAGAAAAGATCAAAGAAATGGAAAATCCTGCTGCAAATACGGAGGCTGAAGAAAAAGAAAAATCAGGGTAAGTTGCTCTGTTTATAATCAGATGAGACATCTGATGTGTACTTATGTTTTACTCTCTTGTAGCTTGAACTTTGAATCAGACATCCCTCTTGTGAATTAGCCTTGTCTTCTAAAGACCCTTGTGTTCCTAACTTTCTTATGGTTAGCGTTGTTGAAGTTGGTGAGTCCAATTAGAAATAAAAAATAGAAATGTATAAAAAAAAAAAAAAGCTTTATATAAAAGCTTTTACAATGTCCAGGCATAAATACTTAAAAGCTGGACAAGCAAGAGGATGTATCAATCTCACTTAGGACAAAAATACTGCATTCATTATGAGTAGTATTTTTCTATTTAACTTCAGTACCAGTTTTTGCTCTTGGACAGTGATGTGTTCTGGTAATGTGGGAAAAAGAGAGAAGGACCTTACATCATTTAGTGATAGCTTTGTCTTTGAGAGGGGATGCTACTGGCAGGAGACACTTGTGCAGTACTTTAGACATTAAGTTTTGGAAGTAGGAGATTGATTACGTGATCCACTTCAGTGGATGAAATGTGTGCAGGTGACTTCTGTTATGGAATCTTCAGATTTGCATTTTTCAGTGCAGAAAAATAAAAAGTGTCTTTTGATAGCTGTGTTTAAAAAAAAAAAGTTTAAAACAGAATATAGTTCTCACTAATCCCCAGTGTCTTAAGTTTATATTCTTAAAATTAGGACCCGTGTACAATATGATTTCAAGTGAGTAAGAACACAAAGATGGCTGTTACGGATCACATGAAAGGTCTTTCTAAATTGAGTATCTCATCTGCAACTGAAAACAATAGCAGATCCTTAAAGGAGAAGCTATTGTGAGAGGGAAAGCAGATAATGACACCTTTTTATCTTTTTGCAGCAGTCTGTCTTGGGATGTTTTTTTTAACTTAATACTAGCTGTTACCTGACTGCTAATTCTCTTGTTCATTCCTCTGATCTCTGCTAGATTTAGTAGATCAACTGTCTTCTGAGTATCAGTTACAGTATCAGAATATCAGTCCAAGTATCAGTAACTCCTATTGCTTGTTCTGTCCCATTAAGTTTTAACAGAACTGATGTAGTTCACTGTGTTGATTTCCAAGTTCATTTGTAATAGTGTTTTTTTAATTTTACTGAGGGTTTTGGTTTCCACATAACAGATTCTGAAAGAATCCTTCAGTAAAATGTTTGTCGTCTTACCTATTTTCAGTGAAATTTCACTGGAAAATTGTATGACTCAAATGCAGAACAAAAAAGAATCAGGCTTGCCTAACTCAGTAGAAGAGCCTTTTCCGTGTGTGATTTTATTTGTATCCTAGGTGAATGTCTTTTTTCTAAAAGACTGGTTGTTGGACTTTTACATGTCATTTTTAAGATGAACTAGAGAAGTGATACTGTAGCAGGTTTGCTGAATTTTCAAAATTCTTATTTTGAAAGTAACATGGTAAATTAGACTAAATAGAAATCTTTGCGCTGCTGAGAGAATAGCGTAGAATAGAAAACAGTTTTTAAAGATTTCTAAATTGTGTGTGTACACACATCTGTGGTGTTATTCAGTGTTGATGTATTTGGAAAGTAGAGTGGCTTAAAACATACCACACTGCTATAGAAAAGTAAGTACGATTATAATCTGCATTTGCTTTTCATAACCATTTATTGTGTTTTTTTATTGTTATTCTGACTCATGTCCATTTGGATTATTTATGACAATAAAAATGTTGTGGCTTTTCTTAGTTTTTCCTTTATAAAAAGGCATTTCCTCTTAATTTTCCTCAATTCATCTGATGGTAATTCAGTTAGTTCTTTTCTCTCTGCTTCTCTGTACTCATTCAGTACAAACTCGTTGAACTAGTATTTTGCTATTGTGATTCATGAAAGATTGTAATGAGCTGCTTAAAATAGAGTAGAAAACAGCTCTAAAAATAGATGTAGATGATGATACGGTCATTGTTGAGGATATGTTTTCATGGAGTAATTTAAATATACTAACATGAAAGACTCGTAGCAGTCAGTACTACAACTTATAAATGCTGAGACTGTAGTAGTGCCGTAAACTTGATTTGTTGTTTTTCCTAGAGACTGATAGGATTTTATACGTCCTATAAGCTTTAAATGGTTTTAAGAAATTATGCTGACATCTTAAATACTTAAAATAAAAATAAAATGCCTTTATGGTATAAGCACGAAAGGGTTTTTGTGAACCTGGTGTGCTGTTGGGGACGTTGCACTAGACAGATATTGCCCCCCCCGTTTTATAGTATGGAAACGGTAAAAGCTGTAAAGGGGGAAAAGTGCTGTGGTTCTTTGGTGAACTAAAATACAATTTTTTTTGCAGATGGAAAGCTGCATACACAAAAAAAAATCTCCGTGGACTGACTCTCTTTCCTCAGTGTATTTCTGAAATTGATTTTTAAAATATGGACTATCTGTCTTTCATAGGGCTAACCAAATAGCCAGAGACATGCAATCTAATATTTGGTAAGGCAAACTCGTGGAGTTACTGAATTTATATCTCTAGGATAGATATCCTATAAATAGATCTTCACGTAGCTTCTTTTCATACAGATGTAGGAGGTTGGGAAAGCTTCTGGGTTACGTGCAGAATTTTTGCCGGATGGACTGGATCCAATTCCCAGCTTTGAGATCTCAGGAATTACTCCTGGAAGCTGGAGTTGCAGTGGTTTTTGGTTGTTTTCCCCAAGAGGCTCTGTCTCTTTGCAATGCTACGTGTCTGAACCCCTTCAGATAGCACATTGCTACCACACTAATTCTGCAGTCCCTGCTGCACAGCATTTAGCAGTACGATGAAGAGAAAGAAAGGACCGAGTGGGCTTCTCTTTCTCTCTTCCACGGAGTGCATGTCTCACCTACTTGCAGATCCGTGAACGCGGAGAACAGCGTCAGAGGCAGCTTACCCCTCATTCTGTGTATTTTTGTATATGCTTTTCCTGTTCTTGTGTGGCCAGTGGAATTGCACGGGCTCTGTAGTGTTTTGTGAGACTTAGTCATAAATCAGTGCAAAAAGGCCAGCTTAGTGCTCAGCTGCTGTTGGATGGCTTTAGGAGATGTGATTTCTTTTTGCAATGTGTTATTTCTTGTGGGTCTGTCCGAGAGAGATGTTTACAAAAATGGCTTTGTAAGCACATCTTTTCCTGATACACATTCTTTTTTAGCCAACAAATAAGAAAAATTTAGATCCTCCTTCTTCTGAAGCTCCTTGTAAACTTGTGTCAGAAGTACTGGTCTTCCAATGCAACGTTCCATGTTTGGTGCTGATTTCTTTGTAGCATCTAACATTAACTACTGTAACTAATCCAAGACTTGAGCCAAAGCCAACAAATGCAAAACGGAGAGGTGCTTTTCCACACTGTGAGCTTTGTAGGCAGTTGAACATCTTCCCAAGAGACTGAGGCTGGGAGTCTGGTGGAGTTTAAAAAACAACAAAAAAAAAAAAAAACACTTTTTTTTTTTGCTAATAAAATTAAGAGAGTCTTTGAAAACTTCACAGTGGATGCAGTTTGAACTGAAGGGCAGGTTAATTGCTAATTAACAACTATTAGCAAGAAACTTTTTTCCCAGGTGATTAATGCTGAGTGTTGTGTATGTGTGTTGTTTTTTCGTGAGTGGTTTAAGCATCTGGGACAGATGGGCCACTCTCAGGAATGTTATAGTGAAGGGAAAGGTTAAGTGCTCAGAATCTGGAAGACTTTTTTTTTTTTTTTAAAAGTCACATCAGACTTGTGTGTTGGTGTCCTGGTTTCAGTTAGGACAGAGTTAATTTTCCTCCTAGTAGCTGGCAGGGTGCTATGTTTTGGATTAGAATGAGAAGAGTGCTGATAACACGCTGATGTTTTAATTGTTGTAGAGCAGTGCTTACACCAAGCCAAGGACTTTTCAGCCTCTCTCTGTCCTGCTAGCGAGCAGGCTAGGGATGCAGCAGGAGCTGGGAGGGGACAGACCCAGGACAGCTGACCCAAACTGGCCAAAGGGGTATTCCATACCATCTGACGTCATGCTGAACAATATATAGGGGTGGCTAGCCGGGGTGGAGGGGGGGGCCGGCTGCTCGGGGATAGGCTGGGCATCGGTCAACGGGTGGTGAGCAATTGCATTGTGCATCACTTATTTCGTACACATTATTACTATTAATGCTATTATTATTATTATTATTGTTGTTATTCTTTTCCCTGTCTTAATAAACTGTCTTTATCTCAACTCACAGACTTCACTTTCCCGTTTCTCTCCCCCATCCCGGAGAGGGAGGGGGGAGGGTGAGCGAACAGCTGTGTGGTGTTTGGCTGCCAGCCGGGCTAAACCACAACAGTTGGTAATACTTTGATTTTTGAGGTGACCAGGCAAGATTTTTGAAGTGATGGAAAAGGATGGAAAGGCTGCAAGAAGGCTGTTCTGGTGTTTTCATTCTCTTGGTCCTTAAACCGCCTGCTTTTTGAATTCGTTCAAGGAATGCATGAACATGTGCTCCAAAATATGATCTAGAAACCTAAATGCTTTTGGTTGCCTCATATTGCCGTGTTTGGGTATTGTCTATATGGTTTCCTGGGAATCTGGACCATCCTGTTGTGACGGTATCAAAAGGAGAAAATGCTAAGAACTAAGCCTCTTTGGCTAATAATCTTGGACGGGGTTAAACCGTTCATGCAAATGCAAGGAAGAAGTCATGATCTTTGATCTCTTATGCATTACATAGTAGCAGTAGTGGCATTTTCCCCCTGTAAGCACTGGCGAGGAGCTGGGAATAATAAAAGCAGGAGCTGAGAGCTGTGTTAGGACGGGCATTGGTTCACATGAAGGGTTTTTGTAGGGTTTACCACCTTAGCAGGTTAGGGTGAGTACCTGCTATGCCTGTGCTGGGGAGGGCTTTTATTTGTGTGTTTGGGGGGGAAATTTTCTGGAAACACTTGATGAGGATTTTCTGAACGTGATTTACAACAAGGTTACGTAATAGCCAGCAGCTCCATTTAACGTACAGCAGGTTGGTAGAGGCAGCGTCTTCAAGTCCTTATCTGTTAAAATGGCGCATCAGAGCTGTGTGGTGGGGAACCTGGAATGTCAGCGGGAAGGTTAAAGTGGTTTGGAGAGGAGATTTGCTACACAAGGCATCTCTTCTGGCTTCTGGATTAGTGCTGAGGAGTAGATATTGCGATAGCTTTGGGGTTGTATGGAATTGATTATTTATTTAGCTTGGCAGAAGGGAGCAAAATGCATCTTGTTCCTTGCACAGTTGGTGTGAACATCTGTTCTGAATCTCAGACTGTTGGTGTGTGTGCAGAGATGCATTTAGAAGAAGTGTACTTGCGTAGCTTCATTTATAGGAACATATTTCTGTGCCCTTCTTACAATGCGTGTTATATTTGTGTGTTCTGGCTGCCAACTATATTGAGAAAGAAGTTTTTGTGTAGTCATGTTTTGAGAAACTAATTTTTCTTCCTGACTATGGAATATGCACTGATGCATCCATCTGTGTGTTGCCTGCTTTTCATAGTGCAACAAACTGCTAGTGGCACAGTAACAGTGCGGGCAGGGGCAGTGTAAATGTCCTGGTCCTATGCGTGCCTCGCCCCGGATGGGAGGGAGGCTTCTTGGACGTGGAAAAAGCGGTTCTGTCATCCCGTCTTACACAGCTGCTGGTCACTGCGGAGGTTATTAGCCACGGTAGCTGTCACTGAGACAAATGTGTGTGGGTGAGCCTTTAACTGTTCATCAAATTGTCGCTGCTCAAGCTGTGTGTGAACCAGAGCTATAAAAATGGAAAGTGCTGCGTTCCTCAGCCAGACGTCGAACCATCCATTACCCTTTCAATAAATGATTCTGAGTTCCTTAGAAACTTGGTTAAATGATTAGGAGCAGTAACATGAGGTTCTTTCATTCGTCCTCTCCATAGCAGTAGAGGAAAACATTTTTCACAGTGCATGGCTGCAGCACACCGAACTCTTCTGCCATGTGATTCAGACTAAGTCAGTGCCTTTTGCCTTCCCTCAGTGATGGGCCACAGCCACACGTTTGTTTGCATTTTCAGTGGGTGTAGACAGAAGCCCTTGGACCTTGGAGCCTGTATTTTTAGGTTTTTCTTTGCAACTTCACAGGGAAGAAAATTATTGGTGGTCTTTTTTTTGGTTTTGTTAATTTTGTGAATTAAATAGGAGGTTCTAGTGTCATGACAAAAGTACAGGCCCTAATGGCTTCTCTGCCTTAAAACTTCAGGGCATCCTAATCCAGCTGTGATTAAGAAAGTCAGAGGATTAAGACCTGACATTTCCAGCTCCGTGTTTTGTGAGGTAGAGGTTAAATAATCCTCTAGGATGAGAGAAAGGCGGGGAGGGAGAAAACACAAAAATAGAAGCTAATTGCTGAACTGAAGCGTCAATTACACTGGAGTTTATTTCTGCTAGTGGTTCAATTAACTGTAATGACTTAATTGAACCAATAATTGAAATAATGTTGCTTCCTCAAGTTTTAGCATAACCCCTGAAAAAATGCTGCTTTTGCTGTCTCACCTGCTGTGGGAGCAGTGGTGTGGCAGGGGAGACGCGTGCGGGTAGGGCCAGGTTCCCAGTAAAAAGGGGGTGCTGGCAGGTCTGGGGTCCCAGGGCAGGTGCACCCTGCCTCAGGGCTTTCTGTGTGTGTGGGCGACCACGGGGTGGAATACGTTTGCCTGGCACGGCGGCTCCTTTTGTCGTGTGACAGCACACAAACTGTTGCAGCTAGTAACGTGTGTGTGTGTTGCTGTACTTCCTTGTTTTATGGGCTTGTTGGTGATAAATCTTTCCCCTGAGCAAGAAGTACCTGCTGTATGTGGATTTTCGAATGCTTGAACTATTTTCAGCCCTTTAACCATTTCAGAATGTCCTTTGGAGCTAACGATACGCAGTATTTGTATGATCTGAACGCTTTAATGGTTTTACTTCGTTATTCGTTAGTGGTGCGTTCTAATCCGTATTGCCTGCTTCTCGAAGGTTTGTGCTCCTCTTCGGTGGGAGATGGGGTGAGGGTATGCTTTGGTCCACAGTTGGAATTGCAAATGCTTCTTTGTCCTCCTGATAAGCTTTTCGGTACCCTTTTGATTTCTGGAACCCAGTTACACTTGTATTCCTGTGTCTCTTGTACAGTATGCATGCACATCTGCTGCTGTCTTGTTCCATCAGCTGCTGCTTGGGCCGTTCAAATTGTTGCAGCTTTGTGGCAAATACTGCTTGGTATCTTTTGTTACTTAAATATTTTAAGTTGACAATTACTGTGTGCTGCCAAGAGGCTTGTTTCTTTCTTTTGCTTTTTTAATTTTGACTAAACAGCGTTAAAAGAAATGTGATGTTCTCATGTGTATGTGTAAATGGACAAATGAGGTTACTGCTGTGCATGCTGGATGGCTACAATCACAATTTTCTCTTACAAACCTCCGTTTCATGGCAGTCGTGACTTCTCCTTCATCTGCGCTGCCAGGTTTGAGCTTTTTATGGCCTTGTAAAACGATATCTTTTCTTCTTGCAACCATTGGAATGTGCTTTTTTTGTTCCAGGAGCTATGTGAGTACACAGGTTTTTCTGCTCCAAAAGATGAATGTTCTTTGCTTTTGTTTGGTTTCCTAGAATCTCCAGTGTATGATTGCTAACCAAATGACTCCTTAGAATGGGCTTTAAAAAAAAAATCACAACCATCTCTGCTTCTATTTCTTTTCCTGACATTTCCCTCCACCTGTGTACAGCCTGCTCTCCACATCTGCTAGCTCATCCAAGTTACACAAGTTCACTATAAGAGTTTCACACTTCTTCCAGAGAAGTCCTGGTACTGTCATGAGTCTGTACAAAAGTAAAATAAAATAATCTGTTGAGACACCGAGGAAGTCGTGAGGTGTTTATGGTGAGAGAGACTCCAGACTTGTTCAGCTTCCAAAAGAGCCCTTGGCACCATAATTGCCAGTCTCTGGGAAGTCCTGAATCTCCCTCATAGGCATGCCTTTCTTCACAAACATCGTTCAAGGATTGTACCACTGGCCCTTGGGGGAAAAAATATAAATATATATGGCTAAATTTTTGTTGTACTTCTGAAAAGTCTTTTCAGTAATGGGAAATCATGAGCTTATCTTGTCCTCAGAGCAGCGATGGCTCTTAGCTTTTGAATGACAATAACTGTTAAGCTGAAATTAGCTAGGAACTTTGGTTTATTGCAGCAGAGAGTATAATTTAAGAGCATTTAAATTTCTGAGTGATGCTTTCTGTTGTGAATTGTGTTCAGAACTTTTTCATTATAGCCTTTGAGGAGTTTTCTCAGTGATTTCTTGGGAAGTGGATTTTGCCACATGGCGTGCAGTGGAGATGAAGTGAGTGAAGTGAGCTTTCAAAGCTCATCCATTTATGTTGCAGATTTTAACTCTGGTGGTTTTAGCTTCAGTAGCAGAGTACCCCTTGAAAGTATATAACAGACTTTGACCTTACAGAACCATACTGTTTGATCCACGTAACATAAAACTTAATAGATGTATTTTCTACTATTTGATGTAGTTAATGCACCAAGAGCAGGAATTTTAGCATCTGTCTCATGGTGTATGCATATGTATACATAATAACATTCAGTTTTTGAAGTAATTTCATTAAATCATTGTGGTTATACCAGAGCTGAATTTAGCTTAGTCTTGAATTCTCTTTTGACAGCTAATCAGATAACAATGCAATTTTACTTCTAATAAGAAGCATTTGAATAATTAAAATGCTATTTCATCCTTTCACAGAGATAAAGCTTGTTTTTTTCTTGAGTATTTTCTACTAAAAATTTCATGGAGAAATTTGGATTATTAAGAACACTTTTGTATTTGTGAGGTTAACTTAAATTAGGGTGTGAATCGGACATGGAGCAGCACTTATCTCTTCTTACCCAGTTTGTAATACATCCAAAAGTCCTGTTCCATGTCCCAGGTTTTCAATTATTAGTGGTTGGTGGTTATTGTGAATTTAGTAAGCAGCCCTGATCTGTTTTGTGTTGCACAGAGTGGGATTAGAGCTGTGTGATGGCCAATAATGTTTTGTAAGACTATTTAAGATTAAAAGATGCTTTCCACGTTAACTTCTGTGATTTTGTCTGCCTCTCTAAGCCAGCTGGAGATAATTTTCAGAACTACTGAGCAGCCCATAGCTGACGGGGGGCCAGCAAGATTTGTGGGTTCTTAGTGCTTCTGAAAATTGGTCTAAATTTCTAAACATGTATTTAAAACTAGTTTAGTTTTGAAAATAGTGACTTTATAATAGTGAAATACCTGCTTGTGTATTTATATGAAAATTAAATGCAAGTTGGATTTACATTTGGCAGACTTTTGGCATAATTGGCAAGGTCATAAATCAGTGCAGGTTTCTTGATTTGCTAAATAATCTCATGTAGTTTTTTTATTATTACTCAATTTTATTTTTTGCCTAAAACCTGGTTTTGGTTGCTTTCACCTCAAAGTGTTGAGATAGAATTGATTATAAAAGAGCAAGGATTTTTTTGGGGAAGCAAGTTTCAAGAAGTGCTTGTAAAAACATTTAGGTTGAAAAATAGAATTCAGGAAGTTTTCTCTATATTGAGAAGGATGAGTTTGAACAGGAAAAAATGATACTGAAAGGGACTGCATGAAGGATCATATAAAGATGAGTTTGAACAACTTCTCGTACAGATTCTGATGGATTACTTTTTTTCTTTTTGTAGTGAGAGAAACTTAGAAAACTTCAAAGTCATTTTTGCACCTTACAATCACTGGATTTTGTGTGTATTACTGTATCTTATTTTGCTGATATTACTCTCAAGTAGTGCAGTTTCACATATTTGGAGCCTGCTGTTTCCCAGTCTCTAATGCATCCACAATATTTATCAATATATGTGGTTTGGAACTGAAAAGCTTATGAAGTATCTCATATTAACTCTACAATTTTTTAAACCTTTCAAGAGATGACACGAATAAGGAAGAAGATGAAGATGAAGAAGAAGCAGAGGAGGAGGAAGAGGAGGAGGAGGAGGAAGAAGACAACAATAACAATGACGAAGAAGAGTTTGAATGCTATCCACCAGGCATGAAAGTCCAAGTGCGGTATGGAAGAGGGAAAAATCAAAAAATGTATGAAGCTAGTATTAAAGATTCTGACATCGAAGGTGGAGAAGTCCTTTACTTGGTGCACTACTGTGGATGGAACGTGAGGTAACTTGAGTTTTAGTTAGTGATTACTTCTTGAATTACTTCTAAAATACTCCTCTGTATTTTAAAAACCAAATTAATACAGAGATCTAGAGTCCTAACCATTCAGTATTGGTGTTCTGTGAAGGGCATTATACTGTATGAAACTATTAAATTTTTAGCATTGTATAAATGCAGTACTTCAGTTATTTAGAAAATCATCTTAAAATGACTTGTTCAGGGAAGGCTTCCTTCACTCTCTTATTTTTAAACCTCCCCATACAACAAGTGACAGCCCACTCTTTCATAAATTCCTCCTCTGGATTCTCTTAAGCCAATTTTATCTTACACAATATTTGACTAGTGCACTTAACTGAGTCTATATACACACTCTTCTCAGAGCAGCAGAGTACGTTAGCAGTATGGTATTTAACAAGAAAAGCACAAGATTCTTGATGGCAAATTAGTGTGCAGCAAATAATTGCGTTTCATTCAGGTCTCATTTCCCACCTGTCCATGGCTGCCTCAAACTTAAAAACAAGATTCTTCTTACCCCAGTGCCTTCTTATGCTTTTCTTAGTATATTCGGGTTTATATGCTTTTAGATTTCTTTAATATAGCATTAATAGAAATAAATTGAAGCATTAATACACTTTTGCCATTTAAGACCACTTTTTTTTTTGCAGTTTAAAACTTGAAGAAACAACAGTAGGAGAATACCAAAGCTTCTTAGTGTCTTTTAAGCCAGTTATCCAGTCTTCTGCTTTTTTTCCTCAGTTTCAATGTATCTGCTCATTGTCCTCAGCTGTCATCTTTAAAACTTTATTACTATATTTATAAAGCTTCTTTTAAAAAAAAAAAAAAAAAGTCGGAGGCAAATCCCCTATAGCGTTTTTTGGTTGATTTGTTGTTTTTGCTGTTTTGTTTCGTTTTTTCCTTCCCCTCTTCTATCTTCAATATGAGGCTCTTATGACCTACTGTCATCTGGACTTTGATTACCACCCTACCTCTGCCCAGAAGGGCAGGACAAATCTCACTTAGTCACTGCTAGAAAGATCTGCTAGCAAAGGTCATGGTTACAGCAGCATAATACTTCTCTCCCTCACTTGAATATACCTCTCTGCATCTATGCCTGGTGATTTCCAGAGCCACCTAAGCCACAGCTGAGGAGTGACATCTCAATATTTTGCATTTTGATAACAATGTTTTTGCAGAATTTTGATCTACATATCATATTCCTGTAGATCAATATATCTTTCACATACACTGACTTCAGGCAGCATTTGTAAGCATAGTGGGCTATAAAGCCTGAGCCTTAAAATATTGAGGTCCTAGGGGAGATGCAGCCTGCTCAAGGTAGGATTTGGAGTGACTAGCTCTTCAGTCATTGCTGGAAAGGACTTGCCTTAGGAGCATAAGTTGATGAAATTTATGCCCTGCTCACTGAGTATTACTGTATAGCATTCAAAGAAGTTTTTTTGTATTCCCAAAACTCTTTTTTTGCAATTCATGTATGAACACAGAAGTTATTTTCCTTTTTTGAGAAAACATTAAATACACGCTATGGGATGAGATGATCAGTGTTTCATTTGATCAGTGCCACTTTATACCTGAAGAATTGAGAAGTTGAGAATGAGTCTTCATCTTGGAGAACCCAACATTCTGGTTATTAAAGGACAAATCAAGATTGTTTTTTTTTTAACCCTGCATTCTAAATATATACACAGATTAATATTTGAGGTATTCTTTCTGCAAATAGGATATATTTAATTAAAAAAAAGGCGTTTTTGGCAAACTTTGTACTCATTTGAGAGGTAAAAGGGGTTGTTTGTGTTTTCTGGTAGCAGGACTTGCATTCATGTTCTTACTTGGGGTTCCAAAAGAGCCCTCTGAAAGGGGCTGGGGGACAGGATTCTCTTCACTGAAAAAGATACCAGTGGTTGACATTTATCTGTGGGACCGTGTATGGACTCTGTTAAATATGGCTAATTTAATTAAAATAAACAGATTTAAATTGTTTGATCTGACGGTAAGTCTGAGCTTAAGGCAGCATCTAAACACTTTGATATTTTAGTTACGTGAAGACACATCTTGTGTGATGTGATAACTTGAAGATTTGGCTTTCGGTCATAACCTGGAAAAGTAACTGCTTTTCTGGAGTAGTTTGTAATTCCTTCCTCTCCTTATTTGCTATAGCAAGCCCCCATTTGTAGCATCCAGCAGCGGCAAGTGCTGTAGCATTAGGTCATAGCACGTACTGAATTTTGCGTTCAGGGTTCTTAATTCTGTCAGCCTCCTGTCCTTTAAGGTCAGCTTTGCTGTTTCCACCTTTGATCAGTATGCCATTTAATGATCTGTTCTTTCAAACCTGTGAGAATCTTAACTAACTACTGATGTTTCTTACCACAAGGTAACTTCAGTGTTGGTCTGGAATTCAGAATAGTTGTGTGCATGCATGCCTGTGCACGTACTTTGGGGTACTTGGAATGGAATTTGGTAAATTTGGTAGCTTTTGGTAGCTTTCATTATTTTATTAAACTTTCTAGAACAAGTGATGCTAATCACTGTGAAACTTTTCTCAATATAGTACCTAGAACATATGGAATTGGAATAGAGTTTGACAGCAGTGTATAGCTATACCACTTCATGCTAAAGGATCTTGTCAGCTCATGGGATTCAGGTGATAACGTGTTTCTAATAAAGGTGAAGAAAGGCAGCATGCGGTGAGGCCTGACTTGTAGTGAAAGGGAATGGTAAAGATTTCTACCCTGTTAGAGAACTTCTTACATTCTCTCTCGAGAGCCTTCTGGTTAGCATGTGATAAACTGTATTTTGTTGCCTTCTAAGAAAGGATAGTTATGTTCTGAATTACGTATGGGTTATATGAAACTAAAACTTCTCTGGAGCCTCTAGTGCCAGTTCCTTCTGTTGTAATTTTAGTTTTTGGTTGCCAGTGCAGGCAAAAATTCATTGTATAAGCTTTTGAGATGAATTTCTTCTGCAGCATGTTACAGTAATGAGAAACAGAGGGTGCATGTTCAAAATGAGTTTGTCGCTTTAACTCTGTCAAATGGCACAACATAAGATACATTTTTCTTAAATATACCAAAGGTTTAAAACTAAGTTTTATTATTTTCAGCTTTTTTTGTTAATTTCCTTCAGAAATACGAACATGAAATGTTACTTTTGTCTTGATTTGTTGAAGCATTCCCAACATACAAATTTTGTACTGAACAGTCAGCCACTGGAAGTAAAGAAGTTGTGTAGCCATGCATGGGAGGAGACATTAAAAACTAAGTAAATAAAAACTGGAGTCCTCATCTCATATTCCAAATTTTTGATACCAGACTAATCTCCTCATTTCTTTGATTGCAGTGAAAGAAAACATTTAATTCCTCTGTGTTAGCAGACACAGACAACAGACTGGAGCTTCTCAGTGAACTTGCTAAGGCTTACTAGTTCCTTGAGGTCACTTATCTTGCTGACAAAGTAGCACCTTTGCTAGTATAAACCTAGAGGCTGGGAAAGTATGCTTCTTTTCCTCGTTTCCTCTCTAGTACTGCTGTGGAGGATTGACCATGCTATCTCTGAGAGTATGTTAGGGCTTATTTATTTATTTTTCTAGCAACTCTGTGCAAACTCATTTAGGAACACTTCCCCATCTTACCTGCTTCCCCTGTGACACCCAGCTGTTTGTTTTTGGGAGTTGAGGTAAGCAAGTGTAGAAGAAACAAAACAGATTTTTGGGAAGCACGTACTTCTTGTAATGAGAGATGAAGAACTTGAATGATTTTTCTATTTTTCTTTTGGTTTGTGAGCAGACTGTCTAAGTCAAGATTAGTGATGAAATGAGAGATTTAATTTTTTCCCTTTTAATAAGGTGCAGTTCTATACAGAAAGACTCCAGCCTGACTTGTGTATTGTTTGGGTGCAGCTTGGTACCTGACGCACTGCAGAGTTTTAAGGTTGTTTCTCCATCATGAAGTAGAGGAAACTGTAATTTGATCAGGCTGTTGGCTGTGGCTTTGGATGCATTCTGCTTGCAAGATCTGTTTGAGCTTGCTGACAGTTGTCACTGCTTAGGCAAACTATGCAACTGACGTGAGCAGCGAATGGAGCCTGTGCCATGCAGAGGAATGAATTTGGGCATCTGACTTCCCAGAGCAGGGTCATGGTTTCTGAGATGCTGGAGCTCCTTGCAGGCTCTGACTGCTGTTCCAGGTGCAGCGAGGAGCAGAGCAGGATAGATTCTGGCCAGGAGCTGTTACAGTCACAAACACAGATTTTTCCATTTGTGCTCCTTGAGATGGGTTGTGACTACTGCTTCTAATATGTAACATTTAAGATCTGTGGTGTCTACAGATACTCTTGTATTTCTCTGCATTTGCCTTCCTCCATCACTTCAGCACGCCCCTGGTCTATCAGCTGTTGCCCGAGCAGGCAGTGCAGTTAATTTGAAGCACTGTACGTGCAGTACCCATGCTTTGCCTACGTGGAAGGTTGTATTCACTCGTGGTATGCATTTT
This sequence comes from Cygnus olor, assembly GCF_009769625.2. Lineage (NCBI taxonomy): Eukaryota > Metazoa > Chordata > Aves > Anseriformes > Anatidae > Cygnus > Cygnus olor. Next base: position 80,291,649 of record NC_049171.1, on the reverse strand, counting down.
CAATACGAAAACAAATGGTTTATTGTGGCAACATAACTGAGGTAGAAAGGGCACAGTGAGAATAATCGCTTTCCCCTGTGCATTTGTCCACCCCTAGTGCTCTTTTCCTGTATGCGTTTAGGCCTAATGAAATCTTAATATTTATGTGGATTGTGAAATCCGTTTTGCAGTCTGCTCAGCATTGTGCCTTTATGAAAGCATGTCTTTGACTTGAGGAAAGATTGCTTCAAGTACAGTTTCTCACAGTCTCACAGAAATAGTTTTTTCCATACCAAATCCACTGCCTTCCATTAAAATAACATGGTACATTCAGATGTTCTTTCTGCTTTTATTAACGGTCACCAGGCTTGATGCCCCAAAGTCTGACATCCTTATGTGCTGCATCCTCCCTTCCCTATCTATTTATGTCGTGGGAATCTGAGGGCACCCCAGCCTTTAAGAAGAAGGCTGTGGAATGGGAGAAAATGCAGCTTGCTAACCATGTTCTGGGGGTGGAGTGGGTATCAGCACAAAGCAGGCCAGCAATGTGCTGTACTTTGCTCCAGCCACACCAAAGGGGGCAGGAAAAAGGCAGTGGCAATCTTGCAGGTCTCGACCACTTTGGCAGACACGGGCATCATCTGCAGCCCAGTGAGGGTGCTCCCCTGGGGGGGGGGTGTTCCCTTTGTATGTCACCTTCCTTACCCTGTATGCAACAAACACGCACCTGCTGGCTCTTCTTTGTGGGTATGAGGCAGGATATCTGAGGCTGTGTGTTTTTTCAAGGTAGTCCTGCGGTAAGGAGGGATGTGAGTCACTATTCAAAATCTGAGATGGCAACTCTGACTTGAAACCACCATGATTATGAATCTACTCTCATCAGGCCTAGATCTGAAGAGTTTCCTTTAGGTTTTGGTGAGAAATCTGAGCATATCCATGTACGTGTCACCTGGTATAACAGTACAACTACACCTGTATCTGCAGGAGTATAGGTAATTTCAGTATGCTGTAGTCTGTAGGGGCTGCTGTTAATTATGTGACTTGTGTTTTTGTTGTTGTTGCTCAGGGAAAAAGAAAAAATGTTTTGGAAAACGGTTTGTCAGAGACTACTGCTGACTCTGAAGATAATTATAATTTCTCCGTTCTGTGTTGTTTTCTGAGGTGTTCCTTTTTCACTGTATTATAATGTGAAATTTAAGCTATAAAATACAGTATTTAGTTTCTGGAATCCCTTGCTTAGGTCTTAACTTAGAATATGCAGGAAAGTGAGTTGGAAACTTGTACACTTTTTTTGTAATAATCCTTTTTAATTTATTCATCTGTATCGTACATATAATTGGCAGTAGTTGCACAGAAGCTGAGTTGGGCCACTATCAGCAGCCATTGTATATCAAACTGGTGGTCAAGTAAGTCCAGCTGGGAAACCAGCATGGCCATGAGTGTATTATGTTCAGCTCCATTTTGTGCTAGTTCTCTGGGTGTGTTTTTGGTTAGTTGGTTTCTTCCCCTCCATTCTCATGTTTACCTCAAGGGCTCAAAATTTGTATGGCTGTACGCTGAGGCGAAAGTGAATACATACTAGTTTTTAACTGAGCTATTTCTTATTCAGGTAGTCATGGATTTCACAGTTGAAGTAGGACAGCAAATGGGGTTTACTTTTTTGCATTGATTCTTGCAGTTTCCCAGAAATATGCAATGAAACTGGGAAGTACAGTTCCATGTGTAAAGTATATTCTTACTGAGAACGTATTTCTCTGGTCTGATGTTTGTATTTAACATGGCCAGCTTTAGAAGATAAGAGAGCAGTTGTATATTGTCTAGAATAATTCTGATATAGAATGGAAACACCTGAAAAGGAGTGGAAAAGCGTTAGTGTTAAGAGTTAGTGACTCAAGAGTTAGTGATTCCCAAGTGTCAGCTACTCAAAAGATCGCTTCGCAGATACTCAGACTGGAAAGGGTTGTTTTTGTTACTGGTCATATTTTATATAGTAGTAAGAATTTATTTTATTGTTAGGGTTTTACAGCATATATACCAAGTATTTCTCTTAGAGATCCATACAGAATTAACATTCTGGTAGTTTGTTTTACCTCTGTACATGGGTTTCCTGTTGATTGATGCAGACTGTGTAAGTGCTAGCTTTGACTCCTGCCCATCAGCATGAGAAAACTTTGTTTTATATGTCCAAGCATATAAAGAATTGAACCTTAGCTTAAGCTCTACATACTGAAAAGTATACTAATGATGCCTTAATTAAATTCCATTTTTATATTGCTCGCATTTTATCTCCATTCATTTCTTTTATGGTGTTGTGGTTGTTTGCTTAAAACCATAAATGTGTATTTTTTTTCCTGTTTTTAGGTATGATGAGTGGATAAAGGCAGACAAGATAGTGAGACCAGCTGACAAAAATGTACCAAAAATTAAGCATCGAAAGAAAATAAAGGTAGCTTCTCTCCCTTCTTCCTAGTTCTCCCCCAACTTTGGTTTAAAGTATTCTTAAATACTCACACGCATTTCTAACCTTTTGTTAGGCATAATGGTAAATGCTTGATGGTAAAAACTAAAACTTCTTTCATTGAGGTTTGTTCTTTCATTTGGAGGGTGGGAAGGGAAGCTTCTCTTTCCTGTGTTTCTTGTGGGATTTAAGTATGTACTGAAAACAAAAGAGGAGGATCCATCAGTGCTGGAGCCAACTCTCGGAGGCAGAATTTAGGAGCTCCTTATCCTGATTCCGTAGAGCAAACCTATGATGAGTCCATTTGTATGTGACTACAATTTTACTTCACAGCGTTTCTTTCAAAAGCCACTCCTTTAAAGCTTAGGTTATGATATATTGTAGGCTTAGGTTATGATATATTCTTTGGACAGTGGGATACAAGGAAGCTTTTCCTTCTGCTGCTCCTCTGTTAGTGCTCCTCCTCTTCCCCTCCAGCACCATGGCACCTCTGGAACCTGAGTCTTGTTCTAGAGCTCCTTGTGCCCTGTGACAGAGCGGGGTGTCATAACCCTGCCCTCCCACACTTGTCACTGTCCAGCCTGGCATCCTGTGGTGCCGCTGCTCTGAGAGCGCTGGCTGTGTTTGCTTTCCCCTTTGTGTTAGCATTGACAAAGTTCCTGTCCTTGGTATAAATATCTCAGCATGGGTCGTAGAAAGGTATGTCTAGGCTTTTCAACAAAGAGGAAAGCTTGTCTTTTCAGGTTGAATGTTCAAGATAGCTGTAAGCATGGCTTCTGTGTTAAGATGTATGCTCAAATTAAAGAGTTTTTCATCTTTTCGTTCACACAGAATAAAACTGACAAAGAGAAGGAAGAGAAGTATTCTCCTAAAAATTGTAAATTGCGACGTTTGTCAAAACCACCCTTTCACACCAGCACATCACCTGAGACTGGGTCCAAGCTTGACAGCGCTGAAGCCAAAAATACTGAGCAAGCTCCTGTTAAATCAATGGAAATTACTTCTATCATTAATGGGCTTCAAGGTATTGCATATAAACTTTTTCAAACTTTGTAAAATTGCCTTTAAAGGGCAGTAAATGATGGTGTAGAGCAAATGATGCAACTGTACGCCTCTGAGTCTGGCTATTGCTTTCATTATAACATCATCTTCAGAAATAACCCATGAACAAAAGCAGCATTCACCTTTTCTGAAAATGGGTATTGTGGATTCGGTGTATATTAACAGTCTTAAGAATTTCATTCTGTTTCTCCATGTTTTTCTTTGATATACAGCAAAGCATTTTGGCTTCCTATGTTATTTCTAAATTCCTAAGTTCTGATTTATGTAACTTTTAAAACTCCATGAATTTTTTTCACCTTGAAAAGTGGAATTAATAAAGCTAGGTGTCCTTTCAGCATGTCTGCTGGTTTCCTTTTCCTTTATATCTTTTTTTTCTTTTCTCAGTTTCTTTATTCCTGACCTTGAATTTTCTCTCTTTTGTCTTCCCTCTCAGAGTCCACATAGTTCTGCAAGTGCCTTTTGCTATTGCATTCAGTTCATTTTTCCAGGCTGGTTACCAGATGGGTTTGTTAGATATACTCTCCACTGTCTCTGTTATTCTGTCCTTTTAGACTGTGGATTCTTCAGGGAAAAAGTACTCTCTTAACCTGTTTTGGACTTTGGAAAAAGGGCATGCAATGGCAGTATTTGTAACTCATTACAAAAAATAAATATAATTTGGCACTTCTTTCAATTTCTGTTTAGGTTTATTATGAAGAAGTTCGTATTGTATGGATTTATAACCAACGTTATTTAAGTGAAAGCTGTTGCCCTCTATGCTTTCTCTACCCCTTCAGAAATTAGGGAACCTCCTTGGAAGAAATTCCTGGAGATGTTCTATATACAGAATTTTCCTGGTTCCTAATTTAGCCATTGTACATTCTAATAGAACAAGAATAATCTCTGAAGTCTTTCTAGTGTACAGTTTAAACCGTGTACTACTAGAATTGCCTTTAGGATGAGTTCATATCTGTACTGTTTTCTTTATTTTTTTCTAGTAGTATCTGTAACAGGAATCAAGACAAACTTTTTTTTAAATTTTATTTTTAACCAGCTTCTGAAAGTTCTGATGACAGTGAGCAGGAAGATGACCAAAGTGCCCAGAACGTACACGCTGATGGCAAAGAGGAATCTCAACACGAAGCTGTGAGCCAAGATAAAAATGAATTGTGTCTAAAAGAAGAACAGAGCAGTTCAGCCCTTCCAGAAGAAACTAAATCTCTGACAGATGCAGTAGTGCCCAAGTCAGGTTCCAAGTCTCCTGAAAGACTGCGAAAAGAGATGGAAGAATTATCTGAAGATACCGACTCTGATGGAGAAGATGAAGCCACAAAGAAGAGAAAGGAGGTAAAAAAGGAGGTAGTGGATAAAACAGCAAAACCACAGGTAAAACGTGGTAAACGAAGATACTGTGTCGCAGAGGAATCTTTAAAGACTGTGTCGCCTAATAGGAAGGATGAGAAGTCCAAAAACAAAGATTCCCTTAGCTTAGAAAACAGCAGTAACAGCTCCTCAGATGAAGATGAGGAAGACAAATCTAAGGTGAAAATCACTCCCACTAAAAAGTACAATGGGTTAGAGGAGAAAAGGAAGTCTTTACGGACAGGTACTTTCTACTCAGGATTTTCTGAAGTGGCAGAGAAAAGGATAAAGCTTCTAAATAACTCTGATGAAAGACTTCAGAATACCAGAGCAAAGGATCGAAAAGATGTCTGGTCAAGTATTCAGGGACAGTGGCCGAAGAAAACGTTGAAGGAACTGTTCTCGGACTCTGACACTGAAGCTGCTGCCTCCCCTCCGCACGCTGCTCCTGAGGATGCTGCAGCAGAGGAGCAGCTTCAGACTCTCGCAGAAGAAGACATTTCTTTGCCTAGCTCAGAACTTGAAAAACCTTTGCCAGCTAGTGCAGATGTTAAACCTGTTGAGGAAAAACCAGCTGAAATGGGTGAAAAGAAAGTTGAATTTCCAAGCAGTGGCAGTAATTCAGTGCTTAATACTCCTCCCACGACTCCGGAATCGCCTTCATCTGTAACCGTAACAGACAGTAGGCATCAGTCCAGTGTCACTGTCTCAGAGACATTGCCACCAAATCAAGAAGAGATACGAAGCATTAAAAGCGAAACCGATAGCACAATAGAGGTGGACAGTGTTGCAGGGGAGCTGCAAGACCTCCAGTCCGAGGGAAATATTTCTCCAACAGGTTTTGATGCCAGCGTCAGCTCCAGTAGTAGTAATCAACCAGAGCCAGAGCATACTGAGAAAGGTAAACAAAAGGGGAAACAAAGGTGTCTTCAACCTAACCATCTCTCGTTTTTGTGTTGCTGATGCATCTTCATTCTGCTATGGTTACACTGCTGGAAAGTTGTTGGAGGAAGTAGTAGCCAGCTGCCTACTTCAAATCTGTGGAAATGGCTTAATCACCTAGTGAATAAAAGAATCTGTCAGGAACTTTCTTGGCCTGATAGTAAGAATTGTAGCGGTTTTAATGAGGAATAAAGTTTATACCAGAGGTGGCAATAAAAGCCCAGAGTGAACTGTAATACATCATGTAGGAAAAATTTATTGTAGCAAGCTGGATGCATTTTAAAAATACCTCGCTTGCAAGTAGAAGATTCTAGTTTCTTAAATAAAATTGTGACTTTCTTTAAGCTGATTTTTCAGGGGAAGAATAGTGCCAATCATTGCATGCTTAGGCAGCCATTTCAACCTTGCATCTTATGAAATTAATCTTAAAAAACAAACAAAAAGAACCCACAATCACAAATATTGACCTTATTAGCAATATTTCACTTTCAGATATGATTTTGCAGATTGAAATTCCCATCCTGAGACTACTAGAATATAAAGGATATTAAACTCAGTTATTGCTTGTGTGTCATGTCAATGTATTGTCTGGTTTTTAACTATTTGCAAGACTGGATCCAACAGTTTTTTGTGTGGGATTCAGTGACAGTTTTATAGTTCCATCAAAAGTACAGTTGCTTTTAAAACTGTTAACCTGCCTAAAAGTTATTAATCCAAAGGAAAAAAAAAAAAGTGTCTGAATATAATCCTGAGATGGCAGAAGTAATTTCTTCATCTCCACAGGTTTTGGTTCTCATTGAGATAAAAATAATTAACTGAATTTTCTCAAAACGTCCTTAAGGTGTGCTACTTTTATGATACTGTTTTTGCTGAACTGTTCTTTTGAAAGAATGCAATGTGTTCCCTTAAACAAAGGAGAGAGTTTGGAAGAGGTGAATTTGTAGCCCTCAATAAATAAGCTGGTAATACTTTGCCAGGCAATCTGTAGATATGTAGGCTTACAACTTTTTTTTGTATAAAAGGAAATGATTGGCACATGAAATCAAGAAGCTTTTTCTTGTTATAAGTTCTTTTTTAACACTATTGTACGATATTACTTTCGCACACAATTGCACATTATTACTTTTACATGCATTAGACTTCCTCTCTGATTTTGTCAGCAAGCTGGCTGTTTTAGAAAATTGGGTGAGCTTACAGTTTCTTAATTTAAAAGGTTTGTTACAGGAGGCACTTTTAACTGCAAGTCAGGAGGTTGTGGAACAACATTCGAACAAGTCCTAAAACTTGCTCTTTTAACAGGTGTACTAAAATTCTTATTTTCCTTTCCTACTTTTTCCCCATTGTAGTTACAAATACCAGTAGACTTTCCTTTTTTTGTTTGCCTTCTTTTTTCTAGCCTTACTTTTGTTGCCTTACGTTTTTTAACACTTTCTAAGATTTTTTAACATAATTAATGTAATTACTGATAATAAACGATAGTTTCATTTTTTTCTCACAGCTTCCAAGTGTGTTCAAGTGACAGACTTTTACCAACATGTTTCAGTTCCAATAGTTCTTAAATGCGCAAATTTATTTGAAAAACTTAATATGCTAAATTATATTCCGTGTGGTTCAAGAGAAATTCTGATAGCACACAAGAAAAAAGTCATTTGGAATCATCTTACATGTGTACTCTAACCAAGAAATTTTATCTGCTTTCCATCCCCCTTTACCTCCTCTTTTCAGTATAAGTAGAAAGGCGAGCTGTTTTAAGTGTAGGCAGGAACTGTTGCCTTGTCTATAAACTTAAGCTTTGAAGTGTTTTTCTGAGACTTTGAGTATTTACTGTTTTTTTTCCCTCTTTCAATCATAGTCTGTGCAGGCCAAAAGAGACTTAAAGATGCTCAGGGAGGAGGCAGCTCCTCAAAAAAGCAGAAAAGAAGCCACAAAACATCTTCTGTGAACAACAAAAAGAAGAGTAAAACTAGTAAGTACAGCAGTTCAGTGTGAAGTGAAATGTCATTTCTTTTAAGAATCACAGGAGAAGTCTGGAAATAAGATCAATATGTATTTTGTTGCATATAATGTATTTTAAGTACAGAATGCTCTCATCAGGGAATTCTTAACACTGATTAAATGAAGAAACTTTTTGCTGAATGCTAAATTGTTTTTAAATGTATTGTGTCTTTTCTGGACCTGTTTCTTAGAGATTAAAATCTTGTAATTCAGGAAGACTGAGTTAGCATTTCACACCTGCTAGGACTGGTGTCCTCGTTACCACGGGAAAAAAAATCAAGTAATTTCTGTGGCATGATGATCTTGTGTTCTAGATGGGAGACTGGGACCTGGATGAAACTGTATGTTGTATTTTCTGCAGGATGTATTTTACAAGTTAATCTCTCTTCCAGTAACAAATATATCAATAATTCCAGAGGAATATAGGCTCTCTTTTCTGTCATCTGTTACATCTTCAGTAAATCATAAAACTTTTTTTTGGTTGTAGAAGCTAATTGGAGTAGAAACTACAGTGCTGGTGAAGAGAGGCTTAATAAATGCAGAGCTGTATGACAGACCAATGCATACGTGTTCAGGAGACAGCAAAATCAATTACTGTCTCATCCCACTGTTAGTCAATAATAATAAAAAATAAAAAACAGTGGGCGGTCAGCTAGAGAATAAAGCAAGCAGGACAACTGTGATGGGTTTTCTTGTTTTGTTTTTTTAAAGCTATCTTTTTTCTGTTTACTTTCTTTTAACACCTTTTTACTAAGTCTGTACTTTCTGGTATGATTCTTGTATTCACTCTACCCACCTTTCATGTTCATCGACCTTCTCTTCACATTCTCTTAGCCTTTTTCATTCCACTTCACTAATTTTCTACTGTAATCTTTCTTCCTTCCTTAACCCCATCTGTTAAAGTAACAAAGCAGAATTTGCAGAAACTAATGCACCATGTGTATCTTTGTCCTTGTTCCCTTTGATCTGGCGAATTTATCCCTGTTTCTTGACCTGTGTCTTTGTCAGGATGCAAGCACTTCAAGGCTAGGATTGTTTCTTGTATTGTGTACAGTGCTTGGCAGATGTATGCGTTTCTTTTTGTTAGACGTGAGGCACTGTTGTGAGAAAGGCAATAAAAATATATAATGTGGAGTCAGTCGTAAGCAAAAAACGCTTTTTGCAAAATGCAGGGATACTAGATAAAGCTGCTCTTGTAGGTAACTAGATCATAAAGAACAGAACCAAGAGAGGTTTTCAGTCGATACCAAGCGAGGCATAAGGTTCTCTTGATTAAATATTACTTTGAACATGTTTTTAAAAACAATCCTAACGATAGAGATTCTGCAGCTTCCCTAGGCATTTTATTCCAGTGCTTCACTAGATGTATGTTGAATTATTTCTTGCCCCTGCTTCCACTCCAGGTTTACTTTTATAAAGCTAAACAACCCATCATCCTTTTAATCATTCCTCATAAATTTTATCTTTTAGATTTATTTTGTTGTTATTCTTTGGGCAGATTGATTGGAAAACAGTATTCAGTTGAGCCTGTTGCTTTATAGTTGGTGATTTTATTGTGAGGTCAGATTCTTCTGTTTTCAGTCAGTTGAAGATGTTTTTCTGCAATTAAAGAACTAGAACGTTGTATCTGTATCTTTTTTATAGATAATGTTACATAAATTCAGACTTGCTAGTCATTTTAGCTCTGAAAAACCTAAAAATAAAGGTGACATAAGGCTAAGGAAGAGGGCAATTGTTTACTCTCTTCCGGGTTACATCCCCCCCTAGGATTGCTCACCTGTAACAATTAGCTCTAAAACTGGATAGAGCTTTGCATGTATCAAGAAAACAATATTTTAAAAAAATAAACAGGAAATAGGACGTAATCATCAGTCCTGCTAACTGTTTTTACAAAAAGAAGGAAGTGTAGCCCTAGTAAACATGTGGATTATTTTTGCACCTACACTGACATGCTGCGCTGCCTCTTTGCCTTATTTTCTAATGGAGGCAGCATATTCATGGATGTATATCTGAAGAAAAAAGTGTGATGCTGTCTTGAACCATTCAGAGTAGAATATATCTTTGCTACACAGACCTGGAGTAGTTGGGATTTTATGCAAGAATCTTCCTCAGAGAAGTTTGTCTGCGTTCCTCCAGGTTCATGCGCACACGCTTTCACCAACACGCTTGACAGTATTCGGGGTGGTTGTGGAGCTACAGTCTGATACTTGTATCTAGCTCTGCAGGACTTTGGTTCCCATAAGTCTACGTAATAGTTATGAGTCTACCTGCAGAGCAACTGACTGGACAGTGTTACCTGTGCGAGGTTTCCCTTTCACAGTATGCCAGAATTAGAAAGGCTCCACCTTATGACTGCCCGTTTTGTTGGCTTGTTCTCTGATGCTTGTGATGCAAAGGGTTGTGTGATAAGCTTCTATATCAGGTAGATTGTGTCATTTTAAGGTAAAAGGATTTCAGTCAGATAAACTCCTTTTAATGAAAATTAGTGCAGAGGTAGCTTCTGATAAGCTTTGGTTTGGGCAGGAAGGTATTTATTTTGTAACCTGTCATCTTGTTTCTTCAGCAAACAGCAGCGATAGTGAAGAACTATCTGCTGGTGAAAGTCTGTCCAAGTCTCAGCCAGCAAAATCAGTGTCTACTGGCATGAAATCTCACCAAACCAAATCACCTGCAAGAACACAATCTCCAGGAAAATGTGGGAAAAATGGAGAGAAGGAGTCTGATCTCAAAGAACAGAATAATCGTTTGCCCAAAGTTTACAAATGGAGTTTCCAAATGTGTAAGTATTTTCTAAAAAACATGCTCAGTGTGGTCTTGGAGAATAAAATAAGATGACTTGTTAAGGTTTGTGGGTTTTTTGCTTTTTTCCTGAAAAATATTCTATCCTTAGTTTGCTCAATTTTGGCATCAATCCTGATTTTAATTTTTTGTTTGACTTGCAATTGCAATTCAAGAAATTGCCTATATCCCACTTTTCCAATACTGTTTTTAGATACAGCTTCTGCGCTGACTTACTGTTCTTGCCAGCCTGTGTTGACCTCTCCCTCAGGCATGAATGTTACTCACTGTATGCGCTGCTTGTGTTGATGCTTCCTTGTTTTACTCCTCATTCTCCAGTTGTTGTTCAGGCATTTGAGTGATTGATTTGTAACTTTTTCCTTCCCTTTTGCCCTAATGAACCAGGACACGTGTACTGTTTCTAGTAATAAGAACTTGCAGTGTGTTTGTGCAGTCAGCTACAGGTACACATATAGGTGGTGCTGAGCACAGCGTTGAAGGGATCACACATTTACCAATCTGAAAAGCGTCACAGTAGCTTCAGTGCTATTAGTGCAACTTCTTCATTGCCTGCCTGTGTACACTATCGCAGCCCTACTTGCAATGGGAAGAAAAAATAAATGACAAAATACTAGATAACTAAAGCCACCTTCTTCCATATAATGATCAGCAAACAATTGAAAAAAGGATTGTTAAAACAAAAACTTTATTTTTAGCCCTCTTTCTCAGCGTCTAGGAGTTTGTCTAGTCAGCAATAAACTGTTCTCCTTACTACCAACCATAAACATGTATAGCATTGTGTGAGTTACTTTCTCTTTGCTTTTAAAGGTCAAATTGAAGCTGTGTGACACGAGTTATTTAAATGGCTTCTTAAAATAATCCATAATATCTCATTCAATATTCACAGATGACCTTAGCATGTGTCAGGTTTCTGAAGTTCTCAGAGCATTATGCTCTGCTCTGCTGCGATCAGTCGCAGGCTGCATGAAGGCTGCTGCTCCTTCTGTAATGTAGGAACAGGAACAAGCTAGTACAGCACATTGTGCAGGCGCTTCTGCTGACATTTTTTTGCTAGCAGTGTTCCTTCATGCCTAGGGAATTCTCCCCTTCACCAGCTATTCCTGTGCTGAGAGAATCTGACTCTACATTTTCTTCTCCTGCCTGGAGTCTCTGTTACTCTTACATTGAAAGAATGTTTCTCCTAGTTCTTCCTCACAGCCAACTTACATTCTCCAGTTCTTCTGGACTGTGTAATACTGTCTGTATTGTCACTTTCAGCCTGCTGAGATTCATGGGGCAGTTTCCTTGTGTAACATACTTAAAGAGCTTTTTCTCCTTCCTGTCTACCTTTGTTACATTGCACCTGTTAACTCTGCTTGGCAGGAAACAAGTTGGATTTTGGAGTGCTATTTAACGCATTTCCTGCTGCTGCAGGGCATAGGATATTTGCAGAATGTGAGCTTCCCTCATCTCCCCACAGCCTAATACAGTTGTGGCTTTTGGTCCTTTGGTGCTAGCTTCACGTGGCCCACAATATATTAAATGATTCTCAAATGTCTTTGAATGGAGTGTGTACAGCACGGCTTACCTGTGGCTGAAGGGGACTGGACCCAGATGGTTCTTCCTGGCTGGGCTCCCCGCAGGTGTGCGCCACACTGGGAAGAGCTCCCAGCTGGGAACAGCCTGAAGGCAGCTCCTGCGCTGCCTGTGTCCATGTCCCCACATGAGATACTGGAGAGAAGAGACCTGATCTCGTTGTACCTTATGGCCCATATGCCATGGGTTTAGATTAGAACCAACCCACAGCTCTTCTAACTCCTGTTGTAACCTGTTTGTTTTGTAATGAGCAAGGCAAGTCAGGCAAGACTGACCTTCCTGGTGTATTAGATCAAACGGAGCTCTAGCAAGGACTCAGAGCAACAGACTCAAAGCTTATTTTGGCCCTTATGTTTCCACTATGTCTCTATTTATTTGCCAGTCCTTTGTGGAGAGGAATGTATGCATTTTCTCCTCCTACTCCCTTTATTAAAAAAAATAGTGCATCTGTTGCTGGTATCACTTAAAAAAATAAATGTTTGTAAATGTTGTAATAAACAGCAGTTGCTGTTGCTATGTTTGGATGTGCTGTCTGCTGTGTCAAAGCATGTCACTAAGATTTGAGTACTTCCCACTTCACTGATGTTCAGAAGCTTTTGGAAGTGCTGCAATACAGTAATTAACAGAGATTGTTTAATTTACAGCTGACTTGGAAAATTTGACTAGTGCAGAACGCATAACTGTTCTTCAAGAAAAATTGCAGGAAATCAGGAAACATTACCTATCCTTAAAATCTGAGGTGGCTTCCATTGACCGAAGAAGAAAGCGCTTAAAGAAAAAGGAGCGGGAAAGTAAGTGCTGGGACATAACTTCTTCTTTGAGAGGGCTGCCACATGTCATGTTATTAAGGTGTAGGTAAGAATTGGATATTTTTTAGGAAGATGTGTGCCATTAGGAGTCTGGGTTTGGTTGGGTTATTTTTCCATGTAATTTTATTTTAGACACTGTATATGATTATTTTGTGATCTTTTAGAAGGTACAATTCAGGTATTCAGTGATATTTAACTAAACCGGGGGGGGGTGGACACGACACATTAAAAGGCAGGCAATCTATTTTATTTAAGCAGAGCTACTTTACATGGGAAAAAACGAGTTTAATAAACTTTTCTAAGCTGTGGACAAAGCATCTTGAGGTTCTGAATAACATTACTTTTCTTCAACTTGTACTATAGCTTACTATAATATTTCTTGTGTGTCTAGTTAAGGCTCTCACCTTAGCATAAGTGATTTGAGTCTAAAGGAAACCAAATAAACTCTCTTGTTCCCCTGAAGCTGTTTTATTTCTGTAAGTAATGTTCTAGTGTTCCTGCTTCTGACAGCATTAAGATGATTTTCTTCACACCTCATTTTATCTGCATATTTAACTGTACACTGATTATAAGAGGCTAAAATGCCACGTATAGTAAGACTCTGGGGGGCTGCAGCCTTTATACGGGCACTGCAGTTGCTTCTTGGTGGCCAGAGCCGTCTGTCTGGGCAGGTTCAGTGCTGGGACAAGGCCCTGCCAGCGCACATTTGCGGAGAAAAGGGAGCTATTGTGTACTTGTGGGGAGGAATGACTTCTGGCATCCTCTGTCTGGGTGATCAGTGAACCAGGGCTGCAAGGGGCAATGTTGTGCTTTCTTGCACCTAGCCTAACTTGTCTTTCGGAATATTGCCCACAAAAGCTAGGAAACGGAGGTATTTTTAATTATTACACATGAGATGCTGGAGTCAGGATACACAAGTCCTTGTGATTGAATGGGTAAACCTTTTTACTGCTTAATTTGTAAATTTGTAAAAACCTGTGTCTTGTCATTCCCGTGCAGGTGCTGCTACTACGTCATCTTCCTCCTCATCACCTTCCTCTAGTTCCATTACGGCTGCGGTTATGTTAACGTTAGCAGAGCCATCTATGTCCAGTTCATCACAGAATGGAATGTCAGTTGAGTGCAGGTGACAGCAGGACTTGCCAAAGCACTTTGCACTTAATGGCTGCTGAGGGCCACTCTTTTTTTTTGATTTTTTTTTTATACTGCACAGTGGCACAAAATTCAGACAAGCACTATTTTGTATTTAAAGTTGTTTCTTGACAAGCTAACTTTGCACTTAAGTGCACTTTTATGAAGAAAAAGTACAACAAACTGCTTTTCCTCAAGCAATAATTGTTTCCAACTTGTCTGGGAATTGTAAGTCCAGTGACTCGAAGGCCTTCCACTGTGGCAAATGGAGGCTGTTCACTGCCTGTAGAGACAGTACAATAAGCATATAGTTGTTGGGTTGATCTAAATAAATGTGGTAAGGCTTACTGTACATGTATTCCCTGGTATTTTGTTAAAGCTGGAACATTTGATATTTTTCCATTTATTTATGACAAATATTGAACCTATTTTCATTTGTACAAGCTAATTGTTTTTTAACTGCTAAGCCACCTTATAGTGGCTTAATTGTATACGTCAAGCACATGTATTCAATTCAAAACCTGCAGTTAGGATGTTTGACATCAGTCCTGATAACCAAATACAAGGATTCCTTTAAAAACAAACAAAACTGACTAATGTTTACAGGTTTGAATTAGGCTTAAATAGGTTACTCTGGGTTTTAATGGCCCGTTAATTGGAATGAAACTACTGTACTTTGCCATTTTTCTATAAAACAGTATTTTTTTTTAATTTTGATAAAATACATTATGAAAAAAGGAAGAAAATGGCTAACAAACTGTATTAAATCTTAATGTATAAAGATTGTATTTAGCCAGTTTAAAGTGTATATTTATTCATAATGGATTATAACAGTTATATTTTTGTGTTTTCTTGTAAATGTTTCTTTTCCCTTAAAGCAACAAATATTTCATTTGTAACGCTTATTTTATTACGAGCTTCAAGGAGAGGACTTCAAGACCGAGTAAGGTGTGAGGTTATAATTTGTGGTTGCTGATATGAACACTGCCACAAAAGGGTAGTTGTTTTTAAAATAAATAGCTAGCTGAGTGGTAGACATTTAATTTTTTAAATGCCTTGTACAAATTCCAAAACCAACTTCAAACTGTTTTCACTTGTATTGATTTTATGTTGTATGAATCCCAAGCTCTCCTGTTAATTATATACCTTTGTAAGACATTTGTATATTGCGGAAGTGTTCATCCAAGCTATTTAATACCTGGCACTGTTAATACACAGTACTTTATTGTACAGATTGTTTTACTGTTTTAATTGTAGTTCTGTGTACTTCTTTTGGCTGGGGAAATAGGGGCTGGCATGTTTTTCTTTGTTTTCTGGCAATACAACATGTAAGAATTCAAAGCATTTTGTTTGTAGATGCTAGAGTGTCAGAATCCTTTACATTTGACTTTTCTAAGAAAAGCATTTTCAGTCTTCGTAGTGTGTGCTTAAGGTTAACTGATTTTATTGAAAATGGTTTCAAAGTATTCAGAATTGTACAGGACTGTAAAAATTTGTTGACAAACATTGAAGGAAAAGCTTATAGAAAAAAGCTATAAAATATATATTAGGTTCTGCAGAAAATGGAGAATTATGTAATATATTGTACAAATGTAAGCAAAGGCCTCTGAAATAAAATGCCATAGTTTGTGAATCCCTGATTTTGTTTCTAACAGTTTAATTAAGTAACCATAATGTGTTCATTTAAGTGACACCAAGCTGCAGAATTAGTTTACACCATATCAAATACCATTTGCTAATAACCATATGAAAATGCGATAGACCAAGTACATTGGCCCCGTTTTCCTCTTAGCAGTCGGCTCAAATTAATCTTCTTCAGCAGAACAGGAGAGCTTCGCCTATTGACATCATTACAGCGGAATCAGTTGAAATAAAGATGAGCTTTGGTTCGTGTTAATTCAGGTAGCTTGGCAATGAATAAGAGAGCTCCTGGAGATACTTGCTGGCTTTTAATAACAACCGGTTAAGTTCTGATATGGTAGAAGTGAAACGTGAATGAAGTCTTTAGTTATATCTGCTTATACCACATCTGGCCTTCATTCAGCTGACCAAAATACTGTTGCACCTGCAAAATGAGGGATTACCAGTGAGGATGATAAATGACTGATAAGTTTTGGACACTTGGTTCATAATGAGCAGTGATCTGAGACTGGGAGTAAATTTTTAATAATACAGAAATCAGAGTTGTAATACTTCAGTTCTGTCTGCAGTCCCAGGAGGTGCAGCTGGTGACGCGACTGGAAACTGCATTTGGGCAACTGAGTGCACTCAGCCTCCCCCTCGCTGCTGGTTCTGGGTCAGCCTGTCTCAGTGCCAGCACTTTCACTTTGATACAACAATCATTCACTCCTGCTCTCTGGGGGGGTTTGTTTTTACTTCTGTAAAATGGAATAATGGAGAGGCTCCTCATCAGCCGCCTCCCCTAGCTTCCCCACTGCTAAATTAAGTTGAAAGTTTTTGCATAAATAGGGATTTTTGCTGTTCTTTATTACAGGGACTGTTTAATTTTGTGTGTCTTGCGTGCGGTTTAATGAGTAATCAAAAGCAGCTCTGGGTGTTTTATATTGCACCTCTTCCGTGAAGTGTTTGCAAATGGTTTGTGTTACTAGATCCCAGTGGTTACAAATGAAGATTCCTTTGCCAGACTGTTTAGCTAGGCAAATTTGTCCAAGTTTCCAGTAAGTGAAATCTGAGCTTCTTTTCAGTTGGTATATTGTAATGCAGCTTAAGCACGGGTGCGCTTCCTGCTCGGCAGTCACACTGTGCTTAAAGCTGAGCAAGAACACGTGCCCGTACCCTGGAGTGCCTGCTCTGAGGGTGACCTTAGAGGCAAAACTACCCCGTGCTTTTAGGCTTCACGCCTTGGCTGGGTGACAGATGCGTTCTGTGCCTCGTGTTTGGTCACGGTGAGAACAGCTGAGGGTGGGCTGTCGGCGTGTGCTGAGAGCACAGCTGGCTTGCAGGCTGCCGGCGTTGCTCCTGCCTCCCCTTATTTGCAGTCCCCCTCGTGCTTGTATGTCCTCGGTACCGTGCAGTTTCTGTCATGCCATCCCCTTTCCTTCTCCGCCTCAGACCCTGAGCTCCTGGAGCCTGGCTGTGCCTTTTGTCGCGCGTCAGCAATTACGCGTCTCTGCTAACAGTCAGCTGAACACGCGTCCAGGGTAATTTTGATGCTTTGATGGCTCGGGCCGTGCTGCACCACCGCGCCGCCTACACCCTGCTCTGCCCCGTGAAGGCAGATGGGGCAGGGCAGCCGCCCCCTGCCCCTTTTCAGCAGCCCCTTCAGCCTCTACGTGGCGTGCGGTTTTCTACTCCGTCCTTGTTGCTGTCGTGCCTTGTAGCATTAAAGTTACGTTTTAGGAAGAAAAGCTGTAGGAAAAGATCCCAGTAAGGTATCTACCTCGGCTAGCTGCCCAGGGCCCTGCCCCGGACACGCACCCGTCGCTGCATGCGGACCCCCGCCATCTTCCCCCTCCCGCCTCCGCCCCCTCTCGCCGGAAGTGACGAACCCCCCTCGCCCTTCGACTCGCCGCAGCCATGGCGGCGTCCCGGGGAGCCGCGGAGCCGTTGCCCGGGTGCGTCAGCGCGCGCCTTACCCCCCCCTCTTACCCCCTACCCCCCGCCTCAGCCGCTCGCGCGGCGGCCGTTGGCCGTTGGCGGCGGCCGTTAACGCCGCTCCCCTCCCGCGCAGGGCCGGCGGCGAGTACGTGGTGGGGCAGGTGCTCGGCAGCCTCTTCCCCGGCACCGGGGCGGCGGCGCGGCCGCTGGACGGCCTCTTCCGCGCCGCCGCCCCGCCGCCCGTGCTGGTGGCCGTGCCCAGGGTGAGTTCCTCCATGGGGGTGGGAGCCGGGCGGCTTGCTGGGGGCGCCTTTGTGCGGCGGCGTGTTTGTGTGGTGGCGACGGACGCCGCAGGGTTTTATCATAGAATCATTAGGGTTGGAAAAGACCCCCAAGATCACCTGGTCCAACCATCACCCTGCTACCAGTGTCACCCACTGAACCGTGTCCCTGAGCACCGCGTCGTGTGCTGGCAGGGCAGGGCGGCAGGCGCTTTCAGATAGTTTACACCACCTTCCTGTGGTCAGACAGGGGCAACTTGTTGGAGCAGAACCCCTCCTGCGGATTTCACGACAAGCAGCCATCGTGGTGATTCCAACAGGGTAGAAATGCTGCCACGAGGGAGTGTGGGTGACAGGTCTGGATGTAGGAAGCACCTCTTCTTGCAGGGTTAATGCCTTCGCTTAGTGGCATTCTGAATAAATCATAATTCATGAAATAATCGTAGGAATTCTGTTTTTCAAGTTAATTTCTTTTAACTTTTTTTAAGGAAAATAAGAAGAGAAAGCATCCAGAAGCGGAGAAAGCATCAGAAGATCAGAGCTCATCTAACAGGCAAGAACCTCCTATAAAAGTGAAGAAAACAAGAAAAAAGGAGCTTTCAAAAGCAGGGAAAAAGTTGGCAAACAGGTAAATAGGTGATACCTTCTTAAAGTAGGATTAAAAAAAAAAATCCATCTAGATTAATCATAACGTTACGAGTTCAGTGAAACAACACAGTTTTAGTCTACTGTTAATCTCAACCTTGAGTTTAAGAAGATGGCTTTGAAGAAGCTTGTGGCAGCGTCCCATAGTTTGCACCAGAAGGTGATAAATACTTCAGCTTCTTGTCAGAGGTAGGTCCTAGGTCTGTGGAATGCAGAACTGCTGTAAGAGAGCTAACGGGGCTGGAGGGTGGAGATGTAGATACTGTTGTCCTCTCTGGTACAAAGTGATGATTTCGAGCTGTAGATGCCTTTATCCAGCAGTCCTGCAGGCAAAGGAGCAGAGGTGTTTTCAGTAGGAGCAAGGTGCAGCCAGAGCTAATTGTCCTTAGTGCTGGCTTCTGCTGCGATGCAGAACTGCTCTGTTGGTAGCTGTCCGTTCCCTTAAACATGCATGGCAAGCGAGGTGCTGTTGACTCAAGCAGGAAGCTAGTCTCTGTTCAGTTCCTGAATATTGACGTTTGTTTGGTGTTGGTGCGTTTTTCATGCCCAAGAAACAAAATAATTTCTTTGTTGTTTTCATGTCAGCAGCCTTCTTGGTTATTGTTCATGCTGTTATGGCAAGTTTGTGTAGAACTCTGTTAGTGATGGATCCCAAAAGATTGTCTGTTGTGAGTGCCGTGGATGCCAGGAAAAATAAAATCTTTTCTTATTTCTGGTGTACAAAGATGATTTCTTTCCCTTCATTTTTAGACAAAACAATGTACTTCTGAATTCTCTCTTAATTACACATAATAGTGAGTTCCATGCTCTGGGGCAGCAGATACCTGACCGTTCCATAATATAGAAAACTATGTTTATGTAATGCATAATAGGCAAAAATGTTTGAAATTTTACTTTGAACATAATCATTTAAAATTATAATTTAAAATTCCTGTCTTGGAGGCTTCAGTTCTTTTACCTCAAATGTCCTGTTTTTTTCTCCGTCAATTATAATTTGCTTGTCTTTCTCTGAAAAGGGAGAGTGCTTTAGAACAGGCAGATGAAGAAGAGGAGCAAAAACTATTTCAAAGCAAAGTGAAACGGGCATCTCGTGCCATCGCCAAAAGTGGTGTTAATTCAGAAACTCTAAAACAACAAAAGAAAAAAAATGAGGCAGAAGAAATGATAAAAAACAAAAGAACAGTGTTTGTTGGAAACCTACCTGTCAACTCCACTGCTCAGGTACGTGCGTGGATTCTGGCAGCTGAAAGAATGAAAAGGCTTATGAAAGTTACCTTAGTTTAAGGGAATGCTTCCTCATGAGAACTCATACGTGCTTGTGACTAAAATTGCTTTTTGTGAAAGTAGGAAATAACGCTCATCAGAAGCCATTAGAGGCAGCCTCTTCTGGTTTAGTGGGGTTGAGTTTTTTACAGCAGTGGCTGCAGTTGTTCTTTCTTCAGTAGAAGATTTCTTTTGGTTGATTTCTTTTTCAATTAAATATTACTTAATAAATGAGAACTGCAAGTACAAAGCTTGAATCTGCTTCTAATTTTGAATATAAATAATACTTCAGATGGTTGCGTAAAATATTTTAAATTTATTCCTTCCTATACCTAAATTTATACTTAGGGTTGTGAATTCAGTTTTGTCAGTCTGTAAAATAAGATGCTGCCACAGGAAACACAGAAGTAGTTACAAGTAGCTTGCTTATTTTTAGTAGCCCAGTAACATACCTTGTATGATTGAAATAAAAATAGTGTAAAAATCTTACTAATAAGTAAGTGTTCAACAGTAATTGTTGTTATCAGGATGCAGAAATACATTGAATATCTGTAATGTTTTCCGTTCAGATGCTGAAATCTCTTTTTAAAGAATATGGACAAATAGAATCCATTCGATTCCGTTCTGTGGTACGTTATTTCTTCCGAGGTTACGTGGCATTTACTTTTGCGACCTTACAGAATAGTGTTCGTAAGGGTTGTACACTTATTAATTCAGAAGCAGGTTTGGGTGGGTACATTTTACCATTAGAAGAAGCCTTGGAGATTTTACCACAGAGGCACCACTGGTGCATCTTTCCTTTCATCACATTGTACTTATCGTGTAACAGCAGTTTGTACGATCGGAGCTGTATTTTCTGTCCCAGAAGTATGCCTGTATTACTGGGGGTTTAACTAAGGTATTGTTTAGCTCTTCTTAAATTACAGGAGCTAAGGAATATTGATTGTGACTCACTGTACTGGATAAAACAGTTGAAGATAATTGTCTTGGAACTCAAGAAACATAGCAGATTAGGTTAAAGCCAGCTACGTAATTTTGAGATATTTCTAGATCATCTCTGAGAACAGCCATTTACATCATCTGCTCCGTGTATTGGCTTTATTACTCTGGGTGGGAATGGAACCTCTTTGACTTCTTCTTTGAGAGCAAACATTTGAGATAAATTGACACTGGGGCCGGTTAACATAAGCTCTTTTTATTTTAAAGGTTCCAGCAGAAGACACTTTATCCAAAAAGTTAGCAGCAATAAAGTAGGTTCTGCTTGTGAGTTTCATGCTTTATTTTTTAAGGCAAAAATGATTTTTAAATGTTCTTACATATTTAGCTATATTCATTTTTTTCTTTTGTTTCTTTGACTTTTGAAATTACCTTTGTGTGTGTGCAAGTTTTTTGAGAAGTAGAAAGGAATTATGTGCCCAGTATAGCAGTAAGTAATTAATTATGTTAGGTTGCCTACCTCCTTGCAAAAATATAAGTGCAGTAATTGTCTTTAATTCCTTTGTGTGTATTTCTGCATTGAGGATGCTCAATCTGGGTGCAAATAGAAGCCAAGATGTACAGTGGGACTTTCTTGGACATAAGGAGCTTCTCAACCTTTAAGAGAATTTAATTTGCTCCTGTGCGCAAAACAGAGGAGATATAAACATGTTTAACAGGAAGTGCTCGTGTGCTGCACAGTATCTCATGTGTGTCTTCTTCCTGTTCCAGGCGTAAGATTCACCCTAACGTGAAGTACATTAATGCTTATGTTGTATTTAAAGAAGAATGTGATGCCATTAAGGCTCTAAAAAAGTAAGTCTTGGTTTTGGTCCTCATGTTGAAAATGCAGAATGCGAAAGGGTAAATTTAAACTGCCTCCTCTCTTTTGCTTGTATTAAAATATTTTTTTTTTCAAACTTAGAAAGTAAATTTGCTTTTGGAAGAATACTATGCAGGGACCTTGTAAATTAAGTATTACCTTTTTCTTTTGACTCCAAAAGAAACGGAACAGAAATTGCTAGCGGATTTCACATCAGAGTTGACATTGCATCAAAAAACAGTTTGGTGAGTAATGTGTATGACTCAAAGTCATTTTCTGTTTTTTGCTATAACAAGTAACACAGTGTCTTACCTCTTCCTTGTTTTCTTTAGCATGACAATAAACGTTCTGTATTCTTGGGAAATCTCTCATATGGTAAGTAAAATGGATTTTCATACCTCATTATTTAACACTTTTTGGAATATGTTGACATTAGGATTTTCTTTATTTATTGTTATTTCAGGGTATCTTGTTTAGGTAGCTAAATATCACTTACTGGAATTTTTAAAACAGTAGTTTTGTATTTTGACTGAAATACCTAATGGAGTAAGTTTCCAGCAAGTGCTGCAGATGAATTGTTTTCTTCTGTTACATTTGTAGAACTACAAGCACTTTTATTTCTCGTCGTTACTAGATGTTTCGTAAATATGACCGAACTGCCTAGAGCCGTAGCTTAATAAACTGTCAGATGTGCGCTGGAACTTGTTTGTGAACCTCTTCCAAACGACACGCAGTTAGGGCTAGTTTTGATGCTGTCTGTGAGCCACAAGATGAGTGGTTCAGTCCCGGCAGCTGTTGGCAATGGGTTGTTGCGGGGTGGCTAGCAAGTTCAGGTCAGTGTACAGTACAGGTTCAGTTACAGTTCAGGTGCAGTTCAGGTCAGTGCTTAATGAGTATTCAGCTGCTTCTGAGTAGGTGAAGGGGTCGCTGTCGGGTGTGGTCCGCACGAGGGTATTGATGGAGTCAGGATGCTTGGGATGAGCGTCTTGCTTTGGGATGGTGTGGGTGTGTAAATATGCAGGGTGAAGGCATGCCCCGTGCTGATGACCTGACACAGAACCAGTGTCACATACTGCTCATGGTCGTGCTGAAATAGGTGGGTTTGGGGCTTCAGCCTAAAATGTGACCTGCCTGAAAATCTGAGAGGTGATAAATCTGAGTTTGGTGACATTTCTCTGCTGTGTACAGCTTGTGTCAGTGCTGTCTGTGCTCCCGTGCCTGCTGCAGAAAAGAGCAGTTTGGATGTTTGCAGTGCTCTGGAAGTGACTTCAGCACCTTGAACTGTTCTCAGCACACTGAGGTCCCATTGTTGCAACTAAACCTGTACCATTAAATTCAGACCCTCCCGTAGCACAGATGTGATTATGGCTGTGTAAAGGGACTTACACAGGATGAAGTGTAGCCGTACAGAAACGAGAGTAACCCAGGTGTGATGTAACAATACTAAACCATGCCTTTCTGGTTGCATGAGACTGAGAATGCTGGTCATGGCCACACGTGAGGCTCAGTAGTATTAATCCCATCTCCCCTGTCCAGGTCAGTGAGCGTTAGGCTTCAAGAACTGCCAGCTGAAGCTCGGTATCATCAGTTATTAACTCTTAGAAATAGATTCCAGCATAAGAAGGAGCTACAAAAATAAAAATGTTGCATGAATCTTAATTTCCAGTATTTTCAAATCATAAATGAAATTATTTTTTAAAAAATCTTCTGTTCTTTGCCTTCATTCTCCTTTGTGATTTGTATTGTACACTTCAAAGCTAGCGAATCAGTGAGTGTCAAAGTAAACAGCCCTTTATAAAGTCTGCATCGTTAACTGGCTGGTATTTTTCTGAACCGCCGATACTTATGCACTGATACATAAAATTTTCTATCTAAATATATGTATTGTGTACCTAAATTGGTAAATATAAAATATTTGGATGTGGGCCAGGCTTTTAAAGTTGTCTCTTTGACTGAGGAGACGTCTGTTTTATCGTGCTTGCCTGCAGACATCAGTGATGATGCCGTGAGAGAACACTTTGCTGACTGCGGAGATGTGGTAGCAGTGCGAATTGTGAGAGACAGGCAGACGGGCATGGGGAAGGGCTTTGGCTACATTCTCTTTGAGGTACGTATGTATGGCATGCTCAGGGCACTGGGAATTCTTCAAAATCTGAGCTGGGATTTGCTTTTACAGCCTTTCCTGACCTTTTGTTCTTTCGGATATGTATACGATGATACATGGTAGCATTGTTTTGTACCTTAAAAGTAGCTTGGAAGACCAGTTCCCTGGAAGCACATGGAAAGCAAACTATTTTAGGTAAAGTACAAAGAAAAGCTACAAAATATTGGGGTTAAAGAAACGACCTTTAAGGGAAGGATTTAAAGGAGGAAAAGATGAGTTCACTTGGTGTATCTGCAACATTCTCGCATTTCTTATGTTTCAAAATGTAAGCGGAATTCTTTTCTCCTGCCAGTTCTGTGGCTAGTTCTGCCCATTTAGGTACTGTATGGCTGGCTTTCTCATACTTTTCTCCCAGCCTCATCTTCCTTAGTTTATCTCCTGCAGCCCAAGACCTTTTTTACCAGTTTCTCCTTCTTTCTACGTCTGTCTTTCACAACTTGTTTAAGCTGTTTCAGAGCTCATTTTCAAGAATGTATGCCTCGGTGCACAGGCTGTATAGGTGTGCTCGTGTTTGTGAGCAGAGATGCCTGTTGTTTAGTAAAAGGAGCAGTTTGGGTGCTCTCTGTTGCAAAACCCTGCCTACAGGGATTAAGGAAAGGCAGCCGTTTGTTTGGAAGTCATCAGCTGGAAGCACGCTACTGTTAAGGCGAATGTCTGTTCTCGTAGAATACGGATGCCGTGCATCTCGCTCTGAAACTCAACAACTCCGATCTGATGGGAAGGAAGGTGCGAGTGAAGCGCTGCGTTGAGAAGGGGAAAGCCCCGCAGCGAGCTCCAAACCAGCCTCGTGGTCCTAAGGACAGAGCTCGTGCGGCGTTAAAAACCAAGGGCGTTTCTAACGGCTCGTTTGTCGGTGAAAAGGCAAGCCCCTCAAAAAAGAGCACCAAAACAAAGAGACTGAAAAAAAGTGTTACCAAGAAGAAAGTTGGGAAAAACAAATAGCCTTTTGCACAGCCCAGTGAGGCCTGTAAAGCCGTTGCGTATTTTTAATAAAACCTGTGACTAGAAGCGTTTGGTGGGGCTGCTGTCAGCATTCACCCCAGCTGCAGCCTTTGGGCTTTGGGCTCCTACGGGCCAGCGGTGTCTGCGGTACGGACACGGGGCCGTGCCCCCCCCCCCCCGCGCATGGGGCTGTCCGCGCGAGCTGCCCGTCAGGGCGCGGGGCCCCGCCCGCCCGCGGCCGCTCCGCCACCCGCCCCCGGCGCCGCTCGGGTCCCGCCGGCCGCGCATGCGGGGCGGGGCGGGGCGTGCGCGCTGCGGCGGCGGCCGATGACGCGGGGGTGACGCGGCGGAAGCGCGTCGCGGCGTCGCCTTCCGCTGCCCGCCCGGCCCAAGGTGCCTGCGGAGCTCGGCGGGGCCGGCGGGGCCGTCCGTGGGCGCCGCGCGCCATGATGGTGGGCAGGACCAGCGCCATCGCCGCGGGGCTCTGCGGGGCGCTCTTCATCGGGTACTGCATCTACTTCGACCGCAAGCGGCGCAGCGACCCCAACTTCAAGAGCCGGCTGCGGGAGCGTGAGTGTCCGCACCGCGCAACGGGCACCAGCGGCGCCGCCCCGCCGTTGCGGCCCTTCCCGCCCAGGCCCGGCACGTGGCGGCCGCGCGGCGCCCTCCCGCCGGCGGGAAGCAGCGGCGGGGGAGGGGGAGGGGCGGGGGGCGTCCTGAGGCACCGCCGGGCACCGCCGCCTGCAGCGCGGGGGGTGCCGATGGCGGGGGGGCGGGGGGGGGCAGCTCGCACCCGCCGCATTCTTAACCCTCCTGGCGGCCTCGGTGCTGGCCGCCAGGATAAGAACGAATGCCAGAGGAAAATGGTGATCTATCCAAAACGCGGAGCTCCTCGCCCGTGGCTCCCCGTTATTTCACGTCCTCGACACTGGTTTCACGTCTGGGCAGCCGGTGGGCTTCCTACGTGTGGCTGCGTGAGCTCCCTGAGGAGCCCAGGCGGGTCACGAGGAACAGGCCGCGCGCTGGGTCCTTCCTGCCACGGGAATAAGGGCAGTTAGTTACCCTGTAACAACTGAGCCGATCGGAAATTACTGCAATTGCCAGAAACGACTATCGAGGTAAACTTCCCACAAGCAAACCCGACGTGACTGCAGCTTCATCGGTGGAAGAGGCAGTGCTCACGTGGGGAGCACCACAGCAGCACGGCGGCGGTGTGGCCTCCGAGCACTTCTCACCCTGTAGTGCAAGGCAGACACTGACAGTTTTTGGTATAGTGAACTGGTGTTTGTCTCGCAGCAGAAATCTAGGTTTCGACAGTGCAATCTTCTGTGTGGAAGGGAGGATACTGGATTACATAAGATTTCTTACAGAAACATCGAAAGTGATTTTTGCATCCTGTTGTTTTTGTTACCTGGGCTTCTGCCAAGTAACGTTCTGAACAAACCTTAGGCTGGCTCTAAAAATTGTGCTGGGGGCCTTGCTGGGATTAAGAAGGTTTTCTTTAAAAGTGGAAAAAATCCACTGCGATTTGGTAGAGGGTGGTTGTTATTTGGGGGACAACTGAAAGACCTCAGATCGTTCGGCATGACACGCTGGTCTGCTTCTAGTTGTAAGGCTTTAGATAATATTCAAGATGTAACTTTCAGGTTACATTACTTTATATTCAAGATGTAACTTTTACTGTAACTTTCTGCAGTTTGGATGCTTCTGTAGTGTTATCAGTGACCAGATCGTTGCAGCATTTTTGCCGTTGGATGGTAATGCTCAGTCAGTGAAATTTTCGGCAAAAGCAGGGTCCGGTGCAGCAGCCGTTCCTTGGATGAGGATGTACTGCTTCTCAGGCAACAGCAGGAGCATTGTATTAAAAAAATGTGGAAACCGTCTTTAGAGCGGATAAGCATTTTTAGGAAAAGATGGCTCTTCAGCCTCTGTAATGCAATGTCACCAAACTTCAGGAGGGACCAGGGCTCCTGCGTGTCATCGGATTGCAGGTTTTATTTGTTCAAACACTGGCAGACAAATGAAGATCTGACACTATTTTGCTATCCCAGTTACATTTTACATCCTTTTGTTTGGGCTGTGCTAGGGCTAAAGACTGCATTGGGAAATCCCATAGTAAAAATGAAGTGGCTGGATTCAGGTTTCAGGAAAAAAAAAAAAAAGGGAGTCTCCAAGAATGCATGGACTTTGGTTTTCCAGGTGTCTTAATCTTGCTTATTTAGTAGGTATAGTGCTCTTGTTTTAGTTTTTTGTGTTCCTAGTTCTGATACTTAATTGTATTTAATCTTGGGATCAGAAGATTGTAATGCTATGAACATCTGGAGCTGGCTAGTTTCTGCAGCTTTAGTTTAAGATGATAAGATTTTACATGTGTTTACTGTTCTCGTTCCTGAATACACAAAGCGCAACTGCTTTGTGTGCAAGTAGGGTCTCATGGTTCAGGTGGGGCTCAGGGCACCTTTTGCCTGCTGCGCTCACCTGAGGGAGAGGAGCTCAGGAGGCAGGCTTCACAGCTGGGAGCCAGAGAGGCAAGGAGTTTTGGGTCGGTGCTGTGGGACTGGTCACGAAGCTGCTGGTGCAGCTCAGGATTTTTGCAAATCATGCCCGAGCATCAGGTTGTCTGCTGGTTTGCATTTGAAACGTTTTTTCCCATACGCAAGAGCTGTGCCTGAAAAACCTGCAAGTCCCGTGCCGTTTGAGAGCTGGTTTTGGATGGGTGCACGTGGATCTCTGTTGCATCTAAAATTCCTTGCGTGGAAGATGGCTAAGACTTTGTCCCTCCCCTTTTCAGATTGCAATGATGTCTTTAGAAAAGAGGGAGGTTTTTCCTTTTCTTGCAGATCCTTGAGGTAAAACGGAAAATTGCTCTTCTTCCTCCCTCCTTCCCTGAGCCACTGCTTTTTTCTGATGTATTTTAAATGTAACTTTTGGCTCTTGTTCTGAAGATATTTTAAATTTAGTTTTGGAAACTAGTATGGGAGGAATTCCTGCATATACTTCAGAGCTATTTTTTTTTTTTTTTTGTAATTCTTTTAGCTAGTGAACTTATAAAAAGCCCTGTAAAACACATTTTTTTAAAAAAGTAAGAAAAATTGCACGGTAGTCAGACCTCAAAAATTCTGTAGATCAATGTTAAATCTTAGAATCTTGGTGATTCTTAACACTCCTTCATTAGTCTTTGGTTAAAGTGTATGATTTCATACGTTCGTGATCAGTAGTCAAAAGCTTTTATTAAAAATTTGTAGTTGCCAGCGTATGTCCTTATTTCCTTATCTCTAAATGCTTAACCTGGTGACTGATAATTGATGTAATTTTTAGAAATTGTCAAGAAAGCACAATTTCCTTGTGTGCTTTCAGTGATGTTTTTCCTGAATGCACTACAGCTGCAGTGTGGCTTATTTTTATAGTGAAACCTTCCAGTCGTATTTCTTTTCCTCATTTTGATTTCATCTTTGAGATTGAGTGTATTAGGAAAACTGGCATGCCAGTATACCATGCCAGTGCAGTTTCAAGTTTTTCTAAAGCATTAAGTTACACAAACTTGAAGTGGGCTAACCGAAGGCACTTTCAAAACTTTCAAAAGACAAATTTGTCTTTAATATTGCAAACAATTATAATCATTTAATTGTACTGAGCTAGGAGTCTATACGACACAAAATATTGCTGTGTATGATGTTGCAAAGTACTATACACAGGTCAATATGTTGTAGAAACTGAAGTATGAAAGGTTAGAAAATACAGGGGTGATCCACGCAGTTAGAACATGAATTCCCTTTATAAAAAGCATGCTTCACCTTGTCCATAAATTTCACACATCGCATTGTCAGTGCT
This sequence comes from Cygnus olor, assembly GCF_009769625.2. Lineage (NCBI taxonomy): Eukaryota > Metazoa > Chordata > Aves > Anseriformes > Anatidae > Cygnus > Cygnus olor. Next base: position 80,263,076 of record NC_049171.1, on the reverse strand, counting down.
AGGGAATGGGTTCCTGAATGTGTCCTTCATGTGGACAGTCTCAAATTCTTAACCGTTAAAACTTGCAGTCATATTACTTGGAAGTGTTTCCAGCGTGTGAAACTGTCTCAGAAGACAAATCAGGACTGTGTGACAGCTCTTCTTCATCAGTGTAGGTGTTCATAGAGCAGACTTTGAGGATAAATAGTAAGAGTACAGTTATTTAACCACGGGTTGCATTTAAAAGTTACGTTGGTATAATTACTTCAGTTGATGAACCAAATGACAAAAAATATTCTAAGAAAATCCCTAGAATTGCGGTAATTATATTGGGACAATTATTCTTTTTGTCATGAATAACTGCTGCCATAAAGTATTGTTATACCTGCCTAACTGCATTAAAAGCAAGCGATATATCATTTTAATTACACTAGTTGTGCTGGAGTGCTACAGTTTTCTGTTGCAGATCAACTTTATGCCTTCAGGTTGGATGATTAAGTCTGTAAATGTTTGTTCCATCTGTAAACATTTGCTCTCCTTGGGTATTTAATTTCAGGATCGTATGCGTTCGTATGGCTTTTGCAGCAGGATGGTGAGGTGCTGCCACCTCTTTGACTAGTTCCCAAGCCCGTGCTATTGCAAAACAGCTGGGAAAGTACACGTATGTGCTGCCACCTGCTAAAGCTTCTCTTGGTGGTGCACCGTGTATTTCCAAGTGAAAGTGGCTCAAGGTTAGATAGCAGCTCTTCCGTGTCTCATGGTTGCTAGAAAGTCACGTAGAGAAATCTTGTATTAGTCTGGTTCCCTTTACTTCTCAGTGCTTGTGTAGTGCACGAGGTATGCCCTCCTGCAGGCCCCGTGTGGTTGGTGTTTACCAAAGCCACCAGAAGGGCTGTCATTTTGAGTCAGTGTGTCACCGCCAGCCCTCCTTAGGCCTCTAAATGATATTCTGTTGCAGAGAGTGGGTTGCAATCTTGTGTTCCGTCTTCAGTGCTTGGAATATGTTCCCCGTTTCTTATTTCGAAAATAACTTATAGTTCTAAACAGTGAACAAGTCTAATCTGAAGACTTTTTAAATTGCAAATTAAAAACATACGATATTTTTATTCTTACAGGAAGGAAGAAACAGAAGCTTGCCAAAGAGAGAGCAGGGCTTTCCAAGGTAATACTGTGCTCAATAACGCAGTGCTATTTTGAAAGATGTTTCATTTATACCAGGTTTATTTGTGAAATTTGTTTAAAGGGTAGCTCGTCTGTTTCAGCTCTGGCATTACAAACACTTCTGCAAATATGCAGTCTTTAGATATTTTTAAAATTTCACAAATAACCATATGAAACGATTGTTCCCTTTTCAAGTGAAATAGAGGCCTAGTACTAGAAAGTACACACATTTCCTACGTGACTTGAAGGTGTTTTCCTCTTTGTAGTATGTCCATAAGTACTTCTCAGATTTAAAAGCCATTGATGGGATACACCTACAGCTGAATTTGGAAGTTTTTTGCTGTAAGAATTTGACCTGCTTCTCTCTTTCCTTATTGCCAATGGATCCTTTAAGAAGAGTTAAATATATCTTAACTGATTTTAATAGTTGCAATGAACATTACTTAGAATTTTTATTTGCTATGAAACTGTATACATAATAAACTGAGTAGAGGTATTTCGGACTCTGTCCCTCTATGAATGCGTGGTGCAGTGGTTTGAGACTTGAGTCTGATTTTCAAAAACATTCTGCATAAGTTTAACTTGATGGTGATACTTTTAATTTATTTTGTGAGTTTCAGTGTAAAAGTGTGGTTGCGCATGTTTGGTGTCAGTTGAGAATGTTTTCTGCTAAATTATTAACTAATGTTTAAGGGCCAGCTTCAGTTTTACTATGTGTGTTACAGTTGCCTGATCTGAAAGATGCTGAAGCAGTTCAGAAGTTTTTTCTTGAGGAGATCCAGCTTGGCGAGGAACTACTAGCTCAAGGTAATAGCATAAATTTTTTTGAAGGGTAAGTCGTAAAAGTAATTTTTCTTAACTTTTTCTAGAAAATGATTTCTGTACACTAAGATCTTTTGGGAGTCAGATTTACCTAAGAAAATCTGGTTGCTCGTTTCTAACCTTCTGTGTTGAGAAGCTTCAACAAGGGAGGAGAAAAGAAACGCGCGGATTGATTCTAAGTAATTTAATGCACTGTCGGTGAATGTTTTATGTAAATACTTCATCCTTTGGAAGAAGTTTGATTTCAAAACATGATTTGTTGTGCAGGTGAATATGAGAAAGGTGTTGATCACTTGACCAATGCCATTGCTGTGTGTGGACAGCCGCAGCAGCTACTACAAGTTCTACAGCAGACTCTTCCACCACCAGTGTTTCAAATGCTTCTAACTAAGCTCCCTACAATAAGCCAGGTATGTGAAACATTCCCTGTTGTTGAGGTTGAAAACTAATTAAACTTCTTCTGTCATCAACTACATCAGCCTTGAGTATTGTTTTTGGTAACGTGGTTTTTGTATAGGTTCAGTTAGATTAAAAGAAGGTCTTTAACCTAAAACGTTTAAAAATATTTATGAAAATATCATGCAGCATTGATAGCAAGCAGGGCAAAACAGAAAACTTTTCTTATGCATAGGGTATGGTAAGCTCTTCCAAAGCAGAGACATCTACAGGCATCGTAGTGTATAAGCAGATCCACTGTTTTCCAGATAGAAGTCGGATGTCAGAAAAGCGATACCTTTCTTGCACTGGGTCTTGATTTTCAGTTTTTTAATTACATATAAGTACCTGTAAGTGCTATAAAAGTCTATCAGAATGGATCTGTTGTTTCTGCTACACTATTGCTTCTGGGCCAGCTATCAACACGGGATGTTAACTAATACCAGAGCACATGACAGTTTTGGAAGCTTAGTGGTATTCCTGATGACAAAAGTGCTGGTAGCTAGGTGTATAAAATGCCCTCTCTTTTTAAACTGTGGTACTGTGCAAGTAATGTTGATAATATGCTAGCAAGCGAGTCTGTTCTAAAATAAATAATAGAAGTTTTACCTTCTGGAAGTGCAAGGGAGCTCCCTCGTGATGTTACCTCACATAAGGCAGAGACTCAGTGCTGTTTATCAGTCAGCTGTCGTTACAGCTCAGGCCTGGTAACATTTCAGGTTAAGGTCCATATCGTTAGCACTGAAAAGCACTGGATGCACAAGATGTAAAGGTCTGGGGAAGCAATGGAGCAAAAAAGTTTCATAAGAGAACAGTGCCAAAAAACACACAGAGGTCATCACTTGAGGCTGACAGGATATTATTTATCTGACTTTGGCTTTGGTTGGTATTGCATGGTATATAATTTCTACAGAACTGGCTTCAAAACTGGCTTCTCTTTTGTCAAAGAGATTACAATTTTTAACAGATTAATCAGTTTGCTCAGTAGTTACACTGCTTAATTTTCAGTGTAAAATTACGTTGTTGATAATCAGTTGCCTACTGTCAATTTTATGTAATTGTGAATGAGTTTTTCTCCTTCTTACAGAGAATTGTAAGTGCACAGTGCTTGGCTGAAGATGATGTTGAATGAGGTCACACCACAACAGGGGGAAAAAGTGTTTTCTTACCCCAGAAGATGAGCATCAGTAGGGGGATAAAGGGGCAAACATAGTAGTTAATGGACTGTGTACCACATCGGGTTCTACCAGAGTTAAATTAACTTTGTGTAGGTGGGTTTCGCAGGATTTTATTTATTACCCCAGTGAAAAGTGTATTTTGATAAGAATTCATTTTATAAATACACTGTGTTGAGTTATCAAAGTATCACTAACTTCATTATTAAAATATGCAGTTGTAATGTTGTACATATAAAGACATAAAACTACAACCTATTGAAAACCCAATGCTCATTTTTGAAAAAAACAAAGCAAAGTTATGGCAATAAAGATTTATCTGCACTTGTGTGTCCCTATAGTACTACTTTAAATTTCAGAACATTTGGGTGTCAGAGCAAATGATCTAAAAATGAGTTAACATTAAAATTTATTTTTAATGTTATGGCTGGTCTTCCAATGCTTTTAATTAAAAACCTCGTGTAATTTCTCAAAAAAATAGGTGTGTGATCATTTAAGCTGTAACTGGTCACTTTAAAAAGAGATGCAAATCAGAATGGTACTAGGTGACTGGCTGCAGAAAGAATGACACATCTGTTTGTCAGGTACAATAACACCTGTTGTGATGCAAGGCAAAACAGTATCTGCCCAACAGGAAAGCTCTGTTAGTGCAGGTGTCTGAAATAAAGCTGCTAGGAGTAGAACCTTGGAAAGATTTTAAGAGCACAATGATTGGTTTTTCAAAAGCCTGAAACATTTTATAAGATAATTAACGTTTCGGTCTCTAGTTTTCAAGACCATAGAAAACGGTTGCTAACAGCCTTTGGCACTTGCCTTTAAAATTTTTGGACTGATACAAGTAACACAGGTAAGATGTTGATAAACCTGTTGATAAACAGGCTAAACTAGCTAAAGCTACTGGAATTAGAAACATGTAAAGATTCAGTACACAGTGAAAAGGAGACAAATAACATATAGGCTCAAATGTGCTTTCAAAAGAATACTCGTGCTCATTTTCCATGGGTAGGATGCTCTAAATTTCAAATTAAAACAGACTAGCTTCTACCGCTTTCTGGTTTTGTGCTACGGCCACTCAGGTGGCAGAAGAAACAATTAAAAATGTAGCTTTGCATTTCAGCACGGTGACTTATGCTTTAGGGTGTTTGTCCTAAAGACCAGCTGACAGTTTGTGATTGTGATGCCAATACATTACTAGTAAGGTACTAGATGGCACAGTCCAAACAGAAGCGATATTCTGAATGCACTTTAGTTAACATTTCCATTTATTTCTGTCTCATTTCAGCCTGCTTTAAGTTTCTATAAAGGCAGATTCTTCCAAAACAGGTCTCAAAGTTTCAGAAATTGCTTAGTATGGAATTTTTGAGAGGTTAAGTGGATAGTTCGTGGTCATCTAGCAGTCAGACACCAGAGTTTAGGAGTGCAAATGACTTTTGCTGAGTCTGTCAGATTGGACAATTCAATTTGTTATGGAGATATTTCCCCACTAACCCCGTGAAAATAGAGTGTCCCAAGATTTGAGCTGCTGTTGAAAATTTCTGTAGTGGGACAAATACTGGGGCTCATGGCTGGTATGAACAAAAACTTCTAGAATAGCCAGCTGTAATTTAGTCTTTCTGTTGTGCTTGAGTTGTTCAGGTAGCATAAGGTAGAGGTAAAACATAGTAGCCGTAATCTTCAGGTGACAATGACTGTTTTCCTCTTTTCTTTGGTTCAGAGGGACAAAGTTATTCTGCACCTAAAATATTAAAAAATAAATAAATAAAAAGTTGCAGCAGGTTCTGTGTTTATGCGGTGCATTTGGGCTTTTTGGAGAAGTTTGCCTTTTACTTCTTAATTTAAAGAGTTAGGAAAAATTCGTAGATTATGCTGTCAGAACTGTTCCCATATTTACTTTCTATCCTTGCTGGCGGTGGTCATTTCAGTGTAATATCTTTCTGGTTCATCTTTTAACCTCAAGGTAAATCAAACTGCCTTAAAACCCAAACAGCGTAAGATACCCTTCCTTCGAACCCGAATAGCTTTCTACACTCTGGTATAATGTTGCCAGTTTGAGTTCACGGTTTAGCTTACAGCAATGCTTTCCTGAACTAAGTATATTTTAGCAAATTTGTGTGTCAGTTCTTTGATTTTGTTGGAAGACTTGGTGATTGTCTGATTGTGTTTGCAAATGTTCATTGCTTTAATAATTGTTTTAGACACCCATGTTACTCTAAACCTTTTTAGTTTTCTTGATCCTGAAAAGTTAGATATTTTAGATAACGTAGATTTAAATGAAGCCTTAAGAAGTACAGATACAGTCGCAAATCTTATAATCCAAAAGTACTTGCTTAGTAAGCTAATGGAAGCTCTGACACCTGATTTGAGTGCCTTGTCTAATAGGGTGGGGATGTTGAATCCTTTTACTAAGGCTTAATTTTTTTTGTTTCCAAAATCTGATGAGCTAAAACTTTACAAACTGTGAAGACTTGAAGATACTGTCTAGAATGGGAATTTGCTGTTTCTCCAACAGTGGCGGGCTGCCGCTGGTGTCGCTGGCATGCACAGCCCACAGATGTAGGAGGCTGTAACTTAGGGCTGGTTTCAGACATAAGCTAAGGAGCCGGTCATTGGAAGTGCAGTGGTACTGATGGATGTTGCTGCATCACTGGTAGTAATGCTGTTGCATTTAGCTGTGCATAATAATACTCTTTCTTTTTGCCTGTGCAAATTAAAAAAAAGGTGGACATGAACTATTGCAGGACTTGCTGCTGGTGAGCTCAGAGTTCCTGGTGATAATATCTGTAATCTTCACTGCAGGTAAAGCTACTATTCTTTCTCCCAGAGAGCAGTCCTCCATTCTGTGGCTCTCCCCTCAAAGGATTCCTCATAAAAGAGATCAGAGGTCTGTTAGTTTTATGTTGGGAAGTCTCCTGTCATCAGTTATGGGCTTCTCAGGCAGCTTTTATAGCCAAAAAAAAACCCAAAACCAACAAAAAACAGCTAGTTTTATGATCATGCAGGACTACCTTTGTTTGATGTCTCACCATTAAGTTTTTTAGATCATGGGATCGAATCCAAAACCAGAGTGATCAGGCACACACTGAATCATCTGGCACTAATTTCCTTACCCTGGGGAATGACAGAATAATATTGTTGCCTTTAACTTGAAAAATGGAGAAGTCCCAGCCCTGCTGTGTAGGAGGCAGCCAGCCAGCCAGTCATCATCAAAGCTCAAGCTATTTATGCACCCAGAAGAATCTTTCTAAAATTCTATTTGTACATCTGTTGATGGTGTGTTTAAAGTCCCTTAGGCTCGACACTGGCCCTGCATGACCATTGTGTTAAAATTAATATGAGTGAAACTTCAAGGGAATCTTTGAAGTGGTCACTAAGTGCTTTTAGTGAGTATTTCAAAGGCATGTTGTACTGTACACCCAAGCTTCTGAGTTTTTAAACATATATAGATATGAAAAGGGTTGATGTGAAGAGAATCATTTCTTCAAGGCTTCTGTTGTACCTAAATCTTGCTTTGTTTTTCAATTTGTGTGTTTACTCTGTCCAGTGTAGGTTATGGTCTCATTTGGGCAGTGACCAAAAAAACAGCCTGTCTGCACAGCAGTCAAATCTGACCCAAAGAGTGTCTTGCAAAGAGCTGAAACCTGTGCTTAGTTCGTAAAGACTGGAATAGCTTTCATCATAGCCACTCCAGAAACTGACTTTGCGGTGGAGGTAACTACTCGCTTTCTGCAGTTGTACCCAAACAGAGCTTCCCAGAGAAGAAGATGGGGACATCTGAAGCTGTTCTCAGAGGGCAGGAATCGCCACGTGCTGTGTGAGAATGCGTGAGTGAAGCCACAGAGAGCAGCTGGCCCTTGTGCCGTGTTTCTGTACGCAACCATCTAGACTAGAACTTAACAATGGGCAATTTTTTCAAAGTACAGAGCTTTCCATTTGTGCTTAAAAAAAAAGTCAGGGTTTTCCCTTCTTTCCCTGCAATAGGGACATACAGGTGCTCGCTTTACAGATTATTTACTATCTTTCGGTAAGGTCACTACTCTGTGTTTTCTGATCACTGCTGTAACCTGATAATCAGAAGTTCTTAAAGGCCTGTGTGCTATAAGGTTTGGACTCCACAGGTGTCCTTCCAGTTCCTGTTCTGTAAAGGTCAGGCCTTGATTTCATGGGTTAATAAATGCATGTCCTGCAGCCCTCGCTGACGATTACCAGCATTTTCCTTGCACGCTGAGGATGTTCTTGACTCCTTACCTTTGGGATGTCCATTAGTGCTCGCCCGCTCTGGTGGTTGCTGAATGGGGCAGTGTTGCAGCTAGAACGGCGTTGCTGCAGCCTGTAAATCTGCCCGGATGGTCCGTGCTGTGAGACAGTTTGAGTGGCTTCCAAGCATGAAATTTCTACTCTGCGTGGAGGCAGAAAACAGCTTCTGCCAGCTAGTTCTGCATCTTTTCACAACTTGGACCCTTGTGACTATGAAATCCGAATTTGCTCACACTATCGTTTATCGGAGCAGGTCTGAATCTAAACAGCAGAGGGCAGTTTTGCACATTGTCTGTGCAAGCTTGCCCTGCAAAATCCTGATTTTAAGAATCTTCGCGTCTCGTGGGGTGATGCAATGCAGCATTTTGTCCAGACAAATTTGGTACAGTGTATGAGACAGGATCACTGGGGCAGCAGCGGCAGATGTTTCTACCGATACCTAATTTTGGCACTTTAAATCCTGTGTGTTTTGTTTGTTGTGGTTACATGATGAGAAAGGTTTCCCTTCCATCCCTCAACCCAAACCAGGTATGTAGATAAACCAGCTACATTGTGCAGCTTAAGCTCTGCAACACGCAACTGCATCTCCTTCCCTGGCATGTCAGAGCTGAGTTCCCCCTGCCCAGATGTAGTTTTCCTGAATGAGCTTTGAAAAAGGAGTGAAAGGAGAGCTCCTGTTACCTGCAGTAGGGGTGGAGGAGAAATTCTCCAGCTTAAGCCTGGAGTTGCACTGTCTGAGATGGGCTGTGAGAGGAGGGCTATTCTCACCCCCTAAAAAAAAAATAGAAAAGGGGTAAGATGTTATAAGTTGGTAATGGGATGCGGTTTTGTTGCTGGTTGAAATTCAGCCTAAGATGGCAAAATCTCCTTGCTCTGTGGCAATCCCGTGGCTGACATGAAGTGAGCTGGTGGGGCTTCTCTGATGCCGAGGAGGCAGCTCTTTGTAGCATAGTGGCACCTTGGCTTGTGACCAAATCTTAACTATTCCCGCGCTTCAGAAGTGGTTTCTCTGTGCTTCTTGGGTTGTGTTTGCAGGGGAAAGTGTATGTTGGTGCTGTACACTTAAATGGAAGTTTTCGGCCTCTGTAGTTGTCAGTCAACATATTTCTGGGCATTTAACTGGTTATTAAAAATACTTAGGAGTCTGCTTAAAACATAGCAAGTACCTAGAGAAATAGAGCTGTTCAATAAAAGATATTGTCTCTGCACACCAGGCTTCTCCTCCTTCCCTAGGTCAATCTGGATGTGTTACACCCTGTAAGGTAGCCTGGAAGATACAGAAATTTGCTGTAACAAACTAAACTTTGCCTGTTTTGGCACGTATGTAAAAGAGCATTTCCTGGAGCTCTGAAACAACCTGGTTAGCATCTTTTGTTGTATTTAATATTGTTTAATTAGAAGTAATGTACTTTCTGCTGTGATGATTAAAATGACAATGATTATTGCATGGATTTGTTAATTATAATGCAATGACTAATTAAACGGAGAAATGGAGAAAAGGGATTCCTGAGCAAGCACGTTCTTTGAGAAAGTCTCCTGTGGTGTTTCTAACTGACAGTACATGCCTAATCGATTCATAGCAGTGTCTCGTTATCGGTGGGAACGATGTTTGGTTTTGATGGAAATTTACTTTTGCCATGCATTGACCTGACGTTATGTAACCGCCCGGTCCTGTAAGTTACTGCAGTGAAGACTCCCAGCTCCTAGAGTTAAGGACATGGAAGCTTTTGCATATATAAAGAAGAGAAGCCCCGTCTGTCCCCAGGTTGCAGCCCCCACGTTTATCAAGTTCCTCCAGTTTGGGCGTTTGCTGTGACACTCGGCTGAATTTGCATAACCGTGAGGGGTTGCTATTTGTTTTACATTTCGTGTGCTTTTATCTCTCCATCTAAAGTCCTGAGCTTTAACATCAGCCCCCTTGGCTTATGTTAGAAGTTATCTGACAAGACCAAGGGTCCTTTTTAACTTCTCTGTATGGATGTCATCTACTGGCCGTTAGCACTGGCAGAATTCTTAGCATGAAAATATTATTATTACTTCTGTATCAGCAGAGATGTGTGTGGCACTCTGAAGAATCTGCCAAGATGAAGTCTGTGCTTCTGCAAGCTCACAGTCTGCCGTCCTGATCCTGTAACTTACCCTGCATGGTCCCTTCCTCATGGAAACCTAAGCAATCAAGATCAGGACTTTGGGACAGTGACACATGGAGGGATCAGGTAAGGTTTAGGATAGTCTGATTGGTTTGGTAGTTATTGGGTGGGTGTTTTGTTGGTCTGAATTCTGTACAAAGCTCTAAAACTTGCTCCTTTTCTACATCACATTATTTTTAGACTGGTTGAGTAAAAGTAGGAAAAATCAGACCTCAGCCAACTGTAGACCTGCTTGTAAATAATGAAACCTACTGAAACACCAAAGGATTAGACACTCTTTATGGCTGAAAAGATCTGAAGCACAACCCCCCTCAAACTGCAATAAAGTAACACGGACTGTCAGCACTGGCTTAATTATTCTGCTGGCATTCCTGCAATTCGTAAGCAGCTTCTGCATTGCAAATGTAAGCAGCAATCTTTCAAAAAATTTGGCTAGCTGTTTGGTAGCAACTTCAAAAGGAACTGTGACTGTGTTGTCAAAAGCTTCTAATCAGTCTATGCCATAGTGTCTTAAATTTGGCGACCCCATCATGCAAAAAGGAAAGCTGGGACATAGGTATTAAGCAAACATAAATAAAGCAAACAGATCAGAAAGCAGTGCAGTGAGCCAACGTCCATCTTATATGTTGGATCACAAAACTGAAAATGCGTGAGGACCTGATGAAATGTTTGAAAACTGGAGAGGTACTTACTGTGAGAAAGTTGTAGCCCAATCTTGGCCAGCTGACCCATCCTTAAAAATAGAGCGGCCTTCTTAAAACTTACTTCTGGCACTCAAAGGCCTCATGGTTAGAGCAGGTGTTATCTGTTGACCAGGATGGCTGTATCCTCCTTTTTCTGCTTTTGAGATGGTACCTGGGAAGGACAGAAATATATGCCTGAAAGGAGCTGGCTGTGTGCTACGCGCAGGTTGGATATCAGGCTGGTGTGACCTGCCACCTTCACGAACCAACGGGCTGTTTGGTTCTTAGTGAGAGCTTGGACTAAGCACTTCAGTACCTTGGCTTCTCTGGGCGACCATGGAAGTAAGTGCTGACAATTTAAATTGGTTTTCTAGAGCACACAGATGCCCTAGGATGGAATTTATTGATACTAGGGCAGTATTCTTCCCATGCTTTTTGTCGTAAAATGCGAAGCAGAGAAAACAACTGACTTCTGTGTAGAATCCCTCCCTTCCTTTTTGGTTGTTTCCAGAATGGTGTTTGTTATGAGACTCTGCCAAGTCTCAGAGGAGAGAATGCTGGGCTGCCCTCAGAAGCTTCCAGCAGGCCTGGTAATATCTGTCGTCATGCTGTAGATCTTTTCCTAGTCAATGTCTCCTACCTTGGGCAGCATGTTTTCGATAAAAGCAGGTGTCTCCCTGATTTTAAATAAAAGTTTTAAGAAAATGGATTGCAGTCTCACAACCAGCAGTGGCTCAGGCTCAGCTTCCTTCATGACCTCACCTTTACTGTTCAAATTCTGTTTACTGTTCAAATTCTGCCTCCCCAACTTCTGGTTATGTTCCAGATCTTGCATGCTTGATCTCAGGGGGTGACAACACAACCTCTGCTGTTGATTGATTCAGGAGGGACTTTGTAAATACTCTACAAAGTATTCATAGGTCGTTGTAGCATTCGTAGTCATCAAAGTATTCCTATAGGTTCTCCCTCTGGGCTTTTGAGGAAGGGCTGCTATAAGACTGATTTACTGGAGCAGCATGCATTATATTTGTTTTGGGGAACTTAATTGCATTTTCCTTTCTTCGCAAAGAAGGTTATTTTTGCTACTATCACAGAATATCACCTTCATTAATATGGCTATTTAGGGCATAAACAGAACAGCTGTGCTCCTGGGAAGCCTCACAGGATCCAGGGACCAAAGACACGGAGCTAATGATTAGCTAGACATACCATTCCTTGCGCCAGGGCCAAATGCAATCTTCTGCTAATCACCTTTCATCTCATTTAAGGTGCGATAGCGGTCATATATTTCCAGTGGGAAGTGCAAGAGCAGAAAGCACTTTGCCAAAAGGCAGAGTTCTGTGGGCGGTCTTGGATTCCTGATGCAAGGCTTCTTCCATTGCTTCCCAAAATGATGGTCTCTTCTGGTAGAGTTCAGGCACTAGGACCGGTTTTGCTTCCTAGATAAGCAGGGTTCTGCTGTGGCCAGAACTTTCCAGCTTCACATCTCTCAGTGAACATCAGAATTCACATGGACCAAGCTGCTTTTTCTTTTCAACTTGCCACGTGAAGGTCACACAAAATAATCAATTTGCTGTCCTTTGCTGGGTGTCCTCCAAAGGTTGAGTGCCTTTCTTTTGCTCTTTGAGGGACTTTGTATTTCGGCTTTTCTTTTTTCAGTGTTGAAAGGCTAACATTTGTGTTCTTTTCAGAATAAAAAGGAAATGTGTCATCAGCGAGGCACTTAATGGAGTTAAAATGTAGGGGCTAGCGTCAGAGCACGTGGTACTGAGGTATTTGGTCCGATGCGGTTGGGTATAAGGCATCAGCTCTAGATTCGTGCCCGTCACCTTGGAACAAGGTAGTTCCTGCCAACCCGTTGTCTTGCTGCAGACATCCATACGACAATCAGAGAACGTGATGAGGCTGCTGTAGCTCTGTGTGTGGCAGCAATGGGCAACGTGAATCTGCAGGCCTTGGTGTAAACACCAGCTTTTCACAGCAAAGCCAAGTTGGTCTTAAACTTCCTTTTGGGGGCATTTTTCCCTTTTCGCCTTGCCTTCCTACACCTACATTTTATAGACCAAGCAGTTTTGCAGTTGTCAAGCTCGGCTGTAAAACGCTGAAAGGAAACTCGGCCCCATTTTCACATAGGTGCCTGCTGCGCACACAGGCTCAGGGGAGGAGAGCTGTGGAAGCTTGCAGAGCCCCAGGTATTCGGGCTTGCCAGAGCCTGTGCCGCTAGATGGCAATGTGGTACTCTCGGAGCTGGGACTCCCTGTCCCTGTAAAATTCTTGCTTTTTCTGTATTTATCTCTGCCAAACTGATGATTGCACCCACCACCCCGGCAAGAGAACAGAACAAAATCATGTCATAGAACATTACAGCTGTTGTGCCTCTTTCTTTTCTTTCTTTTTGCCTTTTTTTCCCCCTTAGTTCTTTGTCCCACAGCAGGGTGCAGAGGTTTAAAAACCTTCTTTCTTAATCGCTCGCCTTCTAAAAACAGAGAAAACACAGCCTCTTGGGAGCAATTAGCTGTGAGAAAAGCATTTCTCAAACAATTGCCAGGAAATATTGTCTTGACCGATATTCCTGATGTAACACTGTCGTTCTCAGTACTGTTTTTCTAAGATACTCGACTGCAAAAACAGCAGGGTACGGATCTGTAATATATGATCTGCAGTTTATCACCTACCTTACCTTTTTTATATCCATTTACTTTCAGTGTTTGTCCTCCCTGCAGCCCCCCCCCCCTTCCCTGGAGCTATTCTGCTTAGGAGAGTGAATAATTATTTGTAACTCTCCTCTGCTGACTGGTGTATCAGGCCAAGGCTCTGACAAGACACGGCTGAAAATTAAGGTTATGCCTCCGCTGTGCAGGCTCCAGATTGAAATTCTGTGGCAGTGTGCTGTGGAGGAGGTCAGGCTGCATGATTACAGTGATCCCTCTTGGACTCAAAACCTGGCAGCCTCGGTGTACGTGAGGTTGGTGAAGCCTGAATTTCAGCGGGAGCAGCTTGAGAGCAGGTATACGTGAAGCAGGCGGCAGCTGTACACCGAAACCAGGGTCCTGAGCCTGGAGGGCCTCTCCCCATCACTGTATTCATGGAAGATGGACTGGGCTGCAGGGTGCAAAGAGGTCTGAGGAACAGTGGTAAACTTCTAGCAGTGAAAGCCCAAATCAGCAGCAGCTAGGAACCACTGCTAGCTAGGTAGGTAGATATGCATACACCCATGCCCATTCACATGCACAGCCATACTTGTTCTTATTGCAAGGCTCAAATTTCGTCCCTCTTTACGTAAATTCGTGGAGATTTGAGAAACGAGCCTCACTCTGTGGGACAGGGTGTGAACTGAAGCACCTTCTGGAAGACAGACAGCAGTGTAATCCTTTCATTCAACCCTGTCTGCAGCTGCTTTTTATAAACTTGGCATAAATACGTACTCAGTGAGGCCAGGCCTGTGTAGCTGGAAAATATTTTCCACCGTCCAAAAAAACAGAAGATTGGAAAAAGAGCCCAGAAATTGTGCATAACATGGAATGGCTTCGCTTGTGGTTTTTTTCCATGACTTCCTCAGCTCATTTTTCTGCTGCCAATTTTAGAAGCCCATAAGTCATACTTGTTAAACTTTCTCAGTTAAAATGTAACTCGAAGAACAAAGTCATATGATATGTTGAAGCCAAATAATCGTTGCGGAGCCTCTGACTTGAGAACAGCTACCCCGACTTGGCCAGCTTGCAGTCCTGCAGGGGCTCCTGCCCCAGGGCAGGCAGGGCCAGGGGCAGGTGAGCAGCGTGAGGCATGACTGTGTGTCCCCTCCCAGACCAAGACCTCAGCAAGGATTTCTCCCTACTTTCGCTAGGATAATCAGGCCTGTGGTGTATTATGTTGCAGAGCAGTTGTTTTGGAAGGGGAGAAGTTTCAGCTCCTCCTCTAGAAGCACTTTAAATAGGAGGTGAAGCAGAAAAGGGAACGAGAGGAGGCAGCACAGAGACCAGCGGGGTCCAGCAGTTGAGAAGCTGATGTAGGTAGGAGCTGTTGCCATCAGGGTAAACTAGCTGAGGAGTGAGGAGAGAGAGAGAATGCCAAGAGAGAGAGTGAATTTGCTGGAGGGTTTGAAGAAAGGGCATCCGCACTTCAGTGCATTTTTAAGTGTTGAATCAATATGGAAGTACTCGTGTGCCAGGAGCAATATTTTTTTTTCATTTGCCAATTTTGCTCTCTTATAAGGTGATTGTGCTCACACCCGAGCCCTGAATGGTTGTCCTAAAGCACCATCTCTTTGTTCAAATTCTGCTCTGCTCCCTCCCACAGGACAAGTCCCAGGTCACCGCTGTGGAGGGGAGTTGCCCTAAATTTACATTTGGGCAATAGCCGAGGGTGGAATTTGGCTGTGGGCTCTGCCAGCGGCGCTGCTCCAGTCAGCCTTGTCTGAGGCAGCGCGCGCATCCCTGGTGCTGTCAGTCCCAGCCTGCGCCTCTGGGACCCGGTGCCTCAGGAAGGCAGAGAACACCGGTCTGAGCTGCCTGCGGGGAGCACGGCAGGGGGAAGAGGTCAGCAGGGGCTTTGTAATCACTGGGAAGGAGCCTTCCAGCCCTGCCTCCTGGTTGTGCTGGAAAGGAGCAGCACAGATACTTGCTCTCTGCAAAAAAATAAAAGTGTGTCTGTGTTTCTTTCCCCTAAATAGCAGCTTGTGAGTTTGGTTCTGGCCCTCGCTGTAAACTGGGAAATGGCACCAAAAGCCCGCCTTTCGATGGCAGGGTGAAATGCCCTTTCAACATCCGTGTGGTCTCCACGGGAAGGGAGGAACTGAACAAACCCACTGGAAATCAGCAAGGGTGTTGTAATGTTTTTTTGGAAAGCCAGTTTCAAAACCCGGTGGCTGCCTCGCTCTCTTCTGGCAGACGCTTCCTGTGCCATGACATCCAGGGAGGTGGTGGTGACTGATGTAACCGCGGTGGCCGGGCAGAGTCACTTGCCCAATGTGCTGAGGCTGGCAGGTGGCCAGAGAAATGTGCTAAGGCCTTGTTTTCTCACAATGGGCTCGCTGTCCCTGTGCACATACCTATAACTGGGTCAGGTGCTTGGCACGGCTGCCTTCCAAGCCGATTAAACGAGGCGGCGGAGTTACCCACGCCAGAAGAAGAGGAAGAAAAAGGAAGAAGATTTTGCTCTTGTCCCATGTGAATGCAGACCTGATGCATCTCTAGGCACGCTTTGTTTGCATAACAATGCTGTAATTAATAATGATGCCTGCTCGTTGAAGCCAGTTCTCCGTGTTAATGGTGGGAGGCGTTGAGGAGAGGGTGAGGAGAGGCCTGGTAGTGTTTTTGCTGGATCACCACCTTTAGGTTATTGTGACAGACTTCTGAAAGGATCTCTTTGTATGAACGGGAACATAATGCTCAGCTGGGCTCTTAAATTCTGTCTCTGTTGAGAAGAGAGATCCTTTCATATTGATTGTCATTCTGTATGCAGTTCAGGCACCGACTTGCAGGAAATCTGGGCCAGAAGAGATATCATTAGGTATTTATGGGGGTTTGGTTGGCTCAGCAGTCAGTTTTTCCATTGTCATGCCGTGACAGTAGTGCATTACATACACCCTCAGGAGACATCCTTCTGCTTCCACAACAATAAAGGACTTTTTTCTTTTTCTGACTCATCTTCAGCATGAAAAAAAACCCACAGTAAATATAATTAGCAACAGGCAGATATACTGTACTTAGCTCTCGGAGCCCATTGGGATAGCTCTTATAAAAATATATGTTCGTGGTTGCTCACCCTATGCTTAAATGTCCTGAAGTTTTCCTTCAGCTGCATTCCTGGTTATACTTAGATGTTTTAATGTAGCCTAGTGAGGTTGTAGGCTGAGGAACCATTTCTAGCTTGGATTAAGAGGAGGAATACATTTGATGCCGGGATTGTGTTTCATGCACACACGGGAGCTTGGGCCAGACTCGCAGCGCATGAGGCAGCACAGTGAGTGCTGTGCTGTGCTGAACCAAGGTCCGCTTAGCTGTCCGTACTGCAGATGCTGCGGGAAGGAGGACAAAAAGCAGAGCAAGTCTGGACTGATGCTGCCCCACAGTTCCCTCCTGGCTCCCAGCACCCACCGAGGGATGAGGAAGGAAGCAGCCATCGCCTCCATCCTCCTGGTCCCCCGGTCCCTACAGCGCGGTGGCCCCTGCTTCCTTTGCTCTGTGCGGGATGGAGAGCGGCCCCGGGTCTGCTCTGCTTCACCTCAGGTCCACGTGGTCACAGGAGGATTTCTAGGTTAAATGTGTCCTGGCCCCCACCAGTGTTTCCCTGATGTAAGTGCGATGGAGCAGGTGGCGTGCAGCTGGGCTCTGCCTTCTGCCAGGTGGGTGTTCCCTTACGCCTGCCCCGTTAGGGGCTGCCTCGCGTCCCGCCTGTGCCATTGGGCTGCCCGAAGCCAGGAGCCGGCCTTTGGGCCCATATTTCACCTCAGGGTGCGGGCTGACGCCAGTCACATGGCTGCGAGCGGGCCAGCTCCGAGATTAGTAGGCCTCTGTTTATTTATTTATTTCAACCTGTGACTAAGATGGGGGAGTATTTGGATGCGAGCCGCTCCTCCCAGAAAAGTACTGTTTATATTTCGGTCTCCTGAGTCGAGTCAGTCGGATCTGAAGTGCTCGCAGCCCAGCAGCGGTATGCGGGATCTGCTGCCATGTCCCCGCGTAACCTGGCATCAGCGCTGCCGGACAGAGCGTGGGCTGGCTGTTTGCTCATCCCGAGCTTACGTGGCCACGAGTTTTCCTCCGTGTTCCCGATTGCTGAGCTCAGAGGGGCGGAGGAGAGGGAGAGCAGGCTTCCATCTGAAAGCAGCCAGGTGTTGCGTAGGGCCGTACCGGGGGTTACGCTGAGGAGAACGTGACCACGCGGGTGGGGTGATGGCTCCGCATCCACAGGCAGCATTGCAGGGCTCACCTGCGCAGCATGTGTGCGGCACAGTCACTGTGAGGGCTGTGTGCAAGCAAGTCAGTACCTGCTGGCATGTGATCTGCAGAGATGCTTTTAGAAATGTGTGAGGGTGGCATGAAAACACAAGTCAGCTGAAATATCTTTAGCTTGTAGGGCACCTGTGGACTAATAGACGAAAGCGAAACAGCATACAGAAACTCCTCAAATATCGAGCTGCCATTTATTTCCACTATCTCTATCAAATTTCACCTGCATAAGCAGCTTATTTCTTTGAGATCTGGTAAATTCAAGCCCCTGGCTCTAGACACACCTAATTTCTGGGGGAAGAACAGAGACATTTCAGTCAGCTTCTATGGAAAATGATTTCCCAAAGCTAGGGTCTTGTTCCCTTTGGGGGCAAGGCACAGGGAAAGAACTAGCTGAGAGGCATATGGGGCCTGGGGCTTTAAATAGCGCCTGACTAGGTTCAGGAGCTGACTGCAGAACTAATGAGACATGGGGAAATATGAGTTCATTTTCTTGAGCTGAGGGAAATTTGGAGAATCCTGTTCCCATATGTCATCAGTTGCTAAAACAAGTCTACTGGAAATGTAAAAAGTCTGTCTGTCTGCCTCCACTCCTTGCCCTATAGCAATATAAGTCGTACAACTTCATCTGAGTTTTGTGATAAATAAATGAGCAATCCTGCCTCCAAAGCTCTCTGTACATCCTTGCTCCAGGCTTGTACCACAGCATAGGGTTGCACACTGTCAGGGAAGGATATTTTCTCTGCGTAGCATGTCATGGTATGTTCACTGGTCACAGCATTGCCCGTGGGGTGAAAAATGGGCCTGGACTGCTCTCAAGCCATCAGTCTTGCGCATTTTCTGTCTTAGCACTCTAGTTCTGTAGTGTAATGCCTGTACAGCTAATGATCAAGGTCAGGCCTGTTGGCCTTCTGCCAGCAAACTAAAACCTCATGTTTTTCTGAGCTGAGTTTATAAACAGGGCACGGGCTGAAACTTCTTTTAAGCTGCCATGGCAAGGGCTAGAAAACAGGATGCCAGCTCCAGTGCAGTACGTGCCAAGAGTGGTGCTTATGGAGTTATTTCTAGAGGGGAAGACCTCAACATCCTAAATCATCAGTTTAGCCATGGCTAAAACCCTCCAGAGAAAGGGGACTGTGGAAGCTTTCACTTGTGTTGGTGGTTCCTCCTGGTCAGGCCCACCAGCAGTGGGGCTGTGGGGCAAGTTTGTGTGGCGCTTGCCTGTGTTCAGTGAATAGTCTGCAGGCTCCAAGCTGCCTGTGCCTTCCTGTTGTGAGCTTCTCAAACTATATTTTCGGTGGGAAGTAACTGAGCGAGAGGAAGAGCAGCTTTTGGCTTTTTCTCGGGGAAGAAAGACTCAGATCTTGCTCAGAGCTGCTGACTGAGCCAGGTTTGATCTTGGCAACACCAAAGAAAGATGGGGTATTTCCAAAGGAGGCAAAGAAACCCATGTAAAACCAGTGTAAATGATACTAGGCTTGCAGGGTTCTGTTCTCTAAATATGAGCAATCGTGATCTGTACTGAGCTCCGTGGGAGGCAAAGGTATGTCAGTCTTGGGGTGAATGTTTTTTTTCTGCTGCTTTAGCACAATGGGGAACCTCGGGGAAGCCTTCCTGAGTGAGCTGACTGCCTGCTTGCTGTCTGACTTACAGCCTCTGGCTCGTGCTGACGCACAGCCCAGAGTAGGCAAGTTTTCTTGATGTGTAGGCTGGGGCTTCCATTCGGGTAAAACATGCAAACTATCTTTCAGGGAGAAGGAATGGGGTTGGGAAGAGGAAACTCTGCTCGGCTTAGTTTGCATTACTGAATCACGCAACTTGCTCTGCCTAGGCCCGGGCTTCCAGTAGTTTCGGATTTCAGCTCAGCACGGCATCAAGTTTGTGTCCTAAAGCTGCTCTATGGTACTGAAGAGCAATTATTGAAACGGATAAAATGGCCTGAAATAAAACAGGGAAGAAAACAGCTCCCTCAGCAGGCAGGCGACGAATGTAGCTGTCACCCTGGCTTCATTCGTTGTGGGCTGGGTGACAGTTTCAGCTCTGAAGTCAGTGACATTCAAAGCCCTTCTCTGAGGGTGAAGGGATACAGGATGAGATCTAATTTGTTCCTCACAGGGCATCACTTTCTGGCATTCTTTTTCTTTTTGGCAAGAAACTATGGGTAATGTATGTCATTGTCATCAAAGACACATTGATGTTACTGTCACAACTGTGACCTTGTATCCAGCTAAAAGAGGTACAGCGGGTGATGGTGAGATGCTCAGCTTACGTCCACAGGGCAGATTTTCCAAGCAGCAGCTCTGTTGGCAGGGCCACCTGCCATGCTGTCTGGCCACGCCGGTGCCAAGCGATTCTGGGAAGATCTGGGCCGTGACGCCACAGACCAGCAGCAACGGAGGTGGATTCCTGGAAGCCGCGGTGCAGGGCGCTGGGGGAGCACCGCTGCAGGACAGCCGGGGCTGGGAGGAGGGCTCCGACCGGTCACACCCACACATTGCAGGGCCCTGTCCAAGCAGCAGGCAGCAACCTTACCGAACCAGTCCCAGAAAATTGGCTGCCTTGGCCGGGAGGAAACAGCGTTAGCTGTCACAGCTTTCACTCAGAATTAGCTATGAGTTGGCCAGGCATAAATTGCTTTTGGAATTAGTCCTGCCAGCTGCATTACCAACAAAGCAAAAATTGTCTCAGGAGCGAGGCTCAGGGTTCACACACTTAAACCCTACCTGTCACAAGGTTGCTAAACTCTTCCCCAGGGCTGGTACTACAATATTTACCGTATTGGCATGCTGTCTTTTCTGTTTGACTGCCGCATGATCGTATTATAACATGTCCTGTTGACAGGACTAAACTCAGGTCAAACTGTGTAAAGAGATAACAGTGGCCTTGATCACTCCATGGTGAAACCAGAGTAAATTACTGGATGCCGAATGAGTTATTTCATGTTTATTTCAGATTAAATAAGATTAGAATCTGGCCTTCAGATCATGTTATTTCTCTAATTCAACTGGGTCATATTTTTAAATTCACGCGGTGGTCAACATGATCCAGTAAGTGCCAGCACACAGTCCCAGCACCTGCAAAACATCGAATGTATATATTGGCACTTTCCGTATTTGCTGACTGCAGGACAAATAGGTTTCATATTGGGACATCAAAGTCTGTTTCAGCAACTGGATGCATGACAAAGCCATGTTATAATCTGGGTACTGATTACAGCAGTGGAACACGTCGGCTCAGCACGTGGTAAATTTGGATGTGCAGATAGATAAACTTTTTAGTGGCCTATGGCTTGATTTCAGCATGGAGAAGGTTGTCAGCATATTTGTGCTAATTAAGGAAACAGCATGGGAAACTTCTTTACAGTGTAGGTACAGCCAGAGCTCAGGAAATATCACTGCTTTTCGATGTTTTTTATATTTTTTCTGTAACAGCTAGCTTGTCTTCAAGTAGAGCTGCAGCTTTGTGCCTCAGCTGCATTTCTAAACTGCACTGAAGCTTGTTTGGGTCTTGTGTTTTCACTTGTTTCTGGGGAATGGATTGAACAGTTCAGTCACAAGAACATTAGGAGAGCAACCGACATTTTCTCTGTGTTTGGGGACAGCGGTGCAGGGCTGGATTCTCTGGGTTGGTTGTACTTATTTGCAATGTTGACAGTAACTGAATACCAACAAATAAACCCAAGTTTGTGCTTGTGCTAGAAATACTTTCATACTATTGAAAATAATGCTTTTGCCTAACAGTTACCTTTATTTTCATGCTGGTATTGTGGATATGTTATACTGCTTTTAACATATTCCCATGTTCAAGTTCCTGAGAAGGCTGAAATGTTGCCAACTATGTTAAGTCCTTTCTGTTGCACTGAGTCAGCCGCCGTGATTTTACCTTTGCTCTTGGTCAAAGTCTTACGCTCCATTATCTTTTTGTTCTTTTTCTAAACATAAGAAATTGCAGTACAAGTGCTTGTTCCGTGTGCTAACATTTCCTTCTTCTCTAATGACAAAACCAGCACATTACTTTTATTATTAATAAGACAGGAACACCTAGAAACCCTTGATGTTTTCCCAAGGGATTCCCAGCCGAAATATAAACGACAAACAAAAATGGGAGAAGTTAAGTGCCTTTATTTGCATTTCTGAACAGGGAAATGAGGTGCCCAAAATTAAAGGGGCACTTAATACTTCCTTATTTAAAGGCCATAGAAAGAAGCATGCCCAAGAATAGACGTGGGATCAGTAGGTCCCTCTTCGCCAGGGGGCCCTGACCACATTTCTGCTCACCGGCCCCAGCAGCACCCAGGCCAGCACAGCCTCGTGTCCGTGTGCCCCTCCGCCTGAGCTCAGGGCAGCAGCCCAGCTCTCTGCCAGCACCTTCACTGGGTCAGCACGCTTCTCCTGTTCCCCGTGCAAGGTGCTCCCAGGGCTGCTGGCCTCCTGCTCCTTCCTCCTTACCAAGAGGGGAAGAACTGCTGAGCTGACACCTGCTTGTGGTGGCTACCTGCACTGACCAGCGAAAGCCTCCAGAACGGCAGCTGCTGAGAAATGACTGCCGTGTGTAGGAGCTCACGGCAGACCTTTCCCAAGTGCCAGTCCATGGGAAGAGCCTCGCAGCTCCTACAAGTCATAGGTGGAGCCGGTTACAACCTGACTTACCTTCCTCGGCATTTTGAAGTCTGGTGAAACATGATGCATAATGACATTACTCTGCTTTTGCAAGTAGGAGACTGCCTTTATGCAGGAGTGTCTCATCTGTGAACCTCACCTCAATGCATAGTGCTTATTCAGATATAACCACGAGAATGAGGCCTGGCTAAATAACGCCTCCAACTGAAAGGATCCACTGAAGCCCATTATAATGATCTTAATGACTTCCAATTCAGCTGTGCCTGTGATACCAGAGTGCAAAGGTAATTATGGAAGTGCTAAATACTATTATTACTTGATATTAGCAACAGGGTGGGGGTGAGACCTGGCAAACCCTTCCCCCACCTGGCCCAGACACGAGTGAGGGTTACCCCTTGCCTCCAGCCTCCCGAGGGCTGGGCAGGCGAGGTGGGGCCAGGCCTGGCTGTCCCGTCCAGCGGCCTGGGCTTCGCTGGTGTCAGGAGGTGGCTCCTTCGTGCTGCAGGAGCCCTGCGGCACGCGCAGCGAGCAGGGAGAAAGCAGAAGTGTCCGCATGCCACCCTTCCGGCCTCCATCTTGTCTGCAGAAAAAGCAAACGTGCCGTCTGTCCTTCCCCTGATGGTTTTGCTGTTCTTTCTCTCAGTTTATTCTGTCTGTCCTGCAGCCCTCTGGTACTACCTGGCGTTGCTGTTTTCTCCCTTCATGCTCTCTCTTCAGCTGGGCCCCATACCTGGACGTGCTCCTTTGGCTTGCATGGGGTTCCCTTCTCTGCAGTGTTGGTGTTTCAGACATTGGATATGTAGCGGGGCGCTCACAGCCTGGCTTGGAGTGGGGTCCCGGACCAGGTGACCTCCTCAGGTCCCTCCTGGCCTCAGTGATTCTGTGACGGGGGTCCCCGGCTCGCTGCCGACACCGATCTAACCTGGAGAAGCGCCAACCTTGCGACAGGCGAGCAGGTTTTGAGGAAGCAGTGATCACTTTGCTGGTTAGTGGTTTGCTGCCTGACTCCTGCCTAGTGCCCGGCCCAGCACATCATCTGCGGGGCTCTCTGTGCTGCCACGTCCGTGATGCTTCACCGCAGGCAGCGGCCCCACGGGCCCCCCGGGCTGCCGGGCAGGACGGTGAGAGCCCGTTCGGTCGGCCTGGCTGATGCAGGCTGCAGGCAGCTCTGCTCACTGCCGTGCCCGCCTGCGCCAGGAGAAACCTGTGCGGCGATGATTCACCCTCAAGTGATTGCTTGACCCAGAGGAGGGCCTGATGATACACCGAGGCCGGGACACACCAGCCGTGATTACAAGATGATTCACTGCCATTCAAAACATCCTCTGTGTTGCACAGGCAGGGCCGCTCGCGGAGGCTGCAATAAGGAAGCGATATTTGCACCTTTAGCTGCCACGCTCCCACCAAGCCTTTCGGCCGCTGCCTGCAGCGTGGCATTTTCTTCCCTCTGGCTGTGTTGACACCACAAAGGTTTGCTGGCAGGGGGCGACTCCCTGAAGCTGCCATGTGGCTGCAGCCACGTGCCTCTTGCTGGTAATGTCTGTCCTCGCCCCAGGAAGGTTTGGCCAGAAGCGTGGTGCGCCCGGGTGTCCCGGTGTCCTCACAATGCCATCCCGTGCAGCGTGGCAGTGCATCACTGGACATTAGCACTAAACTGAGGAGCAGGTGGGAACTCCGGTCCTGCAGTTCTTCGTGTTCCAGCACATCGTTCTTCAGAGTCTTCCTAAATTCCTTGCACCGGTATTCCCACTTCCACTTATCCCCCTGTCAGAAACCTGGAGCTCTCACAGCCCCATTGTGCTTGTGTTCCCTTTAGGGAGGGCACGTAGCTTGCTGTCTGTCTCCATTTTTCATGCTGCTGTCTATACTTTCCACCTTCCCATTCCTCCCACATCTTTGTCCTTCACTCTTCCTCTCCTCCAGATGTGCTCTCGGCAGATACCTGCTCTCGTTTGGTTTCATCAGAGTGGTCCGAGTGCACTGACTGCATTCATCTCGTCCTGCAAAGTGCTTCCCACACAGCACACACAGAGCAGGGAAGCCCTGGGTGCCTGGCAGGTGCCACGTCTCCTGCCCCAGGAACTGATAGTGCTTGTGGCAGCGTGCTGCAGGCACTGGTAGGTTCTGGGATGTGGAAAACTTGCTCACATTGGCTGGGACTTGCAAACATGTCGGGGCTAATAGTGAACACGGTTTGTACTGCGCTTTCCCTCAAGCTAAGTTGAGCAACCTTAGTTAGCAAGTTGGGCATTATTCAGAGCTCCTAAACCTCGGGGTTGCCAGTGACAGAGTTGCAAACTTACAGCAGGACGCTCCCGACATTTTCTGCGTAGCGTCATGGCCAGGCTCCAGCACAGGGGAGTTGTGCTCCATCACATCTCATTCCTCAGCTGTCATGCTCTGTTGCCAGCTCTGCTATATGGATAACTAGGTGAGCTATCTCTGGAAAACAATCTATTCAGTGAATTTAGCCCTTGTTTCCTGCGGGGGAACTGCCTTCAAACTGCCTTTCAGATGTATTTTACGTGCAGTGTTATTATTTGCACTTTGTCTAAACATGTGCTAGCTGTGGATTCTCTGTGTGCTCTTGGATAGAGCTGTGGTTTTAAATACCCACCGCTGGTTATTCATAGTGCACATTTAGTCATTTAACAAACATGGTATTAGTTCTGCTCTCTAAGCTGATGACTAATACTCTTATAAATAGGAGGAATGTGATCTGAAAGGTCACGTGAATGTTCCCAGCGTGAACATATCCCCAAACTATGAGGCTTCTCATTCCAGGAGCGTGCTTGTAAAAAAAAAAAAAAAAGAAAAAGCTCATTATTAGGAAGAAGAAAAAGGGTTAAAACCCACTCAAGCAGTTTATGTGCTTTAACTCAAACAGATTTTTGCAATGTTTGCTTTTGTCTGCAATCTCTGCTGATGTGCTTGGGAAGATGGGAATTGCCCCAGTGGAACAGTCCTGAGTTCTCTCCCGTGCCAGCGCCCTCCCTTGGAGCATAACAGGACCTAGATATTTTATAATACAAGTAAGAAACATCCCCTAAATTTCTTGACGGAAAGCAGGACAACTCCTAACACTGGATTCCAAAGCAAATGGGAAGAGTGCACGATGCAAGTTTCTGCACGGCTTTCCTCAACTCAGTACCGTGGAGAGAAGAAGCCACGCTGCCTAGACTGCTGCGTGAAAACAAAATAAGCGAATGTTGCTGCTCTCCTGCCATTGAATGGTGTGGTTTATGTTCACAGAAGAGAGGAAGGGTGGACCTGTGACCAGCCTGAACGGCTGGCCTGGCCATCAGGAAGCACAGCACCGCCTGCCCCCTGTCTATGACTCAGGTACGCCCAGGAGCCACTGAGGGTTAAGCTCAGCCGGTGGGCTTTGTGCTGGTGGGGCAAAGCAGGGTGAGATGCTGCCCGGGAAGGTTCGGTGCCCAGCTGGGAGGTGGCACTGACTCTGTCAGCACTTCTCCACTCCCCCTCTACAGCGTCAAGCGTGCCGGTCCGAGCCACCTGTAGCTGAAGTTGGCTCATTGGACTTTGCACTGGAGCAAAGTGGAGGAGAGAGTTTGTGCAGCTGGCTCAGGGACGTGTCCCAGTTTCATCAAAACAGAGGCAGGTCAAGTGGGTGGCTGGCTGAAGCCCGAGGCACAAGCCTAGGTGGCACGTGGGTGTAATGGCCGTGTCTGTGCTAGTAGGGTGGGCAGGGGCAGGAGCTGCGCTCTGGCTGAAGAACACCGTCCGTGGTGGTACAGATAAACCCTCTTGACCTCCTAAATCCCGTGGCCACATACAAACTACCCATTGAGGGCAGTCCCTTACCCATGCTAACTCCTGCACTGTGCTTGGGAATGCTGTGGGGGAGCATTTGGTGGCCTGGGCAAAATCTGTCCAGAGCTGTGCTGAGGGCTGGAGGTAGGGACGGCCGAGTTCCTCTGCCTGTGCCCTGGTTCACTGCTTTGATTTGCTGCTCTAGATGCTGCCAGTCTGTCTGTTACAAGTTACCTTATGTGGGATATGGGAAAGAGAAGACTCTTCCAGCTTCATTTCTAGCCATTGTCCCTGTGCCCTCTCTAACACGGGCTAAGAGTACTTCCTTATGCACAGAGGAGTGAGAGGCTGCCAGAAGAGGACACGCTGGGAAAGTGGCGTGTGGCAAAAGTCATTGCAGTGATTTGTAGGAGTTTGACTCGGTGAAGTATCAGGCCAATGGTATACACACGCCATAAAGGCAGTATTCCCAGCCTCACAGAGCTATCATAATTTTGTCCGTGCTTATTATAGTTACAGGAATGCATTAACATTAAAATATGTGGGCTAAAAGCTTGTGTCCTATATTTTCCTCCTGCCAACCTTGGTCTTGACTTTAGGTAGCAGATTAGAAAGGACAGCTGAGGCTCTGGGTCCCCCAGGCAGTCTATTTGCAGTCGAAAAGTCCCCGAGATTTGCTGGACTATACATGATGTTTCTCTCTGAGCACACAACGTGTTTCCTAACTTCAGCCATCTCAGAGGTTTGATTTCAGTGGAAGATGGTATATATAAGTGATACTTGATTGAGAAGTGCATATGCAGGGCTTATGAAATAGCGTGTGTGCCTGCATGTGCATGCATTAAAATAACAGGGCAAAGGCAACTGCAATATATTATTTACCTACTGGTTCAGATTTATCTGCCTGCCTTAGGGACTGCTGCTGTCTCTGGTCTGTCTCTGTCAAATTTTGTTCCTAGAGAAAATAGCAGTGTGAAGAATCGTGTTTGAGGGTGCTCTCTTATGGCTGACATCAGGGGACTGGGCGGTACATTCAAACCGAAATCAGAGGTTTCACCCAGGTCACTTTGGGTGCACTGACTTGTATTTGTTTGTGGGTGCACCTGGATTTCTCCTCTCCCTTGGTCAGTAGCAGAAGCATTTTTCTTGCCTAATGGCAAGTAGGTGGTAGGGTGGGGTCAGGTCTTGCTTGTGGCTGCTGGCCACAAGAAGCTGACAGTGGACAGTGATATAAATGCAGAAGAAGACGGGAAGAAAGGAACAGATGGTGTAATTACACCTGATCAGGGTCAGCATGACACTACACGCACTATATACATATGTATTTGAAACCTACACACATAAACACATAAAAGAAAACATTCAAGACGTGCAATCAGGTTCTTCCACAGGGCAGCCACAATTACATAAAGAAATTAATAAGGATTTTTTTATACTGCGATGCTAGCAGTCACAGCCTCCTCTCTGACTGCACCGTGGAGAAGAGCATGTTACGTGTGAGCAGAATAAATGGTCTGTGGCTGGTAACCAGCACGGCAGACACGGTGCAGCACCTCACTGCAGCACCTTCCTCTGCCAGCCGGGTGTCAGGACCAGGCATCACGACTAGTCAAAAGCAAACCTAGTTACTCGATCTTGAGCAAGGTCCTCGGAGCTGGCAGTTGGGAAAATGGGTGCAAATGTTCCAGAGAGATGCTTTGCCAGTGCCATCTGAGTCTTGCTCTCTGCATGTGGACAAGCACAGGTCTGGTTTTGCATGTTGCAGGACAGTTGTGTTTGTAAACAGCCGGAATATTTTGCAAACAGGGAAGAGCAGCACCCACCCTGCTTCCTGGCTGCCGTCTCTCCTGGGGTTTGACCAAAACCGAAAGCAAGCCCCAGAAGCTTTCTCCCTTTCCATGGTGACACAACAGAGCAAAACAGGATTTCCTTCAAAGCAGTAATAGGACAGGCTTTGCCGCATTCTTGCATGGGTGAGTTTGGGTACCAGAGAGTGGAATTTCCAAGTGCATTTCCCTTCCTACACCTTTCTCTTTCATCTTCATAAATCTGTGCCAATTTTTAAAGAACCTATTTTGGGGGGAGGGAATGGGGACAGAAGTGATGAGCTATTCAGAGCTGAAAGCAGATATTCATGCTGCCAGAGGTAAGACGGTAGAAAAAAATGTGTCAGTGTAGCAGATGATAGTTCTCCTCTCTTAATGCCTCTTGTGAAGCATCAAGGTGTACGTGTTTCTCAGAGGGGCTGTACATCTCAGAGGCAGTCTGTGAACTGCGTGTTGAAATGGTTGCCATGGCAGTGACTGAGTCTAAGTTAGAAAGCACGATTAGCCAGAGCTGGCCTAAATAGCTGCAGGGAAAAGAAAAAAAAAAAAAAAAGGCCAAGGACTTTCTGTTATTTCTAATATAGACTCATCAGCATTAGGCTGTGCCTAAAAAGGGAACAGCATGGAGGGAGAGGAGCTGGCAGGAGTGCCCTGCACCCCAGTCCCTGCTGGGGTGCAAGGAGTTGTGAGCAGCAGCCCACACTGCACGGGGCTCTTGGGGGTTTTTCCCTTCGCTCCCTTTACGCTGCACCAGCGCGGTGGCTGTGCACCAGCAAGGGGCTGCTGGTACAACCAGTCCCTTTGGTGTTGGTTCGGTGAAACTGCTTCTCCAGAGTGGGAGGCATGGCTCCAGTGACCCAGGGCAAGTTTTCACAGGGCTATCCTAGCTGGCAAGTGGCGTAGACATGTTACTAAGTGTGAAAATGGTGCATGGAGGGGTTTAAAGACTTGCCCAGAGTGATCCAGAGGGTTGCCAGCCTGGGTAGAGTGATAATGCATGGACTCTCTGTCCCTAGAGACAGTGTGCATCTGAAAGGCATCCCATCTTCATTTGAAGCCTGAGATCTGGAGAAGGCAGCCTTTTTTGATAATTCATTGCTGTGGTTAATCACACTCACTTGTGAAAAAAAAAAAAAGGCACCTTATATCTAATTTAAATGTGTATGGTATGTATTAGCTTTCAGCCTTTTGTGCATGCTGTGTTCTCTGCTATTTTAAAAAAAAATCACTTCTTGAGATCCTGTGGGTTTTTGCTGTGAAGGTTTCTTCTGCAGTCACTTCTGAGCTTGTTTTTGAAGAACTGAAGAAGCAGAAATCTTTCTAAGGATTTTCTTTTAGCTTTTGTCAGGGAAAAAATGGAAGACCTGCAGACTAAGGTGAAGATTTCTCAGTACCGGTACTGTATGGAAAAACATCCTCCCTGAGAGCTGTGGAGTGCCACATCAGGGAGCCAGATGCCCAGTGTGAAATCAGCAGAAGAGATTTATGCAAGCTGAGAGCGTGCAGGTAGTGTTTGTAGGAGCAGAGCATGATAGCCTTATTGTCTTCTCTCATAGCTTTCTAAAATAGAGAAGTTTAATCTACATTAGTCTGGAGTTGATTCTGCTTTATAGTACGTTAAGTGAGATTAGATATGAGTCTACTCAGGCCAATCCATTACATATGATCACTTACAAAGGATATGTCTCTCCCCTTCTGTCCTAAGGGATCAGGAGGTTCCTCCTTTAAAAGGAGTGCAGGGCAGCACTACTTACTGTGGTGGTTAATGGGTGCCTGTTTTGGATGGTTGAGTTGGGGTGAAAGAGATCATATGGCCTGCACTTTAGGAGGAAGAAAAGAAAAACCCACAAGACACCTATTTGCCCTACATATCACGCCTGTTGGCGTTTGCTGTTATTTGCAGGAGTCTCTTCCACTTCTTGCACCTCCTAAATCCTTGTCATCCAGGTTGGAGAGCTGGAACTATCTTCCCTGGCACAAAGTCAACAACACGTTTTTTAGCACTAGCAGCCATTCATATTTTACATTAGTGTTCCTCTCTGTTCCTTTCAAGCAATAATCGTAAATATCAGCTTTCACTCCTAGAGCACCTTTCATCCCAGGGGCTCCTAAAGCACTTTCCAAGCTTAACAAGCTTACTGTATAGAGTGCTCCTTTAGAAAGGGTGAAAGTTGCTTCCCATTAAAGTCTGATTTGGGGAAGAAAACCCCCTAATTATAATGTCTTCAATACCCCGGGGAGCCTTTGCAGCTGTTATTTGTTGTGTATGTTCCCTTAACAAAAAAGATCACCTCTTCCTGCTCCATCCCCCTTTCTTCCCCAGCTGAATCCAGCAGCACTCAGTTACCTGAGGGCAGAGGAGGGTGAGGAATGAGAAATAATCATCCTCTTTGATCTGAGGAAGTTATTTTTTTTTTTGCTGGAATCCTGTTGATGCCCTCAATAGCTTCTTCTGGCAACAAAGTTTCCACCTATTTTCTCTTCATGGGGGCAAATACCCAAGGGCAGGGTCGAATGTCCTCCTATGGTTTTAGCCAGAGAGGTCACCATCCATGGTTGGGCTATGCTAAGGAACATGTGAGAAACTGTAATCCTCTTCAGCACAGTCAGCCGGCCTAATTTAAGTCACATTCCTCTGCAGTCAAAGCAAAGCCAGTTGCTTTACATTAAAACGAGCAATGACCTTTCAAATGGTCTTTTATTTGGCTCTTCTGTGGGAGCAGTAGGCCCAGAAGAGACAACTGTTGCTGGTAACTTTTAAACTGAAGAATTTGTTTCCTAGTGAATCATATGATTAATTTTAGGGCGGCTAGCATCTGAGTAGTGTCAATTTGTTTTCATTGGTTTCAGGAGGACTCAGTGTTGCAGGAGCTGTCCATCTCACGATGCACGGAGCTTCCTTCCAGCTGGCCATGCAGGGAAGTGGTTTCTCCCCCGCTTGGCTGGCAGGGGCCCAGGTGAATTACAGAATATCCTGAGCTGAAAGGGACCCGCAAGGATCGTCAAGCCCAGCTCCTTGGTCGCTACAGGACTATCTAAAATTAAACCATACATCTGAGAGAGTTTAAATGCTTTTTGAACTCTGACAGGCTTGGTGCTATGACCACAGCCCTGGGCAACCTACTGCCGTACCCAACCACCCTCTCAGTGAAGACCCTTTTCCTAGCATCCAGCCTGAACCTTCCCTGACACAGCTCCATGCTCAGGTCCTGTCGCTGTCCCCAGAGAGCGGAGCTCAGCGCCTGCCCCTCCGCTCCCCTCGTGAGGGAGCTGCAGGCCGCCGTGAGGCCTCCCCTCAGCCTGCTCTGCTCAGGGCTGAGCAAACCAAGGGACCTCAGCTGCTCCTCAGGCATCTTCCCCTCTAGATCCTTTATCTTTGTAGACACTCTTTGGACACTCTTGTCCCTCAGCCTGTACGTATAGCCAGGGTTGTCCTTTCCTAGGTGCAGAATCCAGCACTTGCTCTTGTTAAACTTCTTGTGGTTGGTGATTGCCCAGCCCTCTAATTTGTTAAGATCGCTCTGCAAGGCCACTCTTCCTGCAAGGGAGTCAACAGCTCCTCCT
This sequence comes from Cygnus olor, assembly GCF_009769625.2. Taxonomy (NCBI): domain Eukaryota; kingdom Metazoa; phylum Chordata; class Aves; order Anseriformes; family Anatidae; genus Cygnus; species Cygnus olor. The sequence continues at coordinate 80,231,684 of NC_049171.1, read as the reverse complement.
AATTTACTATTATCTGCAAACTTACTGAGTATGTATTCCAGTCCTGTGTCCAGATCTTTTATAAAAACATCAAAGAGAACTGGCTCCAAAATGGAGCCCTGGGGAACCCCACTAGTAACCGGCTGCCAGCCTGGTGTAACCCCATTTACTATAACCCTTTGAACCCAACCATTAGACAATTGTTCACCTGTCGTATTTTGTATTTATCTAGCTGTATGCTGGACATTTTGTCCAGAAGGATACTCTGAGAACCAATATTGAAAGCTTTGCTGAAATCCAAAAAGATCACATCTACTGGCTTCCCTTGGTCAGCTAGATGGGTAACCTTGTCATAAAAGGAAAATAAGTTTGTTAAACAGCACTGTCCCCTTGTGAACCTGTGTTGACTATGACCAATGACTGTTGTCTTTCAAGTGTTTTTCAGTAACTCCCAGAATAATCTTCTCTGTAATTTTACCAGGCACTGAAGTGAGACTGACAGACCTGTAATTACCAGGGTCTTCTTTCTTACCCTTCTTGAAAACTGGGACAACATTTGCCAGCTTCCAGTTTACTGCAACTCATAAGGCACACAAGTCCCTATTGCCTCTCCAAGGACACACCAAGAGCCTATGGTAGAAGGGGGAACATAAGCCCTCTCTGTTTCAGTGCTTCAATTGCACAAATGCAATTTATCAAGATGGTATTTAGATAGCCCTAGATAAAAGATACATCAAAGCATATTTTTGGCTGCTGCTTTCAGAAGTAGTAGTAAATCTCCTGGGGGAATGCAAACAGTCAGATATGATCCAAGTTATCGAAATGCTCCATCTCCTTACTGCCCCTCCTCCTCTCACCCTGGTCGGGTTCACAGGGAAGCCCTCTCTTGGGGCTGGTGCGTCATCTATTCCCATCAGTAGAGTTTAGTTCAGAAATGCATTTTCATTCTTTTCCAACAAAACAGTGCCTTTTTCAACACTAATTCTGAAGAACTGCAAATTGGCAAAGGATCCAAAAAGAATAATGAACCAACCGTTTGCTGTTTACTTTGGCCACGCTGTGTAAGTGCTGATATTAGCATTTCTGAAAGGATTCATTCATCACTGAATAAAGATTTGTACCTGTGAATAAAATCTTGCTTAGGAGGTCCTGTGTGCCTCCTTTCCTCTATCAACAAAGCTTACAGATGTCAAGAGGTGGTTTTGCATCAGAAGGTAGTGCATATCTATTATTTCCAGATAAGAAAAAGCTACTGAAAATATTCCATGCCTGTGGTATAATGAAAGCAGCAGCAGTAGTAAATTTAAAGAAAAAAAAACCTTACTTATTTTCTTGTGCCTTATTGGTTTGTTTATTTAATTTGATACCTGAAAGTGGTTTACCTCAAGCACAGTGATTAGTTCTCATGTCACAGAAAAGCAAGTAGACTTGCACTAGCAAGAACAATGACTGTTGAAAACATTTTGCCCTTTCCAGACCATGACCTCTTCCATGGATACCAGCAGAATAAAAATACTTGTATATAGTACCCTTAAGTTTTCCTTCCCTCCTGCTTTTTGCCACTCTTGTTGCAATTTGCCATAATTCAGTTGCTTTTACACTAAGGTACATGATGCTGTTTTGCTTAAAAAAAGAATTTTGTACATACTTCACGGGCTTACCTGGGATGCCATGAGCATCAGAAATGGATGAGTCCTCAGCCCTGAATTTGGAACCAGCATTTGTCCCATCGTCGTGCTGCACGTCATGGGTTTCTAGGCAATGGAGGAAGCATAACTGCAACATTTGTGTGGGATACAAAAAGATGGGTCTGAGTAAAATGTTCAGTCTCTTTGGCATGCTCGCATTTTGACTAGGACTCCGGGGGATTCTGTGGGATGAAGATCAACCTCTTTTCCAGGTACTGTGTTATGTTACAACCCCTAATGATACCATTTTTCTTTTAGCCTTTTGCCAACTTCACTTTTAGGCTAGAAGCATTTCAGTTATAGGGCTGCCTGGGCATTTCTGCATCTTTGGGCATGGCATGGCTTCAGTTTTGACAGGAGATTTCAACCATTGCCCCAGTCCAAATGCACAATGGAAAAAAAACAAGAAATATGTCTGGGAGCTAACCTGCTTGCAAGTGCCCCTTATGTGAAAGGTGATGATGCTTTGTGAGCAGTGTGTCTCAGCCATCATTTGTACAGCAGAGGAAGAAAAAAGTGTGAATGAAATGGGAGACCAAGGACCAGCTCACTTGCTTCCGTGGGAAGTCCTCTAGGAGGGGTGTAAATGGGAAGGTGACTTGTAGAAATTTCCATGCTGGAGCTCCTTCCCAACCCTGTACATTGCTTGGAGGAGGAGCTTGGGCTGATGCCGAAGGAGAACCATGAGGGCCGCCCCACTAGAAAGCTCTAAATGGGTGAGTGGCTGCATGAGGGGCCAGTGGTGTACACCAAGGATTTCATTGTGAGCAGCCAGAGAAGAGGCACCTGCTCTGCAACAGGCAAATGCTTCCCTGCACAGAAGCAGGATGATTTCCCTTCAAGCCGGGGCGGCTTGCCAACAGCCTCGAATGTAATCCTCATGGTATTACTTCCACAGATGGGCACCACCGCCGAGGCAGGTAATCTTTAAATGTAGCTGCAAATTGCCTGTTCTAATGCTAACAAACCCTAATGGTGAGGAAGGGAAGACAGGTAGCAGCACCGATAGAGCATAATATAATGTGATAGCTGGTATAAATGTGACTCATTCTAGCCAGAGGCTTTAGTATAGGAAGTTGGATAAAAGATACATAAACAAATGGGATTTTTTTTTCTTCCCAGCGAAGGTCACCGCCAGGAATAGCATGGGAAATAATTAATGGAGGAAGAAACGTTCCCCTTCGAATTAGAAGTATTGTCTTGCTGCGCAGTTTTGTTCCCTGACTTGGGCTCCCCTAACAAACACCGGCAAACACGCGGGGCCTTTCTCCCTGGCGCTGCTGACAGACATCCCGTCGGCTGCCAGCCGGGACCTGGTCATGGCTGTCTGTGCTGCTGGCAAGCCAGGCAATCAAGGTGCTGCTGCTCCCTGGGCACTGCTTTGTGTTCTTCCAGGTGGTGGTGGCAAGGAGGAGCTCTGGTGGGACAGCCTGACATCTCCTGCACAGGACACTGTTCCTTCTGCCAGGAAGGGCTGGGAACTTTTCCATTCTTGAATCCATTTGGCTGCTCACAGTCTCTGTACATCCCGGGCTATCTGTGCACAAACCAGCTGCCTTGCCCACTGCTCAGCCTCTGAATGCTCATCAGGACCTGCAGGAGCCTGAGGGCATTTTGCATGGTGTTAGCTGCAGGCATTTTGCAGGGACTTCTCTGGGAGCCTGGGGATGAGAGCTCAGGTCCTCCTTCCCACAGCAAGCTCCTGACTTTGCAGTGGGTTTCCAGAGAGGGGGTACTGCAGAGGCCCCCACGTACCTCGGAGCTCCCATACAGCACAGGAAAAACCTATTACAGGAAAGCTGCTAATAGCAGAGGTAAGCTCTTACCCACATTTTCCACTTGTGTTATGGACTCTGGAGAATCAACTTGTTTCGGCCAGATTCCCAAAATGCTCTTTGGTGTTTATCCAAAACAAGACTGCATTGAGTTTTCCTACCCCTAAACTGACTAATGTTATGAAAGGAATGACCTCAGTTGCACAGAGGCTCCTTCACCTAGTCCTGTGAATAGAGAGGGGCTAGGACACAACCCCAGGCCAACTCCCCTCTTCTCCCCAAAAAGGAGCTGTTTGAGGACGTTGGATCTCAGTCCAGATCTGGCTTTCACAGCTGACCCCAGAGAGTAAAATCCCGATGCAGAAAGGTTAGGGCAGTTCAGATGTGTGGCTGTACATAAATGCTGAGATTCTGGCTGGTGGTCTTCATAACACCATTCAGTCTGGAGTATTTGGGAAACAAAGATCAATCCCATACGGGTGATCTGTCACTGGCATGTTTTAATGTTGACTTGAGGCTTGGCTCTTTCATTCTGCTTGCTTTCTCACTTTCCAAAGCATGTGTGTTGCTCTTCTAGCCATCTCCTTACGGTCACGAGATGTGGGGTCACACATTGTCTTACCTGAGGTTTTCACAGCTGTTGCTCCTTGAAATGGCTGCAAGGGATGCTGAGTTGGGTGGGATGACCTGTTGTTGTTGGATTTATTTCCTGATAGTATCTCTGTCCAGAAAGACCTTAAGGCAGGTATCTTTCAGATGCTTCTAGATCACCATAGTCTTGTCAAACTCAAATGTTAGGACTCCTTGTGAATATGGGGTTTGTGAGCTGTTTAACCACAGCTTTTATTCCCTTTTTGGTGAAAAACAAAATTATTTAATTCAAGCTTCTTCTTCTTCCTTCTCTTTTTTTTTTTCTTTTTTTTTTTTTCACTCCATATTAACATGGACAGACTGTGTCTATGTTAGCAGTTGGTGTGGTGCAGTGGGAGCAGATCTCTAGAGGCAGATGTCTGGTGCTGAGGACTTGCTGTGTCCGGGGATTTACATCAGGTACCTCTGTCCTGGTTCCCAAGGACTGGATGTTCATTAGCGGCTGGAGCGCAGGAGGTGCACTCCTGGAGCCCACCTTCTGCTTTCGTTTCATTCAAGAGGAATCCAGCTAAAAAAAAACCACACTCCCCGATGGCAATCGAAACATGGCAAGTGCACACAGCTGGGAGATTTGCTTCATGAGCTCACTCCTGATGCAAACAAAACCAGGCACATAGCAAGACCTGTCAAGAACCGAGGTCAAGAGACCAAGCCCAGAGACATCGCTTTGCCCTGAGCTCCCCCATGGTTCACAGATCAGTTACTGGGATAGCGAGGCAGCTGTTTGGCTGAACAGCTCTCTTACCCTGTCTTGGACATAACTGCTGATCTATTCTTCAACCCTCTTGCACTTCCTCAGCCTTCCCCTTTTCTGTACCCTTACTAAGCACATACATATATGTATTAAGTGTATGTGTGTGTGCGTAGGCAGTTGTGTCTGCTGCAGGGATTTCCTCCCAAACAATACCTGTTGTGCTAGCCGCAGCGGTTCTCTTGGTTCCCATGCTCGGAGCAGTTTGAGTTTCCTGCTGGCTCAGCAGCGAGACGTTCAGTGCTTTTTATACTTATTCTTTTTCGGGAGCCAAACGGAGGAGTGCAGTTTGCCTATGAATAGCGAGCTGACTGGGCAGGCGGCAGGAAGCTCGCATACTAAACCGTGTGAACTTGGCGGGGGGGAGGAAGGGGCGCCGGGGCCGCTGGCTGGGCTTGGCGAGGCGTTTGCTGCGGCCCTGCCTTGCACGCTGCTCATCGGCACGCGGTGTGCTGGTCCTGCTCCACGGGGATGGAAAGCGTGGAGAGGGGAAAGGAGCGGGAGGTAGAATGGCAGAAGACACGTGGGGAGGGGTTGGAGAGCAGAAACGAGTGAGGAAGATGGATTGTTTATTTATTTATTTATTTTGCATGAAACCATGCACATGGGCTCCCTGCATGGAGCATGGCCACCGCACCTCGTGCTGCAGTGCTGGGCTCGTGGGCTGCGCACCCGGTCCTGCTGCCCTGCACGAGGCAGTGGCAGCTTTTCTGGACTTCCCAGGCAAATTCAAAAGCACAGAAAGAAAAACACTCCCGTGCCTTCCTCCCTGCACTGCCCCCTCTGCTCCTTTCTGTCAGCTGTCAGCAAAAATCAGCAACCGAGCGTGTTCCCGTTCTCATGGCGTCGTGGCACGGCTGTGGAAGAGGGGCGCGATGAGCGGCAGTGTGACATGCCATCGCCTGGGGTCAGCGGTGGGCGAAGCTGTCTGTGGAGCCGGGAGAGGGGAAATTTGTGGCAGGTGCCACATGGGGGGAGCTGGGGCGCCCCGAAGGGACTGTGGGGCAGGCAAGAGGACCTGTTTTGGCAGGAGGGACCTTGTGGGGGGTGCACGGCTGAGCCCAGGCTGCCTCTTGGTCCCAGCAGGGCTCTGCCCCCTCGCTGCTCTGCCAGGGCCACCGCCGCGCTCACCCAGGCCTTCTCGTCAACTGCAAAGGCAGTCCCAAATCCGGGGGGTTACCAGCAAGTCACCCATTGTCTGTTCATCTCCGCTCCTGGCTCAGCACAATTTCGGATTAAATTGCATGTGATCGACAACTTTGGTGCCTCTCTCTGTTTTTGAGGCTGCCCAGTGTTTCTTGTTGTAAGACCAAATGTTTACCTGCCTACAAGGCCTGCAGACCTCAGCAGCTCACCGCTCCGCTGACATGTTCTGTGCTGGGTATCGGTCTCGGTCTGAATGCGTTTGGGAAGCTTCAGCAAAAGTGTTTTTGCTTGCTTACAAGAAAGAGATGAGAGAAACATTTTTTTTTCTTCATATTCAAACATGTTCTTAAAACGATCAGTTGAGAAGCCCTAGCACTTTCTGCCTTTGGAGCAGAGACTTGAGATTTGGCAGGTATCAGGAATGTGCCTTTGGTTGTTCTTCACGGGGGAAAAAAAAACTTGGGCTAAGAAACCTTAGGAAAAAACCCAACAGCCTCAGATCTCAGGCACTCAACAGAAACTTCTTAGAGGTAGGAGCTGGATTCTCTGAAGGCACTTTTGTTCAGTGGAGACTTGTTCAAGTCTGGCGGCTAAATCGCTGACTCGCGCACAGTAGGCGTGCTGCAGCCCTGCGCCGTGGGTGAGGAGCGGCTGCTCTTTGAGATGAAAGGTTTCTGTGGGACAGGGACGCTGCCCTGCTGGGGACCAGAGCCTGGAGATGCTCTCGGGTGCTGCCTGTGCAATGCAGGGGAAGGCTGGTTGAGTACGGGAAGGGCCGAGGTGCAGCGCGAGGGCTGGGGACCCCCAGCCAGGGCAGGGGACAGACATCAGGTGTGGAGCTGGACGTGGGAGCTGGGCTGAGGCAGAAGGCAGGCTGGAGGGGCGAGGAGGAGTAGGAGGAGGCAGGTCTGGGGGTATCTCGCCCCACCAGGCTGTACCTCCTGCAGAGCATCGGATGCGGCAGACCCAGGGATTTCTGCTGCGTGGCAGCTCTCTGTTGTCAGCAAAAGCACGGGGAGCCCACTGGCAAGGGCTGCGACCATCCTGCCTCAGCGCAGGCTGATGGTCTGCTAGCACTCCCCGTTACTCTGCTCCGGAGGCAGGACCCCAGCAGCACTTGGTGATGCCGACTGCATCGCTCTCTGCTCCGCATCCCTGGGCTGGAGCACGACCAGAGCAGCCCTCGGATAAATCACCTGCCAAGCTCGAGCAAGCCCCCGTCAGGCACGTGCAGAGTGAAGGTGCGTGCAGCGAGTACCTTGGGCACAGGTGGGGAAACTTCTGATGATCGCAAAGGCAGATCCCCTTTCCCTGGCTAATAAGTACCAGTGCTGGTCTCTGAAGACTTAATCTCTCTGTTTGAACAGAGCAAGCTAACATATATCTTGCTAATCTCATTCTGGGAGACAGCTGAATTATTTTAACTAAAAATTACCAAAAGAGCCCGCCTGAGGCAGACTTCCAGCACGGAGTATTTCAGCTCGAGCAACTGAGCTTTGGCAAAGCTGTAAGTAACGGAAAGCAGTCATTAATAGGATGCGTTAACCAATTTTAACTGCAGGCAGCGCTCACGGGGCAAAATGACAAACTTTGGTGCTGTGGATGGCTCCAGAAGGAAAGATGTACTTGTCCTCATGACATCCCACCACTACCCCTTTGGGTAGCTGTGTGGTACGGGCAAACGACGGTAAAGCATGAAGAGAAACACGTGGGATTTGTCTTTCCCTCACATTCATGGGAAAAGGAAAGGGGAAAACTTGAAATGTGTGTCCTAAGCTATTGGTGGGAGCTTGGCCGTGTCTAGCTGCATGCACGCGTGTTACACGTAGCACAAATAACAAACCCAGCTGTGCCTTGTGCACTTCCAGCGTAACATCCACAATCCTGCCAGTGTCAAAATTGGCCAGCGGGGAGGCAGCTGGGGCTGGAGGCACACCGTGTGGAGGCCTCAGGCTTAACGTGCTGATCAGCGCCGTCCTCTTCCATAGAGACCCGGCATGGAGCATCCGAGGGGCTTCTTCCAGAAGACCAGCCCCTGAGCGGTGGTCGATCTCGAAGGAGGATCTCTCGCCACCCACTGCTGACCCCTGGTAAGCCCATCTATGGACAGAGCCCGTCTCATGGACAGAGCCCACCTCTGCTCATGAGGGCACCCAGATATACGCAATGCAGCAGTGGAGCAGGACCAGACCCCTGTCCGTGGAAGGAGGAGGTGCAGGGGGTGGCGGTGCTGGTGCAGCACCGTGTGTGGCTCTGCTCCGAGCCCTCGTCACTGTCACCACGAGCGGCCCAGGGGATGCAGGCCCCTCACCCCACAGCCTCTGCACTCAGCAGGGGCTGGGTTTGGGGTTCAGAGGGTGACGGGGCTGGCAGCACTCGCTGCCCCTCCGCATTTTTCTGCAGGAAGAAGTGTTTTCCTTTCTCTCTACGCTTCATGTGGAGCTGTGCAAACAGCACTTGCCCCTGAATGTTGATACCTTCAAATGATTGTATCAGCCTCTTAGGGATTTATTCACCCAAACTGCAATATTTAGTTATTTAATCTTTCCTTTAGTGATTCAGTTGTTGTTCTGTACTGAACACCACCCAGTTTGCCAATATCTCTTTGGCATGCGAGTGCCTGCAGAGAAAGGAACCATCTTCCCTCTGCTCTTTTGTATGATGCTCTTCACCTCTCTGCAAGTCAAAATCAGGCCATCTTATTTTATAAACCAGCATCTAATTCGCTGCCTACTCTTATCCCTGTGCTAGGCCCTTTTCAGCAGCTGCTGCAGGTTATTTGTCCAAATGTGTTTCCTTGCATTGCCCACATTCCAGGCAGGAGCTTTTAGATGCTGTTTTCCTTCCCAATCCCCTATCTCAGAAAGATTGTTTATGAGACTGAAATCATAACAAGAAACCAAAGCTCAGGCACTCTTCCCTTCCTTGTTACTAAATCCAAAATGATCCTTTCGGAAAAAGCAGTGCTTTGCAGGTTGTTATTTCTGCAGCCTGGGAAAGGATTTCTTCTCATTTACAGCCCCGCTGGGTACTCACGGTGCTGTGCACTCAACAGGCTGATGGGTGCTGTGGCTGTGAGCAAAGGACGGGGCTTGGAAATGGAGAGCAAGGTTCTGCCCAGCCCTCTGCTGTTCTGGGCACTGATGTGCTCTGCCTCAGCTCAGGCAGGGGTTTTAAGAGCTGAGTGTTTGGATGGGTGAAAGCTTTGGAATGATATATGCACTTTGTGTGTGCAGGTGATACTTCATCTTTATATTCCAAGTGCATTAGGACATGAAAGAAGCCAATTTCAAGGTAGTCTGCAAGTGACACACAAGCCCAGGCTGCAAAACACATGCTGCTTGAAGAGCATTCACTAAGATGTCCATGCAGATTTTATTTTCCTTAAGAAACCTTTTGAGCTATTTCTTTCCTGCAGGCAACAGAGGTGAAAATCCACTGGGTTTTGGACCTAACCTCCCAGCCAGGAGAAGGCAGAGGCAAAGGGGGTTCTGCAGGCAGTTCCCAGTACCATTGCTTTAAGCAGGGAAGTGGAAGCTGCTCCAAAGCTGTGGGAGCCAACCTGGTTTGCCTGTGGCTGCCATGTTAATTTTTCTCCTTTTGAGGTCTGAATCCTTTAAATCTTTGTTTTATAGGGGTGAATAAAAACTGACTACAGCCTATGGAGAGACCTGGAAGCCATTTGGTGCAGAAGGATCACAGAAATCTGAGAATGAATGCAAGCTTTTAAACGGAAAATAATGTATACATTTAAAGAGCAGAACATGCACATATATTCACAATGGCTGCTATCAAGACCTCTGGCAGTTTCTCTGAGTATTAAAGTCCTGGTCCTGGAGATTTCTGCTGCCCCTCAGGCTTCTGTCCCTTTCTGTGTTGTTACTTGCAGTGTTTAAGCCCCATTAAGTTTAAGTGCATACATTTTCTTTGGCTATTCAGCCCTAGCCACTTTGGGAAGAAATTGGCCAGAATCCCTGAACCTAAAATAATCAAATGTCTGTTTTTCCATTGAAAAGGATCCCATTTATCTGGCAAGCAGTGCAAAATGGAATAGGTAACTCAGTGCAAACATTCTCCGAGAAACCTGTTGTTGCAAAACGAGGCAAGTGGCTTGCACATAAGCAGATAAGGTACCTTTACCAATGCCCAGGTTGTTGCACTGCATGTCAGTGTATGTGGTTTCATAATATGTGTGACTTTTATTATCAGCCTCTTGGTTTCTACCACTCTCTTTAGAAATACAGCAGCCATGAGCTGTAGCCCAAGGAGCACAGCCTTTCAGACACTCCTTTTGCGAGTATCTGTCATGCTCCCAGAGAGGATGTCTTTGTTTCAGGATTGTTCTGGGCATGAGAATTAAAAATCAAAACGGAGATGGTGGCCAGCATGAAGAACCAGCCAAAGTTATTTTAATGAATTTCTTTCCATACCTGCCAATCCGCCCTCCCCTGCAGGAAAAACAACTCTCGAATGAATAAAGCATATGGCATGGAAGATAGAGTGCCGATGCCAAGTTTGTCTTTGCCTTAGCAGAACTGGCTGTAAGATGCTGAATCTGCAGATCTTCCCCTGGAACATGCTCTTGGAGAGAAAAGGGGAGGCACTTTCCCACTGTCGCTTTAGCCCGGCTCCTGCGGTCTCACTGTTCAAGTCCTCACGGTGCAGGACAGCGCGGGGCAGACACAGCACTGCCTTCCAGTTGGTGGATATCAGCAGGCAGCAGCAGCAAAGAAAGCCCATCAGTGAAGTGGGCTAAGTATTTGAGAGGGACCTGAAAACCACCTGTGTGCAGGTCACTGACTGCCCGTGATGGCTGCTGTGCCGGCAGACAGGCGTGCCTGCTGCTGTGGGGTTTGACACCCTGCTCCTGGACATGGTTCCTTATCCCGTTGGGTCCATGTCTCTGGGAATATTGGAGGACCACTGTACTGCAGCTGCCAAGAAGTGAGGTGTTCAGCGTAAGTCCCTCCATCAGCACTTGTCCTCCAGTCAGCCACCTCCACAGGTTGCTTCCCGATCCTAAAGTTGGTGTGGTGGGCTGTGAGAGATGCCCTTCTCCCTCCAGGATAAAACCCTGGATGCCGGCTCAGTCTGTGGCCAGCCCTCACAGGTCAGTCTATCCGTGCACAGCGTGGCCAGCTCAGCCCCGCCGGGTGAGGCTCCTGGGGGACACATCGGTGGTGGGTCATGAGGTGGTGCAGCTACGTGGGACCTCGCCACCACCTGCTCAGCTCTGCTCTGAAGGATGTAAGATGTCGGAGGGACCTTAGTTTTGGTGCCTCACAGAGGAATGCCTCGCCAGGGTTAGGTGACAGCTGAAGAGGAGGTTTGAGTGTCTAAATTTAGAAGTTAGGCAGCCAAGGCCTTTATTGGGCCTATCTCTGCTGGGACTGAAGCTGAGCAGATTTATATAGAAGGAACGGATTCCTAGCTAAGTTACTTTAATCTTCCAGACAGCTATGGAAATGTTTGTGTTGTGTACTCTACGAGGCATGTTTCTTCTACAGACCTGGGAGAGGAGGCCACCACGCTGCTTGGACGCTTGCCATGGGGGGACACCATGGGTTAGGAAAGGGGTTCTGCCCCCACAGGACCTTCTGAAGCACTTTGGCCTGGCGATGAAGTCCCCGTGTGTGAGGAAAGCCTCTTGCTGTGGGTAAGTGAGGTCTCTGTTTCCAGAAGTTAGAAGATACCCGTCAGGGTGACGAAATTAATGGCCTGGGGAGTCCCTTTGTTTAAATGAACACTGGGAGAGACAGGGGGAGGCGGCTTGGCGTTTCACATGGTTAATGTTCCCAGTCCTCTTCTTCATCCTCTCATGGCAACCTGTGTACTTTGCAATGCAAAGGCAAATGAATCTCTGCTCTGCAGAAATGTAAATGTTTTGATAAAACCATTCTTAACAAGTTTGATTCGTTTAATCAGCTTGATTAACTGCAGAGCTTTATGGTCTTTAATCAGGAAGGATTTACTATAAATTACCATTTCTTGCAGTTTTGTGAAGAACACGGTGGTGGACGAGAGCCTTCCCAGTGTGGAAGGCACTTTCCGACTCCAGCACCCAGCCCTGCCCCTGCAGCTCCACGTATTTCAGGTCCCTGCGGACCTGTGGGGCAGGTGCTGGGCTAGGGGTGAAATGGAAGTGCAGCTGCAAGCTCCTTAAGAGACCCTCTTTCTTGCATCTGCATCTCCTCGGTGATTAATCTCATCTTCCATTAAAGGTGCAGCATGCCTCTTCCAGCCAGGCCCACGAGAAAGGAAGCACAATCGTACACAACAGCCCTCTCCTCATCATGTTTCACGAACAACCTTGACCTGCACTGGATTTTCAAGGGCTGGCTACACAAAATTCCCAGGTTTACCAGCAGAAAGAGAAGAAAAAAAAAAAAAAAGTTGATCAGAAGATCTCAGTTGGGTACACGTCACAACTGGTTTTTCCTCTCTCCTGTTCAGCATGGCAGACTGACAGGCTGCAAAATAGGTCCAGCTGGAAAGAAGATAATTTTGTTCTGCTTTGCCCAGCCTCATTTTTCAGCGCTGAATGTCCAGTTGTGTACCTGTATGAAACCTCTGAGGCCCTGGAGGCTCCACACAACGATGATTTATTCATTTTTAATAGGCAAACTTTTGTCCATATTACATTTCTCCGTGCCTTTTAGTCACTATCCCAGACTAAAGCAACCAAGGGGAGATTTAAAACAACCGAACTCTCCCCTCACACTTAGATTCTGCCCAAAGCACCGGAGCAGCTGGAGCGTTTACAAAGTCTCCGCACCAGCAGGTTTGCTCTTCGCTCCGCGAGCGCTCTTCCCTTGTTGCACTGCCATGCAGCAGGGCTGCTCCGCAGCAGGTCTCAGGGGGGCTGTGATCAAAACGCACAGGCTGAGCAGTGTGGTTTTGCAGCTCTCTTCAGACAGCCTTGTGCTTTTTACTCCCACCCAACTCTAAAGTGGAATTGCCTATGAGGAAATTGTGTATTTCATAAGAAAGGAATGTTTTTCATCCTTTCCCCGCAATTCTGTGGCCAAGCCTCACTTATAGTCCGTTAGACTTTGCACCCCCATGACCTGAATGCTCATTTCTAAAGGATTCCTGTTGTCCAGTTTCCCTTGGATCCTGTGCTCGGCTAGCTGGCTGACTTCCTGCACCTTGGCTTCTTGGAGAGCACGTCAGGTAGCTCTGCAGGCCCTCCGGTGTAGAAGCAGAGGATGCGCAAATACCCTTTGTTCAGTGTCCTGTTACCACAGGCAGCTCCCCATGGGCAGGATCCTGGGGCAGACCAGGTCAGGGCAGGGTGAGCTTGGAACAGGCTTATGAGATCCCTCACTCGTGCTATGGGCTCTGTGGCGGTGCAGGAAAACGAGCGGGACACGTGCCTGGCTGCGTGGGCACCCACGCCTCTGCGGCCCAGAGTCCTTCTGCACGCACCACTTCACAAGCCAGGGTGGTGCATGAGGAGAAACCCTGCTCCTCTTTCACCTTCGACATTTCCACACAGTACGAAAAACTCTTGGCCTTTCGCCAGAAGTTAGGATTTTATGACTTTTTTCTATTTTTCCTTTTTTCTTTTTTTTTTTTTTCCCCCACACAGACTAAACATTCACATGTCTTATCCTGTCCGAGCAGTTGTTTCAATAGCTGTCCTGCCAACGGAGACACTTGGGTTTAAGTGGCTGATCCTCTGCAACCATGACTATTTTTAATGAAAGATTATGTCTCCGTAAGGCCAAAATGTTTGTTATCCAGCTTTGGCTTCTGAAAGAAACCCTGCAAATGTTTCTGAATCAGATGTGTGTGAAATGCTGTGCAATTTCTCTAATACCGAGGTGGAAAATCTGTCCTTTCCCTATTAATAGACTAAAAATCAAAACAGAGGTGGGGGGTTAAAGCCAAATGGTTTCATACACTATGAATTCATCAGAGTTTCACATTCCCAGCAAGGGGAATATTTGAAAGCAGAAGAAATGAATAGGAATAAATAAAAAAAATGAAACCAAATAAATATATCTATTTAAAAACTAGGATTGGCTTTTCTTTTCATCTCCTCATGGGAGTTGCTTGCATTTCAGAGCTGTGCACTCGGACCCCCCGGAGGGCTCTGGCAGGAGCAGGCAGGGCCACCAGAGAGCCAAGTGGCCCTTCACGGAAGCAGAGGCTCAGAATTGTCCTTCAAAACAGTTTCAGCTTATGCTGCAGGCACTGCTGCATGTGCTTGGGGTTGGGGAGGCCACAGCTCACTGTGCAGTCAGAGGAAATGGCAAGAAGCTCAACTGGGGTTCAGGATGCAGCACAGTTCAGGCGGCTTTGAAAAAGAAAGTCTTATAGCTGGTTGCTGGATCCAAGGAGGATGCGGTAACACGCTGCTGGTGACCTCCTGGGAAAAGCCACAGATAACTGACGGCTGTTAAATTGCTCTTTCATCATGCCGTGTGAACGGCACATGGTGGCGGGATCTGCACCGGAGACTGTTGCATCACAACTCATGGTTTCAGCAGAGCTTTGCAGAAAAAAAATGAAAGTAAACTGTGTTATTTTCAGCCTGAGCAGTGAGCAAATTCTCAGTATCTAAATGAGAGCCCTTAGAGTAAGCTCCAGGTGTTGCAGGAAGTGGTGGAGGCGACTCAGTAAATGTCACACTTCCCTCTAGCTCAGTTCTGAAGTGGTGTCCAAAAATAACATTTCATGGGCATCTGGCTGCTTGAGATGGCCCTGCTGTTTTCATGACACTCACAACTAGCCCTGCCTGGCACCTTCCTGATTTTACACCACCTTCCCTGTCACAAGTGTCTGCCTTTATCTTCCTGTCTTTGTGCTTCCCTATAAAGCCAAATACATGGCAAGTCCTGTAGGTCTCCAAAAACAAAGCATTAATCCCTTTCATCCTCATTCCATTGCTTTGATACATGTTCTTAAATATTTATGCCCAGTGACCGACCAATATTTCCTACCCTGTTTCAGTCCAACACGTTTTTCTCTGCAACTGCCCTGTTCCAGCATGCCTGAGGGCACTAACCAGACACCAGGTCTGTGCACCTGGAGAGTGGTGTGATGGAAAGGAGAAACCTTTTATGTCTGGAGGTGTGGACTGTCCCAGGAGGTCCCAGGACAGCTTAGGAAACCAGGTGGCACATGAATGGGGACGCAGCTGGGGAAGCATCAGGTGTCGTGCGTGGGTGCTGCAGGCTGAGCGTGCCAGGCAGGTAGAGGCATCAGGATCTTTGCTGTTCTTTATGGACAGGTCCCATAAACTTCTGCAACTGCCGCTTAGTCTGGATTTTATAAATTGAGACTTCCGTTTTTATCCGAGCCTCACTTTGAGAATGATTTTAAGGTAGTTGCCTAACCACAGGGTATCTGCTCCTACTACTGTGACAATGCTTCAGACGAGGTATTGCTCCCTCCTTAAACCTAACCCTGGTGCTCTCCTGCCAGGAGGCATCTCAGCCTCAGCCCCACAGCCCCAAGGGTGTTATCTCCCAGCGGTGAGCTGGGTGCTGAGTCCTGGAGGGGGATATCCTGGCAGTGCCGTAGCTGCCCTGGCCGGTGGAGATGGCCATGCCTTTTGTGCTGATGGTGAAACCACCCCGGAGCCCCTTGCCATAGCATGAACTGTCACCTCCTGCTTTCACAATGACGAGGTTTCATATCCTTCTCGCAGCAGCTCTTGGCTTGAGCTGCCCGGGCTGCACGCCAGCCCCTGCAGCCACCGTCGCCTCATGGAGGATAGGGCAGCCCGTGCCACAGCATGCTCCCGCTCCTGCCTCCTGTCTTGCGTGGCAGAGGGAAGTGGTGGGGCAAGCACCCTGGTTTGGGGTGCACCTCCTTGTTGTTCCCGTGTATTCTGCTTTGGTTCACCTTGTGGGGTGGTCCCAGAGTACATGGGCTTCATTCCTTGTGCAGGAGACCAATCTGGAAGATGCTCTCCAGGAGCACCCTGGCTGCTTCCCAGCACAGCCCATAGGGCCAGATGCAGTTTGTCCGAAGTAACCCCCCCAGACTGCGTGCTACATTGATGTCAGGTCCTCTGTCCCAGGTGCTTTGCCCCACAGATCTGCTCCTATTGGGCTGCATGACTTGCTCTTGGAGATGCCACACTTGTGACCACTGCTGGAAGTGAGCAAACCTGGGCTCCCCTGGTAATGGCCAGGGTCTGGCCTTCTGGGACAGTGCCTTGAAACTGGTGCCAGGCAACACCAACACACCAAAGTGTGGCTGGCAGCAGTCCAGCAGTGCTGGCAGAAGCCCACCCCTCACCACGGCAAGGGGGGCTGTGGAAGTACGCAGAGGGCAGCAGGCCTCAGCCTCACGCCCGCACCATGCCTGCCACCTGCAGCCGGGGTGGAGAGGGCTGCGGGTGCCATGGGGCTGAGGGCATTGAGGCTGAGGAACAGATTTTGTTCCTGGAACTGGCACATCACAGGCCGTGGAGTTTTTGTGCACGGTTCAGACGGGTCACTTCAAGCCCCAGGTACGGAAAATGGAGGCTGTTTTGCTTCTTGTTTATGCTGAGGGGACTGTGTGTGGGTGTGGGTGTCGCCATTTTGCATCGTGTTTCTTTGCACAAGTTTCCAGGGCTTCTGCTGTTCTGCGATAAAAATTCATACCTTTTCGCTGACTTAGATGAAGGAACCCTTTGGAGACTGATGTCGCCTGCATCTCAAATACTCAGAAGTGTTTGATCACGAGTTTTGGATTACTTCAGGGCCAGACTCACTGATTTACTAAGCTTATATGCGTGCTGTTGAAAACTTATGAAATATGGAAGCGATTTGTGTATGGCTCGGAGAGGTGCTCACATGCTCTAAGGTTTTTGTTTTTTTTTTTTTTTTTTTTTGTTTTTCCACTGTGTCTTTACAATTTCTGAGTCTCTGGGACTTTTCACTGTTTCTTTTAAGCAGACCCAAATGGCTTAAGAGGAACATGCTTAAGTGTGGGGAGCCCAAACTTGGGGACAGATTTCTCTGAAAAGGTCACAGTGGTGCAGCTTTCCAGGGAACCTCGGGGGGGGGCAGATTTCGGTGGCGGTGCCCAACTTGTCCCAGCGGTGTCATCGGCTGGGGTGGCTGGGCATGGAAGTGCACCCGTGCAAGGTCTGGTGCCCTGCGGTTTCCTGCCAGGGCAAGCGGCCGTTGCTGGTGATGATTCAGTGCCAGTGCAATGGGCAGAGGTCTTCCTGCAGGGATGTGCAAGCAACCCCAGGGGCGAGGGCAGCAGGGCAGGGGGACTCAGCAGGACACAGGCTGGTGCTGTGTTCCTGCAGAAATGAGTGCCAACAGGGCTCCTGCGGCTGTCCCAGGTCCCAGAGCGCTTCTGCTGGGTGTGAGCAGCACCACGGCATTGCTGGCTGTGTCCCTCTGGCTTGCAACCTGTGCGTTGGGCTGACAGAGCAAAGCTTTAGGCTGTCCTTGGGACGCTGTGAAGTTTTCCAAGCGATGTGGGCAGCATGGAGGTGCACAGGGTGACTCGGAGCCTCCCCGGGGCTGTGCCTGCCGCACTCGTGGCAGGTACGGTGCTGCTTTAGCAGAGCTTTGCATAATTTCTCGAAGGGAAGGATTTAGCAAGACAGAAAAGAGGAAATGCAAATGCCTTCCTTTATTTTTATTTTTTGGTAGGGTAGCCGCACACTCACGATGTCTCCATTCACTCCAGCAGCTGCATGCGGCAGGCTCAGTGACCGGAAGGTGCGGTCCAGCTGTGTGTGCGCAGCCGATGCAAAGCCTAGAAAATAACAAACACAGGCTCACCAGAGCAGGGCACATCCGTTACTGCCTGCATGCTGTAATTCAGGAACTAACAGATGTCCCCGAGTTTTGTGCCCGGCCTGAAAAGGACACGAGAAGGGAACTGGTTCAGGGCTCATGCACAGCTGCGCAGATCAGATGACTCTGTCAGCTGAACCTGCCCACTAACCGGCCCTGATTTATCATAGCTGGAACCCTGACCTTTATTTGGGCACAAAAATACCATCTTGGAAAGCTCGTTGCCGGCTCTGTAAAGGATGAGAGCAATGATCAGAACAATTCATAGCGTTTCTGTAAGGAAGGGTCTGGTTACAGGGTGAGATGTGCAGCCCTCCACAGCTGCGTGCCTTGCACCAGAGTTCATTGGAGGCGACCACAAAAGACGTTTTCCAGGGAACAGGCTCACGGGACCTTTAACATTTCCACTCGCATTTATCCAGGGGGTGACGGGGCACTGCTGCACACGAAGGTCTTGTGCCCACCTTTGCAGGGTGGGGGGCTCAGACTCATGGCTGCTGTTGGCTGTTTGGTGGCTGGTGCGAAACGAGCTGGCAGCTGCCACCAGGGCCTGTGTCATGAAACCACTGTACGTTGGCAGCCTCAGCCCCAACTGAACAAGCCGGGCTATTTTTCTCATCCTTACTTGGAACATAAAACCTGGGCTTGAGCTCTGCTTTCACGTGGTGCGGTGACCAAATGCCATCCGAAGATAGCTCTGCAGATCGGCGTGGCTAGGGCTTGACCATATTTCAAAACACAGCTGAAAAGGAGAACTGGAGAACCCCTGTGGATTTCCTTTCAGCCTCATCTACCCTGGCTGGGCAAATGGCACTGGGGGCCGTTAGGGCCACAGCTGAGTTTTGGACACACTCAGCTGGGGCACTGATGCACGGGCCTTGATGAGACGGTGAAAGAAGGGAGCATGGGTTGGTGGCTAACGCTGAGGAGCAGCAGCTTGGAGATAGAGGCTGCGTTAACCTGCGGGCACCACCTCGCAGATTCGTAACTGTGGGCAGCTCCTAATTCCCTGTGTTTGCTTTTATTTTTTTTCCTCCAAAACACAGTGATAAAGGCTGAGAATTAATCCTGAGGGACAGCTCAGTCCAAGAGACCTCAGAAGGCACCTCTGCAGAGCAGACGGGTGTTGTGCAACGCTTATCTGCAGCGATCTGTGACTAGTTCCCCGAAGGCAGGAGCGCAAGGGGGTGCGGAGTTCACAGCAAGGCCCAGCCTGTGGCTGTGGCCCCAAGGGAATTGTAGTTTCCCTGCCAAATATGACTTCGTTCAAGACCTTTTCCTCAATCTTTGCAGCAGCGTGCATACCCTCAAATTTCAGTTTCATAGTTCAACTTTAAGAAAGCATCCAAAAAAGCCCCTCAGAAGAGCAGGCAGAGTGGCACCAGGCTGCACAGATGACCACAAGGAAATCAGTAGCTGGGGACATGAAAGGGCAAGAAGGTGCCAAAGTCACAGGCCATGTAGTTTGTTTGCAGTGAGTCATGATCTTCCACTTTCATACGTACCCCTCATCCGTCTGCATGGTGTCCTACTGTCTGTCTTTGTGGGGTTGTGGGGAATGACCACACACCTCAGCTTCCCTGGACAATCCTCTTTTCCCTTGCTTGTCTTGGTGATTCTGCAATTCGACAGTGCCTGTGGTGTTGTTTCATTAATGCAGCTGGTTTTTGATGGTTCAAGGATATTTACTTAGGTTCCACGGCCCCACTGAGGAAAAAATGGCTCTTTAGTAAGAAAAGCCTGATGGAAAGGGTGGTTTATGAAAGGAACAAAAGTTTGGGAAGAGGGGAAAAGTCAAGTGAGTGCAAACACCAGTCAAAGCCGTTCCCTTGCTCAAAATGAGTATTAAGAAAACTTGCTCAGTGGGTCACGATGAGCTCATTCAGTCCACTAGATTACTGGAAAAATCTTCCACTTTGACAAGTATGCATGTGTCTATGTTGAGTCAGAACCTGGCAGAGCAGCTTTAGTACACATTTTTGTTATAAAGAAGTCCCCTTTGTCTTTTGTGACCCTAAAAAATTTCTGGCCTGAATATTCTCTGTGTTTCTTTTTTTTTTTTTTTTTTTTCCCACACAGAAAACGTAGGCACTGCAGTGTTGTATTTCATTGGGAATGTCGTATCTGGGGCCTGGGGTGGGTCTGTTTTCCTACCTGCAACACTTTTCTTCACTGTTGTGCATCCTTTTATTTGCTGACCAGCCAGCTTTTATTTAGTATACAAGTAGTGGTGCATGAAAACATTGCAAGCGCACCCCTGCGCATGCTCACACACAGAAATCACATTTCCAGAAGTTTGCTGCGAGCATCACAAAAATTTTCTGCTGAACTTCTTGGCATACTTTCAATGCGAGGCTGGCAGCTATTGTACGATGAATCCAGCCTACAGTGCAGAGGCCTCAGAGAAAAACAACGAGATCTGTGACACTAAGAAAACACAGTTACAGACACCACAAAACTACGCTGGGACGGGCACAGTAGTTGTGGGGAGGGGTCATGGTCAAATATGCTATTTCAAGCAAAATCTGAGAGGAGGATGTGTTCTTAGCCACAGGAAGAGCGTTGTCTTAGTCAGAACAGTTAATCATGCAACATGAGGAGAGATACGTACAGTAAGCCCTCATGATTTCTGTTTCCAGCAGCTTTTTTCCTCGTCTGAAATGACTTGCATATATTTTCGTATTGCTAATTTGCAGTATGGTAGCATCTGTGCTCCGGCCTTGTTGTTGGAAATCTGGAGGTTCTCCGGGCCGTGTGAGCCATGGTGTTGTCACAAAGCTAACCTCCCCGTGCCTCTTTCAGGCAGACAGAGAGAAAGAGAAAAAAATGTCCGGCTGACGTCAATGAAGACCACACTGCACTGGATAATATTACTGTGTGCCTCAACCACCCACTCCCTTTAATTTACTAGAAACTAAGCAAGCTGTTTTGAAACCCATAGCTTCCAGCGTGTTTGCGCTGCTCTCCCTCCACCAAAGGCCATTAATTGTCAGGAGCTTGAAAGCTACCTGATGCCTTGTTCAAAGCGCTGAAACAGAGGGGATTTCCATGAGTAATAATTTCAGTCTGTGCCTGTGCAGTGCACCGTAGGCTAGAGTAAATTGATCCAGCTGCTTGCAAGGCTAGATGGAAAAGTGCCCGGGGGGGCCGGAGCACATCACCAGATGGAGCTGGATGCTGTTGTCATCACGTGGGGCTCCCCAGCTGCTGGGCATGCTCGAGCTCGGCTTCCACCACGAGCGGGGCGCGCACAGCCTTCCTGTCTGTGCTGACTTGCAGGGTGAGGCAAAGGCGCTAGCGCATGTTGCAACGTCTTCTCTTGTAATGAAAAGGATAATTTTAGATTAGCCAGAACTGTTGGCGTCCTTTTTTTTTTTTTTTTTTTTTTTTTGATGGTGGTGGTTTTTCTCTTTTCCTCTCCTCCCTCCTCAATGTCCCTGCCACACTGACCCCAGCGATTTGTGCATATGTTTTGCTCAGCAGCAGCCTTCTCCGTGACAGGGACTATAAAAGCTTCTGAGAGGCCAGCTACCTCTACAAACAATCAGAATTGGCAGGATTAACCTGTAACCCGAGGCGGCGAAAATACAGATTCCACTAGCCAGATGGCAGAGTTCAAAGATCCACTCACTTCCTGGCTGAGGTTGCACAAGTTAATTTTTATCCTTGTTAAAAAGAAATAAGAAGTGAAAACATAGCAATAAAATGTGTGCTGCTTGCTATCTCTGGTTTTAATCACATTTATTTTATTCCTTAGTGTTTTTTTATTAAGTAGGTTTGGGGGATGTTGGGAAAATACATTCTTTCTCTCTTCTGGAGATGTTTAAATCCTACTTGGTTTCTTTGTATTTTGCTGGGGCGTTTGTGTGATCAATTCAATTTAGTCTGTTGGCAAGGAGCGCTAAATAGGAGGAACTAATTAAAATAGCCGGAATGCAATTCATTCTTTTTTTTTTTTCCTTTCCCAAATGAACAATTTAATTAGATTCACAGAAAAAACTGCACAGCAAGTCTGCACCCTGGTCCTGGAGGCTTCCGCATGGAGGCCCCTGCAGGTTTGAAGCTGCTGGAGCCGGAGCCCTCTGCCAGAATTGGGGCATTCGGGCAGTACTGCAGCACTGGGACGTTGTTGCACCCTTCCTGAGGCAGTGCTTGTAAATGTACTCCACCAAGAGGATCGGGGTATCTAGTTCAGAAGGCAGCTCTCGGTTCTTTGGCCCTGATCGCATGACTTTCCTCACAAGCTGTGTTAACTGTGACAAGGAAGGCTGCATAGCGTGAGGCTCAGATGCATGCCTGTGCCACCACCGTCATGTGGGTGCCATGAAGCGTAAGCAAAGGTAGGTGGCTTGGCCAGCAGAGTGCAGAGGCAGGAGTGGAAGAATAAAGTTCATGGGTTGTTTTTGTGACGGTTTGTCCTCGCTGGCTGGGCCATTAATGAAAACAGACGTGGAGCTGCTGGCAGCGCGTCTGAGAGCCTGCAGGTACCCTTCAGGAGAGCAGCACTGGGAGTTCCAGGCAGGGAGTTTATGATTAATTTTGCAGGCATTTATTGTGCAATACGAAATGGCCACCGGCCAGCTCAGAAGTTAAGCCAGAAGATGACTGTCAAATGAAACTGTTACATTTGGCAGATCTTTCCAAAGCTGCTGTGCAAAACAGGCATATTGAAGCTAATTTCTGGATTTTCCAGATCCTCTGCACAGCTTATTCTTGTATCACAGTCCTCTTTGTTTTCCCATTTTCAGTAGAATAATTGGCTTGGACTTGCACGCTGTATAAATTTTAGGTCAGGATTTTTCCTACAGACAGCCCTCGCTGTGCCTCGCATTTGCCAGCATCTCTCTCCTTCTGGTAATTCCTCCTTGAACAGTCTTGCAAGGAACAAGCTCTACCCCACTGCATGTTCTGAAAACAAAACTGCGTGCTCCTTGAACGGCCCGTGTAGCCCAGATGAAGGTGAGAGGGGGACTAACACAACAGTGGTGAGAAGGGAGCCCTGCCCCTGCAAGAGGCTCGTGATAGACTTTTCCCTCCTGTGTGGCCGGCCCGAAGGTGAGGTCAGTCAGTGAGCTGTGTTTGGACACTGTCTGGCACAAACACTCCAACGATAAAGCTTAATGTGTAACCAAGGGTTTTTTTCTTCTGTGTCAGCAGTTGGCAAGAAGACACTGTAAATAAGGATCCCTGTGAGTAAATAGATATGTGTGGAGAGGGGAGGGGAGCACCGCAGTGAGCAGTTTTGAAATTCATGCCAGGGTTGCTTCAAATGATAAGGTTGTTTGAGTAACCTGCAAACCATACGGATGCCCAGGTTTCAAAAACAGGAAAGCGTCTTGTTTAAAAACCTTCTAAGGCAACATGAGGGCTTAGAAAAGAAACTGGCTTTGTGGTTAAGTGATTGTACTTCCTTATTGATATAATGATTGAGCTGGTGCAAAGCCTGCCGGGATCGCAGTGCTGCGAACCGCAGGCCAAGCAGTTGTGATGACAAAGTTCTGCAACCGGCCGCGGGGCTTTCTGGAGAGATGAGAAATCTCAAAGTTTCCCTTTTCATTTCCTCTTGTGCTAGGCTGAATTTTTTTTTTTTTTTTTTTCCCCTCACTCTTTTTCAGTGATGTACCAAGAAATAAGTACATAATCTGAGTGGGCTGCCACCCTCCTTGCGTTGCCAGCCGAGCACCAGGGCAAAGTGCACTTTTTTGCTGAAGGGTCCGGCCTGGGCTGCACAGAATTTGCTGATGTTTTTGGAAAGCGTGATGGCTGCATTTCTCCATAGATAAAACCAAGTTGCGTGCTTTCTGTTTGACCTTTGTTTTGGAGTAAGAAAAGCAGCACATGAGAGCTGAATTTAAGTTTCCACAGGAGAAAGTGAGGCACATGGTGCATGTGCGGGTGGACGAGCACGTGTGAGGCCTGACCCCTGCGGGGACCCTCCTCCTCGGGGATTTACAGCACCGGTGCCTCGAAAACAACAGCCTGCCTTACCTGAAATGACACAGCTGAAATGGTTCCAAAACGGCGAGTTATTAGTTATTGGACGGGGGTAAAAGTGCAAAGCTGGGATCGAGGCTTTGCCTTTCTCAGTGTGCATGGTTTTCAGTCAAGGCCGCGCTCCTTCCTCTCGGTTTGGGTTCGTCCCTTCTCTGAGCACGTGGGGCATGTGTCCCTTCCCTAAGGGACAGCTCCAGCTCCTCTCCCCATGGAGAGGACATTTCAGCCTCCCCCTCACATCTCTGTACCTCCCGAGGCATTGCCATGAAGCCGCTTTCCTCTCTGGCTGCAGGCTGTGGTGGAGATGCAGCCGCGATGCGCTTGGTCCATAAGGATCCCGAGCACTGTATCCTGACTGCTATTCAACCAAAATGTCAGTGGCTTCTCAGCCAGCTTACAGAAAAGAAAATATTTTAAAAACTTTAGGAAATTAATTTAACTGAGCTTGGAGCAAAGTTTTTTGGCTAGAAATTCAGGCTCCGGCCAACATGGCATGCTTTTGCCAACTCATTGCCTTGGTCCTAGAAGCCAGCAATGGAAAGAGAGCGAGGAAAAAAAAATCCCCTCCATTGCCCATTAGATTTAATTGTGCTTTTTTGTAAGCCTCATAAATCCTGCCCAAATCACGTCATCAAGCCACAGGGAAACTGAAACCTTGCCCAAGGCAGGAGCCAGCAGAGCTGTTCAGACTCGAAGGGTTGCACTTGGGGACAAGTTCAGCGCGCTGCGATGCTGCTCTGAACGGGGATTTGTTTGTGGGAGCTCGAGCGAGGGGCAGAAAGGCGGTGGGGAGGGGGCCGGGGGCTCCAGCGGCAGGACCGGGCTCCAGCCCTGCCTTGTTCCTCTGTGGGTGCCAGAAGAGCTGGGAGAGGAAGAGCAGCACGCGGAGAGGCAAAGCAGACATCCTCACCTCCGCCCCGAAGGAGGCCTTCAAAGGGCTTTTCCTCTGGAGGGGGGAGCCGGAAGGGAGGAGCGGGGATTCGCGCTGGGAAGGGCCCTTCCAAGCTCGTTATTTTTTCCTTTGGGCATTGGACGGGAGAAGGGGGGAGGATTAAAACATGAAGGCATCTGAACTAAGCTCTTGAGGGCTTTCCTCCCTTTCTCTCTTGCGGTGCTTTGTTATAATGTTTTTACATGCAGCTCCCAGCTAGGAAAAGAGGCTTTCGGATCATAGGAAGAGCATCCTTGTCGGCGCTCTCCTCTGGCGCGTGGTGCTCCCCTGGGACATCAGTGGCAACTCCCCACAGAAAACAGGGGATCCCCCAGCTCTGGGCTGGCCGGAAGAGAGCAGGAGAGCAGGGTTTGGCCTGAAGCAGCAGCTGGCCCTACACAGGGCATGTTTAATGCCCATGGAGGACAGATGTGCTGTCACCTCTTGCAGCCCTGCTACGCGCCCTGCGGCTATAGGTAAAGCTAACGGGTAACCAGCGGTGCTTAGTCACCCACCTAAGGACTGCAGCAGAAGCCAAAAATGGTTGCTTATTTTCACTTGGCTTTTTTTTCCCCAGCTGAAATACATGTAAAAAGCATAAGGGGATAAGGATCCCCCTTGCCAAGCTTCGTGAGGAACCCCCTGAGCTCTGCCACGTCCCGGCACCCTGACCTTTACGTTCAGTCAGGCTTTACTCAGACTCATCATTATTTTGGCTGCGTTTTTGCTGCAGAGGAATGCAGGTGTTTCCTCTGTTCCCACCAGCGTGCCCATGCTCTGATTTCTGAGAGGCTGGGGAGGCTGCTCATGCGTGTTGTGTCATGCTCAAGGAGGCATCTGAGGAAAATGTGGATGCAGTTCAGGCAAATGACCAGGGGAACGATACATTTGCATGCACTTGCATGTGAGTGTAATTTAGGCAGGCAACGTGTCGAGTTTGCTTGAAAATCTGGCCCATGTTTTTCCATTTCTGATTTTTTTTTTTAAGTTAAAAAAAAGACAAACACCTTGTTCCTTCATTTGGTCTGTAATAACCTGAGCTGGTTCCCTTGGAAAGCTTATTTATTCTCCTTGGCTGCTGAAGTGGATGCTGAATTTTGAGCATCCCGAGAAGAGACGGTGCGCAGATGGGATTCTTTGTTGCTGAAGCTTTTGTTGGACAATTATAAGACTCATTTATATAGCTGTTTATATATTAAAATTGTTGGGTTGCCTGGGGCTACGGATAAGCGCTCCTTGTTTGACATATCTCTAAATAAATATAAAGGCACATTATTAATGGATACAGCTTTAAAAGCAAACACCCAGAAATGCACTTACAATAAGGGGAGGAAAAACCAAGGTTACATCATGTTGCTAGAAGCCAACTGCTTTGTTTTCTAAAATGTTTCTCTGTAGGACACAGATGATTTTTTGACTCATTCAGTGTTTGAGCATCCAAAAAGTCTCACAGTTGTTCCAAAATTCTTTCAACAGCATCCCGAATGGCATTAACAGACAGTTACACTATTTTACTGTCCAGCTTATCCTTTCCCCCTGATGGACTCATGTTTGTCAGGGAGCTTTGGGAGGAATATTCTGTATTTCTGGAGAGCAGTGTCCCTGCTGAGGCAGGAATCAGCTTTCTGGGGCTTTTCGATCCACATCATTTTGTGATCTCAAGATGTGTGGTTGTCCCTGGGCTTGTGCAAATGAAAGTGTACCTCTGGGTGAGCACCAGGAGTCACCAGGAGGCTGAAGCTAGTTATGGCTGGCACAAGAAAGGATCTCTCAAGTTCATAAGGAACCATTTTTACTGGCAACCATGAACTTGATTGTGTGTTTTCTGCTACCCCTGGTGCACTCCTTCTCTGGAGAATGGTGTTTCCTTCCTCTTCCTCCTCCTCTCCTCCTCTCCTCCTCCTCCTTCTCCCCCTCCTCAGACCACTCAGGCTTGAAGTCTCCAGTCTGGTTTTGCTCCTAGCCCCATTGGTCACTCCCCAACCCCACCAGGAACCAGTAGTTACTTGCTTTGGACCTGGAGGGCCCAGATTCAAGCAGGCTGGTGGCCAAGGATGGGCTGTCCTGCCTCTGTGGGGGCGGGAGCTGAACCAGGGGTCTGGGTCTGCAGGGCTGGTGGAGAGCTGGTGCCCCCTGCTCTGCCTGCAGGAAGGATGATGGTTTTGCTGCCATTCACGCCTGTAGTTTTCGATGCAGACAGGAGCTGGGGCAAATGTGGGACCTGTGCACCCACACCTTGGGGGGCTGGCTGGCCCCTGGGGGGCAGTGACATGGGTGCCCCTATTTCTCACCCCTTCAAGTGGCTAGCCTCTTTCCTATGCAGATATTTGATGGCAGTCACACCTGTAGATGCGTGAATTGCTCTCTTCCTCACTGGGTTTGCCCCTCTGGGTTAAGAGGGTTTTGGCTGGGGGCATTCCTGTCTGTTTGCTTTAGGGAAGCAGTGGGAATTCACCCACTGGGCAGGGTGAAGGCGAGGCAGCTGGGGACAAGGCACAGCAGTGCAGTGTGTGGGAGAAGGGAAGGGAGGGAGAGGGAAAGGAGGAAAAGGATTAACGAGAAGCACAGTCCCATGGCAGTAGAGTTGTGCTCTAGGCAGGAGGTGTGTGTGAGTCCGCCTCTGCTAACATCTAGCTCGGATGCTGGGAAAAACCTGAGAATGGCAGCAGGGCACAAGCATGGTGAAAGCTCCCGTGCCACCTCGAGTGCTGTTTGTTGAGACATTGCCTCCAGTGTCCTGGCCAGGCTCCAGGGGGTTTTGCAACCCCCCCTCTTCCAGCAACCCAGGATTCAGTCATCCTGAATTCCTCTGGTCTCCCTCCCACGGGCAGCTCTCTGTCACCAGTGGGACGGCTCTCCCAAGACGAGGGACCGGACCTGGCTCTCCTCTGCGTGCTGTCAGCCCGTAGCTGAGTCCCTCCTGTTGGAAAGCCACTCACTGCACGGGTCCACACGTGCTCAGGGGGCTTTGCCATGGTGTTCCCTCGGTGTACTCCTCAAGCAGGCATGAAAAACTGCGCGGTATCAAGCTGGCTGTGTTTAACTTTTGGGTACGTTGGTAACTTGCAGTCCTCCACTGCACGGAGGAGCTCAGGGGAACGATGAAGGACACACAAGTGTTGGAAGTGCAGAGACAGAGGATAAAAGGGCAGGCTAGGCTGATCAGGCTCCAGCCAAAAAAATCTCCAAAGCAGCAAAACAGAGATGGATAAAGGGTTGCCAGTGAGTCAGGGGGAAGGAACGGCAGCATTGTCTCTTGTTTGAGCAAAGAGTCTATAATGGAAGAAGATTGAGTGCCAGGGAACTAATATCCCTCTGCAGCGATTGTTTGATCCTTCCCTTCCCCTCCAAAAAAGCAAGTTGCTGCTGGCTAGCTTGCAAGTAAAAAAACCCAGTCCAAGAAATAATCAAGTCTCTTGTGCCAATAAGCGCATCTGTCAGTGTGTCAGTGTTGATCCTCCTTCAGTACATGCCACATGCTCGTTTCTTTACACAAGATGGGCTAGAAGGGCCATTAACTAGATTAGAAATTCTAAGGCACAATTAAAAAACATGCTGCTTCTTTGCTTTAATCTTCCCTCCTTTAGCTCCCAGGCTTGTTTTCGTGCCGGCCTGACACAGTCCTCAGTTGGCTGGCGGCGGTAGGCTATCATTACACAACCGTGGCTGGTTTCTGAGCTGTGCAACACCCTGCAGCACCTCGGCAGCAGCACGCCAGCCCGCGAGGCTGTCCTGCAAAGGAGTAACCCCACCAGCTGGCAAAGCGAGAGCTGCGTTTACAACCCGGGGGGGGGAGAAGGTGTGAGCAGGAGAGGCAACGTGGGGGCTCTGACGGGCAGGAGCAGCCCTGTTCAGAGCCCTCCCAATGCCCCGAGCAACATCTGGTAGCACGGGGGGACGGCAGCCTGCTCGCTGGCATGGGGAGCTGCTCCTTAATTGCTGTGGCGTTGTGCAAATGCGGTGGGAATTTCACAGAGGACATAACGTATTCTAAAATGATTGTTTTTATTCCTTGGGTAAGTGTTTTCCTCATGCAGAACAGCATTTATTACTGTTATTAATGGCCTCACCGGTCCTCGTGCTCGTTCTGAATCTTTATGGCTACTGTCATTGTACAACGCTGAAGGTACAGACCCGATCCGGGACTGCCTGCATTGCAAACAGGTTAAGGGTTTGATTTTTGGCAGGTTTGGGCACTGGGATATTTTTGCGTTCTGTCCTGTGTTTTCTGCGCCGAAAAGTCCTCCTCGTCACTGTGTGTGGAATACAGCAGAAGAATGCTTCCCTGCTGTAGGAAACTATGGGCAGTATAATTGCCTCATTAATCCCTCTGAGATTTCAGAAATGAATGCCACAGTTTCCTAGTATTTCTGTAGGACCCTATTTGCTTATGCTTTTTAAAATTCTACAAGATGTTTCCATATATTTATGTTTAGGATGCGTTATGGAGGCCTTTCATCCTTCTCTGAAGCACAGGATGAAGTATGGGTCACTTCTGGAATAAAGTAGTAAGACTTGTGATCCTGTCGTCCACTACATCTAATATGGCAAATTCTGTGTTGCCATGAAAGCCGTTGTCCTTTTTGGGACTAAATGACTTGGTGGGGTTGCTTTAAACGTAGAGCTACACCTATTTGATACTGGTTTGGATGAAAGAACAAGATCTTTCACTCTCCTTATGGTGGAGTGCCAGCAAGGTTTAAAATTAATATCCACAAACATTAGAGAGGGAAGGAAATGAAAGAAACATTTCTTCCCCAGAACCAGCCCTGCTTTCCTGCCTTTTCCATAACTGCATAGATGTCTGTCATATTTGGCACCAGAAAACATTAAAAAGTTTTTAAATACCAGGAATTCTTCTCTGTCTTTAAATGTAGACCAACAGGAATGCAATGGAAAAAGAGCAAAGGGCAAAAGAGAACCGAGCCGGTCAAGCAATTAACATGGTTCTGCATAGAGCACTTCTTCCTGCTTAATAAAACGCACAAAATATCCATCCCATCTGTGTTTGGAAAAGCTAGTGCAAGGTAGCAAGCACTGCCTCTGGCCTGCTGTGTCCTGGGATCTGGAGAGAAGCCTGGGGCTGGGGGACATGGGCTCAGCTTCCAGCTTTCCACATTCGCTCCAGATCGCCAGCAGATTCCAGCAGTTTGGGAGAGCTGCCTTGAGATGCTTGTGGTCTTACTTGCTAGAAATACTGAGCACCTACCGTATTCACTGAGTCTAAGCACAATAAACCGTGGTAAATCAGGCTCCTGGCTCTCTGAACGCAGACATCTGAAATGAGCAGAGACTCTCTCAAGAGATGTTTTTCCCAGCTATGAAAAGGGGGAATAACTACATTACAGGAGGGGCAGTTAAATCATGTTGTTTTTTTTTCTTCTTTTTTTTTTCTTTCTTTTTTTTTTTTTTTTTGTAAACTGCTTCGAAGCTTTGGAGAGGAAGCCATTATGGGAGTACAAATTACTCTTTATTTTCTATTTTATTTATTGCCTCATTTTCAAATAATGAAATTCTGAACATACCTCCTCGCTAGCTGCTGAAAAATAAGGAAATGCGAGAGGATTCTTAATGATGCTAATAAAGCCAGCTGAACGCTTTGCCAAAGTATATTTTTTTATTGCAAAAATACCATTTTATAAATACAAATGGTCTTGATAGGATTGCATTGGTTGTGATACAATTTTGTTTAGAAAAATATACAGACCAAATTATTTTGTATGAAATGCTCCCTTTTTGTCTGGTTGGAATGAGGCACTTTATTTCAGAATTTCATTTTGGAATTACTTTTTGTTTTGTTTTGTTTTGGGCATTTTAATTTATATTCTATAATAAAAATACAAAAAATAGAAGAAGGTAATGTGATTTTAATGCAAGTGGAATGTATTAAGATAGAGTATGTCTCGATGACCTTGTGGGTCCCTTCCAAAGCAGGATATTCTATGATTCTATGATTTTGTGCTAGTGGAAAATACAATTAGTGGGAAAAATTCAGCTATACTGGTGGTCCAGTCTGCAGCCTCGCTGACCTTCTCTGCTAGGGAAGAGACTGGAAGCTCACTGGAGTGTCCAAAGCAGCCTTCTTTGCTTCTTCTGCTCAATCCTACTTGTTCTTAATGCCTTTCTTGTCTAGCAGGTAGCATGATTTGAAGCCCAAGTTCAAAGGTTTCCTTTGGGCTGAGGTGGATTAAATGGGACCTCCAAGTGGTGCATGGATTTTTCACTTATCTCGAAGGTTTGGTGATCACGGCTGTGGGGTGTGGGTGAAAATCCATCCCTGTTGCTCCTCTCTGCCATTTGCTTCCCTCTGCCCTGCAGCACTGAGCTCGGTGGCCCTGTTTTGCTGAGGACACCTCCCAGGCTGAGGACACTTCCAGCATACAAGGAACGTTCCCACTGTATTTTTGGGAAGAGGGATGTACAAACATCTGCCCTTGGTAGCCACCAGGAACAGAGTGGGAAAAGGGATGAGATGAGGTGGAGCCTCGCTTCTGCTGATCGACAAGCGCTGGGGGAGCTGAGATGCTGTGAGCGGGACAGAGCCCAGGCAGAGCACTGGTGTGCTCACTGCCGAAACCCATGCTGCTCTGTTGCTTTTGCAGGAAAAATGGATTATGTGAGAGTCCGCAAAATGTGCACTCCGTCTGGCATTGTCTGGAGAGGCTTTTTGGGGAGGGAGGGAGCTCTCTGTGCATCAGCCAGAGCAAGTCGCCCGCTGAGGGTGTGCTCAGCTGATCTGGTCCAACCATCCCCCTACCACCAATGTCACCCACTAAACCATGTCCCTAAGCACCACATCCAACCTTTCCCTGAACACCCCCAGGGACGGTGACTCCACCACCTCCCTGGGCGACCCGTTCCAGTGCCTGGCTTCTGAAACATAACCCATCATCCGCAGAGGAGAGGGTGTCTGAGGGGAGACCTCAGGGTGCCAGGTAGCACCCAGACCACAGGGCGAGCACAGGTCTGTATGGATGGGAACACGGGCAGACTCCTAGACATCGACATAGCATGGTCACCTGGTCTACCCCGCTGGTACCGGGGAGCCTGGCATAAGCTGTTTGTAAGCGACTTGCCTGCCAGGATTGGTCAGCCAGAGGGAGGGATGTGCTACCTGTGGTGACGTTTATAAAAGCGCACCCCTGGACACAGCCACATGCAAACCACTGCCTGGACCAGCCGGAGGCACCGGCATGTGCAGCTAACCGCTCGCTCGCACCACAGTGCGCGAGGAGCCAATGGCACCCCGTGCTCGCGGAGCTCAGAGCTGCATCGGCTTTATCTGAGCTGCCGATTTGCTTTTCCTGGAATTGAACCCCCAAAGGATGTTGCATGAAACTTGTAAACCGAAGTAAGGCCTCTTTGTCTTGTGACACTTGTTTTAATTTTACTGTGGGCTGCCATGAAAATAATTTGTGATTAAAATTGAAAGCTCCCTTGCAGCAGCTGCCAGGGCGGGGGGTGTTGGAGGCGATTCCTCTGGGGTTACTTAACTCCGAGTCCTCATTTTTTCCACTTAGATCCACGTGGAAGATCTATTCCCAGATCTAGTCAGGGTAGACTGCCTTGCACTTGGCAAGGGGTGACTACCAGAGCTGTGACCAGCCCGAGCAGTCACGGAGGAGAATGCGGCCCTTGTATGATTTACCTTCATGCTGCTGCAAGCTACCGAAACCCTTTGTAAGAGAGGAGTAAGCTTGACTTAACGAATTTACCAAAGCTCACAGGTCTGTGGTAACAAGCCAGTACAACAGGTCTTTGTGAGTGGTGGATTTATGGCACATAAATAAGTTAGTGTGCTAATTGTAGCCGGTGTCAAAGGTAGCAGGCTAACTGTTAAAAAAAGGGCTTGTAGGGTGATTTATTTGGGTTATTTCGCACAGACTTGTGTGAAATACGTTAATAGATCCTCTGCCTCCCTTCCCCACAGCCGTAATAGTAAGAACAATGAGCAGCATTAAGTGCAGGCTAGCCCACGTTTCCTCCCAGGAGTGCAGGGCTGCAGCAACCAGAAATCATTACACGGGGAGAGAGAAAATGACTTTTGGCTGCCTCCGAGCCCTCATGTCAGTGTTGTTCTGCAATCTCTGTGCTGAATGGAAACTGTTTCCTTTCCACAAGCTCTAAGCTTACAGACTGGGTTTCCTGCTTTCCTGTTAGTGCCTCCACCTACCCAGACAGCTCTGACACTTCAGACTTACTGATCAGCTATTTTCTACCACAGCTCTTTTAGCAAAGGTTTTACACGTTGTTGTAACAGCTGACTAAGCAGTGAGCCTGCAAGTGAAAGAAATGAATGTAGGGCTTTTTTGTTCGGCTAACTGACAAGGCTCTGTCTCAAAACGGTGAGGCATTTATCTGTGCTAGCAGCCTGCTAGATGGATGGGCTGGCGTTCAGCGCTGCTCTGGGAGCTGGGAGGCACACTGTGCCAAGGCTCCCAGGTGGAGGAAAATGGCACCAGGATGTTTCAGTTGCCTAAAGAGACTTGTAACTAAAGGTACTTTGAAGTACCTAAGAGACGTGCAGGGGACATTTGCATCGTGAAGCAATGATGGGAATAAATGCTGAATGTGCGCCAGCTTTAAAAATAGTATCACATGCAAAAGCAATTAATACATAGGAGAAATTTTATAGAGAGGGACTCTGTGGACCACAAATACGAAAGTAAAAAGTGATTTTCATATCAGAAAGTCTGTCATCTCAGGATGTCCCAGAATGGCACATTCTGGGGCACCGCAGTCGAGCTGGAAACAGTCAGTCAGCTCTGAACTGACTTATATATATATATTTATGTCTCCTGTGCTGAGTTCCCTCCACAGCCATGGTAGTGCAGCCATTCAGAGCACATTTCCACGGTGCTTTCAGTTTTCATGCTCACTTTTGCAAATTACTTCCAATATATCACAAAAAATGAACCAAGCCTGTCTTCAGTTAGTGATGGATGTACCTTAAAATATTCAAAGTACTCTAAAAGTTATGATATCTTTGGTCTGATCCTTAGCCAAACTATGTCTAGCCTTGTTTCAGTCTTTGTTTTATTCAGACACTAGTGGCAAAAACATCTGTAGACTTTCACTTTAACATTTGTTTAGCTACCATCATCTGCCATAAACAGGTCTTCAATCTTACCAAGGTCAGCAGGTGGGGAAAAAGACTGGGGCATAGTCTTTTGCAGGATTTAGAAACTGGGGACATTTGTGTCACTGAATAGTGGTGGCACATTTTTCAGTGTGTCTGCACCTGTCTCCATGCTGACGTGGGCCCCAGCGGTGCTGAACAGCTAATGGCTGCCGTGTCCCTCTGGACTGGGAAGTGGTGGCATTGTTTTCCCTTGGGAGGAACCTCAGGGGTGAATTTTTATGCTGATGGAAAGGGCTGGAAAGACAACTCTACAAAACAGAGTGGAGTTACAAACCTTTATTCTTTGTACTAGGTGTCAGGCACGTGGACAGTTTGCCTCTGGAGTGTGGGGAGTTGAGGAGGATGCTCAGTACCAGAGTTTCTGCTGAAGGGGTCAATAAGCCCACTGTTGTGAGGGTGCCTTTCATGGCGTGCCTGGAAAGCATTGCTGAATGTAATGCAGTATTGACACTCCAGCAAATCGATTTCTCTGAATGCCATGCCACGCGGATGAGAAGCCTTTGGCAGCCAGTTTGGGTCAAGTCCGTCATCGGACCTATAGCTTGTGGGAGATGAGTGCGACGGATGAAGTCATCAGGAAAGTCAAAAGGTCTTGATTCCTTGGGGGGAGAGGTCTATGTGCACGAGGAACAATGTATTCAGAATAAATCAATAAATCAAATATGCCAGCCCTGGGCAGATATGTCTCTGTGCTGATCCTGGTGCTGTGCAGGAGCACAGCAGAGTGAGGGTTGGCTGGGTGCCTGTGTGAGCTTTCATGCCATAGGTTTGAAATGTACAGTCACCGCTGGGGCAGTGGAGAAGAATTAGCGTGCAGTGCTGCATGCCTTTTCTCCCCTCACCTGGAGGACAAAAGCCTGCAGTCAGAAGGATTTTTCAAAGTAGTGTGACAGGCAGGCAGAAAGAAGAAGGGGATTGCTGTGTTGCAGCTATTCGTTGCATGTAAGCTTATCTCTTTTTGCTGTGTTTAGATTCCATTTTCCTCAGGCCTCCCTCTGATTTCTTCATATCAGCAGATGTGGAACGGGCTCGTTAGTGTGTTCAAGAGGGAGATTTTGACTACTGCTTCTGAGTAACATGCCTTCAGTCAAGTATGACGGCCTGCTCACTCGGGTAAGGGGCATCACTGCTTCTACACGCGTGAGGAGGTCCCCAGTCCTCATTGCAGCACTGCCAGGCAGCATTGTGGTTTTCCCCTTTCCCTTTCTGTATCCCCATTTCAGTCCCAGGATTTGTGAGATGTTGGACAGGCTGGAGGTTCTTGTCTCTGCGGTTTGGACAAGAGAAGGAACTGGACTCATCTGGCTCAGAAACTCAGGATATTAATTACAGGTTGGTAGGCTCCCCAGTGGGACATGCTGACCACTGCATGTACCAAAACAACTTTGGTTGCTTTTCCTGGCATAACATTTCAGCTCTGTGCCTTAACATGTTTGCATGGTAAGTGAGACAGGGGCAGCATTTTGGAAAGTGAGAATGCAGAGATATGCAGAGATCATTACTGTGAGAGTTCACTTGAAGAGCTGGAAAATTAAATGAGGAGAGTACAATGAGAGTATGAAGAGTGATTTAGGAGTGTAGAGGCAGCAAGATGCTAAGACTATGGATAGATAAATAGAACACCAATATGGATTAAATTGCAGTGTAACAGTTCTGTGCACACACGTATTATGGGATTTTATAAGCCAGGCAAGCTTAGCCCTTATACTCAGGGCTAAACGTGCCACTGATGTGGTGGGACTGCCTACTCTCACAGGTTGTGGTGTGTTTTTGGCTTCTTAAAGATGGGAAAGTTTTAGATCTTGACACAAGTTAGTCTGTTTATGGCTCCTGGATCCTTGTGTGGGAACAGACGAAATGAAGTGAGGAGCTGAGGAGAGTCTGGAAAGTCCAGAGATGGGAGAGTGGGAGCAGGAGGTGGGAGGTGTCCATGGGCCTACATGGCGGTGAGGAGCAGCTCGGGGCAATGGGAGAGAAGCCACAAGGTTGTGGTAAGGTGACATGGACAAAGAGCACTGAGACTGGGCAGGGGACCCTCCCAGGGTGCTCCTCTGTACCAGAGGGACAGATGTCTCTCTGGGACACATGTCCCCGTGGCCTTCAGCAGCATGGGTCCATTACCTCTCTGCCTATGCTGTATGGCCTGGCTTCCCTCTGGAGGGAGGCTGCCTAAGGCTGAGGAGGGATCTTCACGTAATTTGAAGTTACAGTGTTGTTAAGAGCACTATGTGAACAAGGGATTTCTAGCGGGATGAGCCGGTGCTGTTTCTTGCTATTAATACCAGTGACATTGTAATTTTTGTTGCTGTAAAGGTGCCCAGAGCATAGGGTGGGCCCCCTTAGAATTAGAGACAATATATATACATATATATATTTAATACTGAACAAATGGGTTTTCCAGCAAGCAATCTTTGCTTCTGTTGTCATGGTCTGTCCTCCTCACAGCAAAGCATTCGCTTCAGAAAGACTCGGCAGCCCTGCAGAGTGGGAAGGGCTGCTCAAAAAAAAGACACACAAAAAAAAGAAAAGATGTAAAAAGCAGCTGCTAGAAGTAAGAGCTAGACTAATGTGGAGATGAAAGCATTTATGCAGAGCAGAGGTGGAGAATATTGGATCTGTGGAGTGGGCGGAAGTGTCCTAATGAATGAACAGAATGATGCTGGGCTGTCTCGAATAACAAAAAGGGAAGGAGGGTGTTAGGATTTGATAGTACAGACTTGGAAAAAATGAGAAGCTGAGAAGAGAAGGAAATCATGGCTAATTTAAACTGCCTTGGAGAAGCAGGTGGGAGGAAGACCTTGAACATTTGCTATACTATGATTTGAAAGTAAGGAAATGGAAAAACAAGGCTTGGAAGGCAGAACAAGGGAGGGCTCTTCTCCCTCTCTCTCTCTAAAATGAACAATGCCAAATTTTATGGAGAACATTTGTGATATTATGAGAAAATACAGAGCTCCTGCAGTGAACTGTCCTAAGGGATGGGCTGAGGAAAGTGGATGAAGCCAGTGGCTCCCAGAAATATGACGATGATATGATGAGTCTGAGACACTTTCAGTTGCATCGAAATATTTAGTCTTTGTTTGCCTGTATTCTCAAAGCCCATGTCAAAAAATGAGGGCAACCCTTCTTTGACTGGTTACAGTTATGCTATCAGGTGGTGCATTAAAGGGGATAAATAGCAGCCAAAGGAGCTTTATCAGCTCTTCCTGCTGTTACTTGTTTTGGACCAAACTCTTATTGACTTGGTTGGGTGTGCTCTGGGGTGACTGAGCAGGGTGCCTGGATGCCTTTCCCTAGTGTGCCTGTACTTCCTTTTACTCCATGCTTAACATAGCAGAGGTGACAACTTCATTATGCAAGTCGCATGTGAGTGTGGCATCATGCCCCTCTTGAAAAGTTGCTCAGGTTTGTATCTCACATTTTGTACAAAGAGAGAGAGAGACATCCAGAAAAAATAGGTGCAAGCAGCCAATACAATCAGTTTCAATATATTCGCCTCTTCTCAAAAAAAAAAAAAAAAGAACATCTCTCCAAAATAATCAAAGCTGTTAAATAACACTTACTCTGTGCAGAGGAAGTATGGCGTGATGGGACTGTAGGCCAGTTCCAAGGAAAACACTCGGACTGGTTTGGCCTGTAACAATGAACTAAACTGAAGGAAGTTGGATGGTGCAGTATATATAGGCTGTGCTAGCAGGGAGCAGGGGAAGCAGGACCTGTTGGAGGTGCCTGGCTGGCCATGGGGTGCTGTGGTGGCTCGGGGGACGATGGGCACATGGTGCCTGTTCTGGGCTCACTGACTCACCCTCTCCCAGAGAGCATCTCCCAACAGCCAAGTCCAGCCTAGGGCATGCAAGCAGAATGCCGTGACCAATGAGCCAGTTCATGTTGATCAATCAAATCAAAGCCATTGCAAAGACGGCAGAATTTTGATTTAATTTGCAAGGGTAAATACATCTTTTATTTTTTTCTTTGCCCTTTGCCTTTCCAAATATTACCTGCTGATATTAGACAAATAATCAGTATTTCTGAAACACTGTTCACGATCCCAATACCAGCACTGAATAAAGATGTAGCACTACATATGTAAAGGCTTTCAAGCATGGCATACAAAAGTGGACTGAAGAAATCATGTAGCTGATGAGTCCCATGTTCTGCTTCCACCTTTCCCAAGCAGCATCAATATCCCTGTTCCTAACAGGGCTGGCCCACTCAGCCACATCCCACTTTCAGGGGTATACAGACCTTCAGATGTCTTCAGATGTCTGCTCAACAGCATTAGCATTTCACAGCCTGGACTAGAGTCCAGCGTGGCCCAAGGCGCAATGGAGGGAAGGTAAGCAGCCTGCTTGCCTCAGGCAGCTGGAGGGAGAGTGCTGATCATGTTGAGCCAAGTTACAACCCCTACTGCAATGCTGCATCTCTGCAGCAGTCATGTATAGAGATGTCACACCTACCTAGCTTGTGAGATGATGCTTGCCACTTCCATGAAGAGGTACCAGTTGAAAAGAGGGTGGTATTTGGCCTGTATGCTTTATATCAGCTGTGCATGCCGGATGGCAGGAGGGGAGGACTTCCACTGTGGCAGACATTTTATATGTGAAAAGAGATGTAATGAAGCTCCCTAAGCTCACAGTCATTTTCTCATAGTTTACATGGAACAGGAGGTGAAAAATGTAGATTTGATTAATGTTGCTGGATCTGTTCTGAAAAATATGTCTTTGCTATGTCTTCTTGTCCTTACGTGAGGAAACATTTTAGTTCCTGTGTTTCTTTTCTCTACCTCTGCACATGAAACACCTTTCCCTCCTGTAGTCTGTCTGCAAAGGCGTTTGTAGATGATCTCCATGTGCCCTCAGTCATCCTCAGCCTCTAGCACTGCTGCTCTTGCCTATGGCTGTGCACGGGGCAGCCCCGCTCCCCCCAGCCAGGCCCCGTGCAGTGCTCAGTGCTGCCTCAGGATGTGTGGTGGGGAAGGGGGCATTTATAGGCACTGATACAGGGACAAGGCAGTCTCCCCCCAGGTTTGTCACCGCTTGCAGGGAGCAGGGTGAGGACACGGTGCTGGGAAAGATGGCATCGTGCCCTGGTGGGTGTCCCAGACCAGATGCAGGGGGCGAGATCCTGATGAAGACAGGAGCAGGATGGGAGGAACAGCCAAAATGCCAAATGCTGATGGCCTTATTTTGGTCGATATCCTGCTGAAGTCAATGGGATATCGCTCCAGGAAAAACTGGATAAGGATCTCGGGATTTGGCAGTGGGAGAGGCTCTATCTTCTTGCTGTTTACTCCCCAGCCCTCGCCTGCTGTTGGTGACTTCATGATCATTTCCAGAGCCTGCAGTAATGATGTCAGACCCGGGGGACTCGGGCTTCAGGTGGGAAATTAGCAGCAGGAGCAGATGAATGCTTTAATAAACAAAGTTCCTGTTTTCATGCAAATGCCTCTAGAAATAAGGAATGAGGGGAGTCAAAAATACAGAAATTTATGGTATAGAAGCAATGCTGTTTGGAAACAGACCTTTTATGAGTTTTCCAAGAGGTGCCAGCTGCTCTTTAATGTTTTCGTTTAAGAGTTTTATGTATGAAAGCTCTAGCTTGTGTAAACAGAGAGGCTGAGAAAGTTGCGAGGATTGTTGTTAATGGTGAACCTAGCAGGCTGAGGATTTGGCTCAGACAGGACTGCAAGTATGGGTGTTTGTGCAGAGCAGAGGTTTTTAACACAGCCGGACGATGTTCCTCTTGTTCTCTGAGCACTTCGCCCATCTGCCTTGCTTTCATGACCACCACCAAGAGCTCCCATGTCCCCATGTCTCTCCATCCTCCAGAGGCCTTGGAGAAGGTGGTCCTTCATCTTTCTGGGCTGAAGGGACAACCTGCAGCTGGGGCAGCTCGATCCCAGCACCTCCCAGAGAGGCTCCCTCCCAGGAGCAGGCCCAGGCAAAGGGGTGGCCATGTTGCCCCATCCCTCCGGCCTGCTTCTGTCCCCCTCAGCACCATGCGCTGCAGGGCTCCCTGCCTTCACTGACATCCATCACCCATCCCTATTTATTAATCTGCTATTTTAGGGAGTGCCTATTGTGTGCTCCAATTCATGTAATTGCATTATTTGGCTGGAGAGAGTGCTGGGGCCCGTGCCACAAATAGCTTCATGCACGTTCTGCTGGTGGGCTCCATTTGTTTGGCAATTAGCTCTCTTTGGGTGAAATGCATGGCACCATATTAAAAAGAAAAAAGAAAAAAAAAAGTCACTTAAGTGAGGCCAGCCCGCATAAAGCAGGCAGCTGCGCACAGAACATTTCTCAACAAGGACCTGAGCAATGATCCTGAGCTGCTCTCCATTTTGCTCTCATGTTTTTATGCAGCAGCTTTCTGTTTGCTCATCTACAGGAATACTCTGCATCTGGCCTGTCTGTTTTTGAAAAGGTGACTGTTGATGACAGCTAAGATAACAAGAGGGTGTTGTTTTTTTTTTTTCCTTCATGAGAACGCCTCCGGTTCTATTAATAAAATCCTGAATCTGACTAGTCCTTCTGAGAACTCCCGGCCTCTCCTCACCCATTCAAAACTGTATTTTTAAGCTGTTGTAGGTGGATTGTCGACAATGGTTGTTATGCAAACTCTGAGCACTGGCTTCAGGAGCTTCTTGGAAACCTGCAATGAGTAATCTTTATGTTTCTGCCAGGTCTACAAGGAGGGAGAGACTGCAGTTTTGCTGCAGATAGGTTGACAAAATAAGTGTCAATTCATGACAAACTAACTGCCAAAAATATTCACATCAAGCCCTGGAAACAATTAGAGAACATGATGAGAGAACATCCCTGAGACTGAAGATCACACTGAGTACAGAGACCCTCGCCAGTAAACTGAAACTTTTTTTTCCACTTTGGGTCAGTAAAAATGATCAGATTCTTTGTTCTCTGGAGTTGCTTCTAGGGTTGTTTGTTTGTTTGTTTGTTTTGTGTGCTCATAGCCAGTGGCTGTACTTGAAAGGGTATGTTTGTTTCTCCAGCTTTTTTGTGAAGTCAGCATTGGTCAAATGAGAGCTTGATGAACATCATGAGGTTGTAGAGGTGCAAGATGGCTATCAACATCAGAGGAACGTTGGTCAGTACTAACTTGGATTGCCAGCTCTCCTGAACAAGGAGTTAAAGAAACAGTTTCCTGATACCAGTGCTGTTCTTCCTTGCTACGAATGGGGTGGGAGGCTCCTGCACATGGACCACGTTTCTCTTCCAATGCAGGCAAGGCATGCAGATGTGTCTCCCAAGCCTGGCAGCTGTCAGTGCTCATGAAGTAAATGGAGAGATGCCAAAAAGGCTCAGGGAAGCATGTGTTGAGCTGGTAGAATCCCTCCATGTGCAGTGAGTAATTGTAGCTTCCTCCCTGATCTCAGCTCTGTTGCCATCCTCATCCCTGTGGGCTTCAGATATCAAGCTGAGTGAAACAGGGAGAAGAGGGCTTTTTGGGGAAGCGGGCCCACAGCAACATGAATATACCCCTCCCGAGCTGCTGTGCATTTGGGTGGATCCCCATATGGCACCGTTTGCTATTTGACCCGGAGGTGTAACATTCTACGCTGGCTGTAATCAGGGGTTTGGCTTAGCGATACCTGTTTCCTGACTGCGATGAGCAGCTCCTGCAACTGCAGAGCATGCCTGCAGCAGATGGGGTGGAGGAGGCAGCACAGCCCGGTGCACTCCTGTGGGCCATGCTGCTGCTCCTGCTCTGAGACATGGGGCAAGACTGAGCCAGGTCACCTAGGAGCTTGTAACAGCATCAACCAAAGTGACAGTCTTCTCAGCTGACTTCCAAGGTGTGGAGCTCCTCATATTGCTCCTCCTGCACAGGCTAGGAGACAATTTTGTCCTAAGCCGTTAGTTTTGCAGGAGGAGGTCAGCAACACTTCCCTCCTCTTTCTGTACAGAGAAGTAAGACCATTTTGGTCTCCGAGAGATTGCTTGTAAGAGCAGTACAGCAAGCCTCACAGGCAGCTGAGGACTTGTGAGGCACTGCCAAGAGCCACGTGGGATGTGACGGGGTGATGCTGCACGCCTTCTGTTGCTGTTCTCTATAAAGCGCCCTGTGCTGTTGTTGGGTGTCACACCCAAGTACCCATAACAAGCCACATCTTTGCATCATGCTGGTAGTCACAAGCTGGTAATACCCAGCAGTCCACCAGCTGGAAAGCCCCATCTCTATGCAGTGTTGCTTTTTACTACACTGTAGCTCATAGATCTTCAGATGGCAATCCACCCTGTGAATCTGTGTTTTCTAATGCCATGAGTCTCTGCTCTTGCCAGTCTGCTAGTTCCATCGTTCCTGCCTCCAGTGAGTCAACAGCCATCTGTGCACACTGAAAATCAAATAACTTCTGGGTTAAGAGGGCTTTTTGTCATTTATAATGAATCCCTCTGCGTCACCCTATGTGGTACCTAGTGACGTCCAAGATTAAATCAAGAGAAAAGAGTGCGATCTGAAGCCACCCACAGCAGCCTGGTATCACCTTTCCATCTCAGCTGCACTTCAGCAGGCTAGCTGAAACAAGGCAGTTTTCTCTGTGCTTGGTGCCAAACACTATTCTTACTGAAGCAGAGGGAAGTTTTGTTTTTCCCTAAATAGGAATGATTTGGCCTTCGGTGGTGCTCAACTGGAAAGAATCCAATGCTTTTCTGATCTTGTCAGAATGGCTGAGATGATCATAAATCAGAAGGGCTGCTCCAGAAATATTTTCCCTAGGCTTGATTCTCTGTCCCACCATGCTGGTATAATGAAAAGAAAAATTGAGCCCACCAATGGTTTAATTTTACAGATAACCACTCTGTTTCCAGGCAATCTTTGTGATTAATTTTTCTCACAGTCTGTCTTTTTTCAGTTTGTCTCATAGGGCCATTCAGGGTTGTTTTTTCTTTTTTTCCCCTCCTCTCTCCTTCCATATGGGGAAGAATAAAGTGAAGAAACAACATTTTCAGAGAAGAAAGACTTGGAAAGAGTTGTTGTTTTCTGGGAGTCTGTTACAGCTGTTAATTTGTGGAAAACCTCAGTGGAAAGTAAGCAATATGGCAGCATCACTTTACACGAGAATTTGGCAATGGCCTTGCTCCAAACTGTGGCTGATTTAGGTTCTTGGCTTGCACAGCCAAAGCTTCATGTAGTGTCATGCTTTTTTATAGATAATGTTGATGCAGCTGTGGAAGGCTATGATGTTCATTTTTTTTTAACGTGGAATTGTCGTCATTCAATCAAGCTTAAGTATCGTGGAGCTGTGATGTTGTTTGTCTTTGCCTGTTAGATGTTGGCGGGTGAGTCCAGGATGGGCTGAGATGTTTGGGAAAGAAGAAAAGGCTCCCTCCCTTCCTCCTTGCTTCTCCGCAGAAATACACACAGACCAAAACTTCCATCCAAAAAGGCAGGAACGCTGAGAAAAATTGGAGCTGGACTCAGACGCTGTGGGCTGGGTCCCCTCTGCCTCTCCAAAGCACGCACGCTCTCCTCTTCCTGTAGACTTTGTTCCTCTCCAGCATTTGTCATGCATAGTTGGTGGCATACCAAGATTTTGAATACTGTACCGAGTGCAATAACCTCTTTTTTCTTGGATGGACATTTTGTTTGCACAGAATACAGCATGGTGCTCAGCTGTCTGGGCAGAAATGAACATTGAATGAAATGAAATTTTCAGCTATGTGACATCTATTAGATCCGAGATAAGTTTTCCAGTAGAAATGTCCAATTATTTAAACCTGTCTAGTAGATGAAAGAGCTTTTGACAATCTGTTTTGCTGAAAAACCCTGCAATTCATTTGGCATAGATTAGATGACCTATTAGAAATTAGAAAAGGGGAAAGGGTTTCTAATTAATGTCAGACCAGCTGTTAACTTTGGAAGTATCGCTAAGCGGTAGCAGCACAAGACAACTCCTTCAGCTATTTATGTGGTGACGATTCATGTGTATATTGTAACGTGTGCCTGCAGCCTTCTGTGCAGCATGTTGCACAAACACGTGGCTGTGCCTGGTTGTGGGGACCAGAAACTAGAGTTCCCCACAGCAGGTAACGTATTAGCATACCCTGAACATGCTGCTTCTCAGAAGCTCTGCCTCCTTTTATGAATGGGTAAGCCCCATGTTTTTCCAGTGCTATCTTGTCACATAATGACTGACTCACTCACCTCCTTATCTCTGGGCCATATGACTTACTTTGATTGTATCTTCCTTGCCAACTTGGCTAGATATCGTGTTTCTTTCCCTGAGGGTGACTTAGGGCAGAATCCTTGAATCCTTAGAGTTTCCCGTAGCATCTGGAAAGAAGAGGAAAACCAGAGATGGGCCAGAAAGAGGCAGGCAGAGAAAGATGAAAGAATTTGGGGGCGGGAAG
The DNA here is from genome assembly GCF_009769625.2 of Cygnus olor. Lineage (NCBI taxonomy): Eukaryota > Metazoa > Chordata > Aves > Anseriformes > Anatidae > Cygnus > Cygnus olor. Next base: position 80,187,495 of record NC_049171.1, on the reverse strand, counting down.
TGCTCACTTTCGGAATGAAGCTTCCTTCTAACTGGCCTAAGGCAGAGCAATCTACACTTTTCGGCAACATGCGGAATGGCCCAGCCCCTGCTCTTAGGAGTAAACATTTCAAAGGTGCCTGCAGGGCCCCCTATTTATGTTTTTATAAGCTACTTAGCGTCCTTTGAGTCTCAGGCTACATCCCCGTTGCCTATAGCTGGGTTAGCTTTAAGTGTGGTAGTGTCTGGTGGAGATGCCTGAGCCCAACTGAGGAAGTTCAGCTGCTAGAAGTAGTTTACCCACGGCAGTGCATATGTCATAGCATTGTACCTGCCTGCTGCGTTACCTTGTCCTGTGCCAACTCCTGTTTAAAGCATCTGTGCAACGAAGGCGTACCCTGCAACCCTGCCTTCTCTGCAGCCTCCTGCTGAGGCTCAAGGACATAAGTGCCAGTCACAGCAGAGCGTGGGGTTCAGGAGCTGGAGCCACCTCAGTGCTTTCGAAAACTTTGTGTATGGCTGAACCCACATTCCCTGTTAGCACTGCTAAATACTTTCCTGTTTTCCTCTCTCCCCTTGAACTCACACTGCAATTTTAACCAAGTATCGTGTTTTGCTTTTAATGACAGAGCAAAGGTGCCAAAATATTTCAGTAGCTCCCCTAGGAACATCTGCAACTTCTTTAGCTAGTATTTTCACAGCTGGCCAGAACTTTTTTATTTTTGAATGCTAATGGTACCGAATCTGGGATCCTGAAGGAGAACAATGGCTAATTTCCTTGCGTCGGAATTTAGAAGTTACAAAAATCTACACTAGCAACTTTGAATAAATGCCCAGGTCAGAGCAAAGGGGGGGGTTGTCCTTTGAAAGACAAACTTGCTAAACTCCAGGCAGAGCTTAGACTGGCCTTCAGACTTAGGACAAAGTTGGTGTTTGGAGCCACCAGGATCAAAACTTACAGACAGTTCAGCTGACAGAGCTACTGCTGCTGAGATTCATGCAGCCCGCGTGACAGGATCTCCATCTGATCACTGCCTCCAGTGTGGTTTCTGTCATCTTCGATGGAAATGGGAAGAGTAAAATCTTGCAGCTTTAATACGGGACTGCGTTCCTGGAACAGGAATTAGGTCTAGGATTTTGAACTTCCACCCAGCAAAATTTCCATGGACCTTTAATTGCAGCTGTGATTTATTACCTGCTGGTTGTGCTTAGTTGGTCTAAAAGTGAAAATAAGCTGAACGTGTTTAATCAGTGTATCGATCTATCACCTGTAATCTCTGTGCTGCACCTCTTCACTCCCTATACTGATCTAGCAAAGTGTGATAATATATATATATGCTGGAAAGGTTCCAGTTTTATTTAACCACTAGTAAATCTATTAAAACCGAAGAAGCTCTAGACTCGGCTCTTTACCCGATTGTTTTTTTCCTACAGAGGCATTACCTTGGACTCCTGCTGGTGTGGAGCCCTTCCTCCTCTGCTCTCAGAATTGCACAGTGGGGCACCGCTTGTTGGTGTGGCCCCCACCCACAGCTGCACCCTGACCCCCAGCAAGTAATAGACTGTACCCTGCTTCCTGAGGTCAAAATGTCGTGGGGAGGCAGGCCTGCAGCCGTGATCTGAACAAGTATAAGAGTGGCGCTTGCAGGCTGAGAAGCAGAGAAGCATGTCAGACTGCACGTTTCCTCAGGATGTCTCATCCCTGCTGACGATATGGGCAGGCTGCAAAGTGCCACTGTCATATCTGCGTTTGGAGAAGTCTCCGTGATGGTCCACCTTCTGGGGGAGACAGAGCTGCCATGTGAAGGATATGGGTAGCGTAGGATGGTGTTACGTGCTGCTTCCTGGAGGCGGAAGATACTGCTTCCCGACGACATCGCTTCCCAAATTCCGTATCTGCAGATGGCCCCGTGCCAGTGCTTTGGAGCACTGATTAGATCTGAATGTGAGATTTCCCACAATTCAGGGGAAACTGCGAGGTGGAGCAGGGCCTGGGGTTCCTGCTCAGGCTCGTTCCTGACATGCGCAGGTATCCCTAGCAGGCTGCTGCTGTTGGCAGAGGGTCCCCTATCCCTCTCACCTGGACTGGCCCCACAAAGTCGTAATTCCCTCAGATGCAGTAGGATTTCTTTCCATGTACCTGTGAGTGGGAGGAGGATATGGCTTGTCACTTTTTTTTCCCCATTCTCACACCAATTTTGGTGCAATATAACGGACCTGCCCTGTCAAACTCAGAGGGAGTTTTGCCATTAATTGCAACTCAAGCAGGCATATTGCTGAACGTGATAAAATCCAACAGAAATCTTTAAAACTCCCCAGATCACCTCCTTTGCTGCAGTTAATTTTCTGTCCATGACTTTTCTACAAAATCCTATACAGCTAAAACATGCAATTCAAGAAGCCTTACTGCCTTGACCTAAGCGCTGAGGCATTGCACAAGCTGCCTGCCAGATACCACAGCCCCCGCCGTTACAGACAGGTAATTAGGTCACCACTTGTGAACTTTTGACACGCACAGACTTACAGCCTGATAACATGGATGCCCTCAAGCAAGTCAGGGCAATCGGCTTATCGCCATGAATCTAAGGAGCATTGAACTCTAAACAGTCATTTAGAATAAGATGGCTTCAGTCCCCAGTGCTTTAATCCTACCCGAAGGCACACAACTTGTCTAGGGGATGTCTTGCTGGAGATGCCTGAGGGAACCGAGGGAGCAGCTGTGCTGTTGCAGTATCATGCATGGGCGCTTGCTTGGGTCTGCATGGACACGTCTGCAGAGCCTGTTTTGCACGGGCTTCAGCACATTAGGAGTTGTTTGTATCTCTGTGCCACAACAAGCCCTCAGAGGCAATGCAGGACCGTGACAGAAGATGGTGGCTAAGGACCAAGCCTGGCGGAGCTGTGGTTCCAGGTGTGCGCAAGAGCCTCTGTGGGAGGTGTCCTAAAAATGTCTGCTGTCATCTTTTGTAAGTGGAAAATGCCGGAGATGATCAGCTCACCTCCCTCTCACCTTGCTTTATTTCTGTATTCTGCATATTTTTTTCCTCGTCCTGCATCTCAAGGCACTTTCCCATCGGCTCATGCTGTTATGTCACTCTCCAGTGGGTGAACTCAGTACGACCAGGAAACACTGACGGAAAATGGGATGCAGATGTGCTAACTGCATTCATATTCCCCTTCACTGCAGTTGCTGCTGGAGAGCTTGGACTGTTGCTTTGACTTTGTTCCTCCGCGGAGCGCGCTCACATTAAAATGTCAATCTTATCTGCGTTTCAGTTCAGCATGCCTGCCCCTGCGGAACAGATTGTTCAATGCACTTACATCCTCCCCAGTCGCCCTCCAAGGGGATGACTCAGTCTGTAATACAGCACATCTGGTTGGGACTACAGAGGACACTGGAACCTAGCACGGGCTTGGATCTGCCGTTCAGTTATGTCATGTCTGAGCATCGCCTGTTTGTGTATTTTCAGAAAACCCAGATAAAAGAATATGAAAGGAGAAGAGTAAAAAAAAGGTTTTCTCCATAAATTAATAGTGACCTCAAAGCTCCCATGCTGGAAAAATCGCTATGTGATGCAATGCCAGTAAAATAGAAGCAACTGTCACTTCACAGAAAAAGCAGTTATATTTCTGATTAATTGCTGTGTTTTTTGAGGTTTCAGTAAAAATGGCTGCTGATTATTTCTGAAACTTATGATGACTGTCTTAGTGCATAACCCCTTCTTAACATCAATTTGGCAAACAGGAAAGGAAATATATCATACGATATTCCGCTTGTAGGGCCAAGTTCTGTCATCTATCTGCTTGCAAAGCCTCTGTTGACTGCCTTGGGATTTCTCCTTGCAGAATGATGGCAGGACATGATCCAGACCCAATATAAATGTAACATATGAACCAGTATATCTTCAGATGGAGAAAACGTGTGTGGAATTTCCCTGTGCTATCTTGTGCATGCTTTATAGGGCAACTACATCCACAGTTATTGAAAAGAAGCACAGACGTCTGTGGTTAGACATCAATGACTTGTGGGAGGGAAAAGAGGGAAACTGGAAGACTTAGAATTTGTGCTTGATTGGTTTACTGAGAAATACAAGGCGAGAGAAATGAAAACAGTTCAGAATAGCACTGTAAAGAGGGGAAATTGGCATTGCTGGCAACACTGATGAAATGTAATGTCCTTGCCAGGAGTGTATAAATTATGGGTTTCCTGATAGAAAATGTTGATGAGGCCAGTAGGGGGGAGAGTCTGAGGAAAATGTATGCGTGTGGAAACTGATTTTTATTTTGGTGATGACTGAAAATAACCATGAAGCCTGGAACTTGTAAACCTGGGAATCCTGAAATTAATAACTTTTAAGAGTTAACTGTTGGAGAGTGTCATCCCCATGAGGACCGTTATTTGCTTTTCAGGTTTTGTATATCCTTGCCTATTTTAAGTCCTCAGAATCACTGCTGTCCATATAACATCTTGTGAAGCAGTGGTTACAGCCTTCATTTAAACAGCAGTCAAGGTGGCTGCAGGAAGTGCTGGTGGCGACGGGGTGTTTGTTTAGTGGCTCTGCTTTGGGTAGGTTTTATATTGCACACATCTCTGCACCACCTGATTTATGCCTGCCTTAGGTGTGCTGTGTGCCACCTCCATCTGTCCCGTGCTATTTTTTTCTAGTGCTCTCTTTGCAGGAAGAAATGCATACAATATAGTACTGTGCTTCTGTAGAGTTTCTTGCTTAAATCTATACTGTGGGACGCATTGAAGCTCTGGAGGTCTCTTGTCCAAACCCCTGCTCAAAGCAAGTCTAGCTTTACAGGGAGACCACACTTTCCAGGGCCTTGCTCAGGCACACTCTGAATATCTCCAAAGATGGAGATTTCAAAGTTTCCCTGGGCTGTAGGCTTGCTTCATCAAGTAGGATGATCCTTCTTTATAACATTCAATGCTTGGTGCTGATCCAGATTTTAGGCCTTTACAACAGAGGATGCTATTTATCGCCTTTGGGGCAGGCTTTGGCTGCTTGAGTAGAAGCAGATGAAGGAAGGTTTTCTTGGCCTGACAGCAAACCTCAGTGTCAGCCCCAAGAAACTTGATCTAAAGAGTTTTCCACAAAGGCGAGCCTCAGGCTACCTGGCAGAAAGAAAGAGGCTCCTGCGGGGAATGGTTCAGAGCACCTCTGTGAAGCTCCTCCTTTGAAATGCCCTCCAGAAGCACTTGTCTATCCTCAGTGATAACAGAAGAGGCATAGGAAGATTAGCTTCCCCTCTGCTTCCTCTGTGCATGAATCAGTGAGCCATCCACCATTAAGTCTGAAATTTGCTCCCTTTTTTTTTTTCATCTGGACAGAAAGCTATGGAGATCTGGAAGGGCAAGGGGGAGAAAGGTGCTGTTTAAGAGCAACGTTTCAACAGCTTGGATTTGTATACAATAATGGTAACGCTGCTGAGTCACCACCAGCCCTTCAGCTCCTCATCCTGTGCATGGGTTGTGACCGTCCTTTAGTGGACTCTGGAATTTGTTGAGAAATAGCAGTATTTGCAAACAGCCACTCTTTTTCATTGCCTGGGAGCTGAAAAGTCTCTGTTTTATAAGGTATCTCCCCATCAAAATTGCAGACCAAACCTGCTGCTTTTGCACTTGGTGGCTCTTCTCTTCAAATGCAGTTCTGTTGATGGCAAGATCTATGCTTAGTGTTTCTGGCAGATAGGGCAGGGCCTCCTGTCTATTCATTTTGGAGGGAAAAATAATTTGTTTGTGATGGTGAGACATTTCCACGGGATGTTTCATTCTATGTGCAACCCTTGCATTGGTCGTTTGCTCTACGTTGGGATTTGAAGTTGTAATGAAATATCAATGTCCTGGTGAGTCCCTTTCTGACTGCCAGTGCAGCAGTGTCCCCTCGGCACAGTGCTCCCCTTCCACTGCACTTCTAGCCTGGCTTCCCGAGAGAACGAGGCTTGTGGGGTCTTGTTTTGCATGTGTGTTGAAGAAAGTCCCTGACAAAGATCTTTCAGCTGTTGGCAGATTTCAATCAAATTTGTTAGTAGGGTGGAGATCTCGGCAACTTTATGTTCTTACAAGTTTTGTGAAAATAAACAGCCAGGTAAAGAGGAGACAAGTCCTCGTTGATATTCCTGCTATGGGAAAGGCAGGAGCTGCTATCTCACTACGCATCTGGATGGGAGACACAAAGCTCCAGGGTTTTCCCTGGCTGTGGAGCTATTTGTTTATTTCCCCAGTCCAAGTCAAGGCAAAGCACTGTGCAGTGAGACGAGGAGCTCAGGGGGCTGGTTTCACATCTGCCTTAAAGATGGCTGTGCTGTAAATGCTGTAGTCAGAGCTCGGTTTGCAGGCTGCCTTCTCACTAGGCCCCTTTGGATTTCTTCACTCTCCTCTGTGGAAAGGGCCTGTTCTTGAAGTGTGTGCGTATCTCCCTTCTGGCTTCTGGCAAACAAGTTTTCTTCTTTTTTTTTTTTTTTTTTTTTTTTTTTTTTTAAACAGAGCACAAATGATTACCCAGAGTCAACTGTCTCTGGCCTCCTGTCTGCAGAATCTCTTTTATGAAGTAAATGTTTATGCTTTCAGACTCCCTCTAGGCCTGTATAATCATTCAGCACATGGCTGCAGGATAAATCTGTTCTTGCAGTTAGCAAAGGAGTAAATGCATTCTCCAAAATCCTCAACGAAACCACGAGAATTGGAGGGACACCAAACCAAAACATTCTTTTCATTTAGGCTCTTAGAGCTGCTGGGAAACTGGATACTTTGCAGAGGAATTGGCTTTTTTTTTTTTTTTTTTTTTTCCTCTGCTGCTTTTTTTCCTTGAAGTCTGCAGCAATGGAATGAGTGAATTATTTCCTGGGGCAGCTGCTGTGTAACATCCAATACTTTATTCTTTGAGCTTGCAAAAATAAATGCATCAAGAAGAAGAAAGTGGCAAGTTGCTTGGGGTTCCAGAGAAGCAGGCAGCTCTAGAGATTTCACCTTTGTTTTTGTGGCATGTGCTAGATATGTCCGTCTTCTCTCTCAGCTTCTGCAGGCACCACCTGCCTCTTGTTCTTCTTCAAGAAATAGATGAAGTAAATCTGAGACACGGGGCCTTGAGGGAGTGCCTGGGGAAGGAGCCAAATAGAAGGCAGTAGGAAGAGAGAGACCCTCGTATCTCTTCAAGGGATGGAGACGATAGATTTAAAAAAGCCTTTCATGTCTGAGCAGCTGGTGAAAGCTGCCAGCCATTGCGCCTTACTGTTGACACATGCCTCCATAAGGAGACGTCCACGCACGACTTAAAGGAACAAGTGTGCTACAAGTGCCTGACTCCAGTCCCTCCTACAGCCCAGTGCTGGCTGTGGGGCCGGCTGGCAGGCCTTCCCCCTCAAACTATGCAAGGCGTCACGGTCCTGGAGCAACAGCAAAGCTAAAGCAACCAACTGGCTTTGGAAAATAAAACAGTCTTGCTCGTCTCACAGGGTCCCAGATGCAAGCGGCTGGAAGGGGAAAATTCGTGGTTCCTTCCCACTGAAAACAGGGGTCGAGCAGGCAGTAGCTGCAGGTCTTCGCATGGTGTCTGAAGCGTGAAGGCTCACTGTGATGGGGAAGGCTCACTCTCGCTTTTACAAGCGGCACAGACTGGGGTGAAAGGGAAGATAGAGTCATCGCGTGGGGGAGATCAGCGTTGAGATGTGGAGGAAAGGAAGCTGAAGTCTGTGTGACCTGCACCTCCTCGGCTTTGCAGCATACTGAAGTCAGCATGGCATAGGCAAGGGCTTCATTTTGTCCCAGGCACGCTTCACCGCAGTTTTCCTCTCACAAGTGGTATTGCAACATGCCTGTCCTAACCAGTAGCCGAGGAGAGAGCAAAGCAGTGCTGTGGGCTCGAGGATCATCTCTAAGAGGCTTACGCTGAACAGGCACCCGGCTACTTTCTGTAGGGTTAAATTTGCTTTTTGTCTCCCCCAGAGAGCTTCCTCTGCAGACGGAGGAAGGCTTTGATCTCTGCTTCCCAGGACCCCCTTCCTGCCTGCTTTCCTCCATCGTTAGTTTTACTGCCCTGCTTCACTGCTCCTGGGGGGCTGGCTGGGACCAGCAGGGTCCCGCCCCGCGGTGCAGCCTGCCCTGTGCCTCCGGGAGCGGCGTGCAGCCTCCTTCACCTCCTGCCCTCCCTCCTCGCAGGCAGCACCAGCTGAGGCAAGGCTGTGCAGCTTGTGGAAGCCCCCATGGCCGTGCTGAGTAACGCTCTCCGAGGATGTAGCTGGTCCTCATCGAGCTGGTCTCTGGATCGATGCTATCGTAGGGACTTTGGACATCCATGAGCAGCAAGAAGCTGTGTGCTGCAGCTGTTGCACTTCAAAGGAGCACTTACAGACCATGTTTCTCTGCGCCTTGAAATATTAGAGTGGTCTTCACTATTTCATATATATAATGCAAAAAAAAATTAATAAATTGTTCTCTCCTGCTTCATCTTAGAGATAGGTGTGGCAGAACACGTGCTTGGGGCTAATTTTTGGGGTTTGAGGAGGGAACCATGTATCAGTGGGTGTCTTTCGTCTGTCCTGTGCTTGTATAAAGGCCCCAATATACCCTGATATCATTGGGAACTTTTGGGGTATAAAGACGAGTGCTACCAACACATTGCCACGTAAACCCAAGCCAGAGGCCCCAGCAGCGTGTGGGGCAGCAGCAGGGTATGCATTGCACTGTGATTTCCATACTGTGTGATTTAAGACACCCCCTCACCCCCTTAATTTTTCGGCTCCTCTTCTTCCATCTGTGAAATAAGACATCTCTTTTACTTTGGAAAAGGCTTTAGATACACAGAGGAGCAGTGCTTTCTTCACTTGTGTTTCTGTACCTGAATAAGTTCTGGGTTTGCAGGTATCAAGTGGTATTTGGTACTTAGTATTGTCTGTGGAGGCTGGGAAGAGTGAGAAGGATATCATTTGGGGAACAGGTGATCTGTGTCTGGCCTTCTAAGATCCCTTCTCAGAGCACATTAACAAAATGCACAGACAGCAACTTCCTGGCCAGTATATTTGCTTCCTTATATCAATATATTAAGTGAAGTGCTTTGGAGAAGGAAAATACAGAAATGAAAAAAAAATTATGAAATCAATAAATTAGTATCATATTAATAAGTAATCACTTCATCCACAGAATGAAGGTTTAGACAAACGTTCAACAGGAAAGAAGGGTGCCTGGGAAGGAAAGCAGTGCTGGAATTAAGTGTAACCAGATGAAAAGTACCATTATCTTTCTGGACAACGTGCACACATCTCCAGCAATAGTCCAGAGTGTTGTCACTTACCGTAATACTAGCACAGGTGTTTGGGACGTTGCTTTGGCAAGCTGTAGGCTTCTTTATTTATGAAAGGGCAATTTATTATGTTATGGGAAGGGTATGCAATGAGACATGCACATTTCTTAAATTAAGAAAGTCCTTTTTTAGTCCTGAAGTGGGTGGAACTCAAAAAGACAAACATGGAAAGTCTCTGCTTATGTGCAAAATCCTGACAAGCCATGTAGAGGACACAAAATGTCGGGGTGCCTCACCCCAGACTGTTTCACTGGGTGACCTTGGGTAAGTCACTTGCTGTTACTGTCCTTTTATCTCCTCCGTAAGTGGGATAAACTATGCTGGAGCAGATGTTAGTGTGCTAAACGCAGGATCCAGAATTCACTGTCACAAGGAAAATACCATGGTATTACAAGGAGATGACCTTTTCCAGCACAGAAGCAGTTCAATGATGGTCCTTGAAGTGACAAGGAGGAGAAATAATAAAAAGGGCAAGGTCAGGAGAGGAAGACCAAAGCCCTACCAAGATCACCGTCATCATATTGGTAATGGGGCTGGTTTGGGGGTTAAGTCCGCTGGTTCAGCATCCTGGACTGGTGGGCTTCCTAACTGTGGTCTGAGTCTCTCCGTGCTATCCAGCTGTCCTCCACAGACACTGCTGCTGCTCCTGAGCACAGCACTGCCCCAGATGCGCTGGCTGGTGAGAGTCTCATCCTAAATCAATCTTCAAAACAAAGCTAGTATGCCAGAGACCCCAGCGCATTCACTGAAAGTAATAGTTTTCAAATGCTTCCATAAAATGTCACAGCTGGAGTTTGAAAAGGCATTTTATGGCTTGGTGTGTCGTTTTACAAGTAAAGAGCAGGAATGAATGTACGCCGTGTATGGATGTGCTTGTACGAGTGGGGAAATCTGGGTGTGTAGATTGTGATCCTGTGTGGAAGTGCGTGAAGCAAAACGAGCATGTCCTTGGGAATTAGAGTAAAAATAACCCATGACCTTTCTCTAATGAGCTGTGTGAAAGGTTGGTAGTGATGGCCAATACACTGCACTTGTCATAACAGCATCTTGCAGCCTGTTTCACAGCAGGATACACAGCAGGAGCTCCCTAGTCCTGATTTCTCCATCCACTTCCAGAATAGCATTCATTCTGTGCCGAGTCCTTTAACCGCACCCATCATCACGGCTACAAATTGCTTTCTGCGATATCTGAGCGCTCGTGGCATCCCCAGGCTCATTTTCTCCCCGTGTATAACATGTCCCATCTGATTTCCTTGTCTTCTCTTGCCTTTCACGTGATTAACTCGGGACTTACAGTCCTAGGGCCATGCGTAAAGATGCGTGTGCCACCACAAGCTTTCTGTGCATGCAGCAGTTTGCTGAGCATCGCCAGGGGGTCTGGAGGCTGGAGGGTTACAAAATGCTGTGTGGCCGTCCAGTAAGTCCCAACAGTGAGCAGTGCTGCATAGCGTCTTTCTCAGAGACAGCTGCATTCTCCTGGTGTGTCTAATATAGGTTAGTGATGAGTATCTGACCCACTTCTACATGTCAGACAAATCACCTCCAATTTTTCAGGCCAGTGTGAGTGAAGAAAATCTGCGCAGTCCTTATGAGGCCAATGTGCTGGCACACCATCACTAATAACAGACTTTTTACCTGAAATGCCAGTGCGTACTTGGTTTTCGTTCTTGGTAATCATGTTTTTCTCTCCTCCACTCTCTACAGAGGTAGCATTTCATAACTGTGAGAGCTGCAATAACTACGAGGCCTCTGGCTTTAAAGGAAATGTTTTGCACAGTGGGGAAATGCCCTCCATTTCCACAAAGAGCATGTATACCCATGTGAAAAGCAAAACGAGCACTCATTAAAGCTTTCTGCAGAAATTTGGGAAGTGGGCTTCTCTTTTTGTGTGTGTTTCTTTTCAAAGACTGATGAGGCTTAGCACAGAGGGGAATGGCCCGAGCAAGGGGCTTTTGTAGTTTGCTCAATGTGCATGTGGGAGAGTGTGAGAAGAGGAAGGAAGAGCTATCCTTTTGCTGGTGCAGAGCATGAACTCTACTCAAGCCCCCGGAGGTGGCCCTTATGCTTGTGGTCAGAGGAGAGAGGGATGGCCACTTCAGCATCTCCAGCGACAGCAGTTCTGCTGACGGTATTGCTAATCAGCTGTTTTTCAGCAACCTTAGCAAGTCAGCCTGTCAGAGGAAAGACATTTCTTCTGCTACGTAAGGGGCTGTGGTCTGCTCTCGCGCCGCTTTGTTGTGCTTCTGAATGCTTATTAGGTATATTTGCACTGACAGTGCTAATACTCTCCAATTTGGGGGCAGCTTCATCTTCTATCAGGCGCTATCAGGTGATTCAGATATCTGTGCTGCCCCGTGCAAGCTCTTTTTTGACCCCTGGCTGTGTTGCTTCCCCAGCCTCCCCTGCCACCCAAAACCCAAATCTTGTCCCTCCTGGGGCCCTGTGGCTGGCGAGGAGAGAGCCTCTGCCCAGAGAGCCCTGTGGGCTGGCTCCCGCTGGCCTCCTGGGATGCTCGGGGCCACCTGCCTCTCTGCTGGTCGGGCTGCACCATGCAGTGCCAAGCACAAGGATATATCTGATAAAGCAGAGATTAGTAGGAAATCAAAGCAAAGCCATGCAGCAAATGTAGCCTGCCCTACGTTTTCTGAAACTAAGCCCTGTCTTTGGTGTGGGAGCCTGCCTGGTGCCTTCAGAAGGGTTTCAGACATCAGGTTCTCTGGCTGGTGCCCAGTTTGGTCCCTGGTGCCACCGAGACCCACCTCCTTAGTGGCCGTGCATCCCCCTGCTACCAGCTTTGAGCTCCCCCCCCGAGCTGGCCGTGTTCAGCCAACACGGCCAAGTTGTTCCTGCTCAGCTGAATCACAGCGTTTCGGCCTCTGAGCCGGGGCCATGTCTAGACAGTCAATTACTCTCTGCTCTCCTGTCTCTTAAGAAACTTTCAGTGCAAATGTCTTCTTTGACCTTGCATGTATAATTATTTATCTTCCCTATAAATAATGGATTTCTCAGTTGCTGCTCGGTGCTGATTCATTAATATTTTGTTACTTCCTTGAGTTCAAACACACTTACAGTCTTTCCAATCTCCTCTTGTACTAAAGCCTTATTCCTTTGCATTCTTGCTAGCTCTTTTTCCCTCAGCTGATATTCACAAATTTGCTGTAATCCCATCCACTTTACCTGTAGATGCTCTGCTGACAATACCCGGGCTATCGTGTCACCCCAGATTAGCTTCAGTTCATGAAGAACAGGATGATTTGCAGTTTACCCCGCTCACCTCTGCAGACTCAGACAATCTCCTTTTCGCATTTGCCACCGTCATATCAAGCCCGTGAATCTCAGTTCTGCCGTTTTACGTAAGGGAGAAGGGAAAACACTGCATAGAGCTGCAGGGTGAGAGCAAACCCCGGGGATGAGCACACGTGTATGTCTGGGGGCAGGAGCAGCGTCCCACGGAGCTCAGCGCAGCTCGGCAAAGGCCCCCTCAGGCACTCCTCTAATTGAGATGCTTAGTGTGGGTAATTAGTAAGGGCGCTAATCGCCCATTTTTAAGATCTCATCTTTCTCACGTTGCAAATTGGTTGGTGCAGAAAGGAAAACGCAGAGGAACTGTTGGTCTGTCTCTGCAGACAGCTCACCAAGGAACCGATGTTTGAGAAGTGCAGTAAATTTACTGTAACCTGCCCAACGCTTGGCCGTGGGCTGTCCATCCCCACCTGGCCTGGGGGGGCAGAGTGCCAGCACCTCAGCTCTGTTTGAGGAAGCCAATACTGCGATGAAGAGGTGGAGGCAGAGGTCTCGCCGGCCCCGCACATCGCATTGCCCTCCGTGCGATGCACCCCGGTGCCCGCAGCTGTTCACACCTGCTCACACCCTCCTCGCACCACAGAAAGCAGGAAATTGGCTCTTGGTGGCTGTTTGCAGTGGTGCCAGGGTGTTTTCCCATTGATGGAGTATTGCAAAACCGCACAGCACCGTGCCGCTCCCCTGGGATTTAAAAGAAGCTACGTGCTTTTTCTTGGCTCTGCTAGGATCAGCAGTAGACCAGCAAGCAGAGCATCAGGGATGCCTGCCCTGTGATGCCAATGAGTTGAGGAAAATCTTGAGCTGCTCCTCCTGGCAGGTTTTTCAGCGGCAGGCAGCCCTCCCTGCCCTGCCCTGCAGCCTTGTCCTGCACACAGCCTGCCTCTGCTGTTGGCAGCCGCCTGGCCTGGCAGCTCACACGGTGGTGGGGGACAGGGAGCAATGAATGAGCTGCTCACGTGCACTGAGCCCTTAACCATAAGTGCCAAGACAATGATTTTTCAGACTTTAAGTTCATATAATACCTGCTACATTTTTATAATTGTCCTTGACCACCCACCATATACACACTAAAGCCCATTCCCCTGCAAGCCCTGCCTATCCTTTTCTGTGCAGCGAGGGAAAGGCAAGACAGAAGTGCAAGGGTATGCGGAGCCTGCAGCATCCTGCCAGTGCACAGACCATGGGTTCGATGTGGGACGTGAGAGCAGGACTGTACGTGCACCCCACTGCCATCCGGGCAGCCTGCTGCCTTGGAAAATCTTCTTCATCTGGTGTCTGCAGCTGGCTGGCTGAAATGCTGATGTTTGCATTGTTTACAGGAGGCCCCGGTCGCGGATTTCAATTTCCTCAGATTTAGGGTATTTTGGATCTGTGGTTTGGCCTCTTCTTCAGAGTCAGGGACTGGTTGTTTTAAGTGGAGAGACAAGTTTACACGAAAAATCCCATTTACACGGTGGTGGGAAGTAGCTGGATTCATCCAGTGCGTTTGCATAGTTTAGAACACAACACGCCTGGATTTCAAGAGCAGTTCATTCCATGAGCTGCGGAATTTAAAAAGCATGATTTCCTGTAGATTTGTGTCCTTTATCTTCTACAACCCCACTGAAACAACCCCAGTTACTCCATGATATTCCCTAAGGCTTCCTCCACCACTTGGTAGCTTCAGCTCCTTTCCCAGTCCCCACCTCCACCTGACTTCCAGTCAGATGCACAGCTAAGCCTTCTAGATGAATCAAAACCATATTTTTACAATTTTTGCAAATCTGGCAGGGTGGGTTTGACCGGAAACTGAGCATACTTCAGAAGTCTTTGCAAGGCTGAGCACTGCCCAGATCCATCGTGAAACCTCTGCCTTGGGGGCAGAGCATTCTCTGCCTTGATGGAGTGACAAGCAGTGGGTGCAGTAGGCTAACACGAGCTCCACGTCAGGGGGAGAAGGAGGAAGGATGGGGGAGGAAGGATGACCCTTTCTGGGGCCAGTGCAGGGGTGATGTGCAAGCAGCAAAAGTTCCCTCCCCAGAGCATCTGGGGAGGCCACTGCACTGTAAATAATCTCTGCATCCTGTGAGTGTCTTGGGCCCTCACAGTGCCAGGAGACATCAGACCTACTCTGTTAACACCTGAGTTTGCTCCAGAGCAGATTTCATCAGTGCCACTGGATACGTCTTTCCTCTTTCAACAGGAGACACCCAAGTTAACCTAAACCCCCACAACTTCCATTAAGCAATGCTATCATATTAAAAGAAAACAAACCAATGGAAAAAAAGCCAAGTTCTGGCAGTTTGCATCATGATATGAAGACAGATTTCCAGGCAGTTATGTTGCACAGGGTCTGCAGATCATTTTGGTGTGCAAGCCAATGCTGTCAAAGTGGGAGGTAACAGTGTCAAAGCTATTGATGATGGGAGCTGTGCTCACAAAAACGAGCAAATCCTTCCTGGTGCAAGTCCAGGTGCCACAGAAATGTTCTCCGCCTGTATCTCCTTCCCTCTACTTTGGACCAACTTGTTTTTTCCTTTCTGCTCCTACAAACCACAGCAGGCTCATCCAAAAACCTGTCATCCGCTTTAACAAACGGGTGAAATAAACTTCCCAGCATCATCCTCGGCAACCTGCCACCAAGAAACTGCTGCAAGATATGACAAGACAAATACTGCCTTTAAATGCTACGTGAAGAGGAAATGAACGACACCCACTTGGAAGAAGTGGTGTTGGGGGCCCTGCGGAGCTGATCTGCAGGTGTCCCCTGACCATGGCTGGATGGGGTGCCACCATGATGCAAGGGTGCACTCCCCTTGTGACCCTAAGGGCTTGCTGGTCACACCAAGAGCCCCATCTTGGCTGTCCATAACAAACCAGGATGAGTTTTGTTGGCCTGGGCAGATAGCACCGGTGGGGCTCTCCCAGATGATACGGAGACATCGTCAGGGCAGCTGCAACTTGTTTGGTTGAATTGCCTATAAAAAGGCCAATGCCCAAGGCAAGCTTTTTTTTTTTTTTTTTTTTTTTTCTTCCCGCTGTTAGGGGTGGATGTTTTTCTCTCCTTGCAGGTATGGATGGTAATTTTCTTACTTGTTTTTCCACTCTTTGAGTAAGCAACTTTTGGGTACGAGGGCCTTAAAGTAGGGTGTTTGAGATAGTGCTACAGGGTATGGGACTGAGGTTTTTTCGCTGGAGCGAGGCATATGCAGGAGCTAGGACAGGTTGTGCATCAGCCTCCCAAAGCCAGGAGATATCTACAACTGCTCCTGTTGGGAACTGCACCAAAGGAGGGAGCTATGGAGGGGATCTGCTCCTGAGCAGAGCAGTGACTAGGGCAGCCTCAGCAGTGCCCAGTGTGCTTCAGCCAGCAAGATCTCTGCTTGGGGTCTTTTCAAGTGTGCTTCAAGGCCACTGGGGCCCAGCCTGTAAGAGGAGAATGGCAAAGACATGGGGAGAGTGTTGGAGGAGGTAGTCCTCCATCCTCTTTTCCTTGGATGGAAAGGGCAGCTGGGGCAGGGCTGAGGTTAGGACAGGGGTGAGAAGGTGGAAGGACCTGTACAGACTGGGCATTTCTCACTTAGAGTGAGTGTCAAGAAGGTGAACACAAGAAAGAAAAGAAAAGTATCATAATGGAAGGAGGAAAAGGAAAAGGTAGCGTCAGCGGGTCTAGACCATGCAAGAGGAAAAAGGCTGACCTTAAACTTATAAAGTAAAGCTGGTAAGGGGAGGAGGACCTGTTGGGAGGTAAGTACACCAGAGGGGGTGAGATGGAAGCATGGTGTGTAAGGCTGTCTGTCTGGAGGTCTTTGAGCTTCCTGAGGGCTGCACAGCTGCCATGTGCCTGGCTGTTTGGCCAGCAGGAGCTGGCTGTGGAGCTGTCTGGGCATCAGCAGTGGGTGGCGGTGGCCCCTGGGAAGTGGTCTGATGGCTGAGCTCTCCTATGTCATCCTGCTCGGGTCTGATCCATGCTGTGCTTCTGCCCTTGTAGTGAGTGGTTCCTTCTAAGGGAATGGCACAGCATACAAAATGCACTGAAATGTTGCCATTTAAAGGTGATGAATGGCTTATCCTTCTAGTTCTTTGCTTTTAAAGCTTCTCACTGCCAGGGACCCAACATAAAACACAAAAATGTAGTGTGCTCTTCTTGGAGAGACTTGAGTTATTTCCACTTGGTGTCTCTAATCTCAAAAGCACATCAGAGAAATGTGTAAAGGATGTAGTTCTTGCCCCAGAGATACAATCTAAGCCTAGATGAAGCATAACAAAAAGATGACATAACACCTTGGTACCTTTTCCTCCTATTATTGTGATGGGTGTTGTGGCCTTCGCTAAATTTGTGAAGACCATTGGTGGTGATTATGTGTGCCTACGCATGTATACACGTGTACATATATGTATATGTAACATGTCTTACCTCTAGTTGCTAAATTTTTATCCCATAAATATCCCATAAATAACTTGAAATGAAGGAGACCTTAGTGATGCTTGATGACCATGGGGAATGAAGAGGAAAAGGCAGAGAAGTGAGAGTTTGCCATGGCCTGCTCAGCTGTGTGTACTGACATGGCAGGTCACACCTACTCTTATGTGTCTTCAGGAACCTGAGACACCGCCTCTACCAGTTCGCTGTTCATTAGGGCATTCATTAACTGTGCTGGTGGTGAATATGCTGCCTGGAACAAATCTTTGACTTTCAGTGTCTGTGCTTAGGTTTGCTAGCTCACAGTGAACTTCGGGTGTCTCTGATTGCCATGTCTTGTTACAAAAATATTCTTCTTGTCTGGAGAGTGGGGATAATCCTTGGTTATCTTTCTGCCAGGGGTTCTGATAATTAATTATTTAACACTTATAGAGCACTTAGCTATTTGGTTACCTCTTGATAGAATCATATATCACCTTGGCTGTCAAACCACAATAGCACCTTTTCAGCTGTGCTGGAGATGCAGCAAGAGATAGTAAAACATCCCTGCTGCCTGAAAACACTGAGTGGCTGACTC
Source organism: Cygnus olor (assembly GCF_009769625.2). Classification (NCBI taxonomy): domain Eukaryota; kingdom Metazoa; phylum Chordata; class Aves; order Anseriformes; family Anatidae; genus Cygnus; species Cygnus olor. The sequence continues at coordinate 80,169,930 of NC_049171.1, read as the reverse complement.
TACCTTTATCAAAGTAAACCACAACAGGTTTCACTACTTGAATGAAATAAAGCCTGAAAGGAGATATGAAAAAGAGACAGTGAGGAGATTAATGCTAGGCTTGATGGAAGGCTTGCTGGCTGCTCTTGCACAGAAAGTCCCTTAGAGAAGACAATTAGTGGGTTTTAAGCACATGCTGGCAGCGTTGCTTGCAGCACTGCTTCACCCAGTGCCGTCCATGTTGTGCATGCTCTCTTCCCCTCTCGTGGGTTTGAATGCTTTTTTCGTGGCTGTGTGGCTGGGCTGCCCTTTGTTTTGTGGCTGTGGGGACGGGCTTGTCCACAGTGCACTGTGGAGGCAGAGCAAGGTGTGGGGGAAGCAGAGTGTCAGTGCTAAAATGTCACCTCCTGCCTCGGTGGGTGTATGGCAGTGGGAAGGCTGATAGCCTTCTGCAGTGCTGGGAAGTCTGGTTTGTCAGCACCGAGGGATGTCCCCGTGGGCTCTGCTGCCTTGTGTGCTGGGTCAGCCTGTGTCAGGCAGGAGGTCAGGCTGGGTGCTGGAGCAGCCAACCTGAGTCACTTGCTCAGCAACCTCTGGTCCCCGTAGGCAAAGAGTGATGAGGCAATGCTCGGTGCTGCTGGCTGTGAGCCATGGCAGTGCTGTGCCACAGCAGAAGGCCTGCACTCTGTGCTGCTGTGTGGTGTGGAGAACAAGGCAGGCTGCTGCTTCTCTTAGATCAGGCATGAAATCGATAGTTTGAAACCAAGCTGGATGTCAGTGCAAGTCAGACGTTGTGGACCTCAGCAGACCTGATTTAGTAGTTTGATTTAGTATCTTAAATTCAGGCATGGATCTGTTTGGGCCCTTGTTGTAGTTAGTGCCCTGTTCACTCTTCGGATGGAGTGGGTAGACTGAGATCACCCCAATTTTACCACTACAAAGAGGCACAGATATGAAGCTTTTCATCCTCATCATCCAGAACAGCCTTCTGTATATTCAGATGTCTTGAAACCCAGCTACAATCTGTTGTTGGCTTTGCAGAATGACAGGCTTACTGAGCTTTCATAAACCCAATACCCAAGCTCTCCATTTTATCTCGGTTTTTATTACCTATGTTAAAAGTGGGATTTTAAGTCACGTTGAAGTAAAGCTTCAATTACATCCTGTTAATAAGTAATCACTTAATTATGATCTAGTGCAAGATCCCACCCCACCAAAGACTGGCATTTAGAGGATTATGCCTGCAGGGATGAGGACAGTTTAGTTTCAGAGCTGTATCTCCTTGGTGTGACTGTTCCTGATGGATTGTGAACAAAATTGTATTGTGAAATATATGTCCTTATTGGAGTTGCTGTTAACTTCATAATTGCTCTGTAATTACTAAAGAGAGAGTATCTTGCACTTCTGACAGCCAGGTGCATGTATTGCTTAATCTGTCTCCATTATTGACTTGGCTCAGTTCCTGCGGGTGCTTTCCTATTTTCTTTCAGTTGTGCAATAGCAAAACTGACTAAACGGTGCTTCTGCTGGTTTGTTCCTGCTTAGGAGCTAACAACAAGAGCAAATATAGGTGAAGTTCAGAGAAACCGGAGAGGCTGCCTGCTGCTGCAGTGAGCCCACCTGGGCTGGAGGGAGCAGGGCCTGGCCAGCCCTCCTGCCCACCCGCATGGGCTGCTGTGGCTTGATGCGCAGTGACAAGATGGCTGCTGGAGGAGAGGTCGAGGGTCTGCCTCCTGGACAGCTTCTGACTGGTGTTTGGGTTTTAAAAAAAGGTTTATCTCAAACTGTGATCTAGAGTGGGATGGCAATGAGATTTCTCTCAGTGGGTTGTCAGCAGTTTCAGGAGTGGTTCCTGCCCTGGGAAATGCTATCCCTGTCCTGTAGTATACTGGGTCAGAGCTTGTGCTAAAACATTGTGGATTGTCAGGTTTTCCTGAGGCTGGGGGGATACTTCAGTGGCCTGGGTTGCATGCACTGGCATCCTATTAGAGTTTTATGAAAGGGCTTCTTGGTGTAATCGAGCAACAGGTAAGGCTGGGGAGAGAGAATGAGAACCTAGCTCCTCTCCCAGAGGCACTCTTTGAGCACAGAGATAGCTGAATGGGTGAAAGTTTTTTTTAAACTGTTTTCACTTACATGTAAAGAATAAATTTCTCCTATTTTTTTCAGAGGAATAAATGTTTCTGGACTACATGACCAAGGAACAGCAATCTCATGGGAGTACTGTCAATTTTTGTTGACTCCCCAGTAGAGCAGAAAGCAGTGGAACAGCTCACTCCAAGTGCAACATACTTGTCAGGTGTGTACCAGTCATGCAAGGCTTATGGAGCCCAGGGTTGCTGTAGTTAGCCCCCAGCTGTGGGGGAACACCTGCACAGCTCTCTGGTGCCCCTGTGTGCAGGCTGCCATGAGCATGTTTGCTTTGCTCCTGCACCTGGGTCTGGGATACTGCCCTTGTGCTCTGCTCCAGTGGGGAGATGGGTCCCCCTTGGGATGCAGAGACTAATATTGAAGATGTTTGTGTCACCTTTTCTTCCAGTGATGGTTTTGAGGTCACATGGTGTCAGCATATTCTCCTGTTCCTCATCCTCTGTGGGCTGAAGGTATACAAATGTCTGCCCTGCCTGTTCTCAGTTGTCTGCTTGTCCATGCAGGGTGGGCAAGACAGGAGACTTTCTGCCTCCCTGAGCTAGTGAGAGCACACTTTGTGTTATAATAGGTGAGCTTTTTGGTTGCTGCAGCTCCCCTTTTCCCATTTCCTCTCTCATTACTACCTATTTTCTGCTGAGGAACTTTTTAAACATGAGACAAAGCAAAACAGACTTGTTTTGGGCAGCATTGCACAAGAGCAGAAGGGGGAATTTTTAATTTCAGTAAACAGTCAAGTCTTCAAGGCCTTGCAGTCGGTGCAGTTCTAGGAAACACTTTAAACCGGAGAAGGATATGAGACTTTGTGACTCATGCTTTTTATAGATTACCAGTTTCACAGCCTTGGAGGCTGATAACCCCAGAGAGCAGGTGCAGCAAGCATGGTGCGGGGGCCTCACCATGCAGGCAGGTAGCTGCCTCAGTGCAGACATGGGGACCTGCGGCCTCACATGTGAGGATACCCTCGTCCTCTCAGCCTTTGCTGCTACTCTGGGCATTAGCTGCTGTGCTGGCTTTGGGATTTAGACTGGACATGCGCCTGTGTCAGGCAGGTGGGACCAGAGTGTGTCTGTGTGCATCCTGATATGAGACTGCAGGCTTAGAGGGAACAGGAAAAAGAGGCTGTTTGGGGAGGCTGGAGGCTATAGGAGGGACCTGGAGAGAAGCAGCTGCTTGCCACAGGGTGGGAAAAATCAGTTTCATGTACCCACAGACATATATCCTAACAGGGATGAGAGCATGTGGGGTAGGCACTGGGCTTAGCATGCTGGGGCTGGAGGGAAGCTCTGCATGCAGCCCGTTTTGTGCACAGTGTTATTGCTGCTGCACCTTTTCTCCCAGTAAATTTATGGCTTCTCATGCAACTTTTGCCAGTAAATGGAAGTGGCTTGGTTGGGAAGTGGAAGAGATGCAAATGCAGCATGACTGCACTTTATTAGATACAGTTGCAGGATAGTTAATTGTTCAGCTTGGAGTTAATGCCTGAATCTAAGTGCAACTCTGCAGTAGTTCACAACATAGTTGTTTTTGGAGCTGCAAAACCTTCTTTTCCCTTGGTTGTGGCATGCTCCTACATGTTGTCCCTTCAGATACCATGTCCAGGTGCTTTCTACACACATGCAGAGCAAATGTTAGGCCTGTTGCTCCAGGAAAACAGCCCGGACCTCTGCATCTGCCATCAGCCAGATGGGAATCGGCTCCTTTATGCCTGTTTCTGTTTTAGTCTCCTCCTGAGAGTGTTTTCTCCCAGATGCTTGGTTCTCACTGGAAACTTTCATGTGGGAGCATTGTTTTTATAGGGCTCTGATGAATGTGATCCCACGGCTGGGTTGAGTGCTGGCATGATGCCCCATGCTGTGGGGTGCTGCTGGCCCAGTGCACCTGGCAGCGATGCACCTTCTGGTGCTGATGCTGGGGTGCAGCTTGGCCTGTGAATATGGAGCATGTGCGCTGGTATGTAAGGTTTCATCCTGCAGACCTTCGTGGGTGAGTCTCTGCTGTGTAGGGCAGGGGCTTGCGCAGAAGCAGGAGGATGGTGCCCATTGGCTGCTGCCTCGGTTACCTTGGGGTAAGTTAGCCAGGTTGTAGATTAACTGTGCCCTACAGCCCAGCCATTTCAGAGCCATTATAGATATGCCATAACGTATATCTTTTTGACTTCATTCCTTCTTAACTCTGTTTCTCAAAGGTAAATAGAATAAACACACACTGTCCCTGCAGCCTGGGCTAAAGCAGGCTGCTGTTACCTGCCTTCACCCCAAATGGGGCAGGATGGGATGTTCCCTGCTGCCCTGCCAGCAGTTCCCCATCCTTCCTGCATCTCATGAGGACCTCTGGAGGGTGTCTGTCGTGCTGCTGGGCATGTGCTCTGGAGATGGCCAGAAGAAATAAGGGAGAAAAAAGTAACTCAGAAGGATTTTCTTCCAGTATTTTCTTGTGTGCTGGCCCACTTCTCTTTTAATGAACACATTGTATTGGCACAGCCCTCAAACGAATGCAGAAGGCATTGGGAAATGTGTGTTGACTTATAGACAGCTGGAGCCTTAGTGTGGTTCACAGAAACACCCATTGCTGAGAAAGTATTCATAAAAACAAGCAGCTGCTCACAATAGCTTAACACTTCCACTTCTGGATGGGACAAGGAAGTGCTGACTCCTTAGGAAAACAAGTGTGCAGACGTGCGCAGGTATAGCTGAACTGTAGGAGGGATTTGGCTTCCAAACAGCTCTGATTCATCCGTAGGAATCCATTCACTTGGCCCTTGCAGCATGGCTGGGGTCAAAGCTCCAAGTGAGAGCAGGAAAGGGGGTTTTTGGTGGCATGGGAAGGAGAGAAGGGGAAAAGACAAACCCAGACCCAGATTTTGCAGCCATCTTCTGTTCCTACCATGGCAGAAATCAAAACCCAGATCCAAACATCCCTTCCCTGTGGGACAGGGAGCACAAAGTTTGCCCTGCGGGCATGTCTCTGATGTTCTCCTCTGTCTCTGAAAGTGTGCTACTGAGCTTGTGAGCAGAAAATAAAGTCAATGTCATTGACCTCTGCGAGACTCTGTGCACACTGCAGTAGTCTGGTGTGTGTCAGCAGGACTGCAGTGCTCTGGAGAAGCAGTTCTGGTGGAGGGCACTGGTGAGCCCTGGGCAGGGAAGTTGCATGGCAGCAGGGCCAAGGCAAGAGGGGTTTCACAGAGGCACAGCTCTTTGGAAAACTTTTCTTCATTCTCCCTAGAGCTATACCTGGTAGTGGTGCAAGGCAAGGAGGTGTTTCCCTGAGGGTAGCACTCTTTCACAGTCTCAAATTACCCACTTTGACCCTTCTTTCTCCCTTTTCACCTTTGCAACTTAAAAATTAAAAAAAAAAATTCCACCCACTACCTAAAGTTTAGAGATCTCAGCTGTGGAGTTAACAAGGTGGATTTTGAAACAGGGAGCATTGTGTGAGCTTGAAGATGGCAAAAAGCACAGCACTGCACACTGAGGGCAGCCTGTCTGGTGGCACATCCTCATCTGCGTCCAGGCTGCCCGCTGTTGGAAGGAAACATTCCCGCCCAAAGCATACACTGACACCCTCTCCCTTTGCAAGCAGAATTAATCATGCTTATGTGCCATATTCCATTTTAATTTTTATTGCACAGCCCAAGATTAATGGTTAATGTAGTACATCTCCCCATCTCCACTCCCATTAGAGTGGAGCGCTTTTGAATAACTATTAACTTCGCAGTTAACCGAAAGAAAATTGTTAATCATCGACAAGCTTATGTTGCATAAAAATCACTCTCTGTAACCTTCTGACTGTGGGAGAGCCCTTTCCTCAGCATTGACCTTCAGCGACACCTGGTACCTGCAAAACAGAAAATCAGACGGCACAGCCTTATCTGCTAGCCAAGGTCAGGAACGATGTGAACCAGCAGAGCTATGCTGTGTGTTTCCCAGAGCTGGTGTTGTTGAGTTCTCCTAGCCAAGAAGATACTGTTCTCTGGGTCCCCAGGAAGCAGCTACTGAGCTGTGTTTGTTTTTTTTTTTTTAACTTTGCAGGTCGGGACTGATCTGCAGAGCATCAGGTGCCGCAGGGATGTGTGCTGTGGCATTGCAGCCAGTCCTTCCCTCGGCATGAGGGTCTGGGTGTGCATGCTGGGATGGGGATGAGGTCTTGTCCAGGCATCGGATGCTTGCCAATGAGGCCCTGCACACCCCATGTGCAGGATGCTTCTGCTGCTTTCTCCCTGCTGATGGACCACGCAGCTGAGCGGGGCCGCAGAGGTGCGGTCTCCCCGTGGAGCACTTGCACACAGGCTGTTTGCATCCAGCTGTCCAGGAAATAAATCACAGGCTGTTCGTGAAGTAGGAGGGAAGCACTTGGGGCTGTGAAAGATTAGACCGAGAGCCCTGCGCAACTCCCCTTCTGGCTGTAAAGATGGGCTGCGGATGTTATGTTTTTTAGCTCTTTAAATGATTATTTCTGTGCCAGACTTATTAGGAAAGGTATTGTTGGGATCTTGGCAACGATATAAATACAACTGCAGGCTTCGCAGTCATTCCCCTCTGAGTCTGGTCACTGTCAGGCATGGAGCTAATAAACCTGGGACTGTATGCTACAGTAAACAGCCTCTGCAGCTGCTAGTTGCTGAATGTAACTATATATTGCTCCAAATACAAACATTTCCACATTAGGCATTGCGTGTCCTCCCCCGGCACGGAGCTGCAGCCATTGACCTCAGGAGTCTGCGCTGCGTCAGCTTGGCTGGGCTGCTCCTCGGCCAGCAAATCCCTTCGCTTTTTATGACTGTGGCTCTCAAAAGCGAGAGCAACAACCCCAGCTCAGGTCAAGTTTAGCGTGGCCAAGCATTGCGCAAGCTCCTGCAAGCGGTTCGGCTGCCAGCGGCCACGGGGTGGCCGAGATGGGACCTGCTGGGGACAGGGGTGACAAAGGAAGGAGCAGGGGGTGCCCCTGGGGAGCAGGGAGCAAACCCTCCTTCTGGAAGGGCTCACATAAGCAGAGCTCTGTGCTAATTCAGGTGGTGGAAACCAGCTGGCCAAGCCGAGCACAGGCCTGCTGGCTCCTCCTGGTGTGTATTGCTGCAGCAGCAAGGGGCTGGGGGAAGGCACACGTAGCTCCAGGAGCTCCTAGGACTTTCCAGACATCCCCAGCGGGCCCCACCAAGCCCTGCAGGGGCTTGGAGCTGCTCTCAGCTCTTGCACAGCCTTTGGGCAAGTTGCTTTCCATGCAAGCATGAAGACCTGTGAGGGTGTCCCCAGCTCCCCTGAGCAGGGTGCTTCATCGTCTCTTCCTCCCCTGCTGGTTGCTTTTGCACCATGCTGTCCAGGCCCTGCTTGTGCACCATCTGATTAATTACGTGTTGGCCTGTTTACATCAGCCCTCCTGCCTGCTTCTCTGGGGCCAAGTAAACTACTACTTGCTGCCGCAGGAAAGACAGACACCTTTTGCTGTTTGGCCGAATCGAGGCTGGATCAGCTGGCCAGGTGCACAGCCAATTTCCATTGCTGCTTTGAAGCTCAGAAGTATTTTGAAAATAATAGAGCCTTTAGCCCTGTAAGTAAAAGCCATTTATCTTAGGATGAAAAAGTGCTGGCATGGAAAAATTCCAATGCTATGAAATTCTCTTTTCCTGAATGTCTTGGATACTTGCTGGATTAGGTCCGCTGCTAAGGAGCTCAGGGTTATGAATGCCTCTTTTACAGAAAAGAGCTGTGGAGGAAAAAGGCGAGCGCCGGCATGCTTGTAAGTGGGACAGCGCGAGATTCCCCGTGGACTGGCCATTTGTGAGATTGCTTTTAGAGGCACGGTCAGCATCGCTGCAGCGAGCCGAGGTGGTAGTAAATACCCTATTGTAACCATAGTCGTTACCAATCCCCCAGGGTATAGTACCAGCAGAATACCTTATATAAACAAAAGTGAGGGACTATTGGCTTTGCTCTGCACGGCTGTTTAATAATGCTCCACACGGAGAGTGTCAGAGTGTTTTACAGGCGCTAATGAAATTAGCTGCTTTCCATCCAGGAGACACCTGGGTAGAAGAGGACATTCTGCAGCCCCTGGCCAACTTTACAGCCACCTCCCGGCTGGTTTCCACCACCTGGCATGAGGGCAGTGAGGGTAGAGGTGGACCTCGTGTCTGCTTGCAGTGGTTGAGCTTCAAGACTTCTCCTGTATGGCTGCTGACTGCAAATAGCAGCTGTCTGGGTGCTGGGGACACTGGAGCCGGGCCCTCCTGCTCAGATTGTGCAACGCCAAAGCTGAGCTCTTCAGCCTAGGCATGCTCTGCACCATTTTGGGACTGTGTTTCCCTCCCTGCCCAGCAAAGCCAACACAATCTCCTCACAGGGAGTTTCACTTTTTCTTGGTCGGCTGCTTCTCCTTTCTGGCTGCCAGCTCTGAACCACAGAGCATTTTCAATTTGGATCTGACCCTTTCAGAAGCATTTGCCTTGCACCCTAATTTTCTGACCATGACTTTGACCTCTTTGGGTAAAAGGGGAAAATGTAAAGGCTGATTTAGTGTGGAAGCCCAATAGAGGGAAAGTTGCCTGCAACGATCTTGCCCTTCTTATGCACAGTAGTTTTGTCACAAACACCAGTGCTGGCCCTGGGGTTGTTATTGGAGCTACCACTGCTGATGTGCTTTAAATAGATCCTAAGCAAACCTCTCTGTTTGTTTTTCTTGACATGGTACTGACTGGTGCTTTCCAAGAAAAAAGAAAAAAATGCTGAATTCACAGTGGTGACTTTGATTCCATCTGGCAAAAGCAAACTGATCTCTGAAATGAGAAAGGCACGGCCATGAAGAGGAAAAGTAAATGGGTTGCTGCGAGAAGCAGCCTTTTCCTTCTGACCAAGTGTCTGCAAGTCATGAAGTCTTGCCGGTACTTGGTTAGGAGACCCCTCTCTCTTACGAGCATACCAAAGAGCTTTCCAGGTACATGACATCTGCATGTGGAGTTTTGCAGCTGATTTCATAAAGCTTGCTGCACTTTACCCGCTCTGCTAGGTAAATATTTTGCTTCCAAATCATCATTTGCCTTGCTGGGTCGTTGGCAGGCTGAGACCTTTGGAGCTTTTTGAGTATTCAGACACCCCTGCGATGAAGCTAGCACCAGCCAGTGCTCAGGAGCATGGAAATGGGAGCTTTTCTGTTGGGGCCCGTTGTTATCTGCTTGATCCCTCCGTGCCGTGCTCCTCACAGAGGCACCCGAGCTGTGTGTGTGGGTCAGCTGTCTGGCCTGAGTCATTATCGCTGCTTTGCAGGCCCGGGGTAGCTCGGTAACATCTGCAGCGATGGCAGCACCTCTGGAAAGTTAATGCCTCGAGGGCGGTTTGAGCATTCAACAAGCTGTCACGCTCCTTCACAGCACCCGCTCTGCTCGCTCCCTCCTGCCAGCAGCAGGAGCTGAAAAGCTGCCCTGCCTTTGTGGATGCTAACACATGGCTTATTGAAGGAGGTCCCAGTGACTCAAAGTGGAGGAAAAACACCGTGCTCGGGTTTGAGCCTCCCTTATGAAACACTGGGATGAAAATAGTATTTTTTTTTAGCATCGTCTCTGTAATCTGACTCCTCTGAGTTCTCCTAAAGGTTTGTTGGCCGGTATCCATCTCCCGCACTGCCTGTGCTCTAGGGGGCTGCTGGGACCTCCGTGTGGGCACCCAGGGTTGGTAAAGCTGCCAGAGTGAGAGAAATCCCAGAGAGCAGGGCTTCAGCCCCGGTGAGTCACTGGCATTGGCCAGAGGTGGGCTCAGGCTGCGCTGTTTGGATGGATGCTCCTGGGCCTCTGCCTCAGAGATGTGATCTGGGAATGTGTGTCCAAACTGGACTTTTATACCAGCAGGAAACGGCCTTGGCAAGGCTTCATGCTAACAGCTGTAATCTGTTTAGGTCTGAGGCGGGGGAGTCTGGGTGGGCTTTACCACTGCTGCTTGCAGCCAAGCCAGGAGAGGCAACAGCACACAAAAGAGGTGGTGAGGGCTCCAGGTGATGCTTCGCTCTTCCTCAGCCAGAGGAAGAGTCAGGCTGAACAGTAACTGGTCTGAACTGGCCTCTCCATCCCTTCGTGATGCAGCTGCTCTGACTAGTCAACACGTGAATTCATGAACTTTGCTCAAGGAAGAGGTGGAAAGCCAGTCTTGGGTAGAACATTGCATTTTGGAGGTAATTGGTTTTGTAATGGGAAGAGCCAAGCCCCATATTGCAACACAGGGTGAAACATGGATGTATCTGAAGGCTTCATCAGATCTTGATCTGAATTTTGTGACTGGCTCTGTCTTAATGACTGGCTGGACTGTGCGCTCCTGAAACCTGAACTCTCTCTGCAAGTCAGCTCCACCTCTGGGGGGAAGCTGCCAACACCATTATCTGCACACTGAGCATCGGGGGGCTTCTCTGTGCACGGGGTAGTGAAAAATGCAGTTTAGTTTTACTTTAGGGCTATGTTCATGCATCTCGTTGGGAATACAAGAGTTGCCAGGGTGAGCTGAGGCTGAGTTTTGTTGTCTGATAGTGAGCTGTGGAAGGAGCTAGGGCCCTGGATACGCGCTGCCCTGCCGGCCTTCCCTTTCCACGGCTCCTGCTGGCTCGAGGTCATGGCACGTGAGTTTTAGGGCCATTTCTGCAAACCATCCGTTGTCATGACATACAGCACTGCCAGCATTAGGCAGTCTTGATATGTACTTAAAAATCCCATCCTTGTCTGAGCTGACCGCTGGCCTTTTGTACTGCTGCTTAGAATTTGGGCTTTTTCTCATCTCAGCGATAAGCTCGTGGTGCTTCCTGCTTGGGTTTTTTCCTCCTGCTCAGTAGTGCCCGGAATACGTGTTAGCAGTCTGTTGATGGAAATGATAATTAGGGGATTTGTCATGAGAAATGTGCGTGAACTTTTAAAGCTGTCATTCAAAAAAAAGATTTTTCACAGTCAACTCTCGATTATCTGTGGGTGCATTATCTGAGTTGCAGATTAAATGTGCTATGTATATAAAAAGAAAACAATAAAAGTCTCTTTCAGAGGCATTATAAAGTACACTGCACAATAATTTTTCTTTTTATTTATAACCTCATACTGTCTTAAAATCACTTTTTTTTTTTTTTCCAAAGGGAAAGGTATTAAGGCATTACATTCCTGTAGCCTCATTTATATGTATTTTGTATCATTTGTTTTGCTTTTCCTTCTTTGCCCTCAGTACGCCGGATACTGAGAACTGGCGGTATCAGATTATAGCCCGTGTGGAGGAGGGCTTGTGACAGGGTAACCTTTCCCCAGCTGTTTTCTTCTGGTGCTGCATGAGAGTTTCTGCAACGTGATGCCGAGCAGCCAGATGGGCTGGAGAGGAAGAGGGAGTGCTCTGCTGGGGAAAATGTCTGTACCTGAGGGAGCGTGAGCCGGTGGCAAACAGCTGAAAGAGAAGGGCTGCCTCAAACTGTTTGTCAGGTTGGAGAAGTGGCGGCTTGTTAAAAACATGCCTGTTCAGTTAAAAGGGTGAATTGACAGATGAAAGCTTAGCGCAAACTCAGCTGCCATCACTTCAAAAGCCCTCACAGCTGAATCAGCATATTTCTGTTTCCATACATAATGGATGCAACCAGTGTGGCATTCCGATGTCCGCAGTGAGACTTGTGTTCAGCTCCTTAAATTAGTCCTTTATGGTAGCCACTCTCTAGCTGTAGTTTGTTTTCTTCCAGTGCCTCCTTCCCTTCTCACACCTTTTGTTTCTGCAGACATGAGCAGAGCTCCCAAACAACGATTTTGGGGATGACGGTGCAGTGCTGCCTTGGTACCACCCATGCTGAGATGCCCAAGTTCTTGTTGGCTGGCGTGAGCTCTGCAAATCCTGCTGTCCTGTGCTGCTGCTGGCTGTCCCCACTGCTGGTTGGGCTCAGTACCTGTGCTCGTCCCCACAGGGACCCGAATCACCCCCCGGACTTTGGCAACGTTTGGGTCCGGATCCCTGATTTGATTAAAAAACTCTCAAAGAACTGGCACCTGTTTGTTTTAGTGTTGCTTGAAGAGTTTGAAACTAGCTCAGGCTTTTCACTGAAACAAATAATGCGGAGTAAAATATTATTCTGTGCTCATTAACACTAATCTCAAATATACTGCCCTATAATAGTTTTACTCCTTTCTAATATTTATTTATATTGAGCTGGAGGAATAGAGAAGGAATAAGTAACATTTAGAAAGAAAAAAAAAAGACTTTTGTGAAAACAGAAAAAAAACAATAGAGTTGGCACCTTTTTACTCCAACCAGAAGGTTTTCAGAAGGCAAATTTTGGCTGACTTTTTTTTTTTTTTTTTCTTCCCCAGTGCCATCTGAGCGATGTCAATGAGCTCTCGTATCTCATGGAAGATGTTACACTTAATAAAACCGCAGGTGGGTGATGAAAAGTGATGTGCCCATTCCCCTGCCCATCGCTCCAAGTTCCCACTCCCTCCTGCCCTGCCTGCTCTGAGAGGACTTCCCAAGTCCTTCCACTGCCTGCCGTGGGGTTTCTGTGCCGTGAATGAACCTCGTGGGCCAGGGCAGAAACCCATGGCCTGGAGGGAAGCGCTGGTCCCAGCATGGCAGGACGCACGGCCTGGTGGAAGCTGTGGCCCCGGTGGATGTGCTGCGTGGAGGCCATGAGAGGCAGCAGTGCCTCCTGATCAGCTCTTTGCAGTTCTCTAACAGGATTTTTTCCTCCCTCACGCAGCCGGGGAAGCATAAAATCTGGCTGTGCTGCAGGCTCGGCCAAGGCCCCAGGGAGCCCGAGGAGGAAGGGGGGAGCAGAGGTGGGACCGTGGGGATGGCAGAGCGCTGATGGGCCCCGGAGGCACCAGCAACGCTTCTGTTTGCTGTGCTATTTCGGGAAGTTTTCGTAAGGTAAACAAGGGCCCCCTCTTGATTCATGGAGGTCATTAGTAAGCCGTAGGATGATATTTACATTTCTAAGGTATTCGTGCAGGCTCTCTCCCAGACTGCAAGTTCACGGGGAGGAGGTGACCTTCAGCGTTTCTTGTTTTGCCCTGGATCTGGCATGCCGGGGGCCTGCCTGTTTGACTGGAGCGCCTGGGTACTGTAATCAAAATAAATCATCCTTATCGTCGCGGGCGGCGATACCGCAATGGAAACAGAAACAGGCGCCTGCTCTGCACTTTGCGAAAATGACATCACGGCGCGGAGCGGGATGGAAGGTCAAGGGATGAGCCCCAGGCAGCCGCCGACGCCTTTCCTGAGCCTGTCCCCAGGGCTGGCCTGGCAGCTGTGCGGTGGGACGGGTGGACAGACGGACAGACAGACGGATGAAATGCTGCGCCCAGCTGGGGGATGGTTCCGGTGTTGGTTTTGTGCTTGGGGTACCCAGAGCTTCTCGCGGGTATCTTTTTACCATCTAAATTAAAATAAGTAATAAATAAAGTACTTCCAATGGGAGAAAAAGAGGCAGTGTTGTGACGTTCTGGTCTAGCCTACAGCATTTTTTGTAGCAATTCGTATTAGAATTGGCAAATTTTACTATGCCCCCAGCTCTCTGTCTCTTCCTTCCCCAGGCAAACTACAAAACATAACTTTTCATTTTGGTTGTCTGGTCTGTTTTGGAGGTAAAAAGGTGTTCAGTGAGTAGTGGAACAATTTAAGATTTTTTTTCCTGTGGATTTATATGGCTGTCACAGTGCTGAGGGCTGACTTTAAGTGCATTCTTGTAATACTGAGGAAAATGAGCACATCTTACTAGACCTCGGAGAATCCGCTCGCACCAGCACTGCTATGGATACCATAATCATAGGAAAAAACTTTACAGTTTGCATGTATTAAAACCCAGCATCTCCATATAAGAGAGAGAGAGAGGCTGAAGGCTGGCTTGTCCGATGCCCAGCAAGGTACGATAATTCTTTCCCTTACAAGGAGGATTTGCAGAGACCCTGTTCAGCTGCATATTTTCACGCAGCTCATAGCAGCAACTTGCTACCTCTGAGGCTGAAATGTTTCAAAGAGGGTTTTCTGGTTGCTGTCAGGGAAAATAGGCAGGTGGGGAGATGTGAAGGGAAGAAAGAACTTGGAGAAGCAGGTCCTGCCTCTGACCGTGAGCAAGGCAGCAAGCTGGCCGTGGGGCAGGGATGAGTGCGAGTGATGTTTGCGCTCAAGCTGTTTGCTGAGTGCTTTGATCTCCGTGGGTAGCAGATGTTCCTTCCTGGCCACATGCCCTTCAAAGCCCAGGCTGAGGTGCCATTCCTCCACCGGCTTCTGTGGTCCCATCTCCTCCCTCCCTGGGAGAGGACGGTCGTGGGGTGCTGCCAGCCCCAGCCACGAGGCTGCATGTAAGCAGCGATGCCAGGGAGAGGTGGGCAGCCTGCTGCGGCGGCATCCTGGCTGTTGGGGTGGCTGGGGAGGGGTCCCCCTCTGTGGAGCCACCCTATGCTCTGTGGAGATTCTCCACGCCCTGGTAGGACAGGTGAAGGGCTTTGCGCTGAGTTGCTTTAACGCTGCCACCTCCTTTTCCTAGTGTCTCAAAGAGACGAACCTTAGCTTTGAAGCCTTTGAAACAACATCAAAGGATGAAGATTTCCAGAGAAGCTCAAGGGAGCTGGGTGCACACGTCCCATTGATGGTCAACAGGAGCTGGGTGCTTAATTCCTGGAGGAGCTTTGAAAATCTTGTCCTACGTGTATGTCCTTGCTGGGGAGGAAGTGAGGAGCAGTTGGCAGCTCTTTGTCTTCGTAAAAGGCAGATACTGCCTTTCTTACTGAAGATGAGATGTGATGGATTTGAAGACAACGTCCAAAACTTGGGTTTGCTGTGAAAACCAGCCACCTGCTTCTTAAAGGACAGGCACTTAAAACTAGCCTGTGATTTTGCTTCATCTGAAAGATAACTCATATTGCCACTTGCTCTTCCCCCACCATCACTGTGGGTGTAGGACAGCCTTGCTGGAAACCTGAATGCCTCTTAACAAGGAGGCTTTTACCCATGGAGACAGTACAATGTCTTTGCCTTTTTCTGTTACCTTTCTCTGGTACTTTAATACAGCCTGTGTCACTTTTTGGCAAGGCTGTCAGCCCCAGCTGGCTTCTGCTGGTGAATATTAAACCCAGGTTGTTCAACTCGACCGCCCTCGAGGGGGACCACAGGGGCAACATGTGCCTGTCGGGATCATCTCACTGCCACCAGCGCCGGTGCCTCCCGCTGCTATCAGCCGTGCCAGCACCCCGAGGTGCAGACGGGACTTGCTGAGAGCTGTAAGTGCTGCTTGGCCCGGAGGGACGTGCCAGCGGGCAGGATCGCGGTGCGGGACTGCTGCTGGCACCTGACCCTGGGACAGCCCCGCTCAGCCCGTGCTAGATGTGGGAGAAGGCTGGGGGCTGCGTTCAGGGCTGGCTTCGACCCTTTCCTGGAGAAAGGCGAAGGAAACTTGGCCTCAGCCTTGCTCGTGTGCTATTTTGGTTCAAGGTAATAACAGGAACTATGCTGTAAATAAAAATAGACAAGTGAAGAATTTCCCGCGTCTGTCTCCAGTCATTTGTTTCCTCGGGAGGAATTATCCCCCTCCAGAAGCAAATCCTTCTTGTCTGCTTCTTGGAAACTGGGACAATAACACTGAAGGGGAAGAAGAGATTACAGAATTGTCACGAGGGGTGACAGTGGCACATCACATACCCGGTGCCAAAAATGAATCCTGTAAAGCAAATAATAGCCCTGCTCGCTGGGGCTCGTCCTGACAACGTGACCGCCGGCAGCAGCTGCTACTCGCGCAGGGTGGGTGCCCCGTTATCTCCCGGCTGCCTGGGGTGGCCATGCCGCCTTCCACTTGGTCGGCTCCGTGCATCCCTCCCCTCTGGCCTGCCACCCAAGTTTCAGCATCCGCCAGCAGCACCAAGTGTTCCTGCTGCAGCAAGGCAGGGGGTGCATGAGCTGTATCCCTGGTGGTATCTGGATTCTTTCACAAAAAAAGGCTTATTTTTCTGTCCTTTTGCTGCTAAGGCTGAATTTCCGGGCATACATTTTTTCTCCCCATAGGAGCCAGGTATCCAACTCTACCCACTAAATTCCCACAGACGCATGGCTCTGCTGAGTGCTGGAAAAACTGACCCTAACACCTTGTCTAGGTCTGTTTGCCCCTCTGATGGTGCTAATGGGTGCTCATTTGCTCCCTTTCAAATTAATATTCTGGCTATTTGAGGAAATCCCAAGTCACTAGGAAATGCAAAGGCATTTTACAAGGAGCCCCAGCAGATGCTTTGAAGAACCTGCAGATGTGCTTGGACCCTGGCAAGGATGGTGTGTTGCAGTCAGCCAGAGGGCCACCAAGCTGACCTGAAAATGTCTCACCTCCAGAGGGTTTCGTGTCCAGTGCATGGCCCTGCTTCCCACTCCGGTGAGGGGTATGGACAGAGCCAGTGACTTGCTGGGGTGGGATTCCTGGTAAAGCTGTCATATGGAGGTAGCATCAGAAGCTCACCCAGTGTCAAATGCTGATTTTTCTTTTCCTCAGCTATTTGCAGCTACCGCTATGGGATGGCTAACCCCACTGTTACTGTCTGTGCAGAAAATGAAGACCAAGTCAAGTCTGCTCTGAGAAGCGAATGCAGGACTTTTTTCCCCCCAGACTGTAAGCGGTAAGATTGCATTTTCAAATCCCTTATTTCTGAGAAGTTTAATTGTGCTCCAACTAAAACCCAAATGTCAAAACATAGAAGGCAACGTGTCTCCTTTCAAAGTGCATTACCTGTTTTTTATAAAAGCCAGTA
Source organism: Cygnus olor (assembly GCF_009769625.2). Taxonomy (NCBI): domain Eukaryota; kingdom Metazoa; phylum Chordata; class Aves; order Anseriformes; family Anatidae; genus Cygnus; species Cygnus olor. The sequence continues at coordinate 80,153,081 of NC_049171.1, read as the reverse complement.
ATTGATACCGGGGGACAGAGCTGGTGCGTTGAAGCAAGAAGGGAGGGTAGGTTCTTGTTTCTGCCCCCAAATCCCTGCCACCTGATGATCAAACTTCTGGTCAGAGTTTACAGAGTTTGAAACTGCAGAGCAGAGAGAAATGCAAAGCAGCTTGTGAAAGAGAGGTGTGAAACTGAGGGTGCGAAAGAGCAGATCTGTCAGGTCAGCTTTCTCTGTCTGCTAAGATGAAACCCACAACAGATCAGGAAACTCGGCCATACAGCATTTGGACTTAGAAGGTTTTAGAAGGACTTGCGTGAACATGGTCACTGTCCCTGTGGGAACAGGATACCGTGGGGGAGAGAGATTTGTGTGCCTTGTGTGAAACGTTGCGAGCGGAGATGGCCAGCCCTGAGAAGCTGAGCAAGGCCTGAGATGACCATGTACTGCCCTTACTATTTCTGCTGATGGCAGTGGATGTCTGAATGATAACGTGCCCAGTCTCACACCCTGTCACTTCTGACTGTCTGCATCACTGACAGAATGGACCTGGTGCTGAAGTCACCTAAGCAAATGTGAAGCTCACTCAGGCTTCTTTCCGAGGCTGCCTTACCGGGGAGCAAAAGACAATCGAGACTGACAGTAAATGCTACAGGAGAAGTGGGTGGTGGTTCTAATTTAAGGCTGCTCGTCTAATTCAGTGCACATTGGTTGGGTAAAGCTTAATGCAGACAATGCGGAAAGGAGCCATGATCATCCATCGCCTCAGTGAGGCCTGGATTGTCAGGCAGCTGCTGCTACCTCTGCTTGGGAGCAGGGGCTTTACAAAGTGTATCGCTTTTATGCTTGCCAAACATTTTCAGAAGAAACTCTTTATATTTAAAGATTTTTCTGAAGTTTGTGATTAAAAATATGCTCGGTTCAAAGCTTAGTCCTCTGAATACTAGGCTTTTTTTTTTAATCATGGCATCAGTCCGGCCAAGCACTTAAATGCGTATTTAAGTTTTAGTGCACGCCTAATAGAGTTAAAAACAGCTTTAGGAGTGTCCTTTGTTGCCCTATCGAACAGGCACAAGCTGAAGTGTAAATGTAGTTGTCTTGCTGAATCAGAGCAAAGTGATAATACGCTCATACTAGCTGAGACCGAGCAGTGAACTTGCCTGTGTTAACAAGGTGAGGTTTCAGAGTGCAGGTGACATCAGAGGACATGGAAACCTCTTTTTATTAGTGCTTGCTGCACCTTGACATAGCTGCAAGGCAAGAGCCTGATCTGAAGCAGGAGGATCCTGAAACATAGCCTGGAAGGGACCAGGCCTTTTGCATCTCTGCTCGCCTTCTGTGCGGGCACATCATGGGGAGGGTTTCTTCTTTCTCATGTGTGCCGTCACACACCTTGCCTTCTCATGATAGGACAAAGAGGCTACCAAGAACAGAAAGTAGGACGTTTGGCCTCTCTCCTCTATGGGAGGTGCAATGCAGATTGGCTTCCTGAGAACTAGGACAGCACCTCCAAAAGTAGAACAGCTGGTCACCCCGTTCGTGTGTGCCTTGCCTTACAAATGTATCCTCTAAAGCTCAAGCTTTAAGAGACATTTTTGGCCTACTTAGGGAAATGTTTTCTGAAAATAGGGGCGGATACACTGGCACAGACCAAAACCTTTGCTTTCCCTTTGGAGCGCAGTCAGAGCTGGTGAGTGGAGGAGCTGCATGCTGCCCTGCATCACTTCTTGCATATCGAGCGATACCACAGTGACAAGAGGAATTCGCTTTTCAGAGGCAGGACATGGATGGATGACATTGCTGTACAGTGTTAGATGATGCTTTACTGCGACAGAGAACTGTTCCAAAATCAAACTTTTGTGCGTGAGTTGTGCACATCCACTTATAAATGTGTTAGACCAGAAGCAAAACTCTGACTTTCATTTAAGTAAGATGCATAGAAAAGTCCACAGAAGGTTTCATTGCCCTTCACTGAGTTCCTTCTCTAAGTGCAATTAGGTCCATAATGTGTACAATCCTGCCTGAGTGCTGGGAATGCCAGCAGGATGGCAGCACCTTGTCCTGGTCAGTTGGACATGCCTGGGAATCGTGCAGCAGTCTGTGTGGGTAAACAGGAGCACGGGGTACAAACCAGGTCAGCTAGCACGCCTCTCGGAAAGCCACCGCTGTCCTCGCTGGACAAGGGAAACACCTCTGCAGCTCTCTAAGCACAGCCCTTTATGTTTTTAGCTGGTTGCAGCCTGGGCTAATCCCATGTGGGTTTCTCACCTTGAGCCAGAGGTCACTCAGGCAGGCTGTGCTGCTCTGAAGTCTAGATTCATTCTTTTGGGACTCATCGTTACTGAAGTCAGGTATGAGGCTGAATCTTAATGGTTAGTGAGGGAGGCTAATAGAAAGGGAAGCCTTCCAATTTTTTCCTCCAGTAAGTGTGTGCTATGATAATGAAGTTGGCGCCTGGTGGCTCCAGTTGTAGTGGAAGCTTGCTGCCTTGAGAACAGGTCTTTAATTCACATGAAGAGGTGTTTCATAAGCCATATGTGATGCCCTGCTTTGAATATTAATACCCAGAATGCTTATTCAGCTCACAGCCATTTCGGAGAAACGCTGTGTCTCTGTGAAGCCAGACTGAGCCCTTGGGTGCTCCAGTTATTTTTTGTTTTTTTTTTTTTTACAAAGACAGTGTCAGGTTGTCCCGTATTCTTAATTCAACAGCCTTACTCAGCCTAGAAGTTTCTGAAGCCATTTTATTAATGTTATATAATATTAAATGATTCTAGATTTAATGAAAATGCAAGAGACACTACAGGACAGCGGGTTTGGTCTACTTAGCCAAGTGACCTGTTAGTTACACACCTCCTAAAGTTACTTCTTCTTCTACAGGGCAACCCCTTCTAAAATAAAACAACACAAGGAGGCAGTGACTGTGCTGGTGAATGCTCATGGCTTCAGAGGCCTTCAGCACAAGCTGGGGAATGAATATTCAGTGTGAACTGAGATGCATGCTAGCAGTGTCAGCCTTGCAGGTTTTTTTTATTTATTTTTTCTAATGGATATTTGTGGGTAGGTCTAGGGAAATTACTGTGACAGAGCCTCTGCTGTAGCACTCCCTTCCACCTTCACCTTCATCCAGGGCTGGGGAGCACTGCAGCAGCAGGCTCGCAGTGAGTTGGAGGTCGTGGAAGTGGATGTGGACAACCCTGATTATTTTTAACATTAGGGCGCACCTGTGATAATGTCTGGGGAATACTCTTTGGGCTGCTAATGCTGGGCCTTGCTCGTACTCCAAGCCAAGCAAGTGTGAGCCGAGCCATGCCAGCTGCTTTGTGGGGGGGAGGATTGTTCCCAAAAAGCCAGACATCCTGAGCGATGAGTGGGTTGTCACGTCTGTTCACCGATCACTACTACTACTTTGCTCTCCCCAGAGCTGGGAAGGCATGGAGCAGGTACTGTGTTTCTCTGTGGGTAGTTACCACATTTGCATGCGCTCGCATTAAAAAGCAGCATTGTTATTTCCTATCTCTGACTGTGAAGCACTCTGGCTCTCTCGTGACCGGTCGGACACAGCACACGCTTGTAATACAACAGTCCTGCTCCAAGGCCGGCAAGAGGCAAGGTGTGTTTTGATGTGTGTGTAGCGGGGGCAACTAATTTGTGTCACACGCAGGTGCCTAGTGTTTGCAGTGTACATACCTGCCTCTGCATTTGTTCCTACGGTTTCCGTTTGTGTCAGGGAAGCTGTTTAGAATAGGGAGTGATGTTGGATATGGCCTTTTGGTGGTATATAAATTCCTGGCTGGTACAAAATTTCGGAGATGGCTCAATCTAGTGACACTTTCTTGATACAAACGACTCTGGCAGGCACAAGCAGTAGAAAGCCAAAGCTAAGAAAGGTGCATTAATATCTTCGAGACACATCTCTGAGTCTTGCAGCATGATAAAGCAGGCAGGCAGTGAACTGAAAGCATAGCCTAGTGTGCAGTGAGGTTTTGTTTCATTGTTCTGTTCTGCCACTTTCTGCCTCTTGTCTGCTCAGTCGTATGTTGCACCTTACCCTGAAACTCAGATTATAACTCGTTTTCAGGGCACATTTCATCCCGCTTGTACCAGGCCTACCTCAACCTGGAGGTACGCTTCAAACACCTGAAGACATTCTGGCTTTTTATTCCCGCTGAAACCAATGAAAATTGGTTTCCATGTCTATGAAATTTGCAGACACCATGTCGGGTGTCTGTCAATCTCCAGCACAATTTAAACTCCTGTGCTTAGAGGTATGCTACAAAGCCCAAAGGATTTCAGTCTTCAGTATCTCCCAAGTACAACCAAAGTGTGATATGTGAAGTGAGAAAGCAGAAAATAAATAATGAATCCAACTACCAAAATCATTACTTGTCCACTGATGGGTTCAAGGACTATCAAGAGGCATCCTGAATTTTAATAGCACGTCAGATCACCCACCCCAAAGTATATTATAACAGAAGGCTGAGTTGCTCACAGCAAACAGAGGGAAGAAAACATCCTGTGTGTAGATGGGGGATCCCTGAGAGCATCCCTGAGAGCAACAGGAATCTGTTCCAGCCCCCCAGGAGAGAGGCAGGTGGGAAGGGAAAGTGGGTGCTGCATGGGATCAGACTTTTGAAGGTCGTCTCCTATACCTCTTACTTCTGCAGCCATGCGGGGCTGGAGAACTGGAGAGTGGAGAGGAGAATGTACAGAATCACAGAGTCACAGAATTGTAGGGGTTGGAAGGGACCTCAAGAGATCAGCAGGTCCAACCCCCCTGCCAAAGCAGGTTCATTAGAGCAGGTTGCCCAGGTAGGTCTCCAGACGGGCCTTGAGTATCTCCAGAGAAGGAGACTCCACAACCTCCCTGAGCAATTTAGGTCTTCTTTCTCCCTTAGGTGCTCCAGTGGGGTGGGAGTCGCATGTAGGGGCTGTCTGACAGTGGGAACACCGAGGAAAGGGAGAGCACAGCTCTGCCAGCGACGTGCCTCCGTGTCCCTAGGAGCAGCAATGGGGCTGCCGCACCGTGCCGCCGTTGAGGCCTGGGCTGTGCTTATGGTGGCTCGTGGAGAACCGGGAAGGGGCAGGAGCTCCTGGGAAGCAACAAATCTGAGGAGGGATTTGTTTTTCCACCCTGAAGTAAGCTCGGAAAGTTGCATGAGGGCGATTTACATGCTTAAGCAGGGTTTAGGCATTTGTGCCCAGCCTTGCGGTTCATTTCCTCATTCACTCAAACGTATAAAGAGTGAACAAATGTTTGGTAAACAGGAACCTAAGGTTTCAGCGATGAAAAGGCTTTACCCTCGCCCACAGAGCTGCTTGCAGCGTTGGCTTGGCGATGTTTTCCAGAAGGCGATGACTTGCCTCCTGCCCGACATGGGGTGCTGCATGCCGTGCTCCAGCCCTCGCCCCCACAGCTTTGCCGCTGCGTCCCCCTCCCGCAGAGCCCCTGTGGTGGGAGGCTTGTCAAGCAGAGCTCCCCACGCTGCCAAGGGCTGGCATGAGGGGGGGAAGCTGACAGCGAGGTGGTCCCTTTGGGTCAGCCTCCATGAGCACTGGCAAGGGCGAAGCTGGGGAAACTTGCACAGCTGCTGCCCGGGCTCGGTCTGTGAATAACTGGAGAGCTTTCCACCAGCGGGACTGTCGGGCCAGGTATTTGCAAGCACTTTATTCGGTGGTTTCTTTTTAGTGTGGTTGATGGATGGGGAGGACAGGATAAAGAGAGGAACCTTTCATGCCTCAGCATTCTGCAGCATCCGGCGTTTTCATGAAACCACAAAGGACCTTAAAGAAGAAAGAACAAGCGCTCTGTTTATAGGGATTTAGACGGCCAAAACAAAGAGGGGGCTGTGCTGTTCAGTGATCTCTCGGAGTCAAGGAGTCTGAAGGCACAGGTCCGCAGGCTTCGAGGCCGGAGCCCACCCTGCCTGGGCTGCAGCCTGCTACCCCTTGCCCACACGAGGGCTGGCAGAGCTGGTGGATGCTGTGTGGCCGGTGTGTAGCCCGGCCTCGTGGTGCACACTAAAAAGTCTCTCCAAAAGATGACTCCAACCCTCTGCAGCTGCCTGGGGATCCATGCCATGCAGGCATGAATCCCTCCACTCGGGGCACGCTGTAGGATATACTCGATGCGAAGGACAAGCAGGCAGTGCCCAGCAAGAGCTGCACGGGAAGGGGAGCCGGGGGCTGGAGCTGCAATGCCCAAGGGCAAGAGTTTTAGTTCAGGTTTTTATGCATGTGTGTAGCGGAAGGTAGCACAGAGACAAGTCTGGTGGTTAGAGCAGGAAGACTGCCGCTCCCACAGGCAGTCCTGGTGCTTTTTTAAGAGCATTGCACCAGAACAGTTTAAGTGGGAGGCTAAGGGTGATGGCAGTGTGTGCTTCTTAATCACTCACTCCTCTCTCCTCAGCCCAAGCTGACCAAAGTGCAAAATAAAAGCAATTGTGCAGCACAAACGCCGTGATGTCCTCTTCATGATTTAAACCCAGTGTCCCCGACCACAGCTCCCAGGCTTGTGGCTGGAGGACAGCAGGGTGTCCTCCAGGAGGAAAAGACTTGGCCATATGCACTGCTCTCCCTGTCCAACCTGAAGCATGTCCAAATCATCTCCTGTTAGCCTGAAAGGAAAATCTGGAGCTAAGAATATTTTAGAAGCCTTTGGAAGGGGGAAGACCGAATCAAGTGCTAACATTTTGTTATCCAGCTTTCCTTAACAAGCTCCACATTCACTGAGCTCCAGTAAAATTTTGAAGTCATACTTTGGGTGTGGGAGAGACCTCATAAATCCTAGTACTTGTGGAATCTCTGAAAATTATTTTCTCCTTGGGTTTAAACAAAGGCATTCTCAGTGAAGAGCATTTGAGGATTTTCCAGGGCAAAGGTGCGGACATGCAGTCTAAGTAGTCTCAGCAGTTTTCATCAGCTTAGTGGAGAAAGAGTTACACATTGCACAGGGATATTTGTTCCAAAAAAAGGTTTGATTAAGAGTCTCGAAGCAGCTAAAACACGTTTCTGCCGTGCCATCTTGCCAGGGCAGAAACCCACAAGCCATGCCACAGGATCCTGCTGCAGAAGCGGCAGAACAGCGGCAGGGCAAGGCACAGCGCTAGGACCGGGCTCACAGGCCCCATCCATGTACAGTTGGGGATTCCCGATGAGTGATTTTAGCTGAATACATGTGAATTGTCCTCAGCACTGGCTTTGTGAAAAGTTTAGATTTGCTCCTAGAGGTTTCTGTTGCCTCTTGCGGACAGGCACGCTTGTCCGTGGCACTCCTGCAGAATTAATGGGGTGTGTGTGCAAGTGAGTTTTGGATGTGATGCTACACAATTGCACCGCCCAAGGGCATGACCTAGAAAGCGCACACACAGATGCAGAATCCTTACTTTAGGTTCCATTTTAGTTGAATTCCTGTAGCAAATGCCAGATGTTCCTGTCCAGCAGTAGCACGTAACAAATTATCAGTCGAAGGAATTCCTAAAAGGCTGTGGGATCAATGGGAGGTAACCAGAAGGTCAGTGGTGTCTCCCAGGTTAGCACGGGAGGGATAACTGCAAGTTCAGCAGTGTTATCCCAGACTTCGTGCTTTGGCTGGTGGGTCCCGTCAGCTACTTCTAGTTAATACTTCCCCCATCCTGTCCAGCATCAGGTAGAGTTTGTGTGGGCTTTGGCACCAGCCATTTTGGAACTCCTGCTTGTCTGAAAGCCCTGGTCAGAAAGTAGATGAATTTTCCAGACCTTCCAGTCAATATTTTTGATAGCTAATTTTCCATGGATCACATCTTTAGTGTTATCCTGAAATGTTTGATGGTGTCTTGTAAGTGCGTTATCACTCAGAGACAACACAAAGTGCTTCAGACAGGCAGAGAGCCAAAAGCTGTCCTTGGATGAATATTTGCAGTTCCTCTTGACTCCCTGGTATCTGAAGGTCAGGTCTGACCCACAGTCTCCTACAAAGCCAAAGAGATAAGAGTGCCAAAGAAGTCTTAGGAGGACAAAGGTAGTTATCAGCAATTTCCAGTTGCTTTGTTCTGGTGATGGGGAGGTAAAAATGTGTGTAAGAGGAGACAAAAGGAACACACTGAGCATATCTTGTAGGGCTGTATGATCCCTTGGTTTCTAGCTGCTTGAGTGTAAGGTATTTTGTTATCTTCCTTTATAAGTGGCTCTGAGCTCCCACGTAGCCCTTTTTGCTAGCGCTGGGCCCAATCATGTCCTTGACTGACTGTACTTTACCTCTTCTACTGACTTCGGCTGTTGGGTCCATCTTGCAAGCTGGCACTTTGTGCAAGGCTAGAAGGGCTTGTAAGAGGTGTTCAGGTGGGTCCCCCTGCTCTCCCCCAGGTTCAGGATGACCTCTCTGTACGCAGCCCTCGACGCAGACACCCGTGAGTCAGTACTTCTAAATGCTCTCTGCTAATCAGTGATGCTGGGCTTGGCCAGCACCTTATGAAACTCAGTCCTATGTGCAGAGATTGCAAACTTCGGGCATGCTACTCACAGGAGGCTTGAGTTTACCCAACCCTTCATGCAGGAGCTCACGTGAAACCGCTCACAAACTGGAAACGAACATGGTATTTGCTCTCTGTTGCTGTGCCCTTATAATCTTTAGCTCTCTGTCCTCGTTGCCAGGTGAGAGCAGGGTGCTAGGTGGCAGAGGCACATGGCGAGCGTGCACAGGTATTGCACAACCCACCTCGTGCTGCTGTGCCTACTCTGTCAGGTTCATGGCCTCTAACAGGAGGCAGTCACCCTTTCTTTATAAAGAAAAAAGAAAGCAAAGGATTCATTTTTATGCTTATCTCCAGATCCCACTCTCCAAACGGTTGCTCTGCCCTAGCAGACAGCCCCTTCTGTGCCAGGCAGAGCTCTGTGCAGCCTGCTGTGTCGGGCCGGGAAGGAGCCTGCAGCAGCAAGCACCAGCCCTGCCCAGGAGCAGAGAGGGCCTGGGTTTAAACCAAGGTGTGGAGTGATGTTGTGCTCTGGAAAGGGACAGTCTTGCAGCCCCATCCTGAGGGAAGCCTCCCAGACAGCTCAAAAGTGCTCCAAAGCTATGACTAGAAAGCCTACAGCCTTTAATAAAAATGAGATTTTTTTTTTGTAGGATTTTTGGGCTAGCAATAACTTCCTATAAAATTGGATGGAGTGACGTAAAAACCCTGCAGGAGAGGCTATCGTTCTCTATTAAACTCCAGAAGGCTTCTCCAGGAGGGGCTGAAGCCATCGCAGGGACGTTTCCCCTTGGCGCAAGCTGTCCTGGGGAAGTGCCCCCTGCCCCCTGCCTGCTGGTGGTGGGGTAGATCCCATGGAAATACCTCCCCACCGGGTGCTGGGCTGGGGCCACCGGCTTCCTCCGCACAGGACCCCCAGGCAGCCCCCAAACGGCAATGAGTGCTCAGAAGTGTGTGTTAAATGGGTTTGCACTTTGCAAGCAAGCCTTTCTCTCTGGGTGCCAGGACATTGCCTCACAGCTGCTAATAACCTGGGCCAGAACCGAGCTGGTGATTTATACGGGAAGGGCTTTGTGCCTGCTGCCTTAAGTGCCTGCTTTGCCGCTCTGCCTTTCTCCCCGACCTCTCTTCTTATCCCCTTGCCACTCACATTCTGGGTATTTCCAACTACCTCTGAACAGAGCGTTAATGTAGATAAATATTACTGCGAGGAAGTAATGGCCAAATACTCTCTGCATCATCTATATGCATTGGTTGGGGAGCGATTTTTCATTTCATACATCATTTGCTATTTCAGCATGTGGCAATTCTGCAAAATGAGGAAGGAGAACTGGAGAGCTGAGGAGCCCACCCTTTGTTCCTGCTGTTCTCACACCCCGAGCACTGGCACACGGCGGCTGCTGACCTGAGACGCGTTCAGACGAGCTCATGTGAATCTCGTGCTAACCCTGTGTTTGTCACCTTGTGGGTCTTCTTGCTTCCCATCAGATTGCTTCTCTCTTCTTTGCTCAGCTTGAGCACATCTGTGTAGGGTTAATCTACTTTCCCACCCACCCCTAATCTTCCACCTCACTGTATTCCGTGTTTCTCAGTATAATTGGTCCCAGCATATCAAACACAACCACCATCCCTCTCCCCTAACTCCAATAAGAGCTCATACACCAGCAAAGTAATCTTTCCCACCTGGGCCACTCCTGTGGTTTCATATCACTTAATCCTCCCTCGTGAGCTGAGGAAGAGTTTAAGGTAACATCTGCTCAGCTTTATATTTGTTGTGTTCGTACCGATGGTCCCTTGGTTCCCATTGCCAAGCAAGTAAGGGGAACGTCTCTGTGAGAGTCCCGCGTTTTCTGGGAGATAACAAATTCTGCTGGGCGAACCCTGCTATTAGAGACCCCATTAAAATCAAGGACGTAGGTTCAGTAAATTTACTCTTCCAGCCTGCTGTGCTTATTCCGCTTGCCTATTTTCCCCTTGAGTTTCTTCCTGGATTAATTTCCTCCCTGCTCCCTCCCTGTCACTGACAGGCTGCGAGCAAGGAGCTGAGCCCCTTCCCCTCATCAAGCCACAGGCTCGCACCTTCCTGCAGCTGGCAGCGTCTGCCTGTCTGCCTCGCTGCTAAGCCTTGATTCAAGTCTTCTGCTGGAAAGAGCTACCTTACTGCTTGGCAATTGCTGCTCCTCAAAAGCAGAGAGCATCCTCAGGTGGTGCCCCACCAACTCCTCCTGGGAAAGCCCTGGGAGCTACAAAGTGTTTGAGGGACCTGCTGATACCAGGGACTTACCTGAAGGTCACCTCCTCCATGATATTGCTGGTGTGGGGAGAGCTAAGGGGTGCCCTTCTGAATAGCTCTCCTCTGTGCTCTCCAATGCCATGCAAAGCTTATTCACCTCCAAGGTATGCTGCTGTGCTCCTTGAAGTGAGCCATCATTTCATTTTTGGTGACTTCCTAATGTGTTTGTTCCTTTCTTTCTGAGCAGCAGCGCAGGCATTGCTGCATTTGGCAGAAGAACAAAGCCTCATTGTTCAAAGCCTTCATGCTCCAGCATCAGCTGGGACAAACATGATCGCACTCCTAGACCTCAGCTTCCAAAGCCAGCTGGACAAAGAGCAAAAAGGCTCAAAATCCCAAGTTAGAAAAAAAAACCCTCACCTTTATCTCATCTCTAAAGGAGTCTGCCAAGCCCAGCTTTTTATCTGTTCCTTCTTTCGTTAGTAACACCCCTTCAGAAACCCCAATATAGCATCTCCTTCTAGTGACTTGTCCCCCTCGGACTGACCCAGCTCACTGTGCCCATTTGCCTACGCAGCTCTGCCATCGGCGCGTGTCCACCTGGCCCTGGGCGCTGCGCTTGCTGCTACGTCCCGCTCGGGGACAGCCCCAGCGAGGGCTTGGGGTCAGGTAGGATTGGTTTTGGAGCAGTCACACAAAGCAAACCCGCTATTTTTTATTTTATTTTTTTCCAGCAATGTGGCGGAAAAAGCCTTCCCCCAGGCTCTCATTCGTGAGGTCGCAAATGCTGAGGCAGCGCTGGGGGTGATACCTTGTCTTTCATGCAGCTCCATCCCGGTGCCCACCCAGAGATGCACAAGCCCAGGAGGCTGTGGTGGGCTGCTCCTTGTCCTGCTGCGGGGCTATTTTCCACGGTTTGTTTCTTCCTCTTCTGTCTGTGCCAATTTTAGCTGTGAGGTGCCTGCTGCCTTCTTGGGAAGCTGTTGGGTGACTTGCTATAAAAAGTGCTCAGGAATCCTGCCCTGAATTTTTGCTGCATTTCTACCTTTTTTTATTTTACATCCGTAGTTTTAGTTATACATTGTCTCACACTAAAGAACATTCATTTATCTTAACATCTTTGGGACGATTTGGACTATAATATTTTCCCATTGTCTGTCACTGCTAACGCTGATGGATAAACAGGTATATTAGCCTGAAACTGGCTTTTAACCAAGCGAAACAAGCAATGCTAATATAAAATGTTTTATACCAATACAGTGCCTGATTTTCCTGTCATAAATATGCCTGGAAAAAAGGGCACCTTTTCTGACATGCTTATCTACACTTCAGAAGCATGGACCTGGTGTTACCTTGCCACTGTCTACCTATATATTTTTTTCCCCTTAAGCCAGTCTGCTCAGCCTCCCATTATTCTTGCTGGTTCCCCTGCTCCTCCCGGATCTGGTCTGCCAGTCACTCTGGCCGGGGGGTATCCAAAAGAGAAGATTGCACAAGAGTGATGAGACAGTTGCTTATCTCTCTGCCCTAGGATATGTCATGCAGCCCAAAACTGTCCTGAGATTTTTGCTGTTGACGTGACAAATTGCAAACTCACGTCCAATTTCCTGTGTGCTAACCCTGCAAAGTCTTTCACTGCATTTGGGTCTCCTCCTCCCACAGGGTGTCTTAATTTTGGAATATTTCCTCCCTGGACATATTAGTCTGTGTGTCCTTCAGTCTAGGGCATTTTCTCCCCATGTCCCACATCTTTTTTTTTTTTTTGTCCTTTTGTGTTATATTCCAATCCTTGCCTGTGATTGCATCCTCCCCAATGTAGTATCAACTGCAGTTTTAATAAACATGCTGTCTAATGCTTTTTCTAGATCATTAATGAAGATGGTAAATAAAACTTGAGCTAACACCAGTTTCTAGTAATAAACCCACTGGATGCCTCCCCGCAATGTGACAGTTTGTCGTTGATCACTATTCATCACTGAGCCTGAACGTCAGTGTCCCTGTGTGGGGTAATTTATATTCATTTAACATCATTCATCACAGAATCAGAGAAAAACACAGCTAGAAAGGACCTCAAGAGATTGATTTCAGAACTATTCCTGACATTTCCAGCCTGCTCTTAAATACCAGCAAGGATAGAGGTCTCACACCCTTCCCGGGCATTCAGTGTTCGTGCTCTTTAGTCTTCCCATCTTCCAAGTGTCTAACCTTAATCTTTCTTGCTGCACTTCAGGCCTATTGTTTCTTGCCTCCATCACAACAGATATATTGGGAGAACAGCTTATTCCTTCCTTCTCTGGAGATATACTTGAAAATATATGGAGATATACTTGAAAATTGTTGTGTCTCCCCTAATCTCCTCACTGGAGTAAACAACCCCTGTACAGCAAAGCTTTCATCAGAAGTCCAGGTCTCCAGACCTTTGATCCTGCTTTCTTCCACATTCTCCTGAGGTGGATAAAGATCACACAGCACTGGGTAAAGCAGAAGGATCAACCTTGTGTTTTACAGACACAGCTCTTCTTGGTATGCCCTGGTATGGTGCTGGCTTTGTGTGTGACAAAATGACCCTTTTTTTGTTCATTTTGGGTTACTGAGTTGCTGTACTGCTCCACATCTGTCGAACGGGTTGTCTCTTGTTTTGTCCCTTTTGCTTTCCTCCTTATTGAATTACATCCTATTTTTCAGACCTTTTATTTAGCATGTCAGGATGATTTTTAAGTCTAATCCTGTTCTCTCACATCCTTGCAGCTCATCTCAGCTTGCCGTCATCTGCATAGCTAATAAGCCTGCTTGTTATTCCATCACCCAGTGGTTAATAAAAGCTGTGAATGAAACTGGAGCAGGCTGGACCCCTGTTGAACCCTACCCAATCCTTCCTTATATTTGAACGATGACACTTACTTTCTGAGTACAGTTTTCCAACCATCTTTGCCCTCCTGCCCTCAGGCGCTCTCTCTAGGTCATGTTTCCTTAGCTTGCTTCTGGTAATGTGAGGTGAGACGGTACCAAAGGCCTTACCAAAATCAAGACGTAAGACCTCCTGCTTTGCCTCTATCCACAAGCCCTGCTGCAGGATGAAATTAGGTCAATTTGACATGATTTGCTTCTGGCAAATCAGAGCTGGCTGTTCCTCTTCTCTTTGTTGTTTCCTAGGTGCTGATGATTAGTTTGTTTAATTATTTGTTCCAGTGCATTTCCAGGAACCGAAATCAAGCTGAGTGGCCATAATAACTGCCTTGTTCCTCATTTCACCTTTCTGCAGCCAGGCAGGGAGCTGCTCTGCGAGGAGCCCTGTGCCCCACGAGGGGTCCCCACCTGGGCAGCCCCTTCTCAGGGCTCCTTGGCAGAGGTGGCAGATTGATGCTTTCCTTAGCCCTCCTCTGACCACCACTTTAGAGCTGGAATACTCTGCTGCTCACCTTTCTGTCCTGAGCTAGCTATGCCTCCTTTCTTTGTCTTTCTCAATTTTATCCCTGCTTGTATGCACTAAACTTTTGTGCCCACCCTTAGACATTTGTGTGTTTCTCTTTGTCCCAGGACGCATTTCCCTGCGCTTTCGTACCAGCGTGCTGGGCTGTGTGTGAATATCTCTGGTGCTCAGCAAATCCTCTCAATGGGAAAGTGCAGAAAACAAGTCTGTCAATGAAATTGCGGGCTTCAGCCACTTCCAACTGGACTTTCCCAACCTGTGTAGACTTCTTGTTTTCTCTTTGTCTCTTAGCAGAATTAAGCACTGCAAGCCAAATCCTGACCTCATTTACACCAGTAAAATCTGGGTCTGTTCCAGGAAACCACTGAAGTTGTTTTGCGCTTACAGTGATGAAAATGAGAGCGGAATTCGCCTCATTAATTCCCCCAATCCACAGAAAGTAAATGAATCCAAGAGGAAATAGCTCTGCAGAAGGGAGCCCTGGAAAGAATTAGAGACTGACTTAATGGGATTAAGGGAGAAGAACGCTTTAACGAATCCAAATCAATCCTCTCCTCAAAACACTCAAAGTGCCAAAATAAATACAAACACTGTTTTGGGAAGGAAAAGGTTAAAAAGCTATGAAAACAAAATCTCTCGGCCTGTTCTGATGCAGAATGAGCACAACCAGAGAGGCTGAGTCAGCAGTGCCTTACCTGACACTCGGTGTTTGTCCATAGGACTCAGAGGATGGAAACTTGTGTTTCCCTCTTTATCCATGGGGGTCCTTTTGCAATTTCAGGTTTGATAAAAGGCACACGGAAACTAGGAAGCAAAACAAGCAGGGAGGGGTGACCAGGACAGGAACCTGGCAGACAGGAACCTCTCCCCAAAGGTGCCTGGTCAGCCTGACATCCAGCCTCTAGAGCCATTCCTTCAGTCTGTGCTGTGGCTTTTTGTTCTCCTGTTAACAACCATCTCTGCAATTTTCTTCACCCTCTCCATACCGTGTATGGCACTAGTGTTGGATGTGCCAAAAATAAGCAAATATGTGCAAAAGACCTGAGGTTTTGCAGGATGCACCAAGAGCTGCATGCATGTTGACAGCCTGCCTTTGTGCAGTCAAGTGGGAGGGGGAAATATTTTGAGCAACCGGCAAGAGCCAGCACCTTCCAGCCAAGCAGGTATACCTGCGTGCTGGCAGCGAGCAGAGCAGGAGGGAGCACAAGGCCCACACTGTGCCTGTAAGAAATGGCTGGAGGCAAGCAGGAGCTGTTACCCACATGTACATGCTGCCTCCTTCCAGCTCCCACCAGCGAGTGGCTGTCCCCCTTCGCCCAGCCACCCTGACCGACCCGGCAGAAGAGCTGGAGCAAAGCAATTAGAGAATGGCCAGACTGTTGAGTGGCATGGACATCTCTCCTCTGGTTATACACCAGATCACACCATTGCCAAGGGCAGTCCAATACTAAGGACACTGACTTGCTACTCTGATGATCTGAAACCCTTTGAGGAGGATCTGGGCTTTATGCAAAGACCCCGAGGTAAGCTGGGCTAAATGAAAGCAGTCAGAGGGGAATTGCAAAAGTATACGAGGCCCACGAAGCACTTCCCATGCTGAGAGAGCAGAGGGGACTGATCTATTCCATGTAATTTAGGTTATAAGGCAGCTTGATAACAGCATACAAGTGCAGCAGTAGGAAAGAGATTTCTGACTGGGGACTTCAATTTAGAAAAAAAAAAAAACCACACGCTGTGTGATCCAGTGGCTAGAAGCAGAGGCAAGCTGCATGCAGATGAGAGAAAAAGGTGCCCATGTTGTATGAGGGTATTTAACCAAAAAAATGACTTTCCAGGATCCTGGCAGACTCTCTGGACCTTGCAGCCTTTCAGCCAAGAAGAGGGAGGGGACTTTCTAACAGATGCGTGGCAGCTCAAAGAGAATAATGGGCTGCTTCAGAAATGACTGGGGAAGGTTCCCTGGATCCCTTATGCAATGGGTTACACTTGGTGATCATAACGATCTCTTCTGACCTCAGACAACGAATTCCTGACATTCAGCTGTGCTCAAGTGTGGCATTTTATTGTATAGTAGTTTTGGATCAAAAAATAGCTGTTATCAGTGAATTAAACAGGAAAATTAGCAATGCAGTTGCTCCAGCACCCCTTGTGCTCCTTAATTTGATATTCCTTTATGTTGTGTCCTTAATTTTTTAGTGTGCGGCAGAACTGCGTATTGGATATGCAGAACCACATTATTGGGGTAATTAAGAGGCAGCTGGAGGGTTTTGGCAGCTGGGAAGGGGACAACAAGCACTCTTGGCTCTTTGGGAGGCAGTGCGGATTTGTGGGAGAGGTACATTGGCTGAATGCTAAGATTGTCAGCAGGGAGAGTCGAAGGGGTTGACAATACCCCTTTGCCTCGTCTTGAAGTTAACCACTTCCAGAAGAGAACAACAGAGAACGGCAAAATAGGAGCTATTGTTTGGCCTGCAGACTGGAAATCTCTCAAATCTTGCAGCAAAGGGTTTTTTTTTTCAGTGCAGCTTGACTGGTTTAAACCCGAAGTATAGCTCCTATTTGCACCCATGGTATTTACAGAGGCTTAAGGCCAAATGCCTGAGGAAAACCCTGCTGTTGCGAGGCATGGCTCTTGGTCTGTGTGCGCTATAGTGGTTCACACTGGTCTGGAACCAGGGACCACATCCCCAGCAATGCACAGCTGAGATAGACAGACATTGCTTCGTGCTTTGCCAGGAGTCTATCTTGGGATATTTGTACCCCTGGGCAAACCTTAGACACTGCCGCTCTGCTCCTTTGTCACCTATGAAAGATTAAGCCTTGCAGCCAGCCAGAGAAGGTAGGCAATGCAGAAACTTGGTTTTTAGGAGGGGCAGGAGTGAAGCTGGGGTTGGGAGGCAGGGCAGGGTTAGTTGTCAGCTGCTGTGAAGGGGATGGAGCCCGGATGGTTAAGGTGCCTCTCACTAGCATTTTCGTTTGGGTGGAAGAAACAGTTGTCCTGGCCATGTCATGTCATGACAGCTTGATGATTTATGCTGTGGAAGAAGCTCGGGGTGTGCAAGCTGGGCTCCCCTCAGGTGCTGCTGTGCTGGGAGGAGATGCAGGTGAGCATCTGAGGTGCTGCAGCCAGCAGCGAGTGCTCAGGCTGTGACACCAAGCTGGTGCCAGCCATGAGTAAAACCTACTGAAAGCACATCGGTGCTGCTCTTATGCTGCTCTACTTGCTAACACAGACATAGCCTTTACCCTCTGTGACTGTGTCACAGTCAAAGCACTCTAATGTCACTTGTTTCCCAAGATTGTAAGTGATTAAGTCAATTTATATTTCAGAAGGACCCATCAAAGGAACTGTCTTGGTCATGATGTGATTATCAGGAAGGCCAAAGTCTTTACTCTCTGCCCTGTGACTCCTTGAGGATGTCACGCTGCTTCTCTGCTGAGAACTAGCTCATTCCTTTTGTCTCGAGTTTTTTTATTTTATATCCCTGCTCTGAGCCAGGATGTGCTAATTTGTCGCTAATGGCCAAGGATTAATGTGGGGGAAATATAAAGCCGTGAGGTTACATGACAGTCCTGGGGTTGGTTGTCAGAAGCCACTGTAACCTAAGTGAACATTGCCACAGCTGTGATCTCCAGGAGATCTGAAGGCTCAGTAGTAATCATAAAGATCTTCAGTTCGTATCTATTGTGCTACAGATCCTGCCATTACTTTATTTAGATACATTTTGTTGCATTGATTTTTGGTTGCTCCTTGTCAGCTTAGTTTTAATTCTCTCTTCCACCTTCCCTTGTCTCTTGCTTCTGGAGGCAACTCGGGGATGGATTCCAGGCAGCAGGGCCAATGTCTCACTGGTGCTGCCCTGGCCTCCTCTACTGGCATGTTGCTGTTGGGAACCCTGCTGAAGTCACCCAAGGTCAGTACTGATGCTCTTTTCCACCGGAGGTACTTTCTTTACAGGTACACTTGCCGTGATGCCCTAGTTACCCAGCATTATTTAAGATCCTATATCACTTTTCACACTGTTAGCACCATTAGCTCCACTTACTCCAGCAAAATCCCCTTCAAGGCAACCATATATTTAATTCCCTAAACTTTACATAGCCCTTTGATTTTATGTGGATAAACTGTTGTTTGAGCTGCTGAATGTTATTAGAGGCTCACTCTCCCAGTCTGTGCCAATGGTGGGCAAATTTAATCTTATTTTATGTGTAATTTCTCAATCAGAGAACAAAGTGCTTCGGCAATCTGGATCAAAGGCACTATGTAAAAGTCATTATTATTGTTGGAATAGTGAAATGAACTCCTCGAAAAATCCTGTTGACTTCTCCTTTGTAGGATGCCTGCACTGTGGAGTCTTTGATGTCTAATGGTCTGGCACCATAACTTGTGTAGGTATAGCCTATAAACAGAAATTTGTAATGAATGAGTAGAATATTGTTTATTATTTTTAACACCTCAGAACACAACTCACAAATCCTGTGTGCATGACGCAATCTATATATGGGGCCAAATGATGTTAGAAAGAGAGTGATAGGTGGGGCCTTTCATTTGATCCAGCAGGGCTGTTTTTTACCAACTCTCGATCTTGCTTTTTGTGGACATTCAGTCAGGAAGATGAGGTGTTAGTTCTCACTCTACATCTTCAAAACTGGTGTTGGCAAATCACAGTGAACGTTTCTCTGTGTTGTTTTCCTGAGCCTCCATGCTCCCCAAACTCCTCTGAAAGCAATGAATGTATTCCCATGGCAACAGGAACACGGAGGCTCGGTAAGGATGTTCAGCAGGGTTCCTCCTCCGGTGATCCCCAGCCGGTGTCTGTTGAGTGTCTCGTGCTGGCTCAGGTAGTGGCTGGGGAAGGCATCGTTTTGGGGTTGAGTTTCAGGAAGCAGGATGTGAAGTCCTAATGAGCCGTATCTTATCCTCTCTCTAATTTGCTGTGTTCTCTCTGCTGTAAAATAGATGGCAGGGGGAGGAGGAAGGCTTCTGCCCCTTCTCCAGCTACCTGTATGTGGGGAAAACCCAGGGCCAGGGTGGCATGGGTGCTGCCTGTAGGATGCAGAGCCTGTGGCCAGCATCACTGTGCCAGCAGTGACAGGGTGCTGGCAGAAAGCATTGTTTAAAGGAGGAAGCATTGCTTAAAGGAAGAAGCCAGTGCCAGTGTGGGGGGCCTGGGAGGAAGCCCCTGTTTGTGTGGTAGGGCCACTTAGCCTGGGGTGACAAAGCAAGTTGGATCTTGCTCTTTTCTCTTTGCTCACGGAGTGGAGGCTGTGAATGGGGAGTCCTCCAGCCAGTGTCTGTGCTGGGGGGGCTCACCTGCCACAGCCCAACAGGACGGGGGCTTGCACCTTTGGAAAGGCGCTGGCACCAAAATCCCATTACATTACCTCTGTCGGTAGCTTTGCTTCCCTAAACTCTGCTCAGCCACTGTTTAGTTCTGGTGGTGCCTCAAGCCCCTCCATCAGCAGGGTTTTGCAAGGAAGTTGATAGCTTCCCTTGTGAGTGAGGTCCTGGTTCAGGTTACAGCCAGAGCTTCCCTAACCTAGCCCAGCCACCACTGCTCCTCTGTGGCAGGTCAGACAGGGTGCCTGTGCTCATCAGGAGAGGGGAAGTTGGTGGGGAAAACATCAGGAAACTTCTAAAGGTGATAATTAAGCAACTTTAGGTTATAAACATTTTTAATTGGACTAATTTTTGGTGTCACATACTACCTCTTGATGAGATGAGTCCTAAAATTAAAGCTGTTTTAATCTCTCTCTCCTGCTCCTCCTCTCTCTGCTGTTTGTCTTTCTGGTTGCAAAGTAGAAAAGAAATCACAGAGACTGCTTGGGCTTTGCTGAACACTGCTATTTTTAAGGTGTTAGATTTCATTTACTTCAAATCTGACCAAAAACTCCACCACAGAACCAGACCTCCTTTATCAATGTTGCATTTAATTTCCCATTTTTGCATGTAGATTTTTAAGGAGGAGAGAGTAAAATTGGGATGGGAACAGATGCTAGCTCACCACCTTAACTTAGATAGCACCATCCTTTATTGTAACCTTTGCCCAGGGATATTGCAGCACATCACTGTCTTCTTCTGATAAATGGTACATCATCATCCTTTCTTCTTTTTTTTTTTCTTAATAAATGTTTCTTAAATGACAGAATTGGTCTTGTATTGAATTATGAGATCCAAACACCACCCATTTTTTCTCTGTGGTCTTTTGTCACTGTCATGGGTCAGCCAACACTTTCCAGCCTGTACAGGAGCCGGGGCTGTGGTCCACGCCGTGCAGGTCATGCCCCGCTCTGCCCGGGGAATTGCTGAAGATGTCAGGTTTCTGCATTCCCTCTATGAGCTGGTTACGACTTCACGCCTGCCTGCCGTCATATCTCTTGTGCAAGACTGATTTTAAAACCAGACCTCAAAATTAATGGCTCTCTGATGGCACAGCACTGCAAGCGCATTTCTGTGGGGGCCAAGGGGAGGGAGGAGAGCAATGCAGTGGGGTTGAAGCTCTCAGGTCGAGGAATTTTTAAGGATGGTGGGAAGGTACAAAGCAGCTCTGAGACTACTTGAAAATAAAAGGTTGCACCAGGTTCTCAAACTGGGGCTGGCTGCAACGAACCCTCTTCTCCTTCACCAAGGCTTTCCCCTCATTTTGTCCCCAGCCTGCTGATCTTCCACAGCTCCTTGCCAGCCCCAACCAGCTGCGGATGCAGGCCTGGATGGCAGCAGCCTGGTGCCTCCTCTGTGCTTCTCCTGCCTCCTTGCCAACAAGCGCTGCACGTCAGCCCTGCTGAGGGGGCCAATACTTTCCAAAGCGACAGGACGTGGTCCTGGCAGCTTTCTCAATTCAGTGCTAAGGCTTGCACAACCCTAATTTGCTTACGGATTTTTCTGATGGGTTATGATGCCAAAGGCCACACTGCAGAGGTTTTATTTCACTTCCTGGAGGCTGCTTGCCATTTTCACAGTCTCCCTCTCTCTCTCATGGAGCACTGCAGGTAATAGAAACCTTTAGTTTTCATGGGTGATTCGTGGCACAGTTTGCTTTGCTGGCTGTCCTCAACAGGCATCAGCAGAGCCCGCAGCCTCCCCACACTCATAAGGGGACGCACCTCCTTGCGGCAGACAATTTGCCATGAAACCTCCTGGAAGCGCTCCAGCCCCACACGCTCTGCAGAGACCCACACTCAGGTGGCTTCGTGCTGGGTCCAATTCCCACCAGCCTGTCGTGCCCCCCAGGCCGTGGCCAGGAGGAGCAGGCAGCCCCTCCGTACAACACCATACAAAATGGCTGCCCCCACGCCCCCCCAGCAGCAGCCCAGGCCCCACAGCAGAGCTGGCACCTCACCGGCCTGTGGGGAAACATCAAAACTTAGCTCCATTTCACCTAAATCTGGGGGGAAATCCTGAAAAGCCGTTTATGGAGTGCGTATTTTTGCAACGGCCTGTTTCCTCCTTCCCTCTCCTTCTTTCCTTTTCCCACCTCTTTGTCTGCTAAATAAAACAACCTACATTTTTGACCTGAATTACTTTAAGTGTCCCTGAAGGCATGTGCAACTCCTAGGACTGTGGGAGTGTTTTCTTCTCTGGTGAGGTTAGATACCACCATTAGAGATGAGTATCAAGCTGGATCCCCCCTGTCTGAATGCTGTATTTAAGTTTTGGTGAACAAACAATCGCCCCTTGCATTTCTGTAGCATTGTCCACCAGGGAGAAGCATGGGCTGCTTTCCGAACAGGCATTGATCCTGTGGGCAAAATCTCTCCGGTTTCAGCAGTCAAGACACAGGGAAGTTAAATAATGGCCAGCACTGCACAGCAGGGATGAGAGCCTGGCCGCGCCCGTGTTCTCCTAAATCACAAATAGCTGCAGTGCCGTTGGCAGAGGAACTAGTGGCAGACCAAAACTGAGACCCAAATCCTTGCCCCTGCCCCATCCATCCCTCATCTCTCTGCTGCTGGGGGGCTTGGGGGCAGCCAGACCCTGCACCCCCCAGGAGCTGTCTGTCAGCCCCGAGCAAGCCCCTGCTCCAACAGCACGATCCGAGTGAGAGGTTTTTGAAAGGTCAATGAAATTGTGCGTTCTGGCCCATTTTTAGCACCCTCTCCTATAACATGCATGGCAGGCCTGGCTGAAGTAAACCAGCCATACTAATTTCTCTTGTTAGAACAGCCCTGTGTAACGCACCAAATACTTGGCTTTGGAGGATGATATTATAAAGAAGGACACTGTAATTTAGTGGCTCATTTAATGTGAACCAAGAGAAATATGAGGCATGCCAATGCCGCACAGGGGCTCTATTTATATCCTTTTTGGTGTACGGTATGATTTATAATAAAGGATCATTTTTATATAGCATTAGCGTGGTAATGGAGCTTACTAGGTTACCACGTCTGAAGTTAGGAAATATTGTATTAGAACAAGCTCTGCTAACACAGTGTAAGAATAGCCCTTTCTCCAGTATTAAATCATGATTCCAAGCTTCTTAAAATAAATATTAATGCACTCTGTTTACCAAGGAATCTGGGCTTTTATGAATGCAGCACGAAGACCTTCATGTCTGAGCTCAGAAGCTGTTGCATCCAACCAGCTGCCATCTGCCCTGCTCAGCATCCTCTGGTGCTTTGCTTTCCCAAAGCACTCAGCATAGGGTCCCAGGAGGAGGGAGAGAGGTAGAAAGCAGAAAAGCCCCATTTTGCTGAAAAGCATGCTATCATGAGCTACAGGGAGCATTTCCCTCCTCCTTCCCCACGTGCACGAAGCCAGCTGCACAGCTAGCACTGGGGCAGCAACCCCAACCAGGCACCAGGAGCTGAGCACAGGGGCACAGGGACGGGTGGGATGCTGGTGGGGAGGAGGAGGAAGGAGCAGCATTTACCCCGAGGAGCTTTTCTGAAGGCCACACAGCGAGTAAGCGGTGGAGCCAGGATTAGAGCAGAGCCGCTCCTGGCACCTTGCCCTCGGCATGATTCAGAGCTTGTTTCCAAAGCTAGAGAGCTGGTTGAAGTTTCATTTGTCTATCTAGACAGCAGCGTGCTCTGCTTCCCATTTAAAGCTCTGGAGCCTCATGGTGATTCAGAGCGCAGGCAGGAGCCCGCCTGTGTACTGGTTTCTGGTGCCAGCCAGTGCAGTGCCTGCGAGTTGTCAGTGCTGCCATGCAGGCAGGCAAAGAAATCAAAGTGGGTCTAGAGACAAGGCAGAAAATAATCAGACGGAGGATCCAGTGGGCATGAGGAACTGTCACAGGCATGGCCGTGCCGTGGCAAATGTCCCTTCCACTGAAGTTATGGTGTGAGATGGTGAAATGTGGAGGTGTAGGAGAGGGTCTGGGTCGTGGCCACCACACCATCCTGGTCTGGCATGCAGGAATGACAGCCATAAGCAAACCTCTGTTGCCCTCTTTAGCATCACGTGCCCTGCCCCAGATCAGGCTCCCCTCTGCCCCATGCCACGCTGGATGCCACCCCCTGCCCCAGCCCATGCTGCCTCACCGGAGGGGACTCCCTTCTGCCTGAGGTCCCAGCCCCGTGGAGACACGACCGCTGTCGCCAGCCGGGAAGGTGACACACAAGAGCTGACAAAGCCAGAGCTGACTGCTTCCTGCTGAGCCAACCTCAGTGAAATCACCCCGCCACTTTGAATAAAAATGAATTAAGTATCCTGGCAGTAACTCAGACCATATTTTATTAACTTGGCCAGAATCAAGTAACATTAATCCCCCTCCCTGAAATTTATTTTATTTTATTTTTTTTTACAGCCAGGCCCTAATATATTAAAACGTGCTGGCAAAGCTTTTGGTAGGTTACAATCCACTTGTCAGCAACCAACGCACAGCCTGGCGTTATCGCTTAGATAGGGTCTGAGTGGCAGCGACAGCTCGGGTAAGTTTCCATGGTATCTCACGTGCCCGGTCAGAGCATCCAGGGAGTGGGTGGCCACTGTGCCACATGCAGCTTGTGGTGTAACCTCACAAAAATCACTGGCAACTTATCCTGCCTGATTTTCTGGGTGACTGATGCCTGGCTGCCCTGGGGGAGCATGGACCAGCTCGGGCCTTGAGGGTGCATCACTCTGCAGAGGTGCCGCGCTCGCCCCTTCGGCTGCCCTGGGCTAGGAGAACTTTTCTTGGCTCAGCAAAATGCTAAACGAGTCCCTGCCTCACTCTGAGCCTTGATTCCTCTATGAAATGGGGGGACATCCTCTTGGACTGCTAGATATGACACCTCCATGCCAGTTCTTTCAGAGGCCAGAGAGGGCTCTGTGCTCTTGGGCTCCACTGAAGCCCTAGCAAGAGATAAAACTGCCCTACCTTTCTTGTTTATTAGCAATAATAATTCTAATAATACTTTGCACCTGAGTTAGAGCTTCTATCCGAGGAAATTAAAGCACTTTGCAGACATTAATGATTTAAGATGCTTTGCCCATCCCTGAGGTAAGTAAGGAAAACCATCCTCTTTTTTACAAATGGGAAGCTCAAGTGAACCATAGTCAAGCAGCTATGCAGGAAGGCAGCAAGGAGGCAGGGCATGAGCCCCATCCCAGTGTCTCCCAGGCTGAGCCACTGGTGGAGCTGCCGCGGGCTTCTGGTGATGCTGGAAGAGGAGGGTGCCCTGGGATGGGACGGGGTGGGTGCCACATCCCACGGCAAGGCAGCTCCGTCTGTGCTTTCTCAGGCTGGCTGCAGGCTGTGCTGCCATCGCCCCGCAGGGCGGGCATGGGGAGAAGAAACCCGGTTATAAATAGTCAGATGAACTCCAGCTCACTGGGCAGGGAACTTTTTGTGTATAGCTGCCTTGTAAAATGAAACTACCCTGTGCTTCTATGGGTGGAAAAAGAAAGCGTGCTGGGACCACACCTCTCCTATTCTGCGTGTAAATCTGCCCATGGGGACCTGGCAGTGCTTGCCTATTTAAATGAAATACTCGTTATAGACACAGAACTACTGGGTGGTTGCTTGTTAACTGTTTGGGGCACAGCTCGCAATACCATGATTTGGCCTGAACCAGGGGCTGAAACAGGATTTTCCGCCTCGCAACTCAACCAGATCTCAGCTGCCTGCTTCCCTCCGCTATGCAGAGCTTATAAATAACCCCTCTTCTCATCTTCAAAACAGCTCCTTTTTTTTTTTTTTAACACACACCGAAAAAAAAAAAAGGAAAGAAAGCAGAGCAGGCAGGCAATAGTGAAAGTGCCACCATGTTGCTCTCCTTTAAATCCCATTTCCCTGCGATTTGGAGCGCGGGCTGGGAGGAGACCCCCGGGTCACCCACCGTGCCCGCCAGTGCGCGCGTGCCCGCCCGCGCTCCTCGTTTTATCCTCGCGTCACCTCTCGGCTCTTGCTGCTCTCTCCCCCTCCGTCTCCGAGACCTTTGATTAATAGCTTCGCTTGCTTTTTATATCCGCACATGTGGCACATCTGGAGCGAGGCGTGCCTCTGCTTTTGTTGTTGTTGTGTGTTGTTGTTTTTTTTTGTTGTTGTTTTTTTTTATCTCCCCCCTCTATCTATATGTGCGCCTTAGTATTTTTCGCTTTACTTTCGACTGCCATGGCAACCGCTACATGTTTGGCAGGAAAAAAAAAAAAAAAAAAAAAAAAAAAAAAAAGCTTGCGGGGAAAGAAAAGGGGCTCAGAGCGCTCAGCTGGCAGCTGTCCAGTGCAATCATGCCGCAGCGCCGAAATGAGGCCGCTGGCGGGCTGCCGAGCTGCGGAGAACAAAGATGTCAGCTCCCCGCGCTGGCGGCGGCGCGGGCTTGGCACCCCTATATGGCTTCCCAGAACTCCTCGCCTTGGCCGCTTTCCATCCCCTTCAGGGCAGCAAACAGGATTAGCACACACAGACTTGTTTTTCTCTTTTCTCCTCCAACTGTTCCAATGACATCATCCCTGCTGCATTCAGCTGCCAGCAGGGTGACTTTGTTGGTTTTTTTTTTAACAGGAAAAAAAAAAAGCTCTCTCTCTCTCACACACACACACACACACGCCACGGAGCACAATGTTTTAGGTAATGCTTGCACACCTTTCTTGTTAAATTCAAACCCCCAAAGTGCAGTGAGCTTAGGCAGATGAAGCCAGACGCGCTGTATTTTTTTTTTTCCCTTCTCATAATTGAATTCCTGCAAGATAAAAATCTCATTTTCCTCAGCAGGCTGTAATCAGCGCTCGCAGAGCTGTGGTTTCCAACTGCCCTCGTCATGTGCTTCCTTATGAAACTCCACGGAGAAATCGCCTTGGCGCGGGCGCCGATTTAAAGGGCCCAGGAGCGGGGAGCAGCCCTGGCACCCCGAAGCAGCCGCCCCATGCCTGCCCAGCCCGGGGCTGTGGGGTGCTGGGGTCCCCCCTTCCCGACCATTTTAGGGTCCCCAGGGTGCTGCGGGGTGGTGTGTGTGCACCCACCCTGCTGAGTGCTCTGCTAGCACAGGGCTGGGCTTAGGAAAGTCTTCAGCTGCTGCTGGCCATGGCAGGGAGAAAGACATGCAAAAGCAACTGCTGAATTTTCTGCCTCTCCCCCTCAAAGTCCAGACCTTTTATTACTATTATTATTATTATTTTTTGTTTCTAGTCATCTGTCATCTGGAGAGACCTCTCTCCACCGGGTCCCTTTGCCAGCTAAACAGCACAGCAATGCTCCAGTCCTCGGTGTCACGGAGCCCCAGGGGGTGCCACCTTTGGGGAATTTTGGCAGCACCAACCCATCTCGCTCCCTCCTCCCACCTCCCACGACGGGCCCGCCAGCTGGGAGGCTGCGTCCCCACTCCCCAAGCCCGCTTCCTCAGCGGCGGCGCTCCTGTTTTCCTTGGCATGGCTGCAGGATGTGGGGTTTGCTTCCTCGTATCACTGCACCCAAGCAAGCTCTGGAAGCGGCCTGGTGGGGATGCTTGTTTTACACAAGTGATGAGGCAGTGGTGGAAAAGCTCTCGGTCTGGGATCCGGGCTCATGGGTGTGCTTGCTCACTATTGGAGTTGACCCAGCTGCCTGCAGGCACACTGGTGCATGCAGCTCAGCATGCAGGGCTGCCCTCCTCCAACTCCATTTTCTGCCTTGGAGAGCCACGGGGTCTGTGAGCACTGGGTGCACGGGGAGAACCAGCCAGTCCACTCTGCTCTGGGTCACTCGGGCTTTCCAGCACACGGTTGGGTGGATGGTCACAGGGGCACGACACGCAGGGGCTGCTAGGAAAGCTTTATGTAAGAGGCTCGCAGTGCAGCAAGTGTTGTGCTCCCAGGGCTCCACATCGAAATTGGCAGCACATCAAAACCTCTGTTTCATAACCGTCGAGAAATAGGATTTTCTAACAGCACTGGGAGGACTCTGCCTGTTGTGCGGGGACCTGGGATTTTACGAGTTGTTAATGGTTAACCAAGCAATGGACTAAAATGTTCAGTAGCTCCCTTCCCCATGCTGAGGTGCATGCTTCTACCAGGCGGCATGCTGCCTGCCGGCAGCCATGCCCCCCCCCCGGTCCACCTGCTAATAACAGAACTCGGGAATTAATTAGCAATTAATCGCAACCAAATAATTACAGAATCAGCTGCCAGGAGAGATGCTGTGAGTGGCTTTCCCAGGATGGGGACTGCCCTCTGTGCTTCCCAGGAGGGGGTGCTGGAGGGTGCCCTGGGCTGCAGGGGGTGCTTCCCTGGGAAAACCATTTCCAAGGGTGCTGGGGCTCTGTGCAAAGCCAAGCAGCTGCTGCTCTGGTCTCCTGCTGCCGATAAGACCTTTGGTCAGCCTAGCCAGGGGCTTGCCTATGTGCCTAAGGGCAGAGAAAGCACGATGCTGCTCCCACGCCCTGTCTGCTTGTGGGGCAGGAAAAGCAGGGCTGCGCCCTTGAGAGTGAGGCCAGAGCCATTCAGCTCCCCTGCTGCTGCTGCTGTGCCGGGGGATGGCAGCGTGCTCCCCTGCTGGGCTCCTGTCCATCTCTGCTCCACGCTGAGATGCGCTGATGGCACACGAAAGGCACTTACATCTTTTTGCAGGCACTGAAAAAAAACAATTGAGTGCATTAGCTAGATTCACGGTGATGGAAGAGGCCCAGGTATTCATCTTATTCATGGCTCTCTCCTTGCTGATGAAGAGTTATCCCCTCCTGGACATTATCCAGTGTTTTGTCCAGCCTGGTTTCCAATGATTCAAGTAATGGGGCTTCCTTTGGGAGACTCCAACGCTGCCTAATGCACTTTGCTGTTCCGAAGGGCATCGCCCCATCTTTGGCTCCAGCAGCCCTTCTCCGGGTTGTAAGCCTGCCTCCTAACATGCTGGCAGCTGGTGGCCTCCCATCTCCTCTGCTGCCCTCTGCTCAATGCACCCAGGCTCTGCCAGACGTGGCCAAAGCTCTTCTGGTCGGACAGACCCTCCTGGTGCAGGGGTGAGCCTCTGCGGGATGCACAGCCCAGCGTGTGCCCGGCATGTTTGGAGGAGCAGCAGCTCACGCCCAGCCTGGGGAGCAGCTACAGTGGCTCCGTGACAGCTCTGTGGTTCTCCAGCCCTGGGCCAGTGAGCCTGAGCTCAGCGGCTGGCACCGGAGAGCGCAGCTGGAGGGATGCTCTATTTAACGTCGACTACTAATGGCCCACAGGGGCTGTTCTGGCCAAGTAGGACTGCTGAGGCATAGAAACACCCTGGCCACACAGAGTCTTTTCCTTGGCCATGGTCCCTGCCGAGGAGCAGGCAAGATGTTTGGGTGTAGGAAAGTCTCTGTGCAACTCCGAAACGGCAAGGTGCCGGGCAGCACAAGCAGGGCGGTCTCAGGCCTGTCCCCTCCAGGAGCATCACCAATGCCTGGGTACCTGAGCTGGGTGGTGCAAAGGCTTCATGTGAATTCAAAATACTGGGATTGGCCCAAGTTACATGCCCAAGAGCACCTAATGTGGAGAAGTCTCCTTCCTTTCACAGAAGTGGCCTCAACACCCCCTGTGTTGCAGCCTGCAGCTGATTCCCATCCGTGTGTCCTCAGCAACCTGCATGGTGGTGCAGGGGTGCCCCTGTTCCTCTCCAGCCCACCCGAATTTGCCCCTGAGCTATGTATGTCCGTGGTCATATGCTGAGCCCCTCCTAGTCCCCTCACCCCGTCCCCACTCTCTGTGACCCTGCGCTTGCAGCTCCTTGGTGCAGAGCTCTCCGTGACAGGCCCTGAGCTGTGTCCCCCCCCCCATATACAAAGGCAGTCCCAGCCCCAGTCCTCCCACCCACCTCCCCTCATCCTCCAGGCACTCGTGGCAGCGCCCAGCACAGCTCGGCCGAGGTCAGAGGCTGCTCCGCTGGCCAACCCCCTCGCGGTGGGACACCACGCTCTCCCTCTCGTTTTGTTTCCTTTTGTTTATAGTACTCGCTCCAGCTTCCAGGCCATGCGCAAATGCCCCGTTCCCAGCCAACTTGAACTCGTTTCAAGGAAGATTGCACAAGAGCCGCGCGCTGTTGCTGGGAGCCAGGCCTGCTGGGCTGGCTGTTTTGTCCTCTCGGCCCCAGCCCTGCCCCAGGACCTGCTGGCACGAACCCCGCTGCAGCGCAGTCAGCAGGATGCCTCATGGGCTGCGGGAGGAGCCGCGGCAGCAAAGTCCAACAGAGGTCAGGGACAGGCTTTGCAAATTTAATTTAAAAAAGAAAAAAAAAAATGGGACACTCAGAGCAGCAGAAGTTTCTCTGGGATGCTTTTCTTCTGCTGGGGCTGGGCAGGGGAAGATGCTGCTGGCCTCAGCAGAGGACCTCATCTCTGAGCAGTGGAGTGGTGGGGAGGGCTGGCAGGCTCCCCCGCCTTGTGCAAGCCAAAATAGCTCTGCCAAAGTCCAAGGGGAAGAGCGGTCCCAACAGCAGAGGGGTCTGGCAGCCCGAAGCAGCCTCGCTGGCAGGGCCTGGAGAAGCAGTCCACTGGGTTGTCTGGCCTTTGGCTAGAGAAAGCACTGACTACCCCCCATTTCACAAGCACAGTGCCAATTTCAAGTGACAAGAAAGCCTTGCTTCCCATCCACAGGTTTAAAAGTGCTGCAGGCGAGTAAAAAACACTTCTTTTTTTCTCTTTTTTTTTTTTTTTTTTTTTTTGTAATGGTTCCTAACTTTTTTCAAAGGAAGGTTTGTTATGTTTGGTCGGTTTGGTCTGTCTTTTCACTGACCTTGTCAACAAAGATATCAGCAGAGAGCTGATAGGGGAATACTTGGAAAAATCAAACCTATCTGTACAAGCACACTGCGGTAGGGTAGACCCTGAGGGAATAAGCTGACCTTCTGAGCCTCTGTCAATTATTTTTGAAAAATCATGGGGAATGCAAAGTTTTGGGGCGTAGAAGATTCCTCAGCAGTCTGTGGTGGAGATGTTGAAGTGCCTCATGACACCCATTGCCATCATGATGAAGAAGAAACTTTGCTTCCTTCCCTGACATGGAAGCCTCCACACTTTGAAGTAATTTGGCGTGATTTAAGACCCCTTGCCAAAGCCCCGTCTTTCTCTGAGGTGGGATTCATCTCAGCTGGCTGCAGAAGTTTGAAAGTCACAGGGATTCAAGCGGATCATCCTGTCTCTGCTTACAGGGCATCAGGAGGAGCACGCCCCCCACAGAGCATGCCTCTTGTATATGTTAAATGGGACAAACCTCTTGCTGGACATGTCCAGCTCCTCCACGGAGCACAGCAGGAGCCTAGGGATTTGGTTAGCTGTAGTTGTCTACATTAAGAAGACAAACAGCGAATGGTGTGGCCCACCCTGGAGAACAGACTTGCTTTGGGCCCTTTGGAGCCACAGAGATGGTCCCTGATGACCTGTGGTGGATGTGCAATGACATACGGTCGATATGCAAGAATCTACCCACTGTTCCCACTTGCTTTTCACCATATAGCCCTTGGGGTAGGCATACAGACAAGCATTAAAGTCCAAGGTGCTGCTGTATTGCCTGTTCCTCTCTCTGATATAACCTGCACCCCTACGTTTCATCCATTCCCTTGCCCTCTTCAAGCCCAGGCATTTGTATCTATATGCTACAAATTCTGCCTCTTGCTCCCGTGTTTTAGTGCAGCTCCTTAGCTGCTGACTGTCTCATTAAAAACCTTGATGAATGCAATGATGCGGCCCCCAAATTATTCTCTCTTCCACTGATTTCGTTTGAGTACATGGTAATATTTTCCCCATACTTTCCAATTTAACATAATGCTGATAAATGATATGACACTGATAAATTTTCATTTTATTTAAGGCTGTTTATCATCCATATCTATTATGGAAAGTCATCAATTATGCAAAAAGCGTGAATGTTTAAAGAGCCTCTAAAGTGTCTCTATTTATGGATTGCATGTTGTGTCTTCTTTCCCCCTTGCTTGAGCACACACCAGTGAGGCTCCTCCATTAAGTATCATTTTTGCACAAAGAGCCTGAAAAATGGAAGTTGACAAGGAGATCCTAAGCAAGCTGGAGCCTTGTCGCAAAACGTGGCTGCACTGTAAAAATCTCACTGCATGGGAGAATCCCACAACCCTCCAAGCTAGGTCTACATTGGAAGACCGGTAAACTAGATGACTGCAGTGTGCCTTTGGTCAAAAAACTACACCCTACTGCTCTCCTGAAGTTGCCTTCCATGGATTAGCCTCTCAGTATACATGAAATACTGCTGGTCCCACTGTGGGTCCCCGATGGGTTCTCACTAGCAGAGGACCACACTGCTCACAGCCTGGCCATGCTGTGATCCCCTTGAAAAGCCACAGGACCTGCTTTCCAGTGGCTGGGGACCTCGCTGCAGAAAGGCAGAGGGCTACTCTCCAGCCACTCCTGCTTGGTGCTGCTCTGGAGAGGGAACAAAATGCTTCAGATGATTGCCATGCTGCAAGTCACGCAGCTATTGCTCATCCCTGAGCCTGCACAGAAACCTCTTTGCTGAGGAGGGCCAGCTTCTGCTCTCAGAGCTGCATCTTTGCAGTCACCTTGCGTTAACACCAGTATAATTGGCAGCTTGTTGTGGTGCGTGTATTAAATCACAGTAACGGGGAAATTTTGCAGTAAATAAAGCAGGTCAGGGAGCAAACACTAAAAAGAGGTCTTCTAAAGCAGTCTGAGACATTGGCATCTTGCACCACTTTTTTTTTTTTTTTTTTAAATGGTGAGGGAAAAAGAGCTAAAGTGAGGAAATTAGATTGCAAAAAGCTAATTAACTGAACAGCACCGTCCTGGCCCGATTCTGATCGGGTGCACAGTGTGCCAGTAAACCCCGAGCCACCCCGCATACATCTGGCTGCCTCTGTGGTGGCCGCGCAGCTCTGTCCATTCAGGTCCGAGGGGGCCTGCAGCTGCGGTGGCGGCAGCGTGCGACAGGAAAGGGAGAGCTTTCTCACACGTCCCACACAAGACGCTGATTGTGGGCACTGCTGGCGGCTGCTGGCAGGAGGCAGCTCCAGGCTGTGCGGGCATGGTGCCCCTCTCACAGCCCCTGGCTCTCCCCTCTCTCTTCTGCCTCGAGGCTCCCGGGAAATGATGCCCGCTTCAGGAGGTGTTTTCTTGTGGCTGTGCCAAGATGAAGGAAGCCCGGAGCTGTTGTACCCAAAGGGCTGTTGCCTGCCTTGGTCCCCCAGCACCACCGTGACCTCCCCATGGTCATGGAGAGCAGCTCTCACCCCAACCTAGACCTCAGGGGAGCAAGAAATCCTGCTGGCGCTGCTCATCCAAGGCAGCACCTCTGCTTTGCTCCTCCATAAATTCCCATGGCACAAGAGGCATTTAAAAGCCAAAGCAGTGCAGGTGTGGCTGCTTCCTGGGGTTATCAGGTAGCTGAAGCAAAAGCTGTCAGGTAGTTTTCCACTCTTTGGAGATGGAGTGTCCATGCTCTGTGCCTGGCGCCAGTGCCTGCAGCAGCAAATCCCAAATGTGAGGGTTTCCCTGGCACCGCATGCCGAAGGGGCTCCTCCATCGAGACGACGTGCTCCTGAAGTACACTTCTGAATGCCTGTAATATCGGTAAGAGTCCTGCGGCTGCTGGAGGTTGGGGTACTTAAATATCTCTCCGAAGTAATTAGTTGTGCTTTTAAATTACTTACAGTTCCTGTCGTGCTGTAGGGGATGTGTCAGGTTGTGACAAAGAAAGGAGCACGAAGCCAGCAGAGCGGGACGTGTGGTGGCATCTGTGATTTTTAAGCATGCCACACAAGGTCACCTCTGCGCTCTCCCTGCACCCAGAGCCAGTATCTCCTGCCCGCCTGCTCATCACGGTGTTCAGTGGTCTTTGCCATGAAATCGTTCATTTTCTTTCACTCTTCTGTTCCCCTCATAGCCATCAGGACGTGCCCTTGACAGCGCCACGCGCCTTTAAGCCAAGCAAGCAATAACACAGGAGAGGATTTGCAGCCATCCTGTCTTTTATTGAGTGCATTAAAGACATGAGATCAAAGGCTGGCTACTTTCAGTGCTAGAAGAGTTCCCGTGGCACATTACTAGGGAAATTTTTTTCTACCAGTTCAAATGGCTATGCTAATTTTCCATTCAGCCTCTGTTTTTTTCCCTAAGCTCACAGGATGAGTAAGGATGTCCTCTGGCTTCTCCCATCACAGACACTGCCTCGCAGTGCTCTTGTCCTGATCTGACCTGGCTGTCACGAAGCTCACTGTGGGTTTTGTACCTGTGCTCTGACTGTTGGGCTGGACCGGGACATCACTGCTCTGCCGGAGAGAAACCTTTTATATTTCAGCCGTGAGTGAATCCATTTTCTCTTGTCACAGACAGGGAACTGTTATTCCGTTTAAACAGCCCTCTCCCATACATGATGACAAAAGGGCGAAGCTTTTATCTGGCCCCTGTGGGACACATGGGCACCCCTGAGGCCACCTCCTGGGGATGGCTGCCACACCACATGGGTATTGTCCCACCATGGCTGTACCAGTGACCCATGTGGTGGCTTTGGTATTTTACCTCCTCTGCTGGACACATCTACATCTCATTCTGGGAGCACGCTTGTCTTGCCATAACTGGATCCCATCGGTGCCCAGAATCATTAACCACCAATGTGCCCTTTTCCCTTTCTTCCACTTCCAGAGGAGTTCCTAGTTCATGGCATAAGTCTCTGCTGTTAATCCATAAGCCATAACCTTTACATTGGGTACTGTTCAACGTAATTAGATTTCTATTACATGATGTTCTTTCCTGTGGTTAAACAAGGCTTGCTTTACTTAAGCAGCCAGCCCCAGGTGAGGTTTAATTGTAACCCTGGGGTTCAAGCTCTGTGCTTGCATACTGTTCTCCCAAACCTTCCAGTCCCCCAAACCATCACCTGTACTTATCTCAACATGTTTGTAGTCGTCTGCAGCTCTCTGGCAGGGAGATCCAGCCCTGTCCTGCCAGACTGAGCACACAGCATGCAGCCAGAGGCTTGTTCATCGCTGGCAGAGGCCAGCCTGAGGCTGGACGTCACCCCTCTCCGAAGGACCCGCTCTTTCCAGAGCAAAGAAACTCTTTCCATTAAGAGAAGAATGAAGCCAGGATGGCTAGGAGTCAGGTCACCCTGACTGCAGTGTAAACATGGTACCTGCTCTCGTGCAAACTGTAGTGGAAAACAAAGGCACAATAGACCAATCAAGGTCATTACACACAATTTGATCCAATTATACATCTAAACCCATGGCTCTTTGTGCTGTGAGTTTTATTTTGTGATCAGAGGCAGGGAAAGCAACCTTATATATAATGGAGCAGTGCCAGGTACTGAAACGCATCTCCTCTCACATAAAGCAGCAGTAATGCCTGCTTAATCCACCTGTCCCTCAGCTGAGCATCCATTTACCCACACTCTTGTGGCCGCTATTCCCTGCGGTTAAAAAATGTTGGTATGCAGGAAAAGTTTCCTCTGGCAGTGCGCAGGCTGTGGCCGCCCCCCTCCCTGAGCCCAGTGGCTGCTTTGATGCCACAAGAGCATGACAGTAAGAGAAATGCCTGGGGAAGTGAATCAATAGTGGCAGGCCAGCCAGCTGCAGGGTGAGGACGGGGTAAATTGCTGGAAGAAACTTTCCCAGCCACCAGACAAGTTGGGAGAACAATACAAAGAACAGGATGTGAGGCACTTCCCGGCGCTGCCGACTCTGCGCCAAGGAGCACAGCAGCTTCCAGTGCTATCTTTATACCCCTGTAATCTGGAGACGTTTTTTTGCCATTTTCTCTCGCTTTCTATACTCTTTGCGAAATTGTTTCTTTTAACCCTTTTTCAGAGATCAAATCCTCACTGAAAAACAGTGGGACCATGTCCCCCAGCCATTCTGACTGATGCCTGCACTGCCCGTCCTTGGTAGGTCACTGGATGAGACTGGGAATGTTCCTCTCTAGGATCTGGTTGATAGAGAAATGCCAATGCTTATTATTTTTTTTCTTTTTTCTTTTCCCATCCTTCTTTCCCACCTTTCAACCCTGAAAGATGGAGATAGTGGATTTCTTGTTTGTTCTGATTTGTATTACCAGCCACTCTAATCTCCCCATCTAGATTCTGTAGAGGTACTTCTCTCCAGAATATCTGAGTGCTATTGGAAGTGGAAAAAAAAAATACAAGAAAAAAAAAAAAAACCTGTGATTTTCCTCCCTGCTATCAGGAAACAGGTTTGTTTGTTTTTTAATGAATGCAAAAGAATGCAGATAGTGGGGAGGAAAGGCTTGGGCTATGAGCTCTGCATTTCTTTATTTAGGCTTCTCCATGTGTATCAGCTGAGCCCAGCAGGCAGCAAAGCAAGAGATGTCTGTTATTTTGGGAAAAACCTGGTCCTTCAGGCTTGAGACAGAGCAGTGTCCCAGGCTGCAGTCCCTTGGGGAGATCTCTGGCTCCGGTTGCGCGTAGGTGATTTGGGCGGAAAAAGGAAAAGGAATCCCAGGAATGCTGCTTTTCTCCTTGCCCTCCAGGCCTTGCACAGCAGACGTCCCCAGGGCAGCACACTTCCACTGGGACAGGTCAGAGGGTGTTGCATGAGGAGCTCTGCCTGGCATGGTGTTTCCCAGTGCTCTGGTGCTGGGCACCTACACAGGAAACCAAACAGGAACGTCTGTGGCACAATGTGGGATGTGGACAGTGTGTGATGGTGCCGGGGGGCTCTGCAGGTGCTGGGGGCTCTGCAGCTCCCGCGAGCAGGGCTTACGCCATGTGAGCAAAGCAGTGTTACCCTGTGGCCGTGCTAGGTGTCAGCAGTATCAGGCTCCTTCCAGCTGCATGCGTGCTGGAAACCATGGCCTGAAATCCCAGTCACACTGATGTCAACACCAAAAAGGAAAAACAAACAAAGCAATGTGGCAGATTGAGCACAATGCTTCTCCTGATTTACCGATCAACGCTTTGTGCTAGTTTTAGGTGTTTCTACCTTGCTGAAAGTCCAATTTTTATCTTGAAACATCACTTCACCATGAAACATAGAAGTGCATAACATGCAGCAGTCTGGTTAGACTTCTAATTTTATTCAAATGTTATATTTTGGCTATAGCTCTGTGCTGTATTTAGCACAGGTTCAGGTTTGGTCAGCCTGAAATTGCATTTTTTCAGCACATAAAATATTCATCACACTTTTTTGCCTGGCTCTAGCCATGATATTGTGTGAGGCACTTCTTTGCTATACCTGGGTAGCTAGGGCACATCTGTTCTTTGAGATCTGAGCAGCTCTGAGATAGGTCACCTTTACTTCTAAAACCAATATTCACTTGCACTTCGTAAGCATATTTCTTCCTCAGTCACACAGGATTTTTGCTTCTTTCAAAGTATTTCTTTTGTAGCAGATTTTTATGCAGATTTTTATGCATGAACTTATTACTAGGTTGTTTTCTATTGATGCGGAGAAATCTTTCATGCAATTTGCATCCCATTAACAGCTTCATAAGAGACGATCCTGATTCTAATGGCTCTGCACAATAAGCCAATAAAGCCAAATATGGAAGGGATTATGGAGAGCATTGCTGTTATACGCGCAAAATGGCTCATACTTTCAAAATAGAGGCATTGACTCCTCTGACACCTAAGGTTAGTCCTAAGAGTTAGTACTCTCCGATATATTTTAACAGTGCTTTGACTGCCTTCTATCTCCTATTCTTTGCTTTGTCCATTGTCCTGCACTAGCAGCAGAGACCACAAAACTAAAGCAGAGCCCCAGCCTTCAAGGACAGGTGCCTTGCAGATGGATGTCATGTGCAGCCTGCCAGGTGGAAAACACTGCTGGATTCCAACATTGCAGTAAAACCGGTGTTGTTACATCATGTCAGCAGTGGTGGAATAACAACAGAGCCTGCCTTGGGGCAGGTATATATGCTAGCCATCATCCCTGCCACGGATATCTTCCTGTAGGCATATTTACACCCTGCATTACAAGTCTCCACCACCTGTAGGCCAGGCCAGGTGTCTGTGTTGAACCTTACGTATCTGCTGCCCATCTTTGATGCTGCTGACAATGTGTAGCATGGGCTGGTGGGCAGAACTACCAGATGTGAAAATAAGTAACACTCTCCCTAGTGTAAATACAGGCTTTGTGTCAGTGGTGGTGGCCAGGGTAGCATTTGCGTGTTGGGGTCAGCAGCACCTGCTTATGGGGCATCTCCTGCAGGTCTTGGTTGGAGAGCCACTGTGAGCCACCGTGGCCTGCACAGACTGCCAGGCCTTTGCTGCTCCCCACCCCTGTCCGCCTGAGCTGGGCTGAACCAGCCATATGGGATGTAAAGAGGGGGGCAGACTGGGCAGGCTGGGCAAGGCAACAACTGGAGACACCACTAAGACATGGGGAGGTTTCTGCTCCAGTCACTCAGCAAGCATGTTCATGCACCATGCGATTCCTCTGTTTCTTACCAGGGTTGGAAAACTCTGGCTGTGATGGATGGGAGAGCAGGAGCAGGGAGGTCTGGTGCGGTGGGAAGCTAACTCAGAGGCAAGAGGGAGGGAGGGAGAAGAGGGAAAAGCAGAGGCCAAGAGCACGGAGGGACCTGCCTAGGGCTCCCTTTTCCCTCAGGCTACCAGATCCTTCCTTGTCTGCTCCTGCTTCATCTGGGAACAGCACCAAGGGTCACTCGGCCATCTGGCTGCCTCATGCCCTCTCTTTTCCTGCAGGACACAGCCTGGCGTTCTCACACAAAGTCAAGTAATTGTCCGGGCTCCTGGGAACTACATGACAGGGCGCTTTCTTGAGCCGTGGCAATGCCCAGACTACACTACTTCCCAGTGTATATGTAATGTTGTGCGTGTTGTTAACTAGCTCAAGGTTTTCACATGCTCAGCTGCCTAATAGAGAGTTTCCTCCATCTGCAGCAAATAGGACTCGAAAAGATTTTTACCTTCTTTGGCTACATTCATACACCTTCCTTTTCTGTTTCGGTTGCTCAGTCATTACATGGCTTCAGTGCATTTGAGCCACTTATGTATTTAGGCCTGACATTTGGCTTCATCATCATCAGTGTTGCCTTTATGCCTGCATTTGATTTAAGGTGTCCTGCAAATGCAACGCACAGCGGAGCCCACCTCACCAGTGGCTGCCAAACACACAGTGCTGACGAGGTGGACACAGACCTGGATGAACTTGGTGTCACCTTCCCCAGCCCAGAGGCTCTCCTCCACCTCCCCTGGCTGGCATGGGATGCCTGTCTCACAAACTGCATCTGCTGCCCTCAAAATGATCTCAATTTCCACAGGATTTCACACTAACCCAAGCTTTTGTGCCTCTTAAATTTCTAGCATCTGTAGGGTGTAGCTTTATCAAACACTGAAAGACAGTTCAGCCAGCTTCAATATTTCCCTCCCTTGCTTTCTTTTCCCTTTCTCTCAGGCTCTGAGTTTTCCTTTCCTCTGGATTTTATAGGTTTTACCCCCTGCCTTTTTCTTCTACAAATTTATTATGGCTATGCCTGGGAAAGACCAAGACCCATTAGGCACAGCTAACAAAATGTTTCTTTGCCAAAGAGCCTGACTGTAAACTGTTTTTTTTGTTTTGTTTTGTTTTTAAAGTTTTTACTTTCAGTTATTTCTGTCTCCACTTTTTCTGGGTATTCCTTTCCTTCCTTCTCTCTCCTGTCTTCTTTTAGTCTTCTGATTTCTTCTCTCATTTTCTGGAGCTTCTTGGCTTGTTCTTGTTCTATCTCTTTTCCCCCATCCCTCAGTCTTGGCTTCCATTTTCTTCATTTTCCAGTTCTTCTTTATCTGGTGGCCTCTGAAACCATCTCTTTTGCACTGTCTTGTACCTCAGACGTTTGCATACCTTTGCTGGCTCTGCTATCATCTAGATGCCTTGGCAGCACACAGAAGGATGAAGCTTAGCACTTCCTTCTCTATCAGTCTCATGGTAGGAGCAAGACACATTCTCCTTTTCTCTCCCAAGGCAGAGATATGAATGTTCACTGGGGTCTCCTGCCTCTGTGCACTTGAGCAGATGCCTGTAGGCATTGCACCTGGCTTCCCTCCCAAATTGGAGCACAACCTGTCAAGATTTCCTATACCCCAAGAGTGTGGATCTACAGTGTTGGGGGGAATGTTCATCACTGAAACGTTTCTCTCTTCTCCACTGAACCTGGCCCAGATATGTTCCCTGCAAGGCAATGTGGAGGGCAGCCATGCTCATGGCTGTGTGGTGGCCCTGCTTTGCCTAGCAGGCTTTGCCACCCCAAACACCACATCAGTGGGCATGGAACCAGCATTCATCCCTGCAACCCTTCCAGCACTGGGCCAGAATCTGTGGATTTTGCCTTAATCAACGCATGTCTTTGAGGGCTGCCCTTGGTAAAGAATACTTTAGCAAAATGATTATTTTCATTACTGTTGGCATACAATTTTCCAAACACTCAGTACTGTTTGGGTTTATGCTTCAGACCACAACAGTTGTAAGTCAAATGTTGTGCTCCTCAGTATAATTTCCTTTAGCTGTGATTTTATTTCTTCTGGGGCTTCTGGTAATCCTCTCTAATATTTTCCACTGCTGCATTGCAATGCCTGTGCTGGCACTGAAGACTTTTACATCCCAAATGCACAGTCCTGCTGGCTGTAATTAGTGCTGACATGCACACACACAGACCTATGCCAGGAAGCAGAAGCTTTGTCCCTTGGCCTCACTCACATGGAGAGGTTGGAGTTTGGGGTGGCTTTCTTGTATTTTTTTTTTTCAAGCAGGTTGTGCAGCTTGTATCATTTAGGACATTGGTTTTTGCAGATGCCTTCAGGCACTGGGGAGCAGGGAGCTGTGGGACTGCTCTTGGTTAAACGACATGCTCATGGGCCCAAGCA
The DNA here is from genome assembly GCF_009769625.2 of Cygnus olor. Taxonomy (NCBI): domain Eukaryota; kingdom Metazoa; phylum Chordata; class Aves; order Anseriformes; family Anatidae; genus Cygnus; species Cygnus olor. Next base: position 80,112,822 of record NC_049171.1, on the reverse strand, counting down.
TGTAGCTGTGGCCTTGACAGGTTACATTTCTGTTTGCAGTGTCACTTCCTATCATGCTTGCAACGGAGGTAACTGTTTGCACTGTCATTACATCTCTTCTGCTGGCACTTCCTGGCCTGCGACAATGCAGAAATCACCACAGGGCACATCGCCCTGCTCTCCAGACGCTTGCTCAAGGCTGACATGCAGTTGTTCACAAGGCCCCAGCAACACAACTAACTGCCTGTGGAGGCTGCCAGCCTCTGAGCTGCCTCCTGGTCCCCTGCCCTGGCTTTCCTGCATGAGCTCTTCACCACGTGCTGTGTTGTGCCCAAGGGACTGCAAGCCCTTGAGGTGGGCATCACCACAGACACAGACCTGCACGCACTTGCCTGGGATGGGCTGATGAACAGATCCCTCTAAAACAGGTCAAAGCCGAGCTCTTTCTGAGAAGTCCTGAAAATGTATGAAGACTAATAAGAATGATTGTTGTTAATAAAATTACAAGCCATGCCTTATCTTAGATATCAAATCAAACTGTGTGTAATGAGTACAGAGAGCTGGCTGGACAGTGCCCCTGGAGATGACGGAAATTTTGTCTCTTCTCACAGGAACAGCAAGGCTCCTTGCTGCTGGCAAGAAACATGTGGCTCTCTGATATATTGCCCAAAATTCACAGAGGAAATCATTGGTACTGGTGACTTCAGGTGTCTTCTCTTAATACTGAAAAGAAAAATTGAGAGTTTCCTTTGTATAATACGTAATGTTCTGCTAATCTGTGTAATCTGTAGCTAGGGTCCATTTGTGCTGTGTCTGCAGCTATTTCCCTGCTTTGTCATTTCCATGGTAATATTTAGATGTTGTGTATTTTGCTTGTAAGGTCATCTCAGGCAGTTCTGGTTTAAATATTTGTACTGCCTTCTCATGTTGGCCTGTGAGCTTTCCGCAAATGTGATAGTTTCTATTGGCTTCTCTTCTTTCTTTTTTTTTTTTCTTTAACTCCTTTTTGGGAGGGGAAGTGGGCGAGCTGGAAAGAAAGGTGAAAGGTCCTTAGTGTGCATTTAGATAAGTACCGTCATCACACAGTGATGAGACTGACCTTCATCTTTCCATGTGTGTGCTCCAAGCTGCAATCCGCATCCACCTCCGCCTCCACAAGCACGAGCTGCAGCGTGGATTCCCAGTGCCATATAATGAATTGGGTCCCAATTCCCTTCTGGAGACCAGCCTCATGAGAAGCTCCCCGTCCATGTCCCTGTGTATCTGCAGGTCCAGCCCACCGACTGCTCACTGCCAGCACAGTCCCCGCTGATGCAGGAAGCAGAGCTCTGGGGAGACACTTACTGTTAGCCGTGCTATCAAGTAGCACATGTGTGAAACCTCGTCTAACAAAAATATGGCTAGGCACCGCTCTACGTATCTGACATACATAGCTATGTAGCAGTGACAGTGCATTGATGAACTTTATGTCACAGCGGTACACAGACTTAGCAAGAATACAACAAGTGGTGAAACAAATGAACATACCCAAGCCTGTGTTATATGCGGTGCATGATAATAACCAATGCATTTATTTAAAAATATGGTGTGCTTTTACTTGTGCCACAAGCTCCCATTCTTAGTTAACCTTCAGGCCTTTAAGGTCAGGAGGCACCATTTGAGCTGTCAGTTCTGCTGTACAAGTAGGAGTCTGGGTCATGAGAAAGGAGAATTGAATTAATCTGATGAAGAGAGAGAGGGAGGAAATCTCTCTGGATTTGAGATAGGATTCAAATGGGATTGCTGAGAACTACCAGAGTTGCTTCCCTTTCTTGTGCTGAGTGCTAGGCTTTGTGGGCAGCCAAGGAAATGTCTGCCACAGGCTTCATGTGATGAAGTGCAGAAGTCTAAAGAGGCAAAAGGAGAGCCCCAGGAAGGGACTAGGCTAGAGGGGAAGAGGTTAGTGAGCAGAGAAGGACACAAAACCACATGATATAAAAGCCTGGAGGACTTCAAGGGGCAGCCTAACATGAATTGTGGGATGACAGAGCTGCAATTCTAGATACCTGAGGGAAGGCAGGGAACTGTGGGTGTGGTGGATATCACAGCCAGGAGATGCATTGAGGTATAGGCAAGGATGTCTGCTCAGAGCAGCCAACAGGCAGACCAGGAGATCAGAGAGGAGGTTACCATCAAGGTAAAAGAGGAGAAACAGTGAGTTTGAGGTTTCTTATGCAGAGCTATGACATTGCTCTGTAAGCTGCCAGAGGAAACCCACAGCAGCAGGTTCCCAAAGGTTTGCAGTGAGATGCCACTTTTGTTGGTGGGACAACACCAACTAGATCGGATCGCAAGCAAATTGTAACATCACCACATTGTATTAAGCTGAGTCAATTCATGCTGGTTTTATGTCCTTCTATTGTCCTCTTTTTCTAATCAAAGCTATTTCATTAGCTAAAGATACAATTACTCTGCTTGGTTCAGTCGTCCTCAGAGAGGAATGGCCTCCAGTGTCGAGGTGCTCAGCTGCAGGCTGTGAGGAGAATGCCCAAGCTTACCCAGTCCTGGAAATTGTGAGAGCTGGGGCTGGTACCATCCCTGTCTGTCTGTCTGACTGCTCCTCCCCAGGCCCTAGGCAGGATCAACTGACTTTTTGCACTCTCAAAACACTGGATATTCTACAACTCTCTGGGCAACCTACTGCAGCGCATACCTCACCTTGCTCCTGTGAGGGTTTTAGGGTAGCTTCTTTGCTCTAAATTAAGCCTGTTGCTCTAGTACCCCTAATGGAGTTGGAAATGAGCTTACTCCCCTCCTGATTTATGTGTAAGATGGCCACTACTATGTCTTCCTTGCCTTTACACTTCAGTACAGACAAATCTTATCAATGTTTTTTCAGTTTTTGACAGTTCAGCCTTTCCCACTTGAAACCTTTTCTGGACCATTGCCGTTGCTCTCCTTTGCACTTTCTGCAGTAAGCTCAGTCTTCCTGAAGTGTAGTGGCCAAACTGCACGTGTGACAGTCCAAATGAAGTCTTCACAGCATAGATAACCAGAGAATTATTATTTCCTGTTTGCCACAGACAGTACTTCTGTTTGTACACCTCGTTGTAGCACTTTCATTTTTCACTGCAGCATGACCATGCTCATTCACGTTGAGCTGTCATCCCTCGATCTTCTTCTGCAGAACTGCTGCTGTGCAGGTTGTTCCCCAGTCTGTCTTTTGGTACTTGATGACGCCTACACAAATGCAGAGTTCTGCTTTGTTCCTGCTCGATGGTGTTTGTTTTCTCGACTGTTCCTCCAATTTGTCAAGATTGTTTTGCATTCTCATCCTGCTCTGCAAAGCGCTTGTTCTCCATGGTGTCCTGTGCTAATTTAATAAGTGTTCCCTACTCTCGTTTCTTCAAAGATATTAATGAAAATACCGTACACTGCCAGACACAAAACAGATGGCTTCAGACTTCATTTGATACGTACCGCCAGTTTGACAGTGAAGCATTTATAACTGCTTTTAGTCTGGTTTTCCAACCAGCTGTACGCTCCTCTAATAGCAGTTTCTTCTAAACCACGTTTCTTTACTTGGTTTATGAAAGTGTCAGGTGAGACAATGGCAAAAGCCTTACTAAAATCAAGATCTAAGACCTGCTATAGAAGGAAATCAGGTTGATTGGATGTGATGTGTTCCTGTCAAATCAGTGCTTGTTGTTCCTTGTCCGCCTGGTGTCATCTAGGTGCTGGAAAATAGTTTATCCAGTTACCACTTCCAGTATTTTTCCAGCAATTGAAACTAAGCAGCTGGGTCTCCAGTTCCTGGCTCCTCCAGTTCTCCCCCTTTCATGATAGGTGTTACATTTGCCTTTTCCAGTGTACAGAAACACATTTCCCACCCCTGACTTCTGTGCTGATGGCTCCAGGTGGGCTACAGCTGCTTTTCCCAGGACCCTAGAAGGTTTTTAGGCCTTTCTGGTTTGAATATATCTGAGTTATGTAGATACTCTCTGACCTCGCCTTCTTTCTTATAGCCTGTATTCTTCTTCTCAGACTGTTTATGCTAGTTGTGCTAAATGTTTCAAGACAAGGCACCTTTGAGTAAAGACTGAAGGAAGAAAGTAACAACCGCTTGTGTATTTGGCATCATCACTGAGTAAACTTCTTGTGAAACCCAAGTCTTTCTTTGGCCCTCCTTTTGCTACTAGCACATAAACTTCACGCCCACTTCTTGTTGCATCACTTATATCTTTTTCATTTTGTTCCTCCATGTTTATGCCACTCTTTTATACTTAGTAACATGACCTAGTTTGACTTTCTGTGTGCTTCCTCTGCGCTTCTGAAACTAATAAAGAGCTCATGACTTAATCAGCTGGTACTTACAAGCCTCCTGTAGTGCTTGTGCTAAGTTGCCCTACTACTGGGCAGTTCACAAGCAGTTCTTTATTAGAAGTTAAAATCAAATTTTGCAGAGTAGCTAGTCAGGAAAAAACTAGAGATGATAGCTGCAGCCGGTTCAGGGAAGAGCACAGAAAAAGCACCAGCACAGAGCTAAACAGATATGGTATGCTCTGTATATTTAGTGCTTAGTTGTGTCAGGAAAAAATAGTATTAATGCTCACAATTGCCTGCCCCTGCCTATGAACCTGTCATTAAATTCCAGGTGACTTGGCTAGCAGTGGTGGAACTCTTTGTGTTATTTGTGTAAAATGTGAACAGTGCAAGCACGTTATTAAAATACTTCTCAGTTCTGTCTATCTGTCTTAGGACTTTTTAATGGTACCTATTATATCTTTGCACAATGACAGGGACTTTGCAAACATTTATAAATTCTGTTAATAAACGTAGTTAGATCCTTCTTTATTCAATTAAGCAGTGATATTACAGTGTGTTTTTAATCATGGAGGTTCAGGCCCACAAGCACAGCATCCAGGAGCCCTCGCTAAGAACCAGAGCTCGCTGTGCTCCATGCTATTTAGGTGCTGTTGAACAGGGCTTCAGCTTCTCAGCAGCCAACCAAGATGCACCTGACCTTCAAGACCAGATTTATCTTTTCCAGCCAGCTTTTTCCTTTGCACAGTGGGCGCTGTTCCTGTTAGTATCCCACTCAAGCTGCATTAAGAGTAGAAGAGCTCTACCTAAATGCACCTTCCTGCTCAAAAATCCCAGTCAAAAATTTGCTTGGGGAGCTGCTTGCCCTCTACTCTTTGCTGCCATGCATGCCATCCAAGCTGATTCGCTTCCAGCCCAGGGCTGTCCCTGTACGACTGCCCCTGTGCTCTTCTGAAAAGCTCACCTGAGCAGCGTGATGGCAAGTTGGCTTTTGGGCTGTCATCTGTGGCTGTGGCGTGTTCTTGCAGAAATCCCTTTACATGATGAGTGATTGGTCTGTGAGCACAGTTGGCAAGGTGGCCAGTGATTCTGCTGCAAGTTATTTTAATGACATTATTGATTTCATTACTTCAATTTAGTTTTGCTTCACGACATCAAGTCTTGGCGCCAGGGTGAAGCAGCAGCTAATTAATTCAGTATAAATGACGTTTCTTTATGGGGCACCCAGGACCAGAGAGAACTCCCAAAGCTCCCATGGATGTTAGTCCAGAGGCTGGGATGGTTTTTAAAAGAGATGTTGACTTTATTTTGACAACCCAAACAATCATATGACTACAGCTTTATGGACTGACTTCTGTCTATGCTCTTGACAGAACTGTATAAGAAGAAAATGATGATACACCAATAGCGGGTATTCTTGCAGGCAGTCTGATTTCTGTTCTTTATCTAGCAGTTGTGGGTCTGATAAGTCTTCCAGTGATTGCTCTTTGAGTCACAGGAAGCTCCTATGAAAAGAAAAAAAGACAAATGGACAAATGGACAAGCTGCTTTCATAGTGCAACCTTCTGTCATGGTCTAACAGAGAATCCACTGGCATCAGTTGGAGAGCTCTCCTGGTTATGCCCCTGGACTTTGTGTCAGACTTTACAATGCTTCAAATAATTTCTAAAGATGCTGTGGGAAGGTTTGAGAGGCTTCCCCATAAGGACATTAATAGGTAATTATCTCTTTTTTAAACACATAACTAGAGGCTTAGACAACTGGCAGATTTAGATTAAACAAATGTGGTGTCCTGGTTAAAAGAAATCAAGCTGCTGGAAAGCAGAGAACCCCCTGAAAGTAAAGTCCATCTTTTCTGAAGTAAAATCAAACATAGTAGTGCCAGCTCACCATTTCAAGCTTCCTAAAACAAAACATCTACTAAAAGTAATTCACTGCAGGCAAAAGCATGTTGTACAAATAGGCCTTCCACCTTTCTAATGCCTGGCTGCCCCAGACCCTGCACCTAGCCCTTACTGTGGCCAGACTCAAGGCTCCTACTGATTTCAGTGAGAGCAGACCAAAAGCCACACATCGAACTCCACTTGTCATGCTATCAGGACTTTTGCAGAAGTAGCTGGAAGGACAATTCACCCTGGCTTGTGCTGCAGCAGTGAAGATAATGCGTGCACCTGCAAGAGATGCTCTAGACAACGAGACACTGCCAGCAGTCTCCGAGTGAATGTCGCTGGTGTGCTTCCATCTTACTGAATATTTAGCGACTGTATAATCATGACTGGAGGGAACCCCTATGCAAAGCCATTCCTCTTCAACCCACTCTGCAAATCCTATTTCTTTGTCCTCTGGCATACGTGACTAATTTTATTTATTTTTTAGCCTACATGTGCATGTTGCCTGAGCTGGGCAGCTTTCCTTTCCTTCTTCCCCTCCCAAACTCTTCCCTCTCCATCTCTATTCCAATATTTTTCAACAATAAAATTACTTTTGTCTAGAGAAAGATGGCCTTTTGGATACCATCATCTGGGTAAAGACTACTTCTTTGTGCCAAACCTTTTGCTTAATCACAACACCGAAAACTGCTATTGGAAAGGAAAATGATAAAGCTGAGGTGTTTGAGGGGATTCTCAAGTAAGGTTTTTGCATTGAGCGCCTGTACTGATATATATTTTACTTTTTCTAACATAGATAAGCTAATTGATATTTTCTTTATTTGAAACATTGGGAAATAAAAAGAAACTCAGGCAAGACTGAGATCTGTCCCTGGTGGCACAGGCAGGGTGCAGGTGGGATGTTAACCCACTGCTGCTCACAGCACAGAAGCCTGGAGCCATCACAGTAAAAGGGTCAGGCTGCGCAAATGCCTCACCACAGGTCATTTTTCCTGTCAATGTATAACCAGATTTAAAATACAGTTAGGCAAATTCCTGGATAAAAAGTCCCTCGGGGCTATTAATGACAAAGATCCAAGCCAGCACTGTGTCACTGTACATCTGCCCTGGCAGACACTTCTCTTGAGCTGTCAGTGCTGGCCCCTCACACAGATGGGGCTGTGATTTGTCCTCACAGCCACCTTGGCACACCCCAGCTCTCTCGTCTCCCCTCTTCTCCCATTTGGGACTTCCACCCAGCCCTGCATGAGGGCACAGCACAGCTGCACCACCGGGCAAACCACTCCAGAGCAAACTTTGCCCCTCAGCCACCTGGTAGTAAACCCTCTGCAGCATAAATTGTCACAGCTCTTCCACTCCTAATGGAAGGATGACAGCCGGCGCTGTGAAGAGGATGTCCTGCATGTTTTCTTCAGCTGTTTTCTGAGTTGGAAGGATTTAGTTAGTTACTATTTTCAAAATGGGTGTGGATTTTCCCTACTGATTTTTTATTCCAGGAATTCAGTTCTTGTCCATGTTGAAGAATTTGGTCAAAGAGCTGGCCTTGTAAGAGACTGAGAGCATGCTGGAGAGGAAATAATTCCTAGCTAATAAATAAATAAATAAACAGCCACAGGTCCTCAGTAGGGTGTGATATGAGTTCAAAATTTACATTTAAAACCTTTCAACCCATGGAAGGGCAGGCATGACTTTGCTAACACTGCTTAAAGTGAAAAGCAGGCATGGAAAAACCTAACAGAAAATGCATTTGAAAATGCTTTCTTAAAGATAAGAATCATAAAAAGCAAACTGGAATATAAACCCATTTTTGCAATACTACTTTGCAAATTGTCTTGATTTTGGAAGGATGCAGAATGCATGCTAAGATCAGCTGCCTGCATAGACTATTTTATAATAAATCACATTGCATTTTTCATCCCCAGAACAATCTCCCATGATACAGTATTTTTTTTATTGCCAGAGCGTTCAACAGCAATCAGAGCTGAAGGGAGGAAAGGAAATGGCTTCAAGAACATGACAAGAATCCCTTAAAGTTAAGAGAGTGGAAAGAGGAAAGTTACTTTAAAAGTACAGGTGGTTAGTGTAAATTATTGAGCACCTGAAATGTTTTCCCTTGACAATTTTAATCACATTGTGAAATAAGTCGCTCACGCTTTTGTGAAACTCTAGATTTATTGGGAGCTTTAATCTATTAGTTGCAGCTCAGGAGCCAACCGTGCCCTCAGCTCGGCAGGCAGAGGAAGCTGGGCTCAGCCACACGCCAGGGCTGTCTCGGGGACACTGCCACCAAACACCCACCATCATAAATGAGTGGCGACCACCCCAAATGGGAAGCTGATGCCTGCAAGCACTCTAAGAGACCCAGGGATCCTATGCCATGAAGCCACCCCTGCCGCTGGGGGGATGTGCTCACCTGCAGAGCTGGGTGTGGGCTGGTGTGGAACTGGGCCCCCATAGAGCCGGGAGGGCATCTTGGGGTGGTTTGTGCGAGATGGGTATGTCAGACACTTCGCAGCTTCGATCATGGTTCCTTCCACACGGGTTTCTCCTCTTGCTGTTCTTCAGGCACTGACTTATTTTTCCACTGTATTTGGAGTTTCTCTTGTTTTCTTTATCTAAGAACAACTCCACTTTTCTATGGATGATGCCTTTTCTTACCAAAACACTTGGGTGCGGTAGTAAGATGAACTCATGTTGGCTCAGCTCTTACATACAGTCAGGTCTCACCCATAGCACATCACAGTGAATGCGAAGGTGATTCAGATAAATGAGGGTTAGGGTAAGCCAGTGATATTTCAGTGCTTAAAGCATTAACATATTTAATACCCATCAAATGATTTGAACTCATTTCTGATAAGTGAGCATTTAATAAGCAAGTTTCGGTGGCAGTGACATTGTGCAAAGATCTCTGTGTGAGAACTTGGGGTAGACAGACATCATCTTTGCAACTGAACTCCATTAAAAATAAAAAATGATGCCAGATGAGCCTGAAGAGTGGGGAACGAGCAGCTCCTGGGCAGCCTGCTTCCTCACAGCCCCAGCACGTGTCGCGCAGATGATGCTGTGCTGGGACGCTTTTGTCAACTCCCAAAGTAGTGTCGATGTCTTCTTTTTTTTTTTTTTTTAATCTTAGCAATGTAGCTGCAGACGTAAAACATAACAGACATTTAGAAACTATATGACTTTCCCTAATTGTCTGTAACAGTTTCAAGATAAGTCATTTTTAAAAGAATTACTTTGAACAGAGATGACTTTAAAACAGACTTTCGTACTTCTTGTTTTTGCTTTTATCTTGGCACAGATGCTTACCCTCTCCCTATCTCCTTTGTAGAGTTAATTATGCAAAGGCAAAGAAGCTACACTAACGTTGTAATTTTGTTTGGCAAGGTGAGCCACAAAACATATGCTGTGTCATGCCTTTTTATTACTGTGCAAGAATTGCCAAAGAAGCCTAAAGGAGGAATCAAGGACATCATTGTTGCGAGGAAAAGAGGAAACAGTCCAGTTTTACAACACCGAGGCTTGTAACCACTTGCGGTAGATAGTTTCAGAACTGGTTTAATTTTAAATTATTTTCTTGCCAACCGACAGCAGCTTCAAAGCGACTCTTGTTTAATCCCACCACTTTCTGATCCCCGTTGAGTCATTTTACAATGCCCGGGTGGCCAAAGTCCAACCGATGCAGCCAGCACTGCGAGGCAGTAACCACGCCGTCCTCACCCCGTGCTGTGGGGCCATGCAGGGAGGTGGCACTGGAAGAGACGTCCCTGGCTGGAGGGGCAGTATCCCCGAGGAAGCACTGGCCTCCCCAAGGAGGCACTGGCCTCCCACGGCCTGCCTCACGAAAGCCCTGGGGCAGAGGCCACTGCCTCTCCGACCTCTTGCCGCTCCCACCCCAAGGGGCACTTCCAGGTGAGGGGGATCAAGGAAAGCATTTGGGTTAAAAATAACCAGGCCAAAAGATGAGATTTTGTTCAACTTGGTTCCTTCCTGGGCAGGTGCTCCTGGCAGCAGAACGCCAGCCTCTCGAAAGGCTGGAGGGCATGGCAGAAACTGCTAACCAGAACTGCTAACCAGCCTCACAGGAATGGGACAGGGCAAAAATGCCTTTAAAAAGCCCCAGTCTCAGGTTTCCTCACACCTCCGTGCAGGATAGCCCTCAGTACAGACACAGCCTGGGACAGCAAAGGCTTGCTAAAGATAACAATACTTGTAAAGAGCAGAAATGCAGAAAGAGATGGAGAGGTTTGGAAGGTGGGGGCTTTGAGAGGGAGAGCGCTGCACCATCAGTGCATCAGGAATAAAAGGCAGAGCTGTTCAAAGACACAAACCAAACCTCACCGTCCCATCTAGCACTGCTTTCCCTGCATATGAAAGCTACCCAGAGCAATGCCATACAATAAGTATGTTCTTTCAAAGGACTTGAAATATGGCAGTGGCAGAGATTTTGAAAAAAAAAATGCAGAAATCTGTAACGTATATTTCACATCCTCTTGACTGTGACGATTCATTCCTTTTGGGAAAATAAGTCCTCGTGGTCAAGAATAAACCATCAGCGTGGAATGAGTGAGATGAACAGCTCCACCTACCCCTGCTCATCTGAACAGACACGCCTCACATCCTCAGAGACACAGGCTGGCCCCAGAAGTTGATCTTTTGACGGTGTCAGTCACTGCTGACTGCAAGCTCAGCCCCAGCACTGTGGCAGCTGTGGGATCACCGTACCTCTAGGGACATTGCAAAGGTACCTGGACACGTGGCAGGCCGGCTTTCATCCTCATAGCTTATGATGGCAATAGCATTCAGCCCAGATCAGCTCAGTTGCTCATGGGAAAGCGGTGTTGGAAACCACTTCTGAGATCATCCCAGCAGAGCAGCATTATCCATCGCACTTATCTGTGGTTATCTGTAGTTGCAGGTGACCTGATATGAGACTTTCCTACGGCTGCACTCACCCATTTTAAATTAGAGGCAGGCATGAGACACGAGATAGTATAGGTTGTTCATGCAGGAAAATGCCTTTATTAATATTCAAGCCTTAGGACTGGCCTAAGGTACAGAGTTTTTTGGAGCAGTGTGCTGCCCACAAGTCATTTAAAATGCAGACATTCCTCTAACACTTCAAATGTTCGCATGAGAACTGATGCACCCAAAATCAGACCTTCAGAGGAGCTCCATTTCCTCTGAGCTGTCCTTGCAACCAACAAACTTACCTTGTATGGGTGGAAATATTCTTGATCTCCAGTGATCAAAGGCTAATCTGAAGTGTCTGTCAGAGAGAAAGAGCGAGCAAAACCTCAACAAGCTGCAGGACGTGTACAGCTTAATTTTTGCTATCATCTAAATGCTTCTTTGCACCAAGCCAGTGGCATAAAAAGTGGGTATCTGTCCTCCTTTTGCCCTGGAAACACAGTTTGGAGGATACTTGTGTTTCTGGGCCACAATGCGTGTAACTCATATGGGGATGAACCTGAGGTGATAGATGCCTCCTGCCACCTGAGGTGCTGGGGAGGCCCACGCTGAGGGCGGAGGTGCCCCATGCTCCCGGCAGCCCTCCTGCACGCAGCCTGCCGCAGGCCGGCCCCGTGGCACTGCTGGCCCCGTGGCACAATGCCAAGGCAGCTCGTGTCCAGGCGGTGCGGCAGGGCAGCAGGCAGCCGGGGCAGGAGCGCCATCCCCATCACACCAAGGTGTCTTGGTGTGTGAGTCACGGCCCTGACTCACGAGCTGGTGTGGATTAAGCTGTGATTTGGAGATGTTGCCGCCTACATCTGTCCGCGCTGCTCCTCTCCTGGAGGTGGCAGGCGTGAACGCACACTCAGTCATCTGAAATATTCAGCCAGACATGCTAGTTTAAGCCCCAGAGGAGGGTAGGTGAGGGTGAGCGTACAGGTGAGCACACACCTTGCAGCAGTAAACCCGCGGGAGGAGGCTTCCAGCAGGCTCGGTGGCTGGAGGTACCTGCTGCTCCCTCTGCAGCTGAGCCACGTCTGCCCTCGTGCTCCCACCTGTCCCAGCCCAAATCCCTCGCCTGGCCTCACCTCCCTGTTCACCCTGCACCATGGGTGCTGCAAACCTCGCCAGCCCTGTAAGGCCTGAGGCCAGGGCAGGTGCTCGCAAGGTGAGTGCGTCAGTGCCCCCAGACCGGTGAGCTCCACTTCTCTGGGCATGTGCATTGCTCTGGAAAATGAGTTACACGGGTGCTATAGAGCTAGGAACATCTGCATTAACATATATTTAACTAAAATAGCCAATTAAACTTAAAGGAGCCTTGATTTCAGTGAAAATTAGACAGTAGCAGTACCCAGGATAAGAGTGATCAGGATTATTTGTGAACTGCCAGCCACGTTTCTGTTGGAAGAGCCAAGATGATGCACCATGTGCTTATTCTGGCTCTAGATTTTTTTTTTTCTGGCATTAAACCACCTGTTGGAAGACAGACCATGCCTTATCTAGCATGAAGACAGCCAGTGCAGTGTTAACTCATTAACAGGTTTTGAACAAATGGACGCATGCTTTTATACAGGATCAGCACTTTGCACCAGGAAGCCATGGTGTTTGTTATCCTTCCCTGGAAGCCATAAAGCCAGATTTTATTTTTTTTTCCACCAGCAGCCCACATGTGCAGGGCTTTATCTGAAATGGTTTAACACCAGTCCTTTGATTGCACCAGCACAACCCCTTCCCACAGGCCGGCCCTTCACTTTATGCTACTCATTGCTTTTGGTTTACACACAGGAATTTTATTTGATGCGGGAGCAGATAAGCGATGCATCTGCTCAGTCATATTTCCCCAGCGCCTCTTCCTTTGTTCTTTTCGCCTTTTATCCTGTGTGTTTTCTTCACAGAGGATCCCTGCCCTCGCCCGGCCGCTCTCTCCGTCTTCCCTTTGCCCAGCTCTGCCCACCTCAGCTTCTGCAGGAGAGGCAGACCGCTCGCCGGCGTTTAGCAACGCCTCTACTAGTTGATGTGATGTTAATGCTCTCACTCTGAATGAATTTCCTCTTTGTTTGCCTGTGATGGAAAACTCTGTGAAATTTGCAACGGTTTCACTGAAATGAGGAAAGGGAAGAACGAAACCCCACGGCCCCGCGCGCGGCAGCCCTGCGCCCTTCCTGGCTCTCCAGCACTGGCTGCAGGGCTGTGCGGGCTGAGTCACCGCCCGGGCAGACACGCTCCAGCCCTGCACCCAGAGGGGAACCAAAGGGCTGCTGACAACCAGCAGCACACATCCAGCTCTGATTAAAGGCCAGCTTCGGGGAAGTGGGGCTGGTGCCTGCCGAGCCCCGGCGCTCTTCTGGCTGACTCAGCCCCAGTTGCCCCCTGCCTGCCTCATGCGGCTGAGCCCAGCTCCTCCTCTGGCTGTGTAGGAGCTTCCCAGCCCCACAGCCACCCCGGCTGGGGTGGGCTGGTGTCCCAGTACTGCTGGGGAGAGCTGCTGTGGGAGGAGGCAGGTTGGGGAGCCGTGGTCCTGCCTCCCCACCAGGAGCTTGCCCGCTCGCTGGGGTAGCACGCTTGCAAAGGAAATGTCTATAGGCATGGACCTTTACATTCCCATCCTGTGGATATGAAGCCAAATTCCACCCCCCGGTTGCAGGGTGAAGCAGGAGGGTCACACACACTGTTTCGGAGAACAGAGATGCAGAGGTATGGCCAAACACTAACGCCTCCCTCCAGAAGAGATGGGGTGCCTGGCTGCCGTGCAGCTGCACAGTCTTGCTAGCAGTTAATTCAGCAGAAAGTGAGGGCGGGATCGCAGCTCTCCAGGATAACTGTGTTTTTTTGACTCCTTGCTTGGAGGGCTCACCTGGCAAAGCTGCTCCCTGAGGTCAGCAAGTCTGCTGAGCAGACAGCCTGCAACCCTGTGGCAAAGCTGCTCTGCTGGGGGAAAAAGGTTTGCCTCTGCAACATGCTGCTGGGAATGCGTGCCCTGAGCATACGGGAAGGAACGAGGCCTCCATACCTTCACACCTTCTGGCATCTGCTTAAAAAAGGTCAGAGAGGTGTGTTTAAATTCCCTTTTCTTCTTCCCTCAGTTGACTAGACTTGTCCTGGGTCTTAGCTGGATGGCATCAGCCAGACTGTCTGTCTGGGCGCTGCATCCCACTCATTTTTAGGGAAAAATAAGCCGCACCCTGGAAAGCTTGCTCACAGCCCAGGCAGCTGTCCTGTGCCAGGCCGAGCTGCTCGGAGCCAGTGTCCTCCTCACCTGAAACCAGATAACCCCAGGAGCAAAGCTGTGCCTTTCCAGGCGCTGATTCACAGCCTCTGGCAGCTGCTGCAGGGTGGTTGAAAGCAGTGCCAGAGGGCTGGCCGCCAGCCCACGCAGCCAGGGCGGCCCCACTGCACCCGCCTTAGACCAGGAGAAGGGACCCTATACCCCAGCGTGGTCCTCCAGCATCTCCTGGCACCTCCATCCCAAATGCTGCAGCTTCTTGCAGGCTCCCTAACACAACCACTCATATGGAAAAGGCATCAGCCCTCTTTGGGCCTCCTTCCAGAGGCCCCTCTGACTAATTCTGCCCAAAACAGCCAGGCTGACCCTGCGCGGTGGCGTGATCATGGCAGACAGGACTCGGTCACGTTTGGGTGGAGGCAGGGAAAAACTGTTTCACAGGCCTGCCCAAAAATCCTCGTGCTGACTCTGCCAAAACCACACCAAACATATGGTAAATGAAATAGCTGGCATGGAGCTGCTTTGGACGGCAGGAGTGTTTCAGCACTGTGGACTGCTCTTTAGCTGTCTCGAATGTTATTTACACTGTTTTAAGTATCTCCACATTTAAGGGAGAGAAGGCAAAGACAAGGGCAATGCCAATTTTTTGTGCTTTTGATGCTTCTTAAATGCACATTATTTTTATAGCTGTGTTAGCACGATCCCAACGCTTGTCCCATCCTGTGGTTAAGGACA
Organism: Cygnus olor; assembly: GCF_009769625.2. Taxonomy (NCBI): domain Eukaryota; kingdom Metazoa; phylum Chordata; class Aves; order Anseriformes; family Anatidae; genus Cygnus; species Cygnus olor. The sequence continues at coordinate 80,097,741 of NC_049171.1, read as the reverse complement.
GGAACGGCATTGCAGAAGGTTTCCCCTCCTCGTGTAGCAACAGACCTTTATGGAAAAGCACACAGAAGAGTTTTCTCTCTCAAAACAGGAGCTCTGGCTACTTCACCGGATAAATGTCCTGCACACTTCATGTAGCTGATGAAATCATGTACAGATGGGATCCATCTTAACAAAGGCTTTATTCACACAGCAGGTTTCTCCACCGTGTATCTTTGACCATATTCCAGCTTGTGCAGCCACCTCCACCAAACACGTCCACGGAGCCAGACAAGTTTCTGGGCAGATACCAAATGTGGAGGTGCTCTGCCCCCAGCGCTGTGTGCTCCACGGGAAGCCTGAGACTGGGGGTCAGGGCGATAAATACACCTTTCTTTCCTCACATTGCATTGCTTGAGCACCCAGTACCATTTCCAGGGCCTGTCAGGTGCTGTGGAAAAAGCACTGCAGAGCAGCAACATCCTAAGAAAGAGCATCCAGAGGTGCCCAAGCTCTTCAGTGACTTGGGAGACAGCCATAGGAACAGAGGTGCAGTGGCTACACTCGCAGAAGGATGAAAATAAAGCAGCCAAACAGTAATGACCATGCAAAATAACAATAATAATAATCATCATCATCATAATCATCATCATCATCATCATCATCATCATCTTCTCAAGTTCAGGGTATAGTTTTTGCTCTTGGGGCTATACTGGTGGAGTGCCAGGGGGAGAGCTCACCTCCATGTGCAGCAGCTGGCAGGCTGCTGGGCAGATTTCCACAGCCATTTGCATGTTGCAGCTTGGATCCTGACCCTTCTCCAGCCCGAACCCATCCCTAAGCTTCTCCCTTCTGTCCGTAGCCTATGGTGTCTGGCCCTGTACTGCATTGGAGAGGGGCTTTGTAAGAGAAGGCAGGGAGGCTGCTGCCCTGCTCTTGCCTCACCTCCTGACTCCCTGCCCACACCCTCCCCAGGCCGAGCAGACGGGATGACCAAAGCCCACATAAACCATACATTTAACAACCCGGTCTAGACAAGAAAAATGGCAAACTGATCGAAGCTGCAGAGCAGGCGTGTTGGCACAGTCCATCATTGTGCATCAATGAACTCTTCTCCCTGCTTTTCTTTTTTGCCATACGTTCAGTGCTCAGTCAGTAATTCCTTAGAAACATCTTGCGAGCTGCCCACGCTCAGAATGAGAACAGCAACAACAACAAAAGGAAATACAGAGAGGGATGACTTCAGTGAGTTTGGAAATCTCTTCTCAAGTGAAACGCTCCTTCACTTACATATACAAGAAAGCATCAAAATTCCCTGCCTCTGATGTAAACAGCAAAGAGAGAAAAAGTCATCTGGAAGGACAGGATGATTCATACTGAGGACCTGACTGGTAATATTCATCAGTGTTGAAATTCTCCCTGCAGGATGACTACACGTGAAAGCAGCACTGGCGAAATCCCAGCTTTTGCCACGAGAAGCGTCACTAGCGGCAGAGCAGTGTGGCTAGGATCCAAGTGCCACAACCCTTGCTCATGTGAGTAGTCTCTAGTCATCTGAGTGGTCACAGCTAACAGCCAGGTGCGGCTGCTTTCCATACGGGCAGCAGCAGCCCGGAGCACGCAGAGCTGTCGTGGCCCTCTTGCAGAAGGGGCTTCTGAACAGAAACAGAAAGTTCAATAGCAGAAGTTTTTTTTTTTTCTCCTTCTTGCCAAAAACTCTTCCTAGGTTTTCCTTACAAAGATGCTGCCTGCCTTGGGCGCTTCAGGAAGGCTGGAAAATTCAGCCAATCTTTCCCTTTATGTTAATTGCGCTGACCCAAATGGTAACAGGGCACAAAAGGCCATGCTGACTTCATGCATTGTTACGAGACACTTTCCCTTGCATATTTGAATCTGTTTACTTAATCTTCCAGGCCTTTATCCATGAATATTAAATTCCTTGATCACTATGCATTAGGAGTCATCTTTGCACCATCTGTTTGTGTTTGTCATCTAACCCTCGTAAATAATAAAATGTACTTTGTTCTCAAGTTCACGAATCCTAGCAGGAGAGCGATTACCAAGGAGGAAAAGTACTGTGTGAAGCTATTGGCAGCCACAGGACTCTGGTTTAGCTCCCTATCTCCTGCCTGCCCTCTGGGAGACGAATGCACCAAGTCACAGGTTTCCTATTGTTCTTTGCATTGGCCTATTTCTGCCGCCAATGCATTCGCCACTATAATACAGTCATTAAACTACAGCCAGAGCCTGCCCTGAGGGGTGATCGTTAACCTCTTTGGCTTCCTTGGAGTCCCAGAGGAGATGACTTAAGTCCACATCTCTGAAAATGGTGCAGAAAGCCTTGCCTACGCTTGCAAAGCAAGCTAATAGTGGAAGAGAAGGTGGGCTGCATCCTGGATGCCAGGGCACAGCCAAGAGGTACAACTGAGAGGCACACTTCACAAAAGGCTAGGCAAACAGCCAGGGAAAAATTGATAAAGCGCAGTGGCTATGATATAAAATTAATACTTAGAGGGAGCTCTGGCTGAAAACTGTATGCAACAGCGAATATGCCTCATGTTACTGAGGTTCAGTTTTGACTTTATCCACGGAGACAGAGGTGGGTTTTACCTTGGAGAGAGGTCCACGGCTGCAGATGCCCGGTGAGCGTGCCTCGCGTGCCTGGTACCTTCCTGCACTGAGGAGAGGCGCACCTTGCACCAGGCTTGGGATCACGTACATTGCCTGAGGATTTGCCTCTTGGTGCTCTTGCAAATGAACCTGTATGTCAGGCAGCTATCAGCAAGCACCCAGGTTGTTGTAAGCCTACTTAAAACCTAATGGAGTTGGTTAAAGAAGGGATAATTTAGGAGATGATACAGGATCGTATTGTATCTATCTGATGTGTTGGTAGCGACAAATTTGGGCAAGAAAAAATCGTTGCCAAGTATTTGCTTAACTGGAAGAGTTATCTGGGCTTGGACAAGATACCACTTGCCACTCTGCTCAGCCTTGCAAACATCCTACAGGAGGAGGTTACCTATTAAGTGATAGACAATAGATCTTGTTAATTGTTAGAGCATTATGACCTTAGACTTTGCCCAGGTATTTAATAACACCATCTGCTGTCTAGCTCTGCAATACTATTATTTTTACATGAGGATTGCTCTTCTTGCTTCACAAACAAGGCTGTAATAACAGTGCTAAACGAGAGCAGAGCAGCATGGTACTTAAACCTTACAGTCCAAGTAAAACATGCGGGAGGTGCAGCTCGCCCCGAATTTCCAGACGTATTGTCTCCAGTCCGGAGCCCTGATCTGCTGCCGGCTGAGGAGCTGCAATCCAGCCTCGTGGGCTGCACTCAGGAAAAGCTCTCGTCTCGCCTCAGAAAGAGCCAGGAGTGAAATCCTGTGCAGGCTGCCTGCTGCTCTTGTTGCTGTTTTCTTCTCCAAAACGACAACAGCAATGGCCCACCGGCCACGAGTTAGGAGTCACCATGCCTCCAGACCTCTCTCTCATTAATAACCTGCTTTCCCAGCACATGCATTTATCTCCAAATAATCACATTTATCTTGTTTTATATCTGTAGCTATAAAGGGTCCAGTGCAGACAGTGATGTGATTTTTGGCTCCGTCTTCTTAGACGATTTTGGGTAGGGAAGAAATGAGCACTTTTCTCGATGCAGTCGGTGTCCTCCATGCAGTGCTTCCCACTGCCTCTTGCAGCCCGATGTTTCATTTAATGGCATCCACCTGAACCTGAACCTACTGAATTCAGTGACAGAAGTCCCATCAGCCGAGGTGAGTCGGTCTCTCACCCTGTAGTGATGCAATTTTTGGGAACACGGTCTTCTCTTTCTAATGAAGAGAAGCTGAAACCCAGTAGCTGGTGAGCTGCCAGGTTATGGAGAAAACACCGGAGGTGTGAACACGAAGCGCTCAGAAAAACAAGGCAAGGAGAAAGAACCCCGGCTGTACTTCAAATTAAAAACTGCACTTTTGCACTGGGGATTTTTTTATTTATTTTTTGTTTCATTGTACTGCTTATTGGGGCCTGGCACTGTGGCATATGCACGAGGCATGCAGTGATCACGAACCCCACGCTCTCCTGCTCCGTTCCTGCATCAGAGCTCAGAAGAAGAGAGCTTTCCTTGGCGCTCTGTTGCAACAGAGGGGTCAAATATGAAACCAAACATACGAATGCAATTAGGAGGCTATGTAAAATATGGGGGCTGGACGTCTTAACAGTGTCCGAGGCAGGCATGTCTTGACATGCTGTTGGTTAAAGAGGATTTTAAGTACTACAGGCTGTCGGCTGGTGTATCTGGTTACATCTGGAAAGAGCTTCTCAGTCTTTCGGTCATATTATTTTTCTGACATTTCAGGTGTATGTTTGATTCTGGAACTCCAGAGTACAGAAACATGCACAACTTTTTGAAATATGAGAAACTATCCTTCTGTTACCGATGCTAGATTTGGAAGAAGATGAGAAAAAGTCCAGATTCTTTGCATACTTGCCCTGTACCAATTCTGAAGCAAAGACGATTTTATGGATAGTTATATGTGCTATCTGGAGGTGAATACAGCAGGTTGTGATGTTTTCGGTTTTATTTTTTTTTTACCATTTGTAAACAGAGAAAGTGGTATGGTCATACTTTACATAGTTGCCTGGGGATTCTTGTTGCTTAACAAATGACAAGGGAATGTCTAAAATCAGTGTCAAATGTATCTCCTAAAACACATCCCTGCCCTTTGCCTACCATTTGCATTTTCTTTCAAACCTTTCCAAATTAAGTAGCAGGCAACCCCCCTGGCAACTAAAAGCATGTGTAAGGATGCAGAAAGCTTTAGAGCACATTTCCACACCCTGCTGAAACAGAATTCATCAGAAACACGTAACTCTGGGTGTAAAACAAAATTCAGAAGGAAGAGCCTTGATTGCATCAACCTGCTCCTTTCCCCCTTGGGCTAACTGCAGCCCTGGCACAAACTCAGGGGCTCAGTGGAGCAGCCCCTGGCAGCAGCTCGCCCACTGTGCTCACCACTGTCCTGAGATCAGAGGTGGTGAGTGCAGTCGGGTCTAGATGTGCCCTTCTTCTCCCAGCCCTCTCCCATTTAAAACATTGTCCTGCTTCAGCAGCATGGTACAAACCTAGGCTGAAGCTCACATGATGCCAGGGAGGGTTTGTGCAGGCATAAATGTGATGGCAGTTGCTTAAAATGAATCGTATCCCCCCAGACTGAAGCACAGATGGGATATATACCTCCCTTGTACATACCTGCATGCTGCGTGCAAATTTCCCAGACTTTTATAAGATAGATTCTGTGGGCACAGACACAAGTGCGTGCATGCACACACACACACACACACGCAGTCTGTTTTATACCAGTTGGAAAGAGGCTGGATAAGAAAGAACAACAAAGAAAAAAATCACGCTCACAATCAAATGTTTTCACAGCCCCTCTCTTGGGTGGTGATTTAGCCCGGCATTATGTAAGATCTCACAAAAGCTGTATAACATAACTATTTTAAGGAAGAATGTTAATTGAAGGCTGAGTCAGGCTGCAGCTAGTACAGAGATGTTTTTGAGAAACTCGTACCCTTTTTCATTTCGTCTGTATTTTTTCCACTTAATTACAACGTGTGCGGAACTGCGTTTAACAATAATAGTAACTTGCAGAGGGAAAATGGATGATGAAGGCAATTGCCCTCTTGCCTCTGGATCAGCAATTGAAGCCCATCCCGGGACCTTGCTACTCAGTGGTTATCATCCCCTGACAGCTGCACGGGGCCAGGTGGGAGGTGAATCAGGGGGCTTTCATCTGGCCCAGGGACCAGTCCTTGCAGCCGTTTTCCCACACTGCCGCTCTCCCCAGGGCATGTGGAGGTGCCTGCCCATGTCCTCCGCCTCCGACGGGCTCCACCAGCAGAGCAAGGAGCTGAGAGGCAGCTGCTGGGATTGTGATGCATCGAGGGGAGACAGAGAGAGGGGTGCTGAGGGATGCCTGGCTGGCATCCCCAAGACAGAGGGCAGGTGGTGAGACCCCTGAATCGGCAGCAAGCGGTGGCTGCACCAGCACAGGCAGCTGCTCCTCGAGCATGACGCACCCTGGCAGCTCCCATTACCGAGATGACTGGTCCTTGGTCCCAAATCCAGCCCCATCTGGGAGACGAGGTGATCAGCAAGCCCCAGCCCTTGGCAAGTTGCTTTAATGATCGAAATCCGGAGGAGGAGACGGAGTTTAATTGCCGGTTCTAGCACGGGCGCATGGGTTATTAATTTTGCTGCAGTTCTTTTTATCACACAACAATTCAGTTGTGCTTCCTGGCAGGCACCTCCTTCTGGAGCCCAATGTGAGTGATTGGGCAGGAAGGATGTAGGTGTAGGAAAGGGATGTGTTTGAGTTTTTGGGCTCCTTTGGGCTCACCCAACGGGGTTGGAGGGTGATAATGGGGGCCCAGAAACAAACTTCATCCGCGTTTTATGGTTCCTCAGATTTGGGTACACTTCTGTTAAGTCCATTTATGTAGCAAAATTGAGATATTATGGCTGCAATGACTGGCCGTGCGGAAACCCCAAGGTCTGCAGCACCAAAATTCACCTTTCCATGTGTCTCAAGCCAGCACTGCTCCAGCACAACCCCAAACCACCACGTGGGCATCTGCAGAGGCACAGAGGCCCCAGGGATGTCTGTCTGTCCTGGCGGCCCAGTGGGGACCTGTCAGCCAGTGCTGCCAGCACTGACCTGCTGCAGTGGGGGAACACCTTGGCAATGCTCCTGTGCTGAGAACAGCTCACAGCTCTGGCCTGGGCTGTGGGAAGGACTGGGCCTTGATTTTATTTCATGTGAGAAATAAACTCCCCAGAAGTGGCAGAAAGCAACTGTGAGGCCAAGCTCCCCAAGCTGCCTGAGAAATGTTTTGGTGCATGTGTCCTGTGCGTCCTGTGCTTGCTTTGCTGAGGCAAAAAGCAAGGGAGTAAAGCACAGGCAGGGAAGGAGGCTTCGGCCAAAGGAGTTTCACAGACCTCCATCATTTTTCCAGCAGACGGTCTGTTCCCGCTCCTGTTGTGCAACGCTTCCCACCAAGTCCTTCTCCACGCCTGGTTTTCAGAGGGCGCCCGTCGAGCTGCAGCAAGCAGAGCTGCTCGCTGGTGTCGCCGAGGGGTCACGGCTCCCTGGCCTTCCTGTTTATTTAGGGCCGGGGTCGCCCGGCCGGCTGGCCATGCTGCGCACCCCGGGAAGCCCCCGGCCCGCACATTCCTGCCCCCCTCGCCCTCGCCGCAGACAATCGCCCATTGTGGCTCGCGGTGTCAATGGGATCGCCCGACATGCCTATTTACCATGCTGGGGAGAGCGGGCGGAAGCTTTTCCACATCAATTGCCCTTTCTTCTGGCATTTGGAAGTGTCCCTCTGAAGTTTTTATTTCTCTTCGGAGTGTAGTAACCTCTGAATTTCTCAAGTATTTCCATAATCTTTTCCTTGCCGTTTTTTTTCCACTGCTACTTGAAAAGAGGGCGTGAAGTCAACTGCTCAGTTAAAAACAGAACCGTTTCCTTTTTGTAAAAAAAAGCATACAATTTTTGCTCCAAATCGCCTGGGGTAGAGCCCACCAAGGCAGCAGAAGCTGCAGCACCCAGCCCCTTGCTCACAGCGCGACTCCCTGCTAACTAGCCCCAAACTCCTGGAGCAAAAATCACAGCAAAATAACCACAGGATGGCTTCGGGACCACCATCTATGTGAAAGAAGAACATCACCTGCGCTGCTGTTTGAATGGTACACCTCATAAACCGTACATAAATGGTGTGTGTGTGCTGTATGGGGGGGGGTTCTCTTTCAAAATGACATATTTCAAATGAAAATCAGATTTTTCAGTGTTTCTAAAATGGCCACCGGTAGCTTGCTGTTACAGACAAAAATGAGCAGCTGTCTACAAGCAAGAGATGGCAGCTGCTTGGTTTAGGGGCTCTTGAACGAGGGGACACGCGACCACTGCCACCAGTGGGAAGGGAAATGGGGCCCTGCAGGGAGGCAGGAGTGGGGAGCACAGCAAGACTTGTCTGCAGCCCAGCCCAAAATGCCAAAAAACACGGGGTGAGAAAGGGCACTTGGTGGCATTGGTGGCGGTGGCAGACGGAGCTCGTCTTGCCTGGCTCCAACTTCTCTCCTGTCCTTCCCCCAGCCACAACACGGGGCACAACCAGGACAGGACATGGGGCCAGGTCCCCACATGTGCTGTGCTGGGTGTCCTCAGCTGGGCACTGCCCCAGCCCTGCATGCCCCCAGGTCCCCCCAGGTGTCCTCCAGTGCTCACCGCTCCTATATATCCTATATATAGCCCTGCCGTGTCATCGCAAGGGGCGTTTTGCACAGATCAGGCACAACAGCATGGTTTCTGTTTCTAAAAAAAAATAAAAAAAAAGAAACAAATGCCCGATCTGTTTGATTCTTGTGCAGTAACTGCTGTAACAGCAGCTCTGAGGATTTTTTTTTTCTTTTGCGATTTGATACTTAAACCACATTTCCTACACCACTGTTTTTTATCGGCTTTTTGACATTGAGCTCTGTAACGGTTGCTTTTGCCTTTTCCACCAGAATGAATTCAAAGGCAGCGAATGCAGCAAACCGTACCGCTCGTCTCGGCTTTCCCAGCCAGCTAGTCTTCATCAGAAATAAAGTCAAATAAATACAGATCACATTTTCTGTCCTGCCACTGCTGAAAGCTTTGCTTTCTTCTTCTTCCCCTGCAGCCTGGGCTAGCATCGAGCTCTGCTCATGAGCTGCAATGTGCAAACACACAGCTTCTTGGCTTCCCACCAGTATATATAAATATATGTAATTTTTTCCTTCGGAGAACCTGGAGGCTAAAGCAAGAGGGCAAAGGAGTACGTGACTAAAACATCCAAACTTCCTCTTTCATAAGCCGTCACATGATGAAGTGCAATTACAATTCCTGCCTTGTCGCTGCCAATTGCAGGCGCATTGCCTCACCCGAGAAACCCGGCTTCTTCCCCGTGTGTCTGTGTGTGTGCGTCTCTGTGTGTGTGTGCAGAGGCAGCGATCGCTGCAGCCGCCTTGGCACGCCTCCAGCTCCGGGCTGGAGAAAGAGGGCAGTGGGTGGAAGACGAAAACAAGATCTGTTTACTTAGCATGCATGGATAAAGCGTCTTTCCAGCCGGGGAGAAGGAGGGGGGGGGGGAGAGAAGCAGCTTTACAGGACTTTGATGCAATGTGAAAGGAGGGCTGCTCGGCAAAACCGAGCCGCGTTAACCCCTGCAGCCCCGGGGTCACCCTACGTGGGGATGCACCCCGGGTCCCCCCCTGCCCCCGCAGACCCGTCCGCGCCGTCGGGCGGCCGCCGCCGTGTGCGGGAGGCAGCTCCCGGCCGGGCCCTGCGCCCCGCCGCCCCCCGGCGGCCGAGCACGTCGGAGCTTCCCCGGCCGGCCCCCGGCTGCCGCCTCCCTCCCCCGTAACCTACATAACGCCGTGGGAAGCGCGGCCGTGGCGGGGGGAGCAGCCTCCGACGCCTTTACCCCGCCGGGGCCGCACACGCGTGTCGGGATGCGCCCGGCGGGGGAGGCCTCGCCCGGCCTCGCCTCGCCTCCCGGGGCGAACGGGAAGAGCGGGCAGAGCCCCCGGTGCCTGCCCCCTGCCTCCCCGCGTTTCGGTGTGCAAGCAGGAAAATGTCCGCTTTATATATATATATATATATATATATATATATATATATATATATATATATATTTGGGGGGGGGGGGGGGAGGACGCGGCGTTTGCGCCAGTTTCGCTGCTCTCGCACCAGGGACCCGATGGTTTGTGGTTGGAAACGACAGGAAATCTAGAGTGTCCCGTTTCCTGCGCGAAATGACAACAGTTAGTAAAAATAAAGAAAGAAAGAAATGAAAAGGGGGCGATGGTGTTATTTATTTACAGTGGTCCCCGCGCGGCCAACAAAGCCGGGCAGCCCCGGGGCCGGCCCCCGAGCGGCGGCGGTGCCCGGGACGAGAGCGGTGACCGCCGCCGGGGCACGGGGCCCAGCGCCCGGAGCGCGCTCCCCGGCAGCCCCGGGGGGGGGGGCGGGGGCTCGGCGGCCCCCGGCGGCGGAGGAACCCCCGGGGCCGGGGCCGTGGCCGGGGCCGGGGCCGGTGCCGGGGGCGCGGGCAGGGGCCGGCGCCGGGAGCGCGGCGGCGGCGGCGGCGGGGCGGGGGCGCGCATCGCGCAGGCGCGTCCGGCACTGTCGAAGAATCGAGGCGGCGGCGCGCAGAGGCGGCGGTGGCGGCTGGAGCCCGGCACGGCACGGCGCCGCCGCCAGCCCCGGCCCCGGCCCCGGCCCCCGCGGCAGTCCCCGCCCCGCCCCGCCGCGCCGGCCCCCGCCGCCCCGCGCCGCCCCGTAGTAGCCAGCGAGCGGGGGAGCCGTGCGGGCGGCAGCGGCCGCAGCCCTGCGCCAGCCGCGCCGCGGAGATGCGCGTCCCCGCCGCGCTGTGAGCGCCGCCGGCGGAGACGGCGAGGGGAGCGGCGGCCCCCGCAGCGGCTCTGCCTGCCGGGGCGCCCCCCGCGCCCCGCGGCAGCGCTCGGAAGAGGAAGGCGAGGGGGAGGGGGCCGGGCGGACCGTCCCGCTGCGCCCCAGCCGCCCCGTCGGGTCTCCGGTGGCGAGAGGAGGCGGCGGCGGAGGAGGAGGAGGAGGAGGAGGAGGCGGCGGCGGCCGGAGCCGGAGCCGGAGCCGGAGCGGGGGGCGCTCGCCGCTGCCCCGGGGCCGGGACATGTCGTCGGCGGCGGTGGCGGCTGCTTCCCGCAGGCAGTCGTGCTACCTGTGCGACCTGCCCCGCATGCCCTGGGCCATGATCTGGGACTTCACCGAGCCCGTGTGCCGGGGCTGCGTCAACTACGAGGGCGCCGACCGCGTGGAGTTCGTCATCGACACGGCGCGGCAGCTGAAGCGGGCGCACGGCTGCTTCCCCGAGGGCCGGGCCCCGCCGCCGCCGCACGCCAAGCAGCCGCCGCTCTCCGCCAAGGAGCTCCTGGCGCAGCAGCAGCAGCAGCTCGGACACCCCGCGGCCGCGGCGGCGGCGGCGGCGGCGGCGGCCGAGGCGGCGGCGCGGCCCCCGCCGCAGCCCCTGGAGCGCTACCCGCTGGCGGCCGAGCGGCCGCCGCCCCGCCTGGGCGCCGAGTACGGCGGCGGCCGGCAGGTGAACGGCATCCTGGTGCCCAACGGCTTCCCCAAGCCCGAGGAGCCGCCCGAGCTCAACCGGCAGAGCCCCAACCCGCGGCGGACGCACGCCGTGCCGCCCACCCTGGTGCCGCTGGTGAACGGCGCCGGGCTCCCCGCCGCCATCGGCGGCCTGGGCAGCCGCGCCGCCGCCGCCGCCGCCTCGCTGGCCGCCATCTCGGCCGCGCCCGCCCCGCTGGCCGTGCCCGTGCCCCAGCAGCCGGCCGCGGCGGCGCAGGCGGCGGCGGCGGGGGGGCAGCCCGGCGAGCTGGGGCACAAGCGCCCCGGCTCCGTCTCCTCGTCGTCCTCCTCGTCGGGCGGCGGCGGCGCGGCGGGGGAGCACGACGGCGGCGCCAAGGAGAAGCGCGGCTCGGCCGAGAGCCTGCCGGCGGCGGCGGCGGCGGAGCTGGGCGCCGAGGGCAAGGGCCGAGCGGGCGGCGAGGAGTGGCTGGCCAAGCCCAAGACGGTGCGGGACACGCTGCTGGCCCTGCACCAGCACGGCGGGCACGCCGTGCCCCCCTTCGACAGCAAGTTCAAGAAGGAGCCGGGCATGGCGGGCGGCCGGCTGCTGGGCTACGAGACCAACGGGGCCGTGGCCAAGCCAGGTGAGGCGGCGGGGGCACCGGACATGGGCTGTGGGGTGGCACTGGGCTCGGCGTGGCTTTGGGCTCAGGGTGGCGTTGGGCACGGGGTAGCATTGGGCATGGGGTTGTATTGGGCACAGGATGGCTTTGCGCATGGATTGGCTTCAAGCACGCGGTGGCCAGGCATGCCCGCCAACGCCAACACCTGGACACTTTCACGGTGTTAGCTTTGCAGCTGCGATGCCTTCTAACCTTCCTCCTCCTCCTCTCTGCCTTGCTTTCCAGGAGCCCGGGCAGCCCGGAAGAGGAAGCCGTCCCCCGAGCCGGAGGGCGAGGCGGGACCCCCGAAGATCAACGGGGAGGCGCAGCCCTGGCTGCCGACCTCGTCGGAAGGGATGAAGATGCCGCTGACGGCCACCTCCTTCATGTCGCCCCCGCCGCCCACCGCCTCGCCCCACTCCAACCGGACCACGCCGCCCGAGGCGGCCCAGAATGGCCAGTCCCCCATGGCCGCGCTCATTTTGGTGGCGGACAATGCCGGGGGCAACCACGCCTCCAAAGAGGCCAACCAGGTCCACTCCACCACCAGGAGGAACAGCAGCAGCCCCCCCTCGCCCTCCGCCATGAACCAAAGAAGGCTGGGCCCCGGCAGGGAGGTGCCGGGCCAGGGGGCCAACGCGGCGGGCGGGCTGGAGCCCGTGCACCCCGCCAGCCTGCCGGACTCGTCCCTCGCCGCCAGCGTCCCGTTGTGTTGTACCCTGTGCCACGAGCGCCTGGAAGACACCCATTTTGTGCAGTGCCCCTCGGTCCCGTCCCACAAGTTCTGCTTCCCCTGCTCCCGGCAAAGCATCAAGCAGCAGGGAGCCAGCGGGGAGGTGTATTGTCCCAGCGGGGAGAAGTGTCCCCTGGTCGGCTCCAACGTCCCCTGGGCCTTCATGCAGGGGGAGATCGCCACCATTCTGGCCGGAGATGTGAAAGTCAAAAAGGAGAGAGACTCGTGACTTTGCCGGCCTCACGGCCCGACGCCACCTTTAACTCAAACTGCTTGAATTCTGTATATATCTATAAATATATATATATAAATATATATATATCTCCAAGACAAGGGAAATGTAGACTTCATAAACATGGCTGTATAATTTTGATTTTTTTGAATACATTGTGTTTCTATATTTTTTGAAGACAAAAGGTATGTACTTATTATAAAGGCATTTCTTCTAATTCTTCTCCTTTTTTTCCCCCCCTTTTTTGTTTCCCCCCTTTTTTTTTCTTCCCTTTTGTTATAGCAACTATTTGTTGTGCTTCCCTGGTGACAGTTACTGTTCAATGTAGGCTGTGACTTGCGCTGCTTTTTTTAGAGAGCACTTGGCAAACCAGAAATGCTTCTAGCTGTATTTGTATGCACTTGTTTCTTTTTTTTTCTTTTTTTTCCTTTTTTTTTTTTTTTAAATGCCAAATACACTTTCTGACATTGTAAAGATCGCCTTACTGTCTGTGATTCCTTATTCCTGGCCCCTGTTTCTGTAGAGCTGGTCGCATGCAGGCTCGGTCCGAGGTGGTTGGGGAGCAGCGTGGCTAGCCGTGGCGGGGACGCTCTTTGCCACCCCGCGAGCCAGGCAAGCGTAGGGAGCACGAGGGGTTTCTCCCAGAAACGGCTGTCTCGTGTTGCGGCGGCAGATCCGCCGGATCGAGTCCAAAATTCCTCAGTGTTTCTCAAGGGAAGTTTCCTTCGGAGTAGGATGTGGAGAGGTGTCTGAGAGGCGCTGTTGAGTTAGGGATTTCTGGGTTGGTTTGTTTTTGTTGTTCTTTTTTTTTTTTTTTTTCTTTTAAGGCAAAGTTGACCGCAGTTCACGTGATCAGTTGTAAGATTACAAAACTGCATTTGTTCACCAATTGCATACTATAACGTGGAATTTTGATAGACAACCTAATGACACGATTGGTGAATGCACCGACATAGCACTGCCATCTCTGAAGGTCTTCAGCGTCACTTAAGTTTTTTTTGTGTCTTTGGACAATGATGGGGATGTGGGGGAGAGACTGATTTTTTAAATTTTATTTTTAATTTTAATTTTCAGGTAGTGCAGGTGGACTTTGAGTTTGCTTATCAGTCACCTCTGGTGCTGTTGCTATTGTTACTATCGCTGACATGGTGTTTCCAAGTAGTGGCAGGTACAGTGTGGTACAATGACAGCAGTGACTGAGGTTCTGCCAGATTGCCTGCGGGCATATCAGTGACAGCCCAAATGTGGGTGGAGGAAACCTGTAATTTCCTTATTACGTGTGCTTGAAACAAACCTAATGCTATTCTTTGAAAATGAAAATATAAACTGGTTGAAATGAAAGCAATTAGGGCTTCACATCATGGCCACGGCCCTGCCTTTTAAGCTACTTTGGAGAACTCTTTTGTAAAGCCACTTCTTTCGATCACGCTTCTGCATCACCAAGCAGACTTCTAAAATCAATAAATCATTGGTTACTAGAAATAGTTGAGTCTTATAGTGATGTTTTTGTGCTGTTTATAGTTCGTTGGCAACACTGCAGCTGGACGAGCCCTTCTGTTGAGGTGTTTATAACTGGGTTATAAGTGGTTGTTTCTGAGCAAAGGGGTGGCCAGGTCGTCCCTTCCCTGGGACAGGCTATTAAACACTCTTGGTGCTAGAGGAGGAGGAGAAGGAGGAGGCAAAATTTGTTCAGCCGACTTTAATTTGAAGAATTTTGGGTGCTTTTGAGTCAACTGTTCTTATTGTGATAATGTTCAGACTGCAATTTAATGCAGAGTAGATCTTTTTTGGAAGACTTTTTTTCTCTCTCTCTCTCTAAAGAAATGGTCATTATTAGTATTTGAAGATCAGATCTGCACATGCACAGTAATTTTTTATGAAGTGTTTAATGAGCACACCCACTACATTGTGTTCCATATTACAGGTCAATGTAATATTAGATAAGACTTGCATGATAAACAAATTCATTGAGTCAATATTACGCTTTAAAACTTATACCTATAGTCAAGATTGGTGTCTTATGTAAACACATTTAGCCAATTTGAAGAAAACGCACATTATATATATATATATACCTATATATATACCTATATATATAAAAACTGTAAAGGATTCTTGGAACCACTATGATCTGTGTAAATGTGTATTTAGGCACTTTATTAAAAAAGAAAATGGATTTTGAGCTGATAGATGGTAACAAGTTCTTCAAAGTTGCTTGGCATAATACCTCCTGTGGTATGGAGCTCATGTTTTTGGTTAAGGTGGTATCCCTACTTTCAATCCAAAACCAAAAGTGAAACCCCGACACCTTTCTACAGAGGCCCCCCTTTTGTGCTATGGGGCGGCCTGGTGTGCAGCCTGGTGAGGGCTGGGCCTGCTCCTGACAAAGCAGGGCCTCGCTGGGGCCCAGTGACACCCCCATGACCGGGCCCAGGCCCGAAGGCCATGCACCCTCCTCCCAACATGGGCTCTGGCGGCTCCCCGGGGTGGAGGGGACGGCAGGAGGCCCCGTGCCCACAGCCCAGTGCCTGTGCTGGCTCAGCTGGCCCACAGGCCTCCTGCCTCCATTACGTCTAGTCCTGGTCACCGTGAAACCGCAGAAGTGCAAAAGGAAACAAAACATTCAGAATCTGAGGGTTTTCATGCATACCTTGTTTTTCTCAAATTCAGCATTGCTTTTTTCCTCTCTGTTGCTTTACTCAGTTACAATACCGGTGGATTCTCCATTTCTACCAGTTCACTCTTTCCTGGGCTACAGGCTTTTTTCTTCTTCCTTTTTTTTTCTCTTATTTTGAAATGCTTTAACTGCAACAGTGCTACTGTTAATATTACTTTTTAAACTTTTTAAAAGGTGATACTGTAATTTGTGTAGTATTAAAAGTGTTTTAATGAAGAACGTGTGATTTTTTTTTTCCCCAAACCCACTTTCATCCCATTTTTTAAAAGATCTGTATTTTTTGCTGGCAGGTCATCTGCATGGTGCTTTTGTTCATAGCTGATAAACTCCAATGTCGCAATTTTTACATATTTTTTTCCCACTCCTTGCACTAAATGCAGGAAACTAAGAGCTTTAAACACCTCTTGTGCTTTATATATATATATATATATAAAAGAAAAAAAAAGAAAGAAAAATCTATAGTTGCCTAAGTGCAATGTTTTGTTCTATTTTTTCAACTACTACTTCTGACATTTATTTGTAGATAGGCTGATGCACAGGGCAAGAGGCGGGGCGGGGCGCGGAGCCCCTGGGCGGGAAGGCGCAGCACAAGGGAGGCTTTGACAGCTTTTGTGGTGGCCTCAGGAAACCTGGTCTGTTTTGGAGCTCCCTTTTTAGATGTGCTGTAAACCAGGCCATGGCAACCGCGTGTTTTTATGAAGTAGCACTTAGGAAAAGGGTATAAATACATTTGAGAGTGCTCTCTAGTGGTTTATTATGTCAACAGAGCCCCTGGATCCTTTCCTTCTGTGCCCGGGCCAGACCCGCTCGCCCCGCTGGCGGGGTGGCCATGCTCAGTGGGATGCTGCTTGGGGACACCCTAGGGGGTGGCTCACCTGTGTGGTGGCACCCAGGCACCAGTGTGGCCACGCTGTGTGGTGGTTGGGTCTGGGTCTCTCAGGGCATGGCTGCTGCTGGCACAGGAAAGCAGCATCTGCTAAGGGAAAATGCCGGACCGTAAAATTCGTGGCACCAGCAATGGCTGAGCTTGCGTGAACGGAGGCGTTCGTAGTCCTGACTGTTGCAGCCTCAGCTTCTCCAGAGCAGCAGCCAACAATTAGGTTGGAAAAGGCTTAGCCCTGAGCATGTTGTATTTCTCCTCCCAAAACGTTTGCATTTGGGTAGCTCCAGCTGGAGCAATTGAAAAATAATTCTTAAAAAAGCCCTTCCCCAACGTGGACTTGGCTTGTTTAGGCACCACAATCCAGTTGGGGATAAACTACAACTTCAAGCCTGCACTCCAAGAGATAATGAGGCGAGTTAAAAAAAAATAAAAATCGCTCAAAACATGTTTTTTTTCCTGAACGCGGCAATTAAAACAGAAAGTGCATCTGGGCAACAAATACATAGCTTCATTTTCTGACGCTGGTGACTACCGCGGGGTGGCACCTCCCATGCGATGGCTGGGCTGGTCCCACAGATGACATGTGGGCCACCAGGACTCCTGAGTCACCCTCCTTCCCTCCTCCTTTGTTCCCAGGAGCGGGACCGCCTTTCCTCTGCGGCCGAGGTCAGGCTGCGCAGCAGATGAATGGAGGCATGTTCACCCGCTGCATCACTGCTCAACGGGGCTGCAGCCCTGATGTAACTCTTTCACTGCCTTCGGGCAGCTGCTGCAGCACGCCCTGGGCTTGTGGTTCATACTTGAATTGCTCGCAGCCCCCTAGATGCTCGTGGATGCTCAAGAAGCCTTCCTTCTGGGAAATAAGAAACACAGATGTCTAGCATAGGATATTTGGAGATTTCCTAAGTGCATGTTAGGGTCCGTACTCTCGTCTTGTTTGATTGGCATAGGTGTGCTGGAGCCTGCTGGATGGAGCGATAACCACATGGTTATTTTTACACACACTTCAACCAAATTTGCTTTTCTTTCTGCTGCTCGAGAGACATTTTTGTAGAGATTGGTCTAGCAGAGTAAATGCCAAACCTCCAAATGCTGCATCAGGTGGAAGCTCCGTGTACCATGAGCTCACGGAGACGCCAAGAGCAGCTGGAGCAAGCTTCCCGCTGCAGCCCACACCTCTTCCTCCCATTGCTGTTAACTCAGGAAACCCTGCAAGCAGCACCGCTGCCTGTCAGCCCCTGCCGCCCCCCAGGCAGCGGGGAGAACCCATCCTGCCCTGCATGGCCCCGGGACCCCCACCTCCCCAAGGGACAGAGGGCCGGGGCCAGGCACAGGAGCTCAGCAGCACAGTGGGGCTGCCCTGAGGGAATACGGAGGAGACTCTGGTTTTCCCGGAGACCTCAGCCTCTAAAGGAGGGCAGCTGCTGCTCACTCAGTACGGACTGGAAAAATGCAAAGTATGCATTTTCTTTTACCCTTTTCCACTACAAAACATTTACTCCCCCCCCCACCCCCCCACCCCGTGCCCTTTTTTTTTTTTTTTTGGCAACCATTTGAAAACAAACAGAAGATGAGTAAACAGAGATGAAAGGGGTTACTGGTTCACCAGGTCGCTCCCTCGCAGCTGGAGACAAGCCCTACTGCTCCCGCATGGCCCCGGGAGCTGCTGGGCAGGGGGCTGCCACAGGGTGCGGGAGAGAGCTCTCCCCGTGGTAATGGGGTCTGGGGATGCCATCTGCACCAGGACCATAACAAAGACAACCAGATTTTCCCCTTCTTCCTGTGGCTTTGTTTTTTTGTTGTTGTTGTATTTTTTTTTATCTTTCTGAACCAAAGGAGGCCCAAAGATTTTTTGGTTTTGTTTTAATCAAAACAAATAGATTCCCTTCATTTTCTTTCCAGAAACCCAGTTTTTCTCCAACCCTTTTTTATAGGACTGTCATACATGTCCAACTGTCATACATGTCCAACTGTCTAGTAGTAAGAAGACTTACAGATATTAGGCAATAACTGTATAATGGAATGAGGCGTTTAATTTCGTCCAGACTATTTACAACTCTTTTTATTTCTGTTGACTTGCTGAACTCAGCTGCTGCTAAGCAGTAGGAACAAATAATTTTCTCTTTTAAGATGCATCATCCCTAGCTAATAGTTAGCTCAAAACATGAGGCTACTCCATGAAAGACTTTTGTGGGAGCAGAGAAAGGTGCTGCTGAACGTCACCTTTCATTCATGTCAGAAGAATCAGGAAATAAATCAGCTCCTGCACACTGACTCATGTCTTTGCAGATCTGACTTCATGCATTGCAGTGAAGCCAACCCACTGTAAGAACCACTTTTTCCATCACACTTCTAAGACCTAATTGGACTGTAATAATTAAAGAAACCCACCAACTTCCCTGTGATTTAGTCGTGGTGTTTGAATGGGGCTCGACTGATTTTCCCTATGAGAACACAGTTGGGGCAAAGCCGCCTTCAGAAATTACAGAAGGAAGGAGTGTTTTCTTGCGGAAAGCACTGTGCTGTCTTTGTTAACGCTGGGCAACAAAACGCTTCATGCAGGAACTGTGATGGGTTTCTGGTTCCCCGTACCTCGGAAGAAGAGTGCTGAATGGGCCCTGCTGGGGCTTTAACTTGCAGTGCCAGGGACTGTAATTTGTTCAAAATTTTTGCTTAGGCATGTAGGCTGTGTCTTCTGGCTTTCCCATAGGAAACAAACAATGATAAACAGCATGAAGCAACGATGTTTAGCTGTGCCATTAAATGGCTGTTTTGATGATTACTTTCATATTGTGAGAGCCCTTATATCTGTATAAGCCCTTCTGAAGCCCTCTGAGGAGACAAACAGCCTGTGTCCATAACCAAACTGAACACGTTTTACCCCCTAACTGAATATGTTTTGCCCCCTCAGGGAGGGTAGCAGCGGTGGCCCCACTGGTGTTGTGAGGTCCTTGTGAGGAAGAACGTGCAGGCCAGCAGCCTGGCTGAGTGAGGCTGCCTCTGTGTTATCTGCCCGGCACGGACATTTTGAGCCATGTCGGCAGTGTGTGTTTCTTCATCCCGTGTCAGTAAAGTTTCCTGACAATTAGTGTTTTGGGGTGGATCCCTTCCTTTTCTACAAGAAGTGCCAATTTTAGTGCTGGTTTTGATGGATAACAGTCCGCTAAGCACTGGAGCAGCACCAATAACGCTGCTTTGTGTAGGCTCTCTGGGCTCCCTGGGGAGCTGAGCCCTTGTTGCATGAGGACGGCATCGCTGTGCTGCAGGCACTTGCTCTGGGAGAGCACCTTCAGAGGTGCCTGCAGGGGAAGGTACTGCCCTAGAGGGTTGGATTTTGGCCACCTTCAGCCTTCTTGCTAGGGGAGCCTCAGGGCTCGTTTGGGCTTCCTCCTGATCAGCTCCATGGCGAGGTTGTGGTGCTGCCTGTCTCCTGATGCTGATGGCCAAGGGGGTTCAGCTGGTGGCTCACCGGCTACATCTGGCCTATCAAACACTATGCATGTGGCCACTTTTGCTAGAAGGGGGGTTTCTCTTCCTTTACTAAACCTAATTTTATTACAGGTTTTCAGCTAATATAAGAGAGTTTCATACCCTGAAAGATGAAGCTGTGTTTAATCCATAGGAAGAGGTACCAATGCAGCTCCAGCACAGGCTTCTTGGAGGTGGGAAAGGGAAAGGGCAAAGTGTTTTGCGCTCTGTGCTGGAGACATGTCAGTGCCTTGGGCCTTGTCTGGGTACCGGGTGCATTTCATTGCAAAAAGAAATGGCAAAAGGTTTTAAATCTTCACCAGCAACAGGATTCTCCAGCACTGGTGAGCAGCACCAGGGCAAGCTGGAGTGTGTTGAAGCCTGATCTCAAAGAGAAGATAAAGGACTTCATGGGGACTGTCTACTTAAGAGGGCTACCCTGGGTGCCAGTCCTGCTTCTGCCAATTGGTGGTGGGAGCTGTAAGCTAGCTGGTCTACATCGCTCATCACTCCTTTGAGCTGAAGTCCAAGCTGGCACCAAAAACAGACTAGAGATGGCAGTCTTAATTTTGATCGCTCTTGCTCAGATGGTATGGGGCATGCTGCTTCAGGTCGACCTCCTTCCATCACTTCTCAGTAACCAAACTTTGGGTTTTATCATGCTACCCGCAACCATATCAATTGGGGTCCAAATTGCTGGGAGCCATTGTACGGAGTCAGAGAGCAGTGGTTTAGGCCAGCTGTGTGCAGGACATATGGTAAGCAATACATGGAAAATAGTGCCATTTGGGTTTCATTGCCTTTTAAAGTGGGCTTAAGGATGGCAAAATAAGGTGTGTTTAACCACCAGGTGAAAAGCAAAGGCCATCTTTTAGGGGCTGAACTGCTGGCTCTCAGTTGGCTTAAAAAATAAAACAACAGCAACACACACACACACACACAAAAGCATCCTTCTTTGCAACCCCTTCTCCTTATAACCCACCTGAATGGGATGCCATCCTGCCAGCAGCTCTGTCATTGACTTCACTGGTTCCACGGGGGTCCCTGTAGGTAACATTACAGCAGACATGCAGGAAGGATCAGGCCCTACATGCAAGTGATGAGTTACAACACACAGTTTTGCTCTAATTATTTATAAGAAATCATTTCATTATAAATAGGTTTTTCAGTTAAATGTATTGCTAGCATTCCTTATTACTTATTCATAATTAACTAAATCATAGCAGATTTCTATGTTATTATCATTTCCATACACTATAAATTATTCAGAAGAAATGTTGGTCCTGTCAGAGTACTCAGTACATGCAGATAAGATGAAGGAGCTCCCTAGGCCTGAGCAGAGAGAAGTTTCTCTGTCTCGAACCTTTCCACAAGTGTGTGTTTAGAAGAACTGGGAAAGAGAGGGGCAGGGGGTGACCGATGGATGCAGTGAAATGCTGGCTCCTGCTATCACTGTTGAAGGGCTCCCTGCCCCATGCCAACCATCTCCTGGCTGCTTTTCAGAAGAAGAAGAAGGAATTGCAGGGCTTATGGGTGAAGGACTTAAGGCTGCTACTGAGCCACTGGCCTGCCTTTTCCACACTGCATTTCTTGGGACTGGAATTCAAGGGAAGGGTTTTGTTGTCACTGCAAGCTCCGCTGGCCTCCTGAAAAATGAACAAGAAACGCTGTTGGAAAATTCACAAGCAAACTAAATTTAGAAACGTACGTATAAGGGACTATAATGATTTGCTTCAGGTGAATTTACCTGGGAAACACAATTCTTACTCATGAATAACAAAAGAAAAATTTGTGTCCCCAAGCAGAATCTCATGAGTATTTTAAGATTTTTCTCATTGGTACTGGCATCTCACTGGCGTATAATAAATAGGAAAGTCTGGGAGAGTTCTTTGAAGCCATATATTGCTGATGCTGTCTCCTTAGCCACATCCTAATTGGAAAGAGCTTGGCGAGTCCTGGGCTGCAGGCTGTGTGGGACGGTGCTCCATCATCCTCAAGCACGCCGGGGAGCTGGCGGAGGTGGGAACCAGGGCAAGCGTAATGGGGTCAGACGAGTGGAAGGAGTGACAAATTCAGGAACGGCACAGTTGAGGAAATAGAAAGAATAAGGCTAAGTACCCAGCTGAAACAGGGAGCTTCATTTGAATAACTTGATCCACTCCCAGAGCGGCTTTCCTGCTGCTGGCATGTCTGCACTGCACGTCTGTGTTTGCCCCTCGGGAAATGTGAGTGTATCCAAGGGGAAATCGCTCGGGAGCACGGCTGGCCACCAGGCCACGGCCGTGCTGAGGTGAGGAGCCTTGTGCCCGCTCTTCCTCTTCTCATTTCTTGCTGGGTGCCCTTTTGCATGGGCCCTACTACGCTGATTTCAATCCGTTTCCAGCTTTGCTTTGGATAAATGCAATAAATGTTTGAAAATATTTCTCTTAAGGTGGAACAAAGCCCCGTGCTGTGCTGTTCTGCCTGGAAACCCCTGCAGGCTGCTGAGGCGGCAGGCCTGGAGGAAGGGACAGAGCAGGCATGACATGGGGCACTTTCCATCCCTCTGCTCCCGGGACGAGCCTCAAGCCAGCCAGGCCAGCAGCACCAGTCACCTCCTCACCTTGGAAATCTCCTCATCCACTGGAAATGGCCCCGCTCAGAGAAAGGAGGGCTCAGCAAAGCCCCTGAGTCTGGGGGTGCTCAGTGGGCAGGGCCTCATGCCTGCGCTCCCCTCCCACTGGCCTGGTGCTAGGGGAGGGGAGGAAGGCAGTGGAGGTGATGCAGAGGAAGGAGCAGATGAGCTGCACCCCCTCGTGCAACCCGTCTGATATAAGGTGGTCACGGTGGCTCTGCCACTGGTGTGGCTGTGGAGTGTGTGCAGCTACCTGCCACGTGTCTGGCATGCAGATGTTTGACTTTCATTTGGCTACAATCACCCAGCAGCGGGTAGGTTTCTTATGTATACGCGTTTAATAGAGCTATCCTCAGTTATTGCCAACAGAGGGAGGTTTGTTGGATTTAATCCTCCGCAGCAGTCTGTGGGATGCTGGAGACAGATCCGCTCCTGCTATCCCCTGCCTGACGCCGAGCCAGGAGCAGGCTCGCTCCCCTTCCCTGGGCCACAATCACCATTTCTGCCGAGCATGGGCTCCCTGGGTGCCAGCTGCTCCCTGCTCGGCTCCTTCCGGGCACTCAGCAGCTCACGGTGCTCGACCCATCCTCCTTCCCCATGTGGGCCTGGGGCCGTGCCGCTGGCTCTGCCGGAGTCACCGGGGGCTCACAGAGGATCTGGCTCCTGTGAATTTGCTCAGAGTTTCACTTGGTAGCGCAGGAGGAAGCAGGGGGCCTCCTTACAAAAGAGCAGGGTTGGTTTCCTCGGTCTGGCAGACGGCACTGAAACTGTACTGTTCTTCTTCTGGAGAGTTCCCCAGCGGTGCTGGGAGAGTGGCAGGAGGGGAGAGCTGCAACATGATGCCTCTCGCGCTTGCAGCAGCTGGGGCTATCAACACTCCAGCCCCCCCTTCTCGTCATGTCTGAGCCTCGGCCGAGCTCTCCGTTACACCAACCGCCTGTGGCAGTTTCCAGGAGTGAAGACTCCAGTGAGATTAGGGAAAAAAAAAAAAAAAAAGGAAATTATTAGTTTGAAAATCAGCGGTTTGGACGTGCGGATTTTAGTGTGGAGGAATGTCTCTGCCTGCTGCTGTGCCCAGCATGCCATCCCCTTGCTTACACTGGGGAAAACGCACTCTGCCTCTGGCCTTGCAGTATAGCCCCTACCTGACATAGGCTGGGCCACCAGATCTGGTCGAAAACCCTGTGTGTGTGCACAGTAGTGGTGGCACAAGGAGAGCAGTGGCCAGCTGAGACCGAGGGAGGGAAGGGCTGCCAGGGCAAGCAGCAGTGTGGTGTGGGGTTGGCTTCAGTGCCCTGCAAAACCTCCCTTTGCTTCTTCTCCCACCCCGTCCTGCAATTACAGAGGGCCTGCTGCAGAGGTGTGGGCTCAAGGTGCCCAAAAAGAGGCTCACCAACAGAGCTGGCTTTCCTTTCCTTCTCCTTCACCACCCTTCTGTGTGAACTAGCAACTGATACTCATTTCCTTAAAAAAAAAAAAAAAAAAAAAAAGATGGGATAAGTGGGCCTGAAGGTCAATAACCTGTCTGTGTCCGTCCACACCACTGGTAAGAGCAGGAGAGGACGCAGTCCCTGCCCCGGGCCCCAGGGAGCCCTGGCTCCCCTCTGGGCACAGCGTGGCAGGCAGGAGTAAGCAAACAAGCAGAAATTGCCCTGACTTAGCAAGAGGTCATGCAGAAAGATCCATGCTGGCAGACGAGACAGTGTGCTAAAGATAACTGTTTGACAAACTATATTTACTCTCCCTTTCTGGGAGGACTTAGAGGGGATTTGGAGCATTGTACTAATACAAGCCATTCAGTGCCTGTGGTGGAGGAGGTGCCTCCTCAGGGCTCCTTCACGTTTGTGTCTTTACAAGCCGTGAGGGGGGATACTGATGAAAGTAGCCTTGTCTCCTAATTGTTTTGGGAATGCTCATCAGCCTGCTTGCCCTTCCCGACCAGAACAACCGGGCAGCGATGCACTACAAGCAAACGCAGCTGCTGCCTTCCCACCACCACCATTTTGCTCCTCAGGCAACACGAGTTGTCCCTGCTCCTGCTCCCCTTCACACCTGTGGGGGATTTGACCCATTTCAGGGCTGTTGGAGCCAGGGGAAAGCCTGGTGTCTGTGCTTTTGGGAAATCTCTGTGCTGACCTAAGTAAAGGCAAAGAGGGGGCAGTGCTGAACGTAGGGGGAGGAGTACAGAGACAATCCTCCCCAGCAGGCGCAGTTTTTCAGCTGATGCTCATAAGCTTTCCACTGTATGGGGAAAGAGGCACTTGAGACTTTGAGTATGCAGTAACCATGACGAATACAGAAGTACAGAAACAGCTCTAGGCAGCTAGAAAGAACAATACCGAACAAACAAATTAGCCATCTGTACCATCTCTAGCTCCTAAAAGTAAACACAAACACAGGCCCTGGAAAGAACCGCACTCGTAACACACCACTTAGCTCTGCCAGCCCTGGGGGCAGCAGGGACCAGGGGAGCAGGCTCCTCGCTGCCTCCCTTCAGGTTGGCTCTGGGCTGCTGGAAAACCTTCCTGCAGGCTCTGCAGTAGGGATGGGCCACCGGGGCGCTCCCCCCGCGAGTGACAGTGGCAGTGACACCATGGAAAATCTCGACCCCGGGGGGGAATGTCCAGCATTAGCATTGCAGAGACTTCCTTTCCCAAGCCCTAGGCAGTGAGGGTCTTGTGATCCTTCCTCTCGCCTCTCCTTTGGGCGCAGCGGGGTGTTGGGAAGGTTATAAATACAGGCAACTGTTTGCTGTAATCCATCTCTGTCCACGGGGATCAGCAGAGCATCAGGCTCCTCTTTCCTCAGTCCCAATTTATCTGTGATTGACTCACCCATCCCATGGCCACCATTCATAATCCTCGGCTCGTTGCCTCTCCTACTGAAGTCTCCTTATATGCCAAACACCCACAGATAGCTGCCTTAAAAACATCGTCCTCTCGAGATGGAGAGGTGCCAGGGTGGTGGTGCTAGGGGCAGTGGGGCAGCTGCTTTGGGAGCTTCGTTCCCTTCTGCCCTGCCTGGTGGGAGATCGGTGTCTTACTCCAGAGAAGAGCAGGTGGAAATGGTCAGATCTGCTAACACACTGTGCTGTGGGAGCCTGGACTCCTACACAGAATATGAGGACGTGCGCATTTGCTCCTGTAGAGGACCTGTGCTATGTACCTAAGGAAGGGAACCAGGCCCCAGGTGCTGCAAACCAAGGCCATGCTCCCTGAGCTGCCCCAGAGGTACCTCTGTGCAGCACCACGTCCTACCAGCTGGGAAAGGACACTGGTAGGACATGTCTCTGTGGACACCCCAGCTGTCCTTCAGCATCCCAGCCCGGGCTGCATCATGGGGGCTGCTCACTACCCGACCAGGTTCAACTTTTGGGTCCCCTGGGCTGTCCCTGGCCTCCTGCAATTGGTGCAATGGCTCCACAGTGACTGGTTGTGTGGGAAGTGCTCAGCCAATACCACTACCAGAGGCCATTTGGGGCATGCTTGCAAAGCAGCATTGCCATCTCATCGCTGTTCCAATCTGTAGGCAGGAACACGTTTGCCGTTAGTGTAGAGATCAGCACTATCTAGGCCTGATTGCATCCTTTTGGGGAAGGGCAGAAGCAGGTGACACCCGAGTTGGGGGCAAGGATTAGGAGAGCAATGCAGACTGCAGGAGAAAACAAACACACCCATGAAAGGGCGGCAGACCAAGCCTAAAATCTGTCACTGTCAGAGAAAGAGCAACAGCAGCATCTGTCTAACAGCACATACTGATAGGGTAGGAGCTCTTTGTTGGAGTGTGACCTTCAAGCCATCGCCAGGAATAGATTTTGGCTCCAATTTCAGCCCTAAGTAAAGCACCTTCTCCTGTCACGGTTTTGAAGCGGAGGTATTTCAGTTTCCAGAAGCAAGCAGAGCTCGCAAGAGGCAGCCGATGGCCCTGGCATGGAGGAGGCTCGGAAAACAGCTGGGCTCTGCACTTTGTGAATGACACGGGGACAAAGGGACTCGATGGGCAGCGTCCCCCATGTGCACTGTCTCGCACCAGCTGGTAATGAGGCCGCGTCTTTTCTTCTAGCCTGTAAGGAGCCATTACATTTTTTCAGTTTGTCCAAAGCACCAAGTATTTCTAACAGTGTAACTCAGCTGTTGTCCCAAGCTCTTGCTGCTGCTTGCCATACCAGAGCTCTACTTCTTTTTGAAGCCCCCAGCCAAGGGGAAGCATAGTTTCTGAACCAAGGAAAGCGGGCTGCCATTCAAGTTAGCAGAGGTGCAAGATGGGACCCAGAGGCCAAACAGCCATCTGTTTTGCATGGCAGCTGTTGCTTTCAAGCCATATTAATCAAGCTTCCCTCTTTGACACCCTGCCCCATCTATTTCACAAAGGTGGCTATGAAATATGGTGTCCATGCTGTCCTTGATGGGAAGTGGCAGCTCAGAGAACAGAGGGTGGCATGAGGAGCCAGAAGGCACAAACCCTGTCTCAAATGTGGATCTGCACCCCCAGCAGCCTCCTGCACAGCCCAACCCAGATAAAAAAAATGGGTAGCGTCCCATGCACGTGCTGTTTGTCCTCTCACATCCCGTAACCACCTCCAGGAAGAAAATATTTTGCTAAACATCACCCAAAATGAGAGGTTTCAGTTCACTGGAAAGCCACATCTGATCTGCCTCTGGAGTCTGAGGAGCTGAAGTGAAAATCAAAACAAGCTCCTGAGAGCAGGCAGGGGGAGGGAGGCTGCTGCTTTTACCTCTCATGCTTAAATCTCTGTGCCTTCAGGAACATTTTCTCTGCTTCTCTGGAATGTCACATCAGCAGTCGCAGAGGGGAATACCAGCCTCTTGCTGCTGGCTGCGTCCCCCAGCTCGCTCCGCTGGGTGAGCTGCGAGGCGCGGGGATATTCTCTGTCACGCAGGTAGGAAGTCTGCCTGGCAGCCTTTCAGAAACAGAGGAGCAGAGAGGGATTTACAAGGACTGCTGAATGTGCAGAGGTCTGGCACCATTAGATGGCTTCTTGCAGGTGAGGACCGCACTGCTGCTCTGTGGACCGGGCACTGCAGATGTTTGCCTCGGCCAGTCAGCCGCAGCACTGCCAGCAGGTTGGAAAGCCACCAAGACACGGGGGCAAGGCTTTTTATTCACCTTGCGTCACTTGAAACGAGCATGAGGAATGCGGCAGAAATCCACTGTGTCTCATAAAAGCCCAGCAAAGCTGGGGATGGGAAAGTTTCTTCACAGTCCTTGTGAGGAATCTAGGTAAGGGAAGCTGCACCCTCCCTTCCCCAGGAAGCCAGGATCTGAAATTTTCCAGCAGTGGAAGCTGTGGTGGAGGCAGGATGTTGTCCTCTGCATCCCTGTGTCTCCTGCTGTTGTTAGCACATTTAGCAAATTCTGGGATCCGGTTTTCTTCCTAGCAGTAGCATGCCAGCAAGATCCTACATAACCGGAGATGGAAAGAAGAGGCTCTGTGCACACAGCCTGTGACTGGTAGGAGACGCAGTGACATTTGGCATCTGCAAGTAAGTTGACAAAGCTGTTTTCTCCATAGGATGCCAAGCTGGTGCGGCAAACAGAAAGAAGGGCCTTTGTAGATACCTGGCTTAGGATGAGCATCCTACATATGCACAGTAATGGCTGTGGTATTTTTGATGCATCCGAAAACATCGCGTGGTATTGCTTGATTCATAGTGAGTTGGCAGAGACCAGAGGGAGTGGGGGGGAGCTTCTTTTTATTTTGTCCTTCTTTCGTTGTTGTTGTTGTTGTTGTTGTTGTTTCTCTTTTATTATTATTATTAGAAACCACAGCAGTTCTCTGCAGTGCTGCAAAAATCCTGGAGCACCTGAAATTGCCTGAGATGCTGCTGCAGAAATCATAATCCTGCTCCCCGTGCCACCAGGAGCCTGCTCACACTGAGCCTCTTCATAGAACGAAACCCACAGCAATGCGCGGTGCCGGCTGCAGCTGCCCTCTGTACCCACAAGCAGCCTTTCTGTACAGGGCAATTACAAAACACACAAGGTTAGTTTTATTACCACATCCAACAGGCATGAAAGATGCCTCACAGGCCTGCGGGATAATTACCGGTAGTTAACACTCTCCCCAATTCCTGCCCAGCCACGGCACAGGTCTGCAAGCTGGGAGGACAGGAGCTGCCTTGTCAGGACAGGGTGCGCTGGCAGCACGCTGCTCCCGTCCCCAGGGCTGCAACCCCTGGTCCCCATCAGCCACCAGCACGGGGCCTTGCAAGGGGTGCTAGGGACCCTTCCTAGGGTCTGCCAGGTGTCATGGGGTCAGGGTGGGAGGAGGAACAGGCTGGGTGCCAAGGGCTGCACCTCAGCCACGGAGGCCTGGAGGCAAGCAGCAGGAGGACCAGAGGGGTTGCACCTCGGTCTGGGTGCTGCAAGGGAGGCACAGCAGCACTGCGAGCGCCCTTTGTTTTACAGATCATGGCAAAGCTCCTGGAAATTAAACTATTCTTCATGCGTAATGAACTGTGCGCGCCCCGCACAGCAATAAAGATATCAAAAGTAGTGCTAACAACTAATGTGTGCCATAAATACCAACTCATATTCATAGTATTTTTGCATGGCCATTACAACTAAAATATAAATGGAGTTTTTATTTTAAACATTTAATATTAATCAAATGGTTATGAAAATACATAACAAACAACTGTGACATGCTCATGGCCTAAATAATAAAAATGAAATGGGTGATGAATTCCTGTGAAAATCTAATTTGCAAAATAAAGAACATTGCATTAATAAGACATAATTATATCATCAAATATTTACCATTATTTTCTGGAATCCATTTTATTTTACATAATAAAACAGTGGGTACACAAAGCAGCAGGCTGGGCCCTGTCCTAACTCTTTCTCTGCCCCTGGGTCTTGCAGGCTGCACATCTGTAACTCAAGTTTTGATGCTCTGCCTCATTGTTTTCCTTTAAAGGAATACCAAATATAAGATATTAAGAATCTTAGTTCTGGCATCTCCTCTCCTTTGTTAATCAGTACATACTAGTACATTTGTTTTAATCCTCATCTCTACCACAGATGAGGTGGTTGGCTGGGACAGGCCAGGGATGGACAGCAGTCTCACTTGGACCAGGGAGTGGGCA
Organism: Cygnus olor; assembly: GCF_009769625.2. Classification (NCBI taxonomy): domain Eukaryota; kingdom Metazoa; phylum Chordata; class Aves; order Anseriformes; family Anatidae; genus Cygnus; species Cygnus olor. The sequence goes on along the minus strand of NC_049171.1, from coordinate 80,068,240 downwards.
CATGAGCTTCCCAAAATGCGACCATGGAAGCAGCCAAGACTGCCACATCGATGTCCCCCTCCACCCGACTGCCAGGACAGGGCTGTATCCAGCAGAGGGTGACACGGGTTGATGGCCGTGCCCACACATTCAGCAGGAAAGACCATGGGAGTGGTTTCTCCCTCAGCTTTTGGAGGGTATGATTGCTGCTGCCCGGCTTGGTGTCATTCTTGTTTCAGGCTGCCCTTGCTTAACTCAGCCAACGTCAAGAGACTCAGTGGGTTCTTGGTTTTTTTTAGGTTAATTTGGAAAACTTCCCTGATTATACATCTGCCAGTGCAATTTACACCTCTGAGGATTGGGTTGATTAGAGAATCAGTGAGAATGATTAATTTTATTCATAGAAGGCAGGGCTATGAGTGTGCTGCAAGCAGAGCCTGCGACTGCGCTGATACTTCCTTTAATTGTTCAGCTGGGTCCCTGGCAAGCCCGAGCCGAAGCTGCACGAACTCGCTCAGCAAACACTTCTGCTAGCCCGAGCTTCAGCAGCCCTGCAGAGCCAAACGAGGCCCGGCCTGTCTGCTGGCTCTGAGCTTGAGGCACAGCCTCCCCACATGCAGGAGCAGCCTTCTGGCTTTGGGCTGAGGCACGGCCACGTGAGATGCGAGGCTCTGGCCCTGCCTGGTCAGGGGAGGCCTGGGCAAGCCGCTGGAGGCAAGAGTGCAGCGGCCTCTGCTCCGGGATGGGGAAGGGGCCGCCCATGAGGTACTGGTGGTCACGCCAGGTACGGGGACGGGGACATCGCCATTCCCCCTCCTCAGGACCCAGCCAGACCGAGGACAGAGTCCCGCTGCAGGCCTCCTGCTCCTTGGGGGAGAGGCCGGAGAAGAGCAGAAGCGGTGGCAACCTGGAGGAGGTGGCTCTCAGGGGAAAGGTTAAAAGAACTGGTTTGCCCAGTCTGCAAGAGCGGAGGATGAGGGCAGACGCGGCAACGTGTCAAATACGTAAGGATTGCCATTAGACCAACTAGTCTCCAGGTAGAGAGAGAGGGAGGTGAGTTGTTCCCCAGTGAGAGTGACCTGGGTTAGGTCTGAAGGAAAAACACGTCTAACTACCAGGAGAGGCAAGCCCTGGCAGAGGGCTGTCCCTGTCACCAAAGATATTTTAAAAAGGTTAAACAAATACCAGTTGGGGAAGACAGGAAGAGAGGGAAAGGGAAGCCAAGAGGGGCTGGATGATCTGTGCAGGCCCCTTGAGCCATACATGTCTGCAGCTGTTAGGATTCAAGTTGGGGCAGTGCCCAAAATATGTCTGGTGAATTCCAGTCATGAAAGTGACTCCTCAGCCCAGGTTGTGTGTCCTCCTAAAATGGTCCTTGGCTTTGCAGAAAACCCATGCCTCTTGTAAAACAGGACACTTAGGGCATCAACAGCACCCGTATCCCTGAAAATATGCACTTTTTTTTTTTTTTTTTTTAATATTTGAAATGATTTTCTGTAACCTTACTTCAAGCCTGGCTGAGTTTTGAACTCATTCAGATCAAAAGTTTCTTTATTGGCATGATTACAATGCTGGCACTGCCAAAGCTAACATATAGTACAAATTAAATGATAACTTGTATGAAATATTCTTTCATCCATATCCAACAGTAATATTGTAAGATGTAGAACCCTAACCTCCTTCCTTAAAAACATGAAGAAAAAAAAAATAAGAAAAAAAAAAAGTGCCAAAAAAGAGCAGCCAGGAAGAAAGGAAAAGTTATTCACTGTTGTGCTGGGTGTTAGCCTAACTAGAAAAAGGGGCTGAGGTTAAGCAGAATGAAGCTAACGTGTAGAATAGGTCAGTTTGGTCAATCCTATCATAAAAAGGCTGCTGTCTCAGTCGTGGTCTATTTAAGCCAGGAAATTTAGTTACAATGTACTCAGGGATCTTACTTGGACTGCATTTATTTAGACCAGAAAATGTTTTGAGGTCATGTTATTTTAGGCTCAGCTAAACTCATTCACCTTTTCAGGTCCTGTGCCATGGACATGCTCCACAGCCTAAGCTACACAGTGGTTCTTGGTGTTCATCTACAGCTCTGAAGATGGACCAGAAGTAGCACACACATTTCACAATTTATAAAATATTTATAGAGCCAGATATGTGTGGAAGAAGAGCTAAAACAGGGAGAAGAGAAGCACATAATGATTGCACAGTGAAAAAAAAAAAAAAAATTAAAAAAATGGTTTTGCTGCCTGTTGCCCTTAGTTTAAGTAAACTTTGCCTGTAGCCAGGCGGTGACTTTCTGGCTTGTCCCTATTTCTGCCTGCCTGCCCACCCACCATCCTCTCTGTGCTATTTCTCGCTGTTTCCCCAGCTGACCCATGCCCTGTCGGACTGCACCAGTGCCTTTTACTGCAGGAATGGGGAGGCAGAGGGCAAAGACACACAGCTGAGGTGGCATGAGCAGTGGGGAGCAGGCACAGGAGGCCAGGTGGTGTATTTAGCCCAGCGAGGAGGAGCGCTACGAAAAAAAACAGGGCAGCCCCCGCTTTGCAATGGGGCCACGCAAACCTGCCTGTGCCCATGCTCACTCCTTTGGCATCGGGGTGGCTGCCGTTACCGCCTCCCTGCTGACACAGGGGTTCGTCCCGAGTGCAAAAACAAATGGCTGAGGACCCACGTGCTTTGCTTTGCACAGGGCAGAAGCTAGGGCAAACCCTGTCACTCACCCGCAGATATTTTGGCAGTGTCAGTGGATATCTGCATGGCTGGGAATTTCAGTCCCTGCACATCTCCAGTGACAGCACACTCTCCAGCTGAGCGTGGCATTTGCTGATCATTATTCCGGTGCAGTGAGCAGGCTCGAAGCTTTGCAGTCACAAGAAGCACATTCCTCCGGGTTTACCCTTCTCACGTTACCGGTGGCGGTGTGACCCGAATAGTGATTCGCACCTCTCAAGTGCGGCGGGCGCCGGGCTCCCACGTCCCGCTGCAAGGCAGGCGAGTCCCTGCCTGCTTCACCTCCAGGGCTGGAGGCTTTCCCGGCCGCTCGACAGTCGGGAGAGCTGCCTGAAAGACGCCGACCCGCCAGGCTGGTGTACGTGTTCGGAGTCAATCCTGCGTGTTGCCAGGGCTGACATTTGGGAATCGGCACATGTGGATGCTGCCGCACCTACGTGTGTATTTGGGGGGTGGCTTAGCTGGGGAATCTGAGTCATTTCAGATATGCCCACCATCTGGATGACCCCCAGATCAGGAAAACTACAGCAAATGTGTCAGAATTATTTTTTTCCCCTGTCTTAGAGCTTTATTCAAGTAGGTATCACAGGTATCTACCAGGTCCTTAACTCTCAGTGGGGTCTGGCCCTACCTAGGGAGCTGACTGCAGACAGTGAAATGTGCAGTTCGTATTTTTGAAATTAATGAGGCATTCACATGTGAAATGGGTGGTTGGTTTTTTGGCAGTGCTGAGCATCTACAACTACTACCACATCCACTCAAAGCATGTTGGCACGGAGCACTCTGGAAAAGTAGGCCATGTTTCTCCAGTGCAAGAGGCTTGTTGATGTGTGGGATATCAAATGTGTAAAATTATTTGCACTTTGCTTCTTAATAACAATAAAAGGATGAGTCATAATTACTTTCTGGGAACATTAAAATCCTAGACACAATGCTTCTTGTATCGTACAGTGAGTCCGTGCAGCACAGTGTATTAAATGCTCTTCTTTATTACAGAATAGTGATGTCTAATAACTCCCGAGCTCGAGTTTCACCGCAGTATTTATAATTCACATGCATAATAACATTTTTCCATTTAACAGCCCGGGGCAGACGCCGCAACATGTTACATAGCACTGGTGCAAATAACGAGATAGGATGATGTCATTTGGTAGCGTTCCTCCTAAGCGATCTAAAAATATTCCCTCTCCCACCTTTCATTACAGCCTTCTGCCTGATGCTTTTGCGCCAGTTTCCATGGTAACAGCTTCTTTTGTAGCCCGGGCTGCGAGGGGAAGGATTCATGCAGATGTTGTCATTGATCCAACACCTTGCGGCAGCTTTTATGGCGCATTGTCTTCTTGTTTCCTGCCCTCGTGTCTCCCTTCCACCCAGTGAGAATGGCTCCAGACTCTTTCTCCTGCCCGCTGCCTTTGATCTGGAGGAAGGGAAGGGTAAAAGTATTGATTAGATTTTATTATGAACCCTAATCCTTCTCCAGGAACTTTCTGAAAGCTTAAAATAATGCGCCACGGAGCCTGCCACAGGTTTCCTCGTCCAGTTGTTAAAATGGGTGCCTCATACAAAAATACTACAGGGATCAAGAGTGTTAAGCATTGGGAAACCCTAATTAAAACCTCTCTCTGACAGGACATGGAAAACTTCTGCTTCATACAGAGCTGCTGCTGTTTTACTGCTTGCATAGCCTGATCAGAGCTTTTTTTTTTTTTCTTTTTATTTTTTTTTTTCCTTTTCTTTCTCCTGTTTTTTTTCCCCCGCTAAGCGCCTGGGGAAGTTTCCACATTTTGGCTGCGTTCATTGTTCAGCTTCTCCCCACCCATGCTTGTCGTTAAGGCTTGGCTTTAAGGAAAAGGGAGGGACACGGCAGAGCTTGTGCTGGAAAAGCTGCAGCATGGGTTGCTGCAGACATGAAACGCAGCAGCTGTAAGAAAAAGCAGAGAACAAGGAAATCTGCTTAATCACCTATTGTCTGCAGTTGTTTTGCATTCTTCACCTATCACTCGGTGCTGAAGCTGGATGCTATTCTCTCGATTGTCTGAACCTGACAGACCGATCCTAATGAACGTGTAACTGAAGACCTGGGCTTTTGCATCTGCATTATTTATTCACCTAAAGCAGGAACTCGTCTATATTTAGCATATGATGTCAGCGGGTTGTTTGCATCCTTAGAAAATTGGCAGGAAGCCACATCTCACATGTTATATGAAATCACTGATAAATGCTTCTTTTCACTGAAAGAAAAACAGCTTAATAAATGCAGCTCTTTGCTGCTTTCATCCTCTCCCTCCCCGTCACGCTCCCTTCCACTTCTGGGATTTGTCTCCCCATGGCAGAGCTCAGCAGCATCTGTGAAGTGGAAATGAGCGCACAGGACCGCAGCAAGGGGAGGCTGTCGGTGAGCTCAAAAAACCGCTGCCCTCCCAAGTCCCCCCCTTGCCTCTCCCCACCCTCCCAAATCCTGGAGCGCGGCCAAAGCCCTGGTGAATCAGGCGGAAGGGAAAAAACGGAGCGAGGGAGAGCTGCTGTGCGGCAGAGGCTTTGCGGGGACGCTGGTATTCCTGGTATGTAATTAGTTTCAGTTGTTTTTAGCAGGCAGGGAGCAGGGGGACAGGGAGTGCTCCCACGCTGGCTGCGCAGTGCAAAAATGGCACCCTGACAGATGCTATCACTTATCTGCCCCGAATGCGTCTTTGAAGCAAGCGTCCAGCAAAAAAAAATAATCTTCCATTCGCGCTTTCGCAAGGGAAAGGCAGCCTGCACGCTTTTCTGGTGCTGCTGTGAAACCAAAGGTCATGCAAAAATAGCTAGTTTTATGCATAAAAAATAGCTTCTGGTGCCAGCGCTTCAGCTGCTGCTGCCTGGCAGGGCTCCACCGAATTTCCATGGGCCAGTTCACGCCAGCTGCAGGCCTGATCCTGGATCCAGCCGTGGGGCGAGTCAGGGGAGTAAACCAGCCCCGTGCAGCCCACGCTGCCGGGGGTGCTGGGGGTGCAGGGCTGGCTTTCCAAACCCAGCAGGTGCTGGGGGTCACGGTGTGTCTGCGCCCCCCGTGGCAGCACCAATAGGGCCATTTCCCTGCCACGTTTTAGCACAACAGCTGCCCCAGCAGTCCCAGCAATAACCATGAAGGTGTGGGCAGAGCTCGGGCAGGGAGCAGGCTGAAAAGGAGGCTGGTATATCCCAAGCAATGCTAAACGACAGCGTTGCACGCACACTGGCCGCAGCTGCTTTGCTGGCTGTGTCATGCCACGAGGAGGGGAGGGAGTCTTTAAGGAAAACCAGGAGGGGAGAGAAGTAGCCTTGCTGCAGAACCGTGAGGCTGCAGATGAATGACTTCGCCTGTTCATTAAACAAGCCCATTCAAGCTTCCGCTCCACAGCCATTTGCTTGATGGGTTTGAACAATAATGAACTAGGAGGAAAAACCTGCCCCTGAGAAATTCAGGCTGTTCCAGCAAATGGGATCAAATAAAGTTGGTAGTATCATGTGGCCTGCTAATGTTCAGAAATGACATCCATGTATCCCAAGCTTATTCAAAACAGCATTTTGCTTTGTTTTTGGTGAACAGGGCGACCTGCAGGTTAAGCATCAGAGAGACTTTTGGGAGGAATTAAACAGGGGAAGGTGGGGACAGAGCACAAAAGGAAATTCTTTCAAGAGCCTTAGCATAAAACATCCTTCTATAAATGAGCATGTGAGACGAGGTTTCAGATGAGACAGTTGTGCTCCCTGGAGAAACATCATGAAGTCGTTACAGAAAAACTCATTAAAGAATAAAGCCAGCCAATGCCACAAGATGACGGTATCTCAGTAGTCCCAGATGTTTGCTGCTCTGGGAAAAGGGAGGAAAGACTACTCCCCAAATTCACCCTGTGTCAGCAGGGTACTCGAGGAAATAAAGAACAACACTGCTCATATAGGCAGCTGCTATAAACAGCTAGCTGCCATCTCAAAACACCAAGTGAGTCCAGGTGGCCAGCACTACGTGGGCACCAGTTTTGCTTCACACCTCTCATTATTTTGAGAGGTGTTCTCATGGAGGTTCTTGTTTTGGTGCAGCAGTCCGCTGTGGTGTAAATCCCAGCTGTGACTTCAGTATCATTTAGCAGCTGAGGAAATGAAGTGAGGGAAGGCTGAACTCACAGCAGGTCGGGCGAGCATGGACACCATCGGGTGGCTCCAGGCAGCAGGAAGCCCACCAAGCGGGGACTGAATTAGGAAAGCTGCGATTATTTCTTTTCCCCTCCAGGGAAACCTTGGAGATAACCTGTGAAGCTTTCCTCACAAACAGAGGTGATGGAGGTGGCATTCAGTGGATGCACCCTCTGTATCCTCCCTGCAGCTCCCCGCAGCATGAAACTGCGCTCTCTCCGGGCTGACAACTGCAGCAGAGGCACATTATGCTTGCCGCTTCAGACTGGAGAATTTAAGGGCCATTCAGCAGCTTATCTAACCCTAAAAGCACAACCAATTAGCTTTGGTGCTGTTGAATTGCTATACTAAAGCAAGAGAGATAAAACGATAGGATGTCAGCAGCAGAGCTGGGAGGTTAAGCCAGATGTGCTGAGTCTCTCTCCAGGGCCAAACCACACCTTGCACCTTCCTCTTTGGCCCCAGCAGTCACATCTCATGGGCTGCTCATCATGATCAGTAACAGGGCTGTTCTGCTCTAGGGGGTCAAAAACTCTTTTCACATATTTTCACATATTGTCTTAACACAGCAGTAACCTGGTTCTTTATTAGTCTAACAAAAGACAAGCTGCTCTCTGATTTTTTCATTATCTAGTATTTTGCTTCATGTGAATCTGCAAGGAGAAAAATACCTACATATGCCCAAAGTCCCTAAACCCAAAGCATTTAATAAGAAATAAGCCATTAGTGACCTACCATTCTCTCACATCCAGAACAATTTCCATCTGAAATCCTGACAACAATGGGGTGATTCAAAGCTCACAGATGTTTAGTGAAGATTTTCTGAGAACATCCAGTCAGATGGATTTCACAAGTGGTCCCTGTTTGCTAGCAGACAAATATGATATATGCTAGATTCACCTTTACCCATAAAGCACTCGACTGAGGCTTCATCAAAGAAAGTATGCTTTTCATCATGCTTTTTACTGGCAACAGAGCTGTGCCCAGAAGCACTTTGTGCTAAGCCTTTTTCTTGTAAATACTTACAGGCTTATTGCTCATCCCCCTTCATTGAGGACATGGTAGGGACTCACTAAGGGGAGTGACACTTCCAACACAGTTGCGGTGTGGCCAGTGGGGTGCCTTATTTATGCTGGACTGGGGAAGAGAAACAGATTACTTTCCCCATACCGTGTTTTTGGAGCTCAGCCTTAATTGCAAATGTGATGCCCTTCAGCATAATCAGTTATTCCTTGTTCTGTGCTCTCCTAAGTGCCTGATTGACCTTCACTGTCCCTCCAGTTCTTTGTCCCGCCTGGCAACAGATAAGATAAAACTTGTCAATGTGTTGGAGAGCTCTAGCAGATCTTTCTCATGTGCATTAAGTTGTAGTTGTCCCCTGACATTGTGTTGCCCACTTGTCCAGCTTTGGCTGCGACTGATGGAAGCTAGCAGAAGTTGTTTAAGCAGAAATGGCAGCCCTGTGACAAGGGAAAAGATAGGGTCAGCTTTGGCTCTCCAGAATGAGAACTGCAGTGGTGAAGCAGAGTCACCCCCTGCATCTTTTCCATATATGTCAGGACCCATTTTGTGTCCCATCCCCTCTTTCTTGTCTGCTGGGGAACAGAAAAATATTTACTGGGACCTGTCAGGATTGTCTTCCCCTTCTTCTCCCTCTTCCTCTCAGCTTCATCTCATCTGCCCTCTCTGCTCTTTCCTGACCTTGTCCTTTTCACACCTCTTCCTTAGCTCTTTTCTAATAAAGACCTCAAAACCCATCGCAAATCCCTTTTCACATTGATCATGGTCTGAAGGCGGTATTTGCAGAATCATTTTCTGTTCCCTTGGCTTTCTTGCTCAATCCCTTTTATTGTCTTGTCTCTCTAGAGACAGTTTTTCAGGTCAAGGACTGCCCCATGTTTCAGATCTGTAAAATGCCTTGCAAAATGCAGGTCTGCCTGGCCCCCCTGCACAGTAAAACAGGGAAACCTCACATGCATCCAGATCCACCATAAAACTCAAGAGACGTATGCTCTGTATTAAATTTGCCTTAGTGACAAGGGGGCTGGGCTTGTCCCATGGGCCAGCCCTGTTGGGATCAAGGGACCCCATGGCTCTAGAGTGTCTGGCCTATGGGAACTGAAGCCAGAGGGAACATCCTCACTTTGCAGCCTGAAGTCTCCTAATGGCAATGGACTTTGTTCCCTGGTGGCGAGGTGAAGCAAGGTGTTTGTGGAATGCCTTGTGACTGCTTGGCAGGCATCTGTCCTTCCTGCTGCCGATGAGGGATGGAATTAGGTGTTCATTTCTGGGATTGTCTGATGGGCCCCCCTTCAAAGCACAACAGACAGGATGGACTCCTGGTAGCAACTGTAGGAAAACATCTTTTGGTCGGTTCATCTGCAAACTGAACCTAACAGCCTAGGCAGTGCAATGTGGAAGGGGGAGATGTGACAGGGGTGCCTGGGTCCCTGCAGCCGACAGGCCTTGTCAGTGCAATCCCCCAGCCTCCGGGGAGGAGGCCAAGGGGAAGGCGGCTGACCGGAGGCGGCTGGCAGGGCGAGACGGGCAGGGGCCGGGAGCCCCAGGCAGCAGTGAGGGGTGGAAGGAGTGCCTTCATGCAGAGGATTAATTGTTCCTCTGTGCCGTTTCCTGACTTTTTGAGAAGATCCTTATAGCCTGAAGTGGAAAGAGTGATGCAGTGTTGGGGGAGCCACTACCTAATTTCCTCCTGGCTGTACTACGTGCCGCCTACGGCTGGTGGGGTGAGGCTTCCCCGAACCAGCAGCTCCCCTGATAGAAGGTCGTCTGGCTCACAGCGAGTGGGCACAGCGAGGGAGTGAACCTCTGGCTGCTTCGCAGCTCTCCCAGGTTTTCAATTTGGGAAAGCTGCTCATTCTGTGCTTGCAGGGTGGGTGGAGGAGGCTGGTGCTCTCCTGCCATGAGTGACTCTGGCCTGCAGGTCACACACAGCTCCCTCAGCTCTCTAGGGGTGTGCTGAATCCCTTTTGGGACTCCTCACCATAACTGTTAGAGTTTGTGATTGCAAAGAGGTGGTGGTGGTTCCAGAGGGTGCTCTGGTTCGGCCAGTCTGGGGTGCTGCTAGCATCTTTGCCACCATGCAAGCCAGACTGGGTGCCTGTCCCTCCCTCCTGTGCCAGCCCAGCTCTCCTGGTGCTGGTGGAGACTGGGATCCAACTCAGTATGAAGTGTGAGGGATGAGGTATGATTTTATCAGTCCTATGTTAATCATGGTGCCATACAGTACATGCTACCAGGCAGAAGTAAATCCACTGACTACCCAGGGGGGACTTTGGGTGGGAAGCTGTGGTCTCGTGAGCAGTGGCAGCTTCTTGCCCTAGTCATGCTGCCTCAGTCAGCCTGTTCTGCAGCCTGTGCTGCGCTCAGCCAGGAAATCATGGTGGAGGAGACAGGAAAGGTGCCAGCGGCAAGGGTGGCACAGCAGGAGGGTGTGAGGCAGCCCGCATTCGTAGCCTTCTGCAGGCTCCCCAGCAGCGTGGGCAAGGCCGAGCCCAGTCACGCTGGCAGCCATGTGCAAGTGGCCGCCCTCGAGCCTCGGGCTGTGGCAGGTTGACACCTGCCATCACCTCCTCACACCGTGCCCTTGGCCCGGCTCCTGGGATCAGATATCCTAGCCCTGTGTGGCTGCAACTCCCACTGCCTTGGGTCAGAGGTTGGCTGGAGGGACCCAGCCGTGGCTCCGGGCTGTGGCCTGACACAGGTGACTCACAGCTCCCTGGCTCCACGCACACGATGGACCAGGTCTGGACTTCTCCTGCTCCATCCCCAGGAGCATTCCTTCCCACTGGGCTGAGCATGCAGACATGTGAGGGGTGAACATCTGTAGGGGGAAGCTGGTGAGCGTGTTTGCCATGATTCCCCTCCAGATGGGTAGCAGTGGGCACCAAAATAAAAAAATAATTTTTAAAAAAGTGCTCTTTTTCTACTCATTTAACTCGGTTCCTGCATATCAAATGCAGAACCAGCTGTGGGAGAAATCGGCTGCATGGGGGCCATAAACATTGCAGTGTATGCGTGTCTCTCTTTGTAAGAGCCCACTGCAGCAGAGCTTGCTTGCCCTTGCCGTGACTGAACTGTTTCCCTCAAGGGTCTGGTCAGCATCAGATGTGCACATGTGCAACATCCATTTAAATCCACAGCAAACACGTGCACACGTTTTGTGTGGTGACAGGGCCCCCAGCCCACACAAAAATGCATTTTAAACGGGCTTGGAGGATTCGTGTTGTCATTAAATTTCAAGGAACAAGGCCCACTCCCTCACTCCTGTGACCGGGGGATCTGGGGACGTGCAAGTGCGAGGGCCCAGACCCCCGGCCGCCTCCACGGGACGGAGAAACGCGACCCCGGCACTTTCTCGCTCGGCGCAGACTTCCTGCTGCAGTCCTCCCCTCCCTCCCGGCTCCTGCGCCGAGGCAAAGGAAATGTGCTTAGCCCTTACTTTCTCACACATGTTTCAGATGTGCAGGGGTGTGATTGTAAACAATGTCATCAGCCGTGCCAGAGCTGTCTGCTCCTACCGCGCTCTGTTCCCAGCACCCCAGGGGTTCCAGTAATAGGGCGTAAAGCAAACAAAGCAAAACAGTAATCTGCTGTTCCAATTGCATTTTTGTTTTTAGAAAATGTTAATGATAGGTTATGTGATTACCCTAGGTTTGGCTCCACTTACTCTTTATTAAGCACATCTGGTATTTAGTAACAGTGTAAGTAGCAGGAGTTTTTCTGGCGCACAAATAAGATTATCCAACGTTGCCATGCAGCATGGAAACTCCTCAGGGAAGCCAGCGAGCTGTGCGGAGATACAAGACTTTCTTGTCAGCCGGGCAGCCGGCCAGAATAGCTAAAAAATGTGGATTGGCACGGAGCTGTTGCCACGCAAACACTTCTGGAAATTTCTGTGTTGGGGCCTGCCAAATCCTTTATATGTAACATGAGTTTCTGTCTTCCTCAGCAGCCCGTCCTGAGCCCGAGCTCTCCTGTGCACTTTAAAAAGGAAAAAGAACAATCCAGCGCAATCCTTCGGTCCTGTTTCCAGAGCGCCACTGCCAAGCTAACAATTTCACTGAATTAGGGGGAATTTCCTCAAACATTCGCTTGAGCTACATTAAGTGTAACATGTGGGAGACAACTGTGTTTCCTGGAGAAGAAAGGAAAGCTGTCTCACTCGGTGGAGACTGCCTAACGTCTAGCAGGAGAAAAACAACCAGCCATGACAAGAAAATGTTTTTTAAAACTTGGCACAGGAATAGGGTTTTATTTATTTTGAACGCCTTTTCCAGTCTGGCCAACGTAGCGTGTGGAGGGAGGGGTGGCGGAGGGAAGCCGGTGTTTCAGCTAGGGCCCGCGGCTCGGAGTCAGGAGGTCTGGGCTCTATTTCTGGCTCTGCCGCAGCCTTTCTGTGAGGCTCAGGTGAAGCCCTTGGAGGTGAGTCCCTCAGTGCCTGAGCTCCTCCGCAGGTTTAATGAAGGCAGCGTTTGCCAATTTCATACATGTTTGTGTGTGCGTAGGCTCTGTGTCCAAAATTACTAATCCTCTAGCTTTCTTAGGGAAAGGACCAGGAAGGATATGGAGCAGAAACTCAAACGTTCATCTGCTGCTCCACTGTGCTTGGCTCCTGCCAAGGCACTGGCCTAGGGAGCTTTAAACTTGGTTGCTCGGCGTCTGGGGATCTTTGTGGGTGTTCCTTACAAACCCGGGTCAGCTTTGGCTATCCCACCCTAACAATGGGACACATGTATTTATACCACAGCCTTGTTGACTTAGTGATGGTGCCCTTGGGAAGGAGTTAGCCCAGCTAGTTTCTAGATTTTTTTTTCTTTTTTTTTTTTTCCTATGAAGAGAGCATTCAGCATGGAAGCTGGCCATGAGCAGAAGGGTTTTAGCACAGCAACTTAAAAGCACACTGTGCACAATTTTGGCACGGCCAGTGATCAGCACCAGCACTTCGTCTCTGTGTGGCTCTCCTGTTGGTGGGTCAGCTCTCAGCACGGTGGGGAAGTCCCTGGGTGAAGCCCATGAAAAGAGTACAAAAACACCCCACCAGGCACTGGCTGGTGGCTCAGCTGTCCTCAGCAGTGAACTTCTGATGCAACTTCCAGCCACAGGAAAGAGCATCTCATCCAAAAGGCTGACTCGCCTCCAAGCTGCATGCCAGCATAACTGGAAGAGGGGATCTGGCTCTACTGCTGCATGCCTGCGACCAGAGCAACCATTCCCACCTACAGGATAGGCAAAGGCAGGGGCAACCAGCAGCACTTTGTGCGGCACTGACAGTGCTCTTTGGGAAAGCAGGAGAGGATTAACAACAGTGACAAAACAGCCATAGCTGTCTAAAGGAGAAACTGATAAGCTAGGGATTTTCCTGTCTGCTGACCCACCCTCTGATAAGCACAACTAATAACCTCCCTGTGAGTTCGCAGAGATTCTTTTCAGCCTTGTCTCTTGTCTGTAAGCATCCCTCCCGTGGTTGTGGCTCCTGTGGCTGTAGTGACATCCGTAGCTGTGAGGGATATCTTGCCAGGTCACTAATGAGTAAGGACAGAGAAGGTTTGCAGAACAGTGAGGTGAAAGGGGATGAGAATAATCCACAGTGTACGTAAGGGGAGGATTGCAAAAATCAGGAGGAGGAAGATGCAAGACTTGGAGGGAGAGAAGTGAATTTCCTCAGGGAGGCAAAGACTAAAGAAAAGAAAACACCAGGCAGGGAGAACTGGGTTGGAAAGAAGAGCAAGGGAGAACTGACAAGCTGGAGCAAAGAAATTGAGGAGGATGGTGGCCAGGAATGAATGGGAATGGCCAGGGAGAAAAGAGAGAAGTAGGCAAAAACACTGTGAATAGAAAAGGAGCATGATAATGAGCAGGAGAAGAGAGGTCTTTTGAGAAGAGGGAATGTGAACCAAGAGAGGAAAGAATGATATGAAGATTAAAAAAAAAAAAAGAAAGAAAAGAAAGAAAGAGAGAGAGAGGTGGAAAGAGGACAAATAAGAGAGAGACGTGGAAGAAAGCAGGTGAAACAAAGAGACTCATGCTGCTCTTAAGTTAATGGAGTTTCTTCTTTATGGTTCAATATTGTGTTGCAATGTCCCAAGAGGCGTTTTGTTTCTGTGGCTCTTTTGACCACTTCTGGCTGATTATTCTGGGTTCCATGACAAAGTAATTATAAGAAAAGGAAGAGAAAATAGCCTAAAAATCACCAGAATGTGTCAGAAGGCTTTGTCTGAAGGACTGCTCCCTTCAGAGAGAATTGTTTCTAGAAAATAGTTCAGATGCTGACACCCCCCGTGTGCATGTGGCTGGCCTCGACGTTGCCTGGGCAAGCTTTTGGGGCTCAAAGATTTCTGAGCCCTCCCACCCACTTTGCTTTAAATGACTCTGTTCTGCTTGGGAGGGATGATGAGGAAGGGAGGATCCCAGCAGAGTCCTCTTGCCAGAATGCCTCAGAATCCCAAAGCTGGCTCTGATCCTGCAAGACTTGACCAATATTTGTTGAAAGTGGAGCAACTCACAGCTCAGGGTGGCTTGGCTCCACACACGACTCAATGGGAAGTCAGAAAAGCAGAAATGGGCAGTGATTTCTGTTCTCATCTGACCCTTCTTTTCTTTCCATGCTTTGCTTATATTAACTTGGTGTCTTTCATTTACTTACTGAAGTGAGACATAAACATTTTAAATTCAGGAGTTAGATGGGCCTGGCAATTGCTGCATCACTAAGAAACCTGAAGCCCTGGAGTAAACATCAAAAGAGAGCCTTTTCTCTGGAATTATATAATCCTTGCTATGCATATGGGAATTGAATGATTTCTTACAGTGAAGGGGCAGGGCAGTTTGGTTAATATAAGCAAGGCATGTAACTGCACTGCACGTCTTAAACGGTGGTTCCATGGAACAGCAAATCTGGCATAAAGTGCCCCGTGCTGGACCAGAACATCACAACTACATGCTGCCAAGCACTGAGCTAGCACAAACTTACAGCACTGGTTCAAATATGTTTGACAAATTCTGGCAGACATCATACCGAATCAGGTAACGGCTGTCCTCCAGTCAGCACAAAACTGGCATAAATACCACATTGTGTGCTCTGGCTAATTCAACAGAAACATAATTGTGTGCTTAGGCCAGATCTGGATCCAGGATGCACAAGGAGGGGCTCCTGCAGTGCCAAAATCTCCTATTAATGAAGTTGGAAGCAGAGCCACATGCATTAGCTGCATGCTCTGAATTCTTAGGAGTGGCAGCAGTTCATGGCAGGGGGCTTTTTCAGAACAATCATAAAAGGCCATATTTTTTTTTCCTGGGGTGACAAAATCATTTCCTTTGTTTCCAATAATCTTAGCATTTGCAAATAGTGGACCAGTCCTTTTGTTTGCTGCACTCGTTTATTGCAGTTTGTACTCTCAGCACAGCTAGTGTTAGAATGACCAGTTCCTCTGCTCTCCATCACTGTCATATTGTCAAACGCAGTTATGCTGCTCTGTTTAAAGATGCTGACCAAGCACCATGTTGACTGCATTGCCGTGAAAGTAGTTTGCCATACATGAATTGTCACTTAAAATCAAAGATTTATCTCATTGAAGATAGAAGGAAGTAACTTGGTGGATCAAAACACTCCCCTTGTTTTGTCTTAATGTACACATCTCAGTGATGTGCCAGAATGGCCCTTGGTATTTTCTTGTTAAAGTTTCATGACCAAATTGAAGAAAAGCTTGGAACGATTTCTCTACCTCTGGGGAAAATCATAGACTCTCAACATTATGCTTAACCATCCCTGCTAGAGATGATTTATTCCTGGAGCTCATAAAGCATTCTTGAAAGAGTAAAATTTTTGCCTTGTGACTGCAGCATATTGCAGCAAGTGTCGGGCACTTTCAAAACAATTTCCTGAGAGGATGTGAAAGGTAGATTGAGATCCAAGGGGACGCATTTTTCTCCTTTCTCTCATGCTCCCAACTCTCCTTCCCTGTTGTGTAGGAAATGCAGTGCAGAACAGAAATCTCAGTAGACTTGGAGGAATACTTTTCCTCATTTTAAAAAGGAAAGCAAGTCTCAAAAATTGAAGCTAAACCTGGGTAACTGTAATACCACTTGGCACTTACATGCAGGTTTTCATCTTCTAGCCACTTTACATTAAGTAATGAATCCTCAGGACTCCCCTGTGGAGTAGGTGGCTGAGTATTATTAGCCCCCTTCTGCAAATGGAAAACTGAGGCGGAGATGTTAAGTACCTTGCCTAAAGCCACCGAGGGATTCTGTTGTAGAGACAGGATCAGAGGTTAGGAGTTTTTGTGCTTTCAGTTCCCATATCTATTGTGTCACTTAAGTACAGAGCCATAATTGAATATCGTAATGACCCAGGGGTGGAGCGATTCCAGCTGGTCAGAACTGTGCACGGCTCCTCTGATGGCCAGAGACTCAGCCATACAGTTGCACGGAGCAGAATGGAGCAAGCAGACCTAGCATGTAGCATGAAGTGTCATTTTCTTTGGCTTCCCCAAGCATACCATTGGGTAATGGTCACTAGGCTGGTTCTAGCTAGCTCTGCATCAAGCTGTGGCTTCATTTCAAGGCACAAGGCTAAATATTTTCCTCACTGGGTGTTTTCACAGTAAGAAATGCACCTTTAGATGGAGATGCCACTGGTAAGACCGAGGCTAGTGTGTCTTTACTTTTGCATGGAGCAAAAGTTGTTGTAGTGGAGCATACAACTCCCTTTCTGGCTAATTCATTCTTGAGCAGGAGTGCAAAACCAAACCCAGACCCAGTGGTCTGGGCTAAAGCAGATTCTTCACTGGCTTTAGAATTAGGACTTGTGTGCTTTGTGGTCCTCACGTTACACATTCAGATGAGCCTGGGTGTCCATCCAGCAGAGCATGTGGGCAGAAAAGAGAGCACAACATGAAAATCAGAGAGGTAAACTATTACCAATTGACACATTGTTGCTATCATGAATAAAAGGAAATGCGTTCCCATAAATTCACAAAAGAGTGCTCCCATTTCAGTGTTCTTCAGAGAAAGAAAGGCTTGTTTTTCCTTAAATGCCTATTTCCATGAGCTGCATTTCCTGCATGTTGTTGAACCGTGTTGCTGTCACATCAAGATGTCATCAGACATTAAAGCATAAGAACAGGCTTGTATCTCTCACAAGCTGCCAATGTATATTTATGTGGCACAGGATGATACATCCAAAAGGGGAGGTCCGTATAATGTTCTTGGTTGCTGATGTTTTCTTTCTGACCCTTGCATTAATATGGAACCGGCACAAATGCATTCAACTACTCACTGACTGCAGCTCTGCACGTAGCGCACATATTATTCCAGTTGGGAAGAGGAGTTTATTTTGCACCTGATGGGGCCTTCATTTTGGAATAGAATCAGAGGGTTTGGAACTAGAGACCAATCCACACCCCAGGCTTATTTTGTTTATGCACAGGAAAAATGTGGAAATCCCCAGCTGCTGCATGAAGTGGTCTGGGTAAGGATGATTCTTACATCGACAACACAGGACTATGTTTGCTCGGAGAACGAGAAGCTGACATCTTCTCACTCCTGTGAATTTTGTCTAAGGATTTTGCCCTGAAAACCACCTAGTTTTACTAATTGGTCACTAGAGATTATGAACATCAGCCTTGTGTGAACATTTGAAAAAAAACACCACGATGATCTTTTTGGAGTTCTTTCAAAAACTCCAGGAGTAGGCCAGTGAAGTGGGATGATTTGAGTAAAAAAGATTATGTAATAACACAATCTGAGTCACATTAATTGGATTGTCAGAGGTTACTGGACCACACCAGGAGGGCAATGAACCTTGCAGGGCACTGACACTAACTGATATTTATCTTCTACTTTAAAATTTAATAATACAACTCCACCTAGACCAGAGTATTAACCTGTCTGGAGTCTTCTTGCTTGGGCTATGTGTTGTCTGGACAGAAGACGTTACCACTCAACTGTGCTGGGCCCTGAAGAATCCAGCTGAGCTGCATGCAGCTCTGGAAAAGGTCCTTTTGGCTAGGGTTTTAATGCACGATCCTCTGGTGATCACCTCGCTTGATCAGAGCACAGATCATTTAGTGCAAAGGAGGTTCTCTGCATTGTATTGATGGTGATCGTATTTTTGTTGAACATGAATGTTTCCAACTGTGCAAAGTGTTTATAAAGCACACAACACATGTCTGACTGAGTAAAATATGTTTTTAATATAATGTAGTATGAGCATGTGGAAAAAATAATGGAGACTGCTCTCCATTCAGAATTCAAGCACAACAAACTGTAATTACATCAGCATTTTTAGAATGTGTTTGTTCTTAAGCATTTCATTAAATATTAAGGAAATATAAACACATATGTTAAAAGTTATGCAAATGTCCTATGGATCGCATAGGAAGGACTGGATTTTCCTTTCACATTGGCGTTGTGTCATAATTCCAGGAGGTCATCGCTGACTGCCACCGAGGAGGACTGGGCCTGCAGTTCCCTCCCTGTCGTGTGTGCATGGGCTGCAAAGGGAAGGCACGTCTGGAGCACTGCCATGTGTATTTTGTATGAAAATGTGTATTCTCTTAAGCTATTTGCCTTTCCTATTTATTCTGAAGTGAGCAAAACCAGCTGAGACCTTTGTTTAAGAATAGCTCTTAAGAATGGCTCTTTGGTCATCAAACATTTCACCTTTTCACAAGTCAGAGGAAGGGTAACATAACTGTATTAACGTTCTCAACTGGCCTGATTTGTGGGGCTGTTATAACAAGGCCATCCATTCAAACCAAGCGTATTCTTCTTGAAAACTAAAGGCAATTGTTTGGTCATTAAAAGAATTGCACTGCAGTGGAAACCACTTTTTTTTTGTTAGCACTGAAGAACAGAAATTCCCAAAGGCAAGGGGTTGGTTCAGGCACACTGCTCACGGGCTCCATCAGGAATGCTGCTGAAACAGCACGTAACGGAGGAACTACGGGATGGTTAAGGCTGGAGACCATCTGCCAAGGCATTGTAATGGGAATGCCTCTGTTTTCCTTACCCATTTAAACCCCACCACAGCTGGCCTACAGGCAAGGCCTACTACTGGCTGATGGGGTCTCTCCTGAAAAGGTGAGGCCTCAACTTCTGGCTGTGTTTGGTGCAGCCTTGTGAATCATATTTCTCATTTGAGAGAAGATCCCTGATGTCGGGCTGGGCAGCAGCGTGCGTCTGGTTTGGGAAGGTGAATGTGAGGGGGTCATGGCTTCTGGGGAACCAGGGTGTAGAAATCGAGTAAGAAGCCATGAGGCCAAACTCTGTTTACCCCCTGCTTTCTCCTCCCCACATCTGCCGTGCCATTTTCAGCCCCTTCTGCCCATCTCTTGCCTTCCTTCTTTTGCTCCCTGAGCCTTTCTGCCTGCTGGAGGGACCCAGAAAACCCTCCACACACTGCAGCCCCCACATTGCTGCCACATGCAGCGCAGCCTGCAGACATTGCTGCTCTGGCCAGGGCCCAGCTGGCAGGCAATAAAAAGCAGAAGAGGAAGAGGGGGCCAGAAGCAGCATCGTGCCATGGCAGCTCCTGGCAAAAGGGAGGCAGAAATGCAAGGAAATGCCTGGCAGATGTGTGAGGTTGTGTCTGAGTGCTGATGAGTGCCTCAGGGGAGCCTCATGCCGTGTGGCTGCTAGAGGAGTTAGGGCTATTGTGGGTGGACACGGGTGTCCTCTGATTTTGGTGCCACGGAAAAGTAGGGGCAGTCACTCAGTCAAATCATCTCTGTCTGCAGTGGAAAGGTTGCCTTGAGCAAGGCCTGGGAGTTTTGCCTTTTTCATCTCTATGTAAATGGATTTTCCTGTAAATACCCAAAACACCAACCCAGCTCTCAGGTTGTTCTGTGAGGCTGACCCCCTCTGGAAAACCAGAATGATGAGGTTAATGTTCTTTTCGCATCTGGCAGGAGTTAACCCAAGAGCTAATAGTACTGCAACAGCTTTTATTTGGAAGCACCCTTCCCAAAACTACCTTTAAATTTTATCTGAAAAAAGAGGAATAGAAGGAAGCAATGCATTGGCCTGGAAAGGTGCCCACAGCACTAGGTGTTGGACACAGGCTGGGATTCATCTACTTTGCTACCCACAAAGTTCACCTCAAGATTTTCTCAGGGGCAAGAACACACCTAGCAATGTTCACAGTTCTGATACCAGCATCCTGGGAATTAAAGTGGTGTGAGCTCACTGCTTACAGGCTGATGATACAGGAAGCTGCACTATCAGCTAGTAGCAAGCCAGTGCCCTAAAGTGGTTTTAGGGTGCAGTTAAGGACTGGAAGGGCTTTCCATGGCATATGGTATAAAGTTGGGACTATATTCACTGGAGGTTACTCAAGATTTCATCGTTCTTCTCCTATGAGCAAGCCAAATTACTACTCAGGTAATTACATGGTAATTCAGGATCCCTGGATTCCTCTCCTGGATACTCCCCTACTCATTTCTTGTCCCAGGGTGCTGGTGTTGCTGTCCGCTATGACGAATTGTCACTGACTCTGGGGCTGACGTGTTTTGACTGCTGAATGAAGCAGCTGTGACTCCTTCTCCCAGCCTCAGTGCTGTGTACCTGGGTACTCCTGTCTACCCTGTGAGACTTTGTTAATCCCCATGGAGCCCTTTGCTACTCATAGAAGTGTGAAATGTCATCATTAGTACATAAAGAAACTTTTTCTTCCATACTACTTCTGATAGCACATTTTATTTTCCAGCCCTGTTTTGCTCATGTGTCATGCAGTAGGGGAACTGGAAGGCTCTTCTCCCCCTGGTGAACACCCAGCACTTGCAACTCATGGCCCTCGCTTGGACTTGCCATGGTTTGGGGCATATATGGGTCCGTGAACAAGCCTGTGCACACATGTGTACACTCGCAGAATGCTTGGGGTGAGTTCCAGGTTAGCCATTAGATTTCCCCTGCTATTACTCTACTGTACATATTCCTGGTAGATTAGAGCAGATTTTTTTTATACGCTCTTCTATAAAAAGTGTGCTGTATTGATTGCAGCAGAGTGAGCTGCTGTGGTTGATATCCGAGAGCTAACCCAGATAGGGATTAGCATTACATCAGACATCAGGCGAGGGAACCTGGCAAGCTGCCAGCCTGTAAAAATGGAAGACATTTGCGTCACTGTTCCCTTGGTAATGCTTCTTGGAGCCATGTCAGCTGTCCCCCGAGGTTGTTTCCTTAATATGTCAACAGACATTCCTGAATCTTTAATGCTGAATAGCTCTTTTTCCTCTTCCAAAAACACTTAGGTGACAGAGTAGCTAGTGTCTCCCGCTGCCCAGTGCATTAAAAAATTATATATCTCTGTAGACCAGGCTTAATACCTTTTGGGGGAGGGTTTACATTCAGATGTGGGGGAAGCAAAAAGCCCATCTGCAATGTGATTGCTGTTTGTGTGTGCTGAGAAAGCGGCAGCCCTGCTTGAAACCACTCCTTTTTTGCCTCCGAAGCATCCCACTGGAGCGAATGAAAGCGTCTGTGTTAGATTACTTGTTGGAATTTGCTAACATTTGGGGTAAACCATCTGACCTTGCTTTAGGAATTCAAGTTAAATACAATAACTTCAGGTTAATGCCTGAAAGCTCTAGGACTGTGTGTGCAGTGACCTCTAGCTTCCGGAAGCCATTTGTTAGTGCCAATTGTGAGAAATACTTGAAGGTTTTATCCAATGACATTTTCACCTTTCTGCTTCTCCATGCAGGCAGCTGCTATTTTCTGCTTGAAGAATTAAAATGCAGCTAACGTACAGTTTACCAAATTAGAACATGTGTCCTTTCAGCTGAAAGTAAACAACTCCTATCTCAAAGACCTTTTGTTCTTAGGTGACGACTTTAAGTTTGCCTTGCAGTTGCTGTAGTAATTAATCACAGAAGTGTAATTTAATAGTTCGGGAAGAGCAAGCGGAGAAGTCATTCTAAGAAATCACTTTGTGAGTAACTTAATTTTGGTCGAGGAGTGTTTGTGACGATTTATCACTGCCGTATGCATTTCATGCAAGTCACTGATCATGTCGGTCAGATCAGAAGGAAGCTCCGCCGGTTAAAGCCCCATTCTGCCACGGGGGCAGTGAGCTCTGTTATTTTGCTGTCTTTCCCCAGTACTGAAGGACTTCCCGATTCTTTGCTTGAGGAATTTGACCCCGGTGGTGGAATTTGCCTCCTGCGTAGCACCCCGTAGGGAGCTGTTTCCTCAGGCTGCAGAAGGTATCAGCACGCCTGACACGGTGGGGGGGTGCGATGGGAGCTGTGGGGCAGGGGTCTGGTGGAGGCAGGCAGGAGGTCTCTGCCGTGACAGAGCTGTGGGGTGGGAGAGGGGGTCCTGAGCAACCTGAGTAGCAACCCAAATTAGCAGCGGGGCAAACTAACCAGGTCCTTCGGGCTGGGAGCCGAGCTTTCGCGTACACCCATGTACGTACATTTGTGAGGGGGGCTGACGCTCCCGGCTGAGCCATGTGCCTGCTTGCGTGTAGGGTTGCCACCTGGCTGCTCTCCAGCTGGCAGGGCTGCCTTTACTCCACACAGACGGGGGACTGGTGACTCAGTTCAGCCTGCCTCTTCGTTATGTGGCAGAGCATGGGGCCCCCACGACTGAGCTGAGGCAAGAGGCAGGCAGCCCTGGGGAGCAAACAGCCTTGCCCTTTGCTGTCCTGGGCTGCATCCTGGGGAATTGGCTTTCCCATGAGCCCAGTGACCCCTGAGCCCCACACAGCAGCAGGCATTGCTCGGCCTCTTGTTCACACCCCAGCTCCCCCAGCCTCTGCTGATCCTCGGTGCCAGAGCCAGGCACCGCTGGGCATTTGTTCTACCCTTGTCCTTGTGCTACCTCTGACGGGGGCACCGCTGCTCTGGGGAGGCTGGGAGAGGGCGGTGGAAAAAACGTGACTCACGGGGGTAATCCAAAACTGGGACGGGGTCATATGCTGGCGGCAGGTGGAGAGCGCTGACTTCCAAACCGAGGGGCATTTGGCTGGAGGTTACCAGCCCTGGCAAGAGAGAGGAGCGAGGCCCCAGCTGAGCAGCTGGGCTTGATGCAGAGAACACAGATGCCGGAGACAGGACTCGCCCCAGCTGGAGCTGCTTTTTCCTCTTGGCTGCTGCAGAGGCCAGTGCGGGAGGAGAGGCTGCAGGGCTTTACTTGCCTTGCTGGGGAGATTGCCTCTGTGCTGTAGGTCTCCTGCAGGAGAGGAAGCCCCCGCAGCAGGGCCAGTGACGTGGGGAGGGCAAGGAGAAGTGAAATGGTTCCTTCTTTGAGGCAGAGCTTGTAACTCCCTGTTCCCAGGATTGCCACCTTCCTTCCATTCATCTGCTGCAAACCCAGGGTTTCTCACCAGCAAGACGATCCATGGATCTTCCTTCAAAGCCCTGGCCCTTCCCTATTGTCAGCCCTGTGGCTCCTCTCTGTCTGCTGCTATCGCACACTTCTATATTTAACACAAGACTCCTGTCTTCTGCAGAGGGCATTTTCTGAGGTGAAGTTAAATACATGGCAAAACCTTCAGAAACAGAGCCTTGAAAACACAATTGCTCCATCCTCACTGCTTGTGTCATTATTCAGATAGATAGCTGAATGAAGGTCAGCTCTTGAATAGGTTTGAATTTTTATGATGCTGTGAATGAACTGTCTCCTAGTCCCAGAAAGCTGCAAGTTGAGGTCTTTTGTACTGCAGAGAGCTAGGCTTTGAAAAATCCCAGTGATGTTTGAATTCCTGAAGCTTCTGTCACACAGGAGTACTGCTTGCAGTCACTGAGGAGCTACAGCTGTAGAAGGTGGGTGCCAGCTTGCTCCTGAGCTGTGCACATCCTATCAGCATTCTGAGTGTGCTTCCTCCCCATCTCTAGGTGCAGTTTGACCCCTGCTGCCCATGCTCCCAGAGAAGGCAACAGGAACCTCGCTGCTCACCCCAGTGAACACTGCCGTAGGCCTCACAACACTGACAGCAATTTGCAAAGCACCATATAAGCTGCATTTTTATGTCTTCTTTCCATGTGTGGTCAGGATGACAAAGAAAGGCTTTAATTCTGACTGTCTGAAGCAAGCTGTCCTCAGAGGTTCTCACCGATTCGTCACATCATGTTCTTTCACCTGATCTAAGCATGCCAGCTTTTTTCAGGATGGTCTGAAATGGCTCACTGGAACTGGTAATTGGAAGACTAGACAATATCCCTGCTCCTATTTGCGTTGCAGCAATATTTCATTAAATTAGCACTGGATGCAACTCCGGCAAGCTAATGTACATCTATACCAATTTGCAAGGCTGTCTGCAGGTACTCCCCTTGGGACTGGATTCCACAGTGACTTAGTGTTAGTCATTGTTTCCCCATGACTCTGTGCTTTTTAAGCCAAATGCTCAATATTCTGGGCAGGTGTCATAGAGTGCAACTTTCTGCTGCTGCAAGCAGAGAAAGTCAGACACAGCCCAAGGAAATACTGAGTTAGGAAGGTGTGGCTTTCTGATGGTTAGCACAGGTCCTCAGGCTGAAATCTGGAAGGCAGCATTGCCTCGGTTTTGCCCATCTCCTTTTCTCATGGAAGGGAAGGTGACTGCATGGGAGTAACTCGTGTATCCGGAGACCCAGCACTGGGCATATTGCCTTTTGCTTTCAGAGTATAGTTTGAAACATGTCTTCTCCAGGTGAGTCAACTCCTAAATTGCACAGAGAGGGTGACAGCTGCTACAGTCGTATAGGAGATCTATGCCAGGCCTGAGCAGAAGGGCATTGTACATCCTTTTGTGATGCCGGAGTATTTAGAAACCCAAGCCTGTCTGCTCAGCCAAATGTTCATATTAAAAAATGTCTCGTCAGCTCGTGGTGTTTGTCCACACAAAGCAGAAGTTCTGCGTCCAGCTGTTTCTCCTAACGGAGGAAAGAAGTCTGGTTCACCTCAGCTGGTCAGCTCAGTCAAGACTAAAGTGCAGGGGAAATTCCACGAATAGCATGGAATTGGGTTAAAACACTGTGCGCAGGGACTCGTTTGACATCCCAGATGTTTTTAATTGCTTTTGTAAAAATAAAATGAACTTCTAATACTTCATCAGTGTTATAAAAATCCTTTCTGTTTGTTTTTAACCAAGACTCGTGTTTGTCCTGGATGTTTTATTTGTCTGTGCTAACAGATATCAACAGTGCTATGATTCCCTCCATCAGTCTCCGAAATCCAGCTTGTCCTCCTGTGCCCTGACTTAGGAAATCTTCTGCTGGATACTTGGGCCAGAAAAAGGAGCAAGTGAATGTTCCCTTGCGTAGCTGCAGAATGTGGGCATAGTGAATGCTTGGAAGACCAAAGGGTAGACAGCCGTGCCTGATGGAAACGCTAGCTATTTCTGGCTAGAACGTACCTCATGTGAGAAGTGTATGCTGTATTTTTGGACACCTCTGAGGGCAAGTGAGTTCTCTTGAAGGTATGGATGGGAGCATGAGGCAGGGAGATTTCTGAACCTTAAGGACAACCACAAAGGATGTCTATGAAAATGCCTTGATGGGTCAAGGAAAGAATGTCAGGGAGGTATCTTGAGGCCTGCTGTTAGTTGTGGGTAATGAGCATATCACAAGCAAGGTAATGTTTCTAATTGATTTCACTAAACAACAACAGTATGTGTTGAGTGTCACGTTCATGAGATGAGCTGATTCTCAATGAAATCTTTCAACAGAATGCCTGCAATAAATGTAAGTAGCACATAGATGATGGCACAAACAAAAGCAGATAAATAAGGACACCTTGTAAGGCAGGTAAAACTGAATCAGGGCTGGACTTCAGGAGGACTCACAGGTTTCTGGCAGTATCGTATTGAAACGGGTATCTGCTGTGGGGAGAAAGGCCATTAATCGTGCTGGTTGACATGGCTGTCCTAGTGTGGGGTGGGTGGTGGAAGGCTGTAGTGGAGCACTGTGCCAACAGGCGATCTGCCACTGCCACTTCCCTGCTCTCTGCACATCAGGTCTCTGGTGTTGGGAATGCACAGGGAGTCAGCCCAACCAGTATCTGCCTTCACAGACTCCTGCTGTTCACGAGTTCTCCAAATGAATGCTTCCTTTTCCTTTTTTTTTTTTTTCATGTTTTGGGAAAAATTTAAAAGCCTCTGATAATTGATAATTCTTTTATTGAGGTCCCTGCTGTTACAGTTCCAATGGAAAAGAGGATGTGCCCTCCCCCAGACATAGTGTTTTCACAGGATTCTATTTTCTACGCCAATAATGGTAACTCTTACCATGCAACTCTTACCAATTTTACCCTTGTGTTCTGGGACTTCCTTCAATACAGTAATACATTCCCCAGTCCCCATTAATTTCTGCAGATTCTTCCAGCAAAGAGTGGTGTTCAGATATCCATACTGGTTTTGGGTGTGTAGCAGATTTTGGGGTGGGAGCATGAGTGAACAGCTGCCCTGATTTTAGGCTCTGGCATGGGTGAGTGACAGTGAGAGGCAAGGCAGTGACTGCCCATGTGGAGGACGTTACCTGAAGCTGTTTCCCAGGAGGTGGAGGGTAAGAGTCATCTGACCAAATGTAGACGTCTGTATCTGAGTATTCATCTCAGTTCCCTTTATAGTCAATGGAGAAAAATAAGCACTTCCAGTGTGTGATTCATCTGAGTCTACAGGAGATGTACAAAGTAAATCAGATGATTCACACCCCAGACATGCCTACTTCTCTCCATTGAACATGAAGGGTGACTGGCTCAGATGTAGATCTCTAAAGCAGGGTGAGACAAATCCCACTCAAAGCATCGTGTTTTAAATGTCTGCCCAGGAAAACATGCAGGAATAGTGTCCTCCCAGCTAGGCACTGTGGAGGGAGTACCTCATGCACCTTTCCTGCAGATTTTCTCTACACCTGCCATTATGAGAAGCATGTGCATTGTGGAAGAGATGCCACAAGGTGTGGGTTTTTGTTTTTTGTTTTTTAATCCTCATTTTGCTGACCTCTTTTACAGGGAGGTTAGGAGATTGCAGCAGGTTGGTAATGTGGAGGGGAGAAGAGAAGGTCTGTGGGTCTAACCCACTCAAGAAGTTTGCTGCAGAGGTGGCGAGCACGGTCTGTAGGTCAAGATTCAGCACTGTGGGAAAACAGTATGTTAAAGCTTGACATTGCCATGCCACGTGTCTCCTGTGCCTCACTGAGTGGGTCAGGGAGTATTAAACACCAGCCAGGCTAAAACAGCCTCCAGTCTTTGTCCATAGTGATGGAGAGGTTTCAGCTGGGAAGGGAGTTTAAATTCCCCTTGATTTGGTAGAAGAGCTTTCCCCCGCAGCCACACCGGGCTGAGTGCTGGTGACACCATGCTCCGTGCCGGTTTCTGTCCAGCCTCGTGGAGCTCTTAAGCCCTGATCGTGCTGAGTCAGTTGCTTCTTGGCTGCCCTGATAAATCCTCCTGTTGACAGTGGTAAGCTATTGCAGTAAGCACAACAGGAATAACTAGGCCTGAAGTCAAGTTAGAGCAGAGACAGGCTTTAGAGACATAAACAGCCTCCTCTATTTTTTTCTGCCCAGTAACATCCTACAGTTACGTGCACTTCAGAGGGTTTTCTCCAAATGGGAATTTCCATCTGGCCGCGGCACTTTCAAGCCAGGGCCCTGCTGATGCTGGGTGGGGAAACCTGACAGCTCATGGGTTTCTCCTGCTGGACGGGTGTCAGTGTGGCAGCTCATCAGTGCTGGACGGAGGGCAGCATCCTGCCAAGGTGGTCCCAGCACCGGGAGGGGCATGCAGAGGGTCGGTGCAGATGTGTGGTGACACGGGGTGCAATGGACGTGGGACAGCAATTTTGAAACCACACCAATGTTAAAGAGACTCTGATCTCTGGCACACAGTTGCTCTTGTTCCAAGGAGGAGTGAGGGGGCAGGATGTTTCCTGCAGTCAAGACATCAAATAATTAAAGGGGGAAAAAAAGAAAAAAGTGGTGCATGGAAGCAAGACGCTCTGAGATGTACTTTTATGAGTCTTTGTAATATTACACTTCCAAGACTGCCAGACATCAGTGACGGGTCCCTCATTTGCTTCCAAATATGTTGACTGTCAGAGCAGGATGCCAGGCTCTGTGCTGGCTCAGACCAGAAAGGATGATTTTGGAGGTCTTGTGCAGTTTAACTCTGTAGCAAGTCTACTTAATTGTGTGCAGGCCTTTGCTGGTGTATTTTATTGATTATTATATGAGGCCAGGGAGGCTGTGATGGGACCTTTATAAACAAATAAAAACAAAATGCTTGCGTTTCACATCAAGGCCTGATGCTTAACAGCTGAAGACCATACTGGAGACCCACAGTGTGAAATGCTGCGGGGCTTGAGAGGTTAACAGGGACTCTGAGCACAAGGCCAGCAGCGTGGTTACACAAAGGATCAGAGCAGTGGCTCTTGCCTCAGCACCAAGTCCCCAAGAGGGCAAGAGCTGGAATACTGGAAAAACTGGACTGTTCCCTTGTTTCCCAATCCGTCCTGTGTAGCAATCACAGTGAAAGATTGGCATGTGACTCTCTTAACTGCTGGCCTAAGCTACTGCACTAGTGCCCTGGAAAGGGGCTTCCAGGGGTTTTGCAATGCCTGTACCTCTCCCCTGGATAGCCAGCAACTCTGTTGATCCACATTGCACATGGGACACGGAAGAAAAAGCCAAAACTGTGGTGCACATCTTCTATCTTGCGTGTGCCACTAGTGCTACGAGACTTTGTGATCCTTCTGCTCCATTTGGGCAATTCTTAGAGAAAATGGCCTCACGACTTTTCAATGTTTAGATGCTCCTGATCTCTACAAACACCTGCTGCTACTTGTTGATTGTGTTCACCTCTAATTTCTTTCCCACCGATTAGGTGGGCCTGATAAGGTTGAGAGTAATGTCGCAGTGACAGGAGTTGCACAACCAGTGAAGTGCATGTGATTGACATAATGTGGTATGAGGGAACCCTCAAAGGTTTCCATTAGTCCAGATCAGGAAGTTCCTCCTCACCCCCTCACTCAGAACAAAATAAGAAACGAGGAAAGGAAAAAAATAAAAATAAAAACCTCCCACATGCAAACCAAAGTATAAAGAGCAAGTCAGGTTCACAAAGTTCAGTCCTTGAAAAAAAAAAAAAAGGAAAAGAAAACACAGAAAAAAATACAGATTTATACTGATAAGCATATTTTTAATATGGTTGTTTCGGTCTTCACAAAAAGGAAAGAAGAGAGTACAATTGAGGTAATCTGGGGTATAGACTAATGCCAGGGGATTTCTACACTCTAAACACATGCTTTTTTAACCTTTCCCTCTTTCTCCAGCATATTCTTGGGCCTTTTTTCTTCATAACAAAGCCATGGCACTTCCTGCTGCATTCCCTGTGATAAAGACATATGGATCTGGGAGAAATGAAGGGGAAGTGAAAGTAATGCAGGTAGATGAAATCATTGCTGAAGCCTGGGAGCGTGTGTGTGGGGGAGAGTATTTTGTTACATAAAATCCATGCTGGAGGAATGTGGCTTTTTTCCCCAGAAATGATTACCTCATGTGATCAAGGCTTGTGCAAATGGGGGTTGACTCTACATTTACTTAACTACATGAACACCGAGATTAAATTTTGGAACATCTTGCTAACCCCTTGAGTAATGTTGACTTGTTCTCATTCCCTACCCTTTGGCTATTATCTGCTGTTTGGTGTCTCTTGTTTAATCCATCTGGCTAATGGGTCATCTTTTAGTGTTACCTGACTCAGTAATATGGTTAAAAGCCTGCAGAGTGTGTCAATACAAGCAGAACAGAAATGGGTGGCCAGCAGGACCGAACAGGAGGGACTGGTTACAGAGACATTCAAGTTCATCAGATAGCAAACTGTCCAGTTGCCTTCCAGCTCTCCTGTAAGGGGTGTTTTATTTGTTTATTTTGATTAATTTTTAAGCCGCACCCATAAAACCCCATTGCTTTGGTCAGAAAGCATTTGGTTAAAACTGCTGCTGGAGCAGGTACATGTTATTCATATGACTTTGGATGCATGACTAAGTATTTTCAGAAGTACTGCCTGACTGGAGGTGCCTCCATTTCTGAACTCTGTGCTTGAGCCACTTGGAAGACATTTCAGAAAAATTGTCCCCAGACTGATTCCTATAGCATTTAGTAAGATGAGCAAACACTCAGTTCTTTGCGATTGCGTTGTAAGCTTGCAAAACTAGGTCCTTAGTCTTGCTGTGTTCCTGATTTCTTCCGTCTGTAATGATATATTTGCCCTCTACTGATGGAAGTCAAGAAGTTTTAGTCGGTAATACTTAAAGTACTGGGAAACCCAACCAAAAATTATCACTAAAGTGAAATGCATTGGCTGTCTTCAAATACTACTTTTTTTTTTTTTTTAACATATATATATATATATATTTTTTTTTGCCAGTGAACAGCTTTAGAAAAGCCTGTCTGATTTTCAGCTGGAATTAAAATTCCATATGTGCTATATTAACTGGTTAATTTTGTCGTTCATTTTACAACCTTCCTCTGAATGGCCTGACTGAAATGAATGGATTTTAATCTCAAGGGGGAAAAAATAGAAGGAATTAAATGCTTAAAGGTTTGTTCTTTTTCAGCACATGCATTTTGCAACATAGGTTACACTTTTAAAACAAACGTACGATGTCTTTCCTGGAATTATAAACTGTCCACTTTTGCAGTTTGACAATCCCTGCCAGGATGTGGTGGCTGTGTATGTGACTGCCGGGTAGTTCAGTGGGCAATTTGCTGTTTCAAGGGAGCAAAGGAAGGCAGTGAAGGTAGAGGAGGAGAGGAAAGCACGAGGGAAAGTGTTCTAACTTACAGTCTTACTAGTTTGGTCATTAAAGTGTATTCAGTCATTCATTAAAGCTTATTCATGAAATTAATTATTCATTAAAGCACTTTGGGGGGGTGTGGGGGTGTGGAAAGAGCTGAACAGCACCAGTCATTATTTACACTAGCAATTTCATCATGGAGTGAGATTACGGGGCCAGATTCTTCTCTGCATTTCAGCAGTTGGGTTTCGCTGACATCATGGAGCATCTACCGATTTAGACTAATCTGTGGCAGAATAGAGTACAGCCCATACTGCTCCTCTAAGAGGATGCCTTGGGCAGTTTCTTTGCCGTTTTTTTGCTGGCTAGGTTTCGGGATGCTTTACAAATGGATAAAAAATTAAAGAACTATGACAAATGGATCTTCTCACAGCGTGAGGTTCGACTGAATCATTCCGTGACTCTGTGATTCCATTGAGATAGTTAGGAGGAGATGGATGTGAAAAGCATTCACATTAATGATTAGTAGCTCATTTTAAGGCTTTTTGTTTGTTTGTTTATTTATTTATTTATATTTCCTACTATCCTGTCAATTTTTAAATAAACCGCTTTGATTTTCAGTCCTCACATAAAAGGTTCAGGGTGACAGCAGGGGACAGGGAGGGATCACACCAAAGCTCTTATTTTGTTAATATGATATACAGTGTATGAGAGCACAGTAGTCAGTAATGGGAAAGGACTAGTAAATCACTGAATTTGTGCCTTTGCTAAGAGAAGTGTGTTAGGTAATGATCATCCTTCTTCATAGCAGCACTTCCCAGCTGTGATTTTTTGTTGAAGCTCATGGATGGAGCAGCACACATGCAGCTGGGTAGGTGACTTAACACTTAGCAGCTGATGCACACAATCCCCTTGGGATTTTAGGCAGAATTTCTAGAACTCATTTCCACTGGCATTGCTTGTCTGACAAATCCTACATTATGATTGGGTTCCTCACTGTAAGGCTGAGATGCAGAATATTCTTTTCTATATTAATGAACAAGTAGATCAGGAGTCAGCTTTTAAGGCTTTCTGTGTCTGTACCCTGATTCTGCAAGTGCTGCACTGTAGGTGGGGTGGGACTGGCTTGAAGCAAAGCCGTGGCACAGCTGCTCCGTGGGTCCTTGACTTTACCCATTGCCGGTGTCCCCTGAAGGACTTGGCACTAAGATCTGGCACCAATCACATAGTGTTTGAGGATATGGGAAGGTACTGCTCCAAAACCCTACTAAACCAGGTGAATGACACGAACTTGAGCTTTTGTTGGTTCTCTTCCTTTACTTCCTTAAAAAGCTCCTACACCATGACCTTCAACTCTCCTTGTTGTGCGGGGTGATGATGCAAGTCCCAGGGAAGCAGCCATGTGGAAAATCTGCAGCTCATAGTCATGGGGCCAGGTCCTCTGACGACAGGGAGCATGGAGTTAGTGGACTTATTCTAGCTGGCAATCTGACCTATTGAATTTCCAGTTCCTTTTGTGGGAATAACTCAGTGCATGATTTGATCTGAATTTCTGGGGCAGGGCAAGCCAGGAAGATTTCAGGCTTCTAATTGGCATTAGAATGTCTTTAGAAATTCAGCCTCTGCCATTTTATCTTCTGATCATCTTTCAGGCTGCACAGCTGTCTCTTGCTCTGACTCCTGCACAAAACCCACAGTCTCAGTTCCCGCAGCCCTTCCCTGGTTCATTTTTTGGGGCCTGCCCTAGCCACCTGGTGCACCCCCAAGAAGAGCTGGCAATTTCCTTCTGGGGTGGGCTGCATGAGCTGCAGGAGAGGAGCTAGCTCTGCTTGAAATTAGGGGGGCTCCTTACCACTGCGCACTCCCAGGGGAGAAGGGAAGGAGAGAAGCTATGGGCCAGCAACCAGCGTTGGCTCCCTATTTCTCTTTCAGGTTCACATTTGGTGTGGACACTGAATGTGGTGGCAAAACAGACTAAGTGTATGTCATGAGCAGCTATGAAGACTGAAAAAAAAAAAAAAAAAAGAGAGACACAACCCCACGCTTTCCCTGAACACAGAGGTATGGAGAAAACATCATGGGTTCACACCGCCTTTCTGTCCCAAAGCTGCAGAAAATGAAAGAGGAAGCATCAACAATAGCTCTGTTAGCCATTCTTTTGAGTCACATGAGAAATCTAACACATCGCCATGGGGCTGGGTAAACAGGAAGCCAAAATAAGCCCATTCACACTGCTAGCTGAACTTGGCAGTGGCTCCCATGTGCTTCTGCAGCATCTGGATATATACCAACTGCAGACTGGAAGAACCCCATGCAAAATCCTAGAAATGTCTCAGAAGCATTTCCAGTCCTCAGAAAAAAAAAAAAAAAGGAATGACACATTCAGGAGGTATCTGCACCACAGTTGTGTAATCAAGAATCTGGAGAAACAATAGGTTGGTATGCTGCCAAACTACATGGAAAATGGCTGACTCATGGGAGTAGGAGATCTTAAAACCTGAAGTAATTAGTGGTAGATTCGTAAGTGAGAAAAAAAGGGCAATGAGACTGCTGAAAGAAAATCTGTCCTCATTGCTGGTAAACTACAGGTGTGTCTAAAGCTGCTGCAAAGGCACCCAGCCAAAAACCGAGCAGCAGTGGGGTGGGCATAGCCGGGTAGAACTGATAAGCGTAAAACCTCATCAAAAGCAAAAGCATAAATATGAAGCAGGGGACGTCAGGGAAGACCTTTGGTGCTGTGAGAAAAATGTGCACAGCGTAGGAAAGTTTGCACGGTGATGACATTAATATGGTGCAAAAGGGCAAAAATAAAACTCTCCGCTACGTGCCAAGAGACAGCAGTAGCACGCCATCAGGGGAATGAATGCTAGGAAGACAGTAGGACATTACTAAGTGTGCTAGGCTGCAAAGGCTTCCTCAGAACTACGCCAGAGACGGAAAGGAATGATAACCATGCAAAGCTGAATTAAAGCAATGCAATGTCTCCGTGCCATTAGGCAGAGTAAATTGCAAGTCAAATCAGTGTTGCTGGCAGCACCAAATCCTCTGCTTTCAGCTTTACCCAGTGAATTCATCACCACATAAGGGCTCTAAGTTTGAAGCAAACAATTCATGCAGTCAATGTAAGCAGAACAAATTAAAAATAAAAATATGCAGAGCTAGCAATATTCACTAGCATCCCTGTAATGAAGCCATTAGGACGCATATCAGGAGGTGTTTGAAGGGGAGGATGTCTTCCAGGCATACAATTGCCTTCATCTATTTCCATCTTTACAACTCATGCCTCCAGGAATAACTACAGCATTAAAGGAAATAGAAAAAATAATTGGAGCAATGGAAGGAATGGAAAAGTAAGGCATCTTTCCTAATGTCAGGGGCTACCACATACGCAGTACGGGTGCTGCTGAGAAGCCAGGCAACCTACCCCTTCCCAAGGACAGAAGTGACTTCAACAGGCACTAAAAGAGTGTTCAGCTGAGTGCTTACAGGTGAGGAAAGGCCCAGCTTGACAAGAACAAATATATCCATGATGCAGAGAATATTGTCAAAAACTGTTGGATAAAGAAAGAAACTACCCCCCCACACACACATCCAAGAAAAGAAAAGAGGCAGATGGCTGAGAGCACTGCAGGGATCAGATGTGAGGTGGGAAAGCACCGGCGCTGTCAGCAAGATGCATTAAAAGGGCTCTGAGGGATCAGCGTAAAGGCCCAGAAGCTAAAGGCTCCTGGGGATGGAGGCAGAGATCGTGTGGCAGAAGCTGTGATCCATCACAATCCCGTCTTCTTCTGTCAGTTAGAAAGAGTCAGGGAACAGATCTAAAGCTGAATAAAGCCATAATGGCGTTGGGATTGTTTGCACTACCTTGTATGAGACGTCTGGTGATCTCCCCAGGGCTGGGACTGACCCCAGCAGCCTAGAACAATACAACCAATTCCCACTCTCAGAGGCACAGAATCCATCTGGAGTCTGTTGGGATCTGTAACTTATCCGACAACATTTCTTCTGCAGTTTTCATATATGTGTCCTTGACATAGCTCCTGAACAAACATGCAATATGGACAACTGGTATCATCACAGGAAGCAGCTATCACACACGTGAAAGGGTAGACAAAGAATTACCCCACCTTTAATAAAGAGGCAGATACGTAACACATTGCTAATGAAGCATGCTATGCTGAAGAAAAAGACAGGTTCTCCTTGCTGACCTGTATCTCGAGTTCAGTACCTCCTGCAAAACGCAGAGGTACATCCAAACAGAGAAGCTAAATCTTTCAATATTATCTACAAGTGGAAAGTGTCATCAGGATAGTGATGAATAAGAAACCACTTGAGCAGAGAGTGATCATAAACTATTGGCGAGCATTTGAGGTTGCTGCTGGAAGCCCCACATCAGCTTCAGCACATGCCTCTGGAATATTCACGCTACACTTTTAGGTATCCAAAACCAAGGAAAAGGCTACTATGGATATAGCTGCCACTGTACACAGCCCAAAAATACAGCAGCTGAATGTAGGCCTGACAGAAACAATATAAAGACACAGAAAGCCCCAGTCAAGCCAAGCTCACCACTTGAAGGATTTGGAAGAAATCCAGGATCGAATCATGTGGTCACTTACGTTTCTCTATCTGAAGGCCAGAAAGCAGGGGAAAATGTACCTTTTTTCAAGAGTATTGGATCTATGGAGACAGGCTGAATGTACAGGAAAACATAACACCCAGATTGCAGGGAATTGATACGTTCTTTGTGAATTGCCCAGCTCTTGTCTGGGTCTGGCCTGTCTACAGAGAGCCAGTAACACTCTGTCTTGGTCAAATATGACAGAGTATCCACAGCCTAATGGTCTGTTGTGGCCTGTATGGGGCAACTAGCAAAGAAGCAGTGGAAACACACTGCCTTCCCCACTGTCCGTGGGGAGAATAGGAATGCCTCTTCTCCCCCCAGATCTGGTTACTGTGGGCTGCCGCTCAGACTGCTGGTCACTGGATGTGTTTAAAGCATTGAGTTTCTGTGTCAGGGAGAGCATCACATGCAGTGGGAATACAGATCTATTTGCTTGCAAGCCATCCTCGGATTCACTCACTTGAATCATCACCACAGCATCGCCACCAAATGGCAAAGTCAAATCAGCACTTAGCATTCTTGAAATTTTCCTAATGCCAACAGACATGAAGAAAATACACAGCATATCTGTTCTTGAACAGAGAAACAATTGCACAGAAAGCCCAGCTCAGTCTGCTTACATCTTCTGACGCCTTGAGCACTGGCATCATTAATGTGGCTATCGGTGATGAAAGGAATCACAGACAAACAGAAGAAGCAAGTGAAAGCCAAAGCCTCCTATAAGTGATGAAATAAAGACCTCCCAGAACTACCACCGGGAGAAAGCGTTTGTATCAGACTATTTCCTCTGGACATACCATGTTCTGGGATGCAAACTATTTTCTTGATATCTTTGCTCCCCAAAGAAATGAAAAATAAAAGATGTATGTTATTTATATAATGAGACAGGTGCTAAGCATGTCCAATGGTACACATCAGGTTGGCACTGCAGCTTTCCCTGCCTGCTGCAAAGGGCAGGATGAGTGACCTACCTGACGGTCGTGGGAGACCTCAGAAGTGCTCTGTATAAATGCATGTAAATGTGCACTTTTACATCTCTGAAGGGTGTAGAAGGTGGTGTACCAATGGCAATCTCTTCAGGCATGAGCAAAGGGCATCCACCAGCTACTACCACTAGGTCTGCAAAAAGTATCGACCAAAATAAGCCCACTTGGAGTAGCTCAGATGTGTGCTCCTGTGGAAAAATGACAGGACAGCCGCTAATCAGAAAAGGGCCTAAGCTCCTATCAGCTTTATTTCCAGCCTGCTGCAATAAAATAGTCTCAGTTGTTTGAGAACTATTTGGAGAATGAGTTTTTATGGGCCTTCTGCTAAGGCCAAGGAGTGCTTGAGGTGCTTGTGGGATGGCAGATTTAGGTGCCAGAACTGCAGATAGGAAGCGGTGTGTCACACCGACACTACTGCTGTGCCTCCTCTCATAGTATGCTTCTCTGGAACAAGACATGCAGGCATTCCCCATTGCCTACATTTCTGTCCAGGTATTTCTGAAGCCTATTCTAATCACTGAAAGTACCTCCGAAATTGCAGCAACACCCTGCACTGCTGCTGGTTTTTGTAAGAATTGATCCGCTACACAGAAAATTCAGGATGCTGCTGATCTGGATCATCTCTCAGCTGTTTAATATCTATCTTGATACGCCACAAGCAAGGCACAGAAGTTAGAGAGAGATAATATTTAGAGAATGAAGCAGATAAAAGAAGATGTCAGCCCCCCAACGTACATCTCTTAGGATTACAGCAGACATATTCCTGGCTTCTCAGTTGTCACTGGCAGGAAGCTGCTTCAGATAGGGAGCTCTGCAGGGGCTTGTCACTCACGGAGGAAATATGGTCTGCAAGTGTAATGTCTTTTCCCTCTGCTACAGCTTTCGGTAATGCAGGTATGATCATCAGCTACCAGCTGAACAATAAATCAAAATGCTTGGAAAAAAAA
The DNA here is from genome assembly GCF_009769625.2 of Cygnus olor. NCBI lineage: Eukaryota > Metazoa > Chordata > Aves > Anseriformes > Anatidae > Cygnus > Cygnus olor. Next base: position 80,031,091 of record NC_049171.1, on the reverse strand, counting down.
AAAAAAAAAAGACAAAATACACTCCATCCTCAACAACTGTTAGGCACAGGATAAAAGCAGCCACCAGCATGTGTATTAGTTAAGTAATTTTGTACTGTCACTGATGTCAATTGGCTTTAAAACAAAGCCTAAGATTTAGAATATATTATTAGAATATATAGATACACCACTTAGAATATATTTGTCTTTACCGTGTAAGTCAAAATCAGTCTTACGTGACACCATCTAAGTTTTTAGACACAATGTGCATGGTCTAAACAATTCTGGTCCTATTTCTGTTTTAAGCACTGACAGTGCGTTATGAATAATGACAGGGACTTCCTTGAAGGGCTCACATCCACAGCTGGAGAAAATGCTCAGCACTTCTTTCACACTGTGGTCTCCTTCCACCATCTGCTGGATTTTCTCTGTTATTGCATTATTGCAGGAATTAAAATTCAGAGATTTTTTTTTTTAAATTATTATTATTATTTTTATTTTTTAAGGACATGATTACTTATTTTAATCTTATTTTTCCCTCATTTCTCAGGTCTGATTTGCTGCTAACAAAGTCCCAAATGAATGGCTGAGTGAAAAAGTATTGCTAAGTTTTAATGGAATGTCATATCTTACCAAAATTATGGCCAGCTATGAAGGTATTTTTTTAGAGAAAGGAAAGGTTTAGTCTGTTGTCATGAGTATAAAAAAAATAATAATCATCTGTAGGTATTTTTCTTTCATATATATATATATTATATATAACATTTTACAGACAAAAGTCGGTTGCGCCCTATTTCTAAATGACTCTTTCTTAAGTCTGTATTACTCCACACCAGCATGAACAGGATTTTGGCTTGGACTTCACAGCATAAGCAGTGACTAACCAAGCATCTCTTACATTTTTATGGGAGTGATGCACACATGAACAGCTACACAAACATTCCTTTTCTTAAGGGTCCAGGATGAACTTGCCTCAATGGTGTTTAGGTGAGGAAAGTATTTATTTAATATGAACTGCATACATATACATAAAATTATCAAGAGATGAGAAATGCTAAATTCCCCTTCCATACACAGCCACCCATGCACACATCCCAACACTATTTTTAGACTCGTTTTTCAGAGTAGCAGCACATTTTAGTTTGCCTTACAGTCCAGAATATGGAACTAGTTCAGTGTCAAAATTCAGTGTCAAAAGTGATGCATCAGCACTGGTGTTCAGGACAGTTTGATACATGAGGGGGCTCTATCAGAAAAAGGAAAGAAACATTGGTTTCAGCCTGGTAATGACACTGAGTCTAGAGCAGACTTACTACAGATTGCCTGAGAACATGCTTGCAGAGCTAACCAAAAGGCAGGCGTTTCCTCTGTGGCTTTTGTTTTCAACATGTTTTTGTGAGGAAAAAATCTACACCAGGATCTGTAAAAAAAAAAACATTTTTTTTAAAGCACAGCTGGTGCAGAACTGTCAGAGATCTCTAGGGTGGGCTTACAAACATAACTCCAATGTGATTATGTATTATAAAATTGTTTTCCCACTAAAAAAAAAAAACAGTGAGATCTCCAAAGAACTGCAAAGCTTTGCTCAGCATTTATTTATGCAGTAATTTCAATGGAAACCAGAAGATAACTAGGCTAAGGTTAAACGCTTCTGGAAAACGCCATCTCCATTTTCCTTTTTTCTTTTTTTCTTTTTACAATATAGCGCTATGCCTTTACAGTGGGAATTTTCAAGATTTATGTGACACTGAATAAAAAAAGAGAACTAATTAGCTATCATGGCAGGATGTGGAGGGGCAAGAAAAGATTTTAAGGTCAAGATTCTCAAAGATGGATAGTTATTTTGGATGCCTCCATTTTTGGGCAGCTACTGGAAGAGAGCCATACTTGCAGAAGTACATTCAGCTCCCGAATGCTGGGTCCCATTACAGTGTTTCTACTGTCCAAATACTGATGACTAGTTATTTGGGTTTTCAAGTTGTGTAATTATTGTGGTACATCTTCCTGAGTGTAAAAACGTAGTAATAAATGCCTCGGTAGTGTGCTTTGAAGCTTCACACATTACTGTCTATAAGATGCTTTGAATGGACTCTAATGGAGGACCTCTTAGATGTGTAGAAGACCACCAGCATCACTCTTTACATGCCCAAGATTTAAGGGATGAAGTAAAGAAGAAATGTTGTGGCAAGAAGCTAAATGCCTCTTTTTTATTATTTCTGTATATAGGACAGGAAAAATTAGACCTGCAAGGCCAAGTTCAAAAATAAAACAAAACCCACTGCCTTTATAAGGAGGTTGTAAAAGAGTTGTATTTCTACAAATGAGCTGATCTGGGGGTTTCTCCTTTGATCCCGCTATCTTTAAAGCTCCTTGCAAAAACTGAAGAGATTGTAGCCTCTTGGAAAAGCTTTTACAGCATCAAACGAGAGCCCTCCTCTGACTTTGAAGATATCCTGCAATCAATTAAGAAGGCCCTAAATGATGTTGGAGTGAGTCAGGAGTTTTGCAGAATAACTGGCAAGCTTCCACTTAGAGAGAATCACTGGGAATATGAGAAAACAGAGAGGATTAGCCATCCCCATTAAAGACAACAGCATTAGGAGCTGCTTTCAAAACACCAGAGCTTCTTCTTGCCTAATGCTTTCAAAGTTGCTGTTCTCAGCTAAACCGATGAGTTGTTCTGTCTTTATTTTTAGTATGGAAAATTCAAAATAGACTTAAAAAAAAGTTCTCTGAAGTCAAATGCGCAATTCAAAATGTGAAGACTACATCTTGAAACAAGTGCCTATTGCCTTTTCCTTGTGAGGTTAGTTAAGCCTAACCTAAAATATTATGGAAGATGAGGGAGGATATTTAAAAACCTTTTTCCTTTGCTTTATGGTGATGTAAAGGACTGTTGGAGATGGAAGGCAGCAGTGGTGTGGGTCTTTCACGCCTAAACTTCCCACGCCCAAACATGAAATAATCTTGCTTTCAACCAGTGCCTGACCAATTTCTCCACTAATCTGAAAATCTAAGATAACTTCTGTGTATGTAGCAGGCTATGTCTGTGCTCCCAGAAGGGATAGCAGATTTGCTTTAGCTCACTACAGAAAAGCTATTCACCCATGCTGCATCTTCTTAAGCCAAGGCCCTAAACAACTCTTCATACCACGCATTTGGAAAAGATAACACTTTGCAAACCTTCACCTCTGCAAAGAAAAATACCTAGGAGTTGGAAGCAAAGTGGAAGCTTCCTCCCTCCCTCCCTGTGCCCTCCCCTTCCTCCTTCTTTCTTCCTTCCCCAGAATAAACTGGCATTTTGCTCTGTTCTCACTGAACTAAGTGAGAACTGTATTGGTTTTTGTGATTTGGTTATATCTGGGATTGTTTTAATCCGCCTTCCTGTAGTAAGGCTCTACTCCCAGTAATATCACCAGGCATTTAAAAAGACTAAAGGCTCCCAGGGTTGCAGCTGGTAGATATTCATACAGGAGTCACAGAGTATTTTCCCCACTACCACAGATCCTCTTATCTGGTTCATTATCAATAGAATCCCCTGTACACTAAAATCCAGAACAGCAAAATACTCAGGCATGTACTTAGAATAAGCTCATGTTTACATGATTTGCTGGATGAAGACCTGGAGACAAAGGCTGTCACAGAGAAACTATGTGGTGCCATATGGACATTTTGTCAATTGTCACATTTCTTCCACATCTATACATACTTTCTGGGCTGAAAGCTGGAGAAGGATGGATTATGTACATTTTAACAGCCCTTTTACTTCTCTATTGAGCCAATAGTAAAGTCTATTTAAGCTTTACCATCTGGCTCAGAGTCCTAGCAAAGGGGAGAGGTTGAAAATGAACGGTGTAGCCTACAGCTGAATGGAAAGTCCTAAACTTTATTTTTAATAAAAATAAAAAATAAAAAATAAACAGGGCCAACAAATGGGAAAGCAGGTTGTGACTGGGAAGATTTTTGATTCCAGTCTGTACAGCAAATGATCTTCAGCTATGTGAAGCAGATGAAAAACGACTGCAGATTTCAGCAGTGCCCTGTCAAGTAGGTTAGCAAAATAAGGACAGATGGCAAAGGATTACATCTAATTCTTTCTCCTAATTCATCTTTCCGAGACCATTCCACTGCATTCAGTATAACTAGAGATTTACCAGCTTAACTTCCTCCCTATAGCTCCTAGTGACAATCCACATAGTACATATTTGTGAATTCCCATCACCGGGAACGTTCAATTGGACTCAACTGCTTTTCACCCGCTGCCTTTAAATGTGCTTCTGAGGGAAGGATGTTTAGTGTTGGAACAGCAACTTTATTTTTATAGCAAACATCCTAAAAAGCACACAGATAGCAGTGTGTTTCTGATGAATGAAGCCATCCTGCTCAAAGAAGGACTTCAGACTGAACATCTCTTACCCAGGTGTGGGTAATGTCACTGCGCAATACTACCACTGCTGTCCTAAAGATACCTTTCTGTTTCTTTTTGTTGTGCATTATCTGTTTTATCAGGTACCTTCTGACCATTCTTCCTTCATGCTCCTTTTCTTGCTAGAACAGATAATAAAGGTAGCTGTGCAGCACAGCCCAGATAAAGCTGAAAGCATGCAGTCCATCACTGAGTGCAAGAGGGCCGGTTCTGCAGTCACAGCTTCTCATTACCTGCCTCATTCTGCTCTTCCTCCTTCCCCACTCAAATATTTAAAACTATTTTTTGAAAATTCTCAGGGTTTTTCAATGTCTCTGATTTCAAATGCTTGGCTTGAGATACACTTCCAGGTGACAATAGCTCCTTATAAAGTCAGTGGGGAACTGCCAGTATTCGGCACCTTCCTCATCAGAGTTCAGGGTGTCCTGAAAGCAATGGGGAAGGGAAGATCCAGAATACAGCCTGTGCTGCCTCTCTGCCTCTCCTAATTGCTTTTACACCTTCCTCTGTACTAGCACCTCTTGAAAATTACAGATCTGGTCTCTCTTTTAGATAGACCTTTTGATTTTCTGTGCATTTATCATTCTTCTCTTTGAATTTCTTACTTTCACTAGTTAAAAATCCAGGAAATGGCAGTTATCTTCTTCTCCTATACTTTTTCTTTTCCTTTCCTTTCTTTTTCTCCATGGTCGCATACTTTCTTTTCTCCAGAAAATAAACTGGAAGGCACTTGTCAGTGACAACAGCACCATCTGCTGTTCTGCAGAGATTAGGAAGCCTTCACTCATGTTTCTGAATGAAACCCACTGCACGTTATGAACAGTGCAGAATTTCCTGGAAATGTGCAGGTGATGGTACAAGACTATCTTTCTTCACGAGAAGGGAGATATTTTATGTGATCCAAAATCACCATCAAAACTAAACTTTTTAAAAGACATCTGTGTGGCCTTGCTCTAATAATCTATCATGGTGGCTCAGCTCAGCAGTGGCTTTCCAGAATTGTACATGGGGATTTCCAAAACTTTTAAATAACTGTCCGTAGTTTATACTGTAATTTTGTCCATGACCCTTTTCCAATATAACTGAGTGCTGGAATGGTCATCACTGGACTGTTCCTCACACAGAATTGCCCAGTTGTGTGATTACAGGGGAAATATGTACATCAGAACACGGATCCAGTTGACTAAAAGAGTGTGCACTTAACCGGGGCACTGATTTTTTAACTAGGGGCATGAGGAAGGAACCTTAGTCCTCTTGTATTGCTAAATAGGTGTAGCATTACAAATTACTGAAAAAAAAAAAAAGAAAAAAAATACTGAAATCCAGTAAACTATAGTTGTTAAATATGTGAGTTGTAAAATCAGCCTGAGCTTGGTCAGCTAGGTGCCATGTGCTGGAAACCCTAATCATCATCAAAGGCCGTGTTAGACAGTTCAGATGTGAATCAACACTAATATGCATTTCTCATCTCTGTCCTGCCTCCCAGAGGCTGAGTAATAGTATTAAATGGCATGGACAATCCACTTAAGGGAGAGGAGAGTGCAGTAAGCCTTTCATCTGTTACGGGGTGTTGAGAAGCGTTTTGTGGCCTATAGATAGTAGTGGCCTGTGACAAGGACACGTCCAGACTGGCCCTTTATTTCAGGGCTGGCTGCTGCTGTTGTGGACTGGTTTTGATGTTTCAGGTAATACCTCTCAGTCCCAGGTTTCCAAAGCAGATTAATCTGAATGAGGGTGGATATCTCATGTGGCAGAGGTAAAGAAAAGAGCTGCAGGCTGTCCTGTTTAGAAAACAAACAGCACAACAAAATACAACCAACCAACAAACAAATGAAAGCCAACCAAAGTATTTCAGCTTTTGATCTAGGCAATATGCTTAGGCTGGAGGGCACCTGGATAGGTCAGGAACTACAGAACATCTTCTAAATACAAGTGCAGAGGGATCAGCAGGGGTGGGATGCTCTGAGTCCTTGGGTTGGTACATTAAGTGAAAAGGGTTGAAGGGTGAAAAGGGTTTGGGATCCCAGAGGTGCCTGCAACTGGCAGGCTGGGGCCCGGGAGCAGGGCTGTCTTGGGAATAAGGGTGGGAAGGAATAGGATTAGGAGGTGGGGAAAACAGAACGGGACATGGTGTTTGGTGAGGTAGGGCTACGTGTTGGGAGTATAAAGCTGGAAGGCACAAATTCAGGGTTCTGAGCATTACGGAGTGTGGGGTGGGGGTGTGAATGCTGTGGCTCTTGCCACCTGAAAATTACAAAACGCTGCTTCTTGGAAGAGGATTTTGGACAATCCCCAACATACAGCAGAATTATTGAGCTCAGACTGTGGAAAAGTCATCATGTTCACGGACTGTCTACTGATGTATAAAATTTGTGGAACCTTCTCCTGGCATGTGGCAGAACCAGCACTACTGTTACTATTGTTAACATACTGCTAATAGTGAGTGTAAGGCTTGCTACATATGTACCGACTAGCTTGTTAGGTACTAAAGAGTGCCTTTCTGCTGCGTTCAGCACCAGCCAAGGGAAAAACATTTCCTTTTGATGATCCCTAGTGTTCCTTTTTGTTCTCTTAACTCCATAACCACCTTTCTGTGTTTTTTTTTTTCTTTTTTTCTTTTTTTCCCTTTATCTTTCTGCATCACATTCTGCTCAGATGCTCCCCCGTCTATAATCTGCCACGGGCATAATTTCTCACCCACTTCTTTTTGTCTGATAAAATGATCTGTAGTAAACCAGTCCAAATTTAAATGCTGATGTTTAAGTTGATGTAATAGGACTTTAGAATTGGCACCCCATTGTCATAAAAATAATAGCAAGGCTGAAATCAGGCAATAATGGAGACCAGCAAAGCACCTAGTATTTTATTGTATTGATTACTACGTGTTGTACAGACCTTTAATGCTTCATTCAGTTAAGTCCTATAGGTGCCTAGAAGAGAAGGTAGATTGTAATAAAGAAATGTTCCCTTTTCAGGACTTATTCAGACCTGCTGAAAGAAACACCCACAATTCATCTTGACTGCATGCTGCAAGTAAGAAATGAAGAATTTCTGAAGAAAGACATCAAAGCAACTGGAAGAGCAGACAAAATGTATTATGGCATGAAAGAGATTTCAGCTGCAAGCATCCTATTTAGTAATTTAATGTATTCTGTCATTCCTCCTCTGAAAAAAAAAATCTTTTTGTGTGTGTGAAACAAAGCACTATGTTTTACTTTACATTTAAGTAAATGTATGAATTTGAGCTGTTCTCTTAAGCTTTTTCTGGATTATGTATTTTATATGTAACTAAACATGCAGAATGTGAAGGCAAACAGAAACCACGTTAACTAGCAGGTCTAAAATATCTCCTTTTCCCCTTCTTTTTCCGGAATTTATCTCATAGGCAGTCAGTCACACTATAGGTCCCTTGCAATAACAAGCTTCAGCTCTTTTGCAGTCAGTAGACTCTCAAAGATCACAAATTTCAAAAATGTATCGGGGAAGTGGGTAGCCAGGGAAAGGAGAGAGACTATACTTGTGTGATTTAGAGAAAAAGATCTAGTGGGAGCTCACAGGGAAAACTTCAAGAGGCCTTTCTTTTTCATTAGACGCCTGAGAAGTTAGCCATGGTAACTCCCATATCCATCAGAAACTATGCTTTCCTATTGCTACTGTGCAGGGAATTCGCTGTCCTTTGCTTTCACAGGACCAGGTTCCACATTTGCCTCTCTCTGTGACATCTTCCTGGAGAGTGGTCTGTGACCATTTTCGAGGTGCTAATTTCTATCTTTTTTTTCACAGGCCTTGTGGATCCTGTGGAGTGAATTTACACCCCCTGGAAATCAGCCTGCTTTCCTTTGTCCCTTTTGGCTACAGCAAACCGCCCTGGTCCCCACACCAGCTGCTGGCATGCAGCTAAGGAGCTAACGGCATGGTGCCAGCGCCCTAGAACACCTCCTACAGTTTTCCTGGGGCAGATGCAGGGCACTCAGGTGGGCTTCATTGCCATGACTGTGGGTCAGGTCTCGAAACTATAAAATGTTTAATGGGGCAGACGCAGGGTACTCAGGCTTCGCAGCCATGACCGTGGGTCAGATCTTGAAACTAGAAAGTGTTTTATGGGGCAGATGCAGGGCACTCAGGTAGGCTTCACGTCCATGATCGTGGGTCAGGTCTCGAAACTAGAAAATTATTTATTTATTGGAATAGATGGCAACAGCAAGCACGACCGATGGGAGAACACCACAGTTAGTGCATTAAAACTGGAACAGCACGGTTGGGTTGGAAGAGGCCTTACAGCCGACCTCCTTCCAGCCTCCTCCCACCAAACCCGTCTGCCCAAGGCCCCATCCACCCTGGCATCGACTCCTCAGGCTGTCCCCCCAACATGGCGGCCCCTCCCTCCCCCTCAGCGGGGCGCCGCGGCCCGGCCCCGCTTCCCCTCCCCTCCGCGGCCGCGCCTGCGCAGCGGCGCCGTGCCGAGCCGAGCCGAGCCGAGCCGTGCGGCGCCCCCCCGCCGGCGGCATGGAGGTGGTGCTGGCCGACGCGCTGCTGGCCCGCGGCGGCGACCCCTGCGCGCTGCTGCGGGCCGTGTGCGCGCCGCTGTCGGCCGAGCGTGCGGAGGCGCTGCGCCTGCTGCTGCAGCGCCTGGCGGCGGCCGAGGGCGAGGCGGCGGGCGAGGCGCTGCGGCGGGCCGCCTGGGAGGTGGCGCTGGAGCGCTGCCGGCCGCTGCTGCGGCTCGGGGAAGGGGCCGCCGGGGCGGCGTGCGCCGAGCGGCTGCGGCTGGGGCGGGCGCTGCGGGGCGCGCTGCGGCACTGCGTGCAGCTCTGCGGGGCGCCGCTGGCCGCTCGCCTGGCCCGCGACGCCCTGGCCGAGCTGGCGGGCGGCGGGGCGGGCGCCGAGGCGGCGGTGGAGGCGCTGGCGGCGGCGGCGCCGCGGCTGGAGGAGCCGGCGCTGGTGGCGCGGAGCGTGGCGGCGGCGCTGGCGCTGCTGCGGGACGAGGGCGAGGCCGAGGCGGCGGCGGCGCTGGCGGCCGGGCGGCTGCTGCCGGCGCTGGGCGGCAACGGCGCGGCGCTGGGCCGCGTCTGGGAGGGGCTGCTGGGGGACGGCGGCGGCGGCGGGGGGCCCCCGCGGGCCGGGCGGGCGCTGCTGGCGCTGAGCGCCCTGTGCGACGCGCTGCTGCCCCGCGGGACGGCGGCCGGGCTCGACGCCAGGCTGTGCCCCCGCTTCTGGCGGCTGGTGCAGGAGGGGCTGACCGAGAGGGACGGGCTGTGCCGGAGGAGGGCCCGCTACCTGCTGAAGAGGGCCGTGGACCTCTGCGGGAGCCAGGGAGCCCGCCTGCGCTGCCCGACGGAGGGCGGGGACGGTAAGGGGGAGACGGAGGGAGGCAGGGAGGGAATGGAAACAGGGCCCCGCATCGCGCCCCGGCCCTGCTGGCCCCCCCCCCCCCCCCCCCCCCAAGGGACTGGGGGCTCCTGGTCCCCCCATGCGGGCACACTCGGGAAGGGAACAAGTGTGATCGCCTGTCCTGGGCAGGGGCTTTTGTGGGAGGGATGCTGGAGCAGCCCGGTCTCAGCAAGCTCTCTGCGTTGCCTTTAGAACCCAGCCTGTTCTGGTGGTCTGCTGAGGAGAACGAAACGCTTCTGCAGTTCTGGGAGACATACATCTTGGTGATGGAAACTCTGGAGGGAAACCAGGTAAGGGCGCCTCAAAACCTTAGAGTCATAGAACCATAGAATATCCCGAGTTGGAAGGGACCCATAAGGATCATCGAGTCCGGCTCCTGGCACCACACAGGTCTGCCCAAAAGTTTAGACCATGTGACTAAGTGCACAGTCCCTTGTGACAGCTTATACACGATACGTTAACTTCTGGCACGTACAGTATAAATATTTCATTAAAGTAAAACATTTCCAGTTTTGGTGATCGAAGGCATTTAAGCATTATCAGGAATATTTTTATTTTGAATTTTAAATATTTAAAACACAGCAAATGTAGTTTGGCATAAATTCACAACTCTATCTCTGAAATCCGGTTAAGGCAGTGCATTGAACTAAGGAAGGAAAACCTGGGTTGCAGCTTATTGCACGACCCCTTGGGCTACCCAGTGTGGTAACCCATTTCTCAGCAAAAATCAGGCTGTTACACTCAGTAACTTCTTTTTAGTAGAGGGCACTACGTCTCCAAGTAAAGCACTTTGTGCCCCTTGGTGGAAATAATTTTGAGTTTGACTCAGAGACCAGTGTACTTGGTAGAAAGATTGCTTTTGTCTTGAGAACCTCTGTAGTTTCATGGTATAAATTAGTTGTGACTACCTCTTTGTAGTTTACTTATCTTGCATTATTTGTGCAAGATTGTCCTGTAACTGAGAGAATAGTAATTATCAAAATGTTTAACTGTAGAGTTTTGTGCTGTTTGACTTGAAAGCTTCACACTGTAATTGTGATGAATAGAAGTTCACACTGTAATTGTGATGAATAGAAGGGTTGGTTATTGGGAAGGATTACTTTTATGATACAGTAGCATGGAAGTATCAATTCGTCTTAATCTCTGGAGGACGATTACCTGTTATATACCAAGTCCTTGGATCAGTTGCACAGGCATTGCAGAGTATGTTTGTTTATTTAAATGCAGTTTAATTGTCAATTGCCATGTTGATGCTGTTGATAGTAACTTCTAGCTCATGACTAAGTGCCAGTTCTTAGATTTGAAATTGTAAACTGACTACTTACATTGTATCTGATTTGCATTTCAGATCCATGTCATAAAGCCAGTATTACCAAAACTAAACAGTTTATATGAGCATGCTATATCAGGGGAAAAAGGTAAGACAAAATTTTCTGAAGCATCTCTGAAGTATTAGGCGATTAAGTCTCACTTTTTTCTTTGTTCTAGTAGCAGCTTTTTATTAAGTTTTCACAGTCAGTGTCGCTCTGCTCAGAGATGCAGCAATAAGAAATCCTAGCATATGACAAAATTGCTTATCTTATTGTGAAGTATTTTTTTCTCTGCCAGCAAACCTAACTACATGGTCCTTTCCTATTATGTTTTGTTTTGCTTGAGCTAATGAGAAAACAAAACGCAGCCAGAGATTCTTAGGGTAGGTCTTACAAGTCAAGTCAATTGCAGAGCTCTGTAGAAGGAAAAAAACTCAGTGGAAGTGGTGAGAGAAAAAATAAAAGGAGTGCTGAAACAGCAACGTGATCTTCTGTAGGGCAAAATGGAGCACATCCAATTACTTAGCGCGAGGTGTTAGAATTTAAAGTTCCCACACTTCTAAAGTAGAAAGATGGTAAATAGGACAGTGTTGCAGGTGAATGCAAGGAGACTTGCAAGAAAAAGGACATGCCTTTCTATTTGTTAGCTGTTTTCATTTGCAACTACTAAAACTTACTCCAGGTTTTGGAAATGATGTTATTGGGTTTTTTTTGTTTGTTTTCTATGGGAGATTTAGTAGGGTATTTTTATAAATCTAGCAGCTATAATAATATTTTTGAAGTATGTTGTGTATTGACTGTCACGTTATCCAGAATGTCAGTGTATTGTATGTGTGTTTGATAAATTTCCTTAAAACATAGATTTGTATGAAGAGTATATTAATGCGTCACTGTCATTTTTGTCAATTTAGAAGAATTTGTTTTTTTTTTTTAACAGGTTGTTGGTTGTTTCACCCATCGTGGCACATGTGCATCTATAAAAGAATGTTTGAGAGTGAGAATAAGACATTGACAAAGGAAGGCATTCTTCATTTTTTAGAGCTTTATGAAACAAAGCATCTTCCAAATTCTCGCGGTTTTTCAGAGGTAACGGTTTTATTGTTACTTGCCAGAACAAACAGATGTTTTAACTTCTAATATATATCTTAACACTAATTGAGTCAGTATGGAATTAGGTGCATTCTGTAAAAATACCCTCTTATTTAGCTGCATGAGCGATGGCAATATTTGTAAGTGTTGTCAAATATAAAATTAATTGGAAAATGGCCAGGCTACAGGAAATGGATTCTTAAATGCAGTCATTCATTCACATATTTGAAGCTAATGCTCTCTAATTAAATGTAGCACCCAATGTATTGAAATTTTTATCAAGGGTTACATTAACAGGGGAATGATTGATGCTTCAGACTTCCACAGCTCCTGAACTTCTCCAAAATTATTAAATCAATGGGTTGAACAGAGTTTTGGGTAAACTTGGTCAACAGACTTTAGGTCTGTGCACAGCGTCTCCTGTTCAAGAAGTGATTTTGAAGAACCATTGCTAGATAACCCTGCGAGGTATTTTGAATATGTCTGTAGTATAATCAGTATGTTATTGCATCTCCCTTCAAAAATACACATACGTGTATCCCATGTATGGGGTATATGTATTGTCAGTTTTAAGTCTCTTTTTTTTTTTTAAATGGTAACATGCGTGGGTTGATACCCCAAGCATATACCTTAGTAAGAAGCGATCTATATTATACTATCATTACTTTTTTCTCCCCCTCATAGAAGGAATTGCCCTCAAAGTCTAATGTTTCTGATTTATACAAATTAAGTTAGCTTCTTGATCATTAACTTGAAATCCAGTCAACCTTTAAAAACAAAAAATCCTTAATCTTTCTACTGCTGGTTTAGTAGTAGTTCAGTAGTCTTTTCTATTGCTTTCTTCTTCATCTAATCTTTCCTCTATTTCATGTTTAAATATCTTTTCCCTTCTTATGCTGAACACCATCTATTCTCCATCTGTTTCTCAAAAAGTTTTATGTGCCTGCACCTTTCAGAATGCTTTGTGAAATTTACCTATTGAAAAATACTGTTCTGCTTGTTTAGTCTCCTGCTCCCCCTTCTCTTTAGTTTCCAACTCCTTTTGCTACTGATAGTTATTGCCAAGAGTGTTCTCTAATTTCTGATTCTTTACTTTTAAAGTGAGGTTGAATAATTCTGGTTAGTCTCTATGTATCAGTGCCTTGTGAGTGTACATTTACCCATTGTTCTTCTTTCTTTTTATCAGTTTGTTATCGGGCCGTTAATGGATGCCCTCTCAGAAAGTTCCCTTTATAGTAGGTAAGCCACTGATTATTAAATGTATTGATTATTGGAAATGTATTCTAACAATAGTGGTTTGAGCATGTTAGTAAAATTTTGGATAAAGGAAAACACATTAATAAATAAATAGTGTTCGCTAAATTCACTGACAGATGGAGCGTCTCAGGAAAGATGGGTGGCTGTGAGTAAGATGAAGCAGGTTCAGTTTCATACTAGTGATAGCAACATAGGGATGCCCAAAGGTCCCACTTAGCACGTGAGTGTTAAAATACTAATTTAGAAATGAAGTGAGATATGATAAATGAAAAACTTTCTGAAATATTTATCTTCTCTTTTTCTTTTTGCACAGATAGAGGGGTTGCTCTAGCTGTTGCAAATTCATAACTGATAGATTTTTTTTTTCCTCCAGTGGATGACTATCTTTTGGCAAATAAAAGATTTTTTCGTAGCAGATTGTTAGAGTTCAAGAGGTGACAGTGGCCTCCTTGGGTATAAATACGTAACGAACAGATAAAAGTTGGAGGGGTTACGAGTTGCAATATATTCAGTGTACTGATGGCTTTCAATCCTTTGTGTGAGTTGCATGGAAAGTACTAAGAATGGGAAGTAAAGTGCTGAATGCACTTTATTCCAGATGAAATGTCTTGGGTGATGAACGTTTGGCTAACAATCTGAAACTCCAACTCAGTTGGAGTAGCCTTGACTGGCAGACCTTTTTCGGCAGCTAGAAGAGTTGACATTATTTTCCCACTTTAGGTGTGGGGGAAATATGGTTGTCACTTAACCAGTGGTCAGTTTGGATTTGGTTCCTCTGGATACCTGTGTAAGCATAGTCGGAGTATGTTGTTTCATCTAAATGTGACAGGACACGTGACTTTTGTTTCAGGCTCTTGCAGCAGTTTTGTGTTTGTCACCTCAATTAGCTGGCTGCAGTATGGTTTGCACGGGCGTACACTTCAAGTTAGTTGAAGCAAATGCTGCGTGATTTGGTGTGCAACATGTATGGGCATGTATGTTAGAACAGGTTCGGGTTAAGGCTTTATAATCTTCTGTCATAGCTTTTATGTGTCTGGTGAAACATGTTGGGATATATCTGAAAGTAGAGGAGGGGTATGTGTTTGATTATACCAAAAGTATACAAAGTTCTGGGGGTTCATGCCAAGCCATATGAAAGGAAACTATGATTTCACAACTGCCTCGTGCTAATCCTTGATAGAGAGGATTTTGAGACTTCTTACATGATTTTGCTTACCTCTATTTGTCTCATGGGAAAATTTTTGCATCTTTACATAGTCTTTTGTGCCAGTCAGATGTTTTGTTTATACTGACTTTATAATCTGTTTCAGGGAGAAATCCTTCCTCCCTACTGCACTTGTATAGGTAATTTTTCTTCACTGTTCTCCAGATCGGACTTGTCACATCCCCACTACATATTGTTTGGAGAATTCCCTGATCATCTTACATAGGCTTTGGTAACCTGCTTGCCCGAAGGCCTGTAGAATACTGCGAGTGCAGACACAAAGTTGAACCCACAATGCCATTTCCTTCTGTGGGCTCAACATTTGATACTCCCAGTCCAGTAACTTTTACCTGACTCTATACTTGAATGCCTGAGTCTGCTGATGCTGTACCACATCCTTGTAGGTGGCTAGGGAGATTTGTATTGTTGTGACCTTCCCCATCCTCTCTATATTTACTGTTGGACTGCTGGGCAAAGTGGAGGGAGCAGGCTGATGCATTCCATCTCTGTTGCCTGTTGGAACTGTCTCTGCAGTGAAGTAACCGTTCTGGTTTAAGGTCAGTCCCACTTGTAGCTGTTAACATGTCAGTTGTGTATTTCCTGTTTTAAAACTCAACAGGACACCAGGTCAGTTAATGGGAGCCTGTCCTCCATTGGGAATGAGGCTGCAGAATTTTTTGGCTACTTACCTGATGCTTCTTCCAGAGGAAGAAAAAGGTATGTTTCAATATCACCTTTATCTTTTTTAAATAAAGAAACAAAATAAAAACTGTGGACTCATTTTCCATATCCCATGTAAGCATTTACCCCAATTTTTCCACTTTACTTGAGGAGGGAGAAAGAGTAGTTCTCATTATGACAGTGAAGTTCCCAGAGAAGAGAGAATTCTTCAGAGACTTAGAGGGATGCTGCTGTAACAAGTTACAAAATTGTTTTAAGGAAAACTCGAGGGCACTTATTTTTTTTATTAAAAAAGAGACAAAAATAACCACAACCCATTGTTCTGAAGATGAATAGTTTTTGCAGATTCTTTTTTCTTTGTCAGTTTAAATAATGCTGTGCTGTGTAAAATCTTTAGAACTATTCTGTATTGGTGTTCTTTTATTTCTGTTGTTGTTGTTGTTTTTTGCTTGTTAGGTTGATTTATAAAAACAAACAATCTGCCAGACCTTTTTGGTCACAACCTGTGTAGTTAGCACTCTGTTTCTTTTGAAGCCCTAAGGCAGAAGCTGAATAAGTGTTGTTTTTTTTTTTTTTTATGTCAGGTTGGATACAGGAAGATTTCTAGGATGTCTCCCAAATTTTGGTGGTAGTGTAGGATGAAAAGGAGCAACCTTTTAAAGACCAGAATTTAATATATGGTCTAATTGGATGAAATCAGGGTAGAACCAGCTCTATTCAATATACTCTATTCACAGGTACATATTGTTGTAGAAAACACCTTACATGCTTGTAGTGCCATAGCTGCTGTTATTTCTTTGCCCTTTCCTATGGCATGTATTTCGTTTATCACAAAGTCAGGGGTCTGTGATTAGCAACTTGGAGACACCGTTTGTCATTCATTTAGTTTTCAGAAATGATTTTAAACGTGCAATGTGAGTGCATCATAATGTTCTCCTGCTGGGATCTTTGTCATTTAAATGCATTGGAAAGCAGAAAATCACACTTGGTTTGTTTATATTTTGTTTACTTTTTATTTTAAGGTAGTTTCCTGTTAAAGTTTATTCAGAAGATGACAAGTCGGCATTGGTGTGCTGTTCCCATCTTGTTTCTTTCTATGGCTCTGGCGTGTATCCCTGCATGTAAAGTACTGGGCACTGATGGACTTCAGGCTTTAAGGTAAAATGTGTACTGCCTTGCATTCTTTCCTGCTTCTTGTAAGGAAACATGCTGAACATCTAGAGAGCCAGGATTTTGTTCATGTTTGTTACTTCTGGGAGGATGTGATGGTTGCACATGAGAAAGGAGAGTTCTCTCTCCTTTATACCTAAATCACAGAAGAATGCAATTCAAGAACTGAAGTATTTGTATCACTATGTGACTTAGAATTTGTTTTACATTTTAGTCATTTGCCATTGCTTCTTTTTTTGGCATCGTTTTTTTCCTGATCATCCATACTTCCTGACTGATACGTGTCAATCAACTTTTCTTTTAAATACATTAAAACCTTGTGTAATGGCAGTTGAGCCTACATCTGGAGGCAGCCCACAAATTGACACCTGAAAGACCTGTAAATAGAAATCTAGGTGAAAGTTATTGGCATGCACTGTGTCCTTAATTGCACTGATTTTTTGGGAGTGCCTGCATTCACTTTCCAGATCTGTTAAGTCAGTAATTATTCCAGTTTAATTGAATTTGAACTTTGAAATAAAATCTTATGGGTAGACTAAGGAATATTGAATAAAAGTAATTTACAAAGAATAAAACAGACACATCTGCTGATAAGAGAGCAGTGAGGGTTTCATCCAGCTTCTTTCAGTGCTAGTGTAAGAATTTGATGACATACATAATTTACTTCCCTGTTTGTTAGAAGTAGAAATGCAAATATTAAATTACCAGTTTGAACTGATGTGATCACAGAAAATTTTCCTGTACTTTTTCAATACTTTTAATATTGTCATATACATTTATCGAAGTTTTAACCTCAGTTTTTGAAAGTACGTAGAGCAGTAGTCTGGGATTAGGGTTGTATTCTGTCTGATTAGGGCAAAGATTGTTATACTTAATATGTATGTTAAATACAATCTAATATGTGGAAAATCGTTAGTAATTAGGAAATGTCTAAACTTCCTAAACATGTATTTTCTACAGTACATATTTTTCTCTTTGCAGAGATGTGCTGCAGTGTACCATGATTACACATCAGATTTTGTTGCGTGGAGCTGCTCAGTGCTATCTTCTTCAAACAGCTATGCATTTGACAGATGTGGTGAGTTCTTTCTTCCCGATGGTGATACAAATACACCAACACTTGTATTGTGTAAACAGATGATTAAAAAATTGCTAGACACAGCATTGAACAACTGGTTTTATTGGATTTGCAATTTTGTTATCGACTACTTAAAAAAAAATGAGTACTTAAGAATGAGTATACTTCTGTTAATTCTGGTTTTCATAGAATGAATTTATTTCATTACCATTTATTCGTTGATACTATCTTGTTGGGTTTTCACTAATCTAAGGATTAGTATTCTATTATGATATTCACTATATAAACTCAGGTTTTAACAGTTAGGAACTGAATGGACTTCTGTGAGTACCTAAGAGAGTAAAAGTATTCTTGATATCAGAATGATAAAACTATTGTTAATGATGAAATAGCAAAAAAGCTTTATTCAGTAGTCAAATTGTTTATGTTCTGGCTGTCTTATGATATGCTTGCTTTCTTAGATGAGTGGAGTATTAGCATTCCTCTTCAATTATAGGCTTCTGTGTTGAGTGTTACAGCTAGAGGAACGGAAGTTTCCTTTCAGAAATAGAGAAATAAGACTTACTGGTGACTGAACATTTATGTCATTCATTTAAAAGGTGTTAATAATGGATATCACTATTATTCTAGTCATTCATTAATTTTCAGATAGATTTCAGATGGGTGTTGGAACTAGATGATCTTTAAGGTCCCTTTCAACCCATTCCATGATTTTAATACTTGGGAGAGTTAAGTTATATTCTTTGATAAAGGTACACTGGTCCCTAAGAGCCAAAAATGAGTCTGTACCATGGAAAGGCAAGGTCAATTTCTTCTTCTACAACATTTGCTAGATGAAAGTGACTTCCTGAGTCCTTAGGTAGATGTTATTCATTGTATATTATGTTAACAACTATTATATCTTAATCGATTTCTTCAGGAGAAAGTGTCTTTTCCAGAAGTTTCAAGCTTTCTTCTGTGCCTTAGACCAGATGAATCCCTAAGGAGAGATACTATGTTATGGATAGAGGTGAGAACTAAAGGTACTTATATATTTACTAAACACTTTTTAAAATACCCGTACAAATGCATAATATATTATTGTTAATATTTAAATGGTTAGCAACTTCTGCATCAATGCAGGACTTCCTGGATATTGAGTCCTAATGGATTTGTGTTTCAGTTGGAAGCTGTGATTTATTTTTTTTTGATACTACAGAGGAGTTAATGTTAACCCCAAACAAATTATTTGGCAGATTTGAAACAAAAAGGAATTCTAAGGTATGCCATCATAGTTATTGAAAGTAAGGGAGGGAAGAAAAAAGTGATTTTTTCCTCTTTTCATGCAGAAATTCTCAATTCTACAGAAGAAAAATCTTTTTTGAGGCAGAGGCTTTTTTGAACACAGGAGCTTGTATACACCAGTTCACCACGTTTCTTAGAGTTTCTCTAGTATATCTAGTATTGTAGCTGTTGGGTTTAACCATGCTGAAATGCAAATCAGAATCAGTTCTTACTGAGACTTTGGTCCCTGAATACTGGTCCTTTAAGAGGCTTTGATGTGTTCATCACAGTCCTAGTCTTCTGCATCCTTTGCCATTGTTGTAGGAACTAAAATAACTACTGGTAAGCCTGTACTAGTATCTGTAATCTCTCCCATCAGGGATCCATGCTCACTCCTCTAAATCGTTGGTAACTTCAAGGAGAGAGTGCGAAGCAGGGCATCCTATGGAATCCACAGAGCCACGACTTGGGCTTCTCTCTCTACTTTTATTAAGGATACCAGGTGGATGTAACATCCTCAGCTGAAGCTGTTCTTGGTCATCGGATCTACAGGCAGTTATTTCTCTATATTATATATTTTTCTCTCTCCTTTGGCTAATTCCTTCTCCTCCTTTCCCCTAAACTATGTTGTAAAACTTCATTTGAAGAAAAACTTTTTTTTAAGTTTATCTTTAAAGTGATAGTCTGCTAGAATGGTGAATGTTTTCCCTTTCTCTTAGTTCTGAAGGTAGTGTCTGAGTATGCATCCTGAGACTCTCTGAATGGGCCAGTATATGGGCCAAAAAAATGTATGAGCTGCCTCTGATTTGCATGTAGCTTGGATGAACCCAGCGCAGGCAGGAGTAAAAGGGTAACCTCTAAGGGAAAAATGTGCCTAGGGTGTAGAGTGAGATTCTGAATTGCAAATTTACAGAGGGCGTATGTGTTATGTCTTTGTAAGGTGCAAAATGCTATGGAAAAAAAGAAATCATTTTGTATATAGGATATGCAGAACCAGATGATTAAGTAGCCGTAGTTTTGGTTGGTTGTCTAGCAATACGATAAGAAGGTTTGTGCAGAGTGACCTCTTGTTATATATGCTGTACCTTCATCTTATTAGGTTGTTTTTTGGCACAGAAGTTGAAATAAAAGCGCAGCTCTCATTAGGTAACGTTCAATGATCAGAAGCCTTTTTGAGATAAGGAGATTTTTTTTTTACCAGCGTTATATTGAAGAGTTGTTTTTTTCATTATAATGGTACCAATAATTTCATTTTTTTGGGTGCTCTGAACTAGTCTGTGGAAGAAACTTTTTCTGTATTTGAGGAGAGTAGTCTGTTAGGCCTCCCAGTAGTTCCAGTGAAAGCCTTTATTGGTGTGGATCTGTTGATGTAACAGTTGATATTTGACAGTGCTTCAACATACTGCTGTTACCTTGCAACAGTAATGTCAGTACAGAGCTAGCAGATACAGTTAAATAGTAACATACTGGTTTTAATTTAGCTTTGCAGTTGGCTGCAAGTGAATGACAGAAACTTCAGAAAGTCTGTGCGCTCTGATTTTGAGCATCAAGAGACATCATCACTATGTCTGTATGTACGCGGTCTTGTGGTAGAGTATCTTAAGACACCAGCATCTGAAAGTAAGTTCAATATTTGTTAGTATAAAAAGTTCTTGAAGATAATTTTTAAAAAAAGTACTTTGGATTTTAGAAGTTACTAATTTGTTTATATTGTACTTACTCAAATTCTGCTAAAGTTGTGGCATTCATCATTCTTAAATATGAACTTTTATTTTCTAGTTCCAGTTTTTCTTCACTAAATATAGTCCTGCAGTATTAGTTGAAAGTTAAGCCTTAATATTCAGTTTTATTGCTGCACTGATGCTAGTCCATCAGATTTCTTATGTTAGTCTTTTGGGGATGTGTGAAAGTGCTAGAGTATGGGGGCAAAGGAAAACACAAGCAAATGTGGATACAGACAGGTCTGGTAGCCTTGAAAGAAAATCTCTTGCCTTTGACAGGAAAGCTTTGTAAAAGCTTTTTTTACAGCAATGTTTCTAACTTGTTGCATTTACGTGAATCTTAGTTTGTAAGCAGTTCTAGGTGTGGGGGGAGAGAGAGGGGAGGGCTGTATGCAGCTGCTTGGATTGGACCTCCAAAGGATATTTTGCTTTCTAGATTCCCAAAGCCAAAAACATACTGATCAAAAATCCCAAAGCCACTTATGAATAATTTCTTAAATAGTACTTAAATACGATGTGTTCCGGTATCATTGATGAAACTTTGGTTAAAATTTTTTTTTAATTCTTTTGATAGAATAGCTTTAGTTTTTGATACAATTTCTAGCTAGTTAAAATAACAGCTGATGTTTCTGAGGAAGCATAATGGAATTATGTTCTTGGTTAATTTATTTTGAATATGCTAATATATTTTTAAAAGCAGTAGATAAGTCTGTGGGGAATCTGCTACTAAATACAGCTCATTGCCTAAAATTGATTTTGGTGCAGAGGCAAATGGGATCAACTTCTATGATGTGTAGAGGAAAAGTACTTGTGTTTGAGTTTGTATTTAGGTAAAAGAATGCAAAAAAATAGTAGTAATATTATTTTTAACAGTAGTTGCTTTTATACTATTAATTTCTTTCAATAATTTATTTAAAAAATGCTATTTTCTAAATGTTGTGGAAACCTTAAAATATCTTTAATTAGGAGAAAATTGCTTTATGCCTGACTGGTTTGAAGCTAAGCTTGTTGCAACAATGATTCTGTTGGCTGCTGATGTGGAGCAGATGAGGAATAAATCCAGGTAAGTATGAATTATCTTACTTTACATTTTTGCTCTTTTTTTCTTATCTACCTATGCCCTAAGGGTCTGATAGAAGCCTAATCAAGATGGGAAATTGTCTGTCTCTGTAGACATCGGGTCAGCCTGATAGACCCTTAGACCTTATCCAAGTGTTGCTGCAAACATGCTGGATAACATTTCTGTAGATACTTAAGTGGCTTGGAAACCTGTGTCCTATTTATTTCCATAAGTAAGTGACTTCAGTACTTAAGGCAGATACTCAGAAGAAGACTTTCTTTTTAATTTTTGTTTTTGTGTAGTGGAAAAAGCAACATAGAATGGATTGAACTAGAGGCTTTCTTGAACCCTCTTCTGGATGTCTTGATGAAACTGGGCAGTAATGCTTACATACCAACACTGAAAACAGATAAAAGCCTACAGCTTCTCTTGAAGTTATTGCAGACCCGTTCGTTAAAATGTTCCAATACGCAAGATGGTTAGTGATGTCTTCAGTATACTGTGTCTTATATTAATTATAGTCTAACTAAAAATAAGGTACTTAATGTTTTAAGGCTATCTTGTCAAATTAATACTAGCCTAGAAGTGAAATTTTTTTTTAAGTGGACAAGCTGACATAATCTTTTATGAAATCAGGCTGTGGGTCCAGTCCTACAGAGGCTCTTCTGAAGGTTTCCCAAAGTGGGAATAGAGAATATGGAACCCTAAAAAAACATGGTTATCCATTAAGATTAGATTTGCAGTTAGTTAAATTTTGTAGAATGTGCCCATGTTACAAGTGTCTATAGGCCTGTTCTTTGCTGATGTATGGATTTCAAAAATCATTTAGCCACTTGAAAAATAAATTAGTACAGAAGCCCAGCCTAACCTGCTTAGTTACCGCAGGTTCAGGCAGAGCCTTACCTGAGTGCATGAAGTGATCTTCCTAGACCTACCGTTCTCTGGGTTGACTGGTAGACATTTTTGTCTCAATTAATTTTGTTCAGACTGAAAAAGTTAGGATGACGCTAATTATTTCACAATCTTAGGCATGATTTCAGTTGGCAAGCTTAACTGACTTGGTTTAGTTTGATCTTGGTCAAAAGCAGGACGGTTAAGTGGTACTTATTTAAGCACAAGCCTGCTGGCATGATTGATGTGGTCCCCCACAGACTGAGCACTTGTAGCCCTTTCAGCTACAAACTCAGGGCAAAAGCTGTGGAGTCCTTACTACTCCTTTTGCTCAAAGGTTTTGTCAATGTGTAACCAGAACAGATCTATTGTTTGTTTTTTTCCTGAGAGCAAGTGAAACATTGCAACCTAATTGTCATGATTAGAATGCAGAACTAAAACAAGAGGGAACTTGACCTTTGATTTCTGCTTCACCAGACTGTTTTTTTTTTTTGTCTTTGTGTGTTTTATAACATGAAATACAAGAGTATACTTTGGAGCAGGGGCCACAAATTTAGGCTCTTACATGGGGGAAGAAATGATTTTGGTTTCTGCATCCAGGTTTCATAAAGATGTCTAAATGCAGTCCTGACGTTAAATGCCTAACCTTATTTTAAAACGTGCTTTATACAGTAACCCCCCTCCTGAATTACAACTGTTCGACTGAAATGTCGAATGCTAATTATGCAGGCCGTTAAAGTTGGTATTGTGGGATGGTCTCTGACTGCTGAGGTGGATTCCTTCAGGTGAAACTAAATTGGAAGATGTGTTTCAACTGCCAGTGTGCTTTCAGATCACAGCACTGGGCTAGAGCAAGCTGGAAGCAGAACCCTCTAAAACAGGAGACTACATGTTAGGTTTTTATTCCATAAATCATTTCCTTATGTGCTGCTATGCTTGCTAATGTAGATGCAGTCAGTTGCTTCTGCTTTGGGAATTTGGATGCCTAACTTAGAATTAGTTCTGCTGCCAGAGTTCTTAAGCTATTGCAAGGCTGAGCATCACAGTATCTTTGTCCTTTTGAATGCTTCCCTCCTGTAGGTGCTATACTACAGCTCATCATCAGTAGCCTTTAAAGAGGCTTTTGGAGTTGGACTTACAGTGTTACGTCTGTTTGTGTTAAGAAAAGTAATTCTTCTATTATTTCCTACAATGTTTTCATGGTTCTTCATCTTGCTCAGGGGAGCCAAGTAATAAATCTTGCTTCCAGAGCTGTAAATAGACTGCATTGGTGGTTGGGGGGGTGGGAAATGTAATGCTGTAGAATACAAAAGCTTTGCTGCCATGAAGGTGAACAGTCCTTTCTGTCAAATGGAAAATGAGAAAATGTTAGGGAAGAAGAAGGGATTTTTTTAAGCTTCTAAAACAAAAATAATAATAATTAGAAAGTGCTTTTATTTAAAAATGCTGTAATAGGGACAGACATATATCTGAAAGCAGCAGTATTTTTCCAGAGGTCTTGCTGTCTGTACAGCTGTGAGACTTCACTGTTTTAAACAAGTAAGCATTTGCTATTTATTGTTTTTGATAGTGTCATAGAGCCACTGATAGCAAATTGTGGTTTTCTTTCTTAAACGTTTTATCTGAAGAATTTCTGAATTTTAATTGCAAAAGACTTTTTAGTGATTTGAAACTTCAGTCACTTTAAGAAAAAAATGATTAAATGTTAGTAATGTGATGTAGTTAAACTGCTTGTTCTATACACATAAAGCATTAGAAATTCAGCCCGGTGAGCCATTTTAATAGGGACCACTGAAGATAATCACAATATTGATTTGGAACTTCTGGAAGTGAATCCTGTTTTATTTCTACCTTTTGAAGGTCTTCCTCTATTTCATAAAAACTTTGCTGAATTAAGTCTATCTCAAGGTCAACAAGTGAAAAATTATCAGTAGATGTATCCTCTGGGTAACTCCCCTAAATACAGAAACTAACGACTTATGGTTTTAGAACAGGATTATCATGCAGAGGATTTTAGCTCCATTTTCATATTGATATATTATTTCTTTGGCTTTCAGTGCCAGCTAGCTCTCACCCTTTTGAAGCACAGATTGAAGTGTGTTTGTAGATAAGTGTGTTTTACCAGGGGTAAAGATTGGTCTCTATCTAAATCTCAGTTATCTTTAAATAGTATAAAACAACAAAAGAAAACCAAAAACCCCACTGTTTTCACTTCTGTACGTATTAGAGAACTGTGTTTTTCTTGCATACAATTAATTGCTGGATGTGAAAACTCTGTTCTTTATTAAGGAATATGTTTACAAATAAGGTGTTTGTGCACAGGGATGGAACTACGGTGAGTGTGCATTAAAAAATGGAAAATCAAGCTTTTATCTTTGGGTTTCCCATGGATTTTTTTGGCTTGCCAATTCATGATAAACCACAGGAAAGGTTATCATCTGGTTTGATTCGCTTGGCTCTAATGTTTGTGTTGCTAAACAGTACTGAACTGTTTTTAAGGTATTCTTAGGTATTTGAATACTTATTACTGTATAACATTGACACTGTAACAAATCTGTGTGATGTAATAAATTAATTTAAGAAAGTGCACTTCTGTATGTTAATGCATTTATTTTGCTTTTCACATAGATAAGGTATTGTCTTTTATTTGGAAATCTCTAATGACACCTGTGGAGAGTATTCTTGAATTTATACTCCGTCAGCTTACTACAAATGAATTAAGTACGGTAAGTAATTGTTATGAGACTTACTTTGGCATGACTTTGCTTGTTAATTTGATTTACCGATGTTCTTAGTTTTTATACCAAGTCTTCAAGCACTTCAGCATTTCTGTGCAAGTCAACTTTTTTGTAAACTTTTTTTGAATGGACACAATAAGAGTTATTTAATGAAGAGTGAGTTTAGAAAAGAAAGCCAGTTCAGATTTCATGGAGAAAGTTATATGGAAATGTGTGCAGAAGTTATAATGAATAGAAGTCAAAATTCATTTTTTTTTGCTTGGGAAAGTGGAGAAAACATTTTCTGTGGGAGAATATAGTAACAACAACAGCTGAAAAAAAGTTCATGCCTCTGTGAGGGTAGAAACTTGGACAGAGGCATGAGGGTCTGGGGTACCTTCTTGGAAATAGTATGAAAAGTACAAAGTAAAAGAAACACAAAGAAAATAAAGTTGATAGCAGACAGTTCCCAAAATATGAGTGTGATAGAAGACAGATAAGAAACATGCTACTGCATCAAAACAAGTATTAGTGTTGAATCAGGAGAATTTCGAAGTCTGAATGTGGGTGAAAATGCAGAGGAGCTACTCTGAAAGCTAAAGGATTTTTTTAATATGATTCCCTGAGTGAACAGCTTAATAGACGGGTAGTTTTATGGTGTGGAAAAAAGATACAAGTACAATAGGCTAGGAGAATAAGAAGCCATAAAGTAAGATATAATCATGAGATAAAATCCAGTTGGAGAAGTGCAGGACGTACCATTGTATGTGTATAGGGTGCAATGCAGTGCTAT
Source organism: Cygnus olor (assembly GCF_009769625.2). Classification (NCBI taxonomy): domain Eukaryota; kingdom Metazoa; phylum Chordata; class Aves; order Anseriformes; family Anatidae; genus Cygnus; species Cygnus olor. Next base: position 80,005,064 of record NC_049171.1, on the reverse strand, counting down.
GTTCTGATAACTGAGTTAGATTTGAACATTGTTTCAGGCTAGCTCGGGGGATTTTATGGGGCATTCCTTTGCTCCCAGTGAGGGAAATAACCTTACCAATTAAAAGAACTGGAGATTTCTTACAGAATTTCAGACTGCCTCTTCTAAGGCATAATCACAAGCCCTAAACTAAAATAACCTATAAGATGAAAAGACAAGATTTAAAATACTAATAAATTTGTTTTCCTTCCTGTTGCTTTCCTTCTGCTATCATTGTTGATATTAGGTTTTTTTCTCTTTTCAGTTTGTTTCCACCTCTTAATGCTTCAGTTTACTTTTGTATCCTCTTTCTTAGGTGGGTGATCTGGATCGTTGTGATCTATACTTAGCCTTAATTCCAGAGATTGTGAATTTGTGCTCCCAAGTCAGCTGGAAAAAGTTACCAACTATCAAGAATTTCATTTTGTCCCTCACTAATGCCTCTATTCGTAATTTTCGGGAGACAAATTGCAAAGAGGTAATTAATTCAGTATTATAACAATATTTATTAATATAAAGTAAATTAAACTGTAGTTATTAATACACATATCAATGATATAGTTATAGCCATATTTCTAGTATAAATTTTGTGTATGCACGTATACATATATTTTCCCGCATGTGTAATTAGTTGGGAATATAATGTCAATGTAAAATATTTGTAGCTAAGATTTTTAGTACTTTTGTTTTCTTACTTCAGTTTCATTTTAGTTGTATCGACTTTTTTTTAAAAAAAAGTGAAACTTCAGTTGTAATAGTGGACAGTAGGTACTCAAAAGCTTTTTTCCTCGAACGTGAACTGATCTTACCTAGGTTGTTATAGTTAAATGAAAATGCCTTTGGTATGCCTTAGTATCAATGATCTTTACAATTTCAAAGTTTGAACATACAGAGAAAAAAATTCCAGAACCTAGCATTGCTTTGGATTTTCATACAAATCATTATGTTCATTGTTCTATAGTTGTATTTCAGGTATACTAGCCTAATACATACATTTTCAAAAGGTAAAGAAACATTACTGTCATATAAAAGGAGGGGATTAAACGAAGACTTCCTGGGCAGTATAGGCTTTGGTATTGTCTGGGTTGAATTATCGATCAAGAACAGTTAATAGCACAGTAAAAAAAAATTAAGTATTGGATTTGCTAGGTTTACTTTTCTAACAAAGAACAAGAATGAATTTCTAACCAAGAACATATATGAATTATGTGCTTAACACCAGTAATTTCGAAGTAAATATTTTTCTGGTTCAGACATGTTCAATGATGCCTTTACAAACTTCTTTTGAATTCAGTGACAACTATACTGTCGTGATGACTTTTCCAATTGCTCGTATAGCACATTTTCAGCTTAAGTTTATTTAAGAAGAAAAAATAAAATGTTGAGTAATTCAGATGGGAAAATGTTTTCTGTGCTCTAGACGGCTGAAAGTAGTTTGAAGATATTTAAATAACACTTAGCTTTTAATATTACTGGGAAACTATATGCTTATTGATGCTTTAAGACTTTTTGTTTCATTCAGCTTTGAATATATGCATATAAAATACACAAAACACTGTATGTGTTGTGACCATGCAGTAGCTGTTCCAAGAGGCTAAAAGGAATTCCAGATTTGCACCGTCCTGTTGCATTGGGTTTGTGACTACACGGACGTGAATCTTTAATTGGCGTCCAGCAATATATAGACTGCTACCTGGCAATATACAAGTGTTCCAAGCTAGAGTGTCAAGCTAGACTCCTGCACTGAATGAATAAATGACTGTAATCTGTAAGGCTTGTACTTTTTTTCAGTGCTCCCAACTTGTGCTTGATTGCACTGACCTAGCTAAGGCAAAACTGTGTTATGCCTAGGTTAAGAGAAAAGAAGTACAGGGGTGCAGAGTTGCTAGTTTGTGATGTCCAAGGTGACAGAAACAGGATTACCATATGTATCAGTTGGTTATTAATATATTAGAAGAAATGGACGCATGTTTGATTGTTTATATTTGATTTGATCTTATTAGGAGCTGAAGCTTAAAGAACAAATTAAAAAAGTAATAAGCATGGCCTCACTCACAGTAGTTTGCGAAATAATGGATCAGAAACCTGAAGCACATCTTGAAGCTCTGCCTTCTGTGGATGCTCTAAAGAGATTTATTTCCTTTTTCCAATTTAATGAAGTATTGAAGAAACCACCTTACATTGAAGAAAAAAGTAGGTACGTCTGTGAGGTAGCTTAAGTAATACTTCAGAAAAAGTTGGATTAGAGAGTGAAGAAGTGATTAAAGTGCTGGTTTTTTCTCCTTATCTTCTCTTTGATAACTTTATACCAAGGTAAAAAGGAAGAATTCTGAACATGAAAGATTCATTCAGGTGCTCTTCTGCCTTTACATTCAGATTTTAGAACATTAAAGCAGCCATAGTAGGTCAGACCAAAAGTTCTTGAGCTCAGTCATCCAATGCTGTAAAGCTATTAACTTTCTAGTACTATGTAACTAGAACTGGTTTTGAATACTGCTGATACTTATGCCAGTTTACATATCTGTAGAGAGCACAAAGCCATGGCATGTACACGAGTTGGTTTAAAAGGAAATTATTTACTGTTGGGGAAGGGAAGGAAGCCCAGAGCAAGCCAGAGGGTTAAAAGACAAATTCTTTGGGAAAATGAAGGTATGGAAGGCATGTAGTGATGTTTCCACAGAATACTGTCCCAGAAGTTTGAATAATGAGACTACTTGAGCCCAGAACTCATTTCTCTGTGTTTAGAAAAGTTTACTTGTAGACTTCTCTTCCATGAGTTTGCCCAGTCTCCCTCTGCACCTGTGTAAATTTTAGCATCTCAAAAATAGTAAGTATGGTTAAGCTCTTCGTGGTAGATAGGAATGCACAAGATGAGTTAATATAGTATATATTTAAGACTGATACTTTTCTTACAGTTTATGTGAAGAAACATCATCTCAGGGATGGGGAAAAATTGTTGCACGCTATGTTCGTGACCAGTGGATTTGTCTGCGTTTCGTTTTAAATACGTTTCCAATGCTGGCTCAAGAAGAAGAAACTTCAGAATTGTCCTTATTTACAGTTGAAAGATCAAGAAAAATTCTACAGTCTGCATTAGAAGCCCTAACTATTCTTCCTTCGGACCAGGTTTTACCTGTGTTCGACTGCATGAAAGTCCTTGTTCCCAAGGTAAAAGATATAACCAGCTGCAAGATACTAACAGTTTTGTTTGGTTGTTTGTTTTGTCAAATGTACTACTACTTTTTTTTTCCTCTTCGTTCTAGCTTCTGAACTCATCAGAATCTCTCTGCATAGAAGCATTTGATTTGGCTTGGAAAATCATATCTTCTTTGAGCAACACACAGTTAATATTTTGGTCCAATCTGAAAGCATTTGTTCAGTTCATCTTTGATACTGAGGTTCTAGCTGTTGCTGCAAGTGCAAAGGGTCAAGCATATGCCAAAATAAAAGAGGTCAGTTTAAGAATTCTTTTTGGGAAATGAACACAAAATTTACCTGAATCTAAAAATGTGTTTTACTTTTTATTTTCTCTTTGGTGTTTGTGGTGAATTTTTCCTTTTTGAAAAGGTACTAGTTTGATCTGAGAATTAGAGTGAGGATAAACAAATAGAACTTTAAACAAAAAGAAATGATAGTTCTTTTTGGTAAAAAAGTAAAAAGATTTCTGAAGCCTTCATACTCATTCATTCAGTCACCTTTTTCTCCTGCTCTGCTCGTGAAGGTAATAGCAAACAATTGAAGGATATCTGCAATGCAGTACAAACAAAAGATCAAAATGCATATTTCTAAAATGTTGTTAGTTTTTTATTGTTTGCAAACTTGTGCTACTTCAGAGTAAGGCTTACAAATGAAAAACTACATATCTGTTGTTTGTTCTTCTAACACAGAAAATGAAAAGTACCGTTTCTTTGATTTTTAGACTGGTATGTTCTGCATTCAGTAAAACGTATTTTGGTCTTTGTTCTATACTTACATTAGGCAATTCTTTTTTGTTGTTGTTGTTTGGGATTTGCCACCTGCACTGGCAAAAACTTAATATTCTGGGAAATTTTTCTAATGGTCTTTTAAGAAAATACTTTCTCAGATGAAAAATTACAACCCTTCAGCACTTAATAAGATGGAATGAGATAGATTTAACTACTTTAACTGCATCTTTAAAGGTCTTTTTTTTTTTCTCTGAATATCCAGGTGTAGGAAACAACAGAAAAATCATTGTCTCCTTAGAGTGTGGTAGAACTGGCTTCATATTTTGGAAGACAAAAAATGATTTTTTACTGTTTTTTGTAAGATGTATGTAGTTTTCTATATTTCTGAAGTCCACACATGTCATGATGTTTTCATTTTGAGTCACTGTATTCAGTACTGGGGCTTTGATTCAACTTGGCTCTATACACAGGAATGACATAAATATTTTTCTTTTAAATAATCTTTGATGTTTCCCTGCTTTTTTAATTGCTTTTTCCCCTGAACATTAGATGTTTGTACAGAGCAGTCAATTACACAATTACTGTAACACATTTACCAGAGCAGTAATACTTCGTAAATGTTACCCATATGTATGTATGCTTAGAATTATTGTCTTGTGCTGCTTTGCACGTAGCACAGAAGTTACCATAAAAGGGGTTGCAGTTTTGCCTTGAAGGTCCACATAATTAGCTTTGTCCTGATCTCAGACTCATATTCATAAATAATAATTAAAAAAAAAAAAGGTATTAACTTTGTTTTGGCCCATTTTCTTCAAAACAATGTTGCTGTCATCTATTTTAAACATTAGATAACACTTTGCGTTTGTAGTCTTAATGTGGACCCAAGTCAAAATAAGATGTATACAAAGAGATGCAAATGCCTAGATCTAGAAACCTGCTATCTTTTTGTTTTAATGAATGTCTAGAATTAGTAATTGTGTGGTAACTGATGAGTTGTAGCTTTTATTTTTCTTTGATCTTTTTTTTTTTTTTAATTTTCAAGAACTACTTGTCTTAACTTCAGTGTTAGTGTTTGAGACATTATTTAAGGTGTATTTTGCCAGTGTTGAATCTTGAGTCTCTGTGACAGCTATCCCATTGTCTGCAGTGGGGCACACTACGACAACAAGCATCAGGAGGTAATGAAGGTCTCCTATATTCAGCAAAGGGCATCTGGTCGAGCCACCCTCTGCCCCTTCATAAGAAAATGAAGATAAAGTTCCCAAGCAAGTGTCTACTTACATATATTCTTATCCCACTCCTTGGCAGTCTCTTTTGCCATGACCCCTTGTGCAGTGGCTGTATAGGTTTAGCTAGAGACAAAGATAAATAAATAAATAAATTTGAATTGCCTGATACTGATTCACTATAGAAGCGTAATTTTGCCTGCCACAGTCCACTGTCTTTTGAATAATAGTTAGGGGTGTGGAATGAAGAGATACTTTTGTACCAAAAAGGAAGTATTGCTGTGGTAAAACACAGAACGTCTTCTAGAGAGGTGCCCAGAGCGCTGCGGTTTTAGGCTTCGTTTCTTCTGCTTCCTTCCTTGTGATTTATGCAAATATTAATTGTGCTAGAACTTAAATTTCCTAAACTTCTCAAATATGAACTTGAACTTAAAAATAGATGTAATCCTCATTAAAGAGAATTAGTGATATAGGTACATATGGAAGAAATTATTTTTTTTCTAAATTCATGCGGATTGATTAAAAACACCAGGTTTGTGCACTCAATGAAGTTGTGTGTTACATTTGCATAAGCATTTGTTTTGTTTCCTGTTCAACATAAACATAGTGGGCCAGTTGTTAGCCATTCACCTGCCAATATAATCAGAGAATTGTGAATAAATTCAAGATAGTATTAACCTGAGCAAGTCTCAGATGCCGGAGGGAATCACACCTGTTCTAATAGGATAATATTGCAGTAGTGTTTAATAATTCTAGCAAATGTGGAAACTAGACTTTTAATCTTTTATTTCTTCTTTTCAGATAATTTTCAAGCTCATAGATTTGTCCGCTACAAAGACTGGAGTCTTCAATGTAGTTCTTAGTCATTGTTGTCGATCTTGGATATTTCCCGCCGTTGATGACAGAAGTGCGTTGACAAATGCTTTCTTAAATGCTGGGAATTACTGTGAACTTATCACTGAGGCTTGTGTCTTTGGAACTGTATTTAGGAGAGATCAAAGGTAAAAAAAAAAAAAAAAAAAAACAACAAAAAAAAAAACTTCAGGTCCATGTGTATGATTGCTACAACTTTGTGGTCTTTGTTTTCTTCTAATCTTTGAGATATTTGAGAAAAGTTTTTTCTGTGCTATTCTGCTAACTTTGTTTCTTTGTCTTTTATTGTCTGAGAAGACTTATACAGGATGTGCATGCCTTTGTAGAAGACCTTGGAGAAAAATGTGCAGCAAATGTTGTTACGGAAAGGTATGTATCTTACAATATTTAGTCTGAATTGTGTCTTCATCGCTATTGATGCTGTAATAGGAAAGACATTTTTTGAGCCAGCTTCTTAGGAGTATATTCATAATTTTAAATATCAGTGAAAGACAATGATGTCACATTACATTCAAAATGTAGGTAGGTATTTTCAGGAAAGTATATTCAAATTTGATAACCTGAATGGAACAGAAATAACTACTTCCTCGTTATTTCACCTCATAAAAATAAGACTTTTTAGGGTGCAGTTATCATAAGGAGTGCTGATGTGTATCTCATCATTGCAGACTTAATGGTTAATAAATTTAGGCTTTAATTAATGCAGCTGCATTTGGAGCTTGACTTTTTTCAACATGGGCTGTAGGCCTTTTTATTTTGACATACCGGCAGTAAGCTCTGCATCCAGTTTTCAAAATGGGGGGACATTGGCTGCTGGAATATTGAACTTTTTTTTCACCCTGACTCCAACCTTTACTCAGTGGAAAAAGAGAAACAGTTACAATGTAGTATTTTGGGGAAGTGTTGTTGCCATAACCTGAACTGGAACTCACCAGTTTTCTTCATCATCAATGATGGTCTGGTTTGGGTTATTTATGTATTCTGTCATCTCACTACAGGCAACTTGATGGCAATTTCTCAGTCTTTTGTGACAAATGGGAGGTTTACTGTGTTTGTTTTGCCTTCCGCTTTCAAAATTTCCCAGCATATTTGCAGCATTTGTCATTCTTCTCAAAATTTGAGCTTTCTAATGTGTTTTTGGCATTAACTGAGTAACAAAATGCATTCATCTTAAACAAGTCCTTTGACTTCTTCTATGGCCCAGTCTGTTCTGCAGTTGAGAGCATCGTATGTATGTTCAAGATAAAGCTTGCTACTTCCTTTAATTTAGGATTTATCTTTATATCTGAACAAATAGTTTGACTTTTTTTTTTTTACTAATATTTTACAGTACAAACCGAGATGATCACTATGTGAGGGTTTGTGCTATTAAATTTCTGTGCTTGTTGGATGGATCAAATACCTTGCATAAGATGTTTATGGAAGACATTGTCAGCAAACTACTTGATAAAGTAAGCTTCATTTTTTCATATATAAATTTAATGTTAATTATTAAAATGCAAAGTACTTAAACAACAATTCAACTTTAAGTACTTTTGTAGTTGTTTGTATAGCCTGTCTAGATTTGCCCTTTAAGACATTTCTTTTGCTCCTTATTATAAGACATGAGTTAATTCATCCAAATTGCCAAACTGTAATGGTTAAAAAAAAAAGTCTATTCCAGGTTTATTTCTGTATTTTAGGGGATGTTCTGACTTCGCTGAGTAGTATCCAAATTGTAACCATTGTTCCATTAAGTATTTTCCTTTAGTCTGCATTTTGAAGCACTGCATTTCGCTTTAACAATTGCAAACTACTTTTTGAATTGTGAGAGCTATTGTCTAATTAGGCCTTTATAAATGAGATTAATGGAGAAGATTGGGATCTGATTTTCATTTATATCATGACTGCTTATACACTGGCACTAGTGTAAAACCAGTGGTAATTTACTACAGCAGCTATTAGACCATAACCTGTGCATTCTCGTAGTATAGAATTCTGATTTTGTCTAATGAACGTGGAAGGGGTGATCCTTTATTCATTCCCTCCTGTCCAATTAACTGGTAAAGAAAAGTTGGTAATATTTTTGTTATAAAGTAAATCAAGTGGAAAAAGTAACTTGAGCTTTAAAATGGATTTCCTTTCTTCCTCAAATATGAGGCTTAAACGTGTAAAAAAAAAAAAAAAAAAAGGTGTTTCCATTTTGATATTAATATGGAACTTGCATCACTGCATAATTTTCTTTTTAAAAAGTTAAGGAAATAGTTTTCAGTGTCATGTGTTTACTAAGAAGGCCAAAACAGAGTACATAAGGAAAGAATCTAAAGCTATATGAGTATGTGAGAACATTAATTTGTTATTTTCAAAGTTCCATTTATTTGATTTATTTTCTTTCACATAAGCATGGTTTTTTTACTGCAGAATACTAGTTTCCGTCCCAAAACTAGAGCTGCGGTTACAAGCTGAACTAATCTAGAGAATGATTAAATCCATTTTTATATGTATATATTAAAGTAGAAATGTTTGAATTTATATACCCATTTCTTCCCTCAGGTTATTTAGTTCTTGTTTTAATATAAATAAATGACAGCTTGTCTTCGTGCTCTATTTTACCCAGTATTATTTTAATTGTTCATGTACAGTAGGTGCTGCCTTTACATAAATTCTTCAACTTTCTGCTCTGTGACTATTCTTAATATCTAACATTTTTATGCTCTTAAGTAAAAATACAAAGTGTAATTGTGTGTGTGTGTGTTTATATATATATTTTTTAACTTCCAACACTTCTCACATACAAGCTTCAAAATTTATTTCTAAATTAATAAGGCTAACGTATTTTTCCTAGCTTTGTAGTGCTGATTACTAGTTGTACAGTAGATGCTGTTCTCAGTACAGTTAAATACACTTCCATGTCTTCAATTTTAAAGGAAAGATAGATAATACAATTTCTAACTTGCTTTCAGGATGAACAGGTGTCCAGATCTAGAACACGCTATTATGCGAACTCTTTACAGCATAGAATTAAAAACAGGATATGGCAGACTCTCATACTACTTCTTCCTAGGCTGGACCAGGTATTACTCTTCACTATAAATCTTTTTAAAGATTTTTTTTAAAATCTACTTTCAACAATATTTGTCATGTAAACTGAATGCATTAATTGTAGCATGGTATAGAAGACATCTAATCTCTGTGGCTGATTTAAACGTTGTGTGTAATTTCATTCTTTCAGTTTGAAATTGTGGATTTAAGTATTTCTAGAGGTCACTAAAACCTGGATCTTGGATTTGTGAAGTATGGCAGAATAGATAGTTGAGGCTAGCTAGGACTGTACTGATTGTCTGATTTCAAGCTTTTCATTTAGTAAAAATGCTGCTATTTTATGAATATCCAGAAAATGTAGAAACTTTATTTCTTGATTTCATCTAATGCTTCTTCATAATAGAATGTTTGAAAAATTTAGTAAATTGCTGTGAAGTCATGAAAAATAGAGTCCCTTGAGTGTTAGATCCAGCTCTAAGTTATTCAAATGTCAGTGAAAATTTATTTTACGTAGGTGCTATACTTGGTCTCCTGTGGCAACCTTGCAGGGACGCAAGTTCTTCCCTAGGGGTGCTGTCTCCTTACTGTAACATTGTACCTATGAGTTTGAACATTCTTTAATAATTCTGTAGCCATCAGTTAAGATTATGAATGTTAAGTATGTTTTGCAAGGAGTTTATATTTTAAACAAAAAAAACAACCAAACCTTCTTTTCCTCAGTTCTTCCATATGAGGAATAGAGAACGATATGGTACGTGTTTCTAATGTGTGCATTGTTTAATTTGCCTGTGCTATAGCAATGCTTCTGTAGCACTTTGCTGTCTGATCCCAGCCACCTTTATAGTCTTTTGCCTGTAAGTATTACTTACATTAATTGTGTAACAAAGAAATTAGATGGTTCTAGAATGTTTTAGTTTGAGTATCAAAAGTATTTCCAATATTATAAAGCTCATAATGTTTATTTAGATTTTTTTTTCTTTATAGAAATAACTTTAATAATATCTTAAGTGATTATCTGATTTTGTTTTCTCAGAATTTTTTGTGTGGAATCCTTGACAAAGTTTTTCAGGCTGGATTTGGTAACAATCAGGCATCTGTGAAATACTTCATAGAATGGATTGTTATCTTGAGTCTTCATAAATATCCCCAATTTCTTAGTAAATTCTGGGACTGCTTTTGCTATGTAAGTAAGAACTTTGGCTTTCACTCAAAGTAATTTGAACAAAAAGGGTAAAGTGGTTTTTTTTTTTTCATATATTGTGTGTATTTTCATTTAGAAGAAGTGGGTTGTTGAGCTCGGAAGTGGGTCTGGACTGTTGTCTGAGCCATTTAGAAGTTTGTGATGTAGAAGTGGCTGAAGACAATTGAATTCTTCTTGAGAGATTTCCCTTTATAATGTAAACTCTACTATGGACTCAGTAGAGCTGGTGTACTGAATAGGAGTAGTCTGTTCAGTAGCCAACGTAAGTGCCATCAGGAATACATAGAGAACTTAGATTCTGAGTGTGGGAAGGTATTGCCAAGTCACTTTTTGTTTCCACACCTAGCTTCTGCAAGGCTTCTACATAGTCTTGTTTGTCAGAGGAGGAACGCGGCTTACATAACACACATATAATTTGCACCTTTGAATGTAAACTTCTGTCAGAATGGCATTCTAAAAAGCAGTTCCAAACTGGAAGCAGATCGTGCATATGGTACCCAAAAGTCGTGAAAGGGTTGACTGAGAACATGCTAGCATTTAATTTTTGTCTTGGATTCTTAAGTAATCTTAAGATTTGACCTAGAATAGAAATAGTCATAGTGTGTTCTGACGACCTTGAATTTATTAGCATTGTACATTTGGGCTGAGTAGATAACATGTACTTGCATCACATCCAACATATAGGAAGACATTACATGTGGGCCTCTGCTGAAACTCACCACTCAACATAGTTAATTGGTGATGTCTTGCTTATCAAATACAAATAGCCTGGTTGGTACTGTAGTTATTTTTCAAAAAGTCAAACAGTAGGAGAAGAATTTAAAAGAAAAAAGAATTGAAAACTGTATTTGTATATTTTTGCCCCAAACCAGGCTGGTATTTAATATCACCCTGTGTGACAACTTTGTTCACTGATGATGTGTGCTGTACTTTTCTCTGCACTGGGGAAAAGTCTCTATTTCAGAGTGTATTTAAAATCCTTCGATAATTAGAGGGTCAAATTAATCTAAAAATTCTAGTTTGTTTAAATCTTGTAACAGTACAGTCTAACTTCCACCAATTTGAAGTTGTCAAAAATACTTAAACATTTCCTGCCATGTTTATTTTTAGTGAGACCACCTAATATAATACCAATGGTTCTGGAATGGCAGTGCAGGAAGTAAGCTTCTGCACTGTTTGGGTGCACCATAAGCACACAATACCTTATGCTGTCTTTCACAAAATGTTTTTCACAGAATTTTAGAAAACATGGCATTCTTTTTTTCCTTTAGGATGAGGAAAAGCTTAAAACAAGCATCTGCACATTTTTATCAGTGTTATCACACTTTGACATCATTCTTCAAAATACCTCAGAGAAGGTAAGTTTGACTAAAGCTGTTGTTTATTCAGTTGCACTGTATTTGAATTTATGAAATAACTGTTTTTGCAATCTGTCTTCAAAACCTTTTTAATACTTACTTGCTGCTAAGGTACCTTTTGACACAGAAAATACCAGCTCTTCTCGTCCATATTGGACTTACTGAGAACTAGGTAAATGGCAGACGTTTTGGATACATAAGGGCCTGATTACCTGTGAGTTTTTTTAGAACAGCTGTTCCAGTTTAAATAAGCTAGGGTTGTTTTTCTTGATCTGAGTTTAATTTGCATGGTCGTGGGCTCAGGTAACCTGAAAGAAGGTCATCTTTCTATAGAATAGTAACACTCATACAGAGTTCTTTGGAACTAACTAGTCCACTTTACATAAATATTTTTTTATTTGGAATTCTAATTTTTAAATTGAACTTTAAATACAGTCAGAAATTACATGAAACAAAATACTACACATCTGCAGCAATCCAAGCATTTCTGTTGTTTTTGACTGCGTAAATTTACAAAATAAGCATCCTAAGTACTAGAAGATAAGCATGTTAAATAAAGGCTTCTATGTATGCAGAACAGTATTTTTATTTTTTTTACAATAAACTAATACATTTTCAAAACAAGTATCTCTGTGCCATAGTGAGAAGGAAGGAAGGAAGGAAATCAGAACCATGTTCAGAAGTCTGTATCTGCATGTATAGGTGCTGTTAAAGCTTTTGGACTGAAAGACTTCCCTGAGAGCATCGGTTCTTAGGCCAGCCTTACTTTTCTACTTCCAAATGATACATTAAGACTTAACATAAATGAAAATCTTCTTTTGTTTTTTAGAAGCCGGTTCTGAAGAAAGCCCTCATAGTAGTTCTACAGTGGTGTTTCAACCATAATTTCAGCGTTCGACTTTATGCATTAGTTGCCCTTAAAAAAATCTGGGGTATGTGCAGAATGTTGCATGTGGAAGAATTTGAAGCTCTGACACCAGTCATTGAATCTAGCCTTCAACAAGTGGAAAACATGCATGGCACAGGGTTAGTAACATTCTGCTGACTTAGAGCTTAACATTATTCTTCACAGACATTTGCAATAAGTCTAAATTTCTAAAATAGTACTTGATAATTTCTGTTGTTTTTTTTATTATTCCAATTTAAAAGAAAGCAAGTCTTGGAAAGTGAAGTCTGTTTATCAGCAAATGAAGTAATAATTTACTGTAGCACAACAGAAAAAACTGAGGCACATTTGAACAGTGCTCATAGTTTAGAGGTGGTGTGAAAAAAAAATGACAGTCATAGGTGCTAAGTCATCTGATGGGTTATGGAGAAATAAAAAATCATTCTTCCAGACTTTCTGATACCAGTAAATTCTCAAACATAAAACTGAAATGTTCTAGGTGTCATATTTTTCAAAAGTCTTCTGTGTGGGCAAAAAAAAAAAAAGGGGAAATTAATTTTGGGTGATGATTAAATAAGGTTTACATAAATGCTTTTCAGTTTAGTGCTTTGGAAATAAAATATTTTTATACTATATGTGTTTTTATCCATTTTTACCAGTTGTTATGAGTTACTTAAAATTAGTTAGAATTTCTAATAGTCTTGTAAGCCAACATAAACTTGGACTGCTTTATTTTTCCTGAGAACATTCTCATTCGTTTCCTTGATGAGAGTCACTGTTAAGTTACCCAAGCTGGTATGTCAAGATGTGGGATACAGATAAGCAGCAGGAAATAGCCTTTTTTGAGTGTGTTTGGTAGTGGGCTTTGATAATTAAAAGTAAGTCACTTGACCATAGGCTAATATTTGGTTTCTGTAAGAGGCCCACACAGGATACCCTTTATTGCCGGTCTTTTTTCTTTGAATAATAGAATTTGGAGACATGTTATGGGTCTTTTTTGAAACATAAACTGATTTCCCGAATGCTGTATTTTTTAAATTAGCGCTTACTTAATTGTTATTTTCTTTCCCATATAGTAAATGCAGTCGGGTTGCCATATTCCAATTTGATAATTAAAAAAATCTGGTATGTTGCATTTTGTGTACCTCTTGCATTACTTTCTGCAATTGCAGGAATGCTAGAAGAAACTGGCAGCGAATCCAAGATCACTTCTTCTTTGCAACTTTTCATCCACTAGAGGACTATAGTCTAGAGGCAAGTCCTAAAGAATACTGTTTATCATTGTATCTGCATAGTTGTACAAGTATATTTTAACTTTCTTTATATGCTCTATTGTAGCAGAAATAATGATAGACTATTACGCATTTAAAACTCAAAAAAATTACTTTGTGATGGATTTTACGTTAAGACTACAACTTAATTCTCTTATTAATGCTCTGCTATAGAATCATAGAATGGTTTGGGTTGTAAGAGACCTTAAAGACCACCTGGCTCCAACCGCCCTGCCATGGGTAGGGACATCTTCCACTAGATCAGGTTGCACAGGGCCCCATCCCACCTGGCCTTGAACGCTTCCAGGGAACGCTTAACTAAATTGTTGTCTAATGTGAACAGAATACAAATATGTAGCTTCTAGAACATCTTTTTCAGCTATATGTTTTGCCATAGCTTAAATAACTGAAAGCTGAATAAACACTGTGATGGACAGAAGGCAAAAATATGAGTGTTGATAAAAATAAGAGATGGAAATATGAGGTAAACTGAAAATAGATGAGAAACATGAATACGAAAGGGGATAGATGAGTTTTGGCACAAGCAGTGCTGTCTTTCAGAGAAGGAATTATTTGTATTTTTTTATTTTTGAAAACTGATGTTCTGTAAGGTACTTATGTGAACACTTAGATGTGTTAGATATGACTTACCACAATCAGGCAGTGAAAATCTTGAACAATAAGAAAAAGCAAGGCTGATACTTGTTGAGTGTTTAAATGTATTCAGGGTACATCTTAATAGGATAACCACAACATCTGGGTTTTAAACTCCTCATTTTATTCATACGTTGAGTTCGAGCAGGGTGATGGTGGTGTTTGTTTTTGTCCTTGATTAATTGTGGTTAGCTGTTTTGGTGGTGCTGAGTTGGGTTTTAGGACTAGATTTTAATGTTTTTGACCATATTCCTCTTGTTAAAGCAATCTGCTTTATTTACTAGAAGTTCATGAGGGCATCTGAAAACCCTTCAGTGTGTTATGCATAAAACATTTTCACAAGACCTCTGCTGAAAACTATAGAACAGTAATCAATGCAGATCCTTAAAAACATGTAACTAGAGAGAGTAGTGTAATGAAAGTTTGGGATAGCACTCGATGTAAAGAGATGATTCATGAGAGTTGTTAGCAAGTTAAGTCAAGTGGCAAGAAAAACTAGTATTAAAATCATGGGATGATAGATAAAAGATGTGTTCTTTAAAATTGCCTAGAGGTTAATGTATTATCTGCTATGCTTGCTTTGAGTGATGCTTTGCTAATAATGTTGTGTTACCTTGCAGACAATATTTTACGCTCTTCCACGCCTTTCAGAAGTGGCTGAGGATGAATGGATCTCACTCTGTAAATTTGACAGATTCACTGACATTCCTTTGCCACCAACATTTCAGTGGTATCAATCTCGAACTGAACTTCTTGATCTAAAACTGAGTGACTGGTCTCAGCAAGACATGGGTAAAATATAGCTAATCTGTGTTAAATTATTTGTGTGTGGCAATAGTGTATTTCTGTACTAAATCTTGTCTTAGTATGCGCACAATCTCTGTTATCCTGCTGTATTAGTTTTGTATCCGCATGAGCATAGTACGTCCCATAAAATGATAATAGATGACTAATGTTGCCTACAGTATTACCATTTAGGTAATCTTCTTTACTGAAGCAGTAGCTTCACTACGACTTTTATATCCATATGACTTAATACTTGGTTTTCATAGGTTCAAATTCAGTTGAAACAGATGGCCAAACAGAATGGACTGATGTTCAGAAAAAGATTATACCCTGGAAAAACAGTACTCCTAGTTTAGACCTGGAAATGGTATTTCAGGACCGTGCTGCTAAACTTGGTAAATCAAACAGCAGACTGATTGTGGTGGCTTCACTTATTGATAAACCTACCAATTTAGGAGGTAAGGTTGAATGGACATTTTAAAACTTTTATTTTAGACTTTAGAGCACACTCGGCTAATAAAAATTACTTGTAAGAATTTTTTTAGTATGTTGATATAAGAAAAGTATTTTAGTACTACCCAGAAAAATAGATCCTTATCCTTCACGAACTTGGTAACCAAATGTTGCCCCCTTCACAAAATAGTATTCTGTAGTTATTTATTAAAAAGAAAAGAAAAAGCACTTGCACGTAGCATGCATTAATTAAATAGAACTTCACTGTAATTTACAGCTAGGTTTCTCTCTGCATTCATATTCTTTGTCACAGTTAAGTTTTTCATAACTGTGTATGCTGTTAAAGGGAAATGATTTCTTTTTTTGTATACCAATTAAACCAAATCTTGTAGATATATTAGTTTCTCATGACAGTTGGACAACAGAAAAGTACCCATTTCCAATTTTAAGTACTCCTATTGTGCAAGTGCAAGCTGTGATATAACAAATCCTACAAATACGTTATTGAATTGTGCTTGCTGTTGTCAGCAGTTTTAATAACTAGAGGTAAACTGTTAATAAAAAATACGCCCACAAGCTGGTGCTGTCTGCCCTGTAATGCTGTGATGTGTTGTTCTCAAGTTTTTCATTTAACTGGTATTGGATTTAGAGCTTAAGTGTGTGTGCACATGTCCATCCATCCACACCTAGGCTGTTACGCTGGCCCATTACTGTGTGTAATTAGTACTGTAGAAGTGTGCTATCCAGACAAAGAGCTTTTACCATTTTTATCTGTCTTCTAAGTTACAAAACATTTTTTTTTCTGGTAAGATATATGGAGCAAGGTGTGACTTGGAGAAGACCTAAAAGTACATGAAACTGATTAAAAACAGAGGGCTAAAATAAAAATGTCTTTTTTGGATTCTTTGTCCTTTTTCATTTGCTAAAATATTCTGGCATGGTGTTTATATTATTTTCTATACAAAAATCACTTTAATTCTTCTGTTGTAGGTTTGTGTCGTACAAGTGAAATATTTGGGGCATCTGCACTAGTTGTCGGCAGTCTTCATTACATACAAGATAAACAGTTTCAGCATCTTAGTGTTTCTGCAGAGCAGTGGCTCCCCCTTGTTGAGGTGAATGGAAACAGTTTAATAGCTAAAAACTATCACGTCTTGAGTTTAGCAAATGCATAGTTCACAGTCTTACCTCTTTTTCCTCTTGCAAAAAATGAGCTTCTTATTTAACAAGCTCCTGTCATTTCTGACACTTAACGTTGAATATTTTGGAATAACTTTTTTGAGTCAGCCTGGTAACAAAGAATTTGAAAACTTTAGTTTTTATTCTGCTGTGATAAAATTATGTGAGCTGCCATTATAGCTTACTGAGTGTTTTATAGCGGAATATTCAATTGTGATGTTTGTTTATAAAAGTTGAATAACACTGCATTTATCTTGCTTAGATCATTGCTTTTGGTAAGTTCATGAGTATAATCATTAAATTTGCCTGAAGCTAGCTTGTGCTAAGCTTTTCGAACCTATTGTCTAGCTTATAAAAATGAGGTTTTCAACCTGTATCTTTACCATTTGGTAGAAGATATGGTTGTGGTATTTTATAGCAATTTGTTTTTCAGTATCAGCTTTAGTTAAGTCATCTGAACAATTCAGTTTGAATTTTTAATTTTTTTTACACGGTGTTTATTTTCAGCATATTGAGATTTTATTTTGTAGAGCAATAAAGCTGTAGAGTGTTTTGCCTAAAACAGAATGCTGATGAGCACACATTTTCATACCTAATCTCTCTGCTTCTTTACTGATGACAGAATTTCTGTTGCGTGGAAAAAACTGCAATCTAATACAAACAGGCAGTATAGAGTTGGATGAAGAAGGAACAAAGAAATTATTTATCTCTATCTTAAGCTATCACAAGTTGTAATACAGGCCTGGAAGGCAACTGGGTTACAATACTGACCAACCACTACATTATTTCAGGAAGGGATTGCATGGTTAAATAACAAGTATGCAACTTACCTTATGCAATAGTGATTCTTTTACATTCAGCTGTCAGTAGTGTAGAAATGACTTTGTTCATTGTATTTATGGAGTGAATATTTGTGACATTACCTACCTTTTCTGCTGTTGAAGAACCTTTAAAATAGTAATGTACATATATGGACAGTCTTTGGGGATAAACCTAATTCTGCTAAAAGCTGTCCAAGTAAATCTTTTTTTTTTACAGTAACTTCAGAAGTTTACAAATGGCAGTATTTAAATATTTGTGTATTTCTCCCTACTTTTGATGGACAGGTGAAACCATCTCAGCTTGTTGATTATTTACAGCAGAAAAAAACAGAAGGTTACACTATTATTGGTGTGGAACAGACGGCAAAAAGTTTTGATCTTACAGAATATTGCTTTCCAGAGAAGTCACTGTTATTGCTGGGGTAAGAACACGTGCTTTTTGTAAATCTACCTCTTGCCATCCATCCATGCCCTTCTACTAGTCGGATTTGGATCGTGTAAAAACCGAGTGACACTGGTAAAAGTGGAATTAGAACAGGAAGAGATTGGGAAAATGGCAATGAGTTTGGCTTTGTGTGCTAAGGGATGGGAAGTACGGATATCTACTCCTGAATGATGCTTTTTCTCATATTTAGTAACCAGTCTGTATACTGCAACTCCTTTTTTTTTTTATGGGACATCCTTTAAAAAATCAGGATGAGGCAGATGTGGCACACAGAAGCAGGCACAGTATTTGCAGTTTGAGCAGAGGCTGAGAGGACTTTAGAGAAGAACAATTATCAGTTCCTACAACCAGAAAGCCTCAGATGTGACAAAGGGGAGGCTAAAGCAATCTATAAAATCTTTAGAAGTCAGAAAGATCCTGGAATTGCTGGGCCACCAAGTGAGGTCAGGAGGAAGGGGCCTGCCTCTCCTTTTAGGACAAAGTAGGCAAAAATACCTCTGTTTTTCAGCCCTTTTTGAATGTAGTTTGTTTTCAGACTGTAGTTCTCATAACCACTTCGTTCTCTTCTAATTAAAAGCATAGCTTTAATTACTGAAAACCTTTGGTATCTTTTGATGTGCTTATTCTAAAGAAGTGAAGTATTTCCAGTTCAAGATTTTGGTCAGTCTGAAATTCCCTCATACCAAGACCTTGTCACAAGTGAAGTGGGTAGTTGAGCCTTCCCCCCCCCGCCCTTTGTTGTGCCAGCAGCTTCATGCCCTTATTTATAACTATTTATTTTGTTGTATATGGATTGTTCAAAATAAATACAGTGGGGGGAGTCTGAGTGATAGGTGCTCAGCTGTTGCTGGCCCAGTGAACTAAAGATGGAATGCTCTGCCAGTTTTCCTGTATCACAGCTTAGGTCACCCACGCTTTCTTTGTATCAGTAATGTAAAATTGCTTTAATAGTAATAATAATACTCCTGTAGTTACCTTTAAGGGCAGATGCGCCATTTTCCAAATGGTATTTAGTTGCTATTGTGACTTCTGTTATCATCTTCCTTCTGGAACGTCTGTCTTCTCCCAGATGTAAGTTGCTGTTTCTTCTCTGTTAGAAATGAACATGAAGGAATCCCAGCAAACCTGATTCACCACCTGGACGTCTGTGTGGAAATTCCTCAGCAGGGTATTATTCGATCTCTCAATGTTCATGTCAGTGGAGCTCTGCTGATTTGGGAGTACACAAGGCAACAGGTGATCAAGCAAAAACAGAAATAACTACCAAGAATTTTGTGCCTTACAGTACATCTGGGTGACTTCCTATGGTGCTACAACATGAAATTCTGAACAGAAGAGATACAACTCAGGGTGAATGAGGATTCTTATATTTTGCATGTTTTGTTCTCTGTAGTTCAGAGTGATTTTTTTAAATGCCTTAATGCTTTACCTCCTTAAATAAACTGGTTGCATTGGTAATAAATACTATTTATATTGCACGTGGTGTGTGATTTATTTTGTGATCATCAACACAGTACCATGAACAATCCCAAATTCAAAACATAGGGTTTTTGTTGTTGTTGATTGTCAGCCATATTTGACCACATGCACTAACCACAGCGGAGGCACTAACCACAATCCAAACTTGTAGTATGAGTAGTGTTTAATGCTTCCAACATCAGGTAGTGTAAGTGAATTTAATTTTCAAAATGTATATAAAATCCAGTCTGTAGCAAATTTCCTATGCTGCCCCTTGTTTAAGTGTCCTTTATGGTCGAGCTTACTAGTCCTGCTGTAAACCCTGGTACGTATTTCTAATGGAGTTACTTCAGTAACGTAATTAATTCTAAATCACACAGAAGACCATAATGTGCGATAAACAACTGCCCTACTTTTAACAGATACTGATTGGAAACCACTTGTTACAGCTAACAACAAACCTTACTGTTTCTTAAAAAAAAAAAAAAAGCATACTCAAAATATGTATCTTATGTATCATATACACAGGCTACATTAGGCTTTTTAATGGCTACCGTAGTAAACTGACTATATTTTAAAATATTTTGAAATACTTGGCCAATGGTAAATGCAGATGACATAAGCCACCCTCCCCTGGCTTTTGACATGGAAGTGAAGCTGGAAAAGCTTTCTTAAGAAAAGTTAGTTCACTTACTGAAAAACACTTTAATTCTTTTTAGGATATGTACGTGATGCTATCATATAATCATTTATTTATTCTTGTGAAACAATGACTGTCATTACATGTTCAAAGCCGCAGATTTGCGAACAGCCAGGCACCATACTACTTTGACTCATACTCAAGTTGTCCATGACCATCCTTTTTTAAGCAGACGTGAGACCCTGCAGCAAGAACAGCGGCCTGCGTTTTAGGAAGACAGGTTAGCAGTTCTTGACCTTGAGTTCTTGCACTGAAGCAGGTTCTGTTGCTTTTTCCTGCTTCTTCCTTCCACAGCTTTATTCTCATCATCTATACTTTGAAAGCAGAGTACTTATGCCTTCCCAGCAGTTTCTGGAGGATGAAACCCTTCTGCTTCAAGCTTCTTTTTGTATTTTAAAAAGTCTCTTCTTTTGTCAAAGTATTTAACCTGTTTAAAAAGAGAAATAACTCATGTTCATCATAAGAAACTAGCAGAACAAGGAAGGGCCTTTGTGCATCATAACAAGACTGAGGAATACATGGTCTTTTGACTACTAAATTTCAGTAGGATTTTAGCTTTCTACCCCAGTTAGGAGCTTGTTGCTTGACTGAAGGAGAAGATTCAACCTGTCATCACCTCTCCCCTTATTCCCGTGAACATCTAATAAAAGTAGCCCACTAAGTTGCATTTTTTTGCTGCAGTGAACAGGGATTGTGGAAAACAGGTAAATACAGCAGCTTTTCTATGGTATCGCAGAGTGCAGGACCTCTGCAAAGCGCTGCAAACACCACCACCAGCACTGGAGATGCCATACAGCAGAACTGCCACCCTCAGAGTGTAAGTCAGCACAGCCACTGGGAGCATACTGATTTTTTCAGCTGATTTTGGCTCGTGGGCTCAAATAGGAAGTGTTCAGCCCCTTGGACACCACTGCTGCTAAGGTGCAACACATACTAAATCAGATAGGAATTGTAGCTCGTGCTTAGGAAACTGTAAAGCATGCAGGCCACAGAAGAGTTATGTGCAAGCAGATGGGTCACTGTAAAGCCCTGCTGTGCAAAGAAGGTTTTTATGCGCAGCAAGACGCCAGGTGTGGGTTTTATGATGCAGCTGCACCCCCTGGGCCTCACCTCCCTTCCCCATTAGCTGTTCTCCTTTACCAACAATACTTGTGTTGCTTCCTAAACCTTCCCGGTCCCCTTCAGCCCTTTTGAAGTTCCAGCTGCCCAGCTGTACGCCCCTACGGGCTGCCTGTTTATCGGGGAGCCCGGGCTTGCGGCGTTTCCTTCTCCCCCCGGGCTCGTCCCCCCGCGGCCCGCAGACGCTCGGCTGTCCCGGCACGGCCCTCGTGGGGCCGCCCGCGGCCGCCGCTCACCCACTGCTGGGGGCACCGTGACTCGAAGGCCAGCCGCAGCTCCTCGCACCGCGCCGCGTCCTCCGCGTGTGCCTCCAGGCACTGCCAGAACTCGTCCCGCGCCCCCCAGCACGCCTTCCTCTCCTGCATCGTGGGCGCCGACATCTTCCCTGCCGCCTTACGCGGGCACACGGGGCGGCCGACACCGCGCCTCGCCCCTCACCGCAGCGGGCAGCCCCGGCCCTTCTCGGCCCGGCTCGGCCCAGCACGACCCGGCTCGGCTCGGCCCAGCACGGCCCGGCCCTCAGCCTCCCTCCCGAAGGTCAGGAGCAGGCGCAGGCCGAGCGCGGCTGCGGGCGGGGCGGAGGCGGGGCGGGCGGCGGCCATTCCGCGTCCGTCGGGGGTTGGCATCGGGCGTGAGGCCCGCGGGGCTGGGGGGAGGGCGTGCCGTGGTTGTGTTTGGGAATCGCAGAATCACAAAATAGCCGGATTGGATCCACAGGGGTCATCGAGTTAACTCCTGGGTCCCCGGAGGACCACCCAAAGAACAAAGCATGTGTCTGAGAGCACTGTCTGAATGCTGCTTGAGCTCTGGCAGGCTCGGTGCCGTGCCTACTTCCCTGGGGGAACTGGGAGGGTTTGTGGTGCTGCACAATTAATTAATGGTCTTTGCCCAAATATACGTCAGCCGCCTGTAAACGCTAGGGGCCGTGCAGTTCCCGAAGCGCCCGTTTCCATGGAAACTCCCTGCGCTGCTGCTGTGGGATGGGGGAAGTTTTGGCTGGGCAGACCTTCATAAAACGAGCCCGAACTGGTGGGCGCTGAGCCACCGGCATCTGGTGGTCTGCAGGGCTACGCGGGGCTGAATTGCAAGCCAGAGTTCAGGCTGAGGGCCTGGCGTGGTGACGGCAGTGCTGTTGGCTCCCCGTCGACCCCAGTGCCCTGGTGAGCAGCTCACCTGCAGGGCACCTCGCTGGAGCAGGGGTGCTGCAGGGGAAGGGAGCCCACAGAGCCCTTCTGTTCTGCTCAGCCCTTCCTGACCCAAACCGTGTTTCCTCCTTGGGCCACGATAACAACTCTGGCCGGTGATGGGAGGCATGCTCTCATGGGACATGGTGTCGGTGGCTCGCTTGTCTGTAGGGAAAGGTATTGTAAGAGAAGAGCACCTTCAGCAGAGCCCCTGTGAGCCAGCCACATTCGGAAGGGATTTCGTTTGTTGCAATGTTTAACCAACCCCTTGGAAGGGACATGTTTTGTCAAGATACTTCTTGTGAGGGATGTTTTGGGGGAGCAAAGTGAACGTGAATGCTGCAGTACACCTGATGGTGTTTAACACAGCCTGTGTTCTCATCTCTGGCTATTTACGTTAACCACCCTTTTATTGCTAGACTATGATGGGTAGGAGAGGGAAATGCAGTACATTAATTTCTAACATAATAAGGACTTTAAGGTGAGTAGAAGTTGCTACAAAAGACTTTTATTGAAAATAATTGATATAGAAGTAATTAAGCTTACTCATGACTCTTATGCACACAAGCTTTTGAGAAGCAAGCTTTTACAAGCGTGAATATTAAAAAGAAAATGGCCATTAAGTTTCAGGACCAAAACGTGGTAATAGCAAGTGTCACTTGTGTTTCAGATTTTAAAATTTATGCTGTGTATAAGGTTGTTTAGTTATTGCATTCATGAAACAGAAGGAATAATGTGTTTATATATAATTAATCACAAAGCCCCAATAGCACATCTGGGATATTTGTGATAAATAGTTTGTTCTTTAAGGGCCTGCAGTCCAAGAAATACTCGCTGAAGACATTTGTAAATAACTCTATGTAATGGATATTATGGAAATCTAGTAATCTGGCTTTAGAAAGTACATGAACAGAAAAAAAGACAGATTTCTCTAATATATTTTTAATGACAATGTTTCCATTTGGTTAAACTGCTATCATAAGGAGCTGAATTTTTTTGTTGTTGTTAATTCGCCAATTCTAAGCGTCTATCTTTAGCCCTTTGCTCTGGGGAAGTGTGCCCAGTAAGTAATAAATGGGATATTTATAATAGCCAGGCAGAGGCAAATGGTCTAGAAAGATGGAAGGCTGAAATAATTCCAGATTTGTTAGGTGAGCTGCTTGCCACAACTGAAGCCTCTGAATTATGTTTCCACTTAATAGTTAGTGAGATATTAAAGAAACGGGTGCCCGTTGTCCACCAACACTCTTGCCAGGACCATGTTGAGGTGAATTGTGTGGGGTCTGTACAGTAGTTCAGCTCTCGGATTCTTTTGCGCCTCTTGTTGTTAACTGGGATACAGTTCTGCCTTCCGATGAACACCTTACAAATCTCTCGTCACCTGCAGACTTATTTACCCCATATTTACCTGGTATTTACCCAGCAGGTTCTGGATTGGCTGCCATGACAATTTCTCCTTTCACTGCTGAAGCAATTAGCATGTTACAGGTATATCTAGGACCAGTAATGAAAGCACTTCGTGAAGTACTGTGGCTGTGTTCAGCTTTGTGCTTATACCAAGAGCTCAATTAATTTGTTTTTTTTTGCATAGAAAGACTCATATATAACCTCCTTTAAATTATGATGCTTATCCATAATAAATTGTCAGTGAATTTCATTTGAAATAGTGTTCTTTAAGCAACATAGCCCTGTGCCCAACTATTTATTTTGCTAGAAGTAATAACAGGATCTTACCTGAGGTGGCTCAGGGCATTGTCTTCTGTTGTTGAGCACCAAGCCATATTTTAAAATGAAAATTGCAAAAATATGTAGTGTGAGAGAATCATGCATCAATATATTTCTCTTTCTTGCTTTTCAGATGTCTGTTAAAGATGTAACTCTGACTCTTTTAGTCTTCCAGTGTTCCTTGCTATGCCTGAGGAAAGAATATGATTAAATAAATCATAATAATTAATTGTGTCTGGTTTTATTATTAAAAATGAATAAATTAAGCAAAGAAATACCATGAACTGCAAACAGTAGTCGCCTCTTTCTGTTCCTCTTTGAAAATGTTTTAACAGAGACTACTTAAATGGTTGGACATCAGCCATCTCTCTGGGAAGCTCTCACTTAAATGAAGATAAAAGCGTTTCATTTTAAACAGTGAATTTTACCTTAGTGTTTTGAAGGCAAGCATTGGATGGAGAAAGGAGGTTTGCCTACTAGTACATCAATCCTATTTCATGAAGCGCAGAAGCTCTGGAAAAAAAATCTAGAGGCTTTGAATGCCTGTTACTGGAAGGTCTTTAGAGGGGAGAAAGTAGCAGTCAGGAACAGGTTAAGCAGCAAGGTCCCCTCCCCATTCTCTTCTAGCCTTATTTGCTGAAATGAGTTTGGTTACCCAAAAGAAGCCAGCCAGGGAGTGTATCCCTTGAGCTCTTGTAGGGTGTGACCGAATTTTAAATTCTACTTCCATCCTTTTGCTGCCTGAAGACCCTCACAGGTTACTCTTGGCAGCTTTGAAGACGCAGTCTGCAAAGACAAGCGTAGAAGCACTTTGTCCTTGTGGAGGGAAAACTTTCATACGTCTTTATAGTTCGAAGTCTTCCCCGCATTGTTTTCTGAAATTACTTTTGTGGTTTATTATGGTTCAGTGGGGCTTAAATTCTCATTCCAGTGGGTCATTCTTTAACAGAAAAGGTCATCTTTAGCTTTAAAATAACTTTTAAAAAGTGCTTTAGAAACTTAATACCCCTCTTGGAGAATCAGTCATTAGAGACCACTGATTTTTAGAGCAACAATTTTCTGAGCCTAGTAAGGGAATTGCTTAGGAACTGACAGACAGTTAATAAGTTCCTCAGCTGATGATTAGAGTTCTTTTTTTTAGCAGCCACTGATGTTACTAAATGATCTGTCTATGCTTACAAAGAAAGCTTCTCTCTTTCAATAACTTTGCAGGTAATACCAAATGTTTGTAACTAAGTGTCTGAAAGAGGCATATTATGTATGCTATACTTTCTGTAGCCTTATTCAAAGCATTCCTTTTTATTATTTCAGAAAGATCTTATGTTAAGTTTTATTTTATTTTATTTTTAAACAACAACATGAATCTCTTTGGATGAGTTAGCATTTTTTTGTTGTTGTTCTTTTGAATGAATAAAGAAGGAAGAGTGTATGAGGAAAAAGAAAACTAGCTTTTTTGGGCAGCTTTAGCAAATCAGTTTTCTGAATCCCTAACAAAATGTGCATTGCCACATTCTGTTTCAACTCAATGTGTGTTGTGGTTCTTACCTTGATTTCCTCATAATGTTGTTTTTGCTGCATGCTATGAAGATCCATGCCATAGGGGGTGCCAGGTTGACATGAACATAGAAAATTAGGTAAATGCTTTGGGACAGCTGCCGCAGCTTTCTGTGCTAGCTCTGCTTGTACCAGAGTGCTGCGTGTGCCCAGGAAGCACTGGAGGGGATTTGATGAGGAAGGATGAAACAGGCTGGTGTGGAGATGGAAGGGGAGACGCAACAGACACAACAGCGATTTTCATCTTCTTCAGACCTCTGCATAGTAATGTGAAGCCTACAGAGAAAAGATTGCTTTTCTTTGCGACGCTTCATGGACATCAGTGAAGTGCTCTGTAGAACGCTGTCTGAATATCACTAGGATGCCTAGAAGTTGTGACAGAGGAAAAGAAATCCTAGAGCGTCAGGATTCTTGTAAGGTGGTGAAGACATTTGTGTTAATTATAGGCAATTGTTTTTAATGCCAATATTCCTTTTTTTGTTCTCCAGTTTTTAGGAAGGAAGAAAATAGAAAAAGGAGTATTTTGGGAAGAGCAGGCAATGGTAAGGCAAGAATACTGACCAATTCTTATTCTTCTGTTGGCTGCTGATTAGCAATTCTCCAAGCCCACGAAGGATGACACAATCTTGCTTTGCAGCAATGTTGATGTTCAGTTTCTTGCAAGAAAGCTCAGATGGGAAACTGGGAATCTGCCCATTCTGCAAACAGACTGATTTTCAAAGCTATGTAAATGGAAGAAGAAAACTCATGAGTTTCGTTTGGATGCCTTCAAATTACCATGGCATGATAGGTACTGAAAGCTAAGAAGTGGTCCCTGGCTCTCTCTGAGACTGAAACATACTCTAAAATTTTTTATCAAAAAGCCAGCTGAATGCTTGCATCCATGTGTTATATTTAATAATCCATCAGCTGCACCGATCACCTTAGCATTCACTGTAAACATTTCAGTGAAGCATGGGTGTGCGGTACCAGATGGGATTGCTTTCACATGCACAAAGGCAACATTGTTCTCAAACATGGTGAATATTTGCTCTGAAGATCAATGTCAATTTTCATAGCAGCCAAGCTGGCAAGTAACATGCCTTTGATCGAATCCAGAATCACACAAGGAAAGGGAGATGGTTTTGTTTACATGTCAGGAAAGCATTAAAAATGTATAGCCAAAACATATAGCCAGGTGTTTAAAATGTAGCCAAAAATCACAAGGACAGCATTATACAGCTTCCTCTGTTTGCTCACTAGGCTGGAGTCATTAAAGACTTGGCAGCTTCAGAAGCTGGAGGGGCAGCAATAGCTGTTGCTGGTAGACAGCAAAGCTGGGCTCACCGGCCCTTCGTGCATGCTAGTGGCCAGCAGGGCAGAAAAACAGAGCCAAAACTCACACCTTGTAAGTCCCCACAAATCCTGCAGCTTGGACCCCACTGGAAGCCAGCTTTGAGTCTTCAGCATCTTGGCCAGTTGTGGGTACGTGCAGAAGCAGGAGGTCAGCGTAAGTAATCTGCGGAGGCTAGCCAGGGCCACCCTACCCTGTGGAAAGGCAAAGGAGAAGGGACGTCTTCAAAGCACATCTACTTTAGTCTTCTTTATGTATCAGTTGGGTGAAAGATGCTGTCTCATTGCAGAGAGAGTGCACTTAACAGGTGCAGTACTGATGTGAGCTCCACAACCTCCACCATTTGGGCCTGTTCCAGACTTGTAACTCTCCTTATGTTTCATTCTTCGTTACTGAAAAGTATGCTGGTTGCATCTTAGTGTGTCTGTCGTGTGTGGAGAAATGCTGATCGCCACTCTCCTTAGAATAATTTTGTGCATATAGAATGAGTGATAGTGTATTTCCCCCCAACAGAGTTTCAGGTAGAAGAGAGAAGTATGAGGCATTTTATCTTCAGAAACTTTACTTTGAGCTGCTGGTCCTGTCCTTAGGAATGTGATTTCCTCTAAAAAGAAAGTTTTTAGGCTGCAGGTGGGCAGCTGTTCATTTGACTTCCTCTTTGCTTTCAAAAGATCTTTCAGCTCTTTTTTTTTTTTTAATTTCCCTTTTTGATGTTCAAGACTTTTAAGTAAGGAGCAGCCTGTCACAGAGGTGCCCTTAGAACATGCCAGCTGAAGAAGAAAATCTACTTGCTTCTATTTTAATGATGATGAGCTACTTAAACTCGTCCGTCAAAATCCATTACTGCTGGCTATTTTTTGAAGACAGCTTGCATGAGGGCTGGATTGTGAGAGAAGCTTCTCAGCCTTGGCCTTTGCCAAGGAGTAGCTCAGTTTTGGAGGCCTTGCAGGACTCCTTCCTGTCTGCTGTACAAATCAGGGGCGTGGAGCCAAGCTCCCCGTGGTTCTTGAGTTTACAGCATGAGCACAGACCCCATTTCTTCTCTGGGAGCTGTAGCAAGGGGCATGTGGGCATCTCACCCTGGAAGGTGTTTCCCAAAGGCCATTTCTGTCCTCATCCCATCTTTCCTGTGCTCCTGCTCCACACCAGTGGCATTGCTTCGGGGTCCTGTTCTTTCCCCATCCCCTGAAGAACCCCCTAGCCCCAGCCTGTGGCCTGAGTCAGCCCTGACCAACTCAGTAGTGTGCTAGCTTTGTACACAGAGCCGCACTGTGGAGAACCTGAGATGAGTGAGGCCGACCCCTAAAACAGTAAAGCTAGATGCTGGTTGCAGTGTCTTCTGTGCCGGGTCCTGCACCTGGGGCGCAACAACCCCAAGCAGAGTTACAGGCTGGGAGATGAGTGGTTGGAAAGCTGCCTGGCCGAGAAGGACCTGGGAGTATTGGTTGATAGTCGGCTGAATATGAGCCAGCAGTGTGCTCAGGTGGCCAAGAAGGCCAACAGCATCCTGGCCTGTATAAGAAGCAGTGTGGCCAGCAGGGCTAGGGAAGTGATTGTCCCCCTGTACTCGGCTCTGGTGAGGCCGCACCTCGAGTACTGTGTTCAGTTTTGGGCCCCTCGCTACAAGGACATGGACGTGCTCGAGCGAGTCCAGAGAAGGGCGACCAAGCTGGTGAGGGGTCTGGAGAACAAGTCTTACGAGGAGCGGCTGAGGGAGCTGGGCTTGTTCAGCCTGGAGAAGAGGAGGCTCAGGGGCGACCTTATCGCTCTCTACAGTTACCTTAAAGGAGGCTGTAGTGAGGTGGGGATTGGTCTGTTCTCCCACGTGCCTGGTGACAGGACGAGGGGGAATGGGCGAAAGTTGCGACAGGGGAGTTTTAGGTTGGATGTTAGGAAGTACTTCTTTACCGAAAGGGTTATTAAGCATTGGAACGGGCTGCCCAGGGAGGTGGTGGAGTCACCATCCCTGGAGGTCTTTAAAAGACGTTTAGATGTAGAGATTAGCGATATGGTTTAGTGGAGTGCTTAGTGTTAGGTCGGAGGTTGGACTCGATGATCTTGAGGTCTCTTCCAACCTAGAAATCTGTGTCTGTGTCTGTGTCTGTTCATCTGAGTGTTGTGGCTGGATTTCTGCCTGTTATAGCTATTTTCTGAAGGCTGCTGATAGGAATACAACCATCCTTGACAGAAGAACAGAAGAAACTTCCTAATATAAGCCCGACTCTGACTCATGTGGTGATGAGACTGTGGATGGCTGTAACAAAAAATAAAGGCAGCAGGAGGAGTCATCTACAGACAGGGGGCCAAGGAAAAAGACTTGCACGGGAGGGGGAGAAACCGTTGTTCCTTCCTTGGATTCCTCACCGCTGCATTGTGTAGCTGTGAAAGGAGGCAGCTGCAGTGGCCTGGTGATGCTCTTTACTTTCCTGATATTTTTTTCAACTTGCTGCTTATACAAGCCCACTGGATGTATAAGCAGGGAGGAGCCAAGTCACTTTGTGAGGGATGAGCTGGAGGAGAAGGCTGACAGTCCAGGTCAGCACTTGAGCCCCCTCCTGCAGGCCCGCCTCAGGAGGAGGTTTGGGGTAGCCACCCTGGGCTACAAGTGCTGGTTACAGGCTCGGGTTGTGGTGCTGGTGCTGCCCTGCAGAGCTGTGCGGGGTCCGTACACACCAGCAGCAGGATCAAATCACACAGTGCTGCAGGGATTGCACACAGTGCCTTTGGGGCACGCCGAGGAGCCTGCCAGCCCGGCCCTGACCTCCAAGGCACCAAATCTGTCCTGTGTATCTTTTACCTGACCAGCATCAGCAGAGTTCAATCTTGCCCTCAACTGAAGGGTGACCCAGCTGCATCTAATGTTTTCTCAGAAGGGCGGGCTCTCTGCCTCTCCTTCTGGGGGGAGCTAATGACTCCAGTTCCTTTTGCTGTTCAGCTTCGGGTCTGGGAAGCCTTGGCTCTCACAGATGCCCACATGTACCCATATGGATGTGCTGCTTTCTAGACAGTCTCCTGGTCACACCCTGGGCTTCACTCTGGAAAGTTTCATCAAGCATCTGCTTGCCTTCAAGGCAGGTATTTAGGGCAAGGTGTTGCCTGAAGAAGTGTAGGTCAGTTTATCTGATTAGTCTGTGTGTAGTTTAGAAGTACTTAAAATGGGTTAATCTAGTTTCCTCAGCTCATATTCAGGAGAGACACTGTAATAAATACGGTTTGAAATCCCAGCCCTCGCCCGTGTTCAGCATGTTCTCAGGAAGGATAAGCCGGCAGAAGCAATGACAATCACATTTTGTAAATCGCAGTTTTACTGATGCTGCTGTCTGTTGTGATATGTAAATTCCCCCATGATCTGCACTAAGCACTGAAGAGTCTGCTGCCATTTTAGCAATGAACACACACCAGGTGCAGATTTTGAAGCATCATTTAGAGCCTTTTAGGTACGTATTGGACCGCATCAAACACACACCAAAATGGAGTGCAGAGATGACAGAAGATGCCACTTACTGAAATTATGGAAAATAGAAGGGCTCTTTGTACATTCTTCTTTGGCCTCGCCTCATCAGGGAGCTTGGGGAGGGATGCAGGATACTTTGAGGGTGACAAAATGATATACCTGAAAATGCAGTAAATTTTAATCTGGGAGCTTTGAGACACAAGCCTGTGTGTGTGTCCTTCAAGCCAGTTACTAGCATTGTACATGTCCTCCTGTCTTGTACCTTAACCTCTCCTGATTCCCCCAAATTTTTTAAAATTGAAGTGTGTTACCCTGAATGGGATGAGGGTTGTGAGCAGCTTCCCACAGCCTCAGATTTTTGCTTGCATGTGTAATCTCCATTGGCAAGCCTTTAGTGTCTATTTGGTCATGGAGAGAGATGAAGAGAACAAACGCATAGCCTGGGCCAGGGCCTTATTATTCCCCAGGGAACTGGGGTTGTGTAGTCTGGGGAAGAGGAGACTCAGGGGAGACCTTATTGCTCTCTACAACTGCCTGAAAGGAAGGTGTGGGGAGCTGGGGGTCGGCCTCTTCTCACAGGTAATCAGTGACAGGACTAGGGGGAATGGCCTCAAGTTGCGCCGGGGACATGGACAACGCCGGCAGAGCTTGGACTCTGGTTTCGTATTGAAGGCAGTGGGACTCTGAGCGGAGGGAAAGCTCCTGTGATGTAGCTGTGGCTGTGAGACCAGACTGAACGTTGGCTGATCTTGTCTCTGCCACCTGATCGCTTCGGCCACATGCAACCCACAGCAAAACTGGAGTAAAGGTGCAGCCAAGAGAGGGAAACAGCACTGACAGAAGCTGAGTTTAAAATCTTTTATTATTGAGCGTTGCCAAACAGCTAATGGAATCTGAAGTTGATTTGCTAAAATGTTTTGAAGTGGATGCCACCCCTGCCTGAGACAAAGAGGGCCTCAGTGGCAGCAGGGACCCTTAGGCTATGGCAGCAGTTCAAAATAACACTTTTAATTTTGTATGCAACAATGTAAACTTCAAAAATAGTAAACTATAACCTTTTTCCCCCCCTTTTTTTACATAGCATGTGATCTATCACAGATAGAAATTTAATGGCGAACCAAAATCGCTAAGTAAACATCCTGGTGCTTACAAGTTTCATAAAAAGTGTTACATTTGATGTAAATATATTACATTTTTAACTCTTAAACACTCACAATTATGGAGTAAAAGCAACTGGCGATTCACCCCCTCAGTCCGTGTCCTCAGACTGTACACCAGCAACCCCGCTCTCGTCAGCTCCGTCGTGCATTTTCGGTCAGATTTTTCCCCATGCGACCACCACCATTTCCCCTTTCTCACGCTAGCATTAACCGAGTGCGGCGCCACACAGGGGTAAAACCTGTGCAAGCGGGAGGAGAACCAGGTCCCCTGCACACAAACCTGCAGTCCCCCGGGGCCCCGCGCTCCCAGGGAAGCCACAGAGCGTGTGGGGGGCACGTCCTGATGCCGGAGGGGAATTTGGGGTGCCCGGGGCTGCAAGCCTGAGCCCCGCAGTGCCGCCGTCTCGCAGCGGGGCCTGGTTCTGCGCGGATAAAGACAAGAGTTCTGTAGAAGGCACTGGATTTCTCTTGCATGGTTTTAAACGTGGACTACAGTCGCATGCAGTACCAGGAGATTTGGGCTCTAGACTGCTTTCCCTCTAGTGCTTTAGTGCAAGCATTTTTAGCACTTGAATTTTTGTCCGGTTCCAGCACAGCACGCGCTCACCTACACAGAGTGATTTCCGAACTTCCCTCCTTCTACTCTTCCCCCCATCTTCCTGTCCCCGTAAAGATTCCCTTTTGGTTCCTTGAAAACTATCAGAGTACAGCTCTGGTCAAAAAAATAAACATGTGATGTAGCATAGCATTTGTTTCTTTTAAATCACAGTGTGCAATGCATCATTCGGTACCTAATGTTCAAAATGTCTGCCCTGCTTTTCATGAAAATCATTCTTTAAAATAACCTATGCAAATATATTTTGACTATATATTACATTCATTTAAAAAGAGAAGAGAGGTTCTTGGTTTGCAGTTTTTTTCAGTGTACTACTTAAGTGAAAGGTCTGATGTGAAAAAAGTACAAGCAAACTGGACATGCCAAGACTTGATGCCTTAGATGGTGATCATATCAAAACTGTACAGGTATGTACACCGTGTTGGACAGGTGTGCTTCTTCCCAAGAAAAGACCTTTGCATCATCATATATAAGGTTAACCACAAAGTTTTGGTAAAAAGAGCATTTAATGAGCAAAAGATGACAGGGAGGGGCGAGTTCTCCGGCTTTTGTTAGGCAATCCTGAAGCGATGTCTCCGTTCCCTTCGGGGATTTCTTCCTTCTTCCGGACCTTGAGACGCGTGAGCAGCTTTATCACCCAGACGTCCCATTCCTCTGGCAAGAGCAACAGGAGGAAACCCAGGCCAATAATGACGATGGCGATTACTCGGACACTGTTGAAGACAATTTCACTCGTGTAGTGATCAACAACTGTGTGGGACATTGAACTGGTGTTATTATGTGGGACAAAGCACGAGGGCAGTATCCCCCTTCCCTCCCCTCGGCTCCCTGGCTCTGAGGGCTGGGCTGCAGTGCTGGGTCAGCTGCGCACGAGGACGTGGCTGTGGGGAGATGGTGGCAGGGAATAGCACACAGCAGGGTGCAGCCCGGATCAGAGTGGGCACAGCAGGCCCTGATTCATTTAAGGAGCAAGGAACTGTAAATGATAATGTATTTTTTGTTTCTTTTGATGCCTAGCCAAGAAAGGGGGGGGCTGTGGTTTGGGCCAGGTTTGCCTGTCCGCTCCCCTGCCCAGCCTTACTACCCCGTAGTCTCTACACCTGCTCTTTTATTTACCAAGGCAAGCAGAATTACTAACAAATATTTGCTCTAAAATGTATTTAATTCTATTTGTTTCAATTTAATATTAAGCCTGGCTGGAAAAAAATCATTAAGAATTGATTTCTACTTCATCTGTGAGTTTTCATCCCAGCCCGGAGATGGATGACTTCAAATCTAGTTTGTTTTTCAGTACACTGGCTTCTTCAGACAGTAACTTAAAAAGCAATTCTAGAAATTATGAATAGTCATGCAATATCATACAATACGTATTTAACAATTAAAGTATACATTTTTAATGAGTGTCATCTGCGTAAGTTTTTAAGAGAAGATGTAAAATGTCTTTAACAGAGTTATTTGCTTTTATCCCCGGTAGATATTTGAAAGGCCACAGATTTCGTGTACTCATTAGGATGCAAAAGTCAGAAATTCTTACCCGCATTTACTGGCACACTCAGTACAATTCCAAGAGAAATCAAGGTGGGGTATGTAATAGCGATTCCAAAATTTAGTAGAATATTGAATGCTGAAGAAGGAAAGAAAAAATCACCTTTTACTCCAGTGAAACTAGGCAAAGCAAAATACTTCTGCTTTATTACTCACTCTGTACATTGTTCATATAGAAAGCATATTAAATTCTGCTGGTATTCCTGGAAGATACCTGTGCACAGATGTCCATCTGCTGCACGTCTGTCTGCCCAAGACATTGCTATTCCCAGGACACAGAGACATTGCTCTATCCCACTGGAGTCCAGTGGCAGGATCAGGGTGAGGTTCGGGTACAGCCTATCTCTTCATGTAATGCCCAGAAATACAGTTGGAGCCCTGGGCAATTCCTGCTTTCTATCCCAAGGCATTATTTTTCATCTGGGAGATTTCAGCCAAATAGCTGGTTCTGTCTGCTTTTTGTTGTTGTTGTCGTGTTTCTTTTTTTTTTTCTTTTTTTTTCTTTTTTCTTTTTGGGAAAGCTGTAGGTTCCACATAGGAATTGGCCTTCTGAGTGACTTCTCAAGCTAAAATTTAGGTTCAGAATAAGGGGAAACAGCCGCAGTATCAGAGGGCTACAGCTTCCACCAGTGGCCAGTTTTTGTCATGCTATTCCACCCCAAGCACCACGAGATCCCAGCATGTACTCACTCAATAAGAGAATCGAAAATCCGCAGAGGTTTCCCCAAGGAACGACGGCAAAAGAGCTCCAGTATTCCACTTTGGTAAAATAAAGGATGACAGGAATACAGGTAACGAAGAGAACATTGAAGACGGCTAACACGGACAGAAATAAGGCAGCTTCTCCGAATTTTGCACTGCCCAGAAGAAGTTTGAATAAAACCTAGAAGACAAAACCACATGGGCTGGTGTATATCTTGCACCACTTCCCTGGAGGGCTGGTGTCCCAGCTCCAGCAGCTCCAGGTGACCTGGCTGGTGCTTGGGGCAGAGGGACTGCGTGTGGGGCATGTATGCAACGGTGTTGGGGACACTTGAGATGGCTGCTAGTGAAGCTGTGGAGAGCAGCTCGTGCACCAAATACACCCATGTGGGGGGGGGGCTCAGCCCCTCTGGCCATTCTAAGGAGAAGAGCATGCACCTCCTGAAAGGAAAGGGGGCTCGCCCTAGCCTGGAGCCTTGAGTCTGTTTTCCGCACGATCCCTTCAGGAAAACCTCAGGAAAATTTGGCACGAAAAGCAGAAGACTTGGTGGAGACAGGCAGGGGGAGGAGAGGAAGGGTGCACGACCCTCCTTGTATAAGACGTCGCCTGCCCATGCCTTGAGCTGTGACCTGAGGAGCGCTGCCGTGCTGAGCAAGCAGGTCCATACTGCCTGGCAGCCCTTCCCCGTGTCCCCCACACACAGCACAGCCACCCGCGAGCACCTTTGTCCCCATGTCCCAACGGGTGCTCACAGCTCTGCCTTCCCGGTTAGGCTTTGTCCTAACTGAGGGCAGGCATCAAAGAAAGCAAAATACCTGTGTTTATGGCAGAGGTCCGCAAAGAAGGGCAACGGTACCCAACTGCACGGAGGTTTACAAGCCAGACAGGAGCAGCGCCAGTCAGCGGTGGTGGTGACTGGCACCTTTCAGCGGGGAGCCCAGGTGTGCTTACCTTGTAGAGAGCAGACATTGAGGCAGAGCCCACCACCAGGGCTATCCCAATCACGGAGTGGCTGTGAAACCCATCAGCATACGTCATCATAACTATCCCTGCAATAGCAAATATAGCAGCCACGATCTGGTTGGGGACAAACAAAGAAAGTGAGCGTTACTGGCCAGCCCCCAGCATGTAAAAACATGAGGGCAGCTTTACGTGAGAGGTACTTCTGCATCATCTGCCCCTGTCCTTAGGCAGGAAACCAGTAGCAGCCCCAGGCAGGTACCCAAGGAGCCGATGCTGTCTCCGCTCGCAGCTTCCCTGGTTCGCCGGGTGCAAGTTTACAGGGGCTGGATATGCTGGCAGCCCTGTCCCTGTCACACCTCTACACACACAGCTGCCTCTAAAGGGACACTTGGTGGTGTAGCTATGCCCCGCCAGCCTGGACAGGCTTTGTTTTTAAAGGCAAGGAGAGAAAAAAACAAAAAACACAGTGCCTGGCACTACAGCAGCATGGGGCTGTTCTGGATGGGCAGGGCTGAAGGAGCTCAGCAGCACTCAGCAGTCCTCTCACGTCAGCATGCTGCTGCTTGTCAAATAAAAATAAAAGGCCATGCAGACACAGTGTGGATACAGAAGCACGGGAGAAAAGGGCATCAAACAAAACTAGTGTGGTGCAGGTGCAGAACAAACAAAAGGAGATTTGTCTTCACCAGATGGGTAAATCAGCCAAGGGTATCCTTGCTGTGGGTGTGAGAAGTTTACAAGGATAAACTCATGGAGGAAAAAAGTCCATCAAGGACCATTAACTATATGAACATCTCTTCTATTTCAGGAAGTCCTTGAGCCTCAAACTGCTAGAGAGGCTGATGAAGGACTGTCACTGTAGGTTTCTCCCATTCAGACAGATTTTTCTACTGGCAGCTGTTGGAGACAGGCTGCTGGGGCAGATGCACCTCTGCACTGTGTGGCTCTTTGCAGGGTTGCAAGACACACGGCTAGGGCTTGCCTGAAGGATGGCAGCTCCAACCTTCAGCATCGCCTGGCCAGGAGACAGAGAAGGGTAGATGCAGCATTTCTTGTAGCCCCTGCTCCAGGCGTGGCCATCTCCCATCCAAGCTGCATGTGGGTTGTCCAGCCGTCACTGGGGAGCATGGTGGAGACCGCAGCCACGCGTGGGCAGCAGCCCACAGCCTGGACCACCAGGCACATTGGCTGAGCCTCCCCTGGTGGCAGCACCTCCGCTGCAGCGAATGGCCGAATAAAAAGCATCGGGGTTTGCTTTGAGCATCAGGAGCTGGCAGCCTTCAGCGTAGCTCCCTGGAGGCAGGGAGGGCCTCTGGCTGGAAAGGAAGACCACGGTTTGGGATTTGATGATAAGTTTTTTCCAAGTCCCACTGACAGGATTTGTGCAGGAGGTGCTTGCAAGCAGTGGTTCCCTTGTATGCTGAGCTGCTTTATTTATTGTAGCGTGAAGGGAAACACCGAGGGCAAAGATCAAAGCAAACGAAGCCACTCTGCAAACAGCTTTGCTCTGGCAGAAGGTCTTACCTCTTCTACCAAGCACACCACGAGTGTCAGATGAGTCTTGCCCTGACCTCTCGGCCTGTTGACATGTCAGGAGTGTCACATCGGCTTTCTCAGCAAGTCTTTCAGCCTGTCCCTCAAGCACTGGATTAGCAGCAGCTGCACCGCAAGCGAAGGGATGTCTCAGCACCGCAGGGCTTGCAGAAGCAGCACCTCAGGCACTCACAACTTCACTATACATTTGTCCTGTGTGGAAGGAGCAGGGCAACTCGTGCCCTGCTGGGATGGTCACTCTGCGCAAAGGGGAGAATTGCAGCTTCACTGCAGGAGATGGAGGTGCTCCTGCTGTGGCACATGGAGGTGGGTGGTAGGGCCGCTGTGATGTCTCATGCTGTGTTTTCTTGCCAGTCCCTGGGGACAAGCACCTCACATTTTGCCACAAATCAGGGCAACACCACAGGTTTTGGGGTGGAGAAATGTCTGTTTCAGGGCCAACAGCCCAGTCCTCCTGCAAGTCCCTTCTGCCTGCACCCAGGCCCCTTGCTGACCCATCAGTGGGACAGGGGATGGCTGTGTCCCTCCTTGGGCACGTGGGTGTCTCCGGAAGCCCCTTGGCCACCTCTCACAAGCAGCCATGGCGAGGGGCTGGGATGTGTGGGGGAGTGTTGCTGCTGCATTTCCATCAGGGTGTCCTTTCCCGAGGCAGTGTGGACAAGAAACAAAGGACAGCTGGATGTGGCTGCAACTCCAGAAAGTGCATAAGAAATGTCCCTGCTCCTGAGTCCACATGTCCCCGTGGGTATCTGTACACACAAGTCAGCCTCTTTCCCCAAAACTCACATCCAGCTGTGGGAGAGAGCACATACAGAGCAAGGAGCAAGCTGCCAGTGCAGGAGAGCAGTGGTCATCCATCTACACACCTCCTCTCCTGGGTCCAGCCAGCACTACAGGGTGCTCACTGACACTGCCACAAGATGGATGAACACCGGCAGAATGCGTATTTTTTCAGTTTGATCAAAATGGCCAGCAAGGCCAGCTGGGATAAAAGTGACACTTCCCTGCCTCCAGGAGCATTTCAGGATACCCTTGCTTATGCACTAAAAGCAAAACAAAACAAAAGCAACCAAACAAAAGCACAACAGTTAATTTGTTTTCTGCATACTGCTACCTGGGAAGTTGGATGGGCAGGCACAGACACCAGCTGGCAAGGCCGGGCTGTTGGCAGGGGCGTTTTGCAATGCTCCCCTGAGCTGCCTCTTGGCTGCAACCACCACTGGGCTGTCCAAGTGCTCCTGCCAGAGAGCGGTACTTCCCAAAAGTTAACTCTCAGCAGTGAGATATCGCAGCTTTTCCTGAGCACTGAAAACTTTGCCAAGGCTGATGAGCAGGGAGCTCTTCAAGCACTGGGCGAAAAATAGGTATTACTGCCATCATTACTGTAAATACAAATCCAGTGCCTGCTGATGCAGGGAGGCTGGAGGGACTCAGCAGTGCCTTTTGGTTGCAGCTACCGCTGGGTCACCATGGTGGATGCCAGGTGCCCATCTGCCAGGCTCTGCTGCCAGAGGACACCGCGTGCCGCGGGCTGCCAAAACGGCAGCCGGGTCAGCGGGGGCCGTGGGGTTTCCAATACTCTCGGAAACCTTTTAACTCAGAAGAGACAGGCAAAGGCTGGTGTATGCTCACAGCAGCACGGAGATTGCAGCTAGCCTGCACGTCATGCTCCAGAGCAGGTTTCCTCTCTGCTGGTGGGAAATGCGCAGGGAGCCAGGCTGCAGGCGAGGGCTTGTCCCCCTCTCCAAGGGTTTCTGTGCTGACACTGCATGGGGCACTGCTACGGGAAAGGGGGAAGGAAGGGCAGAGGGAGAGAGGTGAGAAAGAGACAGAAATAAGGAGTCACTTACCCTCACTCCCATGAACCTGTCCCTCAGAACGATCCATGAAAGCAAGAACACAAACGCTTTGTTGCAGCAGAACAACACGGAGACATCCGTAGTGTTTATTTTCTTTATTGCATGTAAGTAAAGGTAGTTTGTGAGTGTCCAAAGAACACCAAAGGGTGCTGCCTTGGTAAAAAACACCTTCAAAGTCAAGCCATTGTCTCCAAAAAATCGGCAGCACTCCCTAAAACAAGGAGAGAAAGGCAGCATTAGTACACAAGCCAGTCACAATCTGTAGCAAACACAGGGGTTTTTCTTGCTCCTCATCTTTTCCTTTGGGGGAAGAAGGGCATAGACCTCAAAGACAAGGCAAAAAACAAGTTTCAGCACCTGCTGCATCAGCCACCACCTGCACAGGGCACCAACAGGGATGGGCTGCAAACAGGGAAGGGGCAGCAACGCAAGGTGGAGGTGAAGCCAGAAGGTTGAATTTCACCCTCATCATGAGCATCTTCAAAGTGGGCCATCCTGAAGCAGCGTGGGGTTGCTCTCCTTTCACACCGCTGGGGACCAGGATGCTGAGGGGCCCGGTGCTGCTCCCCAAGGCTGCCAGCAAAGCCCCAGCTCCCCGCTCCTGCTGCAGCCCCCTCCAATGCCTAATGCTACAGCTGGTGATTTGGGGGATTTGGGATTTGCCCCCCAGGGGTGGGATCTGGCTCTGCACAGCAAGCTGGCCACGCTGGGCGGAGCTATGGGGGGTCTGTGAGGTGGCGAGGTGCTGGGGTGCACGGGGCCTGGACGGGGTTGTGCGGCTGCACAGGCTTCTTCTGCTCGATTTCAAAACCCCTGAGGCCTGGAAATGCTTTAATGAGGTGCTCTGGCAAAATTTGAGCAAAATTAAATTTTCCTCTGACAATGAATGCCAAATAGGTTTGCACTGCTGCCTTGAATTTTAAGCTTTTTTTTTTCCTTTTTTTTTTTTTTCTCCCTGAAACTGCCCATGCGAGTCTCTCTATTTGGAGCCTGATGAAAGTGTGTTTTCTATCCACTTTCTCACCAAATGGGCTGCATCAGGTGGTTACCTATAGAAATCAAGGTGTGCTCTGAGCCTTTTCAGATTTCCCTCATTGCTAATTCTCTCCAATCTTACAGAACTATGTCCAGTTTTATAGTCCTATCACTGTTTCATATGTCGTACAGCACCTCATGATAGGGCTTCAAGGTGGACAACTCTGGGAATAACATTGCAAATCCAGGAATTAAGTGCCTTCAGCAGCCTTCAGGGGAATGATCAGAGCCTGAATGTGAGACTCAGCCAGAGCTGGCAGCTGGGAGATAGAATGAGGCCTTCAAATTGAGGATCTCCTGGGGGTCACTGCAGCATCTGCACCACCGCCACATCCCCTCATGGCAGGAGGCAGCCCAGCCTCTGCCCCTTTCTAGCAACATCTCTGGAATCCATTCATCTATCCATCCATCCATCCATCCGTCCGTCCGTCTGTCTGTCCGTCCATCCACCCACCCACCCACCTAACTGTTTTC
Organism: Cygnus olor; assembly: GCF_009769625.2. Classification (NCBI taxonomy): domain Eukaryota; kingdom Metazoa; phylum Chordata; class Aves; order Anseriformes; family Anatidae; genus Cygnus; species Cygnus olor. Next base: position 79,964,510 of record NC_049171.1, on the reverse strand, counting down.
ACTGCTGTGCCCATGCTGTCATGCACAAGGACTGTCTTTTTTTGGTGTGCTCCTACAGACAGCAGCCCGGTGAGGCTTAGTGCCACGCAACTCGGAGCATCCAAAACCTCCAATTCACTGATTAGCAAATGTGGCCAGAGACAAGAAACCACAGAAACATTCATAAAATGGTGTGCCATTGGTGCTCCTGGAGATGCTCCATCACCATGAATCCATTTCCTATTTCGTACAGCAGGTATTTTTTGCTAAAACTCTCCCATTTTTGGAAGAAGTGGTTCAAACAGGACTAGGAACATGTGCTGGGACTGTGGGCCGGGCCTGATGCTGGATCCATGCAGCAGCACAGCCTGGGGTCCCCCCACCCCGAAGCACCCCAGAGGCCTGCCTCGCCTGGGCCTGGGTTGGGCCCTGAGCTGCACCCCCTGCTCTGGGAGTCTCTTCCTACGGGCCTGCACAACAGAGCCGCCTTTTAGCTGTTTTCTCTGGCCACAGTAACTCTGAATTGCCTCTTGCAGGCTCCAGCCTCCAGAGGAGGCCTCTTCAGGCAGAGGTTTCCCATGGAGCACTGTCCTGCCCAACATGTATGCTGCTGAACTTCCTCATGGGGCGTCAGGTGGGCGAGATGGCTTTCTTGGACTTATTGTCAGTGAAGGCCGAGGAGCATTAAGAGAAACGTGGCCTCTTTTTGTGTAAGGATGACTCTACACTGTACAGGAACCCCCTCGCAATTAATTGTCTCCCCAGGTCTCCTATCGCTTATCAGAGAAATGATTTTTCCTTGGTGCCATCACGCCGCTCGTGAAGCGGCATTTGATGAAGAGAGCTACCAGGGAGTAATGCCTGATAAGCAGTTGTGGGAAGCAAGACAGGGCAGGGATATAACCCACACAGTAATCCCAAAACAGCTCGGGAACAAAATCACTGCAGAAAAAAACCTTCAGCTCTAAATATTTTGACAGAACGTTTTGGACACAGTTCCTCCTGCTGTCTGGTTGTCTCGCTTTTGCCCACAAGGGCACACTGTACCCATTGCGGGGCCTGATGTTTTATGGATACTCCCTGGCAAAAACAGAGCCTGTGTCCTGTGGCTCTCCAGGCACGCCTGAACGTGCCAGAAGAGCCTGCCTATGAATATTTTAACAATCTCATCTGCTAATGAAAATGTAATTTTTTAAGGAAGACAAAAGCCACCCTAACCCGAGGGCGGTCTGTAAGCACTCAGCATCCTGCGGAGCCAAACTCAGCAGCTGCGGATCCCAAAGCGTCCCAAAGGTGCAGGACGGATGGGGAGCCTGGGTTGTCTCCTTGCAATTTCACAGGACAGCGACTTTCAGCCCTGCCTGCCGGCTCGGGCAGCACAGCGGAGCCATGCCTGCAGGTGCAATGGTTTTAAGCAGCACGCAGCATCCACATGGGCAGGCAGCATTTGCTCACCGCGGCAGCATGACAAACGCCTACTGCTGTGCTCTGAGTCACTGGAGATGCACATCCCTGAGCTGCTCTTGATGCCCACCTCAAGAGGAGTGGAGCCCAGGGAGAAGCTGTTTCTTGCCTTCAGCTCTAAAGGGGAGTTCAGGGTCTGGTAAGAGAAATGCCACCTTATGTGTTAAAAGAGAAATTGCCACCAAAGACTGACCAGACCTACTCCTGCCTGCATTACCAGCAGTTCTGCAATAGGCAGTCTTACTTTCAGCATGGATAATGGCTGGAGAGGCCATAGGAAAAGGGCTGACACAGGGCTGAGGCGTGCTTTGGCCCTGTGCGTGTCCAAGTAGTGAGAGTGGAGCTCCACTGGTTTAAAATAAAAACAGCAATTGGTTTTAAAAATAAGCAACGCAAGGCATCAGTAAGGCAATGGTGAAAGGCTATGTAAAACCGGAATGGAAACATCAGATTAAGAGATCTTATTGCCTATATATATATGTATATATACATATTACTCTAAATTGTTGGTTTCATAATCCTTCATGTGCTAATTCTTCTTCATAATCTTTTTACTGTGTATCTTCATTAACCCAGCAAATAGCAAATTAGCTCTGCCCCATTGTGCATGTCTGCAGCACAGCAAGACTATCAAAATATCTCAGGCACTGGAAATGAGCATCCCCAGTGAAGTTAATGACAAATAGTTGGTGCCAAAATTGCATGCTAAGTAAGTAAGAGTTAATCTTATTGAAAGCAGGTGTTGCAGTCAAATAAAGCTGGCAAATAAAACACGACACTAAAGCTCTTTTTTTTCCCCACTGAGCTCATAATTACATGCTTAACAACATTCATCTTTGACTGCCTTCTTTATCTTTAACCATTGCTAGGTAGCTGGGATGTTTCTTCCTGCCTTGAACCTTGTGCAACGGAATGTATAAATTCTGCCCAAACTGGAAGGAATGCTTTTTACATCCCTTTGCAAAATAAAGCCATTTCTTGAAGAGGAAAGGTAGACAAAACCTAAAAAAGTATACACGGCACGTTCTACTAGTCTGGGGGTTCAGCCTCTTGATACTGGAAAGCAAAACTATGCCAGAGAAGTTAATACACCACTGAGGTTGCCATTATATTTTTGGGAAAGGTGCAGCAAAGTAGAAAATATCTGTGAGGAATGCACAACATAAGGAAATATTTTGCACAACCCAGTTATTTTTCCTTTCCAGACTGTTAACTGTTGTTAACATTTTCTCATTTTCACAATATTCATACTGGAACCTTCTCCAAAGCCTGTTTTGTTCTGCTGTTGCTCCTAGTCATTGATTTTTGTTCTTTGTAGGCTGCATTTTTTTGCTTTGTTTGACCTTGTAGGGTCTGTACCTGCAAACTGAATTTAGCTAAATTGCTCCTGATTTTCACCAGAGTGAGCATAGGCTCCACAGAGCAGAGCTAAGCAGCCACCGTGCCAGCTAATCTGGCCTCTTGATTAGAGATTGGCAGGCAAAACATGTTTTGCTCATCCCTGCACTGATGAGGACTGCATGGATAAATAGTCTGCAGTAGTGCTGTTGACAGTCGTGCATTTTCCATTCAATGTACGAACAGAGACATGCACTAAAATGCCACGCATGAATATCTTCTGCGTGACTTGAAAGCCAAGCAAAAGCCAACAAGACAGACAAGGTGCCACAGCTGTTAAAAGAAAGGAAGGAAACTAAAATCAAATTTTTTACAGTGAAAAAAAAGATCCTTTTTTCATATTTTATCCTGTTAGAGCCACATCATTTCTCCTGCATTATGCTCATGAGATAGGCAGAAGACTACTGTGCAGATACAAAACACAAATTAAGCAAAAACATTCCTCAAAAATCCTCTCCAGGAGTGCACACAGTGTGTTTCCCAGAAATCATGCCTCCAGTTCTGCTTTGCTCTCCCTTGAGCCAATGCTCATGTGAACTGCAGTCACGGCAAAATCACCCTCCCAGGTGGGCAGATTTTGGAGCCATGCAAGTGGAGGGTAGCTTCCCAATCCCCATTTTACAGATGGACAAGCTGAGGCACAGAGCGGCGAACTCCGCAGGTGCTTGGAGGAGACAGGATGAGGAATGCCTGTAGGCTGCATCTTCTGAGATCTGTTTCCCGCATGCTTATTTTGTAGCCAACTTCTCTTACTGATCAAGACAGCCTCCGTGTGCATTGTTCCTACATCACCACAGGTTCATGTGCCAGCAGAACAGTTGCATGGAGGCTCCTGTGGTGTGTCCCAGACCATAAAACACTGCAAATAAACCCGCCAGCCTCAGCAATTTCCAGAGAGGTGCCCGAGGTGCCTGCAGCGCCTTTTAAATATCAGCCTCGGCAAATCTCAAGCTTGGAGTACCGTGTCCTTAGAAAGGGCAATCCAGCAAGGGCAGGCTGTCATAAAAACACTGTTTCTGCAGCAGATTACATGGGGAAAAGTTTATTTAATTGATTGCTCCTGGCTAGAGGGTCAGGTCAATTTGAGAGCATGTCTACAAATCTTACACTGCAGGAAACTCAAGCAGTGTGTCACCCACGGCCGTGCCATGCCAGCGCTCTGCTCACAGCCTGGCAATGAGCCCAGGTCCATGCCAAGTCCTTCTGCTCACCCTCCTTGCTGTATCCCTGGGATGATGTCTCTTCCCTGCTGTCTCTCCATGTGCCTGGGGCCCCCACAGGAGGTTTCTTGAAACTGAGAAAGGATGGAGAAGCCCCTGATGTCAGATACCGCATGCCTGCTTTCCTCTGCTCTGGGGGTGAGTGTGTGCTGTCAGTACAGAGAAGAAGGCCTGAATCAAAGCTTAAAGCACCAGGTAGATCTGGGGCTTGTCACTAAACCTACATGCTTACACAAACTGAAAAATAACTACTCAAGATACTGAACAGTTTCTCAGAAATGGACATTGCCTAAAATAATCTAACGGTTTGTTAATGCCCATCAACCCATGCTCATGTTTCTGTAAGCATTTTATTAAATGCAAGAAATGACCCTAAAAGTCAATCCAGCATACAGCTACCACTTTTAAGTGTACCTCTGATGTTGAGCAGTACTTGTTTCCACACGTGATTTGGGGCTGATGTTCTGCCTTTAAACTTTGAACTGTTCCAGGAGTTTCCAGTTCGTTTGCAGAAACTCATTCTCGTAGGAAACGAATGAGAAAATTGTCTTCTCTTGAATTAAACAAAAAATCTCCAGGCTGATCTTTCTTCTCTGAACTAGGGAGGCAGAGGCAATTGGTTTTGCTCAGCACTGTACATGTGCCAAACTATGCATTTGCACAATAAATGGTCCCAGGAAATGCTTAGTTATGGATTTACATAATACACCAGAATGGCTCCAAAAGAAGCAAATAATACAAATCTTACAAACCACCTGAATACACATTTCCAAGACAAGTTTTAGCACACACTCTGAGGCCTTAATGAGAGACTGTTTAAACTAACAACAACAACAACATGCAGTTTAAAAGAACAAGACCAAACCCCAGGGAGAAGTCACAAAGTGTAAACTGCCTTAGCAAAACAACAACAAAAGGGGTGGGAGCCTCAGGCTGCAAAGGCACAGGGAAGAGTCTGCCCCATGCCCCTCATCCTCCCAGATTTTCTGTCTACAGCAGCAAGCCCCTAGTCCCTTCCTAAAAGCATTTGGGACTGTCTTTCCCCAGGGTCTCAGTCTCCAGCCTTCCCAGTACTTTCTCCCTGTTGATGATGCCAAGGGACACAGGTGCCCTTCCTCGGGGGTCAGTCTGGCACAGTCCTCCGTCCCCATTACCCGCCTCTGCTCCCTGCTGGCTCCAGCCCTGTCTTCCCTCCCTTCCTGGTGCTCAGTTTTTGTCAGAGGAGAGAGGAGTCCGGAGATGAGCTTCCAGCCTGAGGAGCCTGTGGGAGGCTTGGAGAAAAGGGGCACCTCAGAGCCCATCTCAGTCCCCACCATTTCCTGCTGTGCTGCTGCCTGTGTCTCCAGAGTCAGGCTTATTGCTGTGCCCGGGGCACTGATCCTGTTCATTTTGCCTCCGCCCATTCCAGGTGAAGAGCAGTAGTCCAGTCCTAGCACACACTGCAGCTTTCAAATACACGACTGGCTCCACAGGCTGCAGGAAGTGGATTATATTGGCGTGAGTATTTCATTTAATTTTTGCCTCTGAACATACTGCAGGATTTTGATTGTTTGCTCTTTGGGGAGCAGGGCCAGCAGCCACCTCTGGAGTGACATGATGGAAAGGGCTGAGGTTGCTGGGTTGCTGAAGGTTGTTGGTGGTGAAGTCAAGAGCATCACCACTGCTCTGCTAGTACTTCACAGGAGCAGTACGGGATATCACAGTGAGATTTTGTTTTGCAAGAGCTTTCCTGCACAATTTCATGCCCACAAGCACCAGAGCCCATGCCAGTGTGTGCTGTTGGAGCCTCTGGCACTCTGCCTGCAGCCTGCTGCGTGGGGCACGCTGGCAGCCATGGGTCTTCCACCAGGCCAGGGGGGACATGCCATTTTGGAAAACAAAGCAAGCATTGCTAGCAAGAAGATTGTGATGTGACAGCGTGCGCACAGCTGTCAGACAGCTGAAGTTCCCACATGCTGCATTACCCAGCATTTTCTGCCTTTATACCCTAGCGGCACCCAGAGCCTGAGTTGCTTTATACTTTTACGGATAATTGGTGTTATACAAATCAAATGTAATACTGTTGTTATGTGTAAGCTCCAAGCACCCAGACAGGCATCACACTCGGATGTACTTGGAGATGAGCCTTTTGGTTACGTTCAGAGGCTGCTTCATGGAGCAGCTGGTTACAGAGCCCACAAGGAGCTGCCACCCTCGACTTCATCTGGATTAGCACACAGCATCTGCCTTAAATCCAAGCCAGAGCCCACCAGACCAGAGGCTGGGAGGCATTTAGACCAGACATTTATCCTAGGCGGCAGCAGTGGCTGACACAAGAGGGGGCAGAGAGGAGACTGAAAGCTTTGCAGGTGCCTGGGGCCCCTGATGAGCCTGCGGTGAGAGTAGCAGGCAGCTCCTGCTGTGTGCTTGGGGCTGGAGGACGAGTGAGAGGAACAGGCCTGTCTAAACCGTGGGGTGTGAAGGCAGGAGGCTACCTCGGGGTAAGTCGTGCCCAAGGGGAATACACGTAAAGGACCACCAACTCTTACAGAGGCATGTAAAACCACAGGCAAGAAGCAGTCAGCAAGGTGAACCAGAGCTAATCACGGTCCTTCCTCCACAGCAGGAAGAAGACAGTGGCAGTGACTGGAGGCAGAGCACAAGCAGAGGACTTGGTCAAGAGCAGGTCAGGGCAGGGCGGGCAAGTGGCTTCTCTGCAGCAGTGGTCACAGCAGAAGAAACAGGGAGGTCTCCGTGCTTCACCTTCTCTCTGTGAGGGGACTCAGTAGTGGATCTACCCAAGACTGGAGTGACCACAGGAGGTGTTATGGAGCAAACTGACAAAATGGGCAGTAGGCTGTTTCCAGGCAGTATTTACTCAGGAGTTCAAAAAAGCCTGAGGATGGCTGCAGGGATCCATAACTTGGCCCTTAAAACTGCCCTCCTGCCCAAGGAAATGCCATGCTGATTATTTAACAAGGGCGTGGTGGAGAGATGGTAAGTGACAAGTTTCTAAACTTGATGTTTGGGACTAGATGAATTGGTAGCAGCTCTAACAAGACCGGAATTAGTGGCCAAATTGATAAACATAACCTACTCAGAAGTACCACCGTGCAAACCTCTAGGAGTTATCTTAGATTGCTTTTTCCTGAGAGAAAAAATACAAGTAAATCACAGATTCCACGTTTATAACGACTGTTACTTTCCTTCCCTAACATTTAATTCTAATGACAGGAATTATAAGGAATAATAATCTTTTATTCAAAATCAACCTTCTATCCTGTCCACTGCTGGGCTATCATCCCACATTTGTCTGTGGGAACACCAGGGAGATGATTTGTCATTCTCTAGACATCTGTGTGACTGTAACCTATCAAAGGTGCTATGATAATATAACCTTTCACAAGGAAAACTGTTGAACTTTCAAGGTATGGTGAGCAGAAAAGCCTGGTCCTAGTTTTTAGTATGTGTCCTGTACGATGAGGTGTATTAAGATTACACAGGGTCTAAATTCTCCAAATTCTTTCTTCTTTATTCATCAAGCCAAGAAGACTCCATCATTCTGAGCACTTTTCCTCAATGCCCTGATGGTCTGGTTGGCTTGGGTATTCGAGACAGCCACAGAAATGCCAGAGCAACCCCACAGCTAGCCACAGAAACCCAAGTGGCCCCCACAAGACTCCCTTTCTTCACTCTGTCCTTCCATCTGCCTTACAATTTACCTCTTGAATCCACCCTTGTTTTCTGTTGAAAAAGCTATCCTAGGAACAGTATGTTCACTGGACACCTGTAGAGTAGATGTTAAGACTGTGATTCAAAGGCAGGCTGAGTCATTCTAAAGCTATGACTGCCCTTTGTTACACAAGGATTGACAGGAGATCTAATTGGGGCTGTGACTGTGGCTGGCCATCCATTTTGAAGACAACGCTGCCAGTCATCTTCAGCCTGCACTGCATGGCCTCCTCCTCTTCCCAGGCTCACCAAGGGGAGATGAGGACAGGGAGGGCACCACTAGAGACATGCTGACAGGGCTGTGGTCTTGCTGCTGCTTTCATAGACTTCCAGCCCGGCAAGATAGCTGAGAGGAACCTGCTCAGGCTCCAGCAGGGCCATTCTGGCACATTCCCCCTACCTAAAGACTGTGCAGAGCAAATGTGCACTAATTAACTGGGACTTTCCCCGCTGGGGCAGTGCTCCCCTCAGCAAGCCACGGAGCAGCACCACACCAGCCACCATTTCAGAAGCGCACCTCAGCTTTTGGAGTGTGTGCAGATACTGCCCATTAAAAGCTGAACTCAGTGAAGCTGGTGTTTGCTTTGGAAAAACAGAAGAAAACAAACAAAGCCAAACCTAGCCACATCACATTTAATGTTGCCTTCACAGATTAGGCAATTCCCCGAGCTCAGCAGGCTGCAGAGGCACAGTGAGCAATGCTCAAGCACTTCACTACTGAAAAGCAGCAGCCAAGAGGCTGCATTGGAGGTCGGCTGCAAAGCTCTGCCACAGTTTTCCTGAAAGAGATTGGCCAAGCCCCTGGCTGGCCCAGGTCCCTGCCTCAGCAGCGTCCCAGGCTGTGCTGAGGTGAGTCAAGCACTTGTGCAGCACTCGGCATGTGGTGAGGGACAGCATATACAAACCCAGGCAGAGAAAACCTAAACATTAGGCTCTCAAGGCTTTCACTGCCGGAGTCAACATCGTCACTGCTCTCCGTCATCATCCAAAATTTCCATTGACGTCAGTGGAAGTTCAGGGTGTGAAAGGCCTGCAGCGTCTGAAACTGTGCAGCGATCACTTGCGGATATCTTGAGCTTGGCCTGTTCTGATTTACATCCGGCTTGTACGCTGCAGCTGTGACCTGCACCCTACTTTTTGGAAGAGTCAAAATGAAACTTCTGGGAGAAGCTGGCCACCTGGTCCTCCTGGGAACCTTTCTTTCTTTTTTTTTTTTTTTTTTTTTTTTTTTTGGTGCAGGCAGACAAAAAAGGCTGGCAAGAATAAAATGCTTTTATAACAGCTGGCACCTTGGTTTCTGGAAATGCTGGGGTCTCAGATCTGCTGGTTTGGAAGCACAGTGCTGATGGAGGGGAAACCATGCTGTTGAGTCTTGGGAGAGGGAAGGAGCAAGACATGGGACAATACAAGGAAGAGAGAAATGCCTTGGTGATAACACTGGCTACAGAAACATTGGTGTTACCATATATATAACCATACATCTACGTTGGAACATATATATGTAAAATACATACATACATACACTCACACACATATTTACTTCAGACCTTTATGCCTGTGGGTGATCAGAAAGACTTTGCACAGAGATATGTGCAGTTCAATCTGGCAAAGCACTGCCAGCCCACAGCCCGTCTCACTGGTGATACAAGCCCTGGGCCATGGGCATAATCTATTGGCTCAGTAAATCCTCACTAAATAGCAGTATCAAGCTGTAATACAGATGAGGGAAACAACTCAACCTCACAGCCTAAACACTAATTGTGCAGCACTGTGACAGGATGCTGGGAGAGCTGGGAACAGGAAAGCACGTGATTCAGGAGCTACCAGAAGACACACCATCAATTTGGCATCTAGCCAATGAAAAGAAGTAAAGTTATACAAAAAGAAAGCAGAGAGCTCACTGACACAACAGAGAAGCTGACATTGATGATGCACAAATTGCTGCTAGATGCATTAAGTAAACCGGGATACAGAAAGGAAATAATCTTTTCTAAATACTTTTATTTGTGGCCATTTTTAGAGTGCCCTGTATCAACAACAGGTGATTTTTTTCTGTCTGAAGTTTGTTTGCCTTTTTAATTGCACTGCTGATGTCCATTTGACACAAAATCAGAGCAGCCTCTGTCCGGTGCTCTCTGTCTTCAAGAGCACCTTGTGCAGAGCAGCAGAGCAGGGAGGGGAGCGAGTCCTCAGCTTCCCACAGAGGTGGAGTGAGGAGGTCTCAAGGTGCTGTGGTGGCATCTACCCTCATCCCAGAGCACGATTTAACAGCACGCTTCAGAGAACGGTGATTTTGGCAAATGAGAGTGTGAGGAACTGAGAAACTCCGCAGCCTTACGTCACATGGAGTGAAGGAGTACAGCTAACGATTTTAGAGCCAAAGGGGTGGTGTTATAAAATACAACATACAGCACTTCTGAGATTCATATTTCCAAACAGCTTTACTTGTTTTGACATTTCTCCCAATAGGCTAGTTCTTCAAAAAACATGTTCTACAATATGTTCCTGTTGCTGGCTGCATTAATTTAGTGTAAGAAAGACCTTGGTATAAATGATAATAATGGAGTGATATATAATGGTAACCGAACGGCTTCTCTCTGCATTACTGACTGGTACATTTAGGTCTCTCAAGTGACACACAGTAACTGAGAATGGCTTGGAAGTCAATTACCTGTTGTCCAGGAGAAATATGTCATTTCTGACTCCTCATATGAGCGCTTCCTTGTTGGAACAGTAGACAGGCAAAATTGGAAATACTGACACCACTGTACTGTTAAAGAAGGATTGGAAAGCACAGAAAAGGAGCCATGGCAGCTGAAATTCCCAGAGACTGTGCTCATGAAAAGTTAGGTAGATACAGCTTCAGCAAAGAGCTGTGGGAACCTGTGTGGTTTGGATCTTTGAAGACATGTCCTACAGCATTTGGTCAAGAAGTTGTAAATTATTATGTTCATTTAATTCTCAGTGAAACAATTTGGTGAACCACAATGCTAATTCACTGAAATGGAAGCTTCTGAAGAGGGGTACAGGTTCAAAACACTTTTAGAGAAAGTACTGAGAGAGGTTTTGAAATTGTTCTATTTGAACATTTTAAGTGAAATCTCTTTTATAAATTCAAAATGGATGTTCACTAAATCTATAGTGGAAAATAATTGAAGTGATCAAAATCAACAAAAATTTTAAAAAGAATTGGAAAGAACATATTTTAGTTCAAAGGAGGTTTTATTTTCATTTTGCATCTGTGGATGCTCTGTATTTCACCTCATTATAAAGATTTCTTTTGAAATTTCAAAATGTTTCCTGGAAAAAAAAGAAAGCAATTGCCTGCGCAGTCTATTAATGACACATTATATTATCCCTTCACAAATCTTCAGTGTGACTGCATAAAAGCCTCTGCTGACCCAAGCTTCACAGGCAAGAAAGAACTATGTTTTGAGGTAGGGGAGTTTTCCCTCCATACAATATAGTTTATAGTTGTTATCATTATAAATAAGATCAGTAGGAGGAAATTTTAAAAGAAACCATAAACCTTACTCTGCTAGAAAAATCACACATGACAGTTCAGCTGCATTGTCTGAAGGAGTTTCCTCCTCCCCAGTTTTCAGAGTTACAAAGGAGCCTGTAAAATTATGGGCAGTATTACATGAGGATCCTACGTAAAAGAAAAACTTTATCTGAAGACTCTTCTTAAAACATAAGGTACAGAGAAATAACTTCATTTATTTTCCGAGCACCAGAGGCAGGTCCAGAAGATGGATGCAAGCCATATTTGTCTTTCAGTCTCCTTGAACTTTGAGGGGTCTACATCCCCCTAGTTCTTCTTTGAAGCTCTTTTTATCCTCATTGATTGATGAGCCACTCCCTCTTACACTGTTCAGAAGCTGAATCTCCACCATTTTGCAGACAATGGGCTTTCCTCCTTTATACCCTCCAATGAAGTGAATAGGACAACTGGAGTTCCACGGTGGGCCCATCATGGTGGGTCCACCCTCCAGAGATGATGCTGAGCTATTCCACAGCGGCTCTAGAAATGTGCTTTGTCTCTGCTATTGCAGCTCAGATTTCCTCTATCAGCTCCTTGTAACTTTCCAGACAAGCCAGGTGGAAAGTCCTTCCTATTTTAGAACTCTTGAAGATGATGGTCCCTGCCTCTCCTCTGCTGAAGCCAAGCAGCTTCAGTTTCCAAAGGAGGTACAGCCCCTTCTTTCCCTGAGAGCTGTGGCACTGGCACAGGGAGAAAGTGCTGCCTACAGGCTGGATATGCGCAGAGAGTAAAAAGATGGCTCCAGAAACCTGACAGTAGCAGCCACATGCCTCACGTCTTCCCTTGGATGTGTCAAGTGACAGAGAAGAGGCATGAAGAAATTCATTAAATAGGCAAATGCCTCCAGCTGTGGCAGCAAAGACAAGCTCCAGCAGAGCCCTGTTTGCTGATGTTGATGTGGACTTGGAGTCCAGAAGCAGGAGGAATAGCAAACAAATACCCCAAATAGCCACAGAGACCACTTTATGCATATTGTTGTACTGGACGGCTTAGGGCTTTAAAAATGGTATCAGCTGCCAAGGTTATTAAATCTTGTATTCTTTTTATTGCAGAATGGTGTAGCTTCCTTTGACCCCCTGCCTTCTAGTGGGAGAGTTAGGTGGTGCATATGTGGGTCGCTGTTGTGCCCCCACTTCTGGCACATTTGGTGGTGACTTTTATTCCTACTCTGGATTTTACAGCCAACTTTCTCATTAGAGACAAAATAAGAGTGTAAATAAACTAATGGGGTTATTAGCTCTTGATTGCTTCATTCGGAATGAAGTAAAGCAAGCATGATATTAAAAAGAACAGAGCAGAAATATAAAGGGAGAGAGAGATCAGATAGAATTGATTAGTTCCACAAGTAAACAAAGAGATTATGGCACTGAGGTGACTGCACTACTGAAAGGCTGTAAGAAACTGAGATCTATTTGAAGTTGCTGGAAAGATCAGAAATGCGAGCACTGGTGAGGGATATGCAGAAATCCCAGGGAAGCAGAATGTAAGGTTTCAGATTTGCTGAATTTAAAAACAAGACAAAACAAAACAGACTTGGAGAGTTCATTTGGTGGAGCAAACTGACATTTGCGACTGCAGGAACTGCTGGAAGCTACAAGCGCATCTCTGAATGAGAAACTAGCCATTATTATTTATGTGTTTGGATGGGATACACAGTGGTTCTTTGGAGGCCAGGAAATTTGCTTTAAATCTGAAGCCTGCCACAGATACTCTGCTTCAGAGTGCTGATCTGTATACTTTAGAAATGTTATTTATAAGAAATATTTCATATTTTTAAGGTTTTACTCCTACAAGACAAGAGATGGTGGAGCCACCATCAAAACATGGCAGATGAGAAGTCTCTGGCCAGAGCGTGGTACCACAGAAGTCCAAAATACAAAGCAGTCGGGTCTTGTCATTGCAATGCATGTGTGGGGGGAATGTCAGTGTGTTTTGGATCAGGTTGTTACAACGCACACTGCTCTCCTTCTTAGTGACTTTTTTTATGTACTTGTTCTTTTTCTTTTATATTTTTATTGCCTACTAAACAGATTGTTTTGGCTCTGCTTTGTGTGATCCTCAGTAAAAGAAAAATTCTGGCCAGAGAAGCACTCTGAAAACATTGCCCCGATGTGGAAAGAGCTGGTGCCTTGCTAGTATCTAATGTGCCACCCTAATCCTAGCTGCAAAACTACAAATTAAGATTTCAACACAGTCATCACTGATTTACTTTGTGAACGACTTGAAAGCAGCAAGGAGTCCTTATCTGCAACAGCATTAACACAGGAACTTTTCTGACCAAGACACAGAACTCCCGAGTTAATGAATTGGGAAACCCATCTGCTGGTCCAAATGCTGTACTTGTGCTTTAAGCACGAAAATCACTGAAGTAATAACACATTGTAAGCCTTTCCCTCTGCCCAGCCTGTGTCAGTGTGGGATTCACTTGGCAGTGCCTGCGAAGGGATGGACCTGTACAATGCAGGAATTACCAGCCTGGGTCTGCCAAGCCCTGCCTTGTCTCCAGCATCATCCTTCCCATGGTGACCCTGCCACTTTCTTGTCTTTCTCTTCCCTCTCTTCCACTTCATCCACCTCAGATGCATCAGACAGGCACCCTCACTCAGTTCATCAGCCTGTAAGACAAGCGTAACTCCCTGCAGATCAGGAGTGGTGAGAATTAACGAACATTTCATTAATTAAAGAGCTCTGAACTGCTTAGGTGTGAGTGTAGAGCTAAAGTACAGCTCTGTTGCCTTTGAAAGGATGCTATAAGCTCCTGATAAGCTGCTCAGCTCAGCTTGGACCATGCCAACCTTGCCAGCATGTGCTTGGTCTGGCATGTGGCCCTGTAAGCTTCTGTGATAAGGAACCATCCATCTTGCTGCAGGGCCAGCTAGAATTATCAGGACTACGTCTGGGAAACAGCACAGCAGAGAGAGGGAGAGTCAGGATCATCCACAGCGGAATTATATCGTCTGGTGAGAGCACCTGGAAGACTGGAGAGAACAGCCTTGTGATGCTTAAATGGCACACACTGACTGCTGATAGTAAACCTGAGGTGACTCAGGAACATAATATCTGTATTTGTCTCAGGAATGCGAATGTGACATTTGAAACTGTCAAATGAAAATGACAGATTTTATACTGGATTTACCTTAATCGGAACAGATCATGTGTTTCATGCTAGAACTGTTCTGACCATTATCTGCTTCTGTGTTTATTACATTTTGATGTGCCTCTGGTAATGGCTTTAATAAACTACCTGGAACGGAGCCTGGGTAAAGAGTTTTCTTGCATTTAGATGCTCAGATACCATGTGATTGACTGTAGCACAGACGAACATCGTTTTATGATAGAGAATTTCTAAAGTAAAACATAAGGATATCAGGAAAGACCTGCAGCAACTTTAACCTGATTTAGGGTCACGGAAGTAATTTCTGTTCTTTGACAGTGTTCAGCTATAGAAATCAAACTCTTTTGATCTCCATCAGCTAAGTGTGCAGCACATCCACTTTTACAGCATTCACTTCTGGCTAAAACGAAATAGCTCTGTGACATACAGCTGCAGTTTATGTCATCCTCCTGGATTTAATGTGTGGAAGGAGTTACAGGGAGTGTGGGAATGTGATTTTTGGAGCGAGGTTGTAAGGGCAGAGCAATGAGACTCCCTTTGGCTTGCCGGTCCTGAAAGCCGAGCTGCGGTGAGGACAGCCAAGCATTTGCCAGATACGACATTACCGGGTTCATTTGTCTTCCACTTTCTACTCCCGTGACATGCTTATTCCTTCCTTCATTCTGGAGAGTGACCTTGTGATCCTTACTTCCAGGATAGCACTCTGCTTCCAGAGCAGCTGCACAGACAACAGTCACAAATCGGCTCCCTCCTGCCACAGTGCAAACACACCGGTAGGGCACAACACCTGCCCTAGCGAGCTCCTGCTGCAGCCTTGCAATTTGCCGCCTAGCAGGCAAGTGGACATCGGCTAGCATTACTAACGCCTGCATTGTGGGCATGCCTGCTCTTTTTTTTTTTTTTTAATATATGATGGATTTATAAAGCCCCTGGACTTAGACTGTAATTATAAAATGGCTTTTCTGGCTCTCTCCCAAGGCTGTGGCTCCAGAGGCCGATATCTGAATGTGCTACATAATCTGCATCGGATACTCTTTGGTCGCAGTTATGGTCAGTGCAATTGCAGCCGTGTGCAATGGATTGCCTGGGTTAAAATGAAAATGGTTGGTTTTGTAGCAGAAAGCATGGAAGGAGGGGGCATGGTACTGCTCTGAGAGTGGCTGAAAGCAAAGGAGACGAGTACAGTCAGGTGGCTTGTTTCGGTGTGCCTGTGAATCCTTACACATGCATAGCAGGGGGTGTTGGAAAATTTAACAGAATTACTGCTGGGGATGTATCACAGCCTACATATTCTGTAAGAACTCATCTCAGCTGAAGTTCAGACACAGATTAATTTAAACAGATGACTTGTTGATGTTATCTAGAGAAGCAGGCTTGCATCTTTCTAAGACGCTCTTAGATTTCTTTCGACCTTGGATTTCTTGAACATCTTTTGGTTTAACCAGCCCAGCCATGCTGGAGGCCATGCTGCAAGCCTTCATGGGGAGGTTCCCAGCGAGACTTGTCATTTGCCTGCTTCTTGCATAGGGCTTCCTCTTTCACTGACTTTGGTAGGATCTGGACCTCTTCAGGTTGCAACATGAAGGGGTGAGAACGCAGCACCACGTTGGCAGAAAGCTGATCTCGAGCAGAAGAGGAATCAGGCCGTCTGAAAATCATGGGTTCATCCTCATCTACAAGGACATTTGTAATTACGTCCCCCCTGTTCATCTGCCACGTTGCGCTATCACATCATATGTTGTGTTGCTTAGGCATGGACCTCAGCAACCCACCATCAGTTACATGAAAACCACCAGGCTTCAGCAGATCTGTGTGCATGTATGCACCTCAGCCTCGACTGCAAGCTCTGTGGCACAGGCACTGTGTTCAGCCCCCTGTTGGAAAAGCATCTAGCTCAAGGTGCCAGTGCAGATCAGGATTTCCAGGGTGCTCATTTCGTACAAATAATAAGTGATAACGACACCTACACAGCTGTGTGAAGTAGGCAAAGGAGACACAGGTTTAGATAATGGAGATCCAACCTAGCATGCACACTAGCAGAGGAATGGAACTAGAAATAAATAAATAGAGAACAAAAATACATGAATGAATGGTTCAGCAAGGAAAATGTGTCCAGGCTTGAGGTAAGCCACTGCCTGGCCTGTGGGAAAGAATAAGACAAAGGAGTGTAAGGGTAAGTCTCTTCACTGCTCATCTCATCACATGGCATCTGAGGTATGTGTAAGATGATATATGTGTTAATTAGCTCATGGCATCTCGGTAGCTGAAATAGTTGGTAGGTGGGCTGAGCCATAAACCAAAATATTCCCAGCATGTGAGAGATGCTCAGCAGGCAGCTTCAGGACTGGGAGAAAGGAGCAAGCCATGTTAGTTACCCAACAGAAAGCACGGAATAATATCTTGAAGATACATAGCAGGGGAAAAAATCTACCTAATAATTCCTGCTCTTTGGTTTTGATGTGAAATTTATTTCATTACTGTGCTCCATCACTAAAAGAATATTTAACTTTTCCCCTTTGGGATCAATGTAAAAACAAGGGTGCATATACCAAACTATGGGTACACGGGCAGTGCACATCTTAAAAAAGTTTTCTCTAATTATAGAGTAATTTGTGCAATAACAAGCAGACTATTATTTTGCTAATTCCCTGTATCCGAATTTCCTCATGTTTACTACCAGAACTGGATAATTCTGTTTTATGTGAAGCTGTTATTAAAACTTAGAGCATCCTAACAGATCTTTGAAAATTGAGGTTTACATGTATAAGGAGACTGCTTGCAATCAAATCTAATGTATACATAAATCATACTTCAAAGTAAACCAACAGAGACAAATGATTTGGTGTTGATGAGATCCATTAAATTTCTTATCAAGGTAATATAAAAAGAATTTGATAAATAATCTATAGACGGCACCAATGATCAAGCTGCAAGGATTACTGAATTTCTCTTCCTTCACACTGAAATCACATCAAATTAAAAACATAAATTAATATTCAGGTACCTAAGCACACTGACTTGTTCAGTGGGATGAAGACTGTCAGCACCCACTGATTTCAAATGGATTATGGATGAGCAAATTTAGTTTTAAATAGAGATTTTAGAAAGGTTAAGGCAGCTAAATTTAGTGTCTCCAGTGCATGGCATCAGCCACGACAGGACAGTAGCCCAGAAGAGGGCCAGAAAATGTTGTTCAGAGGGAGTTTGTCATCTTGGAAGTGGGGACAGTGCCTGCAGATGGCTGTGGAGGAAGAATTATTTCCCAAAAGCTAAGAATTTGAAGAAAAAAATAATTGGGTTTTACAGAGAGTGAAGGTGTGTTATTTTCCAAACAAGGTATACTCTTCCAACCCTACCGTAATTCATCCCCAGTGGAAAAACACGGCTTTACTCCTTCCACGTTTGAAATGAGGATGACTTTGTCCCAAGGCACTGCAGGGGCCAGAGCGAGTGCTCGGCTGTGCCGGCGGAGGGCTGGCACAGCTCCAGGCCATCACCGAGGGCACTAGATTTATCCTGAAACATGAGTGGGATGGAGGGTAGTGTAAAGGGAGGTGAGCATCCATCCCTCAGCCCGGCCAGGCACATCAGTGGGGAGCACCAGCCGGGCACGCTGTGCTCACAGGCACCTCGCGGGTACCCCCTGCTTGTGCTCCAGCTCCGCTCTTCGGAGGGGAGAGGATTTTCAGAGCTGCACCGGCAGCACTCGTAGACAGATGCTTGAGAAGAAGCAGCTTTCCCGGCATGGAAGGCAGGTGTCAGCTTGCTCAGAAGCCAGCCTGTGCAGGAGGCTGTGCAGAACTGCGGCGAAAGGCACTTGAGCTGTCCTGCAGAGCTCGCACCAACCAAGACCCTCTCCAAAGGTTTTCTGGGCTCTTCAGACAGAAGTCGCACCCTGCGCACTGAGCCTCAGTAACAGGGTAATTCCATGTCACGGTGCCCTGTGATTTCCCTATCTGACCCCACTGATTCACACAAGGCATAATCTGGCTCAGTTACTGTGACTGTGCCTGGGGTACACTCTGTTAAATCTGGCTCTTTCAATAAAACCTCACCTACACAGCTAGAATAAAGATCTTCAGTGGCTGGGCTCAGCCCTTGTTCAAAGCGTAATGCTCTGTGATGAAGCTGAGAGAGGTTATTTAATAATCTCAAACCCTTACGAGAGAAAAAATGCACTGAGCAGTAGTTCGCATCATTACTAATTTTGGCACAGCATCTGGATCTCTTTTCAGACTGTTTCACAAGAAGAACGATGAGCGCAGCAATGCCGTTTTGGGCTCTGAGGTGAGCCCATCCGCCTGGATGCCAGCAGCGGGGGCACCCTCCACACGGCAGCACCGTACTTTGCTCTGGGTGCAGCCTCGCTGTGCCCATGCCGAGGTGCTCCGCAGGATGCCAGCACCCAACAGGCACTGTGTGCTGAAACCCCGTTACGGTGAGCAAGGGTTTACAAGCTGCAGAGCTATGGGCACGCTGACCACAGGGGAGACAGGTGGCTCTTTGCTGAAGCGGCAGCTCCTTTGCTCATGCGCAAAGAAAGACGAGAGGTACACACTGGCAGAAAGCAGGTGATTCTGTCATCTAGTCTGAAATACTTTTTATCCCTTTGCAAACTGTGTTTGCTTGTTTAGGGCTGGCAGTACTACGGGGCTAGATCAAGCAGCGTTAGCTGCTGAACAAGATCATGAGAGAGGTAAAGACTGTATGGCAGATATTAGGCATCAGTCAGGCATACTGAGGCTGATTGGGACTTCAGCATGACTTGTATCAAGTCTAATGGAAAAAAACAATTAACCCACTCTTAGAGAGGCATAAGATGACAAAGTCACATCAAAAAAACCTCTCCTGGTCAGTGCCATCTGTGTATAATTGCCAGGAGATGGGAGCGCACCAGAACGTGGGAGCGGTTACAAACAGCATCCCATGCAGAGGGCTGGGCAGGTGAGCACGGAGTAACACCACCACATGCCTTTCAGCTGTCCACACTCTGTCACACCTGGAGGGACCGCATTCAAAGCTCTGGGTGAGCTGAGTCCGTGCTAAGGGGCTCATCTGCATCAGCAGGGTAGCTCAGCCACAACAAACCTAATTAACAAGGCATCTAACCTGCTGCTGCTGGTCTCAGTGTGTCTGTATTTTGTGAGGACGGATCCATCAGGCCTTTACCTCTGGGACAGAAAAGAGGCTCCCTGAGCAGAGAGAAGTTATCTGCTGGTAACCACAGGTAGATATTTATGCCTGTTTTCAGGATGGGGCATGCATCTCGGCCATTTTGTGGATCTCACTCCGGACAGGCCTGGCCCCTCAGGAAGGAGTGCCAGCCAGCACCACTGAGAATCAGTAGCAACACCCCTAAACACCAGTCATTTATGTAAATTAATTATTAAAGACACAGAAAATAACATTAGCAAGGAATCAGCAGGGTTTGCTGACGACTCTCTTCTGATTTGGCTGATGCGTGTTGCTGGGGAGCTGGGAGAGAATTCCAGGTGACAAACTCATCCAGAGCCTGATCCTCACCAACTGCAGAGCTGCACCGACGGGAGCTATTTTTGGTTTGAAAAGAGTGTAAATGAATTGAGAGTTTGGCTTACGGGGTGAGAACTGGATAACATGATGACAGAAGGGCTTTATAAACATTTATTATTCAAAATCTCTTCTGCAAATGCGGATACGCCTAGGCAATTATCTCACTTTAGCTGCAGATGGGCAATTTTGATGCGATTATTATGCACCTTCAGTACTACAAAGCTTCCAGTGCCATTCCTATTGAAAACGCCTGAATTATACAGAATGGCAAAACTAATGAACTATTGCATCTTTTTCCTGCCAGCTGCACAACATCTCGTAGGTGCCATCAGCGCGCGTCATGCGGAGGAGCCGCGTGGCCGTGGCTGCTGGCCCAAAGCCGTGGCAGAGACAGGCTTCCTAATGAAGGCAGACCGACCGAGTGGCTGAGCTACTTGAGGAAGGACGATTTGCCATTACACATCCAGATCATGGCATTACACTGATTCCAAGACATTGTTTGTCATCTCCTTCTCAAATTTCCCTGGTGAGATGTTTCTACGTGTGCCTAAAATCTGTTGTTAATTACTCTGCTGTGCTAGACACAGGTTTTTTTTGGTAATGAGACTCCAGATATCAGCAGCGTAATAGTGGAAAATGTCTAAAGCCACACAGAGAACAGTTTGTTTTTAGCACAATTGCTGTGGAGGAAACACACTTGCCTCCAGTTCTTTGAAACGACTTGTCTCTGGTTTCTTACAGCAAACATACCCGGGAAGCCAGCTGTTAATTTTTTTGAATCGTTAAAACAAAACGAAGTTCTAGAAATATAAAGCAGCAGACAATGTTTTACAGCCTGACAGCCAAAAGTTAAGTATACATATAACATATGTTATATACGTTAACTACACATATAACTGGTATGACTTTCAAGAGGAACGTCCTCATTATGATTCTTGTTTACCTAAAAATAAAGCCAATTTGGTGCTCCCTTTTGAAAAGATCCCAAGAAAGTATCTTTAGCAGTTTGGTAAATTTTAATTGTACATTCATTCTTATTCAGAAACAAATCTGTTAACCCATGATGCAGCTGTTGCTGGTATTATTAAATCCTTCACAGGCACTCCCAAGAGACTTCTCTGGACCCCTGTTACCTTGGATGGCTCCGTGGATGCTGAGCCCCACTGGGCCCTGGAATATCCCATGCTAAGAATCTGCATCCAGGCACAGGACTCAGCACACCAGCATTTCCATGCTAAGCACACTGTCCATTGAAATCATATATCATTTACTGATCTAGCTTTGCTTGTAGAAGAGGATGTTACCTAGGGTCAGATGCTGACTGGACCCATCACATTTAATATAGAAAACTTCATGAAATACTGATAATACTAGGTGAAAATTTGATTATTTAAAATAAGTTGAGCAAAAACACTGTATAGTGGGTTAATACCATTTAAATTTAAAAGTTTAATAAAAAATAAATCAAATCATCAGTGTTTGAAACAACATGTTCTTGTCAGAGGATAGACAAACATTTAAGGTGGCTCTAGCAAAAGGGGGCAAACAGCAGCAGAACGGGTACCGTTCATGGCAATGCCTTCTGGTATGTGTAATTTTGGGATTTCTAGAGACAGGACATTAAATGATGTAATAAAGTAGACAAAAAAATAAACAACAATATTTGTCTTGTTCAGTGTATGCAGTTCACTAACCTTTAACAAAACGAAGTAGATATGATGAAGCTCTGTGCTCATCATATGAGACCAGAGACTATATGAGACCAACTTTGCTTGGTGGGGACCTGGGGAGGTGTCTCATTCCCATGATACAGTCTCTCACCATTCCCACAATGACAGACTTCCCCAGGTCCCCACCAACCAGACTTATTCCATGATTCTACGAGCTAACACTCGGGATACCCTGGTGAGACGGTCTAAGAGCAGCACCATTTGTTAGATGGTGGAAATATCAGACAGCATTACAGAGCTATAGCCTCATTTTTATTCAAGGTACTATTAGGTAGTACAGAAAGTTTCTGGCTATTTTTGAGTGTGCTATTTAATAGGAGAGCTTTTCACAGCTGAAGATTTTTCTTTCTGTTCTTGGAAATCTATATGCACTCCAGCTGAAAGCATAAAGAGCCAGACTAGTGAAGAAGGCTTCACTTTCAGTTTCAGTGCAGAAAAAGCAGAATGCAGTTTTCATTTGGTTGGCTTCTACAACAGAAAGTGAAGAGAATTAACTGGGAAAAAAAAGAGTACTAGGGAAAAAAAAACACGCAGGAAAGAAGTAAGGTTTTTTAGATGCAACGTAAGGACAAATGCCAGACGACATTTAGGAATGGTTCTTCTGTAGTGACTTGGCCTGGACTCATGCTATCCAATGTGTGAGTCTGACCATTTTACTGATGTATTGGAAGGTTTTTGTAGATATGAAGGAAACACTACAGGAGTCTCAACATACTGGTGAAATAATCAGCTTAAGCAAACAAATAAATAACCACTCAGCTCCAAAGAGAAGGAATGTGGCTTAGAAATTAATAAGCCAACTGAAACCAACTCCGCATGGGAAGAGTCCAGAGATATGGGGAAGAGGGGGTGGATAAGAAGGCTGCCAGGGACCTGGGTTGGTATAGGCTTGCTGAGTACAAGAGACCCACATGACACGGCGATGATCGTGAGGCTGTAAAGTAGATAAGGCTCTTGCCTTTAAGCTCACTGAGTTTTAGCCCTGGCCCCAAGGACTGACAAACAAACTAACACAAAGGTTGCTTCGTTTTCACAGCAGCACTGAAGAGAGCTGGCCCTTCACTGATTGCCATGCAAAGTAGTCAAATGAGGAAACAAAACCAGATTTTGTTCATTTTTCCATTTTGGGATAGATTTTCTGGCAGGAAGCTACCATTTAGAAAGGTGTTTTAGCACTGGAATACACAGAATTGGTTGTACATGGGTGTGTGCAAGCACATAGATGAACCTGTCTACCCATCAGCTCATATCTTAACATTTTTTAACTCAAAAAAAAAAAAATCTATGGATGTTCGCAGACTATCTCGTGTAACTGCTTGATAGGGTTTTTCAGTTTCTGACACCCTGTTCATATATACCTATGCTAATGCTAACCTTCATCTTTGGCTGTTTCTCCCTCTTGGTAAAGCTAAAGCTGGAGCTTTGACTAACAAAAGAGGGTGGCCAGATCCCTTAGCCCCTGACTTAACGGGATCTCCAGCCAGGTACTTGTGCATTTATATGAGGCTGTCTTTTAAAACAAACACAAATCATCCTGGGAAATCTGGACATGGGCCATAACCACTAGGCAGCTGGACAAAAAGGTTTTTTCCACTTCTGTGGTGCTGCCAGCCTCGAACACTTCTCACTGTATCATCCGTCTTTATTGAGAGCTGTTAATTATAGCTACAAAGTCTGTTACCATACAGGCACTTTCCCTTTTTAAAGCAGCTTTAAAGGTAGCAGCCTTCAAGACATTTTGACACGGATCTGGGCTGAAAAAAATACCCTAAGCTTCCTTACCACTCCCTCCTGAGTTGTGTTGTTTTTGTTTCTGTTATAAACAACACGGAAGAGCCTGTGCAGGACAGTCCTTGTTTAGTGTGTTTGTGCACTGGGTGTCAGGATGCTTGATAGGATGGCTGGGGTTAAACACTTCCTGCAAAAAGACCAGCCATGAACGCTGTCTTCTTTCATGTTATAACGATTGGAAAAATGGAGGATCCATGCTTACCCCAGCTTTCTGCTTCTTTCTGCAGGTAGTAAATATGATCACACACTCTCTTCCTAGTCCCTTTTCTCCTCTGCCAGCCACAAAAAGCAGATCCTTTTCAGTTGGTGCATGCTGGTCATGCACCGGAGGCAGGGCAGGGAGGAGGTGACCTCTGAGGTCCCTTCAGCTCTGCTTTCTTTGGCTCCACAGTCTCAGTCCATGCAGAGGGGTCAGTATAGCTAGGATCAGTATAGGTAGATTTGCTCTAGAGGTCTCCTGAGAAAAGCCTTAGCAGACCCGAAGTTTGGCAGCTTCCTTTACTAACTGGGGAAAAAGCCAGTTAACGAAGTGCTCTTCATCTGCAGCTCAATGCCGACCAGGGGTCACTCAGCGCTGCAGGACATGACATTTTTTTCAAGCAAAAGCCATTCCATAAACACGTTATTTCATAGCACATGCCCCATCATCAGGTAACAAGAACAATTACTTCTGTCTGCAGCCCTTGCCTCAAGCACCATTACCTCATAGGAGGCATATAATATAATTATTTCAGAGTATCCGCTCAAGACACAGGAGAGAAGACAAAAGTAATGGAACAACGAGACAAAATTACAGGATGGCACTTAATTAAATCATCCTTGGAAAGGTTTCGCAAACCAGACTCAAGAGAAAAGACCATATATTTCTCCCGATCAGGCAGTACCCAATTTTTATTCTCCCTTAACATTCCACATAGGTCCCAAAGCCCAGAGCAGATGATCCTCAACAGATGAAGGATTTTCAGATTAAGGGAAAGATTTTCACCAGGCATGAATGTTAATGAATGTTTCAGAACATCATGGTCAGAAATACAAAGGATTGGTTTCCTAAAAAAGGAACCATGACAATTTTCTTACTGGGGCTAAGACACAAGCCCTCAAAGTAGCTGCAAAAGTTGAGGGTAGGTTTAGAAAGCGAGGTAAGCACGTAAATGCCTCTCTATGTGCTTAAGGCTCACATGCAGGCTTTGCATTGCGAGAACTGTCTCCAGGGAAGTCAGGACTTAGGCACTGACTTTGGGGCATTCTGCCAGCCCCTCACACCATCAGCTCGGTGTAGGAACCAAGCTCTCATACCACACATTCAGGGAACAGAAAAACTACCACCTTAAGCCCAGGTCCAGGAGAAGCTTTTTAAACTTTCCATCGAGAGCAGTGCCACAAGTCTACACAGGCATCTAACGCTGGGATGCTGCAGGGCTCCCACTAGCAACTCAAGTCTGGCAGACAGACTTTTTCCTCAGCCTCTCCTGTTTACCTCACGTCTCCTGTCCACTGCCTCATGTTTGTGTCTCCTCTACAGGTGTGTGCTCTCCCTGTGCATTTAGGGGGAAACCTGGCATTCAGCTCCACGCTGGCAATGCTGGAATACGCAGTTTGGCGCTGAGGAGCCAGAGGTGACAAATTTCCTTGCCAATCTAATCCCTGGTACTGTCTTGTGTATAGGGAAGACTTACGTGAACAGGAAGATCCCCTAGAAATACTCTGGAGCTGCAGGACTACATATTTTGTCAAGAACAGGCAGCTCGTAGAGCACATTTTTGACATTTGGCTGAGAAAATTTTGTTTCAGAAGCCACAAAGAGACAGAAACCATGACATTACCCATTAATCACCTAAGAAAACAAATCTCCCGCAAGAAACAGCTAAAATGATAACTTGCATGATAATCTGGCAATAATGCAGCACAGCTGTATTATGACAAGACAGCAGCTAGGAGCCACCTACGGAGCTCCGATGGTGTGACGCACCCCTACCTACCCTGTTGCCCACTAGGGTACGCAGTGTTTTCAAAAGGAAAGAGGCAGCACTACCACAATTTTCATCAGAGAGAGGTAATTCCTCAACTTTGAGAAATGGAAGATAACAACAGCATCACCCTGAGCTCTGTGGCTTGGACTGCAGCTGAGCTAAGCCCAAATCAATTCTCCGTGCCCGAGTTTGACTCTGCATGCACAGCAGGTGCCCACCAGCACTGCCCCTACCACAGTCATCACGTTGTTCCAGCAGGAGGAGCCACTGCTACTGCTACTTGTTGACAGTACAATCTGTCCTTGTTTTAGCCAGAAGCCCTGGAAAAAAGTGCAGATTTTTCACTGCAGAGAGGCAGTGAAAACAGCCTAAGAAATGATGCAGATGCCCACCAATAACATCACCAACAATAATTCAAACACCTGCAGTAGAGACGCAGATGACCAGGAGTACGATAAACCTCTTGGAAAATATTCATAATTTCTTTGAATTAATTGTTTTGATCCCAAGAACAAAGGTAAGCCCTGACAGACTGCTGTAGAGATCAAATTGATTTAATTTGGAGTTACTCCTGATTTGTGTCTAACTTGGGTAAGAATCAGATGCCGTATCTTTTAACAGTCCTTTTTTGTTCTTTGGTGGTTTTCTTTCCCCAACAAGTAAAAGGAACTTGAATTGTAAAGTGATTTTATTTTGAGGAACACAAAGTAAATAGCCATTATTTTAAGGCTAATGTACTGAATTAGAGAAATAGAGTTTATAAACTGCAGTTTTTTGAAAGAAAACATGCTTCATTGGGTGACATTTGCTAAAAACACTTGCCTTCACCACGTCTTGATGCTTTTGTAGCTTATTTATGACTCTGTTAATGCAGTCTGCTCTGGTGGTGATGCTCCCACCTAAGCAGTAATATAAATCAGTATGATGCCAGAAGTCAACCACACTGCAACATTTTAATGCAGATGGATAACAGAGACTCATGAATACAAAATGCTGGAAATCAATAGTAAAAAAATATATCCAGTCATGCCAAAGCAGGCTCTAACCTTCTTCCCTTGCAGAGCTGCATCGTGCCCAGGTGGTACCAGCACCTATGTGGCCAGGCTCTCTGCCTGCAGCAGAAGAGCTGGGTGGTGCTGATGGTTCGCTGAGTGACACTTTGGTATGAGTCAGAACTGAACTAACAGACTGGGAATTACTGGGGTGGTTGGCTAGTACCTTGTCTCCTCCGTGCTAACAGAAATACACATAAAACACGCTGAGAAACTGGCCCACATTGTCTGACCACCAAAGAGCAAAGTCTCAGTCCTGAGTGCATATATACATAAATCAAAAGTAGCTCAGTTAGTAAGTTGGTAAATCAGCATACATGTGACCTACTACATCTGTCCTTTTCCACTGTCACTTCCAGTATTTTGGTTCAGCTCCAAATAAGTAACTATACCTCAGTGTTACCCTCAACTTTTTTTTTTCCTTCTTTTCCATGAAAAATGTTCAAATACCTACAGATCAGTGGCAGCTAGTTTGGGGGCAGTATAGGGACAAAATTTGGATTCAGTGAAAAGGAAAACATGTTCATGAACATCAAAACATGTTCAAATGTGGTTGTGGATCACTGCAGGTATGTGCAATGAATCTTTCACTCACCCAACACATCCCCTGTATTCAAGACTGTTGAACAGATTTGTTTTTAGCTTCTGGTGCTTTCTTTAGCCCTAATGCTTTATGAAATAATAATTGAGACCTAAATAATAAACAAACATACAAATAATCACATACACCATTGTGGAAAGTCCTGCCCTTTCCTTCTTAAAAATTTTCTTCAGATAAAGCTGTATCATCAAAATAAACAAGCATTCTGAGGTATTCTCTTGCTAAAATGGGAGCAGAGCTCTATTATTCCCCCAGCTGGCACACACAGAGTAAATCTTTACAAAAGGTATGTTTCCTCCTGCCTGGAGATACGCAAAGCCAAACAAGGTCTTACAGGGATTTTAATTTCATCTTCCATGTAGCCAGGGAGCTTTAAGCTCTAGTGCTTTTAATTTATGTTACCTCATAAATTAATAATGTAGATATGATGGAAGGCAGCTCATCAGATTAAATGTGTCATTTTATAAAGCAGTTTGGAAGCAAAAAGTATGAAGCCAAAATGAAGTACTCTTAAATGATCCATTAGGCACATAAATCATTACATGTGTTATTTCTGGACTGGACAATGGTTGAAATAAATGATAATTCAGTTACTGTAATTTTATTTTAAGCTAGCAAGTCTTTGCACAAGAAGCAAGAGTGCAGCAATGAGCCTGGAGTGCTCTTCTGTGGCCTGCTGGAATTTTCTGGGTCACTTCCCCACGGACACAGACCTGTGCAAAGGGTGCACGGCCCCCTGGGAGCAAGCGTGGGACAAGTTCTCCCTGATCGATCTACATTTGGGCACAACTCTTCAACGTGATGGTGCTGTCCAGGGAGCACACATCAGTTTGTACGTGAATGCAGGCATCTTGGTTTGCCTTAATTCATTCTCAGAAGTAGGGAAGGGATTTTATCCTTCATCAGGCTCTGAGAGGCTGGAAACAATTTGGACAGTTTCAGCACTGCCTCAGTGAAATCACCAGTGATTCCCTCCCCGTGCTGCAGACACAACTGGCAAGTGTAGCAGGGCTTACACAGGAGGTTACTTACCATGCAATATCGGTCGGTCAGAATCCTTAATGCTTTACATTGCAGCCTAATACTCAAAATCTTACAAAGAGACAGAACAAACCTGTTCTTAATGTGCTACTATAAAGTTTCGGTACCAGATTTACTACTGTGGTATATGCTAGAAAATGGGAAGAAACTGGTACAGCTTTAAACTGGTTTGTGTCCACAATAAGTATGTTCTCCTGTGAGATTACAGAACATACAAATTCGTACCTATATGGCATAGTACATACACCTACAGGTATAATACAGTAGGAATTCAAAACCATAATAGACCATACAATCAGTATAAGAGGGATGGCTCATCTATTCACTGCTTCTACATTTTATAATCCCTCTTTTGTGTATTTTTTCTAATGATCACTGTTCATTACATGTTCTTTAGCTGTACGGCGAGCTATACTGAAGCACGCCTGCCAGCTCAGACCTCGCAGAGCCACCCACCCAGGCAGGGGCGGTGTGAAGGCACTGTCTGTGCTGTGCTGAAGGGAGGCTGAGCTGCCCAGCCCTGATGAAGAGGTGGTGGCAGCACAGGTGTCCTCAGGAAGCTTTGCTGTCAACACACTTAGGTGTCTATAGATTTTAGCAACCTGCCTAGGCAAGATCTGAGAACCCCTTGTTTACTACCTTACTACTAAGGTGACTTAGATGTCACATTCCTACCTTCTCCCAGTACCTACTTTTCATTTATCTCACTGCAGATTCCTGCCAGAGAGCTCAGATAATAAATTAAATATATGAAGGTGAAGGATAAATGCAGCAGCAACTGATTAAGCAAGGTGCTTTTTTTTTGTTAGTTCCACATCAACTGTCTATTTTAATTATCTAGAAGCCCATCCTCTGCCTCCATAACATGTCTGACTGTGCCTAGAGTACAAGCTTTCCTGAAGATGGTAATGCCTCATACAGACCTGCCAAGTTTCTGTATAGGTGTGTACATATACAGATATATATATATATGCACACACACACATAAAAAAATATGCAAAATAGGGGGAATAATTAGGAGAGGATTCTGGAGCCCAGAACCTGACTTACAAGCATGTGAAATCTCAGCTGTACTGAAATAGGCAGACGATCAGTAATGCTTTTTTTTTTTCATTGGTAGCTAGTGCAGCAGCACCAAAAGGTCTCAGTTTGGATAATGGACATGCTGGGGCAGACACCACATAAGCACATGATTCTATGATTCTAAGGGACAATCCTCCCTCTGAAACACTGTCTCATCCAGAGTACAAAGGAATCTGAGGTCTGCAGTGACTTGCTCAAAGCCACAAAACAAATCTGCAGCAAGGACAGGAAACAAAGCCAAATCTCCAAATATCTGTTGACCCTGACACCAATAAAAACTCTGCAAATTAATCCTAGTCAACGTGTTAGTCAGACTCACAAACGCACATTCTTCACTAAGCCTGCTGTAGGCTTATTCGTAATGATGTCCCCCTGCATCCCAAATAGGCTGCAGGGCTTGCACCTGCTCTTCAACTCAGTCATCATTTAATTAAATGGAAGACAGAAAACTATCACCCATATCAATTAACTGTGGCAACGAAGACTGTAAGGCTCTGGTTTTAAGCCCAGGGATCTGGTGAACCACAGGCGTTCACCCTGGATTTCATCAGTATTTAAAACATTGTCTGATGGCAATTGGAAAGAAAAATACTGACAGAACAAAGAAACTAGAATACAGTTGTCTGGGGCTAGCATTTGTTCCTGTTTTTAGATTAAACTCTTTCTTTCTCTAACCTTCATACTTTTCTCAACCCTGAAGCCCCCATGTCTGTTATGGAGTAAACAACAAACTGAAGACTGAAGTGCAGGAAACACAGCATCTTACGAAAATGTCTTTAAAACTTCTGGTACTTCTTCAGGACCTGCAGTGAAATTCCTTTATCTGTAGCTGCCTCAGTGATTTAGGAGAGGAAGAAAATACAATAATGGCTAATAAGCACAATTTAAAAATTAATAATCTTAACCCTGGTACTAGGAGGTACAGTGTAATCAGTATGACTGAGTAACCTGATTTCTTATGTTTCCCATAGTGAGTTTCCTCCCCACTAGCTGCACAGCTGGAAGCTGAGAAATGTGCATTTCTTACTGTTTATTTTCTGAGCTACTTCATTAAAAGGCTGTGAGTCCCACTGTGTAACAGAAGGGGAAAATGTTGTTCACATCCTTCCATGCATCAGGGAGGCTCTGACACAGGACGTCCTGATGGCTGATTCATCCCATCTGTCCCAGGCGCCTCCCTGAAGCCAAAAGGAGATGAGATGAAGGAGCGCTCACCAAGAGGCGGTCCTTCAAGCAGCTAGAGCATCCTCGCCTCTCATGGAGGATGGGCACTCACGGCTTTCCACGAGTGCTTCAGGCTCAGTGGGTTTGGCTTGCTGTGAAGAAAAGGTGTGCTGAAGACAAAATACTGTCCTTGGTTATGACTGTGCTTCCTCCCGGAAATAAACAAAACAGCTCGAGTTTAACTGGGATCAGAGTCTGGCCTTAGATGTCAGGGGCATAATGCCAGGAAAATACTGTAATACCTTTTACTTGGCTATTCGAGGCACTGCACAAGTCCTGACTTTGGAAAGAAGAGCTTTCTCTGCTTACTCAGAGATTGCCATAAAGGTCAGCTGTAAGGTAGAGGAAGAAGACCCTAATAAAGAAAATGATGGCCACGGGAGTCTGAACAGAAAACTCTTGAGAAGTAATTACAGAAACGGTGGACTTTCATTAACCGACTTGTATGTATTTCTAATAAACCCGGACTTCTTACTTTTGGAGTCAAACTGTATTAAGAGTAATAACAACAGCTATCATATGACAGAATGAATTCAGAGCACCTTTTAACAAACCTGAAGAGGAAAGCAACTGCAGGTTTGATTTAATGAGTAAAATGTCAGCTTAGAGGCAGAGCAACATGCAAGAGCCACAGGAGAAAAAAACAAAAGCTCCCATACCTGTATCTCTGCTTTGGAGACTGCTTTTCAGCTGACTTAAAAACATGTCCAAGATAATACAAAGGAAAGAATAAAAAGTTCCAGTTTGTTGCAAACCATGTTAGAGTGAAGGGTGCATCAAATTTCTTAAAGGTTAGTTTGGCTAGCTGGGTTGAACCCGACCAGGAGGAGCAGACACCCAAGATCACGGCCACACCCCAGAAAATTTTCTTGAGTTGTGTCACGGAGCATTTCCAGCAACAGCGGCTCACCCTTCCACCACCTTCTGCCCCGGCTTGCATCTGTGCTTCTGCTGGGGCTGGAGACTCCCGGGAGCGCTCATCCCCTGGGGAGAAGAAAACACAAGGCTTACTGAGGAAATCCGGGCAGAATTTTACTTTTCCCATCCTGGGGCCTTCTGAAGTCAGGTGGGGCTTTACCAGCCAAAATAAACAAATAAATACAGATCTTGCCACAAAATGTCATTCATTTTTAGATCATTGCAAGGCCTCTGGTTCAACTAAGGCATGGTTAGAATGTAAATAATAATTATCACCTCTAGATTTAAAAGCCACTGAGTAAATGGAAATTAAAATTACATGTTCTGATGTATGTAGAAAGATTTAACACGCCACTTAAAACTGATGCTGTAAGGACATGTAGACGAATGAAAAATACAGCACTGAATTTGGTAGAGCAGCAAAGGGGATTGCAGCAATAGTTGGAATTATTATCGTCTTGGAAAACGTGGAATTGGGCAGCTTATGCAATATGACGTTTCTTTAAGAGGAGGGAGGGGACAATGTAGTTAACCTTGCAGTCAGCATCCTCACTGCAACACACGTAGCACGACTAATACTGAACTTGGATCACCCATTTCAGCGGTCCCTAGCTCTCCTGAGGCAGGTGCCAACAGCTAGACCAACCCACAGGCTGCCCTGAACAGCATCTCAGACTATGCAGCCCTCACTTTTTTCAGCTTGAGTCCTGCACCAGATGTGATACAGCACGTTGACTTTTCCCTGGTTTAACCAAGCCTAGGATGCTGCTGGAAAGCTGGGTTTCACACATGCCTTAGGGCTGGACCTGGCATCCAGCACCCCAAAGTGGAGGCAGCTCCTCAGCCGCACACCTCAGCACCCACTGGCCCAGTTACGGGCAGTGTACAAACCAGGTGACGATTCTGAAAGACAGCACCTGCTGTTATTTCTGGTTTTTACTTATATCCTTAAACATGAATTGTTAGAGTCCTGCTATCTTACGACTATCAGCAGATACTGTGTCCAGGTTGTAAATGAATGAGCAATGCAGCGCTAGGTGGCTCAACTCCTACTGAGATCAAAAGGTGCTGGCAGACCTCAGCAGCAGGCCACTGCCTTTAGGGCTTTCACCTGCTGTAAATTAACTCCATTCAACATCCACTGAAGCCATCAAGTCACCTGCATGCAACAGTCAGCAGTGATTTGTCTTAAAGGCTGATTTGTTTAGTTGGCCCATTCACTTTAAAGATGAAGTAATAGTGATTTTTGCTGAAAGCCAGGAGCCTACAACTTCAAAAGCATCCAAAGGCATTGAAAGGTGGAAAGAGAAATGTAAGTACAGCCAGGATAATGAGGGACTATATTACCAAACATTTATCCATGCTCACTGCAGACTAAGAGATCTACGTATGGAAGTCCTTCCTTATATTGGTGGGAATCAGTGGTTGGAATGGACAATCTCTTAAAACATCTTATTTCAGGTTAACCTAAATTTGTATTTACGTAAGCTAATACATCATTAAATGAAAGGTTTATTCCAATGGAGAGAAGTATTTAATTAGTCCTTTACATAAAAGAAATGTTTGATCTGAGCTAAAGAGTACCGTTAATTTGCCTAGCAAAGCCGTATTTTGTAACCGTCTGATATCTTGAGATCTATGAAGAGCGTTCAGCAGCAAAGGAATAAACATCTAGATTTTTGTTGGTGTTTTTGAGTGGCTTTAAAGAGATGGGGACGTTGCTGAACTCTTCACTTATTTCAGTTTTCAATAGAAGACTGTGTGGGCAGCTTCCCACATAATGGGAGATGCATCAGCAGGCCAATGAATTATCCAAAGTTAATGTAGCATTGTGTTAAACGTACAACGGGAAGCTCAAAAGCTACCTGCTAAACATCAGAAGAAGATAGAATTGAAATAAGGCTGAGGGTGAGGCTCTAGCTCATTCTAAACATTTTAATACGTTTTCTTTACACCACTACTTGTAAATAACGTTCCTTCCCCTATTGCCTGGCATAGACTGGTCAGAGTTCAGTTTGCTGTACAATGATACATTGGTTTCCTTTAACTTCAGCAAATAATGTGCAGCTGACAGCACCTTCTTTACTGTCCACCGCACAAGCCCTGCAACGATGGCTGTAATTTTTAATTTCCCCTTGTGCCTTTCTAATGGATGCTGCCAGTGTAAGACCAAACACTTTCCACACCTTCGTGAACTCCCCTTGGCATGCTTCCCATGGGCCAAGGAGGAGAGCTGGGCACAGCAAAAAGGAAGCCAGGGTGCCAAGTGAGAGCCGCCTCAGCTAGCTACGCAACGGGCTTCAGAGGGGGCTGTGCCACTGCTAGTGCAAGGAACGGCCTTCCTCCACTCACAGCTCATCTCTGAAACCACTGGAGAGGCAGACAAAAATGTTCCTCCTTCTAGAAGACAGCCAGAGGAGTACTCTCTGCCCCCTTTTTCTCTGCAGTTCTTCCTCCTGGATGCAGGAAACCAGCATTTAACCCCCTCCTGCTGAAGATATTTAACAGCAAGGAACATGCCTGAAGCCACTGGGATATACGATATCCCAAGACAGGTAGGTGCTCTGAGTGACAACACTGAACTTGTGTTATTTTTTCTAAAATAAGAACTGGTCACTGAGACAGCAGGATAACATGTCTGACCTCTGGGGTCCAGTACTTCTGGCACCCACTGAAAAGGTGGAAAATCACAACCACACGCCCTGACCCACCAGGCACTCAGTATGAAGTAATGCCGTGTTTGATGGACACCCCGCTACAGACAACATGGTGAGGATCTTCCAGGCTGAAGATGCCTGTCCTGCTCCCTGTTACAGCATGCACGTACTCATAAGCTAGCAGTTCATTTGGGCAGCTTGTAGGCAACGTTGCTATCTTTTAGGTCTATTCTATGGCAATTAGTCCCTATGAAATAAAGCTAAACTTTACTGATGTTCTCTCTGCTCCATAGGCAAAATGACTCATCCATGTACATTTAACTTTGTGTTCAAAGTACCAAGACATTCACTTTCAGCAAATAACACTAGTGAGTGTACCACTTCTAATACAGTGATATTGCTGCTCAACGTTTAAATGTCTAGGGATGCTCATTCTTTGGATGCATTTACATGCTGGATGGATTAAAAACTTATCCCAGGCATGACATGTTTCATGGTGATGGACCTCAGATTTTGGGGTAAAAATCACTGTTGGCTGATCAAGAGTTACAAGCAGGGACATCTTTTAACTATCTGGCTGTGAAACTGCATCTTTTGCTCATTATTTTCTGTGCTCCCAAATTTTCTGTGCTTCTGTCTCAAAAAGCCAGACTGTCTTTGGAAAAGGTGGAGGCTACAGATAACATACACACACATCATCCCCTCTGTTCATTTTCTGTGTTGGGGACCTGCCGGCCGGCTGGAATGCACAACCCCCAGAGCTGTAGCTCTGCTTGTCCACTCCCTGTGACCCCATAGGGACAGTTTTCCTTGCACAAGTCACAGGTGTAGGTTGGGTGATGGCAAACCCACACGTGGATGAGAAGCTTCTCATCCTCTTTCTAAAGCTGCACAAGGGCCAGCTGGCATCAGACTCCACAGCAATTTAAAGATGGCAAAATGGCTTTTCAGAGCAGATGAGGCAGGACTTTAAAGAATTTTATTTCTGGACATCTTCCTCCAGACTTCCTGTTTGTTTTTTTTTTTTTCCTTTGCCCCTTGCAGCAGACTGCTCTGTATGCTACTATATGCCCCAAAAGAGTAAATCAAGATGCTGAGATAGATGAAAAATGCCTATCTTGCTTTTACTAAATTTGGCTTTCCATTCTCCCTTTTGATCATTCATTTTCCTGTTTCATAAATCCCAGCTGACACCATTCCTCCCCCCCTTTCAGCCCAGCCTGTCTCCCGTGGCATTCAGAAACACCTGAAGGAAATCACCTCCGATGCCAGTGCCCCCTGGGATCCTCAACCCCAGAACAGACATTCTGCGTTTCCCCCATTAAGGGTAAGACCCCTCTCGGCTAACTTAAGAAACCTGTGGTAGGGACACCCACACCTGAGCCAGTCATCCCCAGTTCCTGATTGAGTCCAGGGAAAGAAACAGGCACCAGAAGGCACAACTAATCCCACATAAGGTATATGCTTTCACTGAAGTGCCCTTTCTCACTGACTAGAGATGCACTGGGTTACAGAAAACCCACCCCCACACTGGTATTGCCCTTAAGCAGCCTGTCCAGACCACTTCAAGGGCCTTAAGCCTCACTTATGGCTTAAGACTCCTGTGCACAGCTCACCAGTTTAAGATTCTCCATAGGGCTGAACCTCACAGTGTATCTTCAGAGCATGATACTGATAGAAACCAAGGGTGGCATTCCTCTTATCAGTTTGAGACATCTGCTATGCAGACTTGTATATCTGAGACAGTCATTTACACTTTCTGCATAGTTAGTAGACAGAAAAAAAAGACATTTCCATAGCACGATTTATCTCATCCTAAAGTAGACGATTAAAACAAGCCAGATGAATCACCCTCTCCACGTGCTTGTTTCTCTCCACCAGCCCTAAACAGTCTGGGGAGATAAGCCCAGAAGTGGGTGTCTCTGGTGTAGGAGCCCGAAGCAGGATGAGATGTGTCCCTCCTCTCCACCACTGCCGTCAGGAACCAAGAGTAAAGCCACAGCAGGCAGCGCTGGCAGGCTCTGAGATGGGCCCATGACACAAACATGTATAGCTGTCAGCAGCAAGCTGCTCTCGCTGTTCCCAGCTCGTCAGCAAATGACAGAAAGAAGTACTACAAAAGCGCAGGGTGCCCTTGCCAGCCCTTCAGAGAGAGAAAGTGACCCTCGCAGACTAAGGTCCTGTCTATTAGGGACTGATACATGTGCCTAATGATAATGTACAACTCCCTCAGCTTCCCCAGACTATGAACGTGCTTACATGTGAGCATAATGTAAGCATATTCTTAAACAGCTCTTTAAGGAACGCTTCTGAAAAATCATTGACAGAAGGAAGAATCCTCACAGGTCTCTCTAACAATTACAAATGAGCCATCCTCAAGGCATCTGTATTTTGCTAGCCTCTTAAATGTTTTGTAGCTGTTTGGGTGTTGCACAGAAAGTTTGTAAAGCTTGCAAAAATATTATTTTCTTCTAACAGATATGGGAGATGTCTCCTGTAAGACAGCGCCTGATCCTCAGAGTGGTTAGGAGCTCTAGAAACCCGTGACATGCAGGGGGATCAGAGCTGGGCACTACACAAAGTATATTCACACAACTTCGGCTACTCTGTGGCTTCCTCTTCACCCAGTAATTACTACATGGAGAGATTAGTGGGTGACAGTTATTTCCAAAACAATTACCATTTCCAAACATACCTAAAAACACACACGATGACTGCTGCTGGTGGTGTTCAGGACGCAGAATACTATTTGCCTCAGTAGCAGAGTCCCAAACTCCTCCAAGTGTTTTTATCCCATTTCCATCTACCACACTAGCTATGCATTATTTAGCTGTCCAGGATTTTTGAGCTAAGCTATTAAAAACTGCTGAGGCATAATCCTGTGAAGAGAAGAGTAAGTGCCAAATCCACAAAATGATTTACGTCTCTAATTGCCTCTGTACCTGTCTAAATCTGAAATACTGGCATTTATTCAGATATGTTGCCCAGGCGTTTTCTTCACAGTTGGTCAGGTTAAAGAACGAGGTCTGAGGGGGTCACCTGTCACAGCGTCCAGTCACTGGTGCAGATTTCCCATGCCATTCTTAATGATGACCTCTCCTCTCGCAGACCATCCTGATAGCTGGTTT
This sequence comes from Cygnus olor, assembly GCF_009769625.2. NCBI lineage: Eukaryota > Metazoa > Chordata > Aves > Anseriformes > Anatidae > Cygnus > Cygnus olor. The sequence continues at coordinate 79,927,352 of NC_049171.1, read as the reverse complement.
TAAGGAATTCTAATATTTCATTTAGGAAGCCAGTAATCTCCATGTAACAACCTTCCCAAAGGCCTATGCTTCTGCTCCATGGAAATGCAATGAGAGACCGTACAGCCTAATTTCTGCACAATGGGACATTGCCTCCTTCTCCAAATGAGCTTTAGCTTTGCCAAGCTGCTTGCACCAGCTGTATCCTCCTCCCATACCCCTTAGAGCCCCTCAAATACCAAAGAACCTGTCCCTGGGCTCACCTAAGTGGATTCCTAAGTAGGTCGGTGCCTCTCTTACACCTAGACCCTGTCAGGATTCAAAGCACAGTTTACATCTCTCTTTTAAAAAGTCATCTCCAAGAAATATTTCTAGTGTATATTTGAAATAATCATTGGAACAAGCCTAAAACATCACTTTTTTTCTCCCCTGGGCAAATGACCTCCTCAGTTAATGCTTTCCCAGCAAACGAGAGTGTATTCCACTCTGAGCAGACCAGCCTTGCTGCTGTGTGGCTCCCCTGGCCCTGGGCTCCTTCCAGCTGGGGAGCTGCTGCCACAAGGAGGTGCCCTATGTGCTGAGCCATGGAAGATGAGCTCTTGCTCCCCCTCCGCTTTTTGAAAGGCAGGGTTCAGACCCTTAGCTGCCAACTCAGCTGTGAAACAGAGCAGCAAGTGCTACAGCGAGCAAGCAATAGAGAGGGACGGGCATCCTAGTGTGGCATAAAGCCGTGCTCAGGCCTGCTCTCAGCATTACCCACAGGACAGGCTAGGCCGCTCATCCTGCAGCCTCACTGGTGTCCTTTGACAGGGGTGGATGGCCACACTGATGAAGGAAATGTAGTTTCTCTTTCCAGGTTTAAAAGAGGCTTCTGACAAAATCCCACTCCAAAGGGTTGTACGGAAAATAGGCAGCCAGGGAAGGTGCTGGAATGACTAAACGGCCCAGTGCAAGACAGGAAACCAGGAAGGAGTAAAGGAAGCAATGGAGAGGAGTGACTGGAGCTCTGCAGAGGCCTGCTGTGGGACCTGCACTCTTCAACGTAATTATAAATATCATGGGGGCAAGTGGTGAGCTGCCAGTTTCCTAATGAAATGAAGCTATCATCCAGGGCTGCAGGATGACAGGCAAAGTGGTGTGGTCATAAAACAGCACACTGGAGAAGCGTACAGATGTGCAGGTGGGAGTATGCGAACCACATGCTGCATACACAGAGATGGGCTCTGACCCATCTACCATGAGGGATCCTGAGCTCTTCCCAGGCTGTCCCACAGAAAAGACAACCTACTGTTCAGGAGCAGCCAAAAAAAAAAAAAAAAGGAAAATTATTAACTGCCAGCAATTATTAGGAACAAAGCAGAAAACAGAGTAAAAAGTTGTTTTCTGCATCGAGGGAAATTTCATCTGACAGCACGCTCACAGTGGAAGAGATGCATCTCAGGCTAGAAAAACACCTTCCCTATCAATTCCACCAAGCTGGAGGCAGGACCAGAAGGACCTTTGGCCAGGCCCCATAGGTGGCTGTTCATGTGCTTGTTGAGGAAATTGCTCTTAGCTTCCTAAGGGGAAGCTGGCAGTGTCCATGGGTGGCTGGTGGATGGGACTGTAATGCTTAGTGTTTGGGTTTGTCTAAGTACACTACCCAATCTTCCCTATTGTGGGAGGTCCTGAAGGTCTAACAGACCAGTTTTACATTTTTCAATGAATATCAATTAACGCATCATGATGGAAAAATGACAAAGCCCCATAAATCTTCATAAAATCAGTTCTTAAATGAGAATAATTGGTCAAAATGGCATTGCACGTGTGGATTTTTAGACAATATTTAGGAAACTGTAAAAGTGCTCTCTAAATACTTTGCCTTACAGTAACAGATAAAAATTATGTTACTTAATTTGATCACGGAATAGCATGACTACATTAAGAATAAATGAATACAAGATAAAATTTTAGAAAGTCAGAGTAGAGGTTATTTTAAACAACAAAACCAGGGCATTAACCTGTTAGATCAGAAAGTCTGAATTTGTTTGAGGCTACAGCACAAATTCTATGAAGGACGAAGGTAACTGTAAATGGGAACTCTGCATGAGTACAGATTCAAAGCAAGACAAATGCAGACTGAGTTCAGACCTTTTTTTTTTTTGCTGTTGGAATTTATTATATAAATTAATTAATCATAAAAAATAAAGTGTTAAGATAATCTATGCAGGACATTCAAATTTATCTGATCATCTCACCTTAATTTCAACAGGGTAGGAAATAGGTCTGCTGGCTTGTAGGCAGTCAAGATGAGTCTCCTGTGCTTTTATCTATGGAAATCTGTGTCCCATATCACTGATACTACTGAATCATCCGTATAGCTTATCTTGCCAAGCAGGCATAAGTTTACTCTAACAGGTACTCCAAAATCCTTAAGTACTACTCAAAACTATAGTGATTTCTATCACTAATGGTTATCATATATTAATTCCTGGTTTATCCTGTGCTAGATATTATACCTAAGCTTACTAAGAGTTGGAATTAAATAACAGATCTGCACATATTTGTTGAAGATATGCTAAATTCTCCTCCCTAGCATATATATATTATTTTATTCCTGTCAAATACTCCAGCAAGATTTTCTGCAAAATCTATATTCTAATTCCTGTTAGTGACACAGAGAGAGCTGATAAATTATCAACTCTACTGCAGCAATTTGGACTGTAATTCATTTAATTTATCTTCAGAGGCAACTGCTTAGAAATTCTATTAAAATTGCTGCATTGAAATGAACCTCATTAAAACATGATATTCCACTTTGAATGTTGTGGGGTGAGGCATTCCCCTAAATACTGTCCTTTTTATTATTAAGCAGAATGCGTGACTGGAGTCCAGAGTGAAAACTGATAATACTGTGAGCTTATTACAGTACACTGTGGTAATGGAAAGTAACATCTGTAAATGGACATAAAGAATAAACCTGATTATGAGATACATATTCTTGATAGTATGGAAAATTAGATTTTTTTTTTTCATTATTCTGAATTTCCTTCCTGAATAAACATTGCAGTTGGGAGTTTTGCCATTTATTTTGAGGAGACCAGCATCTCTGTGGAAGTACAACTTGCATTAGAATAAAAATAAGCCATGGCCAAAACTGGATTCTGGGCAAATGTGAGTTGGAGGCTTTGCAAATTTCATCTGGAACAAAGGTTTAAATAATGGTTGTCTGTTCTGGTGGAAAAAAAAAACAAGACTGTATTCTCTACAGGAAACTACTGTATTAGCCAGCAGTTTGAGTGCCACATCTTTCCTGAGCAATGGTTTAATTGCCAAAGGCTTATACTCAGCTACTTATACTAATATGAATACCACATCCGTATCAGGACATGTAAACAGATATTATACTGAGTGGTAAACCAGCTATGCTGGCTGCATTTTTTCAGAAATGAGACAATGTTGTTTTTCCCTTACAGAGCTTTCTGAAATTCTGAGCTGCTTGGTATTCAGATATACACAGTTTCAGATAACGGATTTTGTCAGAGCCCATTGGTCTTTTGCACACTGAATTCTAAGTCCAGTTGATTGTTCTCTTAGGAAAAACCTGCGAACCTGCTATTGAACCTAAAACATGATGCTTTTTTAGGTCCTAAATTCAGAACATGACACTCAGAGCATCTGTTCTCTGCCAACTAACAACCAGACAATAGAGTGGACTTGAAATGGATTTGAGTCTGCTCACAATGGTTGGAGCAGCATACATATATCCAGAAAAGTCCTCCTGTGATTTGCTGCTCAAGGATGTACCAGAGGAAACAAGAGGATGCCTCCTCACACCTCACTGGCAAGCTCACCCAAAGCTGGGTCTCCTTTGGTAACAAATCTAGGCTTGGCTAGACCCTTGTTGGCATCAAGAAAATTATTACAACTGAGCAAAAAAAATATTACATGTAAGGATTCCAGTTTCCATTTTCTCTCTGATAATTACTTTTTCCTCTTTTCAATAAGAAAGGTTTTTGGAACCTCTTACTGTTTCAATCAGCTATAGAAGACATACTTTTTTTCAGCCATAAATACAATGCTATCTTTGCTGAAAGATGCACTAGGGAATGGGAGGTGATTGTGGAAAAGCTATATCCAGAGCATATTTCCTCACTTCTGTATTCTCCATGACCAAATTACAAGGCTTATGGGACTCACAGGTCTTTCCTTTGACGAGTTTGTTCTATGGCCAGAAATAGTGAGGCTGAGCAAAACCCATTCCTGTTACATCAAGAAAATTCAGTGTATAACTTTTGTATAATCAAAGAGTACTAGATCCCATGAAGAAATTTATGCCTTGTGTGGGACTCTCGAAATTTCAAGGCGAGGTTCCTCTGCATTATGACAAATTAGAGTGGATTTAAGTTCCTGGAATCAGGCAGTTAACGTTGGAGGTGGTGCCTGGCTTCTCCAGTACACGGTGCCAACACATTTGGTGGGCATCTCCGCCTGAAAGCAAGCCATCTCTGCAATGCAAAGAACACCTTGTTTCCTGTTGCCTTTGATCTGATGCTGCAGTGACTGCCAGCAAAACTCAGTGATGATTACAAAGTTAATCTACTCTCTTATCAGCCAAATTCCTGCTTCTGCAGGATGCTGTCCAGATCTGCAGTGGCACTCACAGTTTATAATTAACAAAGAGTAACTGGGCTTTGGATTAAAGGTTGGTGATGGTACTCCAGCCACGTTGAGGGAACCACCTAGTATGCAGGTGAATGTGCTGTGCTGAGTTTAAGGGGCTAAAACAGGTACAATGTAAATAATACTACTCATATGCCCTATAACTAGGCAATGGCTAGGGAATACACATTAAGCGATTGTAGACTTTCATGTGGAACTTCCGGTCTCTTCCCTAGCTCTTATACTGAACTGCTTCTACGCTATATACTCTTCCATCTACAATTGTAGGCCATTATGAAAAGAGAGGTGAAATTTTCTTCTACAAATATTATCAAATGAAATTAGGAGACAATGCATGATGCATTCTGGCGACTTAATATTTCTTTTTACTAGCCTTTGTTCCACCTTCTCATGAGAGAAATCTATGATTAAATAGACGGATTAGTAATCTGCTTATTGTTTGGAAGCAAATGCTTAAATTGATTCAAGATGACAAGAAAATGCACCTTGCTTCATTTAGGGGTATGTGGGTGAAATGTAATGGTCTGTGATCTACAGAAAGTCTCAGAAGATTATCCAATGGTTGATGTTATTCTTAGGTTCTGTCACCATAAATGAAAATGTTGTTTGTCTGTATTGTGTACATATTGGCTTGTTTCAGCCACTAAAGTAAGGAAGCTTGGATAAATCTTTAATAACTTATCTTTCTGCTCCGTGATGCATTAAAGCTCCTGCTCTAGCATTAGTTCACTAACATCAAAATGGTCTCATATATTCGTTTTATTTTTGTATCATTTGGGGAGGGGATACACAGTGCAGAAGCAATGAGTCACCTCTAAACCTATAGATTACGAGTATGCACAGGCGAGATGGTATAGAAAACAATGAGTGGGACACGATCAAAGATGAGCTGGCAGGAATCCCCAGTGAGTAAGCCTAGCACAGCTAAGAGCGGCTCATTTTGAGACTGTTTAAAGACTAGGAAAGCACTGCGCCATTTGGGAAGGGTGCCAGGTGTTATGAAACAAGAAACTCCTCACTCCTTCGGAGCACGATCTTGGATATCTGCTCAAATAGGCTGTTGAATTAGCCGAAAATACTGAGAGAAATAGGAAAATTGGGCAGAAGTTGCCACGGGTTAAAGCCAGAGTGTAATTATTGCCTATGTGAATTTACCACTCAGTAAACGTGAAATAGAGCACCCCTTTTCCAGCAGAGTAAGCTACATTGACTTTACCCTGGGATAACAGCACATGGCAGCAGGTACAGTGGAGAAACAGACAAACTGCAGATTACACCCCCATTCATTCTCATACCTGTATGCAAAGTCCCTGCCTCTTGTTACCATAACTTCACCCCTAGAGCATTCATTTTGTCCCAGCTCTGGCCAGGAGCGAGTGAAAGCTGCTACCACAGCCCTGGAACAAGCAAAGCATGGGTTTGATGGTTTCTGCTGTGATTGTGAATGTCCACATCAAAGAATCAGCTATTTTTTGTCTTCTGTGCAAGAAGACAGGCTGAACAGAAGCAAACATTTTGCAAATTAATTACTCCACGCAGAAGCAGGCGTGCATTCCTCACAAAGGCCATTTCAGTGGGGAAGCACGGGCAAACCAGCAGCCTTGGCTGAACCACTGACTCACCAGCCTTTCCTGCTCTCCCGTTTCTTCTGTTTTCTAGAATTACATGAGCACTGTATAGTTTTACAATGTACATTTCTCACATAAAAAAGACCAATGGGCACAATTCTTGCTCTACAGATGCTTACTCCTGGGTGCAGTTTTCACGGGGGCTGTCCTAGTGCTCAGCCGAAGTATGAACAAGCACCGTCTGATTACCAAAACCTTCAGATGACAGCAGCAGAACACTGCTAACAGCGGCACAGTATTCATGCAGAGATGTATTTATGCAGCATTTGAGCTTTTCCCCCCAAAAGGAAGTTTAATTAGGAACATGAAAGAAATCAGTGACTTCAGTAGAAGCCCTCTTGCACCCTGAGCATGTCCAATCTTGGGGGTGCCCTCCTGTGGCCAGAACACAAATTCGGGGCTTAGGGGGTCTGTTTCTATCTGTTGTAGGTCTTTTCTCCCCTGTTCTGTGAAAAGATGTGCTGCTTGTTTTTAGACAAGCTGCTTCATTCTGCAGTTTCTCGTCTGCCCCATCTGCAAAATGAGGATAATAAGAATGACATAGCTGAGGGAGGCATACTGCCACTCATGGAAGTTTTTGCTGTGGTTGGGATCTTCAGCCTATGCTTGCTAAAGAAGCCAAAAAGATTTATTACTGAAGTAATTACAGCGTTGATACATTTGTGACGAATTCCCTGCAGGCATGAAATACATTAAAGGCCAAATTCACCTCCCATTTGTACTTGTAAAAATTCCCTGTAACTCCCGTGATGCAAACAAAGTTACTCCAAAAGAGCAGGTGGAGGAATCTGGTTCCACAGCAACTACACTGAGACATACATGTGTAATAATTGAAAACAAAGGGGTATTATTTGTGTTACAAGCAACCTTGAATACCACCAGCCACTTTTCCTGATAGTGCAGAGGAAAGGTGCCATATGGGGAGGCTGTGATACCACTTTGTTGGTGCCAGAAGCCTGAGAATAAGGAGATCTAAGTAGGGACTAATTAAGTGAAGGATGGGTTTTCTCTGGCAAGGTGATTGTCCTGGAGCTTCTTGTGAAAGCTGATGTCACCTGCCTCTGGTAGATCCGAAGATGCAGAGCAGGGATGGATATTTACCTTCCCATGGAAGGGAAGACAGTCCTCCAAGTACTCTGAACTTTCACATACAAAGAAGGTGAAACCAGCCAATCACCTGGTTCAAGAGAAATGCAGTATGGATAGAAACTGGTGATAAAAACAATGACAGAAAGATAGACAGGCACAAAACGGGCACCGAGCCTACATTTCTCAAAATATGAAGTGTGCGCAATGGCACCAGGCACACAAAACACATGGTATGGTTACTGCCTGCCTGAGTGATGCGTGTAGATAGAGTTGTCTTTAAAAGTGCTGGTACAGCAGGCTCAGTGCATACTGATGATTCAATCTCTGAAATAATTTGAAATGGCAGTCACGCTTCTGAAGGCGCACAAAGTCCTTATCTTCCTTTTAAAGTAAAGAAGCTACTGCATCGACAAGAAAATATAAAGGGAATGCTGGAAGGCTTCACGGCAATGCATATCAACGAAAGGCTCCTCTTGGCTAACTATCCTATAGGGAAGCATACTCCCAGGAGTTCCGCCAAAGATCCTTGAAAGGCTTTGGTGGTGGTTGATAGGGAAGAAAATAAGCTTACCTACAAAGCAGAGCAAAGTTTTCGCTGTCTTGAGCTTGCAGCGCTGGTTGTGCCTTTGCAAGGGATGTTGGCTACAAGAGAACTTTGGGAAGACAAATCTTTGCCCGGGGTACAGCAGCCAGATCGAGGGAAGAAAGCAGTCCACTGTACGCCCACTGTCTCACTTCACTCTATAACTACATACTGGCTTTTTCATACAGCTCTAAACACCAGCTGGCAAAATTAGTCAATATTAGTCTGAAAGGAAATGTTGTTAATTGATTTGGAAAGAGAAGCTCTCAAAGAAAGCCAGTCTGTTTCATTAAAAGGAAACAAACAGCAAAGGAAACTCTTACCTGCTTCTGTACAACCTCTGGTCTCTATCATACACCATCAGGGCAATTTAGACATTGCCGTTGATGATAACAGAAAGAAGAATCTGAACTAAGGAAGGAAAAGTCCAACTAGGTCAACAAAGTCCCCGGTGGGCGGTGGTACGGTATCACAGAGCTGGTACACACAGCGGACATGGATGTGCTTGAAAGGATTCAATTTTGCAGCACAGGGGAAGATTGCTCTGCTTCTGTTTCTATATAAGGTAGGTAATAAACTGTATTTGAACTGGTAGAAACAGAATATGACCCACATTTCAAAGCTGGAACCTAGTGGGTTATTATTATTTATGATTCACAAAGCTTGTGCAGTGCACCAAAAGAAAGGAAGCCATGCTCACTGCCCAGAGGAGCCTCCGATACAAACCTTGAGAGAAACGCTTTGTTGGGCACGGGGCTAACTCCAAGGGCTTTTATTTATTATAATTACAGCATCATTAAAATCTGGCTTCTTCTTTCACTCAGCAAACAGAGATCCATTCTCCTACCTCTACAGCAGGAGGTTTTTATGCTGGGAGAATGCAACAGCTGTATTCTCCATGAACCGAAATCACAGCCTTCAGGTACTCCCCATTTAGCTCTACTTGATGATTTTAGTTCCTCTCCCCCTCCTTGGGCATTTCTGAATTTTCCCTTTCTTCTGCACAGATGTATTGCTACCATGTTTTCTTTTCCTATCTTTTTTCCCCTCAGTTTTTCAGTATTATTATTTTTCTCCGTCTTCATGAACTTTCCATGGAGTCTCACATTCACATTTTACCTCTTCCTGTCCCCTCTCATTCCCCTTTTGGCTTCGTTCTTCCCCTCCTTTGCCTCTTGCTTGTCACCACCTGCCTCCCTCCGTTCCCCTGAGCCAACCTTTTTCTCTCACCAACCCCATTCTCTCAACCAACCACCACATCCCCCAGTGGGTACCCCAAGCCAGTGCCTTCCTCTTTGCCCTTCCTTGAGGAGCTCAGCTCCCTATGCACCCCTCAGATTAACTCCTTTTCCTCACCTGCACCCTCTGAGTTCCCCCGATCTCCGCTCTCCCCCGTCCATCTCACCTGCTCTGCCTAGCCCTGCTCTAGGACACAGCCTACTTCTTTCTCCCCAGGACCGCAGCTCCTCCAGCCAGGCCTCCCACTCGCTACTCCTGGAGCCTCAGGGCTCTCTGGGGGGACTCCTGATTGCACCCAGCCCCTTTCCCCGTCTGAAAGTCTCCAGAGCTCCCCGCGGTCCCGGAGGGGCTCCGGATGCCCATCGTGGCGGCGGAGCCCTCACACAGCCCCACAGCAGCGCCTGCCGGGCCGGGCACGGGAGGCGAGGGCAGGTTCTCGGGGGGTCCCCCCGTCCCTCCCGCGGGGCTGGCCTCCCCCCGACGTCCCCCCCCGTCCCGCCGGGGTGCCAGCGGGCAGCAGCTCGCCCACCGGCTGTGGGGCCGGTGCCGGCTCCCCGGGCCCCGACGGGACGGGGGGGAGCCAAGAGCGGGGAGCACCCCGGGCACCCCTCCTCCGGCCCCCGCGTTACCTTCCACTTTGGTGAGGGTGAGCACGGGGCTGTTGCAGGCGCTGAGCGGGGCCACCCTGGCCGAGTGCTTCTTCATGGCGAGCCCGTCGCCGGCGGCAGCTCCCCGCCGCCCCGCGCCTACATCCTGGCGCCGCCGGAGCCCTCCTGGGCGGCGCTCCCGGCACGGCCCCGCGGCCGCCCGCCGGCTCCCGGCCCGCCGCCCTCTGCCGCAGCACCGGGCGGCGGCGGCGGGGGCTGGGGCTGGGGCTGGGGCTCGCCCGCCGCCGCTCGGGGCTGCCGCAAGCCCCACGTCACCGGCGCGGCCCCCCCGAGCCCCCCGGGGCCGCCCCCGGGTCGGGGCGGGAGCGCGGCGGAGCCCCCGGGCGGCCCCGGCCCCGGGCGCAGTGCGGCGCGGGCACCGGTCCCGCCGCCGGGAGCCGCCGGGTGGCTGCGGAACGGGCTCCCGGCTCCCTGCGCACCGCTCAGCCTGTCCCCGCCGCCTCCCGGCGCAGGGCGAGCCCTCCGAGCCGCTCCTCGCTACCTGCCCCCGGCGCGGCCCCCGCCGCCCCCCTGCTCCCCGTCACGGCCGAGCCCCGCCGGCGCTCCGTGCCGGCTCGCAGCCGGGCGGCCGGTCATCGCTGCCGGCCCGAGCACGGCCCTGCCGCTCCTGCGGCGTCAGGGAGCTCAGCGCCCGCGAGCACGCACCACCGGTTGATCAATAATGCTCCAATACTCGCGGAAACGTACCCTACGGCTTTCTCAGCACAGCTTGCTAACTTCCTCCGGAGGCATTACACAAAATACCTCAGCACTTACAAATTAAATAAAATGGGGGATTTCGCAACTGGATGTTGCTCAGATGTAGCAACTTGCTATGCTCGTGTTTTGTTTCTTTTTCAGAAACAATTTTAAGACCCCCAATCATGCCATACCAACAAGTTGTGGTCGGTTTCCCCTTCTGTTGATAAGCTTTTCTTATATTAACTAACAGATCAATTAATACAGTGGATCCAGCAGAGGACACATTCTAATGAGCGAGTATGAAACACAAAATAAATAATAATAATAATAATAAAAAAGCTATAAGCCAGGAATGAAACATTAATAAATAAATAAAATTATACAGCTATAAGCCAGGAATGAGATTTTGCAAGATGCTGAGCACCACCTGACTCCTAGTGAATTCTACTGTGGCTACGAAAACACTCAGCACATTCACCAGTTTCAACTGTGAGATGTATTAGCAGACCAAGATGCAAATACTCCACAGTTCTTAAGGTTTAGTCAAATTAACAGGAGTGCACTTTGCAAACAAGCCTAGGCGGCCAGCAGTACTCCCCAAACACTCCAAAGTATTTGTTAATGATATAAATAGTCACTATTGAAAAGCAGCCCTGACAGACTGGTTAGCAAACAGTGGAAAAGGCCACCTTCCTTCTGCAGGCTGGACAGCTATTTGTATTTAAGAGGCTAGCTTTCCTGGGGGTCAGATCCAGACTTAGCTTGCAAAGGTCTCATCTGGTGACCTGCAGGCTGATGGAGCCAAGGGGCTGCTTTGTGTTTCCTATCAGTCTTCAGGATGAGCTGTATCAAAAAAATCAGTAGGTTCCTTTCACAGGATTCTTTAGGAAAGTTTATTGGCATGCTCAGCATGAAGACCACAAAAGCCCAGCTCAGTCAAATGAAAAAAAAAAAAAAAAAAAAAAAAAGGCTTTCATGGTTATTTCCAGGCTATCCTAGTAGGATTACCTGACCCATTGATTTTCCTGTGATGTTACAGATCATAGGCATGTTGGGAACCGTGGGTTCATCTTGTTTCACTGGACTGTTTCATCTAGGAGTCCAAACAGTTTCTGATCTTTGAAAGAAACTACATGAAGAGAGGCAGATCTCACCGCGGCTGGTTCTGTCCATAAAATATTTCTCAATGCTAGTGCCTTGTATATGAGGATTTCAAAGTGCAGTATAAAATATTCATTTTGCACTGCTTCTGAGAAGAAACTTCAGATTCACAGGTGAGTAAAATGCAGCCACAGAGTTTAAGGAACTTCCCCAGATTCAGCTAATCGAGTGACACCAGCAAGGAACAGAACCCAGATGAGCTGTGCCTCCTTCCACCCTGAGCTTAGCTTCCACAATGATCTGAACCCCTGCTATAGGCAAGAAACCATTGAATCAGCATTTTACATTGAAATTTCAGGCAAATGGTTGTGCAAGGCAGAGGAAAATCAGACTTCTCTACTGTCTGTAACTTGTCATCACCAGGACATTCATAGGAATTAAAGGCTATTTATTTTAAAGCCTTCTTTGTTGCTGGGCACTTACACTCTTCCCTTTCTGCAAGGTTTTTGCTCTCATTTTTTGTAGGCAAGACATGGTAAGCACATTATTTTACTTGGAGGACAGCACCGTTCACATAAAGAATCATGATGAAAAGGAGGTGAGTTATTATTATTATTTTTTTTGATAGCATATTATTCTAACTCAACCACGCATATACTTACTATTCCAGGATTTGCAGGGCTGTTAACAGGTTTCAAGCTTGCGATGTTTTATTTATGGCTAGAACTCCAGATGTCAAAGACTTTCCTGGCAACAACCATCTCCTGTGGCTGGCTGGAGCTCTGCTAGCTTAGGTGATGGTGGCGGCCAAGCGTGCTGCTTTGAGAGGCTGGTGCACCTCTGCCAGCTGGTGCTGCGAGAGCCAGGAGGCACCTCAGCCTTCCACACTGCCGTCCTCCTCCTCCCTCTGATGACACCTTGCACAACCACAGCACTCGGGGCTCTTCTCCTCGATGCTCAGTTTAATCTCCCCAGGGAAGCTTTCAAAGGAACTGAGGACAACGAGTATCCAACTAACACTGGTTTCAGATCGGGAACAGGACATTCGCCTGCTTGCTGGCTTTTGGACATCATTTGGACAATGCGTGTCAAGTGCAGCTAATTAGGGCTAATGCAGTTTGATATGGCTGTACTTGACCCTCGATCCCACTGCATTTTAACTCCACCAGACTCTGATTTCTCTTGCTGCCCTTGCAGGCACAAATACTTACAGCCAGAGATCCATGCTAAGCCCCTGTCTTGCTCTGTGCATAAAAATCAGCCACATACCACAATAACAAAAAGTTGTGTTTATTTAATGAAGAATAGTACGTCTGAGGACTGTATTCCAAGGGCTCTAAAAGCAAGAGCTGGGTTTGGCAGCATGCTTGTTACTTTCTGTAACTTGTATCGCAGTGAAACCTCCCCACATCCCTAAGCCTTAACACATTTGCTGCTGGATTAGATTTAATTGAATTCATAGTAAACACCTTACAGTATTAAGTAAAGCAAAACCGATGCACTCAGGGTAACATTTCAAGTCAAATTTATGGCTATTTTTCCTTAAAACACCCCTCCAGCATTCAAGAGGCAACAGGGGAGAAGCTGGTGGATGTCTGGCTTCCAGACAGCTAATAAATTGGGAGAGGAAACTCAAAGCTTGAAAACCGGAGAGAACAGACTTCCAATTCCAATCAAGAGCATGGATGTGTCATGTGAAAAAGGCAGAGTCAGATTAAAAATCCAGGATGAGATAGTTAGAATTTGCCCAGCCAGGCTTCTGTACGGTAAAGTCCGATGGAGCTGCTTTTAATACATACCATCAGTTACCTGAAAGTTCAGATTAAAAAATTACGTTTGGTTGTTTTCTTTAACACACAGACATGTAAATGGAGGCATTAGCACCCAGCCATCATGCTGCTTTTAAGCTCATATAACATCACCACTTCTGTGAAAGACTTACCGATGTAGAAAGGTATGTTTGGGACAAAACTAAATTCTCATAGTTATGTCTATTACAACCCTTGACTTTTATCCTATTAGCTAATTTGATTAACCAACATGAAAAACATGTACAGTTGGTATTTTTCCAGTTCAGATATTTTCCTATTTAGTGTACCCATTAACAGGACATTTATTAATTTACGTGCTTGCCTTACCACTGAGGGCAATCACTGCTGAGCCCAGCAACCCTAAAGGAAATGGAGTATGGACTTGTACATGTGTAGCCAATTTCGTAACAGGCTACATCTCATGCCAAAAGGAATTAATCTGCTAGGAACCAAATACATGCACGAGTATTAGCTAGACACCTACTTTGTCCACAAGCTGTCCAGGAACAGATCCTCCTTTCCTCTTGTTTATTTGAAGTTATTTGTTGAATATTCTCCACAAACAATTATTAGTCTGTTTGTGAGGAGCTTGTGCTATTTGAATGCAGTGTTAGTTTTGTCTGGCTACCGTCTAACAACTTTCTAAACCATTTTTGTTTCCTGACTAAAAAAACATGTTAAACACGCCTTTCCAACTCAAATAATAGCTATTTTGGAAGTGACATTTGCTGTCCTGCTATCATTTTGAAATAAGCATTTACGACACGCTGCCTGGTGACCAGCCACCAGTATGCTGTTTGCACGTCTTCTATATTCACAACCATCATCCACTCAAAGCAAATTCCAATTTCTGTCAAAATCACATAGACGTCTTTCTTTGTAATATGTGCCTGGCTGCAAGGATGACATCTTTTCAACCTTCCCTATTCCAAAACAGGTCAGTTACTTTAGGTATGATATCGTCAATTCACAGGATGAGACAGTGGAGGAAGGAAGGTCTGACTGGCACCAGACCACACTGAACAAAGACTGATATACCCAAATGCTTTTTCTTCAAAGCCAAATCTGAGGTGTTCTTAAAGGCTGCAGGTTATATGTATGACCATATATCCAACAGTTCCTAGACATGGATGTGAAGTCCTAGTGAGAGTATCTTCCTATCTTCCTCTTTTTTTTTTTTTTTAATCCTTCTGTTTATAACTGCTGTAAGCACTACGGGAGGAGACAGCGCTGATTAATTTTATTTCCAAATCTCATAAAATATTAACTGTTTCCAATACATTCTGAGAGACTGTCCTGGTTTTGTGCATAAAAAAACAGCTGCATTTCAAATAATCCTGGTGGGTTCCACAAGATGTAATAAAAAAAGCTAGTTTAAGTCTCAGAGTTTCAATACTGGAGTATATAACTTAGTTATAGCTTTCAGACTTTTGCTTTAGGATTTTGTCAGGGAACATTTATGTCTTAACCTTGTTGTGAAAGGGAAATACTTTGAGAATTTTTATTTTACTTTGAATTTTAAAGAAAAGTTAATGCAGTGCCCATGGGCAGGTAGGAGACTGCAGTTTCATGAATGTAGTCTTACATTTACAAGGGGATCAGGCAAAAGGATGTTTGCCAAGCTGCTTCAAACTGCTGGGAGCTGAGGGGATCCCAGAGCCACTCGGTTTCAGCCTTATTTTCCTCAGCAACATGGGTGAAATGAGCATTGCTATTAGCCCAAGGCAACTCTTCCTGAAAAATATACATCCAGGAGAAAAGACAGGGACTGTTCATTTTCTGAAGGCCATTGGGCCTCCTGTGACAAACAGCAGGTGTTTAAAGGTGAAAGGTCCAGGAATACAAGGCAAATTCCCATATCTGTTTTCATGATTACATGATTCCCATCCAGCTCCTTCAGCTGACAGGCTCTGCACTTTTGCCTCTGTACAGCTGCAGTTTAGCCAAAATGTACACTTTTGGATCAGGTGGCTCGGGAACAACCCCTCATGGGGCAACTGTGATTTTTCAGCAATCCACACAGTACCATCAAGGTTTGCCTTTAGGAGCTGTGACCTGTAATTAATCCAGTGATCAGACTACTTACCTATATAGCATTTCTCGATATTAGTGGTGGGAACACAGCAGAAACTAGAATGGAGTAAAACTGTAACTCTTCAAATGCCTCTGTCTTAAAGCATGTAATTCCCTGGAAACTCCAGCAGGCTCAAACAGTTTTGCCTGGTAGAAGCTGCTCTTCACTAGCTGCTCCTGACAACTCCACCAACCCTCCTTCTGTCTCTTGTCACTTTTTAGCCATTTCAAATGTTGATCCCCAAAGCTACCAGTTCCCTGTGTAGTTTTGGCTGAAGACAAGAAAGCAGAGTCCTCGCTCCTTCACAGCCTGGCATTTTTTTCTAATGAGTCTCCAGGGGTTTTCAGGTAATTTTTTTGCCTAGCCATATTTGATGCTGCCTAACTAAGAGACCTCTATAACCTCAAGTCATAAAAAATAGATCATTATACCATCAATATCAACAATTCAATAACTATTTCTGAGCCTTCTCATTATCTAGGATACATACACTATTACAAATAACTGGGCATCACCTCTACATTCTTCACTACCACCTCACTCCTTGCTAGCTGTCTTTGTAAGACACCGGATGTGAAGTGCATTTAAATGTAGTTGTGCATGTTTTCCACCATCAGAAACAGCTGTGCTGAACCTCTACTGCTGTTACATCCCAGCTCAGGAGGAGTTGGCTCCTCCTGTAAAGATGCAAAGGCCAGGAGACAATGTTTGGCCATCGCTCACACTTCTAGCATCGTAAAACAAATAGGTTCTAAAATCTGAAGTTAGAATATATGAAAACAGAATTAAAAAATCTGTGGTTCAGACTCTAGCTCAAAAAAAAAGAAAAAGAAGTTCGATCTGTGAGGCAATCTTATATCCTTGAATAAAAGGTTCTTTAAGAATAGACTAAGTAAGCAAGTAAACTCCCTGTCTCAAACACAAGCATAGATCATGAGAACTGAAGGCAGAATCACATCTGTTTCTCCTTCTCACCTGAATACTTACAAGAATTTTGTACTGCCTTCCCAAGTAGTATTAAGCAGGAAAAGAACAAAAAATTAGATGAAAAAGGTCATCCAAAGATCATTCAGAAAATAAAAGTAAAGGCACTTCTGAGCAAATCTATTCTGTATTTTGAGTTGTATGGACAGTGCTCTGGAGTGAAATTCATAGCCTCTCTGTCAAATTTGTTTTCTTGACAGCTCCTTGAAACATGATTAGGTAGGATGTAAGCACTCCCAGTGGTCTACGGACTGGAGAGTCTCAGCCTACAGAAGTAACTTGCCAGTTATTTGCCAGGCAGAAAATTGCTGCCAAGATCCAAAGATGCATGAGACAACAGGTTCAGACAGATTCCTTTGTTGCCCTTTTATCAGGAAAACTGATTTTTAAAACTTTAAATAATAACTTCCTTGCCATTCTCCTCTGTATACTCTGCACTTTGTCTTCTTACTTTTTATGTCAGCATTTCTTTTGTTCTTTTTTTTCTTTGAGTTGTCTTTCCCTTCCTCCTCATGCCTTCTTTGTCATTTTTTTCCCAGTGCTAACACTAAAAACCTTGCAATGTGAACTGAATGCCACATCCATTTATAAAGCTACACTGACAATCAGGAAAAAAAACATTCTTTTTTTTTATTGTTCATTTCAGTCAAAACCCTTAATAGCTAGTAATGGGATTTTTGGAGGTATCTTAGACTCCACTACCCTTTGCTCTCTGATTTTAAAATTCTGCCTGTGCACGCTACCAGTGCTAATCCAGAAGAATTCAAGATGAGACTGAAAAATAAAGCCATAGGCACAGCCTCATCTCAAATCTTCCAAGCCCGTCCTTGCAGGGCTCCAAGCAAGGTCCTGCAGAGCAGCAAGTTGACTCCACAGACGCAACAAGTTAATTTTCCTGGCACCTTTAACTGAAATGTTTGAGTGAGTAGCTGGGCTGATTGCCCTCAGAGAGACCATTCAGTTTGGCACACTGAGTTCCTGCTTCAAGTGTAGATTTTATTTAAAAGGCATTATACAGGATGAACCTTTTAGCACCAAGTGCTTTGTAATGATATCCTCCCTACCCTGCAATCCTAATCACTCCAGTCTCCCATTCCTGGAGAGGCTAATTGCTTCCTCTTGAGCCCACCGGTTACTTCCCTCTTTCTAGGGGGGCTTCTCTTGCTTCTTTCAATTGCTATTAAGGGAGATGTTAATACAGTTGGGCACCGGCTATTATACCACAGTATGAGAAAGCGATATGAGCTTGTTTCCTTGAAGAATATCTGCCCTGAAATTCTGGGAAATGGTAGAGAATGCTGGGGTACAAATGGTTCTCTCTGGATATTACAAAATATAAAAGCACCTGCTGTGCTATGTGTTGAGAGCAATGGCATCAAGATCCTCCTACTCCCTTTCAGGCTCTGCATTTACCATAACAAAAGGCATGAGTTAAGTTTCTGCCACAAGTTACTCATGAGTACCCTGGGACATAACTTTGTTACTTCCTTAATGTGCTTTTGAGATACTATGATGAAAAGCCCTGAGAAGAGCCAAGCATTACTGTTATTAAACTCTTGGAGCGTACCTAACAACCTTACTATTCATAATTTATCACCCCTTCTTAATAAAGAGGACAAATTTATTAGCAGTGTATAGGGTAAATCTATGGTTATTGCTGTTCATCACTAGTGCAAGAATAATTAAATGTTTAAGCTGTACACTAAAACTGAGTTTTCAAAATGAGAGTTAAAACAGCATTTTGTAGACCAAGAAGTACCTCTTTTAACAATTCTAGGTATTCATAAATACCTAGAGATTTCTACAGTCTTCTTTGGGACATGAATATCCACTGGTGGATCTTGTCTGTTTTTCCCTTGGAGTAGGAGAAGAAAGCAAGCAAAATGGTTTATTGCTGTTTCTCACTAGCCAGTAATTGCTAAATCTGTACAGATTTTGTTAAAACAAGCATGACTTTTTAAAAATGCTGGAGTAGAAATTTCAAGTTTAGTGCTTATGTGACAATAGCTGTAAGCATTGAAGATGTGTCATTCTATGCCGTAAGCCCTGTATTTTACACAATAACAGGACAGCTCTTTATAAAGACCTGCTGCTGCTGCTTATCACTAATCCCTCAACTTCAAGACTGGATTTAGTTAATACTTTGGGGGAATGAATCTGGATCATTAATTAACAGTACCAAGGATATCTGTAATAAGATTACGCACGTGGTTTTACATTCCCATGACTCAGTTGATTTTCTTTTGAACTAATGGGAACTTGGCTTCAACGTGCTCAACACTGGAACTGTCATTGCTGATAGGACAGTAATAATGAAACAGCTAAAAAGGAAACTAAATTTTAAAGTAGACAAATTAAAAACATTAGGTGATAGATGAGAAGGAGGGAGGGTCGCTATAAGCTATGAGTCCATAAGATAGCTAAAGGAGGGCAAAGCCTTAGGTAGAAATGTCCAAGATAGATAAGGGAAGAGAGGACTACCAAAGACAGAATAAGACTAATGCAAGTGGGAAACAGTTCAGACAAGCATCAGAAGAAAGCACACTTGGAATCAGAAATTAGAAGAATATTGGGCTAATTCAGAAAAACTGAAGTATCTGCCTGTTGTGAAGAAAGACCATGTGTGCTTGGGACAGGGCATGGGAATTCAGTGGATCCTGTTCCTTTCAGCTGGAGGAAATTATAACCTACCAAAAGCACAGCTTTCTATTACAGGGAGGCTTCTTGTCCTATAATGCATTGCTTGGCATTAGCATGTATCCTTATGCAAAGAGCCTTCCAACTTGTTCTTTGGCTGCAGCTTGATCCTTTCACCATGGCCACCAGGAGAAATTCTTTGGAGAATCCAGATGATTTGCACCCCCCCATCACACAAAGTAAACCTGTCCGATATGGCCACAGGTGTATTTGCTGGGTGGCACGTGGATAGCAGGAGTAGTGGGGAGGAGACTGGCGAGGAGATCTGAGGCTCCCCTGGCTGGTGTAACCCTGGGGGAACATCAGCTTCTGGTCTCATTTACAGCAGCATGAGACATGCTCTGATCTTTGCTAGGAACTGGACAGATGCCTGAGTGATGGGAGGACAAGGGACCCGAGAGCAAAAGATTTGCCTATCCATCTCCTTCTAGATGGCATGAACCTTCATTGGGCAGGTTCCAGCCTCTGCAGTGATGGCAGAATCATTCCCCTGAGATCTGAAGCAATGAAATGAGCTTCTCTTTCCTCTCCCACTCCCAGCAGATTCAGGTCTGAACCTCAGGTTAAATTTCCACTGAACTGTGAAGCAGCAGGAAAGCAGATTTATGCCCTGCATATTATTTCCACTGGTGTTCCTCGAACTGTATATAAAACATTACTATAATTCTGTCCTAGGGTTCTGTTGATATTAACAAACCACTTGAATTTTACTTTAAGTAATTAAAATCACAAGTACCTTTTATAGTAGTTACAGGCAGGAGGCAAATGTGGCTGGGGCCTTGTAATTGAGATATGTCTAATAATTCAGGCAGCAGCATATATTTATCAACTGCATTTCTTCCATAGAAGCCTAAAGCCTTCAGCAATGCAACATACAGTTCCTCAAAGCTTTGAAACATAAATCTAGATCCCATGCCACCTAATGGAAATAAATAGCACAGATGCCAAGCAATTTTTTTCAGATTAACTACGTATAAAACACCTTGCAAATAACTTATAGATGTTTCATGTAGTAACTCATTGAAAATGAATGACTCTTCAATGTACAGCATCAATTTAAACCTGCCATGGATATTAGCATACCCGATGCAAGATGTTAAACAAACTAACGATTGATACGGAGACCTAAAAACAAAGCTCTAGACAGAGTCAGGCTCTCTGGCTCTTTCAGGCGTTTTTAGGAATAAACCGTCGCTCCATCAGAAGTAAATAGAAGACCCACTGTTTGCTCAGTCTTTTCCCCAATAATGGCATTTCTCCAGGATCGACTTGCAAGAGAAGATTAAAACAACAACAACAAGACATGCATAAAGAAAAGAAGGGAAAATCAGTAAGCAAATGCATTTCTAGGAGACTAGAAGGTTGTAAGGCCTCTGAGGCCCTATTCACTGAAGCCTTTAATCACTGTATAGGGCACAGCAATTTAAAGGAACTTTAGAAAACCTAATTGAAAAAACATATATACTCCCCAAGGCACAAGATTGCATATGAGAATTGACAAGTTTTTTCTTGGTGTCTTCTGCCCATTGGAAAGCTTATCTTATACTCTTGTCCAGATTGTCTGCATGAATGAGGAAGGCTGTGAGGAGGGAAGCAAAATCATGTCTGGAAGGCTTGTGTGAGACAAACGAAAGACTCAAAACACAGCTTTAAATCTGCAAGGAGCTAAGACCACTGCCTGACTAAACTTGAGAAAAGCTTGTGCCAGTCAAACAGGAGGAAGTACGTTTGGTTTTGCTGACCAGGAGCTCAGAATAGTTGTTGTCATCCCAGCATTTAAGAACTACTCACACAATCAGTTTGTACAATAAGGTCATTGAAGACGTACTTGTGGGAGACATTTTTTGAATGATACTTCTGTGTGTGCCAAACCTAACAGGGCATCAGCAGAAGACAGCAACCCAAAGGCAGGAGACACACAGAAGCATACAGAACTCATTAGTGCAATTAAGACTTTGGAAAGGGACAAATGAAATAGTAACTCGAACTCTGGGAGGGGAGTGCAAGTTGGCTTAGCTGAGATAAATACATCAGAGCTCCATCCAAAACAGCACCCAAAAAGATATTCACAGATAGCAGATAGCTTGTATCCATTTCATAACTTGAGGAGTGTAAAGAACCACTTGAAAATTAATTTAAAAGATAACAACGCTTTTGCTATCTGGACAGGGTCCATGTGTGGATGCCATAGGCCAGTCTCTTTCCAATAAGTGCGAAGATATTGCAGAGAAATACCCAAAACTACAGCTCTAATATTTACATGAATATGACACCCTTAATTTCTGTGTTTCAGCGTACATAAAACAATAATAATAATACTCACTGCTTCATGTAAATTAATGCTATGTATTTTTAGGAGTTCTGACCCTCTCTCTCCCCTCTGGCAGTGTATAATATATAAAAAGATAAGAAAATAAGCTGTTTGCACTTAATTCAATCTATACCACCTACATTAAACTTCACCCATTCTAACTGCCAGTTAATGTCTTATTGCTGTCTAAATCCTATGAAGTGGGAGGATTGTTGGTTTAAGTCCCTTTACTTAAAAAGAAGCCTTCTTTATCTTGTAGAGGATCATACACCTGCTCCAACAGATAGTATTTGTCAGTGAAGACAACACCTAGACAATGACATGCTATTTGATCATTGTAAATATGTTAATATTGAGCCAAGCTACACATTTTTCATCTCACATCCTTATCCCCCCTATATCTTATCAAACACAACTTTGTCATACCTTATTGCCAACCAGGAAGAATCTATTTCAAGGTTCACCCTTAAACAATAGTGTCATCTGTTTATCACAATTTCTAATCATTGAATGCCACCAAAACCAGCTTGCATTCATTGAAAAGGACTTCACCTGTGTTGTGGATATTCCATTTCCACTTATCACTCCCTTCCTGGATCATTGCATGCAAAGTGAAAAAAACATATATTGTATTTCAGAGTGATTTTTACCCCTCTTATTATTAATTGCATTTTCTTTTTGGGCAGAATGTCTTGAAGAGTTATTAAGTAAAGAGATACCATGCCCTACTACATTACCAGCAAAGTGATTGCATTTCATTGTACAGAGCTGCACAACAAGCTCTGACTGTCCGGTCTCATTTCCAGATAGTTTGCAGTTTCAAAATTGTTTTCACTGCTTCAGGGGAAGTCACCCAAAGTCACCAAAGATCTTGTTGTAAATGTTAGTATGGAAGTCATTATATACTGGCAACAGCCAGGATAACTGTGTTTTGCCTATCAATCTTTCATTCTTCTTACTCTATTTGGCATAAGGTACAAGAAAGTATTTAAATCTCCTGTGTTTTTTTCTGGTTTTTGCTGAATTATATATAATTTATATATAAATTATATATATATATATATAATTTCCCACCCAAAAGAAGTACAATGTGTTCGCTATGCTGAAATTACTACCAGAATGACTGCCAGTGACTGCCTGACCAGTGCTGAGTTTTGTTTTTTAGTATATGGAAAACTTTGGGGTGAAAGGTAAGAGCAAATAGAAATCATTACTGCTTCTCTTGTCACTGAGATACTAACATTCCGATATTCTCCTGCCTGCTTGCATACTGCACACAAACATAAAGAAACCACATTTAAGGAGGAAACCAACAGAAATGTGGTTCTCATGAATGTACCAAATGGGGAAAGAGGGGTTCTTTGCAACTCCACCGGGTGCAGAATGCCAAATACTTACCAATTTGCCAGTAATAGAGGGGAATGTGAGACTATCTGCTGCTGGAATTGGACCATAACAAAGAAGAAACAAGCTCATTTATAAAATGTTAATGACTACAGAAATTCCATAATTGAAATCACTGCTATGTCTGCTGCAGATAGTACAGATGGATGAAAGGGAACAGAGACGATCCTCCAGGCTTGTGGGAAAAAATCTTGCCACTCAGCACTGAAGAAGATTATGAGAATCGAGAGCCTAAATAAGAGAAAAGCTGAAAAAGCAGGAGGAGTCAAAATACATCTAGATGTGAAAGGCATAACAACTGTGGATAACACATAAGACTGTGCCAGAATAGTTTAATATTTATCTCAGCCAAGGGCCTATTTTGTTGTGTTTTCAGTTTCTTTTCATACTTCCTCTTCTCAGTATCTATTTCAATGTGAAGGAGACTGGGATTTGCCATGGATCCCAAGAATGAATTGAACTAAGCCTCAAATTCACAAGAAAGAAACAAAGTGAGCATAGCACAAAATCTTTTATATTATAATCACATCAGTTAGCATGTTGTAAGTCTCCCATGTCAGTAATGTGCCCCAATTCCTGACTTCAACCATGTATATTAGTAAATTTGATTAGTAAATTTGATTTTATCAGCTGACATCAGGGCAATGTCAATGCAACTATTGCTTTCAAATGTTATGTCTTTTGATGTATATATTTTACATGTTTTTCTGCTACATTGTAATATGGTTTCCATGGATTAGATGGTTGCTGCTGACATTACCCTTCAACATATTTGAATTCCAGGCCTCATTCTACGGAAAACTTCACAGGTACGTAAGCAAAATGCCAAATAATGGAGCTTCGGATTCAACTGACTTAAGCACATCTTCAGAGCTCTGTATCTGCTTAGAAAGTGTTTTGCTGAATGGGTTTATGTAGATAGTTAAGGCTGAGAACACCCATCAGCACTTTACTGATGCAGGCTAGCCTCCCTCGCTCCACAACATCTATTTGATTTAACCCTACAGAATGGGTTTCTCCTTCTTTCAGCTGACATTGTTGGGAATACAGTGTAACTCCACCCAAAAAACTCCCATCCTCTCCTGAGTCCCACTGAATTCAGGGTCTCAGTATACTTTTATGGCACCATATTAAAAATACTACTTTTAGTTTGACAGCTGCCGCCTCTCTCTTTTACTAGGTAACTAAACTATCACAATTCCCTGTGTTCTTGTTTAATGAGAATTCACAACCAGGGGAAGTCTGAAACGCGGTCCCTAAAACATTTTTTATTTTGCCAGCACTCACCTTACTCTCCCCTATTTAACACCTCTCTAAATGAAATAACTCTATTCCCATCCTTCTCTTCTTTCTGCAACTTCTATGAGGTCTTTTCTTTTCCCCCATCTTACATTTCTCCTATTCCTGCTGAAGCTGTTCTGTGAAAGAATGGCCCAAACTGGCCACAACAGCTGAACCTAGTGTAATAGACTATGGATTTACTGTTAGAGGGAATTATACTATTTCAGCATAGAACCTGGAAAGATACTGTGAGAAGAGATGCTTCTTTAAATTTGATATGATTAGTCCTACCAGTAATTCTGACAAAAGTCAGAGAAAGAAAATAAGGGACCATAAATGCTAAGACACTTTAACATGTTTTTAATCCCATATTCTTGAGAGCCAGCAATGGTTCTTTCTTCTAAGCATATTTGTGAGACCAAAACACCGTACAGGTAGTGCCTTTTGTAATATGTGAATTGCACTTTCCTACAAAAACAAGGAAATGTTCACATTACAAATCATTATGTCTGGGACAGAAAGAGACTGCAATGTGATCAGTAATTGCAACACGGCTGTTGTAAAAATTCACATCTCCTGTGAAGAGAGGCTTTGCACTGCCCATCCTAGACAGGCTTGAACGATGTAACAAGCACATTCGTTACATCCATTACCATATCCCAAGCACATTTGCAGCCAAGTCAGGCTGCAAATACAACACATTTCCCTAAATGGATTATTAAGAAAGCAGAGGTCCTAGAATTGCTTTGACATATCATTTGTACACATTGTCATCCTGACAACTCTTTAAGTATTAGAGAGAGAAACTCAAGCACAAAGACTGTGTGTGGAGAGCCCACAATATATTATAGACTACAGTGCAGCATCCTTGATCTGTTGATTAGCCCCTGGCTGTAGCAAGAGATGTCTCAGAAAAGGTTTAGATGACAGCTTACGTAAGAGAATATTTCACACACATATTTGGTTTAATCTCAGGTCCTCCTTTTTTAACATTCTTCTTTGTAACGATATTTCAGGTTTATGATCAAGAATGTAGCCTATTGCTTTGCTAGACAATATCTGTTTTCATTTATTTTATGCCTTTAAATCCCATGAGACAAATGTGTTACTTTCTCAGAAGCAAAAGGTTCAAATAAAGCAGTATTGCAGCTGAACTCTGTATGCCTGCAAACTAAGATACGGGTCAGACTTCCAAATGACAGCAGATGAGGAAAGTGCATACTGATGCGGATGAACTGGTGTGTGTGGAAAACAGCGTGGAAGTAAATTACAAAATATCTGTACGGGCAGCTTATGCTGTCTGCAGAGAATCAGTTTGTGACAGAACGCCAGTATCCCCGGGCTAGGCACAGGTACCTGGCACCAACGCCAGCCTCCTGTGGGCACTCAGGGAGCCAGAGGAGATTTGTGCACCTGGGAGCTCCATGAGCACAAGGCCTTGCCCAGCCACCCCGGGTGAGGACCTCAGGACTCCTGCGGCATTTGACGGTGAGTTTAGGCAGAATTTGTGAGCAAATACTTCTCTCTCTGCTGTTTCTGTTGACGTGCTCAAAGAATTTCAGTGGAGCAGAAAGGCTCTTTCCTGCCCTTTGGAAGCTCTGCTTACCATATTGTTATTGTTTCAGGTGAGCTGATCAGCACTCAGAACAGTTAGGTTGGACATCCAAATACTGACAATGTTTGTGCAATTTATCACAACATCAAAATCTGATTACGCACAAATGAGAGATCACTTACATGTCCAATTAATAGCAGAAAGCAAGAGGAAAGGAATCAAAAAGCACGGTGCCTAGCTGGCTTGTCTGCATGCTGTATAAGTCAGTAAGAAAGCAAAGATAAAGCATTATCAGCTGTATTAGTATTAAATAGGCTTGTTAACAATCTCTTTATGATGGTATCTCAATATTGCACTGTATTTACATTGAGCTTCTGTGTACTACTGCTTGATCAGTGATTGTCTCTGGCATGAGCCTACAGCTGGATTGCAGGAGTTATATGCCCAGTATAAATTTGTTACTTGCATGAGGAGATCTGACTTTCTTGAGTATCTGCAAAAACCTACAGTGTGAACTAAGTATATTGACCCGTAGAAAAGTGAGGTATTTACAGTCTGGTCTTAAGGGGGTGGTGCAAAATCCACAGCAGCCAATGGAAAAGTTGTTGCCTATATCTGTGGAAAATTCACTCTTGCTTAGGCAACTTTGAGTAAGTCACCAAATGCTCAGTTGGCGTATTGCCACTCAAGTTCGTGGAATTGTAGCAGAAGAGAAAATGTCCTAAAAAAGGAAGCATTTGATAAAGCCACTGTTTTTTCAGCGGTGAACTGAAATGTCAGGAGGGCTGGGAAATGCAGGAGGTTTTCAGGAGCAGATGAAAGAACCAGAGCAAGGGAATAAAGAGCATAGGTTTGTCTCATCTGTGAACAGCTGTCTGACACCTGATCTCCAGATAAAATATTGATATGAGAACAATAGGAAAAATGCGTAGGTGTTCAGAACATCATATTTATAACTTGTACATATGACATCATAAAATATATCGCTAAAGATCTTCACTAAGGCACACGTTATTTATAGAAAATTCACAACTGAAAGACAAGAGAAAAAATAATTATTCAAGTAATTCTAGTGATAAAACATTTAGTTTTGTTTGCTTCTTCATTATGTCCCTGCTTTTATACAGAACTGGTAGATGATGTTAAACAAACATGAGAAACTCTTATTGGAACTGACGGATTTTGCACATACTACATGGGCTATCTCAATACTCCTCTTTGGCTTGATCCCTAGTAGAAAAGCAAGGAATAGCGATAGAAACTGCTGCTCTGACTTTTAGAAGCTTTGTCAAAGCACTTGAATTGGACTTTAAGTGCAATTGTGTTAGACTTTCACACAAAGCATGATAGGGCTTTTCTCTTTTCTCTCTCACTCAGCCATTTTGTCTGGCTGTTGCAATCACTTTGTGATTGCTCTGATTTGGCCTTCAGTTATGCTTTTCAGAGTTCAGACAAGAAATCCAGCTTGCAGTACTACTAGACATATTTGGTGTATGCTGCTGTGAAGTGTGGCTGATGTTTAGTGTGGAGCCACATAAGCACAGAAAGGCTACAATGCCGTGATGGGTTTGTGTCCCTCACCAGAAGTAGGGGCATGGTGTATGGAAAGGCTACTGCTAGAAGTAGTGTATCACCTTTAACACTGTACTCTGTGTGGGCTGTCTGCAAATAACCCCCAAAGAAATAGAAAGCTGTGAGTTTATTAGGACATGCATAGTGAATACTTCAGATATATGCCGTACAAATATGTTACAGTCCTAGAAATGTAGTTACCATTAGTAACCAGCAAAGTTATTTTCACAAAAATCTAATAACTGTTCAAACTTGAAGGAATGTACTAATTAAGAAGCACAGTAGGATTATAAAACAGAGAAGTCTGGAGAGGAAGAAAAGTCCCACTAGCTATATTTGCATATTTTAATTTCAGAGCTTGGTGTCAGAGAAGAATGAAAAATGCTGCCCGACCACAGGCATTTTCTCATGGGCACAAAATTTACCTGCTGCTGGGTGGCAGGACTGAGATAACAGGCAGGAAGATTAAGAGAATCCATCCTAAGCAGAGCAACAGGGTAGGTTCAACTGGAGGAGAGTTCCCAAGGCAAATCAGAGTGGCAAACTAAGTTCCCTATTGCTCTAGGTAGTCTTACAGAGCCACTCCAAGGGCAGGGGATTGCCACCAAAAGAACACTATGGCTGTCACTGCCAAGTCCACACTCAGAGCCCTGGCTGCCATGCAAAGACACTGCTATTTTTTTTTCTCCATCATCCAGAACATTATCCTTACAAGAGTAAACCTCTTCTTTGTATTTTAGGCTAGTATTTGAAACAGATTTGTGACAACCCAAAGCCCTTTGGTTCTCTTACTTCCATGCTGGCCAAGAATCCAAACCAGGAGACCTGTGCCTGCAGCCTGCAATACGCATGGGCATCTGCAGGCACTAATGCTCCTCATCCGGCATTAGGTGCTGGGGAGAAATCAGCCCTGCCATTATGTTGTCCAATGCCTCACAGAGAAAGGTATACAAGGAAGACATCATTTATCACCTTGGGTGACCCTCAGGTTAACAGATAATCTTTGTATAGAAACTTATGTTTATTCCGGAAAACTACAAAAGGGGACAGCCTTGTACAACTGGAGGATGAATGAGTAATCTTTTCTTGCAAGGACAGACAGAAGCAGGGTTTTCCAGGCTGTTACAGGATTCATCAATTAGTTTGCAAGTAAGCTATGTGGCAGCAAAAGGCAAAAACACTTCCATTGCTGACAGTATTAAAAACAGATCAAAAGATTAGAGGAAATTACCTCTCTGTTGTCTCCCAAGAAAATCTTCTGCAGTATGATGCAAAGCTATTTCACTTCAGGGGAAAAGACCTGTGAGATCTGTGTGTGCAGCGAAGATGAAATGCATTTGTCATGAAGACAAAGGATTTCATGCAATCAACATCCAATGAAAGTGTTGCATCCAGTGAGCACTCTAGACAGGAAATAATACATATCCCTTCTACTCCCACCTCTTCTCTTAGCTGTCTTTATGACACCATTGAGAGATTCTTCTGAAGATCTTGGGAATAAGGAATTTTGATGAGAGCTATAGTAGGTGGACACCTGTGGTATGGTCCTGGGAAGCTTTCTTTTACTATGCCATGCCAAAACAGATGTCAACAATCCAGGCTTGAGTGAGCTACAGAACCGATAACATTTTCACTAAGAAAACTAGGTGAGGAAGTGGTCTGAAAAGTGTAATACTGAACGTGTAGCCTCTTATTCCACTCCTCAAACCAAGAACTAGTCATCCAGCTTCATATTTTTTTAAATATGGTATTTTTAGAAGCAATATGAATTGAAAGTAATTTTAGCAGCACCATTCATAAGTTTGACAGCTTTTATAAAGTAGGAAAAACAAGTAATGTGAAACAAATATATGGGATAGGAATAACCCCCCTAAACTGTCTATTGACCAGTTAAAAATATATTTTGACTCATACTTTTCAAGGTTTAAGAAAATCAGAAAGTTTTCAAGAAGATATTTCAACTGGGCTACGAAGTCTGTAGAATAAAAGCTGTCAAGCAGTGCACTGTGTTATATCTGGGGTATTTTGAATACACCGTGATAAGCTTTTCTGTCATCATTTGCTTAGTTTTATAGTCAGCACATAAAATGTAAATGATCACAAAATGAGTTCTCCTGTTAGGATATGAGTGCACATGACTTTTAACTTCAGTGGCACTTGGGTACAAATGATCTTCAGCCCTCCATGCTTGGTAACTGTCCTTGGTTTTGTTTTCCATCTCCAGGCCACGATACAGAATCCAGAATTCAAGTCCTTTAATTTTCCCCATCTAGTATTACTGAGTCATTGCAAAGTGATTGTTAAAATATACGCTCCTGCTCTATTCCTTATTCATTTCAGGTGAAAATGCCAACTAGAAATTTTATTTCTCTTACCTCTGTGGATCTGGCACAGCTTTAAGGGTAGCCATTTGAGATTTTCCTCTGACTTGCACATAATCAAAAATACCTTCCAGGTAAGTTCCACTTAAAAAAATCTTTATTATGGGTAATTGTATTATAGGTAATTGTGTCAAACTCTTTCCTGCATAAGATCCCCAGTGAGTTTGCTGTTCAGAATAAAACCAACAACATATTTTTCATGTAAACTTACTGAGTATGAAATTAGTAGGGAGTTTCTCTCTCACATGTACTTTGGGCTGAAACCACTGCAGACCTCGAAAGGAAGATGCATGGATAGATTAACAGAAGTTGGTTGCCCTTTAGGCTTTCTGTATTTTGTAGAGGAGAGGGAAGGGGAAACTTTCACTGAGAAAGTGAATCATTTGTCCTGACATGTTCAAGTTCATGAAAACCCTAAAAAAACACGTTACCCTAACTTAAAGCTTTGTCCAACTGTGTCGATTCTACTCTTATTTTAAAATGTCCTCAAACAATTAACCTACACTGACCTTGATTTTTAAAGATTACCAACAAATCCTCAGTCAGAATCAATGGTATGTTTCCTGGACATGCTGCTTAACATTAATGCAGGATGTGAGCCAGCAGGTCTCTCTGTCTGATCCTGCAAGGATGATTCAAAAGTTACCCTACTACCAAAGGAACAAGTTTATTTTCCAAATGAAGAAGCTCACACATAAGAAATACCACTACACATATCAGTCTTTCTGCTGCATAAGAATCCAACTTGCTGAAATGTCACAAGACTCCCCGTCAAAAATACAAAGCTTATTTGCCAGTGATACCCTCCTACTCTGCTGCAGCCCACAACATGCTTAAAATAACCAGGCAAAGGTAAGCTTTAAAGCCCTCTGCTTTGAGCTTCAGTTTCAAACAAAGCAATTGCATTTTAAACAGAGGAAGTAAATGTTGTTCTGTTCAAGATTTCACCCTTCAACCAGAAATAAATATAAATTCCCCTATTCCTTAACTATTTCATGAAACTGTGAAACATGTGAGTGTTCATAACTGTGTGAAGCACTGTTAAAAGTTACCACATGTAATCATCATCACAAAAGCCCAGACTGCTTGGGTGACTCTGCCAGCTTTGGTCACCATGTGAATAAGGGGAAGGCGTCACTATGTTCTCCAATGCATCTCTGTGTTTTCTCTGCAATACTGCTAGGCAAGTACTTCATACTGGAGGCTGTAAATTCTGGAACAACCTCCCGTCCTAAGCTGCTGCCTTCACTCATGGTCAGCCTAGCAACTGTAATGTCTGGTCTCTAAACTGAGACAACAGTGACACAAGGAAGCACCTACGTGGCTGGCTGTAACACCTGTGTCACATTGGCAGAGTTACGCACTGTGGTTCCCAGTGTCCTTTTTTTCCTTGCCCTTTCTGGCTTTGATTCTCTCTCTTTTTTTTTTTTTTTTCCTGATCTGTATGCTGTGGAAATAGAGCTCCTGCTTAACTTACCTCTGAATCGTTGCATGACAGTTCGTGGTTTGTGCTGGTTGACACAAATTTTTAACTGTCAATTTTTTAAGATAGCACCTATGTGTCTGCTGCACGACCCCTTTGTGCCTCAGCCTATGACAAATATGACTCCTTCACTCCTATCCCATTCTTCTATCACATCACTGTGCCTTAATTTCAAGACTAATTTTGCAGCTTGACCCTCTCATCTTCCAGTCCTTCACAGGCTACAGGGGCTGAAAAGCTGCACTGCTTACACCTGAGCCCTGCAGAGGTACTGCTGAATGCTCTGGAAAGCACTCTGGGGACAGCAGATGTTAAACATGAGAACATTAAATATTTGGGACACTGAGGAGTACAAATGAAGCTCCTAGCTGTCCTGTAAGTGACGTGAGAAGAGTTAACTGCAGTTTGGGTAGCATGGAGAAACAATTTAAAAGAAGGAAACCCTGAAATGTCAAAGAACAGAGTTATCAAAACAGATCATTGTTAACAAATGGCTGTTTATTGCTAACAAAGCAAGTGTATGATTTGAAGCTGGATTCTTTCTGTAAGCATTTACTAGAGGAAGAGACAAAAAAAGACATTTGTATCCTATCAGTTGTTCATAAAACTCAACTGTTCCCATATGGCCTACTGCTATACTGTTCTACTTCAGGATATACGAGTTCCAGTTGTTGGTCTTCAACAATGATCCCCTGAGTGAAATATCCCCTCAGTACTACTGTAGCTACATCCTATTCCCAGTCTAATTTTTTAGAGGAGAATTAATTTGAGATAGTGACTGGAACAAGCCTCACACACTTGAAGCTCTCAGAACATCAGGCACACCTGGACAAAATTTACCATATCATAGTTAAATTGTGAACATATTGGTGATTGTACTGCTTACCTTGCATTTGTCAGGAAAACTCAGTTTCCCTGTCTGAGTTCATGTGAGTATCTGGGTAACTTCGGAAATGCCTTGGCACCTCTTTTGTGGTAGGAATTAAAATCAGTAATACCTCATGCATGGTAGCAAAATCACACTGCAGAATATGAACTCGCAAAAGTGCTGCAGAGGAGGGACTGAAGTTATGCAGTCGGTTCAAGGAACATACCTTGGGACTGTTTTCAGAAAATGCTCTCCAAGACAAGTTTCATCAATAACTAATTTCTGCTGCTGTGGTTTCTCTCTGCGTGTGTTCAAGCAACTGAAAAATGGGCTGAAAGCACACACACCAGCCGAAGGCCCCACTCCTTAGCTTCTGTGCAATAAAAAGGATGCTGGTTTAGTATTTCTGAGAGATAGGCCGTCTGCTCTTCCCTGCCCTGGTCAGCCCAGCACATCTGAAGATTGTGAGGTGCAGAATGGTAAATCCAATGGCTTGGCTAAATTTTGCCCATAGACAATTAGTGATTTGTTTTTAATGAGTTCTACAACTTGCCAAAAACTCTCCATGCAGTAGAGAAGCCACAGCCTTCCTTAGTGTAAAGCCCCAGGCAAAAGTTTTCACCTTTTGGAAACAGTGGGAGAGCCAAAGGTAGGAAGAAACCTTTGCTGCTTACCTCTGCTTTCACTGGCCAGCATTACGATGTTGCATATGCCAGCGTCCATTAGGCATCTTGTTATTGTAAATAACATTTCTTCTTTGGCAAGTGATCTCACCCCACCAGAAGTGCCACTAATGCATTAGTGCATAATTGAAATAACATTTACAATGCCACCTGAGAAAAGGCTTCAGCTTCAAATCTTATTAACCACCTAATGATGAAACAACACACTAGAACTATAATTGGAAGGGTAGGTAAATATATAACAGACTTCGCTGGCAAAGCAGGTACGAAGGAGCTTAGCACTATTTGGCCCACTGGGATAGAAAACGGAATGTAAATGAGAGTAACCCTGCCTGGTTACAGTGAAATGCAAGGCAGTGTTTGGAAAAAATGGAGCATAAGGTGACAAAAAGAAGCTAAAATCACACCTTCATTTTATGCATGGACATACCCTGTGTTTCTTTCAGTAGAGGTTGTGGTATCAGAAAAAAGTGGCTCTCGTTCCTTCCCTGGCCTTGTGATGCTTAGCTCAGGTCTCAGGGGAACAGAGAAGCTGCACTTGGTGCTCCCCTGGCATCAGTGGGACCTGATCCACACTTCCAAGTTTTCACTAGAATAACTGCACCAGTTAGGTTTGTGAAAGGATATCTTATCTGTGAAGTGTACAACTTGACCAGAAAAAAGCCCAAGACACCTGTTATACTGGCAGGAAATACTTTTGCTGACCTATCTTACTTTTTTTTTTTCTTTTTTTTTTTTTCCCCTGGTATAAGCTGTACAGGCCAAAAAAACTCCCGGGTTTTAAAGACTCAATTTAGAAGGGCTCCACTCCACCAATGCAACCACATCTGCAAAACGTTCTTTACTAGTGACAAAGACTGAGTTTGTCCACACTCACAGAAGAAAGAGAGATTGAGATCTGTTTTTAAATCCAAATTTAAAGAAGCTCATTCAACCCACTGTTCACAGAACTGTAAACTGCCAAAGGTGTAAATCTCCAAAAACTAAGCAGAGGCAGCAGCAGGCATGACTGGTGGGGCAGGCTTTGGGTTACAGTAATACTTGGGGACTCCAGCTAGGTCAGTCTGACATGATAGTGAGGCTGGGGGTACATATATTGAGGCTGATGTCAAGACAATAAGACAAAAGCTTTCTAAGGTGAAATGTTTTCTGCATCTCTATTTTTCAAGTGTTTTATGCAACCTCAAACTAAATGCACTTGAAATTTGCAGCTAGTACAGCAATTTCATAGTTTCCTTTGGCTGGAAAACCAGAATTTGCAGTAATCTGAGGCACCGGGACCTCTTCTCAGCTGTTCTTTGAAAATTATGAGCATCAGGCAGAGCTAGACCCATTACACAGCATGTGACATCAAACACTGAGATCTTACACAGTTTTCTACATTATTAATTTTCTACCTGATGGCAATGTGCTCCTATTATTTCTGCCTCCTACTACTGTTCTGTGGTGAAAACCCTGCAGTAAAAATTCAGGTTAATTCCTTTTATTTTTCTACCTCCTGCTGCTGTCCTATCTGTCAGAGCTGCTGCAGGAAACAAAAAAATGTAGCAGAACAACTTAAAAAAAAAAAGCATTGCTCTACCCCATGTGATATTGACAGAATTTCACAGCTCCCTGTCTCAGACAATAAAGAAAACAGCCCTTAATTTTCATGTTCCAAGTATTATTTTCCCACTGTCCCAGGGTAGCAGAAAATCAAAACCACCCATCACCTCCTGCACAAAAGCCACCACAGAGCAAAGAACACCATCACTTTCAGGCGGTTTCAAAGATCTAGTTTTCCTTACTTGTTTTTTGGCTTTCTACATAGTTGTTACTATAAAATGCATGGCTAGAGACAAACTGAAATACTAACTTCCACCTGCTTTGTGGCCACAAAAAAACATGCTGTCACCTCTGTGCGAATTCTCCTCCACAGCTCAGGAAAAGGGTCAAAGTAAGTGGCAATACAAAGAGAACAAACACTTTTATGAGCCAGCCTTTTTGCCTTATCCAGACACAATACTGTTATTTATTCATGCATTTTGTAACATAGAACCAGGAGTTGTAGTTAACACCAGAATTCTGTATGATTAGCAATAGATGGATCCTTAAAAATTCATGTAAGCACCTAAAAACGTCAGTCCATATGACAACCTTCCAGTTGCAAGTGCTACTATTGAGATTTAGGGGACTGTATTGCCCTCTAGTGTCCACGCATGAGAGAGAATAATCTTATTACTGCTTCACCTCATCACTTCTCTTTCAGAAGGGGCATTTATTTACATGTGGGTTTGCTGCTGGAGAGCATATGTGGGGTTCACGGCACCATGCACTGTGCATGCAGTGCTCAGCCATCACCTGTGCACAGCCCTGTGCTGCCACATCAAGACTGTACTTTCCTTAAATCAAGTGAAAACTAACAGAAGCACTTGTTTTAGACCAGGCTGGTAGACCTGGCTTATTTCCCCTTGCTCCTTTGCAGGGGGAGGAGAGCAGAGCCCCTACTGAGGCTGGCCAAGGCCATGGGGGTCGCTGAGAACTGGGTCTCTTTAGCAAGGTCCCTTAGGAGTCTAAGCATGCCTGATCTTCTGCATGGGGACCTACATGTGCATGTGGGTACATGCGACATCTGCCTTGGAGCAGCCAGTCCATGAGGAATGGCGAGTATAAAAACACACAGCCCCGTACGCACAGTTACTTGTGAAACCTATGGCTTCTGAGATCAGGAACACGTTACAAGCCATCTTTTCACATCCCCGTCCTGCACAGAGATGCCCCAGGGACACATCAAGTTCAAGCAGGAGCCTTTAGGTGATGTGTCCTGACTGACTGGGGTCTGGGTGGAGAACCAAAAAGATGCCCCATAAAGGGGGAGCAGTGTTATTTCCTCACAGAGCCTAGGGATTGGGGTGAGGTAGAGGGAAAGGGGTTTTGATCCATCTGCATGCAGGGCGACACTCACCCTGGAGGAAAGATGGCTGTAACACTAAAGTTGAGCACATTTGAACTTGGAGAGGTTACTAATGCAGACTCCATATAGAAAAAAAATCCAAACTTTCTCCTGCATGTCCTCCTAACATTCCCATCACCTTGAAAGTGAGGGAGGATGTCCTCAGAACAGAAATGTGATGATCACAATAACAACATTTTGCACTGCTTTTATCTAAGTATAGATCTAACACCAGATGTACAGAAGACCAGAGAGGTTAACCTGTCTCGTTCAAGGTTACAGCACATGGCCACGAACAGACCCAGACCTCCTGGCTCCCAAGCCCATGCTTAAGTCACAACAGAGAGCCTTCCTTTCAGCAAATGTGCTGAGAAGTTGCACAACCTGAACCTAACGGTTGAGTTTCTTTCTGAAGTTCCTGACAGCAATCCATGACCAGATACTTCAAACTCAGCATTACAACTGTGGTCTGCTAGCAGTGACACACACGCTGTCTTAGACTTTTGTAAGTAAGTAGGATGCTGTATCAGGTCTCTTAGCCAAAATCTGATCAATGATTAAGAGCTGAGGTGCACTGTATTCTCACAGGTCTTTAAGGATATATCCAGTGACTTTCAGTATTATCCACAAGATGTAGAAGATGTCACTATGTCTCTTCAAGATGATTTTATTGTCAACTGAATATCATTTTATTCAATTGACAGAATCCTATTCACTTTACTTCATTTTCATTTCAAAAGGTGACACCTGAAGTTTTTTTCTTTTTTTTTTTTGATGGCATCCTCCCTTTAATGCAGTCAGCTGAAGGAACGACTCTTTCCCTTTACTCTATTTTCTTTCACTCTAATTTTACAGATATACCCAAGAACTGAACTGCAATAACATTTCTTAGCTGCAGTGAAGAGACTATTTTGAACCTTGTACTCCATTATTTAAAATTACCTCTTACTGTCCTTTATTCTGACTCATGAAACTGTGTGAAAAGAATATTTTATTTTCTTTTCCTTTTCTGTTTCTTTTCTTTTTCTTGGGTTCTGATCTGCTGAATTAGACCAAATCAGGCCAAAAGGGACTCTTGCCATTGAATAAGTAATGGTAAATGACCAACCCCAGCAGAGGAATGAAAGCAAGCAGGCTATAGATGAAAGGTCTACCAAATCACCATTAGACGACTTCCAAACTGGTATTCAGACATAGATTTGAGGATAATACAACAGAAATTAGTCACTGAATAGAATTCAGTTACACATTAGACAACATAAAAATGTGTTTCACTTCTCAGCATATGAATATGTCACAACATAAGCAGGGATGCTCTGCAGATGCAGTGAAAATGAGAGACATGGCTATTTAAAACACCTCTGCACAGTAGGCACTGGGGTAGGGCATACCAGTATTTGCTCTGTATAGAATATAACTAGTTTTTAGAAGAAACATGTATTTTGTCCTTTTTTTTTTTTCCTATTTTCTCCACCACTAGGCTGTTGCCTTTACCCCTCACTCAGGGGTTCTAAGCCATGAGCCCTGATCACCCTCGCAGACAGGCGCAGATCACCTCCCAAGGACTGCTCACTTTGCATTACCTCCATGTGCTCCTGCAGTCTCCTCACACCTGAAAGCTTGCTGTTCAGGGCACAGCCTCCTTGCTGAATGGCAGTCCGCACTGTATCATAACGGGCTGGGAAGGACATGCAGAGTATCTTAGTATTGGTGTCTTAGTATTTCACCATCCCTTTGGGAAATGCTATACGATCAAGTCAACTGCAACCCTAATGCCAATCCTGTTAAAAATATATATAAGTAAAATAGTAATCAGAATGGCTACATTCAAATAAGAAATTGCCAAAGTTAGCTAACTAAACACAAAGTACCTCAAAGACCAGATATTTAAAACTCAGAAGCCTGAAAGCACTACTATATATTTAGTAGGTACTTCAGAAGCTAGCATGTCCATTTTCCACTGAAATTAATGGAAATTAATGAGACTTAGGCCCACAAAACTCTTTCAATAACAACAGATTCTCTCTGCATCTCCATGTGCCTCTCGCTAACTTTAAATACCTGATTTAAAATCCAGCTTTCAGAAGTCAGCTCAATATGTTGGATGGATCAAGCACACAAAAGCTTTTCATAATATTTTTAGAAAAATCAATCAAAAATTATGAAGAACTACATTTCCAAATGTTTCTTGACTAATCTAGGAACCAAAAATTCTTTTAAAACACTAATTATTGAATGGCAAGATATTCAATGGTACATAGAGATAGAAAGAAGCTTATTAGATTAGTAGAATTGTTTCTAAGTCTATTAAAAGGGAAAATATCACAATTTGATTAATCTTACATAAATGCACACACACGTTCTTCAATCAGCAGGGACTCTTACCACATTGGCTATTCTAATCATATTTGTCATCAACATTCCTTTTTTAAGCATTTTGTACACAAATAGCCCACTGCTTCAATACAGTTGATATAGCCAGTAAATGTTTTCCAGAACCAACCCTATTAGACAATGGTAATAGTTTAAACATTGAATTCATAATCCTCTTCAACTGTTGCTGCTTTTTGCACTTGAATTGACATTCATCTCAAAGAACAGTATACCCATGAATTTTCTGTTTAGAAAAGATTTGGGTTATTTAAATCCTACAATGTGTTATGAAAGATATAAAAGAGGAAACGTTAAGCTTACTGGCAATATTTAGCTATGTGAAACATCCATAATTTACATATATCCCTGTATCTTCTTAACTTTTTTCCCAATAAACATTTCAAATCAATAATTTTACTTTTAGGCTTCATATGCATCATTGGAGCTGACTTGCTATTGATCTGTTGTACATTTCCATGGAGTTAAAATTCTTGTTGCATAAACATACTTAACTCATTAAAAACAAACAAAGAGAAAAAAGACAATGCTGAAAACTTCAAACAAAAGAAATGAACAATTACAGAAGTAAACATATAACATTCTGGATTTTACCTTGTAAATGGATTAAAAGTTAATTGCTTTTTATCTGAAAACAATATGAAATGGGGAAATGGACGAACTTCTCTGCTCGTCTCCAAAACAGTAACAGTAAAAGCAGTACGAAGTCATAGTATCATAGAAGCACAGAATGGTTTGGGTTGGAAGGGACTTTAAGGACCACCTGGTTCCAACCCCCTGCCACGGGCAGGACACCTCGCACCAGACCAGGTTGCCCAGGGCCCCATCCAGCCTGGCCTTGAGCACCACCAGGGATGGGGCATCCACAGCTTCTCTGGGCAGCCTGTGCCAGGGCCTCATCACCCTCATGTACAGAACTTTTTCCTAATGTCTAATCTAAACCTACCATCTTTTAATTTACAACTGATACCCCTTGTCCTATTGCTACACTCCCTGATAAAGAGTCCCTCCCCATCCTTACTGTAGGCCCCCTTTACGTACTGAAAAGCTGAACTGGCATAAAAATCATAACTAACTTGCTATAAATGATAGTAATAAAAAAGGTATCTGCCCTTTACAGTGAGGCAACTGTGTTTTCTAAGAATAAATTGTCTAGGTTTGTCTAGTTTGTGCCAGTAATGGCGCAGGATGAAATGCCCATGGAACTGCTTCAGGATGGAATTACACACAGATCACATCCTACCTTCCCTTCTACACATGCTGGTGGTGTCACTGTTGCATAAGCAGATTTTTATTTGTTCATTTCATTTTCTCACCCGGTGAGAAAATACCTAGTGATTTACTAAAGTAAAATTCACCTTTTCTATTCAACTAAAGACCTATTTAGATGCTTGAACTCAGGCAGACAGCATCCCTCTCTGTAGCACTTTAGAGGTTTCCATTCATTTGGCAGGGGATACAGGTGCTTGTTACAGAAGACTTTCTTCACTGGACATCTAAAATTCAGATGCGAGCTTGACAGTCAGATGCAGAGTTTCGATACTTAGGTGCAAGCTAGGTAGGTACGCTGGATCTTATCCCATGTAATTAGCATTTTATGAAAGCAGGATGGCCTTAAAAAGAAATCTCAGTGGTCTTTCTGCCTCTAAATATGTCCATTAAGATCCCGAAATATTTTTAGCCTTTACATATGATTTATTTTGTATTAAAGATCTAAGTAAGGAAAAAAAAATTCTGTGCATTGCTGTCAACCAGAAAAACAGCTTGATATGAAAAGTTTCTGAGTCAGGAATTCAGACCTATATTTAAATTGTCACAGTCAAAGTAATGAGGCAACTTCATCTTGGAACTGTAGGCACCAAAAAGAGGTCAAGAAATATGAGTCTCTGAATGAACGAAGGAGCAGACACTGCAGTTCAGAGAAAAAACGAAAAAACTGCAAAACAAGAATTTTGAGCCAACACTGGAAAGTAATTAAATGATACCAACTTTGGATGTAACAGTCCCATCATGAAAAAATAAAATATCATGACTGCAGTAAAAAAAATATAATAAACTTAAAAGTTAAAATGGCAAAATCAAAGGAAACACTTTCCTATTAGGAAAACAATCCTTTCACTCAAGATATTCTGCACGTTTCACAAAATGTTTTGATTTCGCAACAAGGAATGATTTTATCAAATATTTTCAACTGATTGGCTGCTAGTAAGATGATAACAGATTACTAGATTGCTGTCCAGACACCTGCTGTACCCCAGCTAGTCCACGTTCTGCAAAGGTTTCTCATAGCACTGTTGTGATATGCCACATAAGTCACAAGAGCTTACACTTCCCATGTATTCCCATTTATCTTAGATCTTATGCTGATCACTTATGCTGAACTACAGTGTAACACTAAAAATGTCAACATTTCACCTAATTAACAAAATAACTTCTAAGAAAGATTGTGAAATGAGAAAACAAATCCAAGAAACTCGAGAAGAGAATTCTAGAGGAGAAAAATTCCAATGTATCTTGTAAAACTCTTTAAGAGGCTTCTTAAGAGTTTCTAATTCACATTCCTTCACTCTGGCACACCTCCTCTCAACTTGATATTTTGAAGATTAAAACAAATGTACTGTAACAAGTGCCAACAGGCTCTTGCACTTTAAAATGATCAACCAATAGCATATGTGGCACTCTAGCTACTAAAGCTGAGGAGTTTTTGGCCTCTTTTCTATTTTATCCTCTCAGTAACCTAACATAGGTCAATTCCTCAAAACAAATCTTCAGTTGCTAAATGTAATAGTTTTACATCAGCAACAGTAAAGGCATCATAGTATTGCAAACTGTGTACTAAGGAAAATCTGAATAGATTTTTATGACAAGTACATTTCAAGAACTACGCTGTCCTGCCAACCAAGATGCAATACTCAGATCCACTTACATGCTCCTATTTCATTATAGGAGCCCACATGACTAGTATACAAATACAGCAATGTGTGGGCTTACGTCTGTGTGAAAGGTGAAAAAAACACATATATTTGAAAATGAGAGTAAGATGTCAGTGTCTTGGGGGCAAAAAATGAAGAGTTGGATGGTTACAAAAGAATCCTGTAATATACAGATGCCCAAATACTCCACATTTACAAAATCTAACTAAATAATTAAAGTTTCTTGCATGTAAGCCACCATATTGGGGTGATCGATATCAAGAAAATGAAAAAGTTCCTATCTCTATCCACCCACAAGGACTTACTTTGGGGGCAATTAGAAAAATAAGGCATTCCCAGCATGAGCAAATGGATATCAGATCTTCATGAAGAGCTATTTACTACAGGTATTAAACAAAAATAGATGCTTTGAATAGCATTTTGCCTAATGAAATTTGCATGGTTCATCCTTGCTCATCCAGCATACCCGTTTGTGGCTGATCTTTCTGTGATGGGATGTTGCAGTTTGTTGGTTTTACTAGCTGGACATGATAGACGCCTATGTGGTATACATATTTTAGTCGTCCCTTTACTATTAAGGTGAAAAGAAGTATTTTTCCTTTGTAAACTGAGTTTGTTTAAAACCATGTTTCTGTTTTTGCTCATAAGATACATGCAATGGGACACTTGCTACTGAAGTTGGCTTCATAACTCTATCACCACCTGTACCTTGTATGTTCCTCCGGCTGTTGAGAATGAAGTTGAAGAGGCCGTGATAACTGCTGACATTGTCAGAGCAGCAAAGTAAAATCAGAGGCTACTTTCTACCAGAAAATGATTAGTAAGGCACAAAACTATGTTTATAAGGCCTTTTTCTACGGAAACGGAAGAGATCCACTATGTCCTAAGGCATACAATGCACTGACTGGGAGCACAGTTCTTTTCTTTTGGAAGAAATTGACCCTCACTTTCCTGAGAGGTGAGTGAATACATGAAAGAAATAAGAGATGATTCTCCTAACTTTTCTCAGCTTGAAGACTGTCTGACTGCTTCAAAACCAGATCAGCTGTAACATTATTATAGCTCCTCAGATGCGAGCAATTTTTATACTTTTCATCTTTACAGGTGACATAAATTTGCTGTAAATGCCTACAGAGCACCCAAACACAGCAGCTTCAATTACTTTCTACGATTCAAAGCCTTCTCACATTGATTGTGGATTCAAGATGTACAGATTTAGCAGACGTCTCAGCAAAAGTGGGCTAATGGTTATCGCTACAGAAGTGAGTCTGAATACTCCCATTTTGCGAGATAGTTTCAGCTTATATAATGAGATTCCTCCAGATAATATATCTTGCTCTGCTCTCCCAGAGATAAAAACACAGCTCTGGCTCATTCACTCCACTCTGTTCTCCTCTTAAAGACCAATAGGAATTTGCTAAGTTCATTCAAGAACTGACCTCATTTTACATTGTGACGCTGTACTTCACTGTGCTAAAGCACTATGGAGCTGCACTGACAGGCAACCTGGATTCTGAACCTCACACATAATAAGGTAAGTTAGAGTCACTATTCCATACGTACTCCTAAATAAATGGCCTCATTTTCAGCAGTGCTGGCTATAAAAAGTTCTTGGCTGGAATTCTGCTGCTCTTTTCCTAAATTTTCGAGAAAAACTGTATGGAATTGAGATGACTGAAGTGGTTTTAAGA
The DNA here is from genome assembly GCF_009769625.2 of Cygnus olor. Lineage (NCBI taxonomy): Eukaryota > Metazoa > Chordata > Aves > Anseriformes > Anatidae > Cygnus > Cygnus olor. The sequence continues at coordinate 79,884,671 of NC_049171.1, read as the reverse complement.
TTCCAGCTGTAGCCTACAAGATTTGAAACGTTTGGTTTCAACACAACAGAAGAATGGTATGATGGCTGCAAACTGTACTGTTTTAGAGCTGGTCTCGCTTTTTGAGATTGGTGCTGTTAAAGAACACATGTAGCTCTTATTCTTGCAAAACTTTCAAAGGCTCTGGTAGTAACTTGCCTAAAAAATTGTGAGCTCAGCTTCTCAGAACCACCTCCCTCATTTGCCAAAGTTGAGATTAACTTGCAGGTGGATGGAGAGCCAGCTCAGGAATGCCAAGAGAGTCAACTTTGCACATTCTCTCTTTGCAGGTTGTCTGATCACATCCGTGAGCTGCACTGTGTTAGCCACTGTCAGACATCTGACAACTGGACAAAGATGGACGATGTGCTTTGAAACTTCAGGGCAGGACACTTGGGAAAGAAAAGGTCTGTGTGGTCACAAGGGTACTCTGTTTCCTGGGTCCCAGTGCGTGCACAGTGTGCAGGCAGTGTTGATGGGGTGGGAAATTATTGAGCCTTTAGCCCCCTCTTCTCCCTCCTCTGCAAATTCACTTTTTTTTTTTTTTTACTTTGCAAAGGGCAAAAGTTACACAAACATTGACAGAGGTCGACAGTGTCAATGAAAAGAATCAGAAGAGCTCTGAGTGATAACACTCAGTTTTTAAGGACTGTCAGTGGCTACTCATATCAAGTTGCTCACAAAATAGTCCTGAATTACCTTCCTGGAAGATAATCTCCTATCAGACTTTTCAGAAATATCTTGATTGCTCAGTCCCTTTTCTTTACTGTAAGGTTATAAAAACCCAGAGACTTCTAATAAGAAGTTCAATAAACGATGGGAATACATTAGCAGGTTGTGATCCTTTGTGTCATTTCAGTCAAAACAATTCTTTCAATATGAAAAACAACCCACAGTCTTTTCTTTATTGAGAAGCACCAAGCATTAGGATCTTCTGTGTCATCTTGGAAGAGCATCACAGCATACCACTCACCACAGGCACTGTGCTAATTAGAAACCACAACCAGAATGTTATTACTGAGAAATGATTATTTTTCCTTATAGTAACTGAAATACAGTCTCTTGAGCAAATTTTGAGATAATTTAGCTATTTAAAGTAGGAATCACATTTGTTTTATTTTGAATTCCCAGAGGTAGGGGCTACTGTGAACTGCATGTGAACATCACATGTGCTCACATCAGAGGGCCTGGTCCCAGCCACGGAAAGCGGTATCAAGGAGAAGCCACAACAAAAGGTTGCAGCGAGAATGGATATTAGCATATTCAGGGAGAGGGAGAGCAAAGAGAGAAACATATCAACACATGAATAACAGAATCGAGAAAATGAAAGAAATGGTTTAACGTATATTGTGAGTATGTGTGTGTTCATGTGCGTGCGTTTTTTGGGCACATACTCCAGGAAGGAGTAAAGGAGAGGGTGAGTATACAACAATATCTTTTGTATATTCTCCTGCTTTCCAGCAATTTGCAGCCTAATAGCTTTGTGAGCCAGGGATTATCTTCCTGTCTTTTTTTAGTAGTCATCATCATAGAATCATAGAATCATAGAAAGGCTTGGGTTGGAAGGGACTTTACAGATCATCTAGTCCCAACCCCCCTGCCACGGGCAGGGACACCTCCCACCAGTCCAGGTTGCCCAGGGCCTCATCCAACCTGACCTTGAGCACTTGCAGGTATGGGGCATCCACAGCTTCCCTGGGCAGCCTGTTTCAGTGCCTCACCACCCTCTGAGGGACGAATTTCTTCCCAATATCTAATCTAAATCTCCCTTCTTGTCATTCCCCCTTGTTCTGTCATTATCTGATTGAGCAAAAAGTTGTTCTCCATCTTTTTTATAAGCCCCCTTTAAGTATTGAAAAATTGCAATAATCTCTTTGCATCTATCAAATTGTAACAATTTTCTGTTCATTATACGAGAAATAGGGCTTCTTAGATAGGTTACTTAAAAATTTAAAGATAGGTGTCTTTACACCTATTCTCATGGCAAGAAGTACTTTCTAAGAGAAAAATCTGAAAAGAACAGTGACCCTGTTACTTGGATGCGAACTACTCAGTCTTCCTGGACAAAGATTCACATGTTTTAAGAAAGGCCTAATTTTAGTAATTTATTTTGAATTTTTACACTTTTCCCCCCCCCCCTGCTTTTCCTTCATTCTTTCTCAGCTGCAGTGTGCCCCAAGTAATATGAAGTGTTACAAGAAGCACACCATGCCCCACAACACGGATACCCTGAGGAAGGGTCAGGAGGCTCATGTGTGCAGTGAGTGTATTTCTGTGCCAGAACACAGAGAAGTCCAAAAGAAACAAGAGAGGGAAGCAGCAGCCTTGAAACACAGGGTTTCAAGGAGATGCTGTAGTTCAATGTAGTTATTGACATCTAGACGTCCAGCTTTAGTGGAGGACTTGGGAAAAGACAGGCAACGGGTCCAATTCCAAGTCCTTTGGTCAGGAGGAGTCTCTAGTGGCTGATATTTGGGCCGGCACCTTGCCCTGAAGCCCAGGCGCTGTATGGCAGCACTGCATCACCCTTCAGAAGGCAGCCTCACCAGGTTCACAACAGACAAACGTGGAGGTTACCGACTATGAGAGAGGCTTTGTCTCCTCTCATCAAAAATTGACTGGCTTATTTCTTGAAACACTGAGCATTTTCTAACTTAAACTGCAGTTTTCATCTTCTGAAATAGCGTGCCATGAGCAGATAACCAGCACAGTTGAATTCAAATTATTATTTCCAGGCTGGGCATCTACTTCTTCCAAATGAGTTCTAACCTTCCTGCTTTAAAATGTCTTTTTAATTTGGCATGAGCAAAGCAGAGGAAGTCTGTCATTCAGAAATGAGATTTGGGCTGATATTTGATCATTTTCCTTTCACACAAGTAGACTGACACAAAGAAACATTTATATCATTGAGCATTTCGGGTAAGACCTGACAGCATCTACTGTAACAGCATCTCTGTAAATAAACAGAGGCATCAGTGGACTTTACTTAACCTATCAAAATTAAAACTGATCCAAAGTATGATCTATATAATGATATAATGAACAAACAAAATCCTTTTCCCTCAGCTATTTAATAAGAGCATTCACAAAGCTTTCAGTTGACAACTGTAAATGTTTATTTCAAAAAGTCCTCCTGTGACATGCATTCATACTATTGATGCTATTCATGCTATTGTTCTGTACCTGTATTCAAGAAGCTGAGATCCTCTCAATCATCATAAGCAATCTTCATATACTCCTGATTTTCCTTACCATGGTTTTCTGTTACTAATAACAATGAATGCTCTGGATAAGAATCACTCCAGTGCAATCACAAGTACAACAAGGCGTGGGTGTCTTAACAGTGAGGGTTACCTGAGACTACCAGTTATGTTGTCGTGCCCAGGGTAGTAGGTGCTGTGCCTCCCCGCCAGCCCAGTCACCTTTCCTGGCCTTGCGTGCAGTCACTACCCACACCAACTGGGAGACAAAATGCATTAGCTTAGACTCCAGTGAAACTGCTTTACTGTGCAGTTGTGCACATGGACACTTACTGCGGCTAAGCTGATTAACAGTGATTCATCAAACTACAGTAATATCTTGCCTTGTTGCCCTAGGATACTCGATAGCCCAAACCAGGAAAAAATTGAATTCACACTTCTGTACTAACAATATGTGCTGTTTTTTTCCAGGCACTCTCATTTTTGCAATGTTCTGATTGCTAGCATTTTACCTATAATTTTTAAAAGCACTGTAAATTAAACTAACCAATATAATCTTTCAAGTTTTATTACTTAATAACCAGGTGTCTCCTTGTAAAGCAAAAATGCTGCAGATTGAAATGGATGTCATGAAATGCTTAGCTGCTTTAGAAGGTATGAAAGCATGAAGTGAACCCAGTATCTCTAAAACTCATTATTACTGCAATTAGCATATAGGACATGTTAATTTGACTTGATGGTTGTTATGACCAATAGGAAAATTAAGCACTTGCCAACAGTGTAAAGAGCAAACAACTGGAATGCAACCCTGATCTACTTGATAAGAAAAACAATTTCATAAGTACCTATTTTTATTCCATTCTCAATACAATACTGTTCAAAATGCTCTCAACTCTTTATATTATAAGATGATTTATGTCACTGGGGCTTTCCTAGGTAAACATTTTAATAAATACGCATAAATTTCTCAAGGCTTCATTTTTACATATTTGGAAATAGTAAAATCCAACAAACTAAGGAATACAGTTTCTGTGTTTAGCTCTACTGCTGTCACATTTCAAAATAGTTTAGGAAAAAAGCCTGCGACTATTCATATTAATCACTCCCAAACCTGTATCCTCCTTATAGTGTTCTTCCAAGCCTTTCCAGCACGTGTCACTGAGCTGACATCTGCTGGACAAATGATTTCCCAGGCACTGAGGCCCAGATCATGAAAATAAAGACAGCAGCAAATGTGCTTACATGTCAGTCTGGCACCACCACCACTTTCAAAACAGATTCTTCACTGTCACTGAATCTTGAGCTGCCATCAGTTTGCTTCAAGTGTCCTGAGGCAGAGTGTCATCAGTACTGGTGTCAGCTGAGAACAAAGTAGCTGCTCAGAGATTCAAAGCAGGACTTGTCTTCAAGCCTTGCCAATGAGCCTGAATTCTGTGGGTCCCCATACGAGATGGTATTGCCACATGGTCTAAAATTTTGGGTAGACCTGTGTGGTGCCAGGAGTTGGACTCGATGATCCTCATGGGTCCCTTCCAACTCGGGATATTCTGTGATTCTAAGATGCATGACCCACCAAAAGATGTAGGAAAGGATATGGATGTGAATTTCTTAAAGTATCAGAAAATTTGTCTGAGATACAGACTATCACACTCAAGGCTCTGCTCCAAAGCAGCTATCAGATCTCCCAAGCCCATCTGAGTCCAAGGGCAAACATCTCTCAGTTTCTCTACTTGACACAAATAATGAAGTGCTTACTGGAAGCAAGCTTTGACCCTGCTTCTGAACTAAGTACCCAAAACTCTGGAAGATCGGGGTCATTTTCTCTGGCTGGCTTAACAGTTAGTTAATTTACAACAAGAAATAGCTTCAAAAGGAAAGACAGCTTTCTTCCATATACCAGAAGAAATAAAAGCATACGTAGATAACTCCTCTCTTCCAGTATAATATGAACACATATGAATAAGGTTGGTTTTCTCTGTCAACCTGAGTCGGGGAAATGTCTAGTGTGAGGATACGGCTTCCCAGGGCCCAAGAACACTGCTGCTTTCCAGCTGCAGGACATTCTCAGCATGCTGGTGGCTTTGCACATGGCCCTAAGAGAGCCATGTAGACACTTATGAGCTCTAGCTGCAGGATTAGCTGTAGCTGAGAAATGGCTTTCAGGGTCTCTGAGGTTGCCTATACAGAGGGCTCTGACGGAGGCCTGGTTAAGCAGTGCACTTGGATGGTGCTGGAGGACTCAGCAGCTCATTATATGATGCATCTTTTTTCAGACTGTAAAACACTGTTCAAATGAGATGTTTTAAAAGCCAGCAGTGAAGACCAGATTAACACACCCTTTTTGGATCAATGGACTTTTGTCAGCACTCATACTTTCTTGTGGAGTACCATACATCATTACTTGCAAGCTTGTATTTGAACCATATAAAACTTGACTGATAAGATTATCTGACACAGACTCATTGACTTGTTTTGCAATCACTGACTGAAAGTACAGGAAAGGCCTCAGCTTAGGTTCGTAGCAGTAGCTGAACTCTGATCTTACTAACAGGAATGCGTTTTTTCCCTGGCAGGTATTGGCAACACATGGCAAGGGATGTTGCTCTTAGCCACTGTGCTGATATCAGCACAATGATACCTTGATTGGCAGGCAGTGTAGCAAGTGGTCATTATTTTATCATGCATTTTCTTCTGATCAACTTTCAGCTCTTAGATCAATTGATCACGTATGCATTTCAGATTTTGCTACAAAAATGTTTCTAGACTATAATACTGAAAAAATGCTCAAAACTACCATCTAAGCAAAAACTGTGTATCCTTACAAACCAGGCTCAAAACCCACAGTCACAGCATCTAGGCTCTGGACTGTTAGAAGAAATAGCCACCTTGCATCAGTAAGGTAACACTTTGAATGTAAAGGGCAATTCATGACTTCTGGGTGCTTGTGGCTGACAGGATTTCAAGTGCTAACAATCAGAGCAGTATTCGTGAAAACCTTGAGAAAAAATAATCAGAAAATAAAACAAATCCTACATGCTCGTGGTACATTTTATGCCATCCAACAAGGAAAAAAGTGACCAGATCCAAGTGTTTTCCTAAGTATCACATGACACAGCAATGAAAGAATGAAGCTCTTCAGAAAATCAGCTGCAGAACATCTTGTTCCACTACATTTGCAACCAAAAGAGATTCGAAATCACCAGACCTGAGCTGGCAACAAAATAAGTTTGTCTTCCACTTATAAATTTTTAACTGGCTGTCGCCGACTTGCATATACTTCATCCTTGAGATAAATTTGTTGAGACTGGCAATGCTGAAAAGCGTTTTTTTTATTTGCAAGTAACGTACATTTTAATAAATGCTACAAGTCCTATCACATACTGGATAGCCTAGTGAGGCAGTACAAGAAAGAAAATGAAAATAATGCCCCTGACCCAATGGTCTTACATTTTATGTGTAGGGCAAACCAAAACTGAAGATAGATGGAAAAGAACAGGAAAACAAGCCCGTCTTAGCAAGTCAGCAAGGTAGTCAAACCCTGGATGCTCCACAGTCTCTACATTTTCAAAGTTTTCTAAACATCAAGGAAAGAAAGCTCTCATGGTGGGGAAGGAGTTAATATTTGCATTGTGTTTGTTCAGATTTTTCAGACCAAACATTCTAAAGCCTGTCATCAGCTAAGCCACATGGCTTATGGTTGCTTCTGTTCATTTTACAGCAAGTGTGCCCACCATACAAATTCGTTAAAACATAGACGTGAATGCAAAAACACTCTGTGGCCTATTAAGAGCACTGCAAAGAGTATTAACTCAGAAAATGAATTGAACAGTAGAAAATTCATTCATGCAGTGCCATCTTGTGTTGGGATAAATTTCTAATCCTAACAATCTCTCAGCTGGAAACTCTCTCTGGAAACTGATCCACTGCAGTTGATTAACAACTGAGCCATCTCCTGGGATGTCACACAAGCTGTTCCTCACATGCTTTAGCATTAACTTTAATACATGGAACTTCTTGGACTTCCAAGGAACACAAATCAGAGGCCAGGCTCTTCTAGAGCTGGGAAACATCTCAGACTGCAGCAGTACCTGGTGATCAGAGTGATGCAGGATAAAACAGGGCATAGGGTATAGATGAGCCTGCTGGATTTTGAAAATTTCAAGAAAATGATGTTGCAAGACACAGCCAAGTGAATTATGCTAAAATGGTCACAAGAGGCCACAAAGATCTATATACAAGTATAGATCTAGATTTAATCTCTCTCAACACAGAGGAGCATGGGAATTTATAAACAACACACTTCTAACTGCAGAAACTTTGATGAGAAAAGGAGGAGTCTCTCCTAGGCAGTGCAATACTGAAATCAGTCACTTTTATTCTACAACAGAAAATCTGCAGAATACCAGGGCATCCTGGAGGAGAAAGCATAAGAAATAATTATCTAAAAACCCTGAAAATTATTCTGAAACTCGCAGCACAAGTGAAAGAATTCCAATGGAAGGCGAACATATTGTGGTCATTTTACCAGTATCACAAGGAACTAGATACCCTTCTTGAACCCAGAAAGCAGCACATCTACTTATTTACGAATTTACATTATTTACATTTAGAGGCATTTTAAAATAATTTTAATAACCACAGCTCAAGGACCTCCTGAGCACCTTTGGTTTCCACAGACAGCCCAGAGGCCACTGGTGCATCTGAACTGCATCCTATGGGTAGGAGATGCATCTACAAGGCACTATGCAGCCCTGGGAAGTTGGTGCTATTCCCAGGAACTTAGCAGGACATGGGGCTCCGTTTCACTCCTTGTAGTATGACCATCAAGCATACAGCAACACCTGATACTAACCTAGGATTACAGAGTGTTAAAGGGTTCAGGTAACCAAGCAGTTTCCAGGGTGCCAAGTCATATGAACGTTGTCCTGGGAAACAACGCAGACAACACGAGGCAGTAGTTTCTAAAACTCTTGTTTTACTCAACTCATAAACACCTTCCCTGCCACTGACCTGCCACAACAGTATGCACACAGGAACGCCTGCTGTGGCCTGTTAGCATCCTCATTGACTTGGCTGATCTTCCTAACTGTGATATGCTGCGATTTGGTGAGGATGACAACAGACAGGAGAGAGCAGGAGGCTGCAGGCAGCTTGAGGCAGGAGGAGTCATGGAGCTACTATCCCAGCAGATGGCAGCATTATGCGGGATCACGAGCAGTACCAACACCGGCCATACCTTGTTTGTCTCCAGGTGCATGAACAACCTTGCTGGACGCTGCTAAGAACCGACCTGTTGTGCCTCAGCAGTTCGAGGCCTATGTAATCTCCTCACTCCAGTGACAGTCTATTGGATGGCATCTCCAGTTAGGAGGACTTGAGTTAGGTCACTAATTCCAGGTTGTGAAAGGCCACTTTCACTAAAGACTGATGGGCTGAGGTGGGATGGGACTTCTGGATGTCTACTCCAACTCCTGCCTAAGCAGGGTCAGCTAGAACTGTCTGCCCAGGACCACGTCCAGTTGGGTTTTGAATATGTCCATTGATGAAGGCTCCACAATCCCTCTGGGAAACCTGTGCCAGTGTTCAACCACCCTGACACGGTGGCATTAGTCACCGTGTGGCTCTCCAGGGCCTTCACCACCTCTGCACGAGGGGCAGGAGCATTCCCAGCCCATGCAGCTGAGATAGCACACAGCACTTGGCAGTCCTTGCTCCCCTTCACTCTAGTGAGTGAACTTAAGTTTCTTAAGAGTCAAGAGGACTTCAAGTAGTTGAAGTGTGAACGTGGGAGCCCTTCCTTCATCAAATACCATAGCTATTTTAAAGAACCAAGAGATTCGAAAAACACAGTTCAAAAAGCAATTTTGGAAGGAAATCTTTAAGGCTTATGGCTTTCAATTTTTTCCTATTAAGAGATGGAACTAAATGCTATTCCTTAAAGTGAAACTCTAAATTCTCACAACCTCTGATTTCAAGGTTTGAGGCTTTAAGAAAACTTCAAATATAAGAACACTTGTGACAAAAGCAAAACAGATGGAAATTTAGTTTCCAGTTTTACATCATTGGCAAAAACATATAAATAAGAAGTTTAGAAGACTGAAAGCTCATGTCCTTTGGAAAAATTCTCATTTCTATGTTTGCAATGAAAGGAACCCTAAGGCAACAAAGCCATTTTCCTGATTTTAACAGATGATAGACATTCTATAGCGTTCTATGAAAAAGTCATTGAACGGACAGCATTAGGACAATAGTCTCAATTAGAAAGCCAAAATATTTTACAATTTAGGACCTATGAAAACTCCACATAAGAAAAGAAATTTAATCAAGATATAATTGTATTATACTGTGAAAGTTGTACTGTAATTATACAGTGAAAACGTGCACCTTATTGGATCCCTTCCTTTCAGGGACAGGCATGTATTACTTCAAATAATAAGAGAAATTCTGTGTATATATATTATATGTATCAGCATTTCAGTGTATTTTACAGAGCAGGAGAAATTTATTAATACAGGTTTCTAGAAACTGAGTTAAAATCACCTATGAAGGGTTGATCAGAAGAAGACCTGTGGTAAAGTAAAAGATTCAGTGCCTTCAGATACTTTGAGCTTGTGTTCTGTAGACTCCTGTGCAACTGCTAAAATTCCATTAATATTTGCCTTCCTTAATATGCTGAACTAAATATCCATACATTGACTGTTCCTTTTGCAGATCAGTTCAAACAGAATTGCACTCTTGCACAAAAGCTGCCTTCTTCTCCCTCCCTAAAACCTTGGCCAGTGGATGAAAAAAAATAATAAAAAAAAAGATTTCTTCGTGAAGCATGAAAAGTCTCTTGACATGTTGACCCTCTCAACATTCAGTCACGCCAAAGATATCGCTACCCTGGGCTTGGAGATGTTTTGACTGGTCACTGCCCAGCCATGGCCAGGAGAGGGAGCACAAACCCTCTGCTTTTACTCTTAGAGCTACATCACCAGCAGAGATGCTCTGTTTATTTGCTTTTATTTTTTCTAACTTGACATGTTCAGTTCTAAATAATTTATGGAAGCTGTTTGGGAACTCAGAACATTCCTCTTCATATAGTGCATGAAAGCAGAAGATGAATGGATGATGATGATTTGTGTCCTGAGAAATATGAGATCAAAATCAGGCAGGATTTATAGTTGCTTCAGAAATGCAAACACACACACACACACAAAAACAAAACAAAACAAAAAAACCTATAGTTATGACTTTCAATCCTAATACAAAATAAATGCTGAAGTACTAAATACTTAGTGTGTAAATATGTGTGTATATATATAGAATATACGTATAGATGTGCATGTATTTATACATACGTATGTTTCCCTCCCTCTAAAAGGAGGCTGAATATTTCTACCCCTTTGCAAAGAAGGATGAATGTTGACCCTGTATCCCTTTTGTAGGTGGGGACACTGAGACACCAGAGATGCAGCAGCAGTCTCAGGGCAGACAGCAGCAGTGACAGTGCTGGCAAGACAACCTCAGGGTGCATGCTCAAGGCTGGATGAAGATCAACGTGCATCTGCTGAAGGCTCAGCTCTAACATGGTTACACAGTTGACAGACTGAACAATCTACTGGCACTGAGCTTGGGTAGAACAGCTGTATATATATGCTTCTTTGAATTGGCCTGGGTTGCTATAATCTGAAAAGCTTGACCTATCTGTTGTCATAGCCTCAAAACCATATTGTCTCAGTGATGAAAAGGTGCTAAACTGTCTTGTCTGGTTAGAAAGTAGAATTAGCAGGGTATATTACAGCAAGAAGAGCATCTTCTGGGGAAGGTGTGTTGTTTACAACTGGGAGGGGAGTGCGAGGTGTACCTTTGGAAATATCAGATTTCATAAAACAAAATTTAAAGAAAACAACAACCAACTAGCTGGTTTACACAGAAGAGGGAATTATCAATGGATCTCTGGGTATTGCAATATAGTACCAAAGAAGATACATGTGCTTTTGGCTGAAAAAAATCCCAGCACAGCAATAAACACGATGAAATTTTTGTGCTAAGAATCAAACCAGTTTCATCAAGCTCAGACTTTGAGGGAAATCCATAGCATTGTCAATTCTCCTCATTTCATGGAGATTCTCAAGACACCTGCTATTTTGTTTCCACCACATCTGCAGATGTGTCCCACTGAGAACCTGAAAGACCTTAAAAAACATTCCTAAGCCCAGTTAGTTAGGGGGAAAGTTTGAAAATTGGATGCAATTGTATTTTGGAATCTCAGCCATGAGAAGACAAAATGAATAGGTAAAATAAAGACTGATAAAAAGTTATTTTATTATTTTATCTATTGGTAATTTTTGAGCTCCCCATCAGACTGTATTTCTGACTGGCAGTTTTGGAAAACTTGGCAATTAAAATACTGAATATCCAAGGAAGTAGAAAATGCATACACTACATTTACTAGTGTGGAATAAAGTGAAATAGACTGCTGGGTATATATTCCCAAAAATGTGGGCCTGGAGAAACAGCTGATTATAAAGACTTCTACTCTCCAACAGAGAGAGGGAGTAAAGAAAACAAAAATCTACACCTCCTCTTTCACCATGAGCCAAGCTTTAAGTTCCTCAGACCAGTCAGCCAAGAACTAAAAAGTGTTCTTTTTAGTGGAGGATGCGTGCATTCTCCAAGCAGCACACACATCTTCTCCTTACTGGCATTCCCAGCACCCCAATTAGTAAGTACCACGAAATGGTAATGGGAGGATAGCAAGGTTTCTCACTAAGTTTCAGGCTTCAAGACACTGCTAACAAATCCCACTCCTTCTCGCTCCCCCAACAATTTTTCCACTCTCACCCTAGTCAACTGATTCAGTCTAACAGCCAGAATTTACCTGGAAAATAATTGCAAATCCTGCACCACCACGTGCACAAGTCTCACAATATACATACCAGCTCATTTCTTCACTTAAATTGACTAGAAAGGTGATTATTAACAAAACCATTCAGCAATCCCACAGGAAGGAGTGTGCAGGATTTAGCATGCATGCTATCTTAAAGCAGCACCAACAGACAGTTTTGTCAGAATGAAAAAAAGGATTTGGGGATTAGAAGGGCATAGTATTTTGCTCCTGGATTGCACCGTAATGTGTGCCAGTTATTCAGTACTGCTATCCTCAGAAGAAAGGAGAAGGCTCTTTTTGTGTCTGGGAACAGAAACATTAACCTATAAAGCATCAGATTACACATTACACATGACCTATTTGGCTGCCAGTTTTGGGTATGAAGAAGTGTACTTGATCTCAAGTCACAATGATTTCATTTCCAAGTGCTCTGGTAGGGTGACAAAGTATAGCAATAAACAACATTTCCATCAATTTTAACGAGTTTTTGAAACTGCCATGGTACTGTAAAGTCATCTCAGCATAAATCTCAATGGGCTGTATCAAACTACTTTTCCTGGGACTGCCGAGTCTTGAGCCTCTTCCTGTTGGCCTCCCACAGGCATCCCCTCTCTGCTGCAGCTACTTCTCTGTTCTTCCTGCTACTGCCTCTCACAGCTTTGCCGGAGCAATTTGGCATGTTGGTCTGCAGCAGTGGTCTTCTCCACACCCCTGCAGCTGCATCACCAACTTCCAAATTCCTTACATGAAACACATGAGTGGAAGACTTGAAAATAGAAGCAGTTTTTTTTTTTTTTTTTCCTCACTGCTGCTGCTGCCACCTCCTTGGAGCAAACAGCTTGAGCTCAACTTATCTTTAGAATGGGATAATCTAATCAGCTGGTACTGGTACTCTGCATCTATCCGTGAAGCCTTCTGCTTTGAAGAGTTTGAACCACTTCTCCACTGGAAGTCTTAATTACATTCAAGCTAGTTCCCTTCATCACTTTGTATCTCTCTGGGTAAAATATATATATATATATTAAATTTCTTCACATTGCTAGAATTACATAAAGGGGATTTAATGAAAAAGAGAACACCACCAAGGCTGTCTAGATTATGTTACATGTGCCTTCTGATAGGACATAATATAGTTTGTTCTGAATTCTTATGTTCCCTACCACCATCACATAGCAGCAACATCACTCTTTTTGAGAACAGTACTGTGAGATTATATATAGTAAAACGGAAATTAAAGATTAAAGAGATATGAACCATATGAATTTCAGCTTAGTCTTCAAAATATTTTTTAACTCTGTATTCTTCTCACCTGCCACCTGTTCATCTTCCAAGTAATTTACTAGTAGACTGCATGCTCTGCTTTTCTGTGAACACTGCCTGGAAAGTCAAAGGATGGTTTCTGGTGAACTTAATATGGGACACCATGCATGCTAACAGACTGCTCATTATACTCTGCTTTGCTGTGTGGGTTGCAAAGGACTGCCTTGAAAGCTCTCAGTGGGGATGTCTGAGCAGAGCGGTGAGCACTGCTCTGGGTATATCCAAACACAATGGCATGTCTAAAAAAGCAACAGGGACCTCTGCACAGACAACACAGAGATCAAGAAGTACTGTGTTAGTAGGCTGATTATTATTTCCACCCCTTGATGGGATCACATAGGCTGAGCGTGGCACTGTGCTGAAGTGACTGCAGAGCTCCTGACTGGAGCAGGCTCATTCAGAGCTAATGTGCAGCTCTCCACGTGGTCACCCTGTACTGACTTCCCCTCTATGCTTCATGGTACCGCGTCCACATCCAAAACTTGTATTCCTCTGATGTCTTGCTGATCAAGTACATGTTACCAAGACCAATGATACATTAAAACTCCTTCAT